>NW_026126616.1:822500-2022500 GCF_943737965.1 Phodopus roborovskii | reverse complement strand
CAGAACTGAGATTTTTGTTGGTTTTGTTTTGTTCTTGGATGCAGACTTCCCAGATGATGATGTCATAGCACAATCTTCAAAGCAGTGGGGTTAATTTAAAAAAAAAAAAAAAAAAAGCTTCAGTTGATAATTGCATATCTGTGACTGTGGGATGTCCGTGATATGTTACATGCTTGGATGATTAAATCAAGCTAATTCACAAATCCATCTGCTTATATGCCTATTATCATTTTTCTATAGTGAAAACATTCATGGTTCATGGTTGTCTGTGCAGGTCACGAAAGCCTATTTCTGTCTGACCGAATTTTGTATTCTGGCCAACATAGCTCATTCTGGCTCATTCATTCTGCTTTCTTAGCTTCCAATAACCACTTTTGTGAATTCAACTGTTTTCTTTCTTATTGTTTGTTTTTGTTTTGAGACATCATCTCTCTATGTAGTCCTGGCTGGCCTGGAACTCATGCAGCTCAGGTTACAGAGCTCTATTTGTCTCTTGTCTTTTGGGTGCTGGGATTAAAGGTGTGGGCCACCATTCCCAGCCTTATATTTTTTGGATGCTGCAAACAAAGTGTTCTGTTGTATATACATCCTATACGTCCCCGCCCCCATCTGTTGATGGAGATAGTCTGCTTCCATATCTTGGCTTCGGTGAGCACAGTGACGCATGCACTCGTCTTCTGCAAGCTGATTTCAATTCTGTGAGCTCAAAACATTCAAAGGTGGCCGCCTGGATCCTCAGGTAATTCATGATGAGGGAAAGGGGAGAGAGAGAGAGTAATAAGAAGTTACTCTAAGTCCCTTCTAGAAACAGGTCCATGTCTAATCATTTGTATGCATTGTCTACAGTTCTTAGGAACAGTCCCACAATTGGCATTGCCAGGGATCCCCGTGGATAGACGACTAAGGGATGAAGGATTCATGGAGAGATTATGACAAATGCCCAGAGACAACAGATGGAGTGTGAACCCCAAGAGTCATGTTTTATAGGATGTGTGTGTGTGTTGTGTATGTGTGGTATGTAAATGGTTGGATATGTGCTGAATGTATATGTTTGTGTGTGTGGTGTATATGTAGTTTGGCATGTGGTGTGTATGTGGTTGTGTGCATGGCATGCATTTGATTGTGTGTGTGTGTGTGTGTGTGTGTGTGTGTGTGTGTGTGTATGTGGAGGGCAGAGCCTCTTACTGAACCTGGAGCTCACTGATTAAGGAGTTTAGGACAGACAGCTAGCTCAGCCATCTCCCTGTTTGCCTCCCAGCACTGAGATTGCAAGTAGGCTCCATGCTTAGCTTCTAATCTAGGTCCTGGGAATCTGAGACCAGGTCCTCATATTGCCCCACAAATGCTTTCCTGACTGATCCATTTTTTTTTTTTAAATAACCATTACTTAAGTAACATGACTTAGCAGGAAGAGCCTCTGACTTAGAAATGCATGGTTTCCCTTTGGGTCCTGACTGCCTCTGGTCACCTTGCTGTGCAAACTGTTAGCACCCTCTGGGTAACCTTAGAAACGCTGGCAGTTTGTGGACTGTCCCTTCCCTAGAATCTGCCAGTGACTTGCCTGCTCATTGAAGGTTTGCTCTTTCTCAGCCTCCATTTCCCTCACTGTTAGGACAGTATCATTTACCCCCTTCTTCCATGGCGATCAAAAGACAGGCCATCGGTGGGAAGGAGTCATAAATCGAACATTGTATCCCAAAGGGCAAGACCAAGCAGTGAACAGAGTATTAAAGCTTGAGAGACAATCTGACAAACAGATAATGTGTGCTATCCCGAGGCCCGGGGATTTGGGAATTAGCGGTGCTGTGTGCTGCGTCAAAGCAGCAGACAGAGCTGCCTTTTACAAGCAGTTCCTGGAAATCTCCAGCCTTGTCAAGGAATTTGGTTGCTCCAGTTCACCGCTCAGTGAAAATAGCTGGGCCTTAATGGGGCCCAGATGCCGATATAGTCCCTCCCTCCCACCGTCCCCCGCCGGATTTCACCCAAGGAATTTTAGACTTTAAAGATAATAATCAAAACCACTGCTTGCTTCCCTTCGGGATTCTTGCTGATTGGAGAGATCAAAGATGCTCCGCTCACACAGTGAACAGACAGAAAGTTCCGTTTCTTGTTACGGAGAGATGAATGAAAGGAACAATGGCCACATGAGCACAGCTGCCCCAGGTAGATGGGCTCACAGCCTGTTCATTGATCACTTTCTGACAGCCCTTCCTCGCCTCATGCTATCAGTGAAGGCGGCCAGCCTGCTAATACTATTAGCTTCTGTTTCACATACAATTAAACGGACGGCTTTGCTGGGTAATTCTTGGCATACCGAAAAAATAGTTCTCTGTTTCTAGGTGAAGTTGAGATGTTTAAATTCCAAACAATGAGCCATTCCCAAGGGCCTCTCACATGGAGGTTCATAGGATGGGAATCTGGCCCAAAGGAAGGGCGCCCGCCATGGTGGCCCCTCATTTTGTCTGGGGGAGGTGGCCTGACTTGACTCTCTGTGAGGAGCTGAGGAATAACACGACTCTTGACTTTGAGTGAGCCAGGCGCTCTCTTCCAGTCACTTGGGGAGACCAGGCTGTTTTCATTACACTCTCCTGGAATGCATGGGATCTGCTACAGGTCACCAGGGATTTCACGAGCCCCCAAAGCAGGAATGGCAGAAATTTGACTTTTGCCACCCCAGCCACTCTGCTATTTGCTCTGTGCTTGTCCTGTCTCCCTTAAAGAAATGTCTAACAGAAGACTGAAAATTCTTTGAGAGGGCCAGGGAGGACACTGTCCCACAAATACTCTCCCTGACTATTTTGGCAAGGGTATCTTGTTGGCAAAGGCACTTACTCTGAGATGGAGGTGGTGGGGTCGAGCTTGGCTTCCTGGCTTTGCCATTTACTAGCAGAGAGACTTGGAAAGTGGCTGAATTCCTTGGGAGTTCTATTTTCTGACTCTTAAAAAAAAAAAGGTAAGTGACATCTATGACTAGCCCGAGAGATGCTGTGGCCCAATCTGAATTTCTCTAAAAAGATGTCTCCTCCACATAGGAAGCCGATAGTATCAAATTTACCTGGGATGCCCTGGTACTGGAATTACAAGGGTTGTGAGCTGCCTGAAGTGGGTGCTGGAACACGAACAAGGATTCTCTGTGTGCTTGTAAGCACTGAGCCATTTCTCCAGCCCTGCAGCTACAGTTCAAATTTTTAAGCGGGCAAATGTTAGTTCCTCCATGGGAGGGGCAGGCTAGACAATGTCAGAAAGCTGGGCCCACATCAGAGGCTGCGTTGGGTGGGTTGTTCAGCTCTTCTACCTGAATCAGCTCAGCAGCATGTAGGGATGTGCATGCCAGGGGCTTGGGTGACAAGGTTGACCAGGCAGACCAAAGGGTACCAAAGTCAAGTTAGCTTTTCAAGTGAATGATAGCATTGGTGGGTTCAGAGTGTAAGCAAGTTCTTTCTGTGCCCCCAAGAGCTCTGAACCCCCAGCTCTACTCTGATAATGTTCCCTCCTTCCTGGCCCAAGAGCCTTTTGAGGGCAGGCAGAACCTCAACCCAACCCCACAGCCTCAACAGGGTGTCTGTGTGTAGTAGAAGCTCACTAAACAAATTAAAAAACAAGTTTAGACAGGTCCTCATTATATAGTCTAGGTTGGCCTTGAGCTTTCAGATTTTGGGGCATGGGTTATCTCATCTTGCAATAAACATGTTTTGAGTGACAATGATAATGACAATGATGACAACAACTACTACCAAAAATAGAGCGTTAAATACTTCAGAAAGGAGTAGGTTTGAGTCTGGGCTCTTACCTACCACGAGTTCCCTGTCTTTACATTGATCCTGTGAAGTAGCTAACTTTATCACCTCCATTTATAGATGAAGAAACCAAGGCCTAGAGAAGTTAACTCATTGAGACACCATAGCTAGAACAGCTAAGCTTAGAATAGACCTTGAGAAAATAACTCAATAGGTAGCTAGTTGCCTAAACAACCAATCTCCATGAGAAGGTCCAGCCCCAAATTCATATGTTGAAGTCTTGATCCTCATATATGGAAGAAGGGTCTTTGTGTGAGTGGGCAATGAGGGTAGAGTATTTAGGAATGAGATTATTGCCCTTGTGAAATGTGCCCGAGGGTGCTTCTGGGAGCTGTAGGTCATGGCAGTGTGGTGAGCTATCGGGGGTGTCCAACTCTGCCCTCTTAGAAAGTAGGAAATAAAAAAAATGACCCTGTGGTAGTAGTGATAGAAGACAAGACAAGGCCCACCTTGGCAAGATGAAAAAAAAAAAATATCTGCTGTTTTGGATCAAAAGAACTCGTTTTCCCTAGACAGACTCATGCCACAATGTAACTCTAGTTCCACAGCTCTATAGAGCAGGCCAGGTTTATTACCAAGCTCTCCCCACTAACACACTCAGAGAGTACGGAGTAGTGTAATTAGACCTCTTCATTTCAACTGTGAGTCCTGTAAGGATTCAGGCATTATGCTGGCCTGCCCCTGTCATCAGGCAGAATGCACTCAGGCAGCACCCCGGTCAGCCCGGGGTTCCATGAGTATCAGGCTGCAGGCGGGTGGAAAGGACCCCTTTAAAAGTCAGACCCTGCCCACTTACACTCTCTTTTGCTCTCTCTCTCTCCTGCTTTGGATTGGCCGCCAGCTACCCCCCTCTTCTTCTCTTCCCCCCCTCTCTCCCCCTCTCTCCTCTTCTGTTCCCGGTGCCTCTATGTCCCTTCCCTTCCCCCTCCCTCCCCTTTCTACATAAACTCCTCATTTAAGCTCTACCTGCCTGCTGTGTTATTCCACCACCCCCGCCTCGGTGACCCTCACCTGCTGTGGAACCTGCTATGCTCTCCCGCGTGGCCCCTTACCTTGGGACCCCACTCACTTGGGACCCTCACCCTGGACCACTCATCCCCACTCCTTCTCCAGCTTGTATTCCTATAACCGTAACGGAAGAACAACACCCAGAGTCAGTGGAGAACCGGGAAGCAGCTCTACTTCCGTTTAACCCATCCCCGAGCTTCCTGTGGTCACAGATCCCTTTCCATCACCTGCCCAGGAGGAATGTCTTCTGGTGGTGACATTTTCCGCCTGTCACACTCTCTTTTCTTTGGCTCCCCTCTCCTCCTTCAGATACAGCATTTCCAGGGCATTCCTATCATTTGAACTGATGTCATGCAACAGACAGTTCCTGAGTCTTCTATTCCACCAACGCCTCCTTTTATTTTATTTGTACTAAAAGGCACAGCTGACCTTCAATATGAATATAACTTGTGGTCGGGGACTAGGTGACGCTCATGGCGGTGACAGTATTTGTGACAGCGATGGTGGTGATAGCAATGGTAGAGGTTATATTGGTGGTGGTGGAGGTGACGGTAACGGTGTTGATGGTGGTGTTATAACGGTAGTGGTGGTGGTAATAGGGGAGGTGGGGTGATGGGTCTGAGACGGTGGGAAGGGGTAGCGGCAGGGATGGTGTTGACGGTGGTGGCAGCAGAGATGGTAGTGATTGTGGCCCTGATAGATGCAGAAGTGGTAATGATGCTGGGCGTGGCCCTGAAAGATGCAGGTGTGGTAATGATGCCGGGCGTGGCCCTGAAAGATGCAGGAGTGGTAATGATGCCGGGCGTGGCCCTGAAAGATGCAGGTGTGGTAATGATGCCGGGCGTGCAATGGCAGCTGTGGTCCTGGCGATGTGGTTTATGTCGCTCTGAAATAATCTCAGCGGGTGTTACTAGCTGTGCTTTAAACCACAGCTGTGTCACCAGGTGCTTGAAAAATCACTGGAACATGACCCCTCCGAGATGATCAGGTTTCTCTTTTAGCATCTTGAAGTCTGTGTTTCTTCATGTGTATTCTGGCCTCAGACACAAATTCTGTGTGTGAAAAGTCACGGGAAAAATAACTGCTAGTTGTTGGTCATCTACTCAGGGAGAATGTTTGAGTGTTTACATACAATATTGTTAGCTCATAAAACAGTCTCGCAGGCATTATTTTGCATGATTCATTCTTTACCATAATTTGAAAAGGGGCTGACAATATTATAAGTGTTCTCAACTTTATGATAGTGCATTGAATGAAAAAAGAAACAACGGTGTAGACTGAGGCGGGCCCGGCAACCAGGCTGAAAGGCCAGCGTAACGGCTTCTTCATATTCCTATCAACTATCTTTCCTTTCTGACAAGGCCCATGTAGCTCAAGCTATCCTTGAAGTCGGCTACGTAGTAGAGGATGACTTTGAACTTCTGATTTCCCTTTCTCTAGCTCTCTACTGCTGGAGTTTCAGGTATATGTCACCACAGAAGTGCTGGGGATCGAACCTAGGGCTCTGTGCATGCCAGGCAAGCGTTCCGCTAACAGAGCTACTTTCCCCAGCTACTACTAGCAGCCGTTTTGAAAATTCCACTTAGTGTTTGTCCCTTCCTCACCGCCTCATTCTGACTTCTGCATTTATGGATAGAGGCCAAATGGGGCGAGTTATAGATTCCCTTTACAGAGAGAACTCCCTGGTCCACTTGTACGGATTTCACAAGTGTCTTGAGATCTGTAAGACGTGACCAGTGCTTAAAGGCTTGTCTCAAGGTCATATGAGAGACACATGCCATCTATTATTCTTGCTGACTTATGGTTCCACTGCCATGGGCAGCCTCTCTTTTCCTTTAGAATTCCCTTTCTATGGATTGGCTGCTGGAGAGGATCAGACTACAAGGCCTGGTCCTGTGAGAGAGGAAAAAAGAAGTCTGGGGAGAAAACTGAAGGGTTTTCAAATCTTCCCACCTGTGGGAATTCTGAGACTTTATTAACCCACTAACCATTCTCCAAAATGGTTGCCATTCTGATACCCACAGAATGAGGAATTGCTCGCCCAGAGATGGCAAATCTAAATCTTACTCTCCTGGCTCATTTGTGCACACGCTGAAGGGTGATGAGTGGGGGCAGGGCAGTGAGAGATGCCAGGGCTCTGCACCGTGTCTTGTTTAGAATTTTTTCTCTGAGATATGATATGATCTCCAGGTTCTATTAATCTCTGTCATCCCGGGACAGGGAGTAATGCCTTCCTAAGCTTGTTTAATTGTGTCTCCTCTCCTATGCCCTGGTTTCGCTTAGTTGAGGACGCATTGGCGGAGAGGAGAGTTGGGTTGATAACAGCGAACTGATCACAGGTTAATGAGTTCCAGGTACCATCCTGGTCACTTCCCATACCCCCTCTTCTTCAGCTCCTGACAGGTACTGTGATTACATCCACGTGTGCACAAGGAAAAGCAAGGTGGAGGATGTGAGAGAAACTTGTGACATACTTGTGGCATTGGTGAGGGTTAAAGCCAAGACCGAGACTCCAGGCAGGACTCGCGACCTGAACACTGGTACATGCAGTTGTTTCTCAGAGCAATCCCAGCAGGTTTTCGAGTGGCTCTGATGGAGGCTCTGCCACAGACAGCAGAAGGATCTGGTCACCTCCTTGGGATTTGGAGACTTGAACTGTCAGGTGACAGCGTTGGTTTAGGGATTCCGGCTCTTCTCTAAGATGCCACTAGAGGCAAGTGGCAGTGATTCTGTGATCAGAGCTGGGAGACGCTGTCACTTTTTTTCTTTATGGGTCTCATGCCTTGGAAGGGGCCATTGGCTTTGAGACTATAAGGATCCTACTTCGTTTGGAGGCTGAGGTTGAGCATGTTGCTGTGGGGAGCCCGTGGGCTGGCTCTAGCCCTTCTGTTCTTCAAATCCTTTTGCGTCTCTGAGCCTTTTCTGTGGTGTGAGGATGGTAAGAAGTTCCGTCCAGTGCACCCCAGAGTCCCTCAGCTGCAGTGCTGAGTACACAGAGTCTCTCCTCCTGTAGGGCACCATGCTTTATTCCTCTCTGCCTGGCAGGGACTCTGTTACTTAAAACAACACCCAGGACTCCAGGAAAAGCCCCAGGAAGAGAGCACCCGAGGCCAGAATTAATCAGGGGAGGGTGTGGACATGATTGTCTCCAAGGTTTGATAAGGACACCTGAGAGAAAGGTGTTTTATAGAGCAAAAGATAAAGGGAACGAGAGGGAAGTAGAAAGAGGGAGGGTGGGTGGAGATGGATAGATAGATAGATGAGAGAGAGAGAGAGAGAGAGAGAGAGAGAGAGAGAGAAGTGTATTACTGGCATGTGCGTGTGAAACCGAAGACTTGAAGGTTCAGGGTGTGGCAGGTCCTGCTACAGCTTAATCTGATAGCCTAGGCCACACCCCACTGATGAGGTGTGGGGAGATGAGGGCCGGTGGGATTCCAGCTCCTCCTATCAACCTGTGAGAGGGCCTACACCATTCTTTTCCCATCCTGTCTCCATCATTTTGGAATCTTGAAGCCTTTTGGGAAACAAAAGCATTGTCTTGCCAATGTTGTTGGTATGCCTTGGTCCAGGCCTCTGCTGGCCATGTGTTTTTGGCATGTATCTACCCGAGAACGCACCTGTCAACCTTAGCAGGGAGAACAAAAGCTTGAATTTGACTGGAGAAGGACAGCTAAGGAGCAGCCCCGGCCCATCTGCCAAGTGGCATTCCTGAGCAAGCAGAGATGCAGCCTAGAAGACACGCACACTACTTGAAAGCACTCTTTCATCCAGGCAAGAGGGGATCAGCACATCTGTATGGCATCGGTCCCCCACTTTCTGCACGGGATTTGGCTCTGAGCTGAGGGGGAGGGGTGTGGCGGCGTCACACAAAGAAAGCATCTGAAACATCTAACATGGGCTGGGCTGTGGACAGGCAGCATTGGGGGAGACAGGAATGCAAGGTGAAATGTTAAATTTAGTTTGGCTTTTCTTTTGCCTTTTCAAGCTTTTTTTTTAATGATATATTTATGTACTTAGCTATTTGGGTGCTATTTGCGTGTGTTTGTGTGTGTGTGTGTGTGTGTGTGTGTGTGTGTGTTCATGTAGGTGGAGGTCAAAGGTTGATGTGATTGTATTCCTCAGTTGTTTACTACATTATTTTTTGAGACAGTCTCTCTTTGAACCTGAAGTCCACAGTTGCAGCTACACTGGCAGTGAGCTCCAGGGATCCTCCTACCGATGCTTCTCCAAATGCTGGGTTAGAGGCATATGCCAATGTGCTTGGTTTTTCACAGGGTGCTGGGATTCCAAACTTAGACCCATAGGCTTGTGTGGCAAGGCCTTTACTGACTGAACCATCTCCCCAGCCCCTGCCTCATCTCTCTTTCCAGAATCCTTCGCCCCCCCCCTCTTATATTTTAACACTGCTGGGAGTAGATCATGTAGTTTTCCTACTTTGCACATGCATAGCTTGGAAGGGAAAACACACCTTGTCATGGATAGGTCATGACCTCCTGCATGTGAGACAACCTCAGGATTCTGGCTGCTGGGATGTTTATTTTGGTTACTGGTTAGTGTACTGAACATGGACTAGGGTCCCTCGACTCACAGCTGAAATGCATCAAAATCTTAAGGCATGACTCTTCCAGGAATACAAAGGTTGTAGCTATGCAAGATAGAAATCAAAATCTTAAGGCACGGTACTCTCTTGGGAACACAAATGTAGCTGTGCAAGAGAGAAAATACTTAATGAAAGAAGACACAAGCCCCTTGCACATGGGCAGAGCCAAGTAAATCCATGTCCTTGGAAGAAATGGTTTGGTCAATACTGTCTGGAATGAATTGGGCTGATAGAGTTGGGAGGCCTGTGATGGTCTACCAGATGGCCTGACTAAAAGCCCAGTGTAACAAGTTAGTTCTTAGGTGAAGGTCAAAATCAGATAAGACAAAACATGAACTTTCTCACCCAAGACCTAGTGAGACCTGACCATGGTGACTCAATGATTGACAATTGAGTTTAGGGGCCTTCGTCAATCCCTTGAATTATTATTTTTTTTTTTAAAAAAAAATAACAATGACTGAGATATAATTCAGACACTACGAACATCATCCCTTTAAATGTACATTCCAATGGTTTTCAGTGTGTGATTAGAGTCATGCATTCATCACCACTAATTCCAGATACTGTTTTCTTAATCTAAATAAATCCTCTGTGCATATTAGCATCCACTCTCTCCCTCTTCTGCAGGTGACGAAGCCACTAGTGTGTTTCATGTCTCCATCAATTTTGTTATTGTAGACTTGTCCTATAGCTGACAATATCTCATCTTTTGTGGCTAAATTATCTCAGCATGGTGTTTTCAAGGTTCACCCATATTACATCGTGCTATGGCTAGGATCCTAGATTTTCCCTAAATGCTTGTGTGTTAAGGGTGCTTCCAGTGTCCTCTTGAGAGGTGCTTAGATATTCAAGTGAGGTCTTGTGGTAAGTCTTCTGGTCATTGAGAGTGTGCCCTTGAAGCAGGTGTTGGGGCCTTAGTCCCTTACCTTTCTTGTCTCATTCATCTCAGACCTATGTTTTATTTAGGAATGAGCATAAATTCCCCAATTTTACTTGTTACTCTTTCAAGATTTCCAAAAAAAGTAGACATTGTCTCCTTGAGTTTAATAACGTATTCATCTTTGTATGTTGGCTGTCTAAACGTTATGATTTTTCCGTAAGAACACGACTTAGAGAAAAGATGGAGATTATTTCGGATAGGATATTCATCGGCTCTCTTTTGCATGGACGTTGTCTAGCACCCGTGCGTGATCAAGCCATTGCCATCCTCATTTAGCCTCTGCATTGTTGGTTCAGCTAGAATGAGCTCGTCACTTTCCCTCAGCCTCCATGTTAGAATTTATATTGTGATAAGCTGGACTGTCTCATCAGCCATGTTCAGGAGGTCCTGAACTAGCTCACTGGCTTTCCATATGGCTTTGCTGCCCCTCACAATCTGAACTTAAGCTTAGGTTGTAGAGAGGGAAAAATGTAGAAAGCATATCATCTTAGTCCCTCCTCCTCTTCTGTTCCTTCTTCCTCTTCTTCCTCTTCCTCATCCTCCTTCTCTTCCTCTTTGTTCTTTGTCAGGGTCTTTATGTAGCTGACGCTGGCCTCAAACTTATACCAATCCTCCTGTCTCATGTGCGCTGGGTTTTGTAGGTATGTGTTACAATACCATTTCTCTGCGTGTGTGTGCACACATGCTCACATATTTGTGCATACTTGGGAATACATGTGGGTCATAGGTCAATCTCAGATGTGCCTCAGGTGCCATTCGCCTTGATTTTTGAGAAAGAAGCCTGTACTGGCCTGGAACTTATCAAGAAGGCAAGGTTGGATCTGCCCCCTGCCCACCAGTGCTGCGATTAATAGTGTATGTCACCATGTCTATTCTGCTGGGAATCAAACTCAGGTCCTCATTCATTATCTACTAAGTCTTCTCCCCAGGTCCATTTCTGTGCCCTCTTTTGGTGAGGGATCAGCTTTGACTAAAAGCACATTGTTTTCTCCATTGGAGGCGCAGGGAGGGTTGGGGGACACCAGCTTTGACAGGATCACAGGAAAAGAGAAAGACAAATCAGCTGATCGGCCTGAGGAAGGAACGTCACTCGGTTCCTTTTGCTGCTAGCGGACCTTTTAGGGAAAGAAGCTCTGACCCGTATTGTGAAGTTTGGTGTGCTTTGCCGACGTCATCTCTTTGGTCTGATTTCTCTGGCACTTAAAGAAAGTTTGACTCCCTCACCAGAGCTTGAGCAAGCAGGTTTGGGATGGAATTGAACAGAGGCTTTTGTAGCTGGGTTAAGGTAGTGGCCATTGCAAGTTTGACTAAACTACAACCTTGTAGAAATCTCTGTAGAGGGTTTCGGATAGTTTTGGATAGTTGCAGCTACATCTCAGGGGCCCCAAGAGTGGCTGATCTGAATAAATCTCCTTGTAGCAAAACATGGACAACTGCTACTGGACCTCTTGTCCAGAGATCCCTTGTCCCGATTTTCCCCACCCACTGTGTCTTCCTGTCTAATTCCTGGCTCCCCTATTCAATTTTATTTAAATAGAATAAAACTCTCCATTAACATAATAAAGACCCAGTAATAGACTTGATCATTCATTTTTGGACATATACCTTTACAGTTTAATACATTTCTTGTACCCATCACATAGTCATTAGTGTAATTTTTTTAAATCGTGCAGGAGGAGAGGATGTCTCTTTTTTGGGTGAGCACCGTTTATGCCTCCTCACTAAGTAACCACGGATCACCGAGCCAGTCATGTAGTCCTTACCCACTAAACCACACACTGCCTTTGGTAAGCATGATGGTTACTTGTGACTGTCAGTTGATGGGATTAAAAACCAACATGGAAATAGATCTCTGTGTATAACCACCAGGGAGCTTCTAAGATAGGTCAACTGAGGTGTGAAGTCCCACCCTAAAAGTGGGTGGTACTATCCCTTAGTTCAGGTCCTAGACCAAATACACAAGCTGAGTACCAACATCCACTCTGCTTCCTGACTGCAGGCTCAACGTCACCAGCTGCCTTAGAGACAAATAAGTTATACTGTGAGTTAGTTGAAAGCTCTGGTAGAGAGGGGGCCAAAGACACAGATATACAAAGACTTTGGATGGAAAGCAGAATACAAGGCATTTCGCATGTGTCATCTACAGGATATTCAGCACCTACTGTGCATATAGTACTCAGTAAAAGGTCTCTGCTCCTCACCCCTCGGTCACATTTGCCAATATCAGAAATTGGGGAATATGGCAGCCATTCTAGCTATTAGGAACATCGCTATGCAGATAGATGGAAGTCTGGAGTTCGGAGAAACATCATCTGCATAAGTTTCCATAGCTAACATGGGTGAAATGGGACATTTTCCCTGGTCTTTCACTACCACCACCAAAACTTTCTGTGTCAAACATTTGAAGATGCAATATGTGGAGGCCAAGAATGAGGAAGTCTGCGTTCACAGACAATATGAAAAACCAACCAAACAAACTCCTATGCCATAGAATAGGAGTCAGAAGAGAATGGGGGAGTGGAAGACACCACACTCCATTAGTTTATGGAGGGAGACAACCTGATAGTTTTGGGCTGCGCCAGGCCATCCTTTTTCCTGTGAGAGTGTTTTGTGCATTGCCGGCACCTTGTGGTCTTCTTATCAACAAATCCCCTTCTGTTTGTGACTCAAACTGTCATCATTGCCAGATGTACCCGAATGTCTCAGGGGAGTGGCATTACCTGTCCTGTAGACTCACTGTAGGGCTTCTTTAGGGCCTCCTAGGTCGCCTCTAGCTCCAGGGTTATATTCAGTAACTCTGTGCAGACATGAATGAGTGAGCCAATAAATGAGCAAACAGCAGAAGTCAAGACAATTGCAGGAGAGTCCGTCTGTGTACACTACCCCTGTGGCCTTGAACTACTTACGCCCCTGGGACGCTCCAGATGATATTCAGATGCGACCGTGCTGGATGACTCAGGCTTGAGATGAAAGGGCCCAAACTCGATCTCTCCTCTGCAGTTTACCTTTAGCCAGACTTTTTCCTGGTGCTTTCAAGACTGTTAAGTGAAGAGGGCACGCTCAATGGCGGTCTCAAATGGGAGCAGAGGAAGCGAGGGAGGGGCACCATGCTCACTGTAGTAAAGCGGGATCCCATCGCCCTCCACACTAATGCAAACCAGCTGCCGGCTGGCCCCAGCCTGCGATAGAGCAGGCGGAATTCTTGGACACTGAGTTATTCTTAGAAGCATGTGCACAGTCCCCTGGCAGGGCTTTCTGTGAACTGGCTGTTGCCAGCCTCCTGTCAGGATGCTGTGCCAGCAGATGCAGAGTGATTGTTCTCACTTAGGAAAAATAACTTTGGGGTTTTAATTTCAAATTATCCACAGAGATGGAGCCTGAATATGGTGAAGGGTGGGAAGGGCAGAGAAATCGGGATGAAGTAAGGGTTGGGGGGACAGTGTCTGTTCAGTCCTTCATCTTCTCATGTGTTTGGAGGTTCATTTCCCGGGGGTGGGTGGTTACTGCTGGGTTCATACCAGCAGACTTCCACGGGACCTTAAAGGACCCAGTGTGTGCATTCCCACACGTTTCTAGCTTCCCCGTAGGGAGCGCTTTTGTGTGCTGGGCTCCTGTCTATTGGAGACCTCATTCGATGTCCACAGGGTCACTGTGGTGAGCCAGGGCTCCACAACCATCAAATGGCACAGGGAAAGTCTGAACTCAGGCCAGCTAAGCCCTGCCTTCCTATCTGTGCTGAGTACCGATGACGAAGATGCGAGGCTGAGCCAGACGTGAAGACTGCATAGCTAAGTAAGATGGCTGGGTTCCAGCCCCTCAGCCTTGCTGTCTGCAGGAGAGGCAAGGGGATAACAAGGAATGGCAGTGACGGGATTTGTCAAGCAGGGGACCAGAGCTACTATGAATTCTGCCATGATAGGACAAGCACAGCTTTGACTGTGAGGAAATGCTGGGGTCTTATATGGGTGCCTACGTGCAAGGCCATTGAAAAGGAGTACCCAGGCAGAGCGGCCAGTGTGTGCAGTGATGTGGTTAGGACTGTGTGTGCAGTGATGTCCTCAGGACTGTGTGTGCAGTGATATGCTCAGGATCATGTGTGTGCAATGATGTGCTCAGGACCGTGTGTGCAGTGATGTGGTTAGGACTGTGTGTGCGATGCTGTGCTCAGGACCGTGTGTGCAGTGATGTCCTCAGGACTGTGTGTGCAGTGATGTCCTCAGGACCAGTGTGTGTGCAATGATGTGGTAAGGACCGTGTGTGCAATAATTTGGAGGATGAAATCACTGAAAGACAAGCAGGTGGCTCTGAGTAGAACAGGTCTCATGGACAAATGAAGAAGCTTGAATTTTGCCTTGTGGGAACCGAAAAACTCTATGCATCCGCTAGTCATTTTCTCACTGGCCTTTCATTTATTGAGCGTGTTCTCTGCCAAGTCGTTAAGGAGTCGTAAGCAAAAGCAAACACCTAACTCCCTCCTCAAAGAAATCCAAACCAAACAACACTGCCCTCAACATAACAGAACAGAACAAAACAAAGCAAGAGCTTGTTTGTACTGGAGTGGGACAGAGAGTACCTGTGTGGGAAAATCATTAAAGGACTCACCATAGTGGATGAGCTGATAGATGATACCTGAATAATCAAGAGCTAACAACTAGGGCATCAGGGCACAGATAATCTCAGGGGCCACCTCTCCACTTGGCAAACACGTAGATGAGTTAATGGTCATTTCTTCGGCAAATCCATGGAGGAATGCACAGTCACACCGAGGGACACACTTTTATGCAGCTTTGCCTCCAAGACCCCGGGTCGTTGCTCCATCAATGGAGTGAATGTCTATTATGGGTCATTTCAGATCTACTTATGTTAACACAAGTTGCGAGTTAGTTAGTAAAATATTAATTTGGAATCAAACAAGGTATCTTTCAGAGAGAATGAGAGAGAGAGAGAGAGAGAAAGAGAGAGAGAGAGAGAGATTGGAGGGGAGGGCACAGTTCCTGTGAATACCAGGTTGAAAACTTTGAAAAGACCAAAGAGAACTGAGGCAGAACTCGCTTGCTAGGTGTGGACGAGACAATGAAAGGACTGGGGAAAATAATAAAATTCCAACAAAATTCTGCACTCAGATAGCGTTATGGAGCATTTTTAAGGTCTCAACTTCCAAGAAGGTCCTGCTGGAAACTGAAGATGAGGTATTTTAGGTGTGGTTTATATAGAACGATGACAAGTACCCATTCTCCGAGGAAAGCCTTGGCTCCACATCAAACAAGTGTGGAGGGGAACATACTTTTATATGCTTTAGGTCAAAATTAAACAGGTTTGACGTGAATACCTAGTGTCATCAGGGATCTGATCAAGGGACAGGAGTTTGTCAGCACCCCAAACCTTTCTGCATGTCTCATTCTAGCCACCACACCATGCAGCTGCTATGCCGTCTTTTGTGGTATTGGCTGCCTTTACCCTTTATATGAATTGATACAATCACTCACACACGCGCGCGCGCGCGCGCGCACACACACACACACACACACACACACACACACACTTCGGATTTGACTAGTCTTATGACTTCATTTTTTGCTTGTTATCATGTTTGTAGGATTCATCCACACTGTTTTGAGCAGCAATAATTTGACCAGTGTCATTGTTGTTTAGTATTCTATGAGCTGTGTGGTCATACACAGTACACACTCAACAGACGGTTTTTAAAAACGGGAATAGTTGTGTTAGGCAGGGTTATTTAGAAGACTAGAACCCAAAGCGTGGATGTGTCTCACAAAGGGGGATTTGTTAGACTGGCTTACATGACACAGCTGGGTAGTTCCACAATGGCCAATGTCATACTGGGGAAGCTGAGAATTCAGCCACTGTCAGTCCACAAGGCTGGATGACTCAACAGTCCCAACCTGTCACCGAAGGTCTGGAGGATTCCTGGAGCCACTGGCCTTCAGTATACATTGGATGACCAAAGAAGTTGGGTCTGATGTCAGCGAAGGATGGCTGTGGTAAGAACAATGACCTAGACACTGTCACCAGCAGGACTTGACTTTGGGGAAGCACATGATGGCACAGTTGTTTCTTTAGAATGATTTCTATCTATGCTGCCATTGGAATAGACTGTGACCACAAGATTCTGCATGCTCTGTAAAGGGTCTTCCTCCACTGGGAAATTCTTCTGGGAAATACCCCCAACACCCGTCCAGAGATATGTCTCTTAAATGAAGCTAGAGCTAATCAAGGTAATCAAGATAAATTGTAACCAGTGCTATAATGTATATGTATTTACATTTACTGGATACCTTGTAGCACATCTGTAGTCTGAATCTCTCTGGTATTTTTCTCATGAGTAGAAGGGAGTTGAAGGTTTGGGGAAAGAGTATCCATGGAGATGAAGTATTTCTCTTACCACACTTCAATTAAGGGATCTTTGGTAGTTTGTATGTAATCGGTCCCCAGAAATGTTATAGGGGGTGTTACTATTAAGAGGTTTGGCATTGTTGGAGGAAATGTCACTTTGGGGGCAGGCTTTGAGGTTTCCTACGCTCAGGATACCACCTGGTGTGTCACTCAACTTCCTGTTGCCTGCAAGATGTAGGACTCTTAGCTACCTTAGAGCTCCATGTCTGCCTGCAATCACTGAATTTTCACAATCAACTGCTCATGTGGCTTCACTGATGTTAGCTTTCCCCTCTCCTCCTCCTCTTCCTTCTCCTCCTCCCTCTTCCTTTTCCTCTTCTTCTCCTTTTTCTGGAGCTGAGGTCTGTATGTAGGGCTTCGCAATTGCCAGGGAAGCGATACGCCACTGAGCCTTCCTTCACGTCTTAAGTTTCCATTCCCTGTTTTCTCACTGTGAAGTTGTGATTCTCTTGTGCTGTTCTGAAGCAGATGTAAATCAAGTCTAGCTTGTTCTCAGACGGGGAAGAGAAGGAGATTCTGATCCCACTTTCTGGAGCTGGAGTATCTATATTTATTGTTTGTGATTATTCTGAGGGAAGATGAGTTTAATATAATTCATTCATCCATTCATTCACACACTCATCTCAGCATTTTGTAGCTTGGATGATAACGCAGCACACGTTATTTATTAGTCATCCCTCCCCCCTCCCCCTGACTGGCGGTGCTACTGCGGGCGGCCCCTTCAAGGTGCCATGCCCCATCCTATGCCCCATCCTCTTGTCTTGAAAGCACAGCCTCACTTTGTGACATTAAACAATAGTCCAGGCCAATGCTGCCTTGCTCCTGCAGCAATCCTAGAATCAGCTTTTGCTCTCAGAAGCCCGATGCCATTTATTGGAGAACAATGTTCCAAACCCAGGACCTCAGCACTGGGTGTCTCATGGTGGCTTCAATCTGCACTGCCCAGGGAGACGACTGCTGGCCATCTGGACACTCTTTAATACAATCATTTGCATATAATTTGTCTACTTATGTGTGGTGGTGAAGGTGTGCATGCAGTCCCTGGGTACCAGTGGAAGTCGCTGGAGAGCTTGCATGAGTGGGTTCCCTCCTTAAGCCACATGTGTTTGGGGGATTGGACTTAGTCAGGCTTGGTGGCAAGCCCTCCTAGCTGGACCGTTTCTCCGTCCACGTCCATTCGCCTGTCTTCCTACTGGAATATCTACATTTTTGCCTCTGTGGTTTTCCTCTTGCTATGTATTATTGGGTCTCTTACGGTTCTGTAGCTCACACCTCCCTACTGTCAATGTCTTTGACAAACAGGCCTTCTTCCTGCTTGCCATTTTCCCCTTCTGGCTACTTTCAGGCTCTTCTGTTGGTTGTGGAGTTTCTCAGCTTTGCCTTTCATGTATAAGGTACAGTGCACCCATAATAGATTTATGGTATAGTGCAAACTGAAGCTTAACAATTTTTTGCTGTTATTATATAAGCCATCTTTGGATTTTCCTTTGTAATTGCTTAATAAGAAGATCAAATCTGAGTTAGTTGAACCGTGTGCTAATGCTGCATTTGCTCACCTTGCTAGGGCCCTTATTTCAATGAAGAATCTTTTTTATTTTTTTAAGTGTACAGCCAAATTGTCTGGCAACAAGGTCAATACTTTTACTTCCTTTTAAACCCCTGTATTTGTAATATTCATAATATTTTTCTTTATTATGCTGTAAAAGATTTTAGGACAATGTCAGATGAACTGTTAATAGTAGACCTTGTCTCCTTTCTGATATCAGGTGAGAAAATTTCAATATTCCCTTTATGAATCTCTCTCTCTCTCTCTCTCTCTCTCTCTCTCTCTGTGTAGACTTAAAATATTTAATTGTAGGCTGACTTTTAAAAGACTTTTTAAAAGTTGTGAATGAATGTTGCTGTTATAAATAAATGTCTTTTCTTGGCTGGTGAGACGGCTCAGTGGGTGAGGGGCTTTGCTGCCAAACCCCACAACCGAGTTCAATCCCAGCAACCCACATGGGGGAGGGGGAGACCTGGCTCCTGAAAACTGTCCTCTGACTCACATGAACACACTCACAGAGTAAAGTAAAAGATATAAATCCCTCTCATCACCTGTTGGTCTTATAATTTTTCTCTACTTTTGTATTACTGAGGTGAACGTTATTGGCTAATTTTAAATGTAAAATGAAGTTTGTTGCTATAATAAATAAACCCCACATTCTCATCATATGTTAGTATTTTTGTATATGGTTAGGTGATTCTTAAAACTTTTCAAGTATGTTTTCGAAAAGACCTAACTGTAACACTCTGTTCTTATTAGTTCTAGTTTCAAGGTGGCTGCTGGCAGTGGAAGATAAATTTGGACAATTCTTTAAGTTCTGCTTCTTTCCCCTCCCTCCCTTCATCCCTCCCTTCCCACCCACCCTTTTAAAAAGTCCCTTTTAGAATTTCTCCATTTACTCTGTTTCCAAGATAAACTCCAGGATTCCTGAATGTGCTGAGGAGTTCAGACTCAGTTACCAAGCTTATGATCACCTGGTGTACGGACACATGGGCCCCAACCCTCATCTGCTTTTTACTACTTTCAGAATTTCAGATGGAAGCAACTCAAGATTCCTTGGTCATTGTGTCATTTTTATTAATTAATCAATCATTAATTAACTGTGCTGGTTTAATTAATTAACTAGTTAATTAAGGTCAGCTTGACACAAGCTTATGTCATCTGGGGAGAAGAAACCTCAATTGAGAAAATACCTCCATCACCTTGGCCCCCCAGGCCAGCTTGTGTGCATTTTCCTGATTGATAACAATTGCCAAAGGTCCAGCTCTCTGTGGAGCAGGTGGTCCTTAGGTAGATAAAATAGGAAGCTGGAGAAGCCACAGGGGACACATTACTAGGCAGCGTTCCGTGGTGGCTGCTGGTTTCCTGACTCCAGGTCCCTGGCTTGGCTTTTTTTGATGGTGGGCCAACACACCCTTTCCTCCCCCAGTTGGGTTTGGTCAGCATTTTATCACAGCAATAGATGGGTTTCCACCATCCATGCTGACATCCTAAACAGTCCATCAGCAGGAAATCCAAGGTCAAAATGTATCTCCCTGTGCATCTCTGGTTCTCTGCTATCCTCATGGCGGTGCTGCTTCAGGGACAAGGGTGCCGGGTCTCTTCCCTCCGGGACCGTGGTCCCTGCAGACCTGGCTGGTGGTACCAAACTCAGGGCATCATTTTCTACCCGCAGCTCTAGGAGAAAGTGTGCTGACTTAGAATCCAGTCTGGGGAGGGGTGGATGACCTCTACTCCAGAATCTTCCCTTTGGTTACAAGAATGATGAGCCCTGCTGCGCCATCTCTTCCCTTTGGTTTTCAAGGTCCTGTCATCATACCGAGCCCAGCACGAAAAGGCGTTCCTGGAGCTGGAGCTGGAGTGTGGAGGCCATTGGTTGGGACACACCGATGCCAGCAGGGTCTCTAGATAGTTCCCCTGTTCACACAGCTCTCCTTCAGTTTCCTCTGTCTCTCTGTCCCCACACTCCTTGGGGCCCTGCCTCATGTCTGAGAAGAGCAGCCGTATTAGGAGTGAGGGTTAGTTAGAGAGGGCTGAAGAGGCAACAATTGCCACCAGAGACCGAGTTTTAAAATATTTACTAGGGTTGGACTGATTTATTGAAGCCTACTTTATACACAGTGAATGCATTCTCGTTGGGATCTATACAGCAAAAGTTGGTGAATGTACATAGTCATGTAGACATGGCCGCAATGGAGACACAGACCACTGCCCTTTTTGTAAAAAGTGTCACGGACAGTGCCCAGTTCGTCTCTGCCAGCCCTCTCCTCGACAAGGAGTCTGTCGGTTGGAATGGCACTGTCTCAGAAGGCAGCACTCACCTGCCCTGAATGTATGGCTGTGGAGAGAGATCTCAGGGGACTGTGAGTTCAAGACTAGTGGGTGGTGTTGAATAAAACTTAGCCCCATTTGTTTGTCCTACGATGATACTATATTATTACGTTATTAAATATGTTGTTTTATTTTTTTAAACATAGAATTCGCTCTGAATACATTCAAAAGTAACTTTGAGTTGTGATGATTTTCTCATGATATTGTTGTTAAATGAGGCTTAATGCCTCATGATTGATGGCACAGCCATCCCTTTGTGTCTGAGGGTTCTGGGCTTGTGCATTCATACATCAGAACACATTGTGTCTGTATAAGCACACACACACTTCCTTTGGTCATGACCCCTAAACAATGGAGGCTAATGACCATTTGCACAGCAGTTTCATTGTGTTATTCCTCTAAGTCATCCTGTTAAAGGGTGATTTAATATATACGGGACGGTGTGCACAGGTCACATGTAAGTATTAGATCATTAGCGCTAATACCATCAGAGTCTGAAACCAGTCTCGCATGGATACTGTGTTTAAATATGCCTCAGATGATTTAACCAATGATTTATTTTTAGGGTATGTTTTTTATTCTTCTGTTATAAGGAGTATGGGGGTTGATAGCGAGGAAGACCTTGTAGAACCTTGGCTGGTGAGTTTTACTTTCTGGTGTTTGAGCAGAGAGTTGGAGGGCAGATGGGGGAGTGTGTGAATAGATGTGATGGACTGAGGCCCTACCTCCCCAGTATGTTATGACATCACCTCTGGTATTCCCTGAGACATTCTTGGTTTGGAACATTCCACATCCCTGGGGCCAGATATCCTGAATGTTTGTTTGGGAAATACTCTCACAATCCATGCTGTGAGCTTCCTACCTCAACAGCTCCTATTTGCTTCACAACCTACATTTGCTCAGTCCCCTCTGTTCTGCATGTATGCTTATGCAGATTCTTGGCCTGCATTTCCTTTTCCCTGTGTTTTCTTCCTTGTTGTTGTTTTCTTCAGGCTCACCCGAGAAGCATCATCTGTGTAGGTTTTCCTTAGGGTCTCGTGTAGCCCAGGCTGGTCTGGAACTCTATGCAACTGAAGATGACCTTGAACATCTGATTGTCTTGCTTCTGTCTCCTGAATGGTGGGATGACAAGGATGTGCCAGGACACCCAGCTGTCCCCAGTCTTGTTCTGCCTTCAAGGGGCTGGGGTACTCTCTCACACACATGTGATGTTCTATGCTCACTTCTATCCCTGAATTTAGAACAATATATCAGAACAATAATTTTATGCTTCTTTCTACTTGGCTATGAACTTGTCAGGGGAAAAGAATCAGAATCTCTCTCTCTCTCTCTCTCTCTCTCTCTCTCTCTCTCTCTGTCTGTCTTTCCGTCTCTCTCTTTTACACACACTGTCACACCCCAGCTGTGTTGCTATATCTAATGATTGGAATACTTGGGCATCAGGCAGTTTCGCTGGTAGGGCAAATGAGTCAACACGCCCTTGTGATAAACAAGCCGTGGCTTCCTCCTGTGGCTGGGACTTCTGGGTAAAGAGAGAACTACAGTGGCAGAGCATGGGGTCTGTCCTGGATAGGAAGGAAAAGAAGACCCAAAGGCTAGTGGAGAGGAAACTGAGGCGTCCAGGACCCCAGGGCTCTGTGGGTTTGAAGGACAGGTGGGGTGGGAATAGGGTCAAGGTTGAGCTCCCAGGCAGTAACTCACCCAAGCATATACCTCTTACAGTCCTAAGTCAGTAGCCTCAGGTGGGTCTGGGATCTACACATTTGACTGGCATGCCAGGAAATTCTCACTGAAGGTATTTCTTGAAATGGGATCCTTTGGTAGAAAGTAAATTGAGTTTAAGGTTTCAGAAGAGTGTGTGTGTGTGTGTGTGTGTGTGTGTGTGTGTGTGTGTGTGTGTGTGTGGTTGCCCCTCCAGATTTCAAGGTCTGGATGTGGCTTCAGCAATAGATACGCAGGGAAGAACATGAAGGAAGGTAGAGTGAAGGTCATCTTTGTGCACGTGACAGTCACTCACAAGGGTGGCTTGCTTAGAGGTAGAGAGGCTCAATCTCATTCACCAAAGTCTTTCCGATGGAAGGGAGGGGCTTAAGGGTGTATCGGGTTATCTTCACCCTAGAGTGGAGACTTTGCGACTAGTAACTATGGTCCTTCGGTGTTACGGCTTGGGAATGTCACACAAAGGCTCAAGAGTTTGCAAACTTGGTCCCGGGCTGGTGGGAGCTGTTCTGGAAAGTTGTGGGTCCCTCAGGAGGTCCCTTAGTTGGAGGAAGTGGACTGCTGGTGCCCATCTTGAGGTTTATAAACTGGCTCTGCTGTACCTCTCTTTCTCTGCTTCCCAGCTGCAACAGACAGACACTCCCGGCTGCTGTGATGAAAATACTGTGGCCATGGCAATCTATAAAGGGAAAGGTTTATTTGGGGTTATGGTTCCAGAAGGCTAAAGTCCATGATAGTGAGTGAATCATGGCTGAGCAGCAGACAGGCTGTGATTCTTCAGACTGTCTGTCAGTGGTGGTTTGAGCAGGAATGTCCCTGATGGGCTCAGATATTCAAGCACTTGGTCCTAACTGGTGGAGCTGTTTGAATAGATTTATGAGTTTGGCCTTGTTGGTGGAAGTATGTCACCGTGGAGGCGGGCTTTGAGGTCTTATATATGCTCAAGCTAGGCCTAGTGTGGTAGTCTCTTTCCTGACGCATGTAGATGAAGATGTAGAGCTCTGAGCTCCTCCATCACCAGCCTGCATGCTGCCATGTTTCCTACCATGATGCTAATGGACTGAGCCTATGAACTGTAAGCAAACCATCACAGTTAAATGTTTTCCTTTATAAGAGTTGCTGTAGTCATGGGGTCTCTTCACGGCAATAGAAACCCTGACGAAGACAAACGCTAACTAAACATGAGCCTGGGATTGAGCCAGTGAGCAGTGTTCCTCCATGGTTCCTGCTTCAAGTTCCTGTCCTGGATACCGTCAGTGATAGGCTGTGACCTGGAAACGGAAACAAACCCTTCCCCTTCAAGTTGCTATTGGTCTGAATGTTTCGTTTCAGCAACAAAGGAAACCAGTATTGCAACAGCAACATTTGAAAACTTGACAGGTATTGGCTCAGGTTCACAAAGCCACTCTCAGATGCAGGAGCTGTCATGATCTTCCTTTGAAAGACGAGAAACTGGTGTTAGCTCTCCCACAGGGGTTCGCTGTTTTAGGTGCTGAAGTCTTTGGGGGAGGAGAAAGTTAATTATAGCTAGAGTCCAGTCGGCTGTGATACAGTTCTATTGTCGGATCCATGATACAGATCAGAGGTTGGTGTTGAGCTATGCTGGGTACAGTCATTAGCAATGAGCACAGATATTTCATGAGAAATATCTGAGAGAAATGGTGAGAAGTAGGTATCTTGAAATAATATGTGTGGTCTGTAAAGGCACAGAACCCTGCGTAGAAAGACAGCATTAAGGATCATCCAGGTGAAATAGAAGTGAATTCTAGATCCTTGGGACTTAAAGTCTTGTTTGTGGAGGAGCAGCATCTACAATTTGGGAATTTGGTAGAAATGTGGTTGTTGGGCTGGGGAGATGGCTTGATGGGTAAGGAGTTGGCTTGAGAGCCTGAGTTTGATTGTCAGAGCCATGCCATAAAGCTGGTTTGATGGAACGGCTTGTAACCTCAGCAACGGAGAGGGGGTAGACAGGTGGATCCAGCTGAATCAGCAAGCTGCAGGCTGTGAGAGACCCACCATCTCAAAATGAGGTGGATGGTGCCCGTGGAACACACTGCCGCTTTTTAGAGTGTTAGAAATGGCCGTCTTCAGAAACACTGAGCTAGAATCCACATTTCCACAGGTCCCAGTGAGCCCTGTGGATTGACATTGGAGAAGCAAATGGAAGCTCCAAGTCACTCCTGTTCCAAAGCGAACACTGTGTGATACCCAGAAGTAGCTGGTGTTTGTGAATAAGGTGTCAGCCTGTGCCACCAGCCTGTTGTTGCTGTCGAACAAGACAGGTAGGGAGGACAAAGAAGGTAAATATCCCTGCCCTCTGAAAGCTTTACTGTCTAACAACTCTGGGAGTCCAAAAACAAAACAAAACAAAAACAAAACAAAAACAAAACAAAAAAGCAAAAACAAAACAAAAAACCCAATCAAACAGAAAAACCATAGCCAGGGGTTTACCTGCTCTTTAGCTTAAAGACATTAAAATATGCAAAGTGAGTATGCCCATCATCTCACCAAAGGAATCCACATCGGGCTTTTTTCAGAGGTGAATTCCCAGGTGCAATTCATAGAAGTTCCAAATTGGACATCAGCATATTTATGATTCATTTGGCATCTTTCTTGGGGCCGAGACAGACCCGGGAGCCCCTCTACAGCTGGCCTGGCAATTGCTTAATCTAGTTGACAATCAGCTCAGCACACAAAGAAGACAGAGGAATCAGTCTGCTAGGGAACTCCCTGCCCTCCTGTCTTGAGAAGAATGTGGGTTGACAGCAACACAATTAAAAGGGGATTGATTTATTGGGCTGGAATGCTCTGACCCCTAATCTTAGCATCTCTCTGCTTCATGCAGTCACCATTTCCAAACAAGAGGCAGCCTACACAACCATCAGGGAGCCAAAGGCATTCCCCCTTTACTAAAGGTAGCTTCGCCCCAGGAGCCCATAAAGCAAAAACCACATAAAAGAAGTTGAGTTCTGCATGAGGGCCTGGATAAGGATCTGGAATTCAGCAGGGAGGGACAGCTAAACCCAGAAAGCAGTAATGAAAACTGCTAACCTTGGTTTAGCGGAGGGGGTGGGCGATGAAGGGGTTAAGAAGTTGTGGGCAGAGAACCCCCCTTCTGTCTTTTATATGATGGAACTGTAAATTTTGGTTCAAAATCACAGCCTCATCAAGGCTTTGGAATGTTGGTGGGATTCAGGGGGCAAAGAAGCCCCTGGATTTAAAATCAGCTCTCTCTTTTGAAGTGTTTCATCAAACTCAGGAGCAAAAGTCTCGCCCTGTGTGCACACAGAATTGTTTCTGGTTGTTAGGTTTAAGGGGGCCACCCAATAAATGGCCATCTTTCTTTTCCACTAGAGTTCTGAACTCCGGTTGAGGAATAAACAGAACCAGACTTAGGATGGAGACCCAGGTGCACCCCAGCCTTTGATACTGGGATAAAGTGGCGCTGAGAATCTTGACCACTCACTCTCTGTGGCTGCTGGAGTCCTCGGTTCCAACCTACAAGGATGACTGACCCCATTCTTTGTAGGCCAGATAAGGTCCAAGGAGATGTGCTGTGAGACCGAGTCTTTGCAGGCAAACTGGATATACCCAAGAGAAGGAGAAAGATCCTGGGGCTCCGGAAGTTTCCTCCCCGACTTATCAGAGTCAAGGAATCATTTCCTATCCTGGAGGACCCTGGAGTGAGTGAGGGGACAGAGGGAGAGCAGAAGTGAGGTGGGACCTCTCACACACAGAATGAGTTATGATTTGGGAAGAAGCACCTTCCATTATCCCCACTGTCTTGAAAGTGGTGATAACAATAGTGGTAATGATAATGAAAAAGAGAAATAAAAAGGAAGACACACTGCTCCTCGGTATGGGGGAGGGTCAGGGTTATTGTAGATATGGGGGGGGCATAGCCAGAGGCAGAGACATCTGGGAAAGAGCAGAGTGGACATGACCCTGCGCTGGGCCTTGTGAGGGGGACACCAGGAGATCAAAAAGGGGACTGGTGTAGCCAGGTGGCTGGGTTATATAGAGAAGAGCAGAAGGAGGATGGGCAGGTGCAGGGTGGGGGCAGTGGGGGCAGTGGGGGGTGGGGTGGGGGTAAGCCAGTCATAGCCTGTGACAAGTAGGGGCTGGGGGATGCTGGGTGAACCTGGTCCAATTGATGTGTTAATCAGGCACCTCAGCTAGCTGTATGTCCCAGGTTTGAAACCCAACAGATGCTAATAGTGAGGTCAAAGGTCCTAGTTTCCGATTCTGGGCAGATTTTCTGTTCTGATTCTGGGCAGAATTCCACACTTCATTATTCTTCATAGCTCACTGAGATCGTTCTGCTGTCATCTCTTTGCATTTGAGAAAACTGAGACAGAGAGGTTATGTTGCTCTTCCAAAAAGACACAGAGCTACTGTGCAAACTCAGTGTATCGATCTGTCTTGAGGCCTGAACTCCACAGCAGACTGCTGAATGCGTGAAGTAGGTGGTGAATGAATGAATGAGGTAAACGGGAGGTTAGTGACTAGCATGGAGGAAACAAGTCTTTGGCAGTCACCTCATCTATTGTCCCTGAAAACTGTGTGTGTGTGTGTGTGTGTGTGTGTATGATGTGTGTGTGGTATGTGTATGATGTGTGTGTGTGGTATGTGTATGGTGTGTGTGTGTGGTATGTGTATGATGCGGTGTGTGTGTGTGTGGTATGTGTATGATGTGTGTGTGTGTGTATGATGTGTGTGTGTGTGTGTGTGGTATGTGTATGGTGTGTGTGTGTATGGTATGTGTATGATGTGTGTGTGTGTGGTATGTGTGTGTATGGTATGTGTATAGTATGTGTGTGTGTGGTATGTGTATGGTGTGTGTGTGGTATGTGTATGATGTGTGTGTGTGTATGGTATGTGTATGATATGTGTGTGTGTGGTATGTGTATGGTGTGTGTGTGTATGGTATGTGTGTGTGTGTGTGTGGTATGTGTATGGTGTGTGTGTATGGTATGTGTATGATGTGTGTGTGTGTGTGGTATGTGTATTGTGTGTGTGTGTTATGTGTTGTGTCTGTATGTGTACACATGTGTGCATGTGGGGTGTTGTTCACTGAGAGCCATCTGTGCTGTTTTGTGCAACAGTAGCCTGGCTGGTGAGTGAGCCTCAGTGGGTCCCACTATGGCTTTTTATGTGGTTCTGGGATCAACCTCAGGTCCTCATGCTTGTGTGCTTCCCAGGCTAGCCACTGCGCCAGGACAAGACTCCCAGGCATTAGCTAGTCCACTAAGCTACACCTGCTCCCTGTATTTGAGCCTGTATTCTAGGTTTCTCAGAGGCCGAGAGGTTCTGGTTTGTCTAACGTAGGTGACTAGGGGAGGGCTTTCACAGCTCCATATCATATCATATCATATCATATCATATCATATCATATATCAATCTATCTATCTATCCATCCATCTAGCATGTGTCTTCTTCCTTCCTTCTTTTGCTCTTTCTTTGTGTAATACATATATATATGTGCCTCTGTGTGTGTGTGTGTGTGTGTGTGTGTGTGTGTGTGTGGTATGTGTATGATGTGTGTGTGTGTATGTGTGTGTGTGTGTGTGTGTGTGTGTGTGTGTAAGAACAACTTAAGTTGCTTCTCAGGAACCATCCCTCTTGTTTGGTTTTGAGATGGGGTCTCTCACTGGCCTGGGGTTTGTCAAATGGCCTGGCCTGGCTGCCCAGCTAGCTCCAGGAATTCATTTTCTCTACTTTCTGGGTCTGGCTTTTTGTTTTTTATTTTTGGAGTGGGTTTCAGGGATGCAAATCTGGCCCTCATACTTGCAAAGCAAGTGTTTACTGTTTGGGTCATTCCCCAGATCTCCACACCAAGATTCTTTTTATTTTCTTAAGTTCCTCTAAGGAAGTCTGGAGAGGATGCTGAACCCCACCCAGATCCCATACTTGAGCTGTGCTCCCCACCCAGATCCCATACTTGAGAGTGCTCCCCACCCAGATCCCATACTTGAGCTGTGCTCTGGCTGCCTGGTTAGGACTCACAGCTGCTACTTCTCTGGTTGTTTGTTTTCACCCATAACATCCGCCTCAACTGTCCCCTGCAATCCGAGTCCTTGATAAAGGGCACAAGGGACACTCCTGTTTCAAAGTGGGTTCACCTCCATGCTTGGTTCCTGGTACATGGCTCCCCATGGGGATCATGTTTCCGTGCGATGCCTTAGTTCTTAGTTCCTTCCCTTAACTGTTGCCCCTGATTCTGTCTGTTATCGTTCACACACACTAAATCCTTGTCTCAGGCCCTCCTCCCAGGAAACCAGATCCAAAGTCAACTTCCGTGCCACACCAGTCAAAGGATTTGCCCCAGCCCAAATCTAGGCTCTTGTCCCTTCGAGATGAGGAAAGATTACACACCCTGAGAAAATCAGGGAGACTGCTGTACCATCCGCTGGATCAACGCTGTGATCAACGCTGTGGATCAATGCTGAGTTTACTGTGACCTCTGTGCGTTTGTGTGCGTTTGTGCCACTGCCTATTAACAAGACCAGGATGGAAAGAACGCCAAAGTGAGATGGGTGAGTGAAGAAGGAAGGGAAACCTTGTCTGAGTGGCCTTGGGCTCAAGGTTCCAGAAAGGACACAGTAGCTGAGTGGCCAAGGGGGTCTAACCAGCAAAGGAGCAAGACGCATGTGCAGGAGAGCTTGCCGCTCCGTCCTGACCAGTGGAGACACTGCTATGACTTGACTGTGAAATGTCTCCCACAGGCCCCTGTGTTTGGACACCTGGTCCCCAGCTGGTGGCGCTGTTTTCTGGGGTTACAGAATCATCGTGACACAAAGACAATAGCCTAGCTCACACTTTCTGTGCTTCCTGATCCTTCCAGATGAACAAGGTACTCTACAAACTCCACTTACTGTAGAGCCCTGCTAGCTACCATGCATTCCCTGCTGTGATGGACTGGACTGAATCCTTCCAGCTGTGGACCAATCTAAATCCTCCCTCTCTATAGTAGCTTCTGTCATATGATTGATCATTGTGATTTAAAAAAAAAAAATTGCTCCACATACTTAGTGGAAAACCTGTGCCACCCACTGTGTGAATCTCTCCTGCTTGGGGACGGAGTCCAGTAGACGAGAAAGGGGTCAAAGCAGATGTACTAGGAGGTGGAAGGAAAAGGCGGGGCAAGAATGAGTACAGTTTCATGGAGGCCCATGCTTTCCCTATCTACCCCTCTACTTCCTCTCACTCCTTGGACAGGGAATGCTTCACTTCCTTCCTCACTAGGAAGTCTCAACTGTCCTCTCGATTTCTCTCTTACTTTCCTACATGGCCCAATTTCTTGCTATTCATTCAACCAATAGTTAAGGACCAAGCACCTGTCTAGACATTTCAAAATAGCTTCCCTAGTTGGTTATTAGGGCAAGACATACAGTAAAACATGAAAACACTGAATGGGACAGATTCAGCATGTACTTAGTGTTTGTTTTGCATTCCATCCACCCCGCCACGTTGCAGGGGTTCAGGAGGCAGATATTCAAGCCTGCCCCAAGGATCCTGGCCCAGGAGCTTCCCTACACAGATGCCATCACACAGATTTCAGGCTTTTGCCTTGGACTTTGCCCATTGCACATCCTGCACACAGGACCAGGTGTGCTGCCTGTTGGCGCGTGACCAGTGAATCTTGATAGCCTTGCTTCCCTTCTGTGCAGACAGGAAAATATGGGGTCTACATATCAGGGACACACAGGGATGGGTGTATGTATGTATGTACGCATGTCATGTGTATGTATATCCTGGTGAGTCCATATAATGTGTGTATGTGTACTTGTGTGCATGTTTTCAAGGCTGACCATTTGACAGTGGACAACTGATTGGTGTGTGTGACCTCTCCCGCTCCTAACTTTCCCCAGTTGCCTGTAGTTCTTTGGGTGGAAGCCAGTTTGAATGTTTGTTGGTGTCCTTCTTGGCTATTACTCTGGGTGTGATTGAAGTCTTGTGTGTAAATATTTAGGAGCCAGAAAAGGTAAATGACAGCCTTCTTGCCAGCCTTGCATCCAGATTCATCATTTTCCTTCTTAAACTGACTTCCTTCTGTGTCCCTAATCCTTGCCACAGTTGGGCTTGAAATACTCATTTCCCCTTCCTTCTTCCCCTAGTCCTTCACTCAGAAGCCAAGCTGATGGTTAGTTTGAATTGTCAGCTTGACACAATCTAGACTCACCCGGGAGACGAGCCTCTCTGAGAATGTTGGTGGCCATTACCTCAATTATCTTCATTGTTGAGGGAGGACCTGCCCTCTGTGGGTGGGACTATTCCCTTGGCTCACAGAAGTACTGGACTGCAAACAAATGGAAGAGCCAACTAGTCAGTCTACCAGTCAATAGCATGCATGTGCTTGGTTTATTGCTCTTTGACCTTGACTACGGACATGATGTGACCAGTTGCTTCAAGGTCCTGCTGCCTCGACTTCCATAAAGTTGTGAGTCAATTTGCTTCTATCAGAGTACTTTATCACTGCAAAAGGAAATGAAACTAAGACACCAGGTCTCCTGTGCTCTGGGTTTAATTTTCTCCAATCCCACCATTTCCATCCTTGGCCTTTGTTATTCTTCCAGCACCAGATCCTCCCCGTGTGGTTCTGGCGGTGGGTATTAACATGCACATCGTTGTCTCTGGCAGGGATTTCTCCTTTCAGATCACCAGGCACACACAGAGACCCAGATTCCTGAAAGAAACTGCTCATGCTGCATTTGGAAGCCCATGCTCCGCCACAACCTTTCTCCTTCCATACCCTCTTCCCTCATGGCTGTGGCCAGGTGTGCCCCCCCCCCCCGCATTGTCCCTGCACATGCCCCATCTCTCCACCCCCTGGGTTCTGCTCGCACCGTCTCCCGAGCAGGGCCACACTTTCCCTGCCTTCAGAGGCCTGATTCAGAAGCAAATGCCGACAGCTCAACAGACCAGGAGCTTGCCCCTATCTCTAATTATAAACCTTCAGTGTAGCACTTATGTCCTGCTCTGAGCTCTAGAGACCTTATGCTCTTGTGGACTCTGATGTGAGGATCCTTAGGGGATGCAACTATTTGTCTAGAACATTCTTTCCTGAGTCCAGTGTTAGAGTGAGGAGGGCAGATTGGATAGAAAACTTGATATTACACTAGGGGACGGCTTGATTTATTGGGGGGCTCATGGAGGGGAAGCTGGTGAGGACAGTGAATGCCATGTGTCCTACACAATGTTGCTTCCTTCAGGAATTCTCCAGACCTTTAGCAGTGATGCCACTCTGAATGCAAGGTACATTTCCGTGCAACCGGGGAAGAGCTGGGCCATGGACCTGGGCACTCGACTCAAGAGTGGATGGGCCAAGGAATTATGAAGAGAGGAGTGGCTGGGTTCCCAGTGAAAGACAAGACTTGGTTGTGGACTAATTAAATAACATTTTTCCCCTCAATGGCTTGGTGATTCTCAGGTGGCATCTGGGATAACTTTCTCTTCCTATTTGGGTACAAGGACCAAACCCTGCCCCCTTTTAATCTTTAGCTCAATATCCATCAGCTTCTGGGTTTGTGTGTGTATGTGTGTACACACGTGTGTAGTGTGTGTGTGTATGTATGTATGTGTACACACATATGTAGTGTGTATGGAGGGCAGAGAATTTCTTCCTCAGGCAACACCATTTTTTTTTTTGAGACAGAGTCTATCTCTTTGGGACCTATGGCTTGCCAATTAGACTAGACTGGCTGTCTATCAAATCCCAGAGACTTCCCATCTCCATCTCTTCAATGCTGGGATTAGAAGCATTCACCATCAGGCCAAGCTTCTTAGCATGAGTTCTGGGAAGGCAAACTTGGGTTCTTGTGATTGTCAGGCAGGCACCCTAGTCTCTTCGAGATGTAGAAAATTCTCATTTGGTCCCCCTCACCAAGAAAGACAGCTGGTTGTTGTTGCCACTAGAGCACAATCTAGTTAGTTGCTTTATGACTGTGTTATGCTTTAGGGAGCCACACCAAGCCCCACATGGGTTTCAGTCACTTGTTCCTTTGTTACTCATGAAGGGATGAGGCTCAGCTAAAATTACTAGCCCAAGTTCATGTAGCAGGTCCTGGAGAGGCATGAAATTCAAACCCACATTGTTTCTTAATGTAAACATTACAATCGTAGCCACTGTGGTACCCTGTCTCCAAGTAGACATTTGTGATTGAATAACAGTGTGGTAGCAAGTATGGCCAGGGCTCAAGTGTCTAGGACAGATAGGAGAGCTTTTGGCATTGCAACAATTTTATCTTATCCCTCAGGAAGTATGGTACTGCTCTGGAGCCATCAGGTGACCTAGCCATGGCACCCCAGAAAGGATAAGAACCCATAGAAAAGCTGATTTCTGATGAAATACCCCCCCAAAGCAGCTACGCTGTCACCAGCCCCATCTTAGGTCATATTTTAGCTGCTGGCTGGGACACAAGGCTATGGGATCATAGCTGAGCCATCTGACTTAAACATATGTAAGGACCAACTTGGGAATTTTATCACATTTCTGCTGCCCAGGCATGAACTCAGCTGGCCTGCACATGACAGGGAGCATTTCACTTGTAATTAGCTGAGTGTTTTGATTTGATTTTTTTTTTACATTTATTATTAGTTTAAAAAACGTTCTGCCTAGACTGTGGTGTGAGGCAGGCTCAGAGCCACCCCACAGCAGCAGAGAGGTGAGTCATAGCCATGCAATCTGGAGGCGCAAGGGGGGCGGGTGGCGATGCCGGAGAAACATAAATTATTGTGATTGTCTTGAAGGCACGCTCTGAGTTAATTATTGTGTCCTTGCCAGCTGCCTTGTGCCTTCATCAACACCGAGCAAGAGCTGGTTTTTGGAGAGAAAGGAGACCTGGAGCCCCATAGTCTTCCAAGGGAGTTTGGGACACAATTCCCAGCAGCAGCTGGAACCTGTGTGCGTCTACTCCGAGACACTTGGTGTGAGCTACTTCATATCATCTGTATTTTTTCCAAGGCAAATAAATCTGGCTTTGTCCTTCACCTGCCATGTCTGTCAGGAAACACACATGGGTGAGAGGTGTCCTCGTAGGGGACAAAGGAGGAAGGGGCATTTCTCTTTCTTGGGAATGTCAGGGGTCCTTGGGAGTGAGGTAGTTCAGTAAAAATCTAGCAGCACGTGGTCGGGCTTGGGCTGACAGTGGGGGTTCTTGTTCCTGGTCAGCACGCACCAGCTTGAAGGGGGCATCTCACTGCCCTCCCCCCCCCAACCAAGTCCAACAAGGGCCCCTGCAGAGGCACCCACGGGCTGCTGCTGGCTGTTTATTTTCCCAGCTGTTTCCAGCCTTGCGGAAGGTCTCCATGCTTGGAGACTTTCACACCACAGTCCCCAATCTCAGGAAATCCATTTAAAGAGATTTCAGTCTTGTCAACCTAGGAGTGAGTCTCCTCTCAGGCCGTGTGGCTAACTTATCTCTTTAAGCCACTGGAGGCAAGCAAGGAGGAAAGGAGGAAGGGAACAAACAAACAAAAACCTAACAAAAGCTAGAACCAAACTACCACCATCACGGCCACCATGATCCCCTCCACCACCATCACCACCACCTGATGCCCTCTGGTACCCATCCTTGATACTGTCTTCACTTCAGGCCTCCCCATGATTCCATTTCTTGATAACTTGCTTCAGAATTCTATGGTCTTAGGGTCTTTCAGAAAGAAACTACATTAGGGGGCTCCTGGGAGTACAAAGAATGGGGGCAGAATTTAGGCTCAGAGACATCCGGCTAGACTAGGAGCACCTAGGTCTTTTTGAGTTGCAGCAACAAGATGGCGGCTTAAAGAACCATCCATGGTTCCTCATAGTTCTGGAGTTGGCAGGTCCAGTTTCAAGATGGCAACACATGTGGCATGTGGCGGGGCCTTCTTTGGCTCTGGATAATTCTTTCTCATCAAAACCGTACATGATGGAGAGAGACAGAGATGTTGTGTAAGCAAGATCTTGTGTCTCTTACTATTAAACGGCACAGATTCCATCATGATCTACTTGTCTCCCAGTGACCATGCTTCCGAACATCATCACCATCATGCCGTGGGTTGGGGATTCAGCCTTAGAACTCTCTTGATGCTTGTGAGGTACAGTTCGGTTCACAGAGCAGAGAAACAGCGAGGGCTAATTAAAGATGCTGAGACCAACGCACAGACATCTCTTTGCTCTTTTCTGCCAAGGCCACTGGAAACAAACCCGACTTTTTAATTATGTCTCTCTTTTGGTTCAAGATTCATTGCAAATACACTTCCTTGGTCTCTTCTACAATCATGTCATCGAGTGGTCCAGGGACACATGTCAGCAGAGCTGGAAAGGGGCTGGAAAGAGGCCCAGGGTGTTTGGGCTTGTCAGTAAGGATGCTAGTGATGAGGAGAGTGGGGAGTGGGAAAGGGGGGTTGCTGGCAGGCTTGCCAGAGGACCCTCATTACACTCCAGGACGGGAGGGGGTGAGCCATCCAAGCCTTGGGTCTGGCAGAGTTTATGGCCGTGTGGTAGGAAGCAGAGCAATTTGGTGTCTCTGGAAACCTCTTCAGCTATTGGACTCCTTTTCTCTGATTCCTTTGTCAAGACTGGGCTCTTTAGTTTCGACTTTTTTTTTTTTTTACCTTCTGGGTTTTTCCTCTCATTACAAATACATGTTGTGAATTCAGTCCTTAGAAAACACTATAGGCCAGAAACTGGAATGTTAGTGGTACATGGGACCTGTAAGACAAACCTAGTGTACCAGAACCAAAGATGCAAGGCTCTGGGGTGTGTGTGTGTGTGTGAGTGTGTGTGTGTGTGTGTGTGTGTGTGTGTGAGTGTGTGTGTGTGTGAGTGTGTGTGGGTGTGTGTGTGTGAGTGTGTTTGTGTGTGTGTGAGAGTGTGTGTGTGAGAGTGTGTGTGTGTGAGTGTGTGTGTGTGTGAGTGTGTGTGTGTGAGTGTGTGTGGGGGTGTGTGTGGGTGTGTGTGTGTGAGAGTGTGTGTGTGTGTGTGTGTGTGTGTGTGTGCTATGCGAGGGGAAGCCCCAATACTGAGGAAGGGGGTAAGGTCTTGACTCCCTAGCTGGTTTCCATCACCCACAGTTCCACAGGGCTCATGCTCACATAGGCCCGGTATAGAACATGCCTCTGGGATTGTATAGCCCAGTGCTCTGTCTTCACACTCCTCCTCAGCCAACCCTTCTTTAAGTGGCTTGATGAAGTGCCAGTTTCTCTAAGAGCTTGGAATAGATCCAAGAAATGTACTCCTGGAGGGGAACACTGGCAGAAATTCTACCGTGGGGAGATGCTTTCTGCAAGGCTGTGGAGAGGACCCCTTTCAGCACAGCGCTGGGTAGGAACTCCCAGGGGAGAAGGATACGCATTGTCACCGTGGCTTGCTCTCGTGTTCTTCCACATGCTGTGCTGGAGCTGATCACACACCACGGCTAGCATCCCAAAGGTAAACACGGGTGAGGGTTTGGCGGAAGCTGACTGTTACCCCTCATTCTGTACCTATCGGATCTCCTAGCACGATCTCAGTTCTTGGGGATAGCACCTGAGTCATAGTTAGGCAGACACCATACCTCTTCCTTGTCTACTCCGTGATAGAACGTTTGGCGTTTGGGGGTGCAGTACAAATCTAAAGGCACCCCCTGGTTGTCCTAGAACCACTCTCCACAGCGAAGTTAGGCACATTAAAGACATCTGTTGTTTGTCCATTGTGCTACTTCTGTGGAAGCTAGAACAGAGGAGGGTCATCATAATTCCTGCTCTGGGGCATGCCCAGAGTCCTTGATCACAGTAAATCAGGGCCCATCATGTCATGTCCCCAATGTCACAAGCTGGCATTTGGCCCTGACTCTTCTTTGCCACATCCCTCCATTCACACACCCCCCCCCCCCACCGTCATCACTCGTTACCAGCAGTCCTGGTAGAGAATATCTTTCAGTGTCTAACTGGCTGAGTGTTCCCCCCTGAGACTCCTTGGCAGCTCCCTTTTGCTTTTGGATCAAAGCATGAAGACTATTTGCTTCAAGTTTTACCCCTGTCCCGTGTGTTATGTGTGTAGACCTGCGCCTTCCCTCATTCGTCACGTGGGCCACACCTCCTCTGTGTGTCCACCACAGCCCATAAGCCACTTGCTCCAGGAAGCCTTTCTCGCTCTGAGTAGCTGACACTCTTACCCGCTTCTGTGACAGCACAAAGTCATTGTCCCTGGCACCTAGTGTGGCTTCTAAGAAACGACGGCCCATGACGGATGTGTGCGGGTCTTGTCTTCCATTCCAGACCACGAGGGTTCAGTTCATCTCGTTATGAATCTGCCTGAAGCAGAAGGGAAATAACCCTGGGCTCCGTAGTTGGTCATGTCCACACTGGCACAACTTTCTTTCACTGTGGAGACATCCCACACGTTGTTGGTTGTTTTACTGGCTCTCGGCAGTGAGCTCTCATGTGAGCAATGTGGTGGGACAAACGGGGAAAAGCAGTTTTGTCGCGGAAGCTGCGGCGTGACATAATGAGTCACACGGCGAACCCCTTTATCCATGTATCTCCACCTGCAAGCGTCCATTGCAGTCGCTGGTCTGGTTCGAGGCCCCTGGGTTCTGCTGCACTGCTGAGGCTGCTGTCCCTGAACCCCTCTTGCTAATCCCGATGTTGCCCTGTGCTGTGGAGAGCCTGCAGCTTCGGGTCTGCAGGACCGGTCCCTTCATGCGCTCCAGCAGAGCACAGATGGAGTGGATAGCGACGATATCTTCCTAGTACCTACAGGAGCCAGGCTCTGTGCTGCAAAAGCGACGGTACCTGTTTATCCCTTTGAAAACCTCCACCATCCCTTCAGTTTTAATAGGGAATCGTGTGAATAAAATGTCAAGAATTGAAAGAATGGAGAATGCACACAGAAACATTCAAATTCCGGGGAGAAAGCAGGAGGGGGCATCAGCCTCACACAGGCCAATCTTATGAGCAACAACACAGAAGAGCGTTGGAAAGTATCTCCCAGCAACGTCGGTGTCAAGGGAAAAGCGGCATTGAGGCGTATTGAGGTGTTTTAGGTAGTCCCATTACTCCGCGGTGACTGTGCTTACCCAGTCATGTCTTCCTCAAGTCTTGCAAACATGCCTTCAACCCTCCACAGCCATCTCCACCCAGTTGTCTGCTCAAGTCTTCATTGGTAGACATTGTAACCATTTCCACTCAGTGCCTTGTTAATTCACAAACGTGATGGTTGACACTTAGCTGGAACAACAGGAGGCAGGCTCATGTTCTCTCTCACAGTCATGCACTCTGCTGTGCACACTGACATGTGTGTAACCTGTTCTGGGTGCCTTTGTTCCTTTAAGAGCGTGACTTCAATGCTCGGGAAAATCTACAGCTTCTCCAGGGACTGAGCTGGCTCCAGCGTGAGCCCCTTCCTCTCGCCAAATACTTGGCAGTGTTTGCAAAGCTGACCTAAGGAGACCCTGGCCTGAGACACAGGGACAATGAGGAGTCCTACATTATTTATGACAGTCTCTCTTTGTATTCTGAGTGACCTCTGGAGGCTGCTCCTCAAGGTGGAGTTTATCTGCTAAGAAGTCAGGAAGTCACATGGGTGTGCGATGATGGATGGAGGTTTAGTCCTGAAGTGTGAGGAGACATGGGGTGAGGGGCCAGGTGCAGCTCTTGAGGCCTCTTGAGGTGGTGAATGGGACAGTGACTAAGCCCCAGGAGATGGAAATCCTGCTGTTTGCTTTCTCATTAAGAGGCTGGTCTCTGAACAATGGCAGAGATGATATTAATAATAAGGAGAGAGAGAGTGAGGTCCAACCAACCCCTGCCTCAGTGGGTCCTTGTTACTACCCAGGTAGCTTGCTCTAGATGTTCAGGGAACAGTAACAAGTTCCATTATGGCAGAGATCAGCATCACTGGGGGAAACAAACCCATCTCTCCATGTTTTTGTCCAAGCCAGGTGGGGTATGACCGTTCCATCAGCGGAAATGAGTCCTCCAGCATGGCATCTCTGCTGCTTCAGGAAGGTTCCCTTTGCACACAATGCTGGCTCCTTGGGACATGCTCCTAGGGCTGTGGTGGGCAAGGTGTGGTTGGTGCCCTCAGAAGGCTCCAAAGGACGCACGTTTCACATGACCCAACTCATCTGCGAGCATGTTCCCTTCAAGGTGGCGAAGCTGTCCCATTCCCGGATCGTGCCCAGCTGTACTGTCTTGTGCAGATTGCCAGAGGCTCCGGTCCAGTAAACAAGCAGGAGCGTCAAAGGGGTTCTACGGTGGCTGGAGATTGGGGTGGGGGTGGGCTGGTATCTTGAGGCTTGTTGCTCGTGGAGAACTCCGTCAGGACAAATGAAGACACAAACGAAGGTGGTCTTAATTCACCCCTTCCTTCTCCTCTGTCTTTCTCTCTCCCCTTCCCTCTCTGTCCCTGTTCTCCTTCTCTCCTTTCCTCCTCCCCCCACCAGGACTTCCTGAGGAAAACATCTCAGTCAGAAATCACACTGCGTCCCCAATAACTCAGATCAGCCCTGACATATCGGTATCTCATGGGCAGCCACCCCACGAAAGACTTCCTGTCCATTCTACTGCCAGAGACCGTAGTTGTCAGCCCTTCTTGGTGAGGGCTCTTGACAATTACCCTGGAAAGGAAAACACTTAGTGGAAAGAATGTGGCATTTAGGGCCAGACAGATCTAGGCTCGGTTCCCAGATCTGCCACTTCATACCTGTGTATCCCGAACGAACATTGTTTGCTCTCTTGGAGCCAGAACTTCCTTGTTCATGAAATAAACAATACAAAGATGACAACAGCATCCTTCTTGGGAATTGCTTTGAAAGGAAGAAATTCAATACACTTGCGTGCAACTTGCCTTTGAGACCAAAGTGGGGAGGGAGGCAGGGAGATTTAGAGTTAGCCTGATTTTCTGTGCCCATTCAATCTGGTAAACAGTGAGACTTCTCCAAGACCCTGAAATGACAGAAGCCTTGAGATGTTTGTTCCATGTAAGGAAGCCCTGACAGCCTTCCCAGGGCCACCTTGGTCCCTCCCCCATGCCCCTGTCCTCCTGATGCTAGCCATACATTAAGGGACTCAACATCCCACTATACCCTGGTAAACTGGCCTTGGTAAGCAATGCATTGCTTGTGTATACAGGCTGTATATATTTGGCCATAGAATGTATAGTATAGTATAGTATAGTAGTCCCCAGGACTCAAGAACCTGGCTGGCCCATGGCCCTTAAGATCTCTGTCGTGGACCTCCTTGTAAGAAACTCAAGGCATCTTTGTTCTTCCAGACTTCGGAGCTTGGGACCAGCTCAAGTCAGGAAGGTCTGCAAATCTTGCATGGAGCTTGGTGTGACATCCTGGTGTGTTCTGTGGCTGCTTCTCTGTGGGTACCGCTCAAGGCTGTTGGGTTGAAGCAACACATTTAACAAGACAAGGCATTTAAAAGCTAGGGCTTGGTTTTGAAAATGAATGGAAAGCTGGAGAACATGATCAGGAGCCACACACTCTCCAGGAAGTCTGCTACAGCTGAAGCCCCTCTGCAGACTGCTCCATGGCTGGCATCACCTGGGCCTCAGGGTCTTGGCACTAAACCTTGTTGCCATTTGATGCAGAGCCTTGATTTTTCATGTCATTGCATGGCTTTCTTAAGATTCATAGGCAGAGGCAAAGCACCCTGCAAACCCTTCTTAGGCCTGTCATTAAGTTCTGGGTGCCAGAAAGGAGGGGACACCCTCTTCAGTGTCATAGTTCATATGATAGGGAGTCCTTTGCAAAGCAGGCAGGTGTTGAGACATTAGTCTGGTTGCTAGAAAGCTAGCAAACTTCATTTGTTGTCTTTTGAATACAACTTTGAATCCTGGGGAGAAAATTCATTGAAATGTCCCTCTCATCCCAACAACCTGTGTGAGCTGAAATTTCTGGTGTGTGTGCTTTTAGGGGCCAGGGTGGCACAGATATTAAACTGTCTATAGGACGGACTGACTGACAGATTAAAACCTCAGTCATTGTGGAGAGTTGGAATGTTACAGCTCTAGATCCAAATTATATTGGGTTGTTTTAGTCCCTTGAATAGTCAATTGTTTTCCACCCCCCAGGTGTGACCTAAGATCCTTATAGCTTAGGTAAATCCATTTATAATGTACAACCAGATCCCTGGTTTCCATCAACCCAAAGACTAAGAATGCCACCAGGAATTATCTGAGACCGATAATACAGATGTCCTTGCTCTGTAATACCCTGATGTCTCCACCAATGTATTACAGACGTGACCTAATCTGTAATTTCCTTTGACCTGTTACTATAACAATTTGGCGAAACTGCTTTTATTTTGGAATATGGCATTTGAGACAACCTGAATCTGTGTTTCGGGTCATTGTCAGTCACGTTCAGCTCCAAAATAATATTTTATTCCTTTTGTGATTTTTGCATCCCCTCTTGGTATAACAACAACTCGGTGACTCCCTGAAGTAAGTCTCAATGGTTCTCTCGAGGCCGCTTCAAAGGTCAAGTTATAATAACGGAACAACATAGCCCGGTGTAAAATGCGACATCAGAGGGGCAAGGGTCAAAGATGTTTTCCCTGTTAGCTGGTGAACCTCCGGCAAATAGAACTTGCAACATGGGCTGCTCATTTCTGGAGTTTGGTGAGGCGTGCAGGGCCATCAAGATTCTTAGCCAGTATTTCCAATATCCAAAGCTCAGGCATAGACCATGCTGAGCGAGCAAACAGGGACCCCTGAGCTGGCAGGAGCCACACCCAGGTGTGGCTGGTGTGGCCGGCGGATGCTGTCTGAGGCAGCTTGGTTGTATTTGGATGAACTAGTTGGAGGCTCAAGAATGTCTGGGTTAGAATTGGAGATGAAATGAAAAATATGTGTGACTATGCTATAAATGGACTTAATTATTGATAATATTCAGGAGTGAGTAAGACCCATGTGGCATCAGCCTAAACTGTTGGTTGCCAATTAATAGTCACCAAACACCGAAGTGGCAGGAACTGCATACTGGAGGTTGGAGTAGCTTAGCTCCTAAGTGGGCCTGAAGAGGGCCTGTAGAAACCCAGAATCCATGGCACGTCTGTATCTGAGTCATTAGTCACAGGACATTTGGTTTCTGAGATGGATGTCTTCCATGGTGTAGCAGCTTCCATGCCAAGGCTAAGAGCATTCTGGGAAAGAGGCATAAAGGCCATGAGTGGGATGTGAGGCTGAGACAAGGCAGGGTGTGCCAGAAACCTGCAGAAGAGCTGCCCGGGGGCTGAGTTTACTGCTACCCTAAGCCAGAGGACACCTCCAGTCCTGTCTCCTGTGCGTGAAAGGTGTCTCTAAGGAACCGGCCAATGAGAGATCAATGTGGACCCTCCCAAGCTCGTGAATGGGCAGAGCCCCTATGAGATGGTGCCCTTGTGCTCAGTGGTGCCGCCAAGCTGCTGGGCAGCTGTTGGCAAGTGAATCCATTTCCACAGTGGGCAGAGGGAACAATGACAGTACGAACTTGAGTGGATGGCGTGAACATCTAGAACATTCTTATTGGTGACACAGTTGGGCAGCCCCTAGCAGGTGAGACATGGTGGTGATAGAGTCTGATTTGCCATTTTAAAAGATGTATTTAATGTCGTAAGGGTGGGGACAGACAAGTGGCTTCTGAATTAGTCCTGGCATGGGCTAATGCACGTGGATGTGAGGTAAAAAGCAGACAGTGAGGGGCCATTGCTGATTGTTAGGAAGATCAGTGTTGAGTAGCAATTTGATAAACGGCAGTTAGTATGATAATTGCCCTTATAGTTATTCATTCAATTCTTGTCACTAGCTAACTGTGACATGCATTTATAATGTGTCAAGATGGAAACATTTTAACGATTATGCATGTGTGTAATAAGCTGCTACACAGTGCCTTTCCTATGGTTACCACTGAGAGGCAATGTCAGAGTTCCTCAGAGAAACAGAACTGGCTGAGGAGAGGTACAGGGACTGGCTGGTGTGATTATAGAGGTCTAGACTAAGTAGGGTAGAGACCCAGGTGTCATTCCAGTCTGAGGCCCAGAACCTGAGAAGCCAACCCAGTCAGGTTCAGCTGAAGGCAGAAGATGGCTGTCCCAAAGTGAAACCCCCAAAGAGAGCATGTTATCACTTCCTGGGTTTTTCATCCATTCAAACCTGGAGCAGATTAGAGAAGTCCACTGTAATTGGAAAAGGTGGCCTGCTTTCCTCAGTCAGCCACATCCCCAGAACCTCTGATGGACACAGCCAAAGGAAAGCAGCACCCAGTCTAGCCACCCTGTGACCTGTCAGTGACATGTGGCTATATATCTTGGGGCTCTGCCTACATTAGCTTGTTTCACAATCCTGCCTCTTCTGCCCCCATTTTTAGAAGAGGAACTTGAGGCTCAGAGATCTCTAGGGCTTGGTTTCAACCCATGAGTCTGGGTGAATAGTGGATTAGGAGAGAGAGAGAGAAAAAAAAAACCAAATAACAAACAAGCAAACAAAAAAAAAAAAAAAAAAAAAAAAAAAAAAAGGATCCTCAGGTCTAGTTGGGGAGCGACTCAGCAGGGCCAGGCTGGGAATCTTTTTCCTGGGGCTTGAACAGTTTCTGTGAGGAATTCAGATGTCTCTGTGAGTCCCAGAGCCAGCAGAACACTCACCCATTTTCATAACAGTTCTGTGAACACTCGAAACCCTGGGCACCAGGGCTGGAAGCCCCTAGGAAAACTCATGACTCTCTGTGGTACCCTCTATTTTCACCTCGAATCAAAACTTACTAATGAAACAAAAATTAAAAATGGCCTGACTGTCAGCCAGCCAAGACTCCAATCAGTCAAAACCAGACCTTGCAATCCCAAGGCCAGCTGCATGCCCGCTGGAGGAAGCCTGATAAAACATGGCCTAGCATGACTTTTAGCTGGCAGGGGAAGGCGCCTGGGAACAGGAGCGGGCGGGCTCTGATTCCCTGCACGGTTCCCACTAGTTAATGTCAATTCCTTTTCTGGAGTGCACCAGTCTCTTCCTGACCCACCCATTTGTATAATTACCTTGGGGACTTGGCAGAAAAGTTACCTCCTGCTAGATGGCTTTCCCACCCAGCATCTGCCTGTTGGATTTGATGCACTAGAAGGTTTGTTCATTTCCCACACATTCTGTGAGGGTGGTGGGGTGTCAGCTACTGAGGTGCTGGATGGAGGGAGTTAAGCATGGTTCTTACCCCTTCCCCTGCTCAGAATTCACTGCCATGATGGGAACAGTCAATGCTCCTGCCATCTAATTTGGACATTTAAGATCCCTTAAACTCAATCATACAATTGGGAAGGTGACTATGATGTTTTTAATTTCAATTGAAATAGCCCTGTGGAGTTAGTGGATGTGTATTGGCAAACAGTTATAAAGCAAATGAATGATGGTAAAGAAAAGATTGTAACAGAGTCTTCAGCAGCTGTAATTAAAAATCTGTGTGAGGCCGGATGAGATATCCACAACAGGCCAGCCACTCTTGCCTTGGGTAGGGTCAACATAGTTGCGGGGAAACAGAAACAAAGTGTTTCTCCACCCAGCTATGTAAGGTGAAATTCAAGTGCCTCCCATTGTTAACGTCTAGATTTGTCAATGGCAAGTATGAGGCTGAACTAGGGCAGAGGTGAGTGGAATTCACAATGTGGCTGATCTCTCATTAGCATGCTTGACAAGGGCCATGTACCTACTCGATTTTCGATTTAGATGACAGAATCTAAGATTTGGTTTAAGTTCTAACCAATTCTTAAACTCATAACACAGGTAGCCTATCTGTAGTTGGCTTCAGACACAACTCTATCTAGAATCTTGTGAAATACTGTTGGGCTCTTTTCTTCTCCTTCATCTGTCTGGCATTGACTTCCTTTGGGCATTAGGCTTATGTGTATTTATAGACATGCTCTTTCTAGTAATGGGTAGATTGCCCTGTAGGGCCCCATATACATACCATTCCAGCATGAGGGACAGACAAGAGTGGACAAAGCCAGTTTCTATTTTTAAGTACATACTCTTTACATATTATATATTTGCTTGTATTTTTTTAAATAAAATAATTTGGATTGGGTCTTGTTTCTGCCCTGACCAATCTCAATGTTGAAGGGTGGGGCCTGTGGTTCATTCTGGAATATTGTCCCATTTCTATGGCAGTGAGGTGTCAGGCTTACAAGGGCCTTGATGAAATGAATCATGGTGGTTTGAAGTCCACTGTGACCCTGTGGAGTGGACAGGGTCGTTTCCCGATGGAAAGAGTTCTGGGAAAACTGAAATGGATATCTGTGTTTATCATATTGATGCACTCCTGAATTCCAGGTTTGGACAAAAGGGGTTCTCTCAGATTGAAAGATAAGGAAACAGATGCAAACGCTGAAGAAACGCTCGCTAACTGTTTCACAGCGTGCGACACATCATGGATAGAACTTGGGAAGAGGAAAACAGTCTTAACCCCAGACACGTTCATCCAGTGGACAAAGAGCTGGTAACAAACAACACAGCACGGCGGGTGTCACTGAGTGAATCAGAATGGGGGTGTCTGGGAGCAATAAGAGGGGCTTCTAACACAGTTTGGGAGATCCTCTGCGATGCAGGGATGTCAAAGTTAAACTCTAAAGATTAGGTATAGTAAGGTGGTGCTAGATGCTGTAACAAGCAAGCTCCACAGCTGCCAACATGTTTTGTCTGTGATCAGGGACTCTGACTCTATTATCTCCCAGGATATAGTGTCCTCCAGTAGGCAAAGAGGATACAAGCAGGAGGAAACACTCTGTCCTTAATTCTGTTCTGGTTATTCCCACTCCTATTCCCTGATGAGTATTAGTCCTAGGCTGACTGGGGACTTGGGGCTTGTTGCCAGTTCCAGGCTTGGGAGATCTGGAATCCCATTCCCCTTAGGTGGCTCAAAAACCTTTCCAAGCTCACTGTTGCCATCTCTGAGCCCTCAAACTCTACCTGCTTTGCCCATAGCGTATCCTCCATCTGTGTGTCTGGACTCTTTTCTGACATCTCCCAAAACTGAAATGTGAGCTTCCCAGTGCACAGTCCGGCCCCGCCTGGCTCTGTGAGTCTCAGTGCCCAGTCTGGCCCTGCCTGGCTCTGTGAGCTTCCCAGTGCCCAGTCTGGCCCCGCCTGGCTCTGTGAGTCTCAGTGCCCAGTCTGGCCCTGCCTGGCTCTGTGAGCATCCCAGTGCACAGTCTGGCCCTGGCACTTATTTCACTGTGAGATTCTTCATTGTGTTTTTCTTCCATCAACAGTTTTGCACTATCAGCACCAGCTGCCATCGGCAAATCCATCACATTAAGCCCAAAGAAGTCACACCTGCTTTGTCCAAGCTGTTTATCTCAATAATCCCCCTTCAGTCTGAAGTACAAACAGGGGACTATTTATTTTCCCTCTTGACATCCATGAGGCTGTTAAAAGTCTGAATGTGCTGGTAGTTTACACGAAGCCAGCTCTAATTATATACTAAAGTGCCATAAAAGGAAGACCAGGACCTCATTAGCGAGGGACCTATTTTACATTTTTCTCCTCTGACCAAAACTGTTTAAAAATGAGGGGTAATATCTCACTCCAGCCAGACATAAATTTCAGGGCTGTGGAAAGGCTCTTGCTGAATTCCAGCTTTTCTTATGCCTGGGAATGCTTGTGTGTCCGCCCTGGCTGTGCAAAGGTAACATTACAGTCCGACTCCCCAGTGGATGGAATCTGTGCCTCACGCACAGAGCCTGTGACACTGACCCTGCTTCCTGATTCTTATGCCTTAAGATCCATTGGGAAATACTCGCGTTGCTTTTTGGGGAAATCTTTCTGGCCTTCTAAGCACTGAGGACACCTGGGTCATGACACCTACACGTATGATCTTATACATAAGCTCCCTTTGAAGGTGGGTTACCTGCATCTCTTCCCTCTGCCTGACCCAAGGCTCCACCCCACACCCTGTGCCTGGGGATCCCCAAGCTGCAAGGTGTCTCTTTGAACCCTGCCTTCTGCTTTAGGGTCTCTTTCTCCTGGCCAGCGCCTGCTCATCAACTGGCAACTTTCTTACCTTTGCCAACACCACCATTATTTAGGGCAGATCTCTAGGACTTCTGGCTGATCTAGGAAAAGAGCTAGTTTACAGTTGTAGAGTTAAACAAAAACAAAAGCAAAAACATCAACCCCATTGCCACCAAGTCCTGTAGCCACATCCCTGGCCCCACCAGTCCCCACTGACTTACAGCTTATCTCTTTCCCTGAGTGAGTACCCAACCAGGAACCGGGGTGAAGGAAGCCTCCTCCCTGGCCATCTCCCTTCCCTTCCTGTGTGTGTACTCAACTGTTGTCTGCTCTCTGTCTTCCATGTGTCTGTCTGTGTGAACGGAATACGGCTGAAAGCTGGGGCAGGAGCAGCACATATCAGCTACTGGGCTAAGCGTTTTTCACGTAATATTTCACCCAGGCTTCACTCCAGTACCACAGGGTAGATTTAGTTGTTATCTTTATCCAGAGACAAGGAAACCTACGGTGGAAAGATGGAAGCCACTCCTTCTGGAAGCGATCCTGTCTGTTGGTGCTGATAAAACCCCAGGTCTTGGGAGTATAGACACCAGGCTTTATCCGGACTCTCAGATAATGGGGTGTGTGCAGGCATTAGTTAAACCAGTAAATTACAGCCACTAAGTGCCAGCTCACACTGCCCTTGTCTGACAGGGGCAATCCTAGCCTTCATTTTATCAGGGGAATAATTGCTGGAGGGAAAGCTGAAAAGCACCAAGGCCAAATTGCCTTATTCAAGGCGCCCAGACATGCATGTCTTCCCGGAGCCCTGAGCATCATACCATTGCCTTGATTTCCAGAGATTACTCTGTCTTTCTTCTTTTACAACTGCAGGCTGTGCCACTCGACCGAGTGCCTTGCTGGTGGGGGAAGATTTTGTGGACTTCGAGAGAGGAACATCAGGACAAGTTAGGGGTTCACTGTGACAGCTTTCTCCTTGTGAGACCTGGGGCATGTGCCTTCAGCTCTCTGGGCTTCATCTGTCCACAGGACATTTGTTTACTTACCTCAGTGAAAGTGAGGAGGGCCAAGAAAGGAAGGGAGGGAAGGGGGCTGGAGGGAAGGAAAGAAGAAGGGGAGGGGGAGGGAACTAGAAGGTATCTAGAATAAAGCCAAGAACCTGACTTGGAGAGCTTGTCTCCTGGCATGTGAGAGATCTAGGAGCCAGTAGGTCACTGGACTTATCTGTAACAAACAAAAGGTGCGTGCATGTGTGCCTGTGCATGTGCGTGTGCGTGTGCGTGTGTGTGTGTGTGTGTGTGTGTGTGTGTGTGTGTGCCTTCACATGCCACAGCTCACATGTGGAGGTCAGAGGACAACTTGTAGGAGTCAGTCCCCTCCTTCCTCCATGTAGGACCCAGGGATTGGTGGCAAGTGCTTCAATCCACAGAGTCCTCTTGCTGGTCCCTCAGCTTCTCCATCTTTGAAAGGAGGGTAGTACCAGGACCCACCACAAAGGTTTTGAATGTGGAGTCAGGAGAAAACAGCCCCCAAGAAGCCGTGGCTCCCAGTGCTTAGCCACGGACAAAGGGTAGATGTGTTTATGGATGCTGTCTCCGTGTGCTGGGTTCTAGCATTCACGAGGAGCTGCATGCAGAACACTGAATCGGAGAAGAGAGAACACAGGCCTGTCTTCAAAGCTTCGTCCTCTGCAGAAAGCAGAGGACGGTGACAGATGTTCTACGAACATGATCTATGTAGAGTGACACACACTGGTATGGAAGGTTGCTTTGTTGTTATAGAGACCATGGGGCAGATTTAAGAACTCGGTGGGTACTTGATCTCTTAGGGAAACAGACACAGACTTCCTGCTTGTGGTCACCTCCTGGATGGAGGTCTTGTGTACGGAGGCCAGATTGTCCTTGGAGGTCCTGTGTGCGGAGGCCAGAATTGTCATTCCTCACTGGCCATTCACCTTGCTTTTTGAGACAGTTATTGGCCTGTAATTGGCCAAGTAGGATACACTGGCTGGCCAGTGAGCCTCGGGATCGGCCCTCCTCTGCTTCTCCATCTCTAGGCTTACAAGCATGCATTGCCATGCGTGGAGATTTTGTGGGTACAGAAGATCAAATGCAGGTCTTCAGGGTTGTGCAGCAGGCGCTTTGCCCGTGGTTGTGTTGATCCCAGCTTGTGGCTCCTATTGCCAGTTCTGCTGTCTGTGTGTACTGCACTGTGCATTTCTCCCGGACCTTGTGTGTTTATTTATTATTCTTTTCACCTAACAGCCTGAGCTGCCGAGAGCAGGAGCTTCCCTCTGCTTTGTTCACTGTGATATGCTGACTACTTTCTGTAGTGTCCCTCCAGAGTGACCTTGGAACAGCACAGATTTCTAAACCCGTTTGAGTGTGACTGAGCTAATGCCTTAACTTCTCTGTGCCTGTTTTCTCACTCATATGATGGGTTACAAGGAGCAATGTCTCAGAAGAGTGCCTGGTCTTTGGTGATGCTCCGCGAAGGTGGGCCACAACAGTTTCCTACTGGGTAGCCACGTATGTAGTGAGTCAGCTGCTGGACATATGAAGTAACAGCTGTCGTGGGCCACGTACCCCAGGTGATACCTATGCCAGAGACCTCTACAGATGACCAACTTGTGCAGCAGAGAGGAGAGGAAGTTTCGGGATCACAGATGCCGGAGCCACCTCTGCCACAGCAGCAACAGTTTCAAGGGTGGCCCTCTCCCAATCTGTAAATGCTGCAAGCACAGTGGATCAACTATCAGGTGAATTGGCTGAAGCCTTAGCCACCCACAACACACTCAAAAATCTAGTACAAGTTGGCATTTTAAAACTAAATCTACAAACTAGCTTTCTACAGGCTACAGGAACAATTGGATTTATTGTGGGAGGCTCATGGCTTCTTGTTCTCTCTCTCTCTCATATAACTTCGTTATACCTGCTAAAGTTGAAAATGCATCAGTTATAGTTACTTTTCTCCAGGTATCCTGGAGTGATCAGTTTTTAAATTATACACATGCTTTAGCCATGCAGATCATTAAAATCAATGAAGACTGAGTACCACCTGCCAGTGCAGAAGACCTTTTGTACGGACTTCAACTTGCGGGCAGATTAATTAGAGATGGGCAAGCTCTCTCTCACTGGGGCTCATCACCCTTTGCCCTTGGTGCTGTCTGCCTGATCTGCCTACGCCGCCACAGCATTAGACAGGCCCAGGCCAACTTTCAAACAAGACAGATTCTATTGTCTTTGGCTCAAGAGAAAACGCCTCTGCCCACGTATGGCTGACAAACTAATCACCTGAGACGGGTAAGGCAGAAGGGGGCAAATATCCAACCTAAGACAGGAAGGTTACGGGCCTGGGTGACCTCTCCAATGATGGGTAAGGAATTATGCTGACGTCCTCTGCCCCCTAAGACAGGTGTTAGTTTATATTAAAAGAAAGGGGACCTGTAGAGCCCTGCATGGACCCCGGGGCACCCTGAGCAAGCCTGAAGCTGTTGGCTGGAACTTCTTGCACCAGAATAGTTCTTGGTTCTCTTCTTGATTTGCTAACACACATCTGCTGGGGAGAAACTGAGCCTGAGAACTTTCACGTTGACCCTTGATTGTTTTCCACTGTGCTATGAGTCAGAATATAAGCCCGCTCCATCCCCTCAATAAACGGCATTCAGCATTCCAGCTGCACGAATGACCCGCTGTCTTGTCTTTGTTTCAATCTCTATGTCTCCATCGGATTAGTGGAACAGATTGTAGCACGGGCGCTACACTCTCCACCTAGAAATCCTGCCTAGCTATCGGTGATTCAGCTTTTTATTAAACCGATCAGACTGACACATCTTCACAGTGTGCAGAAAGATTATTCCACAGCAGTCCATGTCTCATCAACATCTGGGCCTGTGATGAGGTGGGTTCCCCTGGAATTCATGGTGGAGGAGGATGCACATCTCATGGTAGTGGGGAATTAAGAGAGGCGGTGAAGGACCCATTCAAGGCATGCATTCTTCAATATTCTAAACCTGTCAAGAGTATCACAGGCTGTGACCACACACCGAATCCATGGGGTATAGAACAGAGCGTGACACACGCCAACCTCTTGATCATCATGCGTTCGTTGTTTGTCCCTGGGAACTACATTAGTGATTAAGTCAGCCATGCAGGAAGTCATTGAATGTCCCTACCAACATTTGTAATATATTCCTTACATTGCTAAGGTGCACACTTAAACCAGTTTAACATCTCTGCAGCTGGACATATCTGATGATTGACAGCAGCTTGTAATCAACTCAATTCTCCCTAGACAAAACATAACCACCATTACCTATGCTTGGGCAAATATATGAAATATCAATCACTTTGAGAGAAGACAGAATGGATAATAGGCGTTGTGCTGGAGGAACATACTGTAGAAAATTTAAGAATACCTTTTTAAATATGGGTCAACCAGATTTGGGGTAGGTAGGCTCTGAGAGGAAAACAGTACTTAATAAGTCTGTCCATTGCACAGTTGCCTTAGCAATTTGCCTAACGTCTCTCTCAATATTTTAAAAGTGATTCTTGCTAGGCATAGTGATACACTCTTTTAATCCTAGCACTCAGGAGGCAGAGGCAGAAGTAGATGGATCTCTGTGAGTTTCATGTCAGCCAGGGCTACACAGAGAGAGCCCATACTAAAAACAAAAGCAATTCTGAGGGTTCCAAATATAGGTCAGTGGCAGAGTGAAAGCTGAGCATGGGTGGCCACTCTGGCTTTATCCCCCAACACACACACACACACACACACACACACACACACAGAGAGAGAGAGAAAGATACACACACATTCCCTCTCTCAGATACACACACATTCACACACACACTCACACACATACACACTTTCACACACACACTCTCTCTCTCACACACACACATACACACACACACATACACACACTCACACTCTCTCACACACACTGTAAAATGTATTGTCATGTTTTAGTAAGAAACATTTGCTATGAAGGCTTGTCTGGGCACTGATGATATCCCACAAACTTTCAAGTATCATGGTAAAAGATGCAGTTCACAGAATAGTGTATTGGGGTCCATGTTTTAGGTCCATGTGTATATAATCTCTGCATCTACGGTTCTACATTTGTAGACTCAACCAAATTCAGCCCATAACTGAATATGTGCAAGTTTCCCTTTGTTATTTCTAAAGAACACAGCATATCAGCTGCCTGTCTTGCATTTCTGTTGTGTTAGGTATTGGAGTTCATGTAGGCGATTGTAAGGATGCAGGAGGGTATGGAGAGCTTATGTGAAGATCCTGTGTTTTTCTGTATGAGTGACTTGAGCATCAATCAACTCTCTTGAGTCTGCCAAGCATCCACTTCTGTATTTCTACATGTCTGTTAGGACATTTGTAAGGACACAATGCAGTGGGAGTGTGATCTATCTATTCACTAAGAGGGCTTCCATGATTTACTTCCCACACTGGGTTCTAACTGAATCTGGTGGTGAAGACTCAGCACCAAGCATGTTGCTAGTTTGGATGCAATGAGAGGATTTCTGTTTTAAAGGCAATTAAGCAGGAAGGTTCTGGAAGCATTGATGTGGGAGTTTCGGATGCATGGAGCAAGAATGAAAGATTGAAATGGCCAAAACTGGGTTAAAGAGGACAAAACCATGCTTAGGGACCCAAGGTACAGAGGAAGGGGGTAGAAAGGAGTCTGAGACTTTCTGGAATGGGGTATGATGCTGGTATCACATTCAATATTTCCATGGTACTACGCTCACTATTTTCAACCTACAAGGCGCGCTTGACTGCATTTGGACAGATGAGGACACTGGGCTATGGGGGAGCTTAAGGCACTTCCTCACTTTTTTATTCAGATTCTATCTTTGCAGTGAGTGAAACTCTATTATTCTATTCTATTCTATTCTATTCTATTCTATTCTATTCTATTCTATTCTATTCTATTCTATTCTATTCTACTCTATCCTATCCCATCCCATCCTACTTAAAACAGTGGTCCACTCCCCAATAAGCCTTCAAAAGCATTTGCAACATCTGTTTTTTCTGTGCAGTGGAGGGCCCTGCATGTCACCTGGACCCAAGTCATGCTCTCCAGGGGGCTTGTGGGATAGAGGGTCAGCAACAAGTATAAGGAGGTACAGAGTTTGAAACCTCGGTGGCTGCTCCAGCTGTAATTCTTCATGTAATTGCACAGCCAGACGCAGGTTTTGTGTTTGATTTGTCCTCATAGAAGGCAACCTCTCTAGGTAAGACCATTTGGAGGCCTGGATAGATAGAGCAGGCTTCCCTGTAAGGCGACTGTGAAAACATGAAAGGAAAAGTGTTCTTGTGTAACCCGGGGGCCGATTGGGTGGGTCTTTATCAAAACGTTATTCTACCCCAAAGGCATTCATCATTTTCAGCCAGGCTTTAAGCTGGTGTCATGAAGTGCAGTCTTGCCTCAGGCAGGTTGAAATAGCAGCATTCAGGAAAGAAAGGACACTTCTGGCTGCATCCAGGGAGCTGTCACTATGATTAATTAGCACGCTAAGTCTCAGGTGGGTAATAGGGACCAACACAGTCTGGCCTACTGTTTGTCCTTACCCATGACATACATGGGCTGGGCTCAGGTCCCACATCCATCACCCCCGCTCCACAGAGGTGGCTGCGCTTAATCCTAGCTTCCAGAAGTCAGTGGCAGGTTCTGGCTTCAAACCTGAAAAGTAGGAAGCCAGGCTGGGGTTGTGCTTAAATGTATTCTGTAACTCTGAGCCCCTTTACCCTGCTTCCACCGGCTTCTCTGCCATCACACCCACCCCCAGCCCACCCCCCACACCCCGACAGGCTTGCCAGGTGTCTGTCAGCCCTTGCTTTCTTCCCTTCCTCTCACTCCCGGCCATTACCCGCACCCTTCCCCACCGTACCCCAGAATGCATCTGCCTTTCCTCTTTGCGTGTCTCATCCCAGACATCCTTCTAGACCAAATTTAAAGCACCACTATCTTGTAAAGTCTTGTTGGGTCCTCCTGGTGTGAGGAAAGACCCTCCATTTATGTTTTTTCTGAAGGATGCTGGCTTCTGGATGAATCCTTGACTTTCCCAGCTGGACCAAGAGCCTCTTAGTCAGGAAAATGTCATCTTTGCCATCATCCAAGTTTCAGTCCCGAAGTGTAGTGCCTTGGCACAAAAGGACACCCCTGGATAACAAGAAATGAGGTGAAATAAGGTCAACTAGACGAAAGGAACTGACGTTTAAGCTCAAATATTCTACTATCTGCTGTGAGTAAACTTGAATACATCCCCCTTAGGTGCATGCGTCCCCATCCCATGGTACATTTCAGAAGAGTCGTTAACCCTCAGGAGTAGACAGAAGAAGTAGATGGCCGGGAGTGGGTCCTTGCAGCAGCCATCTTTGCCCCAGCCCATTCCTGTCTCTCTGCTTTCTGGCAGCTGTTCTGCCACGGCCTCCCTGCCATGATGGACAGACACTTCTGAAGCTGCCAATCAAATTAACTCTTCCTCCTGTATGTGGTATCTTCTAGTATTTTGTCACAGGAGGAGAAAAGTGACAGTGACCTAAACTCCGCACAGCTGTCCTCTGTCCCACCCTCATCCAGACACACATCAGAAAACAGTGTGCACATGAGCAGTGAGATGGTTTACTGGAGGCACTCTGTGTGTCTATGAGATTTCCCCTCCTAAGAGATCAGTTCTTCCAGAAGCCGCCCTCGAGTAAGACCAGAATTCTGTTTCCAGAATCCATGCTGGGTGGCTTACAGCCACCAGTAATTCCAGCTCCAGAGGGTTCTGATGCCTCTGACTTCCCCAGTCACGTGCATTCACTTGTGTGCTCATATGAACACACGAGCACACACACACACACACACACCACGCACGCATGCACACACACATACACACAATTAAAAATAAATCTCTACATTAGACAATGCAAAATATTTTTTATAAAATTGCTGAGTTGGAAAAGGTTCAGTTAATGATCATTAGTGCTATTGTCTTTGTGTGTACGTTCATGTGCATATATACACATTTGTATGTACAGGTAAGCATGCTCATGAATGCCCATGTGGTGGCCAGAGGTAGACGCTGGTGTCTTTCTATTCTGCTCTCCACTTTACTCTGTAAGACAGTGTCTCACTGAGTCTGGAGCTCGCTGATCTGGCTGTGCAGGGGAGCACTGTGTCCTCCTCCAGCAGCGAGTTACAGAGATGCCCTGTGGCGCCCAGCTTATTTTCACACGGGCTGTGGAGATCCGAATTTAGATCATCATAGCTGGGCAGCAAGTGTTTACCCACGGAACCACCTCTTCAGCTTTGTTGATTTCTAACGTGCACTGTAGACCAGGCTGGACCTGAACTCACAGTCTCCTTCCTTCCGTCTCCTGAACTATGATTATGGGAGTGAGCCATCATACCTGGTCAGATGGTCATTCCTTGTTTTTGTTTGTTTGTTTTTTCTTTTTTTAAATTTATATGTATAAGTGTTTTTTTCTGGTATGTATGTTTCTGTACCATAGGCATGCAGTGCCTCCAGGGGCCAGAAGAGGGTGTCAGATACCCTGGAACTGTGAGCAACCATGTGGGTGCTGGAAATCGAACCCAGGTCCTCTGGAAGATGTGCAGTGTTATCCACATCTGTGAGGTGTGCCTCCACGTGTGCTTGGCTGCCTCTCCCAGGGTTCAGGTGTGTTTCACGCATTGCTTCTGCTGTTTTTTGTGGCCTCTAGCTGATGGGTGAGAAGTCTTGCGTGAGCTGCACAACATGGTGTCATGGGTCGTGTTTCCGGAGGCCCAGGTTCCACATCTGCTATGATACTATGTCTGAAGAGAAGCAAAGCCCCGGTGCTATAAACAATAGATGAGAATAAGCGAGTCTAGAGCGGTGGCCTCAGCAGGGAAGGCAGCTACTCTGTGAGCGAGGACTTGAATTCAAACCCCACATGGCTTTGGGAAGCCAACAGGGGTGGCACGCCTGTCTGTCACGCCAGTGTTGTGTGGGACAGAGACAGGAGGGATCGCTGGGGCTTGCTGCCACCAGCCTGGCTCCAGGTTCAGTGGGAGACCCTGTGTCAAGAGCATTAGTACATGTTCCCCATGTCCTCTTCTGCTCCTGTGGAATCTGTGCGTGTCAGGGGAGCTGTGCATGCACACACACACACACACACACACACACACACCAGAGCCCCTAGACATTTGTTGTATGCAGCTGGTGGCTCGGGAGTGAGCATTTCTTCTTCTTCCGAGGAGGGATACAGGGTATGCGAATCAGGGCATGGGGTAGCTTTTAATATCCAAGCAATTCATTTTCTTTCATTCCACATGTTAGCAGGGCAATTACTTCATTAAGGTAAATTAGTCCTGGGCCGTAGTTTCACTAGGACACATTTGTCACCATTCCTGTTTTCTGAACGCTTGACTCAGACTTTGAGCTTGGATTAAGTTGTCACAGGGCTTGATTTGATGGGGAAAAGGAATGAAAATGGACAAGCAAACAGCATTTTGTGGGGACAATGGTGTCTGCCTGAGTCCTGCAGCCAGCTGTCCTCATGGATGCCCCGGAGACCCCTGCCTGAGCTCAGCCCTGCCGATCTCCCCCAGGGTCATTCCTGGAAATCTAATTGCATTGGCTCTGCCACGAGCACCCATACACATTTAATGAGATTTATGTGTCTGCGCTCAGAGAGTTCTAGATCCTCTCTGCATTTCTTTTGGAATTAGTCCGACACTGGCTGTTTTCCAGGCTTAATGGCTGAAAGGTCCCTTCCAAAGGGGGAAGGAATTTACCGATAGACTTTAATAAAATTTTGAACAAAAGCTAATTCTTCATAAAAGCCTGAAAAAAATGCCCCCCACCCACCCTCCACGCATCCAGACACCAACTTGATTGCAGACTTCGGGATTTCATCTCTGCCAGCCTTCCTCGGGGTCTGTAGACTGTCAGCAATGGATCTACATTTGTAAATAGAGAATAACTTCATGACAGTTTAATGGGGTTGAGGGAAAGAATTGCCTTTCTTTTTTCTTCCTGTGTAATGGGGGTGAACCATAGTGGGGGATTTGCAAGAGATAAGATCCCTGAATGTGAGGCTACAGCAAACATAGACAATCTTATTGCATTTCTAGCCTTAGACTGTCTACCAGACAACAGCAAGTTCACCGGAAAAATGAGCAGATTGCTTGCCAGACAGTCTGAAGGGAGGGGAGCTGGGATGTGGTAAGGGGACAGAAGCAGCAGCTGGTGGCCTTTCCTGGATGTCTACTCTGACTCAGTGGTTTGATGACTCTTCCATCCCCATGCCTGGGAGGACTTCCCTGGTTTAGCCTTGCTCAGGTACAGTTTGTGTCCAACATCATCATTTGAAATTTGCTTTCTACAGGAGCAGAATCAAGACTCAGGAGGCCTGGGTCTCACTCACCAGGCACAGCGGCTAATGCCTATAGTCTTGGCACTCTGAAGTATAGGGTAGGAGGATTTCTGCAAGTTTGAGACCAGCCTGGGCTACAGATTGAGACCATTTCTCAAAACAAAACAAAAGCCCACATAACAACATCCCCCCAACTCAAATTATATCTTGCCTATGAATTGAAAAATTCCCCCAACTTTAATTATAAAAATAGAATTAGTAATAACAACATGCATTGCATATCTTAATACTATTCCAAAGTGTTCAGTGATCAGAGGGTGCATTTGAAATACTCCAGATATTTGGAGATTTTGGTGGTGTGTTCTGGTACGAAAGATTGGCTGCTGTGGGTTTTTCCCTCCTGGTAACTGGAGAGATATATTGTGAGGTGGCCCTAACACTTTGTTTTAGCAGTTCCTGTGTAAAGGAGGACTGGTTAGGAATTATTTCTCCTGGTAGATTTCTTCACAGAAAAAAGCATTGTGGAAGCAGCAATTGATCCTTTCATTCTAGCTACTATTAATTCAGGTGCAAACCAGACACTGTAGGGTTCCCTTGTTTCCTCACCCAGGGAGTGGATTAAGGAAGAAAAGACTCAACTTAGATAGCCTCACATGAGAGAAGTCGGCCAGTCAATTGAAAACCACTTAAGACTGGGCCAAGTCGGTGCAGGGGGAAGCCATGTGCAGGGCTGTTGGAGTCAGAGAGCCAGCTCGGACTCTAGCTGCCTCAGTCTATAAGCTAAGCTGTGTGATTTGAGGCTCACAGCACACAGCTAAGGTCTTGGGGAGAGACTGATAACACAGCTTGTCTGCATGTTTCTTGTATTCCAGGCAGAAAATGGTAGAAGTCCATGTGGATGAGAACAGAAAACATTAACCCAGAAATCCACACTAGGGTGTGGTTGCAGGTCGGGAGTACACGTGTATGCCTATATCCTCTGGCCACTCTCTTCGTGTATGTGGGGGGGAGTGGGGATATGATTTTGTAGGTATGCATGTGAGGAGGGGTGTGTGTGACAGCCAAGGGGTTTGGATGTTTTCCTCCCTTGTCCGCGCCTTTATTTTTTAGACAAGGTCTCCCATTGAACCTTGAACTCACCAATTGTTGGGTCGGTGATCTCCAGTAACTGCCTGTCTCCCCTTCCCCCTGCAGGGTTGCTGTTACAGCCGTGTGCTGCTGTGCCCTACCTTACCGTGGACGTTGGGGATCTGAACTCAGGCCTTCATGTTTGCACAGTGAGTACTTTATCAGCCGGGTCATCTTCCCAGGCCCATTTCTTACTGGACAACCTCCGGGACTCCGTCCTGAGAAGGCTGTCTGATGGTCCTACCACTTCCAGAAGCAGCTCATTCTCTCTTCCTCCACCTCCTCTTCTTTTAAAAAAAAATTTAGTGTGCGTGCGCGCGCGCGCGCGCGCGCATGCACACCCGTATAAGTGCAGGTGCCTGCAGAGGCCAGAGGTATCTGATCCCCATGTCGCTGGAGTTACTGGTGATTGTAAGCCATCTTAATGCGGGTTCTAAGAGCTGAACTCAAGGCCTCTGAAAGACACATTGTTGGTTTTAGGATGCTTGTGCACACCTCATTACAGAGCTGTCTCCCCGGATCCTACACCCTTATTCTAACCATCCAAGTTGCTTAAATCTCCACTCCTTAATACCTCAAAATAGAGATTAAATAACCATGTGCATGCCTTAGTGGGCACTTTGTGCTAACTCAGGTGTAGTGACTTCTCCGTTGCCACCTTCTGTAGTGCGTGACAGTTGCTGGGAGTGTCTACATCTTCCTCAGGCGGTCCCCTTGGGCACCAACCCCTGCTAGTGAAGGGGAAACGGCAGCCCATGGAAGCATTTCTCTAGAGCGTCACATGCCACGCCCACCCACAGCCTGCCCACTGGAACTTAGTCCCATGGCCACACTCACTGCAGTGGAGGTGGATGGAAGACTCCCACCTTAATGTTAGGGCATGTGGCTTTCCCCTCAGACTTCAGACTTTACGGTCTCACGCTAAAAGTGCCTTGTCTCTCCTGACTCCACTCTTTGTCCACTTTATTGTCGGAGCTGCTCAGTTATGGGTGTGGGAAAGGAAGCCTCCCCCTTGACCTCCTGTATGAATCCACTTCCAGTATCCGGTAGCCAGAGTCCACCATCTTAACAGCCTGTTGGATTCCTGCTCTTCTTATCCTCATAGTCATGGCTGTAATTAAAATCCTTTGGCTGAGCATTCAGACAAAACCATTCAATTCTGTCCCCTAGCCTAGATACACTCCGGACAAATGTGAAAAAAAATAATTATAGGCGAACCATGGGGGTAGGGAATTGAAGCTTGGAGGAAAGGACTGATATAGGACAAGTTGTACATTTTCCCCCCGAAGTCAGAGGAAGGCTAAATGGCAACAGAAAATTGAAATCTTTTTGGCCAGATGAGCAAGGAAGCTTCTAGGGAGTGTGGGGTGTATGCCAGGAGAGAAAGAGCCAGGAAACAAGAACCCCAAGTTCTGTGTGTAGTGTCTGACCATGTCACTGACTAGCCTTGTATGGAGAGAGCAGATTGAAAGCAGACCAAACTGGGTTTGTAGCCAGACTATAACCAACTTAACAGCTTGCAAAGAAGAAAATGTAAGTTGTTTTTTAAAAAAAAATTCATAGAATCTAGAATATTCACAACATAAAAAGCATAATAAAAAGAACATAAGAAGAAGTTTCAACATTCAGAACTATTAAAAAAAAATGTGACCTAATCTTAAGGAATCAAGAGACAAGTTGATGCCAGTTACAGTGTGGCCTGTACTTTGTGATTTCTTTTTTGACAGGGATACTGATGTAGACCCTATGACCATACTCAGGAAGAAAAGGAAAATGCAGCTTGTACAACTGAAAAGATAGTAAATGTTATCAAGTTAGGGATATAAAAAAATAAATAAAAGGAGTTCAAAATTTGTAGAATTCGTCATCTGCAATAAACTTGTTCAATGTGTGGACTTAAGAACAGCTTGGAGATAGCAAAGAGAAAGAATGTGAACTTGAAGATTACCCACTTTGAAAAAGGGAAAGAAAACGAGGTATAGCATTAGCATAAACATATGCATGTGTGACGATATAAAAGCCCTAAACACACTGATATTTGAACTTTTGGAAGAAGAGAGCAAGAGAAAGGGACAGAAAGACATACTTAAAGAATTCACCACTGGATGAGTCTCAAAATAAGTGAATAGAATAACATGTGAATCCAAGAAGCCCAGATAGCACAAGAGAAACAAGGTGACAAACACTTACAAACATGCTTTGCTTGATAGCAATTACTCATCAGAAGCCGTGGGAGATAAAAAATAGTGGAAAACCATTTTTAAAGTGTGTGTGTGGGGGGGGGGGTGTAGGGATATCACAGAGAAGGGTGGTGCTCTGACCAAGCTAGAATCACATACAGCAAAACTATCTTTCAAAATATAGGCTAAAGAATAAGATGTTTTCAGATGAAGATAACCCAAGAGAAAGTGACTGCTGTAATAACTTTTAAAAACAATCACTGCTGGTCTGAGGGAAAAGAGAATTTTCGGAGTAGAGGGAAAAAAATCACCAGAAATGACAGATATTTGAGAAAACATGCCATTTGAAAGGCTCAGTGAGGCCATCACAAACACTCAAAGGCCACACATACTGGGGACTGGAGAGTTGCCTCAGCAGTTAGGAGTACTTGCTGTTCCTCGGGGGACCTGAATCTAGTTTCCAGGACTCATGCTGGCTTCTCCCAACCAACTAAGATCTGACACTTCCTTCTAGCTTTCACAGGCTCCCTGCCTCCCACATAAACAAAAACTAAATTTTTTTTTCAAAGTTGCAGACAAGAAAGAAATAGCAGAGAGGATCAAGGATTTAGCCAAGACCATACCACAAGCAGAGCTTGTATTCAAGTTAGTATTTCTTTCCTTCCTTGAATGTAAAACGAGGCTTTCTGAAGGGGAGACACGATTTAGAAGAGAAGGCATGCCTGCATTTCTGTCTCCTCCTTTGAATGAAAATATCGGGAGGAGATCTCTGGAGGACTGGGAGTGCAGGGGAGATGGAGGGACTCTTGTTGGGGTGACTTGGCTTCCCATACTTCAGTGAGGATTTTGTCAGCTTGGCCTTTGAGGCAAGTGCTAGCCAGGCACATGCAGAGTTCAGCATGGGCCTTGGAGCAGAGTCAGAGGTTACTGAATCAGGCCTTGTCAGTAGTGAGCACAGCATCCATGTAAAGTATTTGGGTATCTCGTATACGAAGGTGGGAGGGCTCGTGGAGCCTGTCTCTGATCCTTGGTTCTCTCTAACTCGTGACTCACTTTCAAATGATGCAGACTAGATGCCCTAGCCACCTTCCCTTCCACTGAAGATTCCAGGTGGCTTCAGAACATCCCACCACTTCAACATTACCGTTTCCCTGCAGGGCTGATCCCTCTTCCTTAGCCTTCTTATTAGTCTTATTCCCACACTCCAGGCTAACCCTAACCATGCTGCTAACTGAGTTCTTCTCATTCTCCAAAGGGAAAAGCATCTCTAACCCCTTCGGCGACCCACAAGGCGCTGCTCTTGCGGGCCCTCTCGGCCTACACTTCCCAGAATTCTCCTGGTCTGGTAGCCCCACCCACCCTTCCAGCCTGGCCACTAGCCAAACGGCGTTTTGTTCACTAACCAATAAGAGGAACATATGTACCGGACATCTCCCATCATATTCCAGGCAGCCTTTCTTGTTTTCCCCAATGCTGGAGCCCTTGACATTTGCAAAATGTATGACTTTCTGGCAAAATGTCTTCTTTCCTCCTTCATGTTTAACATATATTGATGACGGACTATGTGACGGGAACCATACTAAGACTATCACACATGTTAAAGATTTATTTTAATTATATGCATATATGTGTGTTGTATGTGAGTATGTATGTGCATGTGTCAGTGTATGTGTGTGGGTATGTGTATGTGTCGGTATATGTATGTGGGTATGTGTATGTGTCCGTGTATGTGTGTGGTATGTGTATGTGTCGGTGTATGTATATGGGTATGTGTATGTGTCGGTGTATGTGTGTGGGTATGTGTATGAGTGTGGGTATGTGTATGGACCACTGGAGTCTGGAAGAGGGGTGTGTTCCGCTGCAGCTGGAGTTTCAGGTGGTGATCTGAGTTGGGTGTGGGGAACTGAACCTAGGTCTTCAGCAAGAGTGTCAAGTACATTTAACCGCTGAGCCATCTCTCCAGCTCTGTCATACACTTAAAAATTTAATTTCCATAACGAGTCCACACTGCAACCAAAGAAGCTGAGGTTCAATGACAGTTGATCCTTTACTCAGGAGGTCCATCCAGCTACCTCCAGAATATTTCCAGCATGCCACTGCATTACGGATTCCTTTGTGTGTCTACTGCAAACTAACAGGGTCATTTCCAGTAAAGTTTCCTCATGCATTTCTATATAAAACTGCACCCCACTTCAGAGCTTCATAAACCCTGATGCTGTTTGTTCCCTATCCCAGCAGTCTGCGACTGCCCCATGCCACCTTCCTGGCTTGTACTGTCTCCTATTCTGTGAGCATCCTGCAAAAGTCATGTAGTGTGTCTGTCTGAAACAACTGGATGGGGTTATGTAAGCATATTGCTTTAACTACGCCATTCGATGATCCTTCTGTAGGTCTGATTAAAGACAAGAAAGCAAAAATTGCAAACAGCTTAGCTGATCAACAGTTTGAAGTTACTTATAAAACTGACACAAACTGAATCAAGCTTAACTACTGTGACCAAAACTTTTAATCAAGAACAGAGTCTTGATGGCATTTCCTACCCCTTGGTCATTTGGCGTGTGTGTGTGTGTGTGTGTGTGTGTGTGTGTGTGTGTGTGTGTGTATCCACATCTGCCCACTCCAAGCCAGCACAACAAACAAGGGTAGGTCCCTCATTACCCTCTACACCTGAGGGCAGAAACAGAAACTGATTCTTTTTTATGCCATAGATGAGCCCTGGACAACTAAAACTGAGAGGAGTAATTTGTAAACATGGAAAAGTTTATTAGTCTGGGCGGAAAGTCAAAAATCTCTAAATTTTTCTGAAGTCTCATTCTTGAAGTCTTAGGCTTTGGCTCACATTGGCCCTTGTAGTGGACCAGACTCTTGTTAATTTAGGTTTACAAGATGAAGATAATGGCTTGCACTCCGCTAGATAGATATTTTCCACACCAGACATATTCCAGGAGTGTCGTGACTTCCAACATACATCCACTGTCCTTTCCTTTCCCTTTCCTAGTCCAAAGTGTGCACACACACAGGGATGGGCAAGGAGCCCTGGCACCTGACAAATTACCCAAGAAGACTATCCAGCGCCTTCTGTGACTCACGTAAACAGTGGAGAGTGAGGCCTGCTGCGGAGGATGGATGCTGTGGCAGCCATGATAAAGGAAGGGGGTATGTTCCTTCTCTGCCCCTCCACGGCCTGCTTGCTCCCTCCAGCTCCCACTGTTAGAAGTGGTGTTGCAGACAGACTTACAATCTTGTTATAGCTCTGTTTCCACTCAGTCAAGACCGCACTTGGTCCCCATCATCAGCAAAGCTGCTTGTTGTTGGTGGCTCAACGCAGGGGCACCTCCTTACATAACCAGAAGTCCACTGGGAGGCAGGCCAGGGCTAGCTTAGTGGCCCAAGGAGTCCATGTGGATCTGCTCCTTCTAGCTTCCTGCCTTGAGGCCGGAAATCTCTGTGGAATGTCGTTTATTCTCAGCAAAGGATGCAGTGATGGTGAAATAAACGAGCTGAACCACTCAGGGCATTCCCAGGAGGGAGGCTGCTTTTGGTTTTAGCTGTGACTTTCCCCATGAGTATTCCAAAGCAGAGACTCCATAGGGGAAGATGCCTAAATCCCCTGGGGTCTTCCAAGCAGTGAGCACACAAATATCCACATTGGGAATGATTGCAGGGTAGAGATTTCTCAGAAGATGAAAGTCACTAAACTCAACACCCTGAGTTCTGTACCTGGGGATCCACGTGATACAAGGAAAAATCATGCTCCCCAAAGTGACTTCTGACCTCTGCACGCAGGCCAAGTCATGGACACATGCCCCAACCCCATACACACAGGTAAGAAACTTAAAAAGAGAATGACTTTAAAATATTTCTTCTGGGAAGTGGTGGTGCACACCTCTAATCCCAACACTTGGGAGGCAAAGGCAGGTGGATGAACTCTGTGAGTTTGAAACCAACCTGGATTTCAAAACAGCTAGTACTGTTACCAGAGAGACCCTGTCTCTTCGGTGGTGGTGGGACAGGGGTGGGGTGAAGTATTATTCTTACATAAGACCAACTTAGTTATGAGCAGAACTCTCTGGAATTATTTTGATACTCTTTTTTCTACTGCACAGCTACACTTCTGTATCGTGGTGGCGAGCTGTGGGGTGGGTCAGAGAAGGAAGACTATATGGGAGAGAAACTGTCTCAGTGGAGAGTGACTAGGGGCAGAGAGGCCCAGGGTGGCTTGGTTCTTGAGTTTAAGGGGGTGGGATGATGCTGAGGCCATTGCCCAGAAAGAAGTGATGGGAGAGCTATCCACAAGGGCCAGAAAAGGGAAAGTTTAGTTGGGGAAAAACACAGAGATGCTAAGGTTTAGCAGACGTACTTCCAGGTGGAGAGGTTCAGGCTTCAAACGCGTAAGGGAGGTCTGCAGAGACACAATGCTGAGTGACTTCGGTGACATGGAAGAAAGTAAGGCTTCATCATTGCCCTCTTAAGCCCAGAGACGGTGTTGGAGCCTTCCATCAACTGTAGGCATTCACTCACTGACCTTACTTACCCACAGTCGGGTAAACGAAGCCTGCAATTATCAGGAGAAAACATGAGCCCTGTGGAGAGTCGACTGAGGGAAAATCACAAACCTCCGTTCCCTATAACTGCAGGGGAACTGGGGAGGGGCAGCTATTTCTGAGTTCCTAGGAATAAATAATTCATTGGCTTATGTAACTTTAATGTTCTGCACGCATCACCTTATTTGTTGCTCTCCCAAGCTCTGTGAGGATGAGGATGTGAGGAGGAAGGCTAGGGATTGCTTTTCTCCTCCTCCTTCTTTCTCTTCTTCTTCTTGGTTTTTCAAGACAGGGTTTCAGGGTTTCTCTGTGGCGTTGGAGTCCTGGAACTCGCTCTGTAGACCAGAGCTGGTCTGGAACTCACAGAGATCTGCCTCTGCCTCCCGGGTGCATGCACCACCCCTGCCCGATTAGGGAGTGCTTTTCTATATTGACAAACGAGGAAAGAGGTGCAGGTGAGCCTTATAGTCCACCAAGTGAGCTCACAGCAGAGAAAAACAACACTACTTCCACCCTCTGAAGGAGCAGACAGAACTTTTCTTTTTCCTTCCTCCCTCCCCCCCCCTCTTTCCCTCTCTCTCTTCTTCCTCTTCCCCCTTCCCTTTCCAATAAAATTTCTCATACCCTAACTAAGGCAGCTGGATACTGTGCAACGCTGGTATTCTGGGGGCAACCTGGGCATATATTCTTCTCTCCGTCTTGTTAAACTACAAGGCAGGGCGAGGGAAATGCTCAGTCACTAAAGTGTTTGCGGCACAAGGGGGAGGGCCTGAGTTTGGATCTTCAACAACTGTGGCAAAGCCAGGCATGGCAGCAGGTCCCTGTTTGCCTAGCTCTAGGGAGGCAGACAGGATGGTCTGTAGGGCTTGCTGCCCAGTCTACCTACCCAGACTGGTTGAGTTTTGGGTTCACTGAGAGACCTTGTCTTAAAAAAAAAAAAAAAAAATTGGCCAGCAATTAAAGAAACTCAACTTGTGCACATGTATTTACACACACACACACACACACACACACACACACACACACACACACACACCTCTGCACATAGACCAGTTCTTAGGAAAACAAATGCAAGGAGCAGAATCCATAGAGGAACAAAGCAGAACGCAAACCCTGTTTTGAACTGTTTTTATATAGATAACATTTTCATCAGCTTGTCTACCCTCTCCTGAAGGAGAACATACTATGCTGATTCTCCGAAGCCAGTGTTGCAATTCCCACAACCTCAGTGGTCCCAAGCCCCACATGGGTGAACCCTCTTCAACAGTTCTGCTTTCTCTGAGACAGCTGTAGGAATGTTAGGTCCTATCTTACAGGAAACTATTCACTAGAAGGAGAGGTTGTACCATGTGTTAACACGAATCCGGTGTGACAGTCCCCCAATGGTTTCACCCTGCCAAAAGTATGCTGACACTGGTGGACACTGGCCTCACAGCAGTTTCCAGATTTTCTTTCTAGAGGTGAATAGACCTAACTCAGCATTTTTCAGTTTCTCAAGTTAGTAAGTACACTGACGTCATTTGGACATTGCAAGAATCCACATATTAGGCCAAATTCCACCCTGAGTTCAACATCCATCACCCCTCCTCAAATCAACCCCCAAGAGCATGGTTAAGTGAGGGTAAAACTTGGCCAGAAGCTTGTTATTTTTTGCAGTTTTAATTACATATACCTCATCCATTTGCTGAATTAGGAGAGATGGTTTGGTAGGGGAAACTTTGCTGATTGGCTTGTTTCAAAGTCTGGTTCTTCCAGTGTTTGACTCAGGAATTCCAAGATAACAGTCAAGTAGTCAAGAAATGGGAAAGAACACAAAATACAAAATATCTAGTCCAAACCCTATGGTTTTATACAAAAAAAAAAAAAAAAAAGTCAGAAGCAACAATAAACAAAACCCTGGGATTTGGAAGGAAATGTATTCAGCTACACCAAACCAACTGATGAGCTGGTAAAAGAAAAAAATAACCCAGGTTATATTCCCCCTGGGTGGTACAATTTCCACAGTCCCAGCTTGAAAGGGTGACTGTACCCAAGGATTTGCTATTGTTGTGTGTAGCACTAGAAAGGGCTGGGTTTTTAGAGCCAGGAAGACACAGATCGAATCCAAGTCTAAGTAGCTTGTATGACTGGGTCCTGGAGAGATAGAAATGGAGAAGGCAGGAGGATTCATCACTATCTTCTTCCTGGCTGTGGATGCATGGTGACCTTGAGATGGTACAGCCATGACTACCCTGCCATAGAGTATACGCTTGAACTTTGAACTAAAAGAAACCTTTCCACCCTTGGGTTGCTTTTGTGAGGGTATTTTTTTTCCACAGTGAAAGGGAAAGTAACTAACAATCACCCATGGGACTCTGGGTATATTTAGGTCCAAGGAAGGCTGTTTCCATAGTGTCCTGAGAGATGATAGCTTTCTTCAGCATCAGGGACATCTTCAGGCAAGCTTTGTCTTGGTGTGGCAAGATGGCTGTCTGCCACTCCAGGGTTTCCTTCTAGAGATTCTAGACCAGAAAAACAAACAAACAAACACAACAAAACTAGAAAGAAAAGCTTTCATTCTTAATATTTCTAATAATTAAGACCTCAAGATTAAGCCTCATTGAATCAGGCTTGAAAACAAATGGACACACAGACACACGCATGCACACAGCACGCACGGACAAATAAATGCAAAATTAACATGAATTGTTAGAAGGTTGGAAAGTCAGGTTGGTGCTGGAAGGTCAGGTTGAGGGTACTCCTCTTTTTTAGGGGTTACTGGTGGGAGGAGATGGGATGACTTGCTAGCAATGTATATAAGGTGAAGACAGAGGCGGTTAGTTCTACCTACAAAGGACTCAGGTGTTATTAAAATTGTCACTTCTTCACCTAAATAATTAGGCTTTCCTGATTTAGAGCAAAGAAGCAGAATATACTTCCCATCAGATATGTTTGATCTATTATCAAAAGGAACAGTGTATTATGTTAAAACAAACAAACAAACAAACAAACAAAGGGCTTTCAAATAGGGACACAAAATGCCACTTGCCATCACACTTGAGTTAGCACATTCTGTAGAACTGTGTTTGGCTTAGATAGAATGTTGCAAGTTAAGATAAAACATTCATAAAATGACTACGAGCTAGGACTGTAAATAAGTATCGAGAGTGTAAATACTTTAAAGATATTTACCAGGACTGTGTTGCAAGCATTCAGTAAACACAGGAAATGCAGGGGTAGTTCCCGAGAGTTGGCCATGTGTTTGCCATCTGCTACAGTGTCCTTCTGTGCTCATATGTTAGGAACTTCATCTCCCATGCAGCAGCATTGGGAAAGCGGGGTCTAACACAAGAGGGAGCTGAACATGGTGATAGAGGAGACAGACCTAGCAGTTTATAAGGGGAATGGTAGTTTATAAGGGGAAAGGGAAAACCCCTGTTAGGATGAGTGTGTTTGTTTTGATTGGGTATGTTAATTAGATGAGCCAAGGGGGCACAGGTTTAATTGCTGGACTTCAATACTTTGATAGCTGGACCTTGGTAGTCAGCCTCAAGAGGAGGAAATGGCCAATAAGAGAATAGACCTTGGTGGCTAGCTTTAGGAATACAACAGTTTAGCAAGACAGAAGGAATGGGGGAAGGGCACATTTTGCCAGAGCTGTTGGCCATGCTTGGGCCTGCTAGAGTCCTTCAGTAATATATTCTTGTGACTCCAACATTTAGGCAGCTGAGGCAGGAGGATTATGTGTTAGAGTTCAGCCTTGGCTATATAGTAACACCCTGTCCTAAAAGGGGGGAGGGACTTAGTTACAGTGAGAGTGGGTTTATCATAGACAAAGCATTTTAGCTCCTCCCCAGATCCCTTTCTGACATTTGTTGTGGCTGATGCATCTTGAAGACCCCCCCTAAGAGTTGAAATCCTTGATCTTGGATTTCTCAGTCACTAGAAGTGTAAAGAAGACGTCTTTGTTCTTTATAGCATACTCATTCTTGAGTATTGTATTTTAGTAGCATGAAACAAGATGAAGTACTGTCCTCTAGACAGGGTAGGAAGTTAAAATTTCGAACCCAGAAAAGCATAGTGGACAGTTCCTAAGTCTCTGTGGACAGAGAGGAAGAGATGTGCTCAATACTCAGCTTCCTCAGAGATCCACTGTGTGACACAGGGGGTCTTGTGCTTAAACTCCATCTGTTAAGCTAGCACAAGAATCACATTAGATTTTCAAAGCAATGGTGGCCATTAAAAGTTGTAATGTGTTTTAAGTCATGTCATAAAGTGGGTTGCGAAAGGGTAGATGACTTGATAAGTTTTGCTTCTATTTCCTACCAACCCTCCCTTAGCATCAGTATTCACATGTTACATACCACAGATAGACACACAGGCACACAGAGACAGGCAGACAGGCAGACAGACAGACAGACAGACAGGCAGACAGACAGACAGACAGACAGGCAGACAGACAGACAGACAGAGACACACACACACACACACATACACACACACGCAGACTCCCAAGGCTCATCTGGGGTAAGCAAAAAAGGCCTATCTGTCTTCCTGCAGCAGAGCAATGGGAGGAAGGTCTAAGTACATGCAGTGTGCTGGGGGCTGAAAACACTTTGTCACCTGTAGTTATTCCGGGCCATCTGATAATCTGTCCTTTCAGCCCGAAGCTTCCACTGTGCAATGTGTGATCAAGCTGGAAAGGTTGACCACACGTGGGGAAACAGGCAGAGAGAATATTTGGGTCCCTGTGCTATTCATGGCTGAGATTCTCACAGACCCAAAACTCATTTTTCCTTGATGCTAAAGCAACTGCTAACTGCATGGCAAAGAAAGGTTAAATAGGAGAGCGGGTAGGGAGGTAGCAACCCTGGCTATCCTTGTCAGCATTTGAGCCCTCTTGAACACTGTAGACATGTCAGTGGTAACAATGGCTGCTTACCGGGGACACTTTTTTATGTTTACTTTTCTTTCAAGTAAGCTAAGCTGCTGGGATTTGCTTATTTGATTGTCAGTCAGATCCCTCACCTTACTCCTTCTGCTCTAAGTGGGGAACACTAATCAACTGGCCCCTCGTTTGATCATTGCCAGACTGTCATTATGGCAGTCCGGTTGCTTTGAACACTCTGCCGACACCTTGAGGAAACTAAACTTGCACTGTAAGGAGCACCCTAGCCTGGATTGATGAAGCCCCCTCCAGTATCCACTGCTCTGGCTTTGGGAGACTTCACACCCAGTAAGACAAGCCTTGATGAACCCCAGATGGCCTCGTTCACTCTGAAGCAATGGCACTCAGTCTACACTTTCCAGGTGTCTCAACAGAAAGTTGCCTGTGGTGTGGTGTGAGGCTTGTGATGGCTTCTCATGTAAAGCCATGATTCGTGGAACTCGAAGCTGTGGGATGTGTGTGTGTGTGTGTGTGTGTGTGTGTGTGCGTGTGCGTGTGCGTGTGCGTGTGCGTGTGTGTGTGTGTGTGTGTGTGTGTGTCTGTCTGTGTCCCTGTGCACTTAGTATGTAGAGATAACTTTCAAGAGTTGGTTCTCTCCATCATGTGGGTTCCAGGCATGGAGCACCTGTTGTCAGGCTGGGCAGCAAGTGTCTTTACCTATTGCACCTCCTTGCAAGGCTGGTGTTATTATTTTGAGCAAACCTTTGTTGGGTAAATTAATAATAACAAAAAGGGTGTTTTGTTTTCTCTGCATTCACTAAATATTTGGTGCATTTTCTGAATTATATAACTTTCCTTCTCTATAAATAACACTTTTCCTCAAAACCAAATGTGTCAACTGTAGTGGCATCTTGTTCTGCCAATAAACTTGAGATAATGGCCTTAGGGCGTGGTGTTTGGTGTGCAGAAGTGACCCCTTATGAGGGAGAGGAGGAGCTTGCTCACGCTCTCTCTTAAGCTGTGGTCTGTGCATCCTGGTCCATTCAGTCTGAGGATTTGTAGAGGCAGGAGCTCTGTCACTTTTTTGATATGAGGATTTCCTGTGGCTGGCTGCTCTGCTTCTCTGAGCTTTCAGCTTCCACTCCCTTAATATCTGACTCTGGGTTTTTATTACACAGGCCAATTAAACTTACACTTCAGTTTTAGTCTCTTTCTTTTTTCTCTTGTTCAGTTTTTCAAGTTTCTGTTGTTATGCCCTAAAGCCTAGTATTCCTAGTTTGATGGTGAATGTGGGTGTGCATCCATGGTTGAAATGTCAGGAGCATGTTTCCAACCTTGGCATTTCTGTTTGATGATCTTGGGTCTCCTGGCTTATATTATATATTTGTTCTTCTATAAAGTCTTTTTATCATTAAACCCTTTAGTATATAATCATGCCAACAGTGCTTTCATATTTGATTTGTTGGTCTCTTTAAACTGAGTTTTGTGTCTTTTGATGTGCATCATAGATTTTGTGCTGAGGGAGATGCGGTCTACAGGTCTTTAGTTATAGTATTGGGGATATGTAGGGGGTGTGTCCTACAGTTAGTTGTCAGTCTTTGGAAGATTCTACAACCCCCTGGGCTATGAATTTCGCATGTACTTACTTTCAAAAGCACGTTGCTTTGGAAGATTTCATTATATTCATAATTGTGTTGTGTGTCTATGTGTCTGTGTATGTGTGGGTATATATATATGTGTGTGTGTGTGTGTGTGTGTGTGTGTGTGTGTGTGTGTGTGTGTGTATTCATAAATGCAGTGGCCACAGAGTTCAGAAGAGAATGTCAGATCTCCCTGGAGCTAGAGTTACAGGAAGGTATGAGCCACCCGCCATGGGTGCTCGGAACTGAGTTCAGGTCCTTTGCAAGAGCGGTAAAGGGCTCTTAACCACTACACCATCTCTCCAGTCCCTGACACTTCTTCACCTCATCCCTTCTATTCCAAGCCTGTAGCAGAAGAAGAACTGGACGGGCTTGAGTTTAGATTTCCCCTTCCCAGCTGCACCTTGGGTTCTAATAAAATCCATGCAGATTGTGCTCTGGTCAAACAGTTGTTCATGAAGAAAGGCATTGTTGAGATCAGAGTGTTCTGATGTACTTCAAGATGAGGGCTCCCTAATGTTCAGGACCCCCACTTTTTGCTTTTCCTAGTTATTTATACTCACCATTCTCCTTTCCTTCTCTCCCTCCAAACCCAGCAACAAACCCTTCCTTGTTCTCTTTCAAGTTCATCAGCCTTTTCATTGGTTGTTTGCATATATGTATATGCAAATATGTTCCTAAAATGAATAGTCTGCATAATGTTACTTGGAATGAGGCAGAGATGGTCTAAACCACTTCTGTTTCCATCCCAATGGTAATAAAATTGTCTGTGAGGATTGAGCACCGAAGTTTCAGGAAACTTAGTGTCTAATTGAACTACGCTTACAGAGAGAGACAGCGTAGAATGATAGAAGAAAAGATAAACAAGCAAGCAAACGACAACCCCCCCCCCCAGGTTTACTTAAACTGTGCTGCAAGAACACACTGATGCCCTGGATATTCACTCCATTTATGTGTAACACATTAAAGAACTAGCAAGAGTTAGCACACCAAGCATTTGCCTACCAAAGGCTCTGTCCATAATTCACACTGTCCTTTCCAAGAGTGATCATACGCCCTGAAAGGCTCAGATGAGAAGGAATGTGAACTGCTGCTAACTCATTACTTGCATGCATGTATATTGTAAAATACAGACTACCTCAAAGGCCATACTTCATAGAGGATGATCGGAGCACTGCATATGTAGAATTGTAGGTGCCGGCTGGTATGTTTGGCATTGGCCCATATAAAGTATGAAGGGTGCAATGTACTTCATCACATTTCTCTATCCGAGTACTCTCTCTACACTCTTTCATGTGATGCTTGGGAAGATGAAGGCCGTTACTTCCCCCTCATTCTGAGGATAACATGAGTGAGCGGCTATGAGACAAATAGCAAGCGTGCTGTCTGTGAGCACTAACTGTGGCCGCTATTGGGTAATAGCCAGGAAACTAAGAGCCCGAGAACTGATCTCAGGTCACATTGATGGGGGTGTAAGTTTTGAAGGAAAGTTATTGGGATGAACAAAAGCCTGAGATCATCTTGACTCTACACTACTAGAATGGGGGACATGGTAGAGATTGGCCACAAAGCTTGGATGGGCCAGTTCAGTCACCTCCCCAAACTGTCTCCCCTAACTACTGGCTCTTGTGTAGGCGTTTCTACGGCTTGCCTTTCACTGACAACATGGGGAGGTAAGTAGAGTAGAACCTCCAAACAATGGTTTGGAGTCACAGCCTGTCTTGGTTATGGTTACAAGGTAGCCTGGTGAAATTCCAAGGCTGGTTGGTGGAGAGAACTCTTCCTGGTTTTCCTCTACAAGGTGAAATAGGTGTGTGTGTGTGTGTGTGTGTGTGTGTGTGTGTGTGTGTAACATTTTTCCACACAGGAAGGGGAAGCTGGTATCCAGCAAAACCTGGTCTCTGGAGTAGAGACCAGAAGGAAACTAGGTCTCTGGAGGGATTGGCCCTCATTCTGGGGGGGTGGGGTGGGGTGGGGACTTTAGCTCTTTTAAGGTAGCCGAGAAAGAATTGAATCAACACTTTGGAGTAAAGCTGGCAGAATTTTGTGGGCTTCTAGGATCCCAGCATTGACACTTCTGGTGAGGGGCATCCTCTGATTGTGTCTACTCTGGTGAGGGGCATCCTCCGATTGTGTCTACTCTGGTGAGGGGCATCCTCCGATTGTGTCTACTCTGGTGAGGGGCATCCTCCGATTGTGTCTACTCTGGTGAGGGGCATCCTCCGATTGTGTCTACTCCGGTGAGGGGCATCCTCCGATTGTGTCTAAAGCCTCAGTGGGGTTGCTGTTCATGCTATCAGAGGAATTTAAAACTGTTCTATTGTCTGGTTTTCTGCGATACTTAATTTCCTCAAAGTCTTCCATGACTGCTGTTTAGAGACCAGAACCACCACGCTGAGCAGGCAAGAAAGAGTGGCCAGTCCCATATTGCAGATTAGAAAAGAGCATGCATCTTCTCTCAGGGGGTCACAGCTGGCTCTAGAGCATAGCAGCAAGTCTTCTGGAGGGTGGGGGTGGGGGGTCAGCACAGCTGTGAGTGGGGGTTTGCATTCAATGCATTATTGAGTCCTTGATGCCTGGCCCTGTCCTGCCTAATGTAGGAGATCTTAGATGCAAACGGTTTTGTGAGGGGAGAAAACTGAAGAGTCTGGACTGTCTGGAGACCAGGCAGGGTTGAGCCTTCAGGAAGAAAGAACTGGGATCCTGAGGGTGCCTGGAAGTCACTGCATGACCTGTCTGTACACAGTGAGTGGATTTGTAATCAAAAGACCGTCCACAGTGCTGCAGTGATGAAGGATGCTTGATTTCATTTGTTTCAGCCAGAAAGAAGGGGCCCAAAGCAGGAAGGAGCGCCTACGCTATGCTTAGCCTCTGTGTGGCCCAGATCCGTTGACCCACAGCCCCTCAGAGCTCAGTTCTTGCTATCTGTTATCTTTATGGACAGCCTTATCTTTCCCTCCCCTGCTGGTCAGTACTGTAAGGTTCCAGTCATCTTTGTCCCACGACGAAGTTTCTTGGACTCAGTCTGAGGAAAAACCGAATGGCTCTCCCTTACTGGTTTCATGGTGGGAGGAGGGTAGAGGGTTTTGCAGATACGGGTTGCAGGGTCCCTTGATGCCCATCAAAACGTCTGCCTCCATCCCAGACTTCCCAGAAATTCTCTGCTGCCGCGCGGCCTCTGCCCTGGCTCCAACCCCGGCCCAGGTGTGCTGCTGGCTGAGTCACACAGCCTGTGAGGAGCAGGTGGGGGAAGCAGTCTTCAAAGCCGATGAGGCATGCAATCCTGAGCTGAGGCCTAGGGCTGGGAAAGAGGGCGCTTTGTTCTTCCCCTCCACCCAGGCCAACAGGAGCTCTGCTTGACAGTGGGGACACCAGCTTCTCAGCTGCCCTGTGAGGCTGCCAGACTCGCAAGAGGGGTGTCAGGACCATGGCTACAAGTGCAGAGCACTTATTTTGTGGTGGCCCTTAGCTTTGAATATTTAGCCTGGCTCGCGGAAAGCCTAACCTGTAAGTATGTCTGTTAGCTGAATATCAGGAGCCAATAGCCATAGGAGTGATCCCAGCCATGGTGAGCCTTTTTCTGAACCATGCCTATCGGGCAGATACTGTTGCCAAAGTTTAATCACGTTGCAAAAGTTATTCTGCTGCAATCCTCACAGGAGGACAACAGGGAGGTTGGTACAGCAGACACATTTTCACAGGAATGGAGACTGCTTGCTGCTCAGCATGTAAGTGGTGTGGGAATAAATATGTGTCTTCATCCATTCTGTGCCCCTAGAAGGTGCTAGAGTTGGGTAATTTCTAGAGAACACAAATGTACATTCTCGGCTCTAGGGATTGGAATGTGCAAAGTCCGGGGCTGGGCGTTCTCCATCAGCACAGTGTGTGCTGTGCAGTGTGGGGACCTGAGCTTGAGTCCCTGGCACTCACAGTAGAAGCTGGTTATGGTGGCACAAGCCTGTCACGCCATCACTTGGGGTTGGGGCAGAGAAAGATAGAGGCCCAGGGATTGATACCAGCCAGTAACTGAGGGACTCTGTCTTCACAAAGTAAAGTGAAGAGTAGTAGAGAAAGACATGCAATGTTTATCTCTGGCTGCTACAGGCACACACACATTCATGAGCACCCACATGTACACATGTGCAGGCACGCACGGACACACACACACACGCACAGACATACACACAGACAGACACACACACACAGAGACACACACACACGCACTCACGGACAGACAGACAGACAGACAGACAGACACACGCACACACGGACACACACACACACAGAGGTTAGAGACAGACAACCTCTCAGCCAGTGTAACGTTTAATCAGATCTGAGAAAGAGGCAGGAAGCGGCCAGTAGTCAATGACACGAGGAACAGAATGAACACACAGAGGGTAGTGTGCCCCGAGACGAAGAAGGCCCGCTGTGTTGAAGAACAAGAATAAGTTGGTGAGGTCAGAAGTCCTGAAACACGGCAGAACTCTGCTCACACACCTGCTTCATCAAATTCCATCAAGGGGTGGGGATGTCTGAAAAGGCAGTCACACCATATCTACAGACACAAATGAAGCTGCCTGGGCAAATAAGAGAAGTCACGTGTAACGCGGTGGTCGTGGGCGTGGAGCTAGATGCCAAAAAGACCTGAGGTGGAGTTCAGACTCTGACATGAACTTGCCATGACATATTGCTATGGTTGGAATGGGTCCCCTAAAATGAATATATTGGAAATATCCACATGGTAATGGTGTTGGAAGGTATTTGGGTCATGAATTTCTTCATTCCAGAGAGAGAGAGATAATTAGGCATCTGGTCTGTGAACCTGAAATGGAGGCCACACCCCTTTGGGAAGTGGAAAAGAGAGGAACTTGGGGCGTGGCTTTCCTTTGTGCTCTCTTACTGTTGGGTCAGTGGATCCCGTCCCATAGGGAGAGCAGGGAAATGCTCAGGTGGCTCTTGGTATTTTTCTTTGTAATTATTCCTCAACAAACACCCATTTATCATTTATCTTGGGTCTAGTGATATAATTACATCCTTGCCTTCAGTATGTATGAATGTATGTATGTATGTATCTATGTATGTATGTGTATCTATGTATGTATATATGTATGTATATATGTATGTTTGTATGTATCTATGTATGTATGTGTATGTATATATGTATCTATGTATGTTTGTATGTATGTATCTATGTATCTATGTATGTATGTATATATGTATCTATGTATATATGTATGTATGTATCTATGTATGTTTGTTTGTATGTATGTATGTATGCATGCATGCATGCATGTTTGTAATCACCTCTCTGCTCTCCCGTTCCATTGCCCTGAGACTCTAACCCTGTCCACTGCTTCATTTTCCTTCCTAGCTCTCACTACTACCTGGCACTGCAATCTCTGTGTTTAGAACAGTTTATAACCCATGGAGAAGCCAGCAATAGCTGTTGAATGACTGTATTGGCAAACGAAGTGGTCCAGGTGCACTGATTCAGATTATAAAGCCAATCTCCTATTATATTTAACTTCAGGCAACACTGACATGTCAAGGTAGAAGCTGGTGTAGTCTGACTGTTGAATATAGTAAATAAACAGCACAAAACATGTAAAAGTAAGAAAAGATTGTTGTGCCCACATAGAGATTACATGGATTGTAATCACTGAGTGAAAAGTCAAAATGTTGGCTATGATGCCACATAGAAAGTTATTTGTTATCCATATGAACATGTGTACTTAGAACCCCATAGCAGAGATTATGCACACCTTCTCTACAGTCTCCTAATTGTCCCAGCAACAACCAATACCTATCTTCAGGAATGCCAGACTGCTTTTAGCCGAGTCTCTCTAATAAGCAAGATAGTTGGGTCAACGTGGCTGAAATAAGAAATGGACACAATCGCTAAAACTGGATGATTTACATGAGAACTCTTACCATCTATTTCCTACAATCGTTAAAACTGGATGATTTATACGAGAACTCTTACCATCTATTTCCACATGTGTGGAATCAGAACGCAGTAACGTGTAGAGGGTTTTGCTCACTCATTCATAGTTTTGGAGTATATTCTGTGTGGTAGGTATTTTAAAGAAAAAGGTGCCCATAGTGAGTGGTACTATGGAGGTGTGGCCTTGTTGGACTAGGTGTGGCCTTGTTGGAGGAATTGTGTCACTGTGGGGGTGGGCTTTGAGGTCCCCTGTGCTCAAACTATGCCCAGTGACACCGTTGCCTCTACTGTCTGGGGATTATGATGTAGAACTCTCAGCTCTTTCTCCATCGACATGCCTGCCTGCACGTCACCATTGCTACGGGCCACGCTCATAATGAACTAAACCTCTGAGCTGTAAGCTAGCCCCAATAAAATGCTTTCCTTTATAAGAGTTGTCATGGTTACGGTGTCTCTTCACAGCAATAGGAACCCCAATCAAGACACCCTGTTGGTGATTTCTAGATGTATAGAGCAAAACATACAAAAATCCCTGGTCCTTGGAGTTGATACTTGAGTGGCCACAAGTAAAAGAATTTTCACACCAGTGAGTGCCAGCTTAGCATTCCGTGTTCTGTTGGCTGTCTTTTTGCCATCTGTCCACCCTCATTGCTGATCTCTGGAGACTCAACTACATTTCAGTGCCTGTGATAACTGGTTTTGGTTGTCAACTGTTTTGAGAGACAGGAAGCTCTAATAGAACACACCAGTTCTATGCCTGGGGTTGGGTGGGGGCACTTCCAGAGAGGACTGACACACGGCTCAGAGCCTGAGGGGAAAAGGGCTCCCTCAGTGTGGGCCACATTCTCCAATGGGCTGGTACCACGGGTGTGGGCCACATTCTCCAGTGGGCTGGTACCACGGGTGATAAAGGGCATCCAAGGCAGGCAGTGTGCAGGTTGGCAAGTCCCCCCCCCCCTTTTTTTTTTTTGAGTGAGGGCATCAACCAGGGCTGCCATCTGTTGACAGCAGGCTCTTTTGGCCTCTCAGCACAGACTCAATGCTAGATCCTCTTCAGGGCTTTCTGGTCAAGATTGAGATTGCCTGAGATCTCCTGCTTGGGAACTTGGCTGCTCTGGCACACAGCCAGCCACTGATAAAGTTCTTAGTCTTTGTCATATAAGCCAATCCAATAAACCCACTTTTATTATACATACATTCTAGAGAATGTATTGTAAATATATACCTGAGCATAGACATGTTGTAAGTGAATACAGTCTGTTTCCCTCATCTGACTCTGTGAGCTTGGACACTCATGGGGATACATCTTCTTCTTGGTCTCAAATCTCTGTTGCTAGTGATGGATGTAGAGTTGGGACTGTGATTGAAATACGAATGGAGAACTACTGGAGGCTTAGGCAGAAGGTACTCTTTCTTCTATAAATGGAAGACAGCATGGCAGGTAATCTGTTTTGCCTCTGGAAATGGTCATGTACAGGCAGCACATCTAGAATTGGCACAGATGAATTAAGTAACGAAGGAAGAAAATAATATGGAAGATATAAAGAAACGAATGGGGGTCTGGGTCCTCAAAGGTCTTCTAACCTTTCATTCCAGCTTTGCATTCAATACTACACTGTTGAAATGAGTGTGAATCAGCATTTTCAGATACCTGTATTCAAAGATCCTTATCGACCTGTGTTTATGCTACTCTTTCCCTCATTAGCAAGATCATGGGAATCAGGTATATTTCATGTTTACGTTTGTATTTGTGACTGGTTAGCTCATAGATCAACGATGATATGTCTGCAATCATGTATTTATATCCTGTGCACATAATCTTTTATAGTTTTTGCAGACATTATTATATTTACCATTTTACACACTTACAAAAGAACACAATAAAAACTAGCTTCTTAGTGCTTGAATATTAGATCTACAATTAAACATTTTAAAAATTCATGTACATTAAATCCAGGTTCTCAGACTTGGGATTCCTGTGGCGGGTTAATGTGAGGTCATGGCCTATGACAAACAACCCTCATTTCTTTTTATAAAACCCTTGAGTGTGGCTGAGCCTGCAAAAAAAGCAGGGAGTGTCCAAGTTCTGATGTCACTATTCTTGCCATCAAACAGAGTGAGGGCGGTGCCCACCTGCACTGTGATTTTGTGTAATGAGGTCATGGGAACTGGACAAGGTTTGCCCTGAGCTCCGAACTGAAAGCCTGAGGTCTGGTGATGTAGTGTTGACAAGGTGGAGAGGACAAGACAAAAACTGCAGAGACACATTTGACTGATGGGCCTCTGCACACGAGGCTCGCTAGAGTGCTGTCATCGTCGCCTGGGGCACGCCTACCACACAGTTTTACTTCACCTCAGTTCTGTTAATACTCAACCTCTATTGCATGTTTGCACTGGGGGGGGGGTTATAAAGACAGGAAATACGTCACCCTTTCCTAAGGAATTAATCTTACATAAATTGGCCAGGTGGTGCCTGGACAGGGCTGTAAACTGAGAACTCGGAGAGCCACTGCTGTCTGGGGGCTAGAAATAATTCCTGGAGGTGGGTACCATTTCCCTATGTCCTCAGAAGGAAGACAGGAGAGTTCGCATAAGGGATGGGGAGGGAGGGGCGAGGGCGGGAAGGACAGAGGGAGGCCAGATCGCATTAAAGGAACAAAGGAGGCTGAGAAGAAACCGTGTGAGCTCGGAGTTAGAGGGAGACCTGCCAGCTCCCCTCTGCTGCTTCTATTTCTTCCTTCCCCTCTCAACATCACACTGGCAGGCATGTGTGAGAAAACAGAGGTGCCACTAGTTTCTGATCATTCACGAGGGCTTCTTATTTCTATAACAAAAAAAAAAAAAAAAAAAAAAAAAAAAAAGGAGCTGGAAGAGGGAAGGAGGAATAGCCAGCTATGGAGCCGTTGTGATACATTCACGTCCTCTGGGCATCAAGGGATGCGTGTCTGATTTGAGCTAACATGCAAAGGACACGCTGATGACGTCAGCTAATTCACAAGGAGTTTGGAAAACAATATCCAGTCCCACCTAGGGCTATGATCTCCTCTGGCATGGGCTCTTGTCCAGGTTTGGAGTAACAGGCATGGATTCCCCCCCCCTCTATGAAGCAGGTCTCAAACCCAGTCAGACACCAGGTGGTTACTCTCCTAACAGCAATGTCACCATTGCACAACTGGGCACGCCTTGCTTGGCAGGCTTGGTCTTGCAGATGGTAGAATCCACAGCTGGGGAGGACCAGTGATGCCTTTCCGTCCACATCAGCCTAGACAGCGCCTTCCAGAGCTGCAAAGCTAGCTAGAAGGAAGCGAATGGCTCAGTTCCAGTTGCCTCTTCTCTGTATCACAGGGATGCAGTGTCCAGCACCAGGGTCTGGGCTTGTCTGGTGAGAAACCAAGAGAAGCATCAAGAGATTGTACTGGCTTTGGGGGGGGCAGGGGAGGAGGTCTAGGGTCTTCTTGACCAGCAGGTATCCCGTTTGTGGTACTGGAGTTTTCCCTTAGTAACCCTCAGTTTCTGATGGCAGCTTTTTTTTTTTTTTTTTTTTTTTTTCTCTTTTTTTTCAACTACGCAGAGTAAAGGAATCTATTAGCTGGAAGCCACAATGGACTAAGAATGTCCTGGCTTCCCAGAAACAATTCGTGCGTCTTGTATCTATGTTAGGGTCAGGGTTAGGAGCTCCCACGTCAAAGCAGGTTCCCTTTTCACACCTCAAACCAAGCTCAGAGAGTCATATTGACATATTATTTTCATGTTTGGGTGGATAGTCAGTTTTTTTTTAATCTATCATCAGAAGTGTGTGTGTGTTGGTGTGTGTTGGTGTGTGTGTGTGTGTGTGTGTGTGTGTGTGTGTGTGTGTGCAGTGTCAGAATTTCTCTTACAAGGGTGTTCCATCACTCTCACAGCTTCAGACATAATTTAATATTTCTCAGACTCAGGCCTGCTATGCTCATGACCCCCGGACAACTGGGTTATTAACACCAGCAATGTGTGGAGGGGTATGGAAGATCTTTCTGCTGAGCCCAGTGTCTACTTTTTATGGGGTTTGTCTCCAGCATTTAATTCGCATGTTTCTATTAAATCTGCTATGTTGGAGCAATGCTACCCTGCTACTTAGAAATCATTAGTTCAGGGATAGACATGTGACTCAAGCTGGGCCAATCACAGCTTTTCCTTGGGAATTGAGAAATGAACTCTGGTATGGAAACCTGGAGGGCTACTGGTTTCTGGCTTCTGAACACATGACTTAGAAAGACAAAAGAAATTAGACTACAGATAATGCAGGAAGACAAAACTAAGCTCACTCTTCAAAGACCCCTCTGAGTAATTGTCTGTGCCCACAGACAATTGTGGCTCTCAGCCTTAAGCAGAGAGGTGTCTCCTGCAGAACACCGGTGAACGCAGACTAAAGATGTCATAAAACAAAACCCAAAGTCACCATCTGGGAAAGGAGCTGCTAGCCAGGATGTTGTGGGGCTGATAGCGATGAGAGGAAGAGAGAGGGAATGGGGGAGGTAACCAGAATATGTCATATACGGTGAAATTTCCAAAGAACAAAATGCATCAATAAAGAAGTTAATAAAAACAAAAAGAAAGGCTCCTTGACCTCTAGACCTTCAACAGGCCAAAGAGCAACCAGCCCCAAGCTCTCACCTGATGCCTAGGACAGAGCCTCGTCATGGGAAGTACCCACTCTGAGGTCATCACAGCTAATATTCAGGAATTTTATCCCCTTCCCCAGCCATTTGCCCCCAGCCCCCACCCTAGACCTCCATAACCAACTCTGCTTCAACCCTGGAGCTCCAGCGAATCTCTGTCCTTGGCACGCTCGAAGATTCATTATCCCCATAGCGTGGTTCACAGGATACACGTGCTGCTCCTGCCCACCCTCACCTGTGTTTCTACAGACGGTTCCTCTATTTTGTTTGGATCAGGTGTTGAACATAATCACACTGCTAACTGATGCACAGATGTCACCATTTGTAACCCCGAAGTCCTCTTGTGAGCTGGAAGTATTCCTTTGCCCCTTTTCTCTTTTATAGATACAGAGACCATGGGGATGTAAATACTCAACCCCAACTCACACAACGGGTGTCTAACTGATTCAGGATTTTAACCATGGCTACTGACTGCAAGCTTGCGTTCATGCCCAGCCAGCCACAGAGCTTTCCAGCCAAGGCCTGCTCTCTGTGGCTGTCTTCCCCCCAATGGAAGCCTGATCTCTGTGGGCCAGAGGTGCTGATGGACTGGATGTCCATGCTCTTTTAAAAGAGTCCCTCCACAAGCCACCCACTTTAATAACAGGGTTGGTATCAAGCAAGGGCAGAATGGAAATCCATCCTGTATAGAAAGGTGTTCTTTTCTTCTTCCAGGAGAATCGTGTGATTTCTTGAATACTACCCTTTGGTTGCTTTTTAATGCAAAACCAATCTAATCCTCAGAACTCTGTGGGAGAGAGAAAGCCACACTAAGTTTTGCTATCCTAAGCTGTGGTGGCAACTGTTGGATTTCCATAGTCCGTATATGGGAAAGCTGGAAACGTTTTTACCCAGGACTGAACAGGAGAAAACCATAGATCTTTACTGCTTCCCATGACATTCTGACTCAGTGTCAGCAATAGCCCTTGCTCCGGGTTCATTTCACCTGACCTGGACCCATGGAACAGTGTCTCCACTCCCAGGGAGCCCTTGGACGAGGCTACCTGTCAGGTACACTACCCAAGAGTGCCAGGACTCTGATTGCTTACCGTGAATTTACAGTTCTTTGTCCTTAGCCGAACTCCTATCATGGCTTTTGATGTGAAAAAGCAATTTAAAAATGAACCATATCTAATATAACACATGGGCACATTCACCACACACATTCTTTTAATTAAGAGAATCAGTACAGTGAGTTTTGCTGACAGTTAACACCAATGCTTTAATGCTATTTTCTCTTATTGATTTATGAGGTACATGCTCAATACAAATCAGGGGATAAATCATCAATGACACTGATTTGCTTACCAGCCCTTCAATACATGTATGTAATTAATTGTGGGAATGGGACCTTTCTGTACTAGTAAGATCCCTTGCCTTCGCTTGGCCTGTTCCTACTATGCTGTTCCTGGCTGGGTCAATGGAGAAGGATGCAGAACACACCTGAAGGTGGAGTGTATGCGAGAGAGAAGCCATGGCCTTATCTGAGCTGCAGGAGCAGTCTCTGCCCTTTCCTCGGGAGAGGAAGTTTCCACAGTCTGCATGACATTCCCTAATACCCCAGGAGCTGATTGCTTCCACACCATGATGGTTGGCTGCAGCCTCAAGTGGCCATGCTGGGGAAGAGCCTCAGCCTGTAGGGGTCACATGGAACACGTCTGCGTGATTAACAGAGTCTGCTGCCGTAATCTTTTGAAAGAGTTTTAATTTAATTTTACTTAGCATACAGAGTCAAGGTTTCATTAGAGCACTTTCAGACATGTACATAGCTAGCTAGCCCCCAAATATATCCCAAATATGTGTGTGTGTGTGCGTGTGCGTGTGTGCGTGTGTGTGAGTGTGTGTGCGTGTGTGTGAGTGTGTGTGCGTGCGTGTGCGTGTGTGCGTGTGTGTGCGTGTGTGAGTGTGTGTGTGCGTGTATGTGAGTGTGTGCGTGTGTGTGCGTGTGTATATATATGCGTGTGCGCGCGCGTGTGCGTGTGTATATGTATTTATATATATGTATGTGTATATATACATTGTCTGTCCCATCTCCCCTCTTCCTCCCTCCCTGATCTCCGTGGCTCCCCTTCCCTGAGATAGGAACTTTTTTTATGTCACATGGTTTCATTAGCTTTTCCTTTTTATCCCCCCCTGCTGCCTGTAGACCTCTTCATCTCTTAGTGGGCCCTTTCTACTTTTCACGTCTTTCTTTTTTTACAAAGCTAGCTAGCTAGATGATAGACAATAGAAAGAAGAATAGATGATAGGAAGATAGGTGGATAGATGATAGAAAGAAAGGTATATGATAGAAAGACAGGCAGGAAGAGATAGGTGATGGATAAATGGAAAGACAGAAAAATAAATAGATGATAGAAAAGATGGATGCAAAGACAAATAGATATAGATGACAGATAAACAGATGCCAGACGTGTGATAGAATGAGCGAGCCAGTGTATGACCAAAAACACTTTTTTCCTTTCTTTCTTTCTTTCTTTTTTTTTTTTTTAGTCTCTTTGCTCAACATGATCTCTAGTTCTACCCATATTCTGAGCACTCATTCATTCAGTATACAGCTGAGGATGGATGACCTTGGATGTATAATTCTGCTTCTACCTAACAAGGGCTGGGATTTCTGGTTTGGACCACCATGCCCGGACTTCTGTAGTTCCAGAAACCAAATCCAGGGCTTTGTACATCCTAGCAAACACTCTCTCAACTGAGCTGCCTCTTCAGTCCCAAGAATAACACTCCGTTTACGCTGAGTACAATTCCATGGTGTGTAGGTACCAACCACTGTTGCTTCATCCAGCCAGCTAATAGTCAAGATGTCTTGAGTCTCAGAAGAAGCTTTTTGAATTTTGAACAGTGTTGAGACTGTTGAAAGCTATGAAGCTGGTCATTCTGAGATGACCATGGCCTCTGGGACCAGTGACAGAATGATGTGGCTTGAATCCAAATTGCCCCCATCAAGCTTGCTCCTAGATGTTTAGTCTCTGGTTTGTGGTGTTCTTTTGAAAGCTGGGGAGACGTTATGATGTAGGGCTTGGATGATGGGTAGGTCTTTGAAAGCTCTGATGCCAGCCTATGGTGGCTGTTTCTGCCTGCCGTGCAGTGGGAAGCACCAGCAACGTCCTTCCATGAGCTCTGCAATGCCTGCAATACTATGATGTGCTGCAACCTCCTGGCACCATGAGCTAAAATCCACCTTTCCCCACCTTAGTTTGGTCACAGTGACAAGAAAGAAATTAACATGCGTACTCCCTGGCTACCTTAACCCCTCATCATCCTGTACCTTCTGCCTCATTCACTGGGGTCCAGCGACACAGGATGTTTTCAAGTTCTTTGCATGTGACAAGCCTGAGTTTGATATAAGGTGTTGATAGTATTGGTCCCTCTTAAACTGCTCTGCCACAAGCTTGTCCTGAGACTCCTTCTTCCCCATGATTCCTGTTTCAGCTTGAGAATCCTATCCTCTGGGGGCTTTCCCTGGCCAGGCTCAGAATCACCATCCTGCAGAAACTCTGTTCATGAGCCTGTTACTTCCAGAAGGGATCTTCTGCCTCCAAGAGTTGTATCATTCTATATCTCTTACTGTGGGTTGTGTAATCAAAGCACTCCACCAATCCTCAATGAAAAACAAGTATGTCTAAAATAGGCCTTGGCAGACTTAAGACATTCTCTTCTTGGGGCTGTTTGATATTGCAGCACAACTTAGCACTTTCTGATGAATAAGAACTGTGTTCTCTAGTAACCCCAGGATAAGCATAGCCAGAGCCATAGGCGACTCTCAGTGATTGCATGTAGACCAACTGAGCGGGGCTAAGAAGAGGAAAGGGGAAAAGATACAACCTTAGAGTCAGGATGCGGGTGAATAAATAACTCAGAATTGACTGCCGTCTCTAGGATGCTGGCATAGAACGATAGAAATCCACCAATCTATTGGAATAATAGTTTCCAATTCTTCTAAAAGATTCAGGCACAATTTGATGGGGCTCAGGGGTCTTGAGGCATCCATCTTCTTCTAGGTGGTCAATGTTTAGATCAACAGCCACCCTAGATGTCTGTTGTCTCTTGAGGACAGATTGGGAGGAAGCTGTTTTGAATCTGGCTCTTGATCTGATAACTGCATTCTGAGAATTGAGCAACAAACTTGCTTGCTTTCCTGCTTTGTGTGGATCATGTGTGGGTTGCCATTGGAATGGGACTTAAGTCTCCGGGATTATATCTGGCCTGAAAACTCTTGGTAGTGATGCATGTTGGAGTTCAGTTCCTGACTGTGTGGCCCCTAGGATGTAGAGTGAGTACAATTAAAAACAGATGCCCCCAACCACCGGCAAGCATGCTCCGTATTCCTGACCTCCCAAGCCACATGGCGTTGTTTCTCAGAGTGCAGGAAGTCTCTCACTGGTGACATAGCAGTGTGAGGACTGTCAAATTGTTGGAATTCTTTTGTTCTGAGGAGAATAAACGAGTTTTCATTAAAATAAGATCCAGATTGCCTGAGAATGTCCAAGTCTAAGTACCCGCCAGTGAAAAACAATTTCTACAGTGTTTGAATGAGACTTTTCCCAAGGATGGCTTTGGTGATGGAGATGTTGCCAGATACTGCATCATTAACTAAGTATCATGGAAAACGGCTTTGTATTTTATTGCCATGTGTGTTAAACAGCAGAGAGCAAGAAACTGGAAAGCCCTAACCCCAGCTATGTTCAGGGAATGGAAAACAAAATGCTCTAGCTGCCGGGTTCTGGGAAGGATATTCAGAAAGAGAGAAGCAACCCATTTGGAGTGGACTCAGAGAGAGTTGGATGGCATCATGCTAGCAAGGCCCCCTTGGCCACCAAGCACCACTCTGTTACCTTCTCCCTCAGATGTGTCTGAAGCTGTGTGGTACTCTAACCTTGGAAGAAGTTAGGTGGGACACACAAGGCTGTCAGCCTGGGCCCTGGTGGCGTTTCCTGTGGGTTTGGGTCTTGCAGGGAATGAATCTCACAGCCAACCTAAGATCATTTCAGGAGGGCTGGTGGAGTTCTCAAGTTTGAATTTTAACAGAAAGGTGTATGTAGGTAGGTAGTTGTGTGTATGTGTGGGTGTGTGTGTGTGTAGGTATGTGGTGTGTGTGGCTGTGTGTGTGTGTGTGTGTGTAGGTATGTGGTGTGTGTGGCTGTGTGTGTGTGTGTGTGTATAGGTATGTGGTGGGTGTAGGTATGTGGTGTGTGTGTGTGTGTAGGTATGTTGTGGGTGTAGGTATATGGTATGTGTGTAGGTATGTTGTGTGTGTAGGTATGTGGTGTGTGTGTGTGTAGGTATGTGGTGGGTGTGGCTGTGTGTGTGTAGGTATGTGGTGGGTGTGTGTCTGTGTGTAGGTATGTGGTGTGTGTGTGTCTGTGTGTATCAGTAATGAGCTGTCTACTCTTAGAGTCCTATTAGGGCCCCTGTTCATGTCTGGAAAAATTCATCTGATGACATTTGCCTGACCTCTTGGGAAATGGAAGAGGGGTGGAGTTTGCCAACAAGATGACTTCCTTCTTCCTCCACTTCCTGAAGCCGCTTCCAGCCGAGCCCATGGCTGCCTTCCAGCTGGGCCTGAACCCTTGCTATCATGGACTCCACCCCACACATTTGTGTCTGTGTCTGGAAGCCCTGTGGCCGCTGGCTGTTGGCCTAGTAGAGCAAGATAGACTTTCTCAATCCAACAATGGCTTTGGGGAGGAGAATTTAGAGAGGACTCCAGAAGCCAAGGGGTAAGGAATCCCCAGGTCTTTGTGGAATTTCTAGTGAAAACATGGGTCGATGTTCATTTGTTTTCTGAAAGAGTTCTTTTTTTCTGGAATGATAGATCTATTATTCCCTTTGGAAAAAAAAATATGGAATAACATCAGCTCACACTGTTCAAATTTGTGCATTATTGTAAAACTAGCACTCTCCCATGGTCCCCATCATTTGGACGCTGTCCTGTCCACTGAGAATAGAAAGAACAGTTGATAAAAGGTCCTGGGGTGGGAGAGATGGTCATTGGCTAAGAGTACTTGCTTCTCTTGCAGAGCACCTGGGTGTAGTACCCAACATGAACACCTGGTGGCTCCACAAACACATGTAACTCCAGTCCCTGGGGACCCCTCTTCTGGACTTGTGATGATACTGCACTCACATGGTGCACATACTAACAAGCAGACACACCCACAAATACATAAAATAGAGTAGTTTTTTTTAAAGTCCTAAGAGAACAAGCACCTAAGAAGGGGGATGGGCAGGCAAGCAGGTAGAGTCAGACCCCTCGGATTAGTGCTGCAGTAGAAGTATGAAGGGGCCAAAGGAGGACATGTCAAATCCTGCAGGAAGAGTCTGAAAGAGCCTCGGAATTGGGTATTCGTTATTTCCTACACATTTTCTTTGTATTATTATCTGTGTGTGTCACGTGCACATGTGGAGGTCAGGGGACAAGTTTGTGTGTTGTATACGTGTTCCTGGCCCACGCTCTTCCCACTTCACTTATAGTCAGAGTGCAACCCAGAGCCAGAGCTGAGTGAGCAAACCTCTCCCAAATTCCTAACTCACAGATGCTGGCAGAGGCATTAAAACACACATTGTCCTTTCAAGTTACGGTATTACATAGCAGTAGAAAATCCAGAATGTGACGGCTCAGCCAGCAGGGTCTAAATGAAGTATACGCTCACTCACACACAGTAGGTATTTTGTAGACTTTGAACACCTACTCTGTGCCAGGTTCTACGGAAGGGTCGTGGGGGAGGAATGAACTATAACAACAACGTGTAACCTTAAGAAGCTCATAATTAAGAGGCATAGACACAGAGGACCACAATATGGTATACGTTATAGTTTCATTCCATCACTATCATTAATTCCATGACTAAAGCCATCTTAAGGGAGGCAAGGACTTAGCTTACAGCTCATCATGGAGGGAAGTCAAGGCAGGAACTTAGGCAGGAACTTCAGGGTAGGCCTCCGTACCATTTCACACAGTGTCAGCCCTGACCAAGAACGCGTCAGAAGCGATGAAGAAATGAAATGCCGCTTGCTGGCTGGCTTATAGTCAGCCGGCTTTCTTAGACAATTCAGGGTCATCTTCCCAGGGAGTGGTGTGGCCCTCAGTGGGCCTGGCTCTCTTACACCAATAACCAGTTTTGACACCCTGTAAACACACCATAGGCCGATTTAATGTAGGCAGTTCCTCAGCTGAGTCTCTCCTCTGAGAGAGGTTGTTTCAGATTGGCAGTTCAGGACAGCATGTTTGCCATTTCCTGGGCATACCCGAGCCAAGACGGGATGGCTCAGAGCTTTCCATTGGTTGGGGTGCATATTGATTTGGGGGACTGAGGGGTACAGGAAGCAGGAAACACAGGGTTGGTTCACACGAGTGTCCATCTAGTGTGAGAATGGGTCAGGGCTGAATGAAGGGACTGAGGTCGACTCCCAGAGCACAACCAGGTGTCACAAGTGGATCTGATTGCCCTTCCAGAAACTTCCTAGGAAGCCGACGTTTAAATGTTGTTCACTGGAAAGTGAGTTTGATCTCAAACTGTATAAACACAGTGTGCAGCCCAACTGGCAGGAAGACTAAACACGGAAATGATCAGATAAGAGTGAGAACTTGAAAACTCCAAGCAAGTCTGTCAAAGTCTTGATGAGGCTTCTATCCCAGGGTTTGTCTCTCTATGGCCAAGCTTATGGGGAGGTGGAGGTGGGGTGTGAATGGGGGGTGAGGTGGGGGTGAGGAGGAGTGAGGTAGGGGAGAGGATGGATAAGGTAGGGGTGAGGTGGGCAGGTGGAAGTGAGGTTTGTAATGTAAACATGCATTTTTTTAAACCAAGCAGAACTTGGATAAAATGAAGTAGAGTAATCTTTGTGGGCAACAACTGGGCTGGAATGGGAAATGATGTGAACATAAGATGGTAGGGAGGAGCAAGTTAGAGAGGATGGATCTGGAGCCTGGGACTTGGGAAGGAATCCTCATGGGGATGCTGTCTGGTTTATTCTGTCCCTGCTTTTGTCTAACCTTGTTTCCAGTTTATTTCTGACTCACTTTCCAGGCTTATAGATCTTCCCTCATTTGACTCTCTCTAAAATGCAAGCACTGGAGCTTAGGCAGCTGCCCCAAAGTCACAGCATTGGTCCAGCTCCACAGCCAGTGCCCTTTCCAGAAACTGAGGTCAGCTCTGTGCCAAAGCCTTGTCCTCCACCTCTCACGCCTCTTTCCCAACCTCCTCTTTTTTTGGGAGTGGTGGCTGGTGGCTTCCCAACTCCCCCAGGCTGCATAAAAGACAGAACTATCTCAGAAGATAGGGCCATCTTCACTCTAATTTTATTTCTTCAGCTCAGAAACACTGAGCAAGAGAGGAAACACCTTGCAGATGTCACTGAGGGCAAAGTAAGGAAGTTTGTGTTGTGGCCTGGTCACAGGTCAGGGGGCTAAAGATCATAGAAGTGCAGGAAGTGTCCAAGGTAGACTCTGAGATGGAATCTGTCTGGCTTGAAAATCTGCATTCTCTGTACTGTGTTCGAGAGCGTGCATGCATGTTTGAGCATGTGTGTGCACATGGGTGTCAGAGGTCAACGTCAGATGTTTCTCTCAATCGCAGGGAGCTGTGGAATATTTGTGTACACTGTGTGAAGATCTGTTACTGTGATTGGTTTCATTAGGAGCTAAATGGTTAATAGCTAGGCAGGGGAGGGTAGGCAGGACTTCCAGGCAAAGAGAAACTGGGAGGAAGAATCTAGGTGCTTGATTTTTGTCAGCAGACTTGGGGAAAGTTGGGTGTACTGTACTAAGAAGAGGTAATTGAGCCATGTAGCAGAACATAGATTTAAACATATGGGTTAATTAAGTTATGTGAGCTAGTTGGGGAAAAGTCTGATCTAAGGCTAAGCTTTCTTAATTAAAACAAGTCTCTAGGTCATTATTTGCAGGCTGACAGTTCAAAGATAGTCCATCAAGAACACTTGTAACAGCAGGGTGTCTCTCTGAGTCTGGGAACCATGGATTGGTTGGCTCAGCTGGTCGGTGAGCTCTGGGGTTTCAGCTGTCTCTGCCTTCCCATACTAGAGTTACAGAGACCTTGTCCAGGTCCAGCTATTGTCACACTAGTACTGGTTATCTGGACTCCTGCTTGCACACCCTGACCTACCTGTCTCCCTAGCCCCATTCACTTTTTTATAAATGGGGTGCTGTAATTAATGATAAAACAATCAGTAATACTGTCCAGGGCTTACTATGAGGCAGGTGCTGTTCTAGTTGCTAGAGGTGTTCATTGGTGCAAACATTACCACAGTCCCATCTTCTTTGAAGATAGAAAATGCAAATGAAAAATTAATGGGAAATCAGACTTCAGGCTAGGTAATCTTTTACCTTAAAGTCCCTGCCCCCCCAGTTGGTGCCTGTGGCTTGGAGCTGTTCCCCTGGATGAGAAGATGGGGTGTTGGGGGAGAGTCTGGGTTCTCAAATAAAGTTCCGTGATTGCTTATCTGCTGAGTTATCGATCCCCTTACTTCTATTCACACCCTCCTCACCTCGTCAAGTTCCTGGCCAGCGGCCCTTTTCCATTCAGGTCTCATTTCCTTACCTCCCTTCCCGCCTTGCAGCCAAGACCTATCTGTCTTATTGACAGCTGGATACGAGTGCCAAGAGAAATAAATACCCCTGTGCACAGTGTCACCTAAGGGAATAGGGTGGGAAGGGAAGGGTAGGGAAGGGAAGGGAAGGGAAGGGTAAGGAAGAGTTTCCTGCCAGGTGTCTTGGTGCAGGCAGAGGGTGGGGGGAGACAAAGAGGAACAAGGAATCTTATGAGACCCGGGGGTATGTGCAGGGGAGTGTGAGGAATCCTGGGACAGTTAAGAAGCCAGGACAAAGAGGGAAATTCAAGGGTAGCTTCCTACTTTGAGGGCAAAGATGGGTTGTGGGGTAATGCTGCAGGTAGGTCAGAAGCAGGGAAACATTGTGAAGGGGGCAGAGTTGGGGGCTGGATTTAACTTACATTTGTGCATCATTTATTGCTTACACAGAATTCTTACCCACAATACAACACCGGAGAGATTTCATGGGACTGCCCATTTAATGGACATGTTAGTGGACACATACATAATTAAAGCTATGGGACACCTGCCATGGCTCTTGGTGCCTTTTTTATCTGCTTATTGAAACAATCTTCAAAAAGTAGTCACAGGAGACAAATAACTGCTTTTTTAGTGCTGAGGACGAAGACTCTAGTTTAGCGGTTCTCAACCTGTGGGGCACAACCCCTTTGGGGTTGAACAAGCCTTCCACAGTAGTCACATATCAGATATCCCACATATTAGATATTTATATTAGGGTTCACTAACAGTAGCAAGATTACAGTTATGGAGTAGCAATGGAATGACTTAATGGTTGGGTGTCACCAGGCTTGAGAAGCTGTATTAAAAGGTTGCAGCATTAGGAAGCCTGAGAACCCCTGTCTTAGATAGTGCTCCTGCTGTGTCATTATGATGTAAGCTCTACTTCCCAGGGGCCACACATGGACTGGGGACAGAAGATGAACTAGGGAACATCTGTCCCAAGGACTTTGCAAACACCGTTTCCCCATGCAAGAGAATTATGTTTCATTGTTACCCTGCTTGTACAGTTAGAGAAACTGAGTCACAGAGAGACAAAGGGCACAAGGGGTGAAGTATGGGTGGGGTTTGAATACAGTCTGATTCTAGAATCTGAGGGTCCATTTATCCTAATCTAATAAATTAATATTAGCAAATGAGGTTCTTTTTATTCATCTCCATGTCCCTTTCACTAAGTCAAACAGCCTTGAAGACTTACCATCATCGTAGTGACATCGCAAGCCTAGTGACAAGGGGTTGATCATGGACATTTAATATTGTGAAAAGGACAAGGGGTCCCTGTCCCTAAGTGCCAGGGTGTAACAGACAGCTGGACCCACACACACAAGATCCAATGAACACCTGTACCAAGGAAGGTGGCATGGCCTTTGCTTTCTTGCAAGCTAACTTAGTCTTAAGAAGCTAGGTGACATTCTTCCTCAAGGACAATCTGTACATAAGGAAGCAGCTTAAATGTCAGCTGATGACAAGCCTGGCTTCAAACCTGAGTTTTACCATCTTCTGGCTTGGGACTGTTAGCTTGGATTCCCTGGGTCTTAGTGTCCTACGCCTTAGAACTCACTGGGTAAAATAAATCATCCTTGAGAAGGGCTGCACTCCATAGCTGGGTCCTTGCTTTAGTGAGGAAGCTGTAGTGAGCTCTGGCTTGAGTGTGAGAGTCTTTTAAAGTATAGTTCAGCAGGGGACCTGGGCAGGTCACCCAGGAGTGCTGGGAAGATGCAATGGGTGGGTGCAGCAGAAGCCTCAGAACTGAGCCGCTGCTTTGCTGGAGATGAGGTGACCCCTGGCTAGCTTCTTCTGCTGGTCTTCTCTTGCTCCATGCCCTTCCCCATTCAAGCCTCCATCCGCAGCCATTACAGTGGAGTTGGAGGGCTTTACTAGAGAGGGTAGGTGTGGGGTAGGGGGCTTTGGTGGCTCTGTAGAATGTCTCTGCACTGGGAACTCTAGGGAAGGTAGCTTTCAGGGTAAGATCCCTTGCTCCAGTTTTCCTCGGGCCATTCTAAGTTTGGGATTCTGAGGCTGGTTGCTTGCAGCCTGTAAGCTTCAAATCAAAATGCAATCTAATAACAGATACATAAGTTCGGAGAACAAGGAAAGTGAGTGAAGACAGGAAGCTAAAGATGGGCGAGTTTGCACGCCCCCCCCCCCAACCTTCTGATCTGTTTTCTAGCAAAGCTAAGCTCTGGAGGGTTTTCATTTAAATGATTAATCTAAGACATCCTCCGTGGGCCCTGCTGCTCCCAGAACCCCACCACATTCCAGGGAGAAATTTTGGGGCAAGAACGATCAATCATGTCTGAACATATGTTTCAGAAGCAGACTGGAATCTGGAGCCTCTTATTTTTCCTATCCTGAAAACTCACACTCACCTTGACTTCCTGAAGTGAGTGTATATGCAGGGCGTAATCCACAGCAATTCCTCACGAACTTCCTTTCTTTTGCTTCTTACTACTACTCTGCGTCTAGCATGTGTACGTTTCTGGTCATGGAAGCTAAGAAGGTCACTAATCTGAACATGATCTGGCCCCTTGCCATTATTTCCACCTGATTAGCCTTAATCTTTTAATTCTAATTTAATGTGTATTACTGGCCAGGACCCAGTAGATCTGTTTTTGCAAGACTACACTGTTACTCAGCTCTATCGGTAGAGTCTTTTCCAAAGGAAAAGCGTTTAATTTTCATGAAATTTGAATGTTACATTTCTCCCTTTGACCATGAATTGTCCTAAGACCTCTCCTCTAAGTCTTTAGTCTGAGAGATTTCTATTATCTTCTAAAAATTTGATAGCTTCCTTTTACATACAAATAAAAGCTCTACGCTTAGTTAATTTTTAAGAAAATTTAAGTTTTAAACAAGGCTTTAGGCTCCGGCCACAGTTCTTACAGTCTCTTCTTCCTTTGCCCGCCTTTAGGAAGGTGTAGGAGGGTGCTCTACGCATATGCTTGGCAATGGATTAGCATGGAGAATATATAAAGATCTCCTCCAGATGAACAGACACTGCTCAAAAGATGAAACATGAGTGCCAACAAACAAGAGAACAAACCAACAAACACTCCAACTTCCCCAGCCATCAGGGAAGTGAAAATGAACACTACACAAAGACTGTGCTTACCCCAGTCAGATGTGTGTCTTTGAGAAAGAAACAACAGATGCTGGTGGGAATGCTGGGAAACAGGGAACACTTACCCACTTGCACACTTGTGGTGAGAGTGTAAACCAGTCCAGATATACAGAAGTCACCATGGAGCTTCAACAACTGACAGGCCAACAACCATGTGACTGAGATACGCCATTCCTGGTGTTCTCCCAAAGGAATCTTAACATATCAGAGGCCTGCTGCTCCACGGGAATGTCAGCCAGGTTGTGGAGTCAGCCTGCGTGTCAGCTAACAGGTGCAGGGCACAGCAAAACACATAATGGAGTTTCATTCGCCCAAAGAACAATGATACAGTGTCGTTTTCTGGGAAATGGGTGAATCTGGAGACTGACAGGTGAAGTAAGCCAAACTCAGAAAGACGATGATATCACTTAAAGATCATGAATGTTACATACAGCATTTACATAGAATCTATAGTATGTGTTAGAGATGATATATATCATAGGTGGGATATGTATCACATGAAATCATTATATATATATATATATTTATATATATATAAATATATATATATATATAGTGGGGATTAGTGGGGGCAATAATGAGGAGGGCATAAGGGGGCGAATTAGGACAACATACAAGACTACAATCACCACTGTGCATAATAAATATGTTTTAGGTTGGTTGGTGTGGTGGCGCATGCCTTTAATCCCAGCATTTGAGAGGCAGAGGCAGGTGTACGTGTGAATTTGAGGCCAGCTTGGACTACATAATGAATTCCAGGCTACATAGTGAGGCCCCATCTCAAAAACAAAGCAATCTAGATGATAATAATGTTTCTATTAGCATGTACCATCCTTTTTTTTTTTTTTTTTTTTTTTTTTTTTTTTTTGCCCCTAGTCATTTCCTTTGCTCTCTGGTCTATTTATCTGGCAGTAGACACCCTGCTTTCTTAGATTACTGTTTGCATGGTGTATCAATTTTTACTTTTAAGCCATCCCTTTCACTCATTTTGAAGCCAGTTGCCTGTAGACAATGTTTCAAACCTGCCCTGCCAATCTCTGCATTTACATTTAGTGTATTCTCATACATTCAAGCTTAAAACTGTCAAGTAATTTTTTTTTTAATTTCTGCTGGTTCTGGTTCTGTTCTATTTTCTGGCTTTTTGAAGCTTACTTTAACATAATTTTTATAGCTTTTTAGCAGGAGTCCTGGGATGGCATGCTGTTGGGTAGAAAGATGCATCCTCATGACTGGCAGGGTTAGTTAATGTCTAGGTGAGTCTTAGCACCCAGAGTGAGTGGCTTCCTCATTACTTTGGGATGGAAGTTTGTATAACAATTAAAGTTCTCCACCAGGCCTCTGACGATTTCGTAGTGGTGAAGAGAGGGGGCCTCATTATGGCTTCTTACTGTTTCACTATAATATTTCCAGTGGAGGGGGTGTGGTCTCATTAGGCCATAGCAGTGGCTTATGCCAACTAGCTGCTAGTCCTCTTGACATCAGGCTCATGGGGGACAGGATTGGATCCTTTGACCTCAGTGAGGGCAGAAATCTGCCTCTCTGTATAGTATCTGCTGGCCCTGGAGGGATGAGGGGTCTTGTTCCTGGCTGCTAAGGAATGCAAGTCCTATTTGACTTACCCTAACATTTCACTGCCCTGGACCTTAAGACCTTTCTATAGCCTGTAATGGAATTCCACTAGTGCCCTATTTGTTTATTTAGGGCAAGAGCACTATGGAGAGATGATAGTGTGGTTTCTCAGAACCAGAATGTACCTGTACTGTCAAGACCTGGGGCCTCCCAAAGGCAAACTGCTCTTGGATTGGCCCATCTGCCAAGGGTTTTGTCTATGCCCAAATGATGCCACCTCTTTTATTATGTATTTTCTCTTCACAGTTCAGATCTGTGTCTGATAAGTTCTGAAACCAGGACTGGGAGGCAACAGAATAACTTAGAAGACTCAGTGGAAACTCAGAATCTGCCACTTGACTTGCTTCTAACCACACTGGGCCTCCGTCCTTAACCCTCCAGTATCACCTCATCCAGGGTACTTCTGAGAACAAACAAAGGGGTCTCATGATACCACAGAGTGCCTATGTTAAGACACTGCAGTATGGTCAGGTGTAAATCTTCTCGTAGAGTCCAGCGGGGCTCTTTTCCAACAAGGAGGTTATGTAGTCACCGCTGGTTTTTACCCATTATCTGCTGTGTGTTTTTCTAAGTAATGCACTTCTGTGATTTGAGTTGGTCTTCACAGAGTAAACACTAGAGTTTGCAACCCCCTTTCTAAGTAAGCATGGCCAATGGAATGTAAGCAGAAGGGATTGGTGCAGCCTCCCCTGAGCATGTCTTAAGAGTGGCAGGTGATTCAGCAGTTACTCCAAACAGTGAAGATTATTACCCTTCGCCAGGAGTCTCAGCAGGAGTAGAAGTAGTCCAGGTCCCTTGCTGTTTCAAAAGATTATACTATTTGACCTAGATGATTGACTCAGGATGTTTGCAAGAGAAAGCAAAGCCTGTGTGGCCAAATAACTACTGGTTTTGATTCTCTTTCCTATAGTTAAACCCAGTCCAAAGCAATGCATATGCACAATCCTGTAGAAGTTGTAGCTTTCCAGCCAGCTGCCTGTGACTGGATGGACATAGGTGTTTGTTCATCAGCCAGCACTGGCAAGGCTGGCGTGATGAGCAAGCTTCATCTCAGAAGTCTCCAACTTTTCCATCCAGACTTTCAAAACTGACCCATGAAACAACGATGGAGAAACAACTTGCATGAACCCTGTTTAAATCAATGTTCCTCAGCCCTCCCTTGCCCATTGCAGATGGTAGACTTTCTAGAGAAATGAATCAGAGGTTGTACAATCAAGTTCTCACATAATTCTTCATTATTAAAAATCATGGGAACCAACTTAAATAATGACTTCCATCAAAAACAAGCCAACAGCTTTGCATTAAGAGAGTAGGAATGACACCTTGAGGTCTCCCCAGGAATGAGGAGATCTCTACCCATGCAAGATCAAGGCCATGGAACAGCTTGAGCTCAGTTTCCCTAGGATTAATTTCATCCCATTCTGTCACCAGGAAACTCAGAGGTCACTATAGCCACTGCTTGAGATCATCCAGCTACTTCTCAAGCTTGGCAAGACCCTGGTGCCAAGTCCGCAAACCTGGGCTGACAGACATGAATAATGCAAGAATTGCAAGGCTACGTTGGCTTTCCACCTAGGTTTCAAAGAAGGCTTGGGAGACTAGGTAGCATGTGGTAGGGTTAGATTCCCTGCAGGAAGCCTGTAGGAGGACACTGCATGGAGTCATGAGGGTGAAGCCTAACCTTTAGTGTAGACCCCAAGATTTGGGTGATAGCAGGATAGAGAGTTTCCCACGTGTCTCATGGGGGAGTGGATTTTTGAACAATGGTGGAATTGTTCATATTGTGTGGGTTCTTGGAGATGGACTCAAAGCAGCTTTTATTATGAGATGGCCAAGGGCAGACTAGTATTGCCTGAATATGAGATGGATCGTCCCGGGCTTGTGTGTTCAGGGTTTAGTTGCTATGTATGAGGCTACCTTTGGAGGCTCTGGACAGCTTAGGAAAGAAGGTACAGTCGGAAGAAACAGCTCACTGAGGACATGGCTTTGGGAGTTAAACCAGGTGCCACACCCTCCCAGACTCTGCTTTCTGTATTCTGTGAATAGAAGAGCATCCTCCACTAGCACACACATGTACCATGATCTGCTGAACACATGGGACTATCAAACCTGTCCTGAATAAACCCTGGGAAGATAAACACTCAGATAAGTGCCCATCCCTTTAAGTCATTCTTTTCCTCAGGAATTTGTTTTGGGGACACAAAATTAATTAACATGTCCCTTAAAAGTCTGTAAAAGCAGGCCAGCTCATCTAGCCCCTCAAACACAGTGTTAGCTCAATTCAGTCCTAAGTTGGAGCGAGGTGATCCACTCTTACCTAAATGTATTGTCAGAAGGTAAAGTGAACCCTGTCTCGAGGAAAAATTTAACAGCAAGAGCCTTGAACTACATCTAAAAGCCATTTGTTCACAGTCTGGCACTGAGTAGTAACTAGCAGGAACCTATGGAAATGAAATAGAGCAATTGAAAAATCAAAGGAAGGACTAAAAGCATTCTGCCCCTAACCTCGCAGGCCAGCATGTCAAACATGGACGGGAAGTAACTATAATCAATAAGCTTAAGGAAATAGATCGCAGAGAGGCAGCTTCCACACACGAGTGTGGGTTTATTAAAGATTAAAGCAGTGATTTTACATTGTAAAATTATAAGATGAGAGCTGGAGAGATGGCTCAGCAGGTAAAAGTACTTGTTGGTTTTCTAGGGGACCTGAGCTTGGTTCCAGCCCCTGTGCCACAAAGGTCACAACCTCATGACTCTGGCTCCAGGAGATCCAATGCATTCTTCTGGCAACCACAGGCACCGGGACATGTGTGGTGCACACAAGTGTGTGTGTGTATATGTGTGAGTGTATACATATGTGTATGTGTGTGTTTACATGTGTGTATACATACGTGTGTGAATACATATGTGTGTATACGTGTGTATGTATGTGTGTACACATATGTGTGTATGTGTGTGTATATACATGTGTATACATATGTGTGTATATGTGTGTATATATGTGTGTGTATACATGTGTATATGTGTGTATACATATGTGTGTATGTGTGTGTGTGTATACATGTGTGTGTATGTGCACGCATGCGTGCCTGACAAGATGAAATTTAAAAACTAAACTTGTTTAAGAATAGATTCCACTCACTAAGCTGACCAGGCTGCCCTTGAACTTGTTCTGCAGTACAGGCCAGATGTGAATTGCATTCTCTGTCCTTTTCCTTTAGTCTCTGAATAGCTGGGACTTCAGGCCTCTGTCCTCACACTCAGTTTGGTTATTCTTAAGGTGGATGATGAGATGTGAAGACTAGGGCCTGAATAAAGAGCGATGGAAATGGTAGGTACAAATCAATATAAGAAAATCTGTTTTTTAAAGTAATGCTTTGTAGAATTTTAAACATATTAAAATGAAATGCATGACAATAGTAACCCCAAGACAGGAGGTGTGTGAATTAATATTTTTAGGTTTGTGTAAAGAACAAATTTAGATTTGACTTTAGTAAATATTGTTTTAGTAAGTCCAGGATTGTAGTGGTCTTGCCGGTGAACCTGTAACAGTGGCCACACCCTCTTGGGCGTGGCTTCAGGCAGACAGAAGATGGAAGCTTGAGGTGTGACTTCTTTTGCTTTCTTCTGGGAGGTCTCTTCACTTGGGTCAGCTGATCCTGTAGAAAGGGCGGAGAAGCGCTCCCTAGGTTCTTTATATTATTCTGTGTAAGTGTTCCCCAATAAACACCCATTTATCGCGTATCTTGGCTCTAGTGAAATCATTACCCCAATATCTTCACAGGATAAGAACTGAAAGGATAGTAGAATAAGTAAACTATCAAGTTTACTGACATTAATAGGGGAAAACACAGAACTTACCACACACAGCTTACGAGTAAAAGGAGTGGATAAAAGGGATGAAAGGAGTATTTTGTTACAAGAAGAAATCAAGCGTCATCAGTTGCCATGAGAAGTGTAAGTAGATACTTGTAGACGGAGTCTTTGACCCTCCTGGTTCTGTAGCCTTTAGTCCCAAATAAACACACAGAGGCTTATATTAATTATAAACTGTTTGACTGATGGCCCAGGTGTCTTATTGGCTAGCTCTTTTGATGGGAGAGATCATTCTGTATATGTTTTTCATACTGGTTAATGAATAAAGAACTGTTGGCCAATAGGAAAGGAGATAGGAGGGACTAGGAGACAAGGAGGAAAAAGGAAGGGAAGGAGGGTCAACATGGAGAGTCTGGAGAGACTAGAACCGCCAGCCGCCTCTCGTTGGTGGAAATACATAGAAATGGGTTAATAATTAAGACAGAGCTATCCGATAAGAAACTAGCACCTGGCCAACAGCATAATATCAAATACAGAGTCTCTGTGCGTTATTTGGGGCTGGTGCGGCGGCGGGACAAGACCAGCGGCGGGCAGAAAAACCATACTCCTTACACTCTCTCTTAATTATTAATCCATTTCTATTCATCTAAGTATTTCCATGTGGTCTTGGCTTACTGGAGAATGCCCAGTGTCCGAACTTTCTGGTTGCTACATGGCGTCTCTCCGGTGGCTCCTCTCTGCCTCCTTTCCCCTGAATTCTCCCCATCTGATAGTTCTGCCTATACTTCCTATCTGGCTGCTGGCCAGTGTTTTATTCATCAACTAATAAGAGAAACATATACAGAAGGACATCCACCATCAGATACCCTGTTTAAACTATAATTATGGTTGTAGGACACTCCAGTTGAGCCTCAGTGATGGTCATGCCCACAGTATAAAGCAGGAGGATGGGGAAGTGTGACCACAGAGACCAAGAAGCAGTCTCTGAGTCAAAAAGCAAAAAAAAAAAAAAAAAAAAAAAAAAAAGAGGATGTTTGTAATGTGCAAGATTCAGCCTACTTGAAGTATATAAGTCTATCGTGGAAGACATCTGATAGTAGATTACTAATCTATAGAATGTGAAGACAGAATGAAAAGTCAGTGTGATATATAGACTATCTAACTGGATTAAAAATTATATTGTCTTCAGGATCAAAGGAAATATATTTTCCTTTTTTTTTTTTCAGGTACACTTATAACACTCACCATGAGACATGAGTCACAAATTAGGGATTCAAGACACCCACAGGATGTTTTCTAACCGTGGTAGAATTAAGCTAGGGATTTAAAGATACAGGGAAAGCTAAATGTATGCTCCTAATTAATCTGTGGCCAAGGAAAAGTCATGCTGTAATCATGTATTTGGAATTGAGTGGTGATGAGTGCTCTGTCCACCTGCCTGGCTTTGGTCCACTGGTTCTGCTGCTCTCCCTGATCAGGAGTCTTCAGCTTGGGGGAAGGGCAGGCCAGCTTGCTCTGAGAAGCAGACTTTCAAGAAGACAGGCTCTTAGAATGGAGGGGTGGGTGAAAGGGGAGCTGCTCGGGGTCCCTGGGAAGTGGAGCCCCAGGGCATTTCACCAAACTTTCTCTCTCTAAAGAGGGAGAGGCTGCAAGAGTACTCGCAGCTGCAGACATAAACATCATCCCATGATAGAAAACTGCCCACAAAAGCATCTGGGCTGAGATGATATTACTGACATCATTCCAAACAGTTAAGAATGGACACTAATCAAATAATGATCTCCAGAATAGGGTCAGAAGATACCCAGCTTCATGGAACAGCAGGCTTTGGTCACCCAGAAAGGGTATTAGTACATGACGTCATCTTAAGTATATATTACATTCTATATGTATATGTATATACGAATATATAGGCTTACCCCTATTACATAACTATTGTCTTATCAAGTCCCTGCTTAATAAATTTATAGAAAACTATCAATAGAAGTGGGAAGATGAGTGTGGGTAAAATACTTGCCATAAGCATGAGAACTTGAATTCAGGCCCCAGGAGCCCATGTGAAAAAGCCTGACATAACAGTGCTCATCCTCCATCTCAGCTCTGGGATGCAGAGGCAGGGCGGTCTCTTGGCCAGCTAGCCTAGCCAATCTAGAGAAGGAAGAATAATTTGGTCCCCATACATTGGCGGATACTGAGAATTATAGAAACAGAAATTGAACAGCATGGCATAAGGAGATGCAGATAAGGCTCAGGGGCAGCTCAATTGATTGCTAAAAGAACATGGGGTCCTGGATTTGAAACCACATATAAAAGTCAAGTAAGGTAGCCTGCGTCTGTGATTCCCAGGCTGGGCGAGTAGGAGTCAGAGAGATCCCTGGTGCTCTGTGGTCAACATGAGTTAGGTTCAGGTTTAGTGAAAGAATAATCTCAACATGGTGGGAATGATAGGAGAAGATACTAGCTGTCAACATGTCATTATCTGACCTATATGTGTGTGTGCACGCGCGCACGCACACACACACACACACACACACACACATACACACCCACAGATAAATAAATCGTTTTCAAAATGCTGTCATATGTTTGCCAAAAATTCCAGAAGGTGACGCTGTGCCATACAAAGTATACAGCATTGCCCATAAAGAATCCTGTCCCAAATATTTAACCCGAATCTCAATGTGCTTTTAAACCTCACTTCCATTTATATCAAATTCAGGATAAAGAGAATGTGCCACGAAAAAATGCTTAGGTAAATTCAGAATGTCTTGAAGTGAAGGAAAGGAAATAATAATGAGAGAAAAAAAATGAAAAGAACTCCAATGCAATGGTTGAAACAAGACCAGATAGACCTTGGTTGAAAAAAAAACAATCCTTAAATGGCACCTTGCGGCACTTGGGGACACATATAAGCTGGATAGCAGATGCTATCGAGTGCATATTATTCTGAGGGGTGAAATGATGCAGCAATTCTTCCTCATCCTCTGGAACTATGGGCAGTGCATCTCCGGGGAAGCGCCATGATACTTTAAACTCATTCGAAACAGGAACAGAGAGAGAGAGAGGAAACAGACAGGTTGTACAGAGACAGATCTTCTCAAACAGTGAGGAGTGATGTTCTTATCATCACTTTTGTGGCACTATGAACCTGGGACCCCACACAAACTAGTAGAAGTGTTCCAGCGTTGAGCTACAGTCTCGGTCCCATTTTAATCTTGTCTCTAGAGATGCTTCATTAAGTTGCCCGAACTGGCTTTGAACCCAGCCTGTAAATTAGTCTCCTTCTCGCCTTATCCTCCCAAGCGGCTGGAATTACATGCCTGTGCCACCTGGCCTGGTTTATTTAAAAATATTTTTAAAAATGAATAACAAATTCTTGGACTAGATTTTAATGGACGTCCACAGCCACCCTGGTTCAGAAACTGTTGGTAAACTCCACACAAGGAACATGGCAACTGGAATCCTGGGACTCTGTGTTGGAGGTGTAGTTAGGTTAGAGAAGTGACTGAAGTCCACACAACATAGAAACAAAGAATGCCTCGCCTCTCACCCAATGGCCTAGTACATGAATGTGTGGTTTTACATTCTTGATTAAGATGAAATGACTTGCATGCGTGCACGTCATTTTTGATGATTCCCACCTTTAGTTATGCTTTTCTAACCAGCCATCCTACAATTACTGCCAGGTAAGGGCGTCCTCTCTACCCTTTCTGTGTGGAATGAGGCAGCCAGCTGATGGTGGGTTCCCTGATTAGGATTAGAACAGCACCTGCATTTCCGAGACATTTAGAAGTGAAGTTGGGCAATCCCAAGGGATAGAGTGTGACTGAAGTCTGTCCTGGACCTCTAGTGAACCCTAAAGAACAGAATCTAGAGCACTTTACACTTGAAAAAAGAAGGGTGTGGGGTTAAATCCTTGTACATTTAGCAGCATTTCGATCTCAGCTTGCTCATATGTGAGGGTGAGGTCCGCCTCATGCAACGACACATACAGTTCCTGTGTAGCTACTGTGTAATTTGGGTGAACAATGAACAATAAGGCATTAATTTTGGGTTGTTTGTAGAAAGTGTGGCAAAGGGCAGAGGGTGTCAATGCAGTGATTGTTTCTGGGGATACATAAGAAAAGAGGGGATTTTCTCCCCAAATTACAGAGGAGGAAAATGGGATAAGTTTACTAAATGTGCTCAAAATAATCTGACTTTCCTAAATGAGCTGGACCATTTTTTTTCTTAAGGATGCCTGAGATCTTAAACTAGTACCCCCTGCTATGTTCTCTCCAGAAGCAGATTCCTGAGTCAGGCTCAGCACCATCATATTAGTCTCTGGAAACAGGGACTGGGAATCTGTGTGATCAGAACTGAGAGCACTGAGTGTTGAGACCATGCTAATGTTATTCAGCCATAGATTCCTTACATGTAGATGTGCTCAGTAATGCCAGGGCAATTAAGTGGACAGAGAGATGAATGAACATGCCCATCCCATTGTCTTACCAGGGACAGGGCAGGTTCTGCCCTTCCTTAACACCCCTTCGCCTTTCCTTTTGGCACTTTCGTAAGAGTCCTTATCATCTGCTTTTGCCACATGGGTTTGCTGAGGCTGCAGAGAGGTGGTCCTGGAATTCTCTTCCTGTCAATGTTGCGAGCCCAAAGCAGATGGAAGTCTACATACATTTCACTCTCCCAACGTGGAAACACGTAAGACCAGACTCATTGTCTTCATTAGGAACTTCAACGCTCGTTTGAGTCTAGACGCAGAAAGATGCCTCATATCACTGAGACACTTAAAGAAGATCGTTAGTGCCAAGGAGGAGAGGGGAATGAGAAGGAGCTGGGGATGGGCCAGTCTCAGAGTTCTTCAGTCCCCACAAGGTAGTGGTTTCCTGCGCTGCGGTGTGGGAACAGCCTTTTGCGTTCCATGGCTTCATCTCCACGGCTTACACCAGCTCTCTCTGAAAATACTTTTAGGGCACTTGGAAATTAATTATAACAATGCATTTACTGAAACAGACGCAGACTGTCCATTAGAAGCAAAGGGAGTAGCCTGAGCAAGATTTTCTAGCTAGGAAGCTGCCAGACAGTTTCAAAGCATCTTCCTGGGTTGGCGCCCTCTGGAGGAGAACTGGTTCCCACGGCTTTTCTTTCCAGCGGCATGCTGGAGCTTCCAGGTAATCTTCCTTTCAGTAGCCTCCTTGCCCCCCACCAGTGCGTGCTGTTTCAGGGGCGCACAAAAACAGGCTGAACAGATGAAGTTAACTGAGGTTGGCTCTTTGCACCGGTCGTATGCCGAGCTGCCTCTATGGGGAAAACGGGAGACACCAGGAACCTGTTCTTAAACTGCTCCCTCACCACAGGGCCCGAAGTTGCCCAGGTGGCTTATGAAGTGAAAGTCTGTGTTAAAATACAAGTCACCGATCCTGGGAGATGTGGAAAAATAATGATCGCTGCTCAAGCTTCATTGTGCACAAAACCAAATAGGCAGGTTCTTGCCTTCCAGTAATGACACTTAGAGAGCAATGTCCAGAATTCCAACATCCTCACAAATGCTTTAGGGGATTATTTTCAGATGCTTGTGCTCCCTGGACCCCATTTGGAGGAGCGCAGAATTAAAGAAAACTACAATTTAGGGGAGCCTTGAAGTCCAGATGTCAGCAGATAGAGAAGTCCATGGCTGCACGACTCAGATTTGACCCCCGGGCAGTTCTGAGCTGTGTTCCCAGCTCGGGATTACGTGACTCAGGAGGTCCACCTGCAGACTCACCTTGGGGTGGCGGAGGCCTTGCTCTCAGGCTATATTTCTAGGACTTACAGGCTCTCTCAAGATCGAGTGGAAAGAGAAAGCTGTATTTGAGCTCTGACAGCCTTGTGTTTTAAAACATTCCTAGTTGCTTCCACGGCCTTGAATAACGATACATTATAGCATCACATGAGGGCGCTGCAACCAACCAGGAAGAGCAAATTCCACAGCAGATGCAGGGAAGCAGGGTGCTTGGATTAAAAGCTCTTGCGTTTAGCTTAATCGACCTTCTGCACCTTACAGGGATCCACAGAGCTCCCGGCTGTGTGTGCAGGCTACTTAATGCCCAGGGCACATATGTGTGCGTGTGCATTCCTGCGCTTATGTACAGGTGGATTGCACATGCCAGGGGCGGTGGTGGAAAGGGAGGAAGGCAGGAGTGAAAGTTGATGGGAGACAGAAAGGCAAGGGAATTCCAATAGCCCGCCTTCAGAGGTCACTTGGTGGTTTTTAAAGATGGTTTTCTGCATTGCCTTTAAAATGCCTCCTGCTAGTTTTCAGTCTCCAACATAGGGAGCCCTAGACAACATCCTGTGGGCCCTTCCCATGCAGATTGGCTTGACAGTGCAGCCCATCTGTGTGGGTTTGCTTTGCGGAGTCCATTTGACTAGCCAGCTTCCTTCTTAGCTGATGACGACAGCGGCTCTGTACCCCTCTCCACAGTTGCCCCGTGAGGCCCTGGCCCCAGAGAAAGCAGCTTCAGTTACCTGTCAATCACAAAAACGATGATCAAAGGAAGCAAAGGGCACGAAGGGCTTTGTTTCCTGAAGATTCATCGCTGGGAGCTGTAAGACTCCTGATTTTAGCATCTGCTAAAATAGTTGGATAATACTGGGGATGGGTTCTATTTTTCATTTCACCACCTCTTGTCAATGTAAACAATTAAGGGGCCATTTTGAGTCCCTCCTTGTGGGAGGAAATACACATTTGTCCCCTTTCATACATGGGAGTCTACTCAGGAGGCTGAAGGGCCACGGCAGAGCTGAAGTCCCATTGGATTGTTCCAAGCCCCCCATAAGAGCGGGTGAGTGATGAGGGGAATTCTCCTCAGGGCAAGTGCAGTGGTCTCATTGTAAAGGTATTCAGCCGTCTGAGCCAAGGGCCCATGAGGTTGGATCAAATGACATGTCCTAGAACACTTCAATTTGTGGTGCCCAGGAGACGTCGGACTGTTTCACTGGGCAGTGAAAACACAGATCAAAGCTGCCCCAGGTGTTTCTCTGACCTCACCCACCCACACACATACATTGCATGCACACATGTGTGTGCCCATACATAGACCCTCTTGTCACGACTCTGGATCATGACAAAAGAAAGCTTGACACCAAGGATATGTGCTGGCACTAAAATCTAATGACAGTGTGAGATGAAGTGTTCTCTCCACAAAGGCGAGGCCAACTGGGTTTTCTGGGATGGGACACTGATAAGACAGCCTCTTTGGGCTTGTGGAAGACTGGATTGGGACTACGCAGCTGGCATAGTGGCTCAGAGGCAGGAAGGGATAAGGACTCTCCAGATCACGTATAGCACTGATGTCCTGTGAGGGGACAGAGGCAGGTCCTCTCTGAGCTTGGTGTCCTTTTTCTGAGCTATATGATTTCTCCCTCTGGGGCTTGGATAGCCAGGGTAACCATCCTTTGACAGCCCTCTTACAAGACCTCTGGTGTGTGTGTGTGCATGCGTGTGTGGGTGTGCACGCATGTGTGTGTGTGTGTGTGTGCACATTAGTGTGGGAGAGCAGGCACGTATGAACCAGAATACTGTTTGTGAAAATATATAACACAAAAGGCAGATGTGCATTTTGGGACATTCCAAAAACCATTGGGAGTACCAAGCCTCCCCTACATCAAGTCAAAATTCACTCAATGATTAAAAAGAATAAAGGAAACAAAAGTCAGCAACTCCTTTCGCAATAAAACGGTTGGAGTTAGAAATGGCTTAGCAGTTGTGAGCACTTGCTTTTCTCCCAGGGGACCCCAGGTTGATTCCCAACACCTGCATGGAAGCTTATTGTTTGCAGCTCTAGTTCCAGGGCCTCTGGCGCTCTCTTCTAGTCTCCGCAGGCACCAGACATACTTGTGGTACACAGGCATACATGCAGACACATAATACATATGTGTGTGTGTGTGTGTGTGTGTGTGTGTGTGTGTGTATCATCCAGTCCAAAGATATACCAGTTTGATATTTATATATGGAGGGACAACAACCACAGAGAAACATTAAACCCTTCTTTTCTGTAATTGAAACGTTCTGTTTCTCTAAGTGAAGGATGTTTTGTATGTGGTAAAACCTTGCCATTCGCAGCATGCAATGGTCTAAAATTTGAGTTAAGGTGTTTCTGGTAGTGTTCACTGGCATTGCCCAGCATGACAGCATGTACTCTGCATGTGCTCTGCAAAGTGAGCGTCATGTGTATTGAATGTTCAGAATCGTGGTTTCTGTGAAGCCATAGGTTACAACACAGGCAAGAACTGCCTGAAACGTCTCAGGTTCATTATGTATTTGATTTATAATGGGTTTTTGGCAACTGGGCATTCAGAAACCTTTGAAAGCTGCCAGAGTTTTTACACACACACACACACACACACACACACACACACACACACACACACACATTCAGTAACATCGATGGTGACTTTTTTCTTCCTGCAGTGTGTAGAGGCCTTTGAGCACTATGAGAACTAATCTGTTGGTACAAATCATCCAGACTGGTACCAGCTTGATGGCCTGTGTTGTATGACTCAAGTAGGTGGTACATTCAGCTATAGGATCTCACCATATAGTTTCGGAAGATTAGCACTAGCAATGGCAATAGCCTATACTGAATTTTGAGGGGGCTTTATGTGACCTCACTAACCAACAACTCTAAAGGAGGCAGACATCCCTGGTGCTGAGTTTTTGTTTGATTGCCTGCGGTGTCTGGGAAGAGAAATGCTCCATACAGATTTTAAAATCTACAACATCCCCAGAAACATCCCAGTTTAGGAAAATACTATTCCCTAACGAGGACAGGTAGGTCACTGTTACTAGTCTCTAAAATTAAGGATGATTTTGTCTGTGAGGCCTGAATTAGAGAAAGCTAACATAGAGTGAGATTGAAAATTTACCATTGAAGAATAATTCATTTCGATGAAGTGCCATTTGGATGGAGTTGGAACCAGAGAGGCAGGAGTATGTAAGGTCTGTTCAGATAGGAAGGACACTTGGGTGCAGTCCTTACAGATATTTGACCCTAAAGCAAATGTTGCTTTGGTGTTTTAACTGGGGGGGAGGGAGGGTGTCTGAATTCTAGTTAAGTATAGCTTTTGAATGAGCTTGCAGTGGGCCAGGCATTTTCCTGTGAGCTGGAGTACAGAGCTGGCGGCCTGCTCGCTTGGCGGGATTCTTAGCCATTCTTGTTTATTGTGGTCAGGTTCTGAAAGCCTCAGACTTGAACGTTGGAAGGGAGGAGCAACGGAAGATATTTGTCCTTATACCTCCTGCTATCTGCCCCATTGTTCATGCAGAATCCAAACTGGTTCGTGTCCAGGAAGCAGGAGACGCAGCAGAAACAATTCATGAGTGAGGCTAATTGTGTTTGACGGCTAAAGCTAGCAGCAAGCTATTTTAAAAGCAGAGCCAGTGACTTCAGGCCTGCAACAGTCTTTAGTGGCATGAACATGTGTAGACTGTTCTCTGAAAGGCTCTCACAGCTGTCATGGTTCATCCAGCCCCTCCTGGAAAATTCTAAACAGAGCACATATGTCCCAGATACTGGATGACCTTCACCGTCCCGATGTTCACCACTAAGGACAAGCTGAACTCATTCAGTGACAGTTCACCACTAGAGCCAAGCTGCTTTGAAATTAGACTTTCCTTGTTAAGGATGACAGCTTGCCTTTTGCCTGTGGCTTTGAGTTTAGAAACACTTGCATGGCTTCTTACATGGCTGGGCATTTTTACTGTGAGTTGGAGGGCAACATCTTTTGTTTGTTTTGTTGTTGTTAAATGTAAGGATAATCTGAACCAAAACCAGGAAGCAGAAGATGGGTATTTTTAACCATCTTCCTTGTTGAGCCTTTTCTCATCCTAATTTGGTGTGTGTGTGTGTGTGTGTGTGTGTGTGTGTGTGTGTGTGTGTGTATGGTATATGTATGTGCATGTGTATGTGGGTGTACCTGTACATGTGTATGCATCTGTGTGGAGGACACAGCTCATCTCCAGTGTTTGTCTCAATTGTTCTGCTCCATATGTTTTGAGACGGCTTCACACGGAACCTGAAGCTCATTGATTTAGCTAGACTGGGTGCCAGTCAGTTCCAGGGTTGGCTATCTCTTACTTCCTAGGGCTGGAATCCTGGGTGCATGCTGCTATCCAGGCTCTCTAGCAGGTGTGGAGGATCCAAAATCAGGTCCTTCCAAGCATTTTACTCCCTGAGCTTTATCCCTACCTTACAACTCTTACCAGCTTTTAAGTGACCTACTATCTAGGGGAACAGACCCTTGGCAGCTCATGTTTTGTTGAACTACTTACTGACTGAGCTGGAGTTTCTATTCCAAAGCCGTAGTTATGAGATCAGTAACATGGAGTTGAACCTGCTAATCCAGCATTAATTAACCTATCAGACTCTGAAACACCCACTTACCCATGGACAGATTTAGCTAACACACAGATCTTGATGTAGCCACTTTCCAAACTTTATGCTAAAGGCAGACATCACTCACCAATCAAATCTCTTTTGGAGCATACGCTAAGCCTCATGGCTCCGTGTATGTTCCTACACCACTCTAGGAAGCCAATACCGAAGGACTCATATCAAGAAGGTCCCCATTTGCCATCCCTACTCTTACTACTGTGACCCTATTGCCCACAAAATCATACCTGTTTTATGTTAAAGTGAGCATTTCCCCCTCTGTCTATAAGGTAGTAAGGTAACACTTACAGAAAGGTAATGCTTCCTCAAAATATGGCTTCATGTATTAATTTTGGAATAAAGCCATTCTAACTTTAAAAAGGCACAGTATTTTGGCTTTGAGGGTTTTCTTTTCATCACCTGAGTCCTCTGCAGTCCTGAATTCAAGAACCTCTCTTTGTCTTCTCATGTCTTGGGGCAGTGAATTATGCTGAGGAAGGGAACGCTGTCAGTAAGCCCTCCTCTCTGTACTGTGCATTTGTCTGACTGAGGCTCATTCCTATAAAGTGTTGCCACAGGCACACAATAAAATATCCCTAGGGATTCCTTACCTATGGGAGGACTTGGAACACAGCAAGAAGTGTGGAGACAGAAAAGGAGGGGGCATCACAGATCATACGAATGAAAAGAATCTTGGTTCGCAATATCAGCAGACAAGTGTCTTGTTCTTATAATATTTTTTATTTAAATTTGAAACAAGCTTGTTTTACATGTCAATCCCAGTTCCCTCCTCTTTACCCCTGTCCCTCCAACCCCCACCCCATCCCCTTTATCCTCCCCAGGGAGGGTGAGGCCTTTCATGGGGGATCTTCAAAGTCTGTCATAACATTTGGAGCAGGGCCCAGGCCCTCCCCCATGTGTCTAGACTGAGAGAGTATCCTTCTATGAGGAATGGGATCCCAAAGTCCATTCATACACTAAGGATAAATACCAGAGGCTCCATAGACTGCCCAGTCCTCCCAACAAACACCACATTCAGGGAATCTGGGTGGGTCTTATGCTGGTTTCCCATCTGTCAGACTGGGGTCCATGAGTTCCCCCTTGTTCAGGTCAGCTGTTTCTGTGGGTTTCTCCAGCCTGGTCTTGACCCCTTTGCTCATCACTCATCCCTCTCTGTGACTGGATTCAGGGTTAGTGTTTGTCTTTTTGTGACTGGGTTACCTCACTCAGGATGGTTTCTTCTAGTTCCACCCCTTTCCCTGAGAATTTCAAGAGTCCATTTTTTTTTTTTTCTTGCTGAGTAGTTACTCCATTGTGTAAATGTGCCACATTTTTTCCATCCATTCTTCAGTTGTGGGGAATTTAGGTTGCTTTCAGGTTCTGGCTATTACAAATACTGATATGAATACACTTGAACAGATGTCCTTGTATGAATGTACATCTTTTGGGTATATGCCTAAAAATGGAATTGCTGGATCTTGTTGTAGACTGATTCCCATTTTCCTGAGGAACCGCCTTACTGATTTCCAAAGTGGGTATACGAGTTTGCACTCCCACCAGCAGTGGAGGAGTGTTCCCCTTTCTCCACATCCTCTCCAGCATAAACTGTCTTTGATGTTTTTGATTTTATGCATTCTGATAGGAGTAAGATAGTAGCTTAGAGTTTTTCCCTGGTGGCTAAGAATGTTGAGCACTTTCTTAAGTGTCTTTCAGTCATTTCAGATTCCTCTATTGAGAATTCTCTCTTCAGTTCTGTACCCCACTTTTAATTGGATTATTTGGCGTTTTGGTGACTAGTTTCTTGAGTTCTTTGTATATTTTGGAGACCAGCCCTCTGTCAGATGTGGCGTTGGTGAAAATCTTTTCCCAGTGTGTGGGCTGCTGCTTCTCAGCTTGAGGACATCCCATTTATTAATTGTCGATCTCATTGTCTGTGCATTGTCTGTGTGTGTTCTCTCTCTCTCTGCTTTTTTGGTTAGTTTAGATAGATGTTTGTCTATCTTGTTGATTTTTCTGAAGAACCAACTCTTTGTTACATTGACTCTTTGTATTGTTTCCCTAGTTTCTACTTTATTGATTTCAGCCCTCAAATTGATTATTTTATGGCATCTACTCCTCTGGGGTGAGTTTGCTTCCTTTTGTTCTAAGGCTTTCCATTGTGCTGTTAATTCTGTAATGTGACTATCCTCTGTTTTCCTCATATGGGCACTTAGTTCAATGAACTTCCTTCGTAACACTGCTTTCAACGTGTCCCATAAGTTTGGGTATGTTGTGTCTTCATTCTTGTTGAATTCTAGGAAGTCTTTGATTTCTTTCTTTATTTTTTCCTTGACCCAGGAATGGTGCAATTGCACATTGCTCAGTTTCCATGAGTTTGTAGGGGTTCTGCAATTTGTATTGTTGTTGAATTCTAACTTTAAAGCATGATAAGATACAAGGGGTTAGTCCAAGTTTTTTGTACCTATTGAGGTTTAGTGTTTCATGTGGCATTGAGAAGGTTTTTCTTTTGTGTTTGGATGGCATGTTCTATAAAGGTCTAGATCATAATGAATTCCTTTGTTTCTTTGTTAAGTTTCTGTCTGGTGGTCCTGTCTAGTGTTGAGAGTGGGGTGTTGAAATCTTCCACTATAAGCGTGTGAGATTTGAGTTTTAGTAATGTTTCTCTTATAAATGTGGGTGTCCTTGTATTTGGGGCATAGATGTTCAGAATTGAGACTTCATCTTGATGGATTTCTCCTGTGGTGAATAAGAAATGCCCTTCTTCATCTCTTTTGATTGATTTTAGTTTAAAGTCTAATTTGTTAGATATTCAAACTGCTACACCTGCTTGTTTCTTGGGTCCATTTGATTGGAAAATCTTTTCCCAACCCTTAACTCTGAGGTAATGTCTGTCTTTGAAGTTGAGGTGTGTTTCTTGTATGCAGCAGAAGGATGGATTCTGTCTTTGTAGCCATGCTGTTAGCCTGTGTCTTTTTATAGGTGAGCTAAGACCATTAATATTGAGGGATATTAATGACCATTGATTGTTAATTCTTGTTTGTTTTGGATTTGTTATTGGTGATGGTATTGTGTGTGGATTTCCCCACATTTGTTGTGGGGGAATGTTGGTAAAGTGGTATTATCTATTGCCTATGCTTTTGTGGGTGTAGTTAACTTCCTTGGGTCAGACAAGTGATTTTAAAGGCCACTTCAGGCTATGGCCAGGCTCATTGTCTAAATCAAACAGCTGAAGAGAGAGAAGAAATAAAATTAAAGAAAAGAAATGGTCTTGAGCAAATACGCTTTTATACATGGGTGATATAATTTATTAATCACATCAGAGGGTAAAAGAGGCACTGTTACAAATTGCATGCGGGCAACAGTAGCAGTTAGCCCAGCATCTCTAAAGCCATACATCTCCTGTTAGGATTTTAATAATGACTGTCCCCATTAAGCTCATGTGTTTGAACATTTGGTCCCTAGTTGATGGTCCTGTTTGGGTTGTTGCAGGACTTTTAGAAGAGGAGCCCTGCTGGAGGAAGCTAGCCAATCTGGGAATCCTTTGAGATTGACAGCCTTATCTCACTTCCTGTTCTCTCTCTGCTTCCTGTGTAGGGGTAAAATGTGATCTACCATCTTCCTGCTCCTGCCACCATTGTGGTCCCCCCCCCCCCCCCCCGATAGACTCTAGCTATCTGGAAGTGTTAGCCGAACAATCCGTTCTTCACCGACTTCCTCTTTGACCCGGTACTGTACCACAGCATCAGGAAAGTAACTGGTAGCACTGCACATTAAAACCTCCTGAGCTGTGTGGATCAGAAGGCGAAAGCCAGGAGATGATAGACTTGGAATGAGCAGTCAGGGAAACAGCGTGTTACCTAAGCTGTGTGGAGCCTCAAAGGCTGAGTAGAGTCTACAGCAAAATGATTCGCTGGAAGGTTAGATGCAGATGTTGGGAGACGCAGCGCTACCAGGGTCCTCTGCTGGTGGCAACCCAGATGTGACAAGACTAAGAAGGGTCATTACACCTCACTTTGAGATCCTTCCGGAAGGGAAGGGTTTGGCGTGGTTTGTGAAGCCGTGGGGTCCTCTGACACATTTTAAGCTGAGATGAAAAACCACCCCACTTTCCTTTGGGGAATATCACTCTGGTGGCAGTGTTTGGAAGAGATCAGGAGAAGGGAGAGGCGGGAAGGCAGTTGGAGAGGTAATTGCTGCCCTGGGTAAAAAGTTTGGAAGGCTTGAGCCGACCAACAGCAGCAGGATTAAGAAGAGAGGATATGTTTGAAATATTTATGGGGGAGGGAAGGTAATAAAAATGACTTATTGGATGTAAGAGAAAACAGGGATCAACAAGGTATTGCTTTTCTGAACATTTTGGCCTGGGAGGCACAAATCCCTACATTCTAAAAGGGCTGGTATCTGAAAATTTATGAACAGTTAAAAAGTATCCAGTTGAAATAGATTCTAAGAACAGAGACAAAAGTATTTTTTTGTTGTTGTTGTTTTGTTTTGGTTTTTGTTATTACTTTTAAAGATATTTCCCTTTTTAATTGGTTAAATCTGTTCCTTGGCGATTATGTTAATGTATGTAATGCACCCTGGTTATCTTCCTCCCTATCTCCGTCCTCTCCCCACTCCCCTCTCCTCCTTACAAGTCCCTTTCTCAAACTCTACCTTTTCCTTTCGCATTGTGACTCCCTGACTTTAGAGGAACTATTCACCAGGGCCTGGTGGGCTGACCTCACTGATGGTCATACAACTGAAAGCGATGACTGTACTTCCTCAGCGTCCATCGCTGACCGATGGTTCAACAGGAAGGTGTAGGGCTCCATGAGCCTCTCCATAATCCATAACTGACTGTTGACGGCCCAGAGTGAGCAGGTCCCATGCAGGCAACTGCAGCCCCTGTGATCATGCTCATAACGGCGCTGTCACGCTCTGAAGATAGCGCTTATCAATCCTTCTCCCCATCTTCTGGCTTTTACATTATGTATGAATGTCCTGCTCAGAAGCGACCACTCAACAGTTCCTTCTCAGCACCCATCACTGTTCAATGCCAAGAAAAGCTTCTCTGATTAAGGCTGGGAGTAGCATTTGCTTATGAGTACAAACACAGTATCTGCAAGGCAGTTTGATGCATGTCTATTGACCTAACGGTAGTAAGATCCCCCTAGGGCCCATGACTTCCAGAGCCCTGGGTATTTAACCAGGTTCACAGAGCTGGGCATCAATACCCCCGCCAGAAATCAGTTGGTTGACCCCATAGCAGTAATGCCACTTCTGTACCCATAGGCCTGCCTTGCCTGCTAAGCTGGCGCTGTGCTTAGCAAGGTTTCCAGCTGGGTTAGACTGTGGCTACCTTCCCTCTCTCAGCAGCTCCTGTATTATTTCTCAGTGAGGGGAGTTCTGGGACCTCCAACAACTCATAAGGAGGCATCCCACACCCGGAACTGGGATTTTCACTTAGTAAGCGATGCCTTTAGGAATGTCAAAATGCAGCCACACAGGGAGGTGCTTTTTACCTTGGGTCCAGATTTCGATTTCGATTTAAAGGCTGGTAATGGTAATTTTAATTGTCTCTGTATAGTATAAAGAACTTGTCATCTGTGTAGGTTACTAGCTCTGTTGCTGCAACAAAATACTCGACACAAATAACTTTAAGCAAAGAAGGGTTCCAGAACGCACAGCTCATCACGATGGGGAAGGTGTGCCAGGACCAGGGCAGAGCTAACCGCTGTGTCCACAGACAGGAGGCTGAGGAGATGCTGGTGTTCAGCTTGCTGTCTCCTTTTAATTCAGTCTTCCCCCCGCCCCATGTCCTGGTGCTAACTGTATTTAAGATGGGTTTTTTGCCACTTGATCTAGAAAGCCCCTCATAGACACACCCAGAGGCCTGTTTCCACGGAGACTCTAAATGACATCAAGTTAGCAATGAAGATTAATCATCACGCCATCTCTAGACAAAGTGTACCACTGTGCTGCCCCTTCACGGGATCACTGGGAGTTTGTTTGCCTTCGTCCTGTGATAATGCTGCCCAATGTTGTTGTAGGTTCTCTCTCCTTTGAAAGAAGAGGATTTCTTCAAGTCAAACTGTGAATTAAAAAGTAAGTCCTGGGCGGTGGTGGTGCACGCCTTTAATGCCAGCACTCCCAGGAGGCAGAAGCAGGCAGATCTCTGCAAGTTTGGGGCCAGCCTGGTCTACAGAGTTAGTTCTAGGACAGCCAGGGCTGCACACAGCGAAAACCCTGTCTTGAAAGCAGTAGTAAGTCCCACTACGTTGGTTCTTGAACTAAGTTTTGCTTTAATTTGAAGAAGCGCCCATCCAGTTGCCTACTGTGTCCACATGCCTTGGCCTGAAATGATGATGGCCAGGTCAGTGTGCAGGGATGAATAAGGTGATGTCACAGGGACTCGGGTCTCTGGGCACACTGTGCTGCAGTTTGTCTGACGCTGTGGTCCTACCTACTTGGTCATTGTCAGTTCTTGGAATTCATCCTCTGAGCACCGTCATGTGCTCTAGTCTCCAAGTATTTGCATCCCACCACAACATATGTGTGTGACCATATATTGGTTACTTTTACCACTTATCTGTTATCTCATGGAAGACTGAAGCTCATGTTCCCAACAGAGAGTATGGGTCCAGATACTAGATAAACAACTGTTTAATAACTGAATGGTGGCCAGATGTAGGGACTGAAAGAATCTTTTCTAAGAAGCAACATGTTAACAATTCATGTCCTGGCTATCTTTATGTCAACTTGATACAAACTAGAGTCATCAGAGAGGAGGGATCCTCAATAGAGAAAATGCCACCATAAGATGCAGCTGTAGGCAAGCATGTAAGACATTTTCTTAATCAGTGATTGATGGGGGAGGGTGCTATCCCCTGGACTGGTGGTTCTGAGTTCTATAAGAAAGCATGCTGAGCAAAGCATGAAGAGCGAGCCAGTAAGCAGCAACCTCCATGATCTCTGCATCACCTCCTGTCTCTGGATTCTTGCCTGGTGTGAGCTCCTGCCTTGCCTTCCCTCAGTGATGGACTATCACCTGGAAGTGTAAGCTGAAATAAACTGTCCCCCAAGTTGCCTTGATGTTTCACTGCAGCACGAGAAACCCTAAGACAGGCACTAGCCCCATTCAGAGGGGCTCTACTCTTACGACAGGCTCATCTCCTAATAGTACCAACTAGCTGGGCGAAGAGTTAGGGTTGCAGGACATGACTTTGAAGATGCCATTGCAGTCATCTGATTGCATTGACACCTTCGGTGGAACCATTTTGTAATTAGATTATTCTGAAGGTGAAATCTGGCTCTCAGTTGCCAAAGCCAGAGGAAAGCTGTGGCCTTCCTAACGAAGGCCTACCTTCCCACTTCTTTACATGCAGCTAAGCCATTAGTATTTTATTTTCCAATATAGGCATCTAAACCTATTGCTACCAAGGATAGGTGCCTGAAAGAGAGTATGTTGATTAACACAATAGCCTTCTTGTCTCCATAGCTCATCACTTAAAGAAACATGGTTGTAGAGTCTTAGGACATCTTGTGCTGCTATAACAACATACCTGCCATTGGATACTTTGAAAAAGAATAAGTTTACTTAGTTTGCACTTTTAGAAGCAGAGGCTTCAAGAATGGGTAGTAATGTCTGTTCCTACCCCAGTGTGGTTCTTCTGGTTTCATGGTAGGACTGTGTGCGGTGGGGAGTTGTGGGAGTGTACATGCAACAGCACGTATGTGAATGTTAAAGGATAGCTTTGTGGAGTTGGGTCTCTCCTGCTTTTACTTGCCAGGATTGAACTTGTGTCCTCAGGCTTGCACAGCAAGCTCTTTTACCACTAAACCATTTTGCTGTCCCCTCCAGTCCTTCTGAAAGGCCATGCTTCAATACTGGAAAATTAAGTCTTGCTGGGACAAAGCACGTTCAATCCACAGCAAAGCCTGAGTTTAATCCATGGTTTTTGTGGCTTGAGCTCTACTATTAGATGAATATGATCTTCAGCTTGGGCACTGCTGATTTGGTACATTTCTTTGTATTTCTTTACATAATTCTTCCTCTGCCATCTTTAAGCATTTGCTTGTGGTCAGTGTTCACAGTTGTACAAGAAACTGTCAGGACTTTTCCCCTGAATGTTAGCTCCCAGGAGCTTCACCAGAGGACATTTCTGTAACTCTCCTGGCATCTGTATTACTGGGATTTTGATTTGGAGAGATGCTGACATGTTCATCTCAGGAAGCCTGGAGAGCAAAGCAAGATGCTTCTGACTTAATGAACAGGGAGACGCTACCTCCCTGAGCTAGCTCTCTAAAGACACCTGTCAGGTTTCTTCCTGTGATTATAATCATGCTGGATGTCACCCGATCTTGTCTGGTGAGCTTTGGGGACCAATATAATCAATGGTGTCTTGTAAGAATTTCATGACCCAGAGGGGCCCCTGTAACACCTGTCTTTCACAACGCTCCTTCTCATTCAGGCTTAAGTTCCATCGCTCTCAACAGACAGAACAAAAACCCCAGGGTTTGTTTCTCAGCAGATCTGGGGGATTTGAAAGACCATCCTACAAGCACACTTATTGACCTTCTGCCTGCCACATCTTATGCTTCAGTAGAGAGGATCACTTAATTTCTAAGAAGTATCCTCTGGATTCCATTCTAAGATGTTAAACTCATGTATCCTGCCCTTTCATGTCCTAAAACTCATCCCAACTCTTAAGAGGATCATTCCACTTCGCACATTAGTGAGCAACCCTCCCAGCTCCTATTTCTGCTCACAGCGAAATGCCCTTGATGCTAGAACTCTGCAGTGAGACACACAAGGTCCCAGTGCCCTAAGATTCCAAGCATGCCTGTGGCATCACCAGGCTACCCAGAGGCTGAAAGCATTCAACAAAAGGGTTTCTTGCCATGATCCTCCATGCTTTCACTCCTGCTTCAGACAGTGCACCTGGCTGTAATCTTTTCTACTTCAGCTAATTGCTCTTTGTGGTAGCAAGAGGCCAGGGGACAGGAGAGGGGGTGGAGACTCCCCTAGCTGATGATGAAGTATCAAACCACAGAACGATTGCATTCAGGCCATTGTTCCATTGCAGGGGAGCCAACATCTTACATTAATTTGCAGTTGCAGGAAATACAGCTCTCAGACAAAGACACACATTCCCGACAAGGCACAGCAATTAATTTTCCAAATGTCCTTGATGCAAGTGTGAGCAAAGGGTTTCAAATTCTTTCAGAGTGACTTTTATAGATGTCTCAAAATTACTCAACTTCTGGGACTTTTAAAAGCATTAATGTTCTTAAAAGAGAAAGCTCCCCATTGTTGGTTTTTTTTTTAAAAAACAGCAATCAAGGTTTTAATTATGCTTTTATGATTATGGTCATTTGTGTGCTGTCTGCCTCATGAATCAACTGTCCACCTTATGAGGAAAAGAACTTGGCCTATGTTTGATCAGCACCGTACCTCTGGTGCTCAGGGTGTCTGGCACGCAGCGGATGTTAGCAAGTCTTTGTTGACTTGCATGCATGGCTGAGATCGCAAGGTTATAGATAGTTCTGCATGTATGCTTGGAATGTTGTCTTGGCGGCACACGCTCAAAATCAAAGAGGGAAAAGAAAGGGATTATAAAAAAAATTCAGCGGAATTTAGTGTTGAGTGAAGGAAGGGCTGATCCGAGCCGAGGTTTTTATATGCAGTAGTAGTGAAGACTGTTGGTAGCCACTCAAAGAGTAAGAACAGCGGTGGGACACGGAATGATGAGCATGAGCACGGGCAGGTCGCAGGATGTGTGACTTTCACTACAGAGCTTCCCTGATTGGTACTTATTCCCACTTCACAGATAAGAAAACTGAGGCCTTGACATACAGATTGCTTCCCATGGATATATATATATATATATATATATATATATATATATATATATATATATAATGGCAGCTGGGATGAAATTGCAGACATCTATCCCTCCTCCACCCTCATCGACCCCCTCTTTTTTCCTCCTTTCTCTTTCTTCCCTGCCCGCTCCTCTCCACCCCCCTCTTCCTTTTTCTCCCTTTCTTTCTATGGCATCTTGATACTTGCCCTGGTTAGCTTAAGCTGTCAACTTGGTATGGCATCTCATGGTTTTACCCCAACTTCCCTCCTTCTATTAGAATGTGGGCTGGGGAGTGTAGCTCACTTGGCAGAGGTTTTGCTTCATGGGCACAGGCCCTGGGCTTAACCCCCAGAACTGCACAGACTGGGCATAGTGCTGTACCCCTGTAATCCTAGCCCCATGAGGTGGAGTCAGGAGGAGAAGAAGTTTATGGTCATGTTCATCTCCATAGCATGTTTTAGGCTAGCCTGCACGGCACGAGACCCTAAGCAAACAAACTAATAAATGATGAACAAGAACTGAAGTCTGACCCCACTTTTGTAACCAACTGGGTTTCTGCACAATCTGAACAAGTATTGTGTAGAGGCACAGTGGAGTATCTTCAGATCTCTTTTAAACTTTAAAGGGATGCATAAGGAGGTCTCATTCAATATTCCACAAACTCCCCTATACATAGGGGTAGGTGCCTGTCTGCTTGCTGTGAAGCCTCTCAAGTTTCTCGTGTTAAAGACTGCACAGGGCCAGTTGTACAGGGTGATGGAGCTCCCTCGCGTCTGACTCATCACTTCCCAAGCACTGGGAGGACCCAGACCACAGCTGTGCAAAAATGTCCATAACGAAACCACAAGGGACACTGTCTTTTCAGTCTGGGGTTTCCTGCAACTAAGAATACTGGGTGGGTTTCCTTGAGGCTTGGAGTAAAGACTGCCCGGTGTCCTTTGCACAATTCAGGATCTGGTGGGCGGCTTTGAGTAGGAAATGTGCCCTGAACTCATTCAGCGCCTACAGCAGCGTTAACTCTACAGAGAGTCATTTGTAGAAGGAAAGGCAGGGTTCCCTTCTTAGACATGGTTGAGAAGAAATCTTCAACTCCATTGAGCAGCTGTTTGTCCTCCGGTCAGACTCTTCATAGAGGTAGTCTCCATTTTCTGGAGACTATCGATAGGTCACCTCCACTTTCTCTTACTTAACACACATGTGAGCTCTATCTCCTGATTGGGCCAAAGCTGCTGCCTGTGGTGTTTAAGAACCAATGCAAATTAATGCAGTGTCATTTCTTCTCCTCTTCAGACTCGATACCCCAGTTTTACATCTTCTCTCTGCTTTTAGTTTCCTGTACTTAAATGCTGTCCATTCTTACATGGCAGCAGGCAATCATTTCTTTTAAAAGACTTTTCAGTGATTCAGTACTGGAGTGTGTGTCTTTCCTATCAACATTTGGTGCTTTCTTACTTTGTGCTTATGTTGCCTTTTAACTTCATTTCTCCTAGGAAATGGGCTCCTGGAGGGTAAAGAATTTATGTCCATCCCCATCATAACATACTTGGTCCAGACCTGTGTGCCCCGTGGTACCTCATACCTGTTTATTGACTGGCTGTCTGAATATAAAGTACCTTTGTCAGGACAGCACACAATGCACTGTTGAACTGAAATTTTAATCCCTAGTTCAGAGATCAGGCTAATCGTGAGGCCTTCAAGCCGATCTTTCACGAGTTTCATCCTTCAGATGAGGGACTGAAGGTAGAGGGGAAGAGTGAAGGAAACTGTGGAAGCCTCACTCCAGGGCGCTCTGGAGATGGAAGAAGTGATACTTCCCTGGGATGGTTGGACACACAATGAGGAAACAAACCGTGACAAGGAAGTTAGTATTATAGGAGAGTTGGGCTAGATCCTGGAAAGCTCCAAAATTCATCAGAATCACAGGCTGTGCGCCTGAGGTCCAACAGTCTCCAAAAGTCTTTGGGAAATGCAGATTCTTAGGGTCTACAGCAGGGCCACCTGATTCGTTATACATGGACTAGAGTTACTAATGCAACTGAGGCCTGTGTGCATTCATGACAGTACACTTACTGTGAGGTTAATTTTCCCAGGGAAAGACACGGTGGTCTTTTGGCTTCTGGATCAGACATCAGACATCTGACTCCAGCTATGACTCCTACAATAGAACATCAAATCCTCTCCTGGGTTTCCACATTTATCAATGGGTAGAGTCTTGCCCTCCATGCAGAGGTTGTGTGTGGGATTTCTCTGCTGTGACTTTCCCAAGAGAAGAGACATCAGACACTCTGGAGGTTTTTGTGTTCACAGATTTGGGTGTGGAGTTGGAGAAGGATACTCCTCCCAGTCTGTCCCCTCAGCATGCAGCAGTGTCTACAGTGTTGATGACCACACAGTCCTTCTGAGAAACAAAGCTTCTATCGTCAGAAGGCACTCTGTAGTCAGCCCTCTTCCCCAAGGACCTGACAGGGCTAGACAGATTAGACGAATAGTATAGTATTCAATCTCTTTTAGTCGACTGGACTCTTTTGCTTAAGGGCACAGCTGATCTCTTTTTACCTTCTTAGATGATTCAAACCCATTCCTCCTGCCATGCTTTTATTCCTTTCTCTCCACCAGAAATGCCTCTTAACTACTTAGATGTAAGTTCTCATAATGCCTGCCACCTTGATTTAGAATTGCTTGCCTTATCTATTTATCTACTTGGGCAGAGTATCACTATATAGCCCTTGGTGGCCTGGAATTCTATATGTAGAACAAACCATTCAAAAACTCACAGAAATCTGCTCGTTTCTGCCCCAGATTGCTGGGATTAAGGGCATGTGCCACCATAACCCACACCTATCATTCATAATTGTTATTCAGCATATCCTCTACATTGGATTGTGTATTGCTTGAGGGGAAGGGCTGTTCATGACTTGTCGCTGCTGTATCACGATTTATAGCAGAGCCTGGAACATGTTTTATCTTTAACTCCATGACCGACAGAGTGTGCAATGTTATAGTGTAACTAATAAGAGCCCACCTTTTAGCAGCACGGTGTCCAAAGTCACATAAAAGTCAGCACCAAAGACGTGACCTTTGGCGCCTTTGCGGCACCTTGGCTCACTGGACTGCCTGCCTTCTACCCCTGTACCTAACACCTCTTTTAGGGTTCTAGACACCGTCACTGTGGAAGACTGGAAAGTTAAGCATTTTCCAGCTATAAGGACTCTGTTCAAATACACTGTGATGCCAATGGGTCCTGTGGAGTATTGAGGTGCAGCCCTCCTGCTCAGCTGCCTCCTGCACCGGGAAGCTCCCCTAGGTGTGGACTCATCTCCACGGGGCAGGGAATCTTGGTCTCACTCAGAGCCCCAAACAGTGCCAGCTGTTAGCAAGCAAACAGTAAATATATGTTGGATGCGTCAATGACATTTTTCCCTCTACTCTTCACACGTGTCTGTTTCCTGTTGGGCAATGATTTGTGTGGGACCATATAAGTAAATTCTGTCAAAATTATTCCCCAGTTCCCAATGATTCTGGAACTCAATTCTCCTCCCCCTTTCCCCATCCCCCCTCTCCAGTCTTCTCCTCTTCCTCTCTCTCTCTCTCTCTCTCTCTCTCTCTCTCTCTCTCTCTCTCTCTCTGGAATGTGAGCGAAGGGCTTAAGTTAGCCTATAATTATAAGATTGAAGGGTTTAGGCTGCTTCTGTGCCCAGGTGGATCAACTCTCCATAAAAATATGTGGAAATTGTACACACCCATGTTTTAATGTGGCCTGAAAGTTTTACTTTGGGGTGTGGTGCATGCAGTTTAGGCCACAAAACACGTTTTCTGAGAAGTGCTGCTTTGAGAGAGAGGGCCCTGGAAACTTGGACAGGAAGTGTGAATGCACTCCAGTGGAGGACAGCAACATTCAGAGGCTGCCAGCCCCTTTTCCAGCATTAGTCACAGCTGGGCACTAGGCACGCCGCCTGGAATTGTATGGAAAGGTGGTTTTCCTCGCTCTGTGTCACAGCTTCTGGAGACTAGACTGCAGCATATTTCACATAGAGCCATCTGGGATAAAGAATTGTATATTCTGTTTACTTCAGCATCTCACTTAGATCTAGTTCTATACAGAAGCTGAAGAGGCTACGACTGCATTTGTAAACACGCCCTGGGGTGGCCTGCAGAAGTGGTCAGGTCATCTTAATGTTTAGGGCAGATGTCAGCAAACTCCAGCCCCTGGACCAAATGCAACACGCATCTTACTTTATAAATAAAGTTTTTATTTGAATATGGCTGCACTCATTGTTTACCTACCCATCTAAGGCTGTCTTCACAAAAGCACAGCTGCATAGCTCAAGTGTGTGGTCCACTAAACTGAGAATATTTAATCTGCCCCTTTGAGAAAGCGTGTGCCAATCCTTGATTTAGGAGATGAAGTTCCTATTTGACCATGAGGGGTGCTGTATCCTAATTATCCATTACCTTAGCTCCTTCCCTCAGCAGGAGTAAGTTCCATGATGGCAGGACTATCTTTCTCACTCATTGCTAGGTACCTGGGAACTTGTATAAAATAAGTGCTTACTAGGTATCAAAGTAGATGAAGAAGAGAGATAATTAAATGTGTCCTCGATAGACTCCCATACTGTGTGTGTGTGTGTGTGTGTGTGTGTGTGTGTGTGTGTGTGTGTTAGAGTCTCATGTATCTCAGATCTCAGACTGGGGTCGAATTCACTATGTCAGTGAAGAAATGTCGGTGAAGAAGCCCATGAACTCCCAGCCTCTTTGTTCCCTGGGCTGGAATTAGGGGCAAGTGTCAACATTATTATTTGTTTTGATAAATATTTGACAATTGATTTATATGCATTTAATGAACTCCATTTTTTACCTTATAGGTGTCTTCACAGAAAATTTTAATCTTTGAAGTATAATAATAAAAATTTTAGCAATCCCAAAATACATTTTCAGGAGTATTTTAGTATCTCTGTACTTAACCTATTTTACTACTTTGCAAAAAGCAGATATGTATTTTTCCATAGTTCCAGAGTTCCCATGCCTCCTGCCCTCACTTTCATATGAGTGTCTTCTATAGGTCTCTCTCTCTCTCTCTCTCTCTGAACATCTCTGGTTCTTCTATGAGTACCGACTTTCTTCTTACTAGAAGAAGATCAGCCAGATTAGGTTAGGCTCACCCTAATGGCTGGTTCATAATTTAATTACCTTGTTAGTGGCCATCTCTTCAAATGCAGCCATATTCTGAGGGACTGAGAGGTGGGGGGGTCTCAAAGAATGAATTTAGAGGAGACAAAATCCACCCTGCAGGATGTCCATATCTCTCCATACTTGCTTCTTTGCTGCGGATCGTAAATGCTGGCATAAAAATCACATGTGAGGAAACTCATTACACTGATCCCCACAATGATATGGAGCCTCCTGTTGGCTGAGCAGATATCTTTCATAGTCTCTATCATAGTATTGAAATGTGGTGTAGTTTTTCTTTTCTATTTTCAGTATTCGTTGCCATATTGGAAACTATCTTAATTTGGTTAATCCAATAATTCACAAATATTTTTATTCAAAGGCAAACACGTAGATTGTGTGTAAACAGGATTGTCACTGTGTCTAAGCCCAAGGTCTCATTGGGAGTTCTGACCTTTGGAAAGTCGCATGGCCTGGCATTTCTGTGCGTTGTGACTTTTGTGTCTGTTGGTTTGGACATGTCTTGCAGCCTCAGATGGGGTCTTCTTAGAGAGCCACATGCCCTTGAGGTTCAGTCCCAGCACCACTCAGAGAAGGGAAGGTAGACTGATGTAACCGCGAGATGCATAATGACACTAAATGCAGCACCTGGCTGTAGGACAGAGAACAAACAGACTGATGCTCAATGTGCTGTGAGGGGAGACATTATAAATGCCAAAATACAAATGAGTGAGGCGAAAGATGCAGACAGATGTGGGGATAACAGAGGGGAAGGAGGGTAAAACCAGAAAGGACAGAGAAGAAAGGGGGCAGAGAAAACCGTATGAAGGATGGAGAAGATCAGAAGAGCAAAAAAATAAATTAAAAAATATTTCCTGGTAATGAAAAAAATTGTAACCAACTTTGAACAAGTGTAAGAAGGTGAATAAAAATAAAAGGATTGAATCAGTTAAAAACACTAAAAGGATAATGCCAGGTGCTGGAGGCACATGCCTTTAATCCCAGCACTCGGGAGGCAGAGGCAGGTGGATCTCTGTGAGTTCGAGGCCAGCCTGCTTTACAGAGCGAGTTCTAGGACAGGCTCCAAACCATTTAAAAAAAAAATCCACTAAAAGGATAAAGTCAAAATACTGCTGGAAGTGTGGTAGAAAAAGGGGGAGGAGGGAATGAGACAGGAATGGATAAAAAGAAAGGGAACGCATGAAGATGACTAACCGAGCACCCAGCAATGGGCACAGAGTGACAGCAAATGACCATAAGGAGGGGAGTAGGAGGTAAAAAGTAACGGCTTTAAAAAGACGATGAAGTAAATCATAGGAAAAGTACAGTTTTTGAAAAATATGAGTAGGGGGAAACAGCAAAAAGTACAACAAAACCCAGACAAGGAACTGGAAAGGCGTTCTCTAGCCCTTGAGTACTGGCGATTTCGACATGTGTGAGTGGGTTGTCTTTCCTGCATGTGGATGTCTTTCCTGCATGTGGACGTCTTTCCTGCATGTGGATGTCTTTCCTGTATGTGGTTGTCTTTCTTGCTTATGGTTTGTGTTGGGCTTGTGCTGGTCAAGTGCCCAATGTTCACCAGAGTTGCTTCCTTTAGCAGCGTCCTTCTTTGCATATGGGATCTCTGATGGCCACACTTTGCTTTCCAGTCTGTGAGATAGACTACTTCTCCATCCTGTCAGTCTTCTCAGATTGCACCCCCCAGGTTAGCTAATGGATGGTTAGCTGAAGGATGGTTCCCAAGTGTACTAAGAATTGAAGAGGCAGCCACAGGCGGGGACCTCTTTGTGCTTCTAGACCTTCCGGTTGCTCTCCATGCACAAGGAAGGCATTGGGAGATGCCAGTGTCCTGTCCTGGGTGCTGTCCTAGGGTCCTGTCCTGTCCTGGGGTGCTGTCCTGGGTGCTGTTCTGGGGTGCTGGGTGCTGTGCTGTCCTGGGGTGCTGTCCTGGGGTGCTATCCTGGAGGGCTGTCCTGGGTGCTGTCCTGGGGTCCTGTCCTGTCCTGGGGTGCTGTCCTGGGTGCTGTCCTGGAGTGCTGTCCTGGGTGCTGTCCTGGGGTCCTGTCCTGTCCTGGGATGCTGTCCTGGGTGCTGTCCTGGGGTCCTGTCCTGTCCTGGGATGCTGTCCTGGGTGCTGTCCTGGGTGCTGTCCTGGGTGCTGTCCTGGGGTGCTGTCCTGTTCTGAGTGCTGTCCTGGGGTCCTGTCCTGTCCTGGGATGCTGTCCTGGGTGCTGTCTTGGGTACTGTTCTGGGGTGCTGTGCTGTCCTTGGGGTCCTGTCCTGTCCTGGGGTCCTGTCCTGGGGTGCTGTCCTGGGGTTTTTGGTTCCTGTAGATGAAGCTCTGTTTCTTTTCCCCTGCAGGAAGCTGCGTGTCTTGAGCGGAGCTCGGCTAGGCTCGCTTCTTTTGTCACCCATGTGTCTTTCTCTCTGTACTTTTCAGTGCTTTTATTGCCACCTTTGTGACTTTCTGAACTTTTCAACTCTTTCTATCTTCTGTCCTCTCCCTCTTGGGTCACAGAGTCTTACCCAGAAGTCCCTATGACACAGTCTTTTTTAAAAAGCCTGCTGATACCTCAGTTACTTTTCGAGACCCAGTGACAGAAATATCTTAGGGGAGGAATTTGGTCTAGCTCACAGTTGAAGGGGACCCAGTGGCTGGGTCCACCTGGTTTGTGGTGATGGGAACACGAACACACAGCAGCCAGTCACACCGCCGCAGCAGAGAGGAAGCAAAGGGCCAGAGGCCAAGCTGTGAGTAACGCTCTGAGGCCCCCAGAAGATTCCTACTGCTAATTAGACCTCCTGTTCTAAATGCCCACAACACTCCCAAACAACAGCAACTGTTCAATTTTGTAGGTCTGTGGAAGGCATTTCACATATAAAGCATAACAAGGGAATAATACTTAGTAATTCTGGAAGCTCTGAGTGATGTTTCTAATGGGGAAAGTCAAGTTTCAATATAAAAACACATGTATTTATTTAGTAAATTGTTTAGTATTTATTTGTTCATCCAGCACCAGACACATTTTCAGGTCATGGGGATTCGGTAGTAGACACAGAAAGATGTCTGCTCGGACTCGCGGTGGGAGACACCGCTAACAAACATCTAGATAGGAGACGCAGGTGGCGTGAAGTAATGGGAGGCAAAGCAAGCAGGGGACAGAAGGGTGGGAGGTCCAGCAAAGATTTTAGCTTGTGTGGGTGTCTTTTCTGTTGCTATGACAACATGCCCCGACAGAGGCAACTTAATGGAACAAGGTTTCTTCTGGCTTGTAGTTCAAGGGCACAGTCTTCTCTGGCAGGGAAGTCAAGGCCGCAGGAACCTGCGTCAGCTGCTCACATTGGTACGCAGTCAGGAAACAGAGTCGTGAATTCCAGTGTTGGCTCATAGTCTCCTTTTTATACAATCTCCGCTCTTATCCCAAGGAATCATGCCATCCTTCAATTAATCTAAGCGAGATAATCTTGCACTGGTATGCCAGAGCCCCATTTCCTGGGTCATTCGGTGGCCATTGCAGCCTCTCTGTCATCGGGTTCCCTGGGGTCATGGCATTTGAACAGTGCCTGGATTCAAACAAGACTGCTCGTGGTTGAAGGGCCCAGGGGAGAAGAGTCCATGAAGTGAGTGCATCAGGTGCAGAGGACACAGCATGAGGTAAGAAGTTGCCTGAGCATGTGGAGCATCTCAAGGGGCCAGAGTGAGTGGAGAAGTGTAAATAAAGCAAGGGCTCCAACACGACAGTGTGGGCTGGACTCCAGGAACACAGAAGGCAAGTTCAGAGGAGAGTGTCCGTGGATTCATGGGGCTGCGACTTCATAAAGCATCTTCAATCACTTCCCCCGTCATCTGAATAACAAATCTCTGTCACACATGTATATTACATACATAGGAAACATATACATACACAGACACAAATAGAAACATGCAGTGCACATGCACACACATTCTGGCATAAAACTTTCCTCAGATCATGTTCCCTTTGCCCTGAAATTGTCCTCGATTCCAGGTGTCGGGGTGTTTGGACAGCCACCGGAGCTATGTCTCATTCTATATGGAGCAAAGATCCCTGGCTGGAAACCCAGAGGGATGTGTTTGCTCAGATGGGCTCAGACAAGCAAGGCAGCCCTGATTTATAGGCAATGATGAAGGTGTTAATGTCTGCCGGGGTGGAGGGGGTGCTCTCCTCTCTCCATACTTTCTGGCTGAGTCTAGTGATGACCTAATTGGCTACAGAGACAGGAGCAGATGGCTCACCTAATAACAACCTTTTATGTTCAGGGCTGACCCCTTTGGGGGCTTAGTTTCTGTACTGTGTGTGACCCTGTGGGCTGTTGTCATTAATCAAACATGCTCATTGGGATCACCAAGTCTGCTGGATAAATTAGACCAACAAAGCGTGCTCATACTGGCTCACTTCGAGCTCTGACTTAGGCTCACCTTGGGGTGTCCCATTAAACACAAAGTTATGGGGATGTTCACATGTGTGTGTGCACACACATGCACATGCACACAGATGTGCACACACACACGCACACACACATGCACGCACATACACACACACTCACATGCACATGCATGCACACAAGTACACACATGCGCACACATGCGCACACGCTTTATTTATCCATACCTGACTAATTCTTGTAGTTAGACTCTTCACCCACTCATGTTCCCTGGAGTCCCAGATGGTTTGACGATTACCCACACTAAGTGTCTGTCCTTTCCTTTCATTGTTAGTGACTGGGGCTGTCTGTGGGGTAGTGAAATGGTCTGAGTTCTGACTGTCATGGGAATGAGGCCACAGACTTCCCATGCTGGTGTGGATGAGGAAGAAGGGCCTTGGGGAGATAAATGCCCTCTTTTCCTTCAGAATGAATATGTCCCCTCCAGACAAAGTCAAGATAATTGTTATCAGCTTGCAAAGTCAAAGGCATTCACACTCTACAATGACACAGTGGACAGAGGTGACAGCCTAGGCAACCAGGGGTCAGAATAGAGATGCTCTATCCCGTCGAGCCTAGAGGTCCTGGAGAAGACACTGGAAAAAAGGCAGGACTTTCCTTGAGAGCTGAAACCTAGAGAGGTTACTGTATTGCCGTCCCAATTGTAAAGTTCGTAATGGCGAGTAAAGAGGGAAGCAAGTGCCAGGGACAAGCTAATTAGGACCTCACTGGGCCACAGAATTTCAGACAAGTCAGTTTTCTTCAGAACTAATCAGAGTCTTCAATGCAAGGGATGACAGTGTTCAAGTCAGTCAGCGCTTCTAATAAAATAATGCTGCTTTATCAGCAATGGTTGTTCTTTGAAGAGAAACTTTTTTCTCTAAATTTTGATACTTAAGGGTTTTATGAGTCTCTAATAACAGGAGAGAAAAGCTGCATATTTTTGGGTGTCCATCAGCTTCACCATGGATGAATGCAGTTCTCTGAGTCAATTCTCGGCTTCTGAACCAGGGCCTGGACAGGCCCCGGTTGGGGGGGGGATGGAATGGAAAGTCTGTCAGCACAATGTTCTTGGGTCTTGTTGCTTCCCTTCCTGCTCTATTTTTAGATTCTGGGCCGCTTCCTGTTATTATTACACTTATTGTTGTTAGAGGAAGCCAATTCATTTTAATATTAGTGGGAGCAGAGCCTAATCAGGAAAAGAATCTGCTACCAAAAAGGAAACATGGAACACGAACTGTTGCTGCTTCGCATTCCGAAGCCCGAGCCCAAATAAACAACACAGAGCAGCTAGAGAGACCAAAGGAACGGTGGGCAGAGCACCTTCCCCAACAAACACTGGTACTGTGGACATCATACACACAGCAAATATATGTGTGTTTATATATGTAAACGTGTGTGTGTGTGTGTGTGTGTGTGTGGTATATAAAACACCACATACCCTACCACACCCTCCATACACCACACCACACCCCGTACATACATACATACATACATATATATATATATATATATATCATGCATACATGCCACACATGTATCTCATCACATCATACACACATGCATACACACGTCCACATACTAAACCATATACATATTATGTGACTATAACATGCACCATGCACAGCATATACAAATGCCACAAAAACACAACATACACATGCCACACACATAGATACCATTCACACCTTGTAGAAACACATCATCATACACCCATAGGACTTCTCTCTACACAGTATGGACCAGGGCAATAAAATATTGAGTCACCCAAGAAAAACTAGCCTAAAAACTGCGTGATGAACCAAGACCTTCACTCTGTGTTTTTGCTTTGGAAGGAAAAGCAAAGGGGTAGTCATGGGAACGGGCAATGTGCAGCCCTCAGCATCTTCATCATCACATGGTCCATGGAGCGGGGGCCTCACCTGCCTCCTTGCCTAAAGTTCTCAGGGCTTTGCCCTGCTACCCACATCTTGCCCGGTGAAGTAAACCCAGGGGACTCGGAAGGTTCATTCGTAGACTAAATTTTCTTTGTGTCTTCCCTCCTTCCTAGAGAAGTGGTTCCCCTCAGAGGAGCGTGATGTCCACTGCCCACTCCAGGTGGAAGGGCTGGCAATGTCTGCCATAGGGCAGGCAGGGGTGAGGGTTAGGTCTGGAGCAGAGGAAAAGGAGGGTGTTCCCACAGGTGGATGACTGAGCCCTGTGGCAGGCTGCACTCTCGTTCCGGAGCCCATTTTAGGCACACACGGTCATTGGAGGCAGGTGGTATTGGCATCCCTGCCTCACCCAAGAGCAAACCAGGCAGGCAGGCTAAGAAATCACACATTCAGAATGTTTGAGAGGCAGGATTTAAATATAGACATGCCAGTATTTGAAACCACAACCCTAATGTGCTTTATTTAACTTTTTCAACCTTTGGTGTTCTTAGTCACAAATTAGAGATTAGCCCTATTTTTGCCTTCAGTATCCCTATATTTTACTCTCTAAATGGTAGCCAGAAAGATTATACCAATTAGGACTCAACTACCAGAAGCAGAGATAAACTGCCTGGAGATGGCCTTAATGGGCTGGTATGGATCTGTCCCAAGGTCTTCTGGTCCAAGCCTCGGGGCAGGGGGACCCTTGTGTCCATAGTCCACTGTTACAGGTAAAGGCCCAGCCATCACATCTGTGTTCCACGCTGCAAATGAAAGGCAAAAACAAAGAAGAGAAAAATTAAAAGCTGCAATGAATTTTTGGCACACTTATCATTGCCTAAGCTTCGTTACATACCTTATGCTGGCTGCACGATGGACGGGACATACAGTTTTTAATGATGCCATGTGTCCCGCTGAAAGTGTAGCTTTTCTATTATAAGGAAGGGGAAAGGAATGGATGTGAGGGAATGGTATGCCCTCTCTGCCAGAGCAACCCTTTCGAAATATAAGTCTGTTCTAATCTACACAGCTTAGCCCTGAGTTATCTCTCCCGTGCAATCTAAAAACCCAAGGCTTTAAAGCAGCCCCTGAAACCCCGCAGGTCTAGTCCTTGCTCCTTCTGTGGCCCCATCTTACCATCATTCCTGAGTTATTCTGCTGTGTCTCCTGTCTTCCTCCGGCTGTGCCTCCAGGGGCCTGCTCCCCTCAGCCCTCAGCTTGTTATACCTAAAAGGCTCCTGCATCATCACGTTAGCAGGGACAACCCTGCAGAGACAGCAGTCCCTTTCCTCGGGACTCTGCACCCCTTCCCTGGTCCCCCTTTTGCTGGCTATTGCCACCCCCTACTCTGCCAGGAACACTCTTGGTTAACATTTGACTTTTTCTGTGGGACATTTAATGGCATTAGGGACTTCATCTGCTGTTTAAAGCTATGGAAAATTCACACACCGCTGGAGACATTGGGCACGCCCCCCTACACACGTTCTGAAGAGACAATGACAGACTGAATACATTCTTGCTCTGCTTCTATTTCCAAACAGGGGAGAGGGTGCTCCAGTTATGCCGTCTGAACCGGCTTCAGACAGGAAGAGGTGCCTGGGCTCACTGTCCTGCTACTCAGCACCTGTCTGTCAGCTGAAAAGTGAAACCAGAGCTGCCAGTCGTGAGAGCACAGGGAATGGCGGGGAAACAATTTCCAGTCACTTCTCCCCAAGGCACCAGGACTATTTATTCTCATTTCTACCTCTCTGCCTTTAGTTTTGAAGAAGTGTGGCTCGGGGCACATAGCCCTGGGTCCAGCACTTTGATGGTTTATTGCTAATTAAGTAGCATAGAACTGAAGCCTGGGATGAGATCGGCCCATTTCTGGTCCTCCTTTCTTCCTTTGTGCCCTCACAGCGGGAGGGGGCACTTGCCAAGCTGTGCTTGGCCAAGTTAAAATGAGACCAGATGGTCAGAAAGAAAGGGATTTGGGTCCAGGTTCGGGAAAGGGGAAGCTGTGTGTGTGTGTGTGTGTGTGTGTGTGTGTGTGTGTGTGTGTGTGTACAAGGCAAGACTCCTGCATGGCCTCTGAGCAAAGACCAGAACATTCAGTCCTGAGGTGTGTTTCTGAAGGGCAGCATTCCCCTGCAGGGGGGTTCAGGGGAGGGGTGCAGGATGAGTGTGCCCTTCTGTGCTAATCTCCCAGGACTTGGTGCCAAACCTCAAAATCACTTTTGCTCTGCTGGAGTTTTAATTATATGTGGCTTTTAATTTTGAGAAACAGAGCACACTGATTTATGTTCGGTGACAAGGGCAAAAGCAGGGAGGTGAAGCCATCACTTTGGGCGTTTGCTTTCAGCAAGCCACGCTAGGAAGAAAGAAAACAAATTCCAGCAAAGATGGAGGAAGTGAGGCTCAGTGCGGAAGTGTTTTTAGGGAGACCCCTCTTCTATTCTCCAGGGAGACCCGTCTTTTTTTCCCACAGGGTACAGAACTCAGGCTGTTCTGCACAGGGTTGAGATGTGCTGTTCCTGCCTCTTTGGCCCTGTGGAGAGTCAGCAGACAGAGGACAGGAAGTCGGGCAGCACAAGATGGCAGGGATCCAGGCCGGAAGCAGGCTGGGTGTGAACAAGTGTCTTCATGGCAGGGACAGATGGGGAAAGGGACCTCAGCACAAAGCTGCTGAGACCAGAGGAACCCGACTCCTTGTCCTCTGCTAAGCCTCATACCACGGCCGGGGATAGCAGTGCTCTCTATACACGACTTCTGTTCATTGGACACATGGTTTCAACGTGACCACGCTGGCACAGACACAAGACCCTGCGGGGAGAAGTGGCAGGACCCACCAGGCTGTTTCATTCCGACTGTCTCTGGCATGCCAGCGTCCCACAATCGCAGTACATGTAGCTGAGACTATACATTACCCCATCACCTGCCGTCAGCCCAGCTTGCTCGCAGTGAGCTTTGTGGTGTAAACAGCAAGCAACTCAGGAGGCCATTTGGGAGGCTGGATGCTCACGGTCACTCAGCCAGTGATTTATAAAACTGAGACTACAGTGGGCAAAGCCCTGTGGGTCTTGTGTGTTAGGACTAGTTTTAAGATCCCTAGCGAGCATGGAAGCCTGCCTATGATCCCAGCACTTGGAAGAGGCCAGCACAGAGGAATCTCAGCAATAAGCTGGCAGATAGTCTAGGAGAACTGGTAGACAAAAGACCTTGCTTCAGTAAGTAGTGGAGACTGACTGGGGAAGACATTGGCATCAACCTCTGTCCTTCACACACATGCGCATACAAGTGAATATCCATACACATGTGTGCATACACCCATTTACACATATGCACGTGCAACACGTACATAAGCAAAATAACAGTAACAGTGATAATGATAATAATGATAACAACAACAGAGTGAACCTGTGGGGTTGGAGAGATGGTTCAGTACTTAAGAGCACAGAACGCTCTTCCAGAAGACCCAGGTTCAATTCCCAGCATCCACATGGTAGTTCACACCAGTCTAACTCCAGGTTCCAACACCTCTCACACAGACACACATGCGGGCAAAACACCAATGCACATAAAACAAAAATAAATTAAAAAAAGAAATCAACCCCGAACCCAGAGCTTGCCTCTCTCTTTGTTGACATATTACCTTTGCAGCGTGCTATTTATTCACATGCCTTGTCTTTTCTTAGTGAGCGAGAGCTTTGTTGAATTCCCTTGGGCAGGGACTGGAGAGCTGCCCTGACAGGGTCTGCTTTCTCCTTCATGTGTCTCAGCTAAAATGGAGACAGGGCGAATGCAGAGAAACATATCTCTATGCATGTCTCCTCCCTGTGCGCTTAACTGGATATTCACATTCACACATCCTGAGGGTGTTGTTGGAAGCTTCTGGAAACATTTCACTTTGGATTTGAAAAGACTTAAAAACTGACTCATGAGCTTGGCTGTAGAAGTTATTCCTTGTCAGAGGAACTATGTACAGATTTGGGCCAAAAGATGCATTTGACTGGAGAGAAGGGATTTGGGATGAGATTTGAACAGTTGTCAGCAAAGAAATTAAACAGCCTAAGAAAACCTCCTCAGGGTGATGCTTTTCTGCTTAGATAGTATTACTTTTTAGGCGCCTTCTAGCTGGGATCCAGATATAGAATACTGTCTGGAAAAATTTGTCCCAACATTGTTTGGCTTCCTTAGCACGGTGCATGTCAGTCAGATTGTGAATAGCTGGGTCTTTTGGAAGTGGGAAATGGCTCAGAGTCTGGGTGACTCCACCTAAATTTAGGACTCTGGGATCATTCATCTCAGTGTTAACTCGATGGAATTTAGAGTCACCGTGGAAACAAATCTCTGGGCATATGTTTAAGAAGTTTTCTAGATGATTGGTTCAGGTAGGAAGACCACCCCGGATGTCGGTGGCTGCCACCCCAGGGACCACACAAAAGGAGAAAGGAGATGAACATAAGCCGCCTTTGCTTATGTCCAGTTACCTCCTGGTGCCACACGTCCCTGCCATGGTGGATTGTGTCTCCAAGAATTGTAATCCAGAATAAACCCTTCCACCTGTGGTTGAGATGCTTTTGTCAAGTGTTTTTGTCCTAGCAATGAGGCAAGTGGCTGGTCTCCATGCTGAGGGGCAGAGAGGAGATGGATGCGTGGCTCTGATGTGAGGACTTCCACCTTAGGCCTCCTTATCCCCTGCTCTAGACACGGAAAAATGATTTATGGATTAAAAACCCCACTAGGAGGATTCGCCATCTCATCTTACGTCACTGGGACCTCAGGACCAGAAGGGAGCATCATGATCTCTCTTTGGGAAGCCACCTTTCCCAGTGTGCACAGACCTGGGACTGGGCTGCGTCTGGGTTCTCTGCCACTCCTTCAGGTTGATGGCCCTTCTTGGACAACCCAGCATGAATCCTGTAAGTCAATGTAGTAGGTTTGCTTTGTAATAAATAGCCCTTCTATTGGCTCTGTTCTGTTAGAGGATTCCGGCCTAGGTAGAGTGTCTCTACTTCTATCGGCCCTCCAACCCACCACAGATGACAAAGGCCCGTTTCGTGAGGCATGATTTTCAAAAACGGAATGTGGTGTGGCACCAGGAGGTTGAAATGGTGGCTGGGACAGACTGTAACATAGGATTCTGTGTAAGAGACATTACAATCAACTGTCCCTTCATCTCCCACCCATCTTCATGGCTAACTGATGGTAAAAGGGAAAGCTGCATGTTCAAGGCTATTTCTAGCTAGATACAGAACTCCTATTATTTGTGTATACCTAACATCATGGTTAGAACATTTATAACCTGAAAACACACCATGTATGTGTCGTTCAGGAATGGAAGGCTTGGAAACCTATCCAAGCCTTAACGAGCTGCCTTCTATATCATGTCCTTTGACAGTGGCAGAAGGTACTATAAGACAGACCAGCTAATTTTTGACCAGAGAAACGAAAGGCAGCCACCGAGGAAGGGAAATCACACGGCTTTGAGACCCTGGTAGAAATCTGCAAGCCAGACCAAGGGTACAGTGAGAAGGGTCAGAAGTCACCTGGAACCATTGAGAAGGGGTCAAGTTCATGATTCACTAATGCTTTTTTTTCCTTTGGGTTCTTGGAAGGCCTGTCCTGGAACTCACTCTGTAGACCAGGCTGCCCTCGAACTCATGGAGATCCTCCTGCCTCTACCTCCCAAGTGCTGGGATTAAAGGCGTGCGCTACCAACACTCAGCTTGTTCAATAGGTTAGCAGTGAAGAATAAGATCCAGATGAAGAACGAAGAAAAGCCAGTGTGAAGGGCAATCCTGGACTGACTCATCAGTGTTATTTGCCTAGCACCGTATCTGGCGGTGACCTGCTGAGGCTGATAGGACTGGCTTTACTTCTACCTGCAGAATCTTGAGCAGGTTCCTCTTTGGTCCAGTTCTGAACTGGAACGAGGCTATCGAGGGATGGAGACAGGATCCTGTGACTGTGAAACACTGCTGAATTGACTGGGCAGCGATCCAGAGAATATTGTTTATTAATTTAGTATACATATTTCCGTCTTCTAATTAAAACACTAAAAGGAAGGTGTGTGTGTGTGTGTGTGTGTGTGTGTGTGTGTGTGTGAAAGAGAGAGAGAGAGAGAAAGAGAGAGATGTATGTACAGGTACCCACAGAGACAAGAAAGCCTCAATCTGCTGGGTCTGGAGTTCCTTGGCTTGGTCAGCTGCCCCGCGTAGGTGTAGACACTGGAAGTTGAGTTGTGTTCTCTGCAAGAGCAGCAAGTACTCTTAATCATTGAGCCATTGTCTTTCCAGCCTTCACAGGACACACTTTCACTTTCTGGGTTTAAATAAAGACACTGAAAAAAATCACGCTTGTGTCTGTCACAAGGTGACCATCAAATGAAACCAGGCTAGCCCTCTCCTAGATAGCTAAATATTTCCTAGATAATCCACACGTATCAATCCATTTGTCTTCAGTTTACCACCACTCCCGTGATCACACCCCCTTTAAGCTTCAATAACGTAAACACCGATATACCTAATGCCATATACTAACCACATTTTGTATTACACATTAATGCAGGGAAAAGAAAGGAAAATGAAACACATGTACACACACATGCAGTCTACACGGATACATCAAAGGAAAGAGTAATTACTACAGTCACCATTTATGCACCAGGTCTTACCATCATAGCTTGTAGTTTATTCCTTCCATATTCTTTCTATCGCTTTTTCCAAGAGGAGAGAGCCTTCTGCAGGCCCAAGCTCCTTGTCTGATGCAACAATCCAAACCTTAACCCTGTTAGTTATGTGGCCTTTACTGAGGTATAACTTCCTGTGGTGTCCCCAGTGTGGCATCCAGACTGTCTACTTCCCTCCCTCCTGTCCTCAGACTGGACTGGTGCCTCAGTTTCCCTTTGCTAAGGTCTGTGGCTCCAGACAACCCAAGGCTTCAGGTGGATGGCACAGCGCACAATTAAGGAAACTACTGTCTTTCCTACCTTGCATTCCCTGTCAAGATCACCCAAACCTGCTTGCGTTTCCTGAAAGCCACAGGCAATCTTCTTGGATTTTCTTTTTGAGCAACTTCCAAATTCTCTCTGAGACATGGCCTTGGAATTCAAAGCATATTAGACCTTTCGCCCTCGATCCCCCTTAAGAATGTTCCACTTGGAAACCAAAGAAAGGAAAGAGGAGGAGGATCCGGGAGGAAGAGAAGAAGGGGCAGGGAGGGGGAGGAGAACAGATCCCCCAGAGAGAAGTATATTGAAGGAGCTTCTTGTCCTAGGCCCTCTGGCTGTCCCATTCATGTAGTTCATGGGGTGGAGCTCTTTTCTGATTTGTTGTGTTACATAAAAGCCAACCCAACATGGAATAGCAGTGAAGTCACGTGATTCTTGGGACCTGGGAGCGGTGTGATTTCAAAACTGTGAAGTAATTTTGGAAACATAAACAGAAAAATTATTCTCCAATCCTGTACAGGGCATCTTTTAAGAAAATTGATTTGTAGAAGGCTTAAAATAACAAAAATTGTAGTTTGACAAAATATTGAGCACTCAGTTCATGACAGAAATGGGGAGAGGAGGGGCCAAGATTTTCATTGGCCAAGTTTCAACATGTAAGTCAAGAGACATCAGCAGAGAATTCACTCCGGGCCTGTTCTTCACGTAGTTTCCATTGGGCTTGTGTTACCAAGGTTAGAGTCATGGCAGAATTCACCAGTGAGAAGACACTGAAGGACTGATGGCCTCTGTCCTCTACGCCTTTTTCACTTTTCTGATGGCTCTGCCAAAGCCTTGGCATTTTTGATGGAAGACTCGGAAGAATGCCAGGCCAAGCCACTGTGGAAGTTGAGCAAGTGGAAACCTGAAGACTCCTGAACCGGGATCCAAAACAAGTCCTTGAGGTGGGATGCGTTGCTTTTATTAGTTGATAAATCAAGCTGATCTGGCCAATGGCCAAGGGGATATATCTAGGTGGGAAATCCAAACAGAATTACAGAGAGAAAGAGGGCGGAGTCAGAGAGATGTCACGTAGCCACCAGAGAAGCAAGATGTGAGGTAACAAGCCAAGAGCATCATGGTAAAATATAGATGATTATAAATGGTTTCATTTATAGGTAGAGCTAGCCCCTAAGAAGCTTGAGCCATTGACCAAACAATTATAATTAATATTAAGCCTCAGAGTGGTTATTCGCAAACTGGAGGGCAGAACAGAAACCCCTAGTCACAATCCCTCCCTTCAGTAGGTTGGTTTCGCCGTGTATTTTGCCACGGCAATGTGAAATAACTACTAGAAATGTCCAGTTCTCTCACTGTGAAGTAAGAAATGACTGTGTGTCATTTCACAGTATCCTTGTGAGACTGGGCTCCAGGGACCCACAACATTAGCTGGTCTGATGCCACATTGTCAAGTCACCTTCCCTTCACATGCCCTGACTCACTCTGGCGTTTCCTGTACTATGCTACTCCTGGGAAAGCCAGGCAGCCACTATGAGCCAGACACTGTATCAGGGGTTCATGGACTGGCGAACGACCATCCCGGGATTTCAGGTACCAGAGGGGGAAGATATCAGATGGACTTTTGTGAGTCTAGGATAATAACTTACATCATAGAATTAGTGTGAGGCTGAAACTTGTAAAACTCTGAATATAGTGTCTGGCATATAGAAGCAACTAAGTAATTATTAGGTATTGTATTTATTATCATGATGAGCTAAGGCATCGGGTGTTTGGCATTTCCTTGTTAAAATATCAGTTCCCAGGCAAAGACAATGCATTCAGCTCCAACTGGCCACTGCTCTATAACATGGACAGATAGCTGGGATAAGTGTTTGTCCCTGTGCTGTCCCTTAGAGGAACAGGACAGAGCAAGGTCAGGCTTGCTGCCCTGGGTGGAGGAGCAAGAGCTGGTCAATACAGGAAGCAGGAGAGTGGGAGCTCTGGGATATTCCCAGGAGCCCTCCTGGTTGTAGGGTCCGTTCTAGCATTCTAGAATGTGTAGGTATCATCATAGCCTGGACCTGATGGATCTATACTTCCCTGAGTTCAAAACCCTCTAAGAAGAGAAGCAGTGACATGATTTGATACTGGGTCACCTTTATCCATTACTTGACCGTTTTGGTGCATTTGTTAAACGTAGTTTGTTTATGGTTTCAGAAGTTAAGGGAAGGTTCCCGGGGGGAGAGAACATACACGTATGATGTGCCATCAAATGTTGCAAGTACTTTGGCAGAACACACGCATGCTCGGCATGGCTCTTCCACACAGGAGACAACATGGCTCTTCCACACAGGAGCACCAGGAAGAAGGATTTTTCTGGTCTACATTTTGACCGACTATGGGCCTTATAGCCTGCATTCCCAAGCTCGGCTCCATGCCCCACCTTGAAGGTGGGACATGGGGAAGTTAATTCCTTTCTTTGGACTTACTTGGGTCTGATCCTAAATTCTGAACATGACATGGGAGTTGACACAGGAGCCTGGCCATGGCCCCTCCCAGGTCACTTCCTCCCTTAGTGAGTACAACCTGAAACAAGCAAGAATCAGCTAAACAAACCGCTTCTCAGCATAAGGCCTGTTGGGCTTGGTAACACACAGTTTTGGTGGCAAAGCTAATGCCTTGCCCAAGGGACTCTTGCCACAGGTTGTGTGGGGACACCAGTGGAAAGTAGGAACTCTGAATCCAGGTAGCCTGAGTCTAAGTCTGGGCTTCTTTCCTCATTCATTGTATGGTCTTGGGCAAGTTCCTGGACACTGAGTTTCAGCTACTTCATCATGCAACAAGAGTGATACTATTAATCATAGGATGGCAAGGGATAATTTTAGTGATTGGCATACAGTAAGCACCCAACACATGCGGTAACTATTTTGGAAAGACTCCTGGCAGGGTACATTATCCAGCAAGGCCCCTGATCTGCATGTCTTGGGGGCTGTCAGTCAACAGTCTAGAGTCAACTGTGCATTGTTCCTGGTCAAGACAGATTAAAGAACTTGGTATGTTCACTTTGGCTGCAGACATGGGCAGTTCATGGGTCCATATACCATGGGCTTCCTTCTCTCCAGGCTGCAGACTATGTACTGCACACACCTGCTCTTCTCTGCCTAAAAGGATGCGAACTTGATCAGCAAGCCTGACTCCTGAATCTGCCCTTCAGCAATGATAAAAAAAAAAAAATAAAAAGGACAGATTAGAGTCCTAGGTTCTATTCACGCTGGTGATTCTGGGATGGTCACTGTCTTAGTTGCTTTCTTATTTCCATGACAAGCTGCATGAAGCAGCTTGAAGGAGGATGTGGGTTTTGTAGCTTACAGTTCTAGGGGATGTGGCCCGCCGTTGTGGGGAAGGCATGGTGGCAGGAGGATTCTAGTCACATTGCACCCTTGAGGTCCAGTCTGCAATGATCCACTTCCTCCAGTGAGTCCCCACCTACCTAAAGAGGCCACACCTTGTCCAGTAGTGTTACTATCTAGGAATCAAATGTTCAAACGCATGGCCCTATAGGAAACATTCACATTCAAACCACACTTCATAGCCCAGGGCGGCAACTGGCTCAACAGTACAGCCTTCCCCTTTCTCTATCTCACACTCCCCTTTCCCTGCCAGGATCTCAGAAACTGGTTTCACAGAAACCCTTCATTCTCCATCTATTTATCAGGAACCCAAACCACGGCATTCATTGACACGTGCCTCGGAGCGAGTTTAACACTGGCTGAATGAGGTGCAAGGTCATACAGCTACCTGTGTGCAATCATAACTGTCTAGACAGCCAGCTCAGGTCTAAGCGCATTTTTTTTTTTTTTTTTTGCTGGCTTGAATTATTTGGGTTGGCTTGCCCAGACAGTTCTGGACTCCCTCCAAAATTCTTCCAGCCCCCGCTTTCCTTTAGTCTTGGGGATTTAACCTCTGAAGTTGGCAGGCTCAGAGAACAGCACAGAATTCTGTGGAGGGTAGATGTGGCTGTTCCCACGAGCAAGCGAAGGTAGAGGTGAAGCAATGCTTCTCTACTGAGGCAGCATGGTCATCCCACCTCTGCTGAGCCTAGAGACGGAGATTCAGGCTGGCATTCCCCAGGGATCAATACCATTATCCAAGGGGAGGTGTAAACATGGGTTTGGAGGTGTGTTCGGAAGTGGAGCAAGTGTGAACTCTCACCTTGGCTCACCCAGATTGTTCTTCCAAACTGTAGAGCTGATGTGAACAATGCACGTACCACAATGTCCAGGTCCTTGAGATAAACCTTCCAGCTGAGCATGGACCACTCCTATAATCCCTAGTGCAGAGGAAGGGAGGAGATTCAACCATAAGAGTCCTCTCCGTCTTCCTTAGTACACTCAAGATGAAATAAGGGGAAAGGGCTAGGAACCCAGGGTGCCAGACTCCAAAGGGAGTGGTTATGCATTTCAAGAGAACCGATGGTATAGTGACAAGGATAAGGATTCACTGAGGGTGTCACTGGGCTAGGCAGGCAGTGTACTGAATATATGGCCCCATCACAACTCACATTTGGAGACGAGGATAGTACAGAGAGAGGGGATGAGATGAACATTGACTGAGGTGTGTCTGGGCCCTAGTTTGTATTCTTGCCCATCACAGCTGGAATGCTGGACTCTGAACATCTGGGCTGGGGTCCTTCTGATGTTTCTCATTACTGTCATCAGCACTTATGCTCAAGGTGACACACTGCAGGTTGAGTACTGCATGAATGGTACAAAATTAAGTTAGTTGTGCACCTCCCTGATTGAAATCTCCGTGCTTTTCATATTGTTTCCCTGTAATGGTTACAGTCAATTATTCAGCAGTTTCCACACTGGCTTCTTCCAGCTCCTCAGTCAGTATGGGGGTGACGTCACACACCCCCTGGTGTGTCACAGCGTCACCTCCTGCTGCCCCCCCCCCCCGCCTCCATTTTGTTGGGATAACCTTTGGGAAGGTGCCTTCTCCAATGGCATCACAAGAGTGGAAGCTGACTTCATCCTTCCCACTGTGGCTGGAGCAGAGTTGCAGAGAGCACAGGATTAGTTGGCAGAAGAAAAGGGATTTTGGATTTGGATTCCTTGGATGTATTTAGTGGGCTCTTTACAGGATGTGTGAAATCACTATTATGGGGCCACCACTAGGTGCCAAGCAATGCTATGAGCACTGAGGATAGTCAGCGGGTAAAAACCAGGAGCCTTCTCACACCGTGCTAGCTTTCTGGTAAAGCAAATAGGCATGTACATAATAGAACAGTATGTGTAGGGATGAGAAATAAGCAGGGTGAGGAGTCATGCATGCGTGCACATGAGCATCTCTCTCTCTCTCTCTCTCACACACACACAGAGGGTAACCAAAGATGGTCATAATGGATGATAAAGAGAGACCACAGTTCTACAGACACAAGGAGCAGAGACCCTGGGGTGGGAATGGGATTGGTGTGTTGTGAAACAGGAAAGGAGGTTCACAAGGTTGGGCAGGGGTTGCTGTGAATGGCAGGAATTAAAGATGGAGAGACATCAGGGCATATGTTTGTAGGAGGCTTGCCAGCTCTAGCTAGACTGTTGCAGGGTATGGGGGACCGGATGACACGGTTGAGCTTCTATCTAAAATGTAGTAAATTGTAGGTTGTCTAGGGGCAAATGATGGTGAACTTAAGTTGGAACTTGATGATGTTGAGGATGCCCAATGAGTTGGTACATTATTTCTGAATGTATCTGTGAGACCGTTCCTGAATGGGTTGGCATGTTGGTCAGCAAACCCTGTAAGAAGTCCTGCCCTTGATGTGGGAGGTACCACCAACCATATGTGGGCCTGGATGGAACAAAGGGAACGCCCCTCTCCCCCTCATGTCTTCCTAGAACACGGTGGTTTTCTCCTGAACAGACCTTTGGGCTGCGAGACTTGAGCCAGTGACCCTCTTAAGGCTCATGGGCCTTTGGCGTTGGATGAAGAGATAAACTACTGGCCTCTTTGGAATTGAAGCTTCCAGCTTCTAGGAGTGAGCTATGTTACTGGCTTCTCTAGTCCTGCAACTTACAAAAGGCTGTCATGGGATCTTTGAAGCTTTGGCATCGTGTCAGCCAGTTTCTGGCAAATCCTCACATGCATATGTGCACTATCAAGCACATACACTCACTCACACACATGCATACATACTCATGTACCAGGTTTTTTCTTTTGGGCTACTTACCAGCTCCCAAGTCATAACACAGGGTTATTATTATTATTATTATTATTATTATTATTATTATTATTATTATTATTATTATACAGAGACTCCTTAGTTATGGATGCTTGGCCTGGCTAACTCTTTTAACTTAATCTGTTTCTCTTTATCTATCTTTTGCCTTGGGGCTTTTTACCTTCTTTCTTTCTGTATATCTAACTTTCCTGCTGTCTCTATGTCTGGCTGGCAGTGGCTGCCTGGCTTCCAGCCCCAGGCATCTCCCTCATACTCTCCCTCTTTTTCTCTCTTGAGCCTAGATTTTTTTTTTTCCTCCTATTTATTCTCTCTGACCTTCAGCCCCAACCATCCTTTCTCCCGCCTAGCGATTGGCCATTTAGCTATCTATTAGACCAATCAGGTGCCTTAGGCAGGCAAGGTGAAATGGCAACACACCTTCACATTATTAAACAAATGCAGCACAAACAAGTGTAAGACATCCTTACATAGCTAAAGTAATACAACATAAACAAAAGTAACATGCCTTTACACAGTTAAAGTAATATTCTATAGCATAAACAAATGTCCCACAACTTTGCCTAGTTAAAATACTATCCCACAACACACTCAGACTCACACACACACACACACACACACACACACACACACACACACACACACGCACATCACTCAGAAGAATATACAGAAAGACAATGTTGTATCTTTGCTTTGTGCTTCAGAGCTTCTTTGTAGGAATCCCTGACTTGTTTTCTCTCCTTTACCAAAGCATCCAGATCGCTTCATAGAGTAATGTTAGAACAGAAATTAAAAGTCAAAGAAGCCTAATGTTTAGCTTAACCTAGGATGTCAAAACCCACATCACACAGGCAAGCTTTGGAAACCACAGTCTGCCCTGTATGAAGCCAAGTTTAATCAAAGGGGAAGGGTTCTAATCTCCAGGGTGCTTGGAGCAGGAGAGAGATTCTATACAAGAGAATGAGTGATAGAGGATCGCAGAAGTCACAAACTGCATGCCCTGTCATCTTCCTGGCTCTAGGTAAGGGCTTGTGGGGTTGGAGAGGACCAGGGGAAGAACACAGGATGTGGCTCTGGAATTCTAGATGACAGGATCAGACCTTGCTTCTGAAAGATGAACCACAGAGAGCTGCTTGGGGGCAGGGACCAGATGTCAGTGTCCAGAGACTGGATAGCAGTAGGAAGCTTTGTGGGAGGCTCATCACAGTCTGGATACCATTTGAGTCCTTTCATGAGATGGGCACCAGCCCGTAAGGGTTGGGGGAGTACCACACGGGCTGTTTCTCTTACCGATGTCTAATGAAGCTCTGGTACCATGTACTTCACTATTTTTTGTTAGATTTTTCCAGATGAAAAAACTCCTGCTCACACGGTAAGGTTTCTCAGAGCTCCATCCTCACTGCTCTACATGGAACTACCACTTTTTAATGACCCTCAAACACATGCTAGATGAGGATGGTGTGGCCTTGTATTTAGTGAGGATAGATGGGGAAGCCGGCATGAAAATCAGGACTGGGCAGATAGTGCTGAGACCATGTCCGTTATAAAGAAAAAAGTTCACTTGAAAGGAGAGTTTTGATCTTGAAGGTATTTGGGACAAACTTTTAAGCTTTCTGCTCCAAAAAGGTATAGGAATTGGGACTTGTCTCTCTTGCCATTATAACAAAAGCAGAAAAAGTGAACAGACTAAGGAGTTGAAGATTTAGAATCAATGGAGAACTGAAGTTTTAAGACCAACCTGGTGCCCTGAAATCTCAAGAAGGCCAGACAGCACACTACAGGAGTGTGAAATCTGAACACAACACCAACACTACAGGAGTGTGAAATCTGAACACAACACCAACACTACAGGAGTGTGAAATCTGAAGCAACACATGGAGGTAGCAAACTCGTAACTAGACGAAAGTACATCTTCCACCAAGACCCATTAGCTTTTGGTTCCCATTACCTGATACAATACATGGGTCTTCCAATGGAAGAACAGAAGTACCCTTATCTGCCGAGCAATCTTTACAGATAATATGTCTACAAACAGCTACAAGGCAGGATAAAATCAGGACAAAGTACTCAGTGTGAAAAGTCATCAGATCTGGAGTTGGGTAGAACAGGAGGAAGACTGCAAGATGATCAAGGCCAGCACCAACAATCGCATGTCACGTTGATAATGCAGTCTTCTTGTGAAAATGGGAACGTCATCTCTTGCAAACTTTCACCTGAGCACACACTACTCACGCCCAACTGGAGGAAAACGCCGCATACAGTCACACTGAAGGGAACTCCACAAAATATGGCTACTCTTCAAAACTGTGAAGTTCACTAAAAACCAAAGATATCCTGAGAAACTCAACCAGAAGAAACCCAAGGAGACTTGGGTATTCAATTAAACTGATACATAGGCGGGAAAGGGGGCACTGGGTAAGAACAAAGGAAATCTGAATAAAACATGAACTTCAGTTAAGTAACTTCAGTTAAGTAATATTGATGTTTAAATGTTAAATATAGTAAGTAGTAAATGGGTCTAGGGTGTTTGAGAACTCTTGGCACTGTATTTGTGATCTTTGTATAAATATAGAATAAAATGTTTTTAAAAATGCTTAGGTCCGTCCAGGCTAACAAAATCACCAAGTCTCTCTAGGTGTAATAAATTACATTTTTATTTTGTTTTGTTTCCTTTTGCTTTGTTTTGACTGTTCTGTCTAGGAAACTTCTCTGTCTACTCTAAAAATCACAAAGTATGAGCTATGGCATCAGAAAGTTCTAGAATGGCTGCCAATGTTGACTTTGAGAAGGCAGAAAATTACGGTGACTAATTCGAATCAGTTATTAGCTTAGTGACTCAAAGCATGATACTCAGCTTTTCTACCCCCGGATTCTCATCTGTAAAACAGAGAGGAAAATGAGGATACCAGCATCATAAAACTGTGTCTGGGGTTGAGTGAAGTAGTGTCTTCACAGTGCTTTGAACATGAATGAAGGGTAAGCCCTACATCTATCTACGTGAACTTAACAAAAGGCAAATGATCTCAAATCTGCATTCAAGACAGAAGCGGTAGAATTAGCGCTCGGTGTGTGGGAGTTTAGCTACTGTCTATTCCTCTACTGTGTTACTGCTCTTCTAACGGAACAACAAATCCCTGGGGCTTTTCCCGCCATTTATTCCCACCTCACCGAGAAAACTGTATTTGTCTGGCCGTGTGCTCACATTTCACGTGTATGGACATACTAAATCACTCTTGTAAGCAACCTTTTTCCAGGTCCCCATGACCCTTTTTACTCTGTATGAGAGCCGCCTGCCTCTCACATCCTGGGAACGAAGTGTCATACCTGGCAACGTCACTGGATCATGTTCTGATGATGTGTGGTGCTGAGGAAAAAGAGTAAGGCTCTGTGTAGTCTCTTTCCATAACAAGTGTCCCTGGAGGCTTGTGGCCCTCCTTCCAACCACACACCTCACATGAGGATCTCCATCTTGTTCAAGTCTCGATTCATTTCCCTAGGTTGGGGCCTTGGTTTCAGTGTCTGGAAAGCAATTTTTGATGCATACGGTGGTTAGAGTTGTCAGAAGGAAAAATAAAAATTTACCATCAAGTAATGAGACCTGACTACAGGGCGTCTCATATCCTGACTGTAAATACCAAAGGTTCAGGGGGGAAAAAATCAACAAAAGGACAGTGAGTGGAGAATAGTAAAGTTGTTCCTGGTGATTCGGGGCATGTGATCATCATCTAAATGTTTGTTCCTCCCCAGACTCATGCTGAAACTCAAACCCGATGCTGTATGGTCACATATGTGGATGTGGAGTCATTGGGAAGCAACCGGGTCCCCTAGGATTGGAGTCACAGACAGTGTGAGCTGCCATTCCGATGTGGGGAATTAAACCCGGGTCCACGGGAAGAATGGCCAGTGTCCTTACCTGCTGAGCACCCTCCAGTCTCACACCCGAGGTTTTTCAATATGGTGGATGTGGACACTCAAGTACATAGCAACATGTCACTCAATCCCCTGTCTGCATTTCTCTTCCCAAGACAGGCTCAGCAGACAATCCCAAAGCCTAACAAGCTGTGTTAGTCTAGAGGGAGGAGCACCTGTTTTTAATGATGCCTCGATCCCGTCAATACCAGTTTGTTTGATTCCTTCCCCAGTTACAGTCACAGCTGCCCATTCATGCGATATTAGAGACTATCTTAAGATCTCCATGGACATTTTCTTTACAACTGTCTTAGTTCTTTTCAGTTTTGTATTTTATTCACTGTCTTTGAAGCATATTCACCCCCCTAGCTCTTCCCAGATCCACCTATCCATCCACTAAACTTTGTGTCTTTAAAGCAAAGCAAAACCAAAGCCTTTCAAGGACGAATGTGTGCTGCCCCAAATATTTGTAGATGTGTGATCGTCACTGGAGCATGGTTGACTAACCAGGGCCTACACCTAGGGGCAAACGGAGTTTTCCTTTCAGCTAACAGTGGCTATTGGCTCCATGGCCAGGGGTGGGATGGTGTGTTCAGCTCCACTCCTCATGGTGGGACTTAGTCTGACTGAGCTTGCACGAGTTTTATGCATACTGTCACAACTACTCTGAGTTCATATGTGTAGCTGCCCTGCTGTCTCCAGATGTTTCCTTACACTCATCCACCATCTCTGGTGGGTCTCTTACACTTTTTCTGTCTCCTCTTCTTCAATACCCCCAGTGCCTTGTAGATGTGCAGAACATACAAGTCACACAGGCACACACACACACACATTACCCCTACACACACACACGCACACACACATACACACACATAAACACACACACACACATTACCCCTACACACATACACACACACATTACCCATACACACACATACACACACACATTACCCCTACACCCACACATACACACACGCACACACACACATACACACATGCGCACACACACACATACACACACATTAGCTCTACACACACACACACGCACACACACACATACACACACGCACACACATGCACACGCGCACACACACAAACACACACGCGCACACACACATTACCCCTACACACACATACACACACATTACCCCTACACACACATACACACACACGCACACGCACATACACACATACACACACACGCACACACATGCACACGCACACACCACATAAACACACACATAAACACACACACATGCACACACACATTACCCCTACACACACATACACACACACACATGCACACGCACACACACACATAAACACACACATAAACACACACACACGCACACACACATTACCCCTACACACACATACACACACACACACATTACCCCTACACACACACACACACACACAATACCCCTACACACACACACACACACTCTTCAGAGTTGATCATTTTGAAGTCTCTTGATCTCTACACCTTTGCCAGGTGTAGGTCTCTGTGTCAATCACCATCTACCACAAATAGAGGCTTCTCAGATGACGGCTGATCGATGCACTGATCTAAGGGTACAACAATAAGTCATAAAGAGTCAGTGTAGGTCTGTCTCCATTTAGCAGCATCATTGTAGGTTTCACATGTGGTCTGTGCACTGACCTTCCTTATTGGTTTTTACTTGTTGAGTCTTACTGCCCTCAACTTGACTGTTTTTCACTTTACTTCCCAAGGGACATTTAAAAGATATATTAATTACACACTGATATTTTATTTATGAAATTGATATTGCCCAATGTCTTTTAATGTATATGAAGATGTCAACATCGACAGATCTTCCTTTGCTGAGATTAGAGACAATAATTGAGATGCTGGAACAGTTTTTAATTGGCCTGTGTGAGAAAGGGGGGGAAATGGGGTTAGATGGGAAGGAAGGAGGCTTGATTCCTGGAGAAAGACCTAGTGTCAGGGCCGGAGAAAGGTGAGGGCTGCACTGATTGCCAAAGGAGAGACTGAGGAATGGGGAATTTGGGAAGAAATACTCCACATGCCCTGAAATGTGACTTCCTTTCTGATTCTACAAGGAAGCCTTAAGATTTTGCAGCCATGTAGAAACTCCTTCATTGTACAAATGCAGAGAAATATTAAATCTCTGCGTTTGGGGAGGGGGTTGTTCTTTTGGGATATGTGTGGAAGCACTGAGTCATGCTACAAGAATGGAATGAGGCAAACCACACAAAGGCAGGATGTAGATTCACCGTCTGCAACGAGCAGATCCAATCTCCCAGAGCCTCCTATGAAGTCTTCTATGGATTGACCTCCCTCGTGGTGATGAGGGGTTGAGTAGTAGGGGAGGACCTGAAACATTTTAACATGGACTACCAGAGCCTCATGATATCTGGTTCCTTTCACAGGTCCAGCTGCATCTTACACTCTACACAAACACATATATACACATGCACATGGACACACACGCACACACACACACACAAATACACTTAACACACACTCTCTTCCTCTCCCCACCCCCCCCCTCTCTCTCTCTCTCACACACACACACACACACACACACACACACACACACATCACAGATATACATGTGATTGAACATGCACCATTTCTCCCAGGAAGTCTGTGCTGTAATTCTCACAAAGATTGTTGGGATGAATGTGCTAGGTCACATTGACAAGTCTGTCCTTTCCCTGACCTTGTTCAATCTACATCTTTCTCCTCCCTCTAGTAGACTAAGGTATACCTACCTTCTCTGAGCTCCAGTCTTCCCTTGGAGATGCACTCTTAATGTACCATCTCAGGGTTTTCTCTGAGCACATTTGGATGTCCACATCGCTATGAAGTGTTTCCAGTGCCCAGCAAACAGGAAGGCACCAAGCCTGGAGTCTCATGAGCAGCTTTACCCACTTTGTTATGTGACTTTTCCCTGGGAGATGTAAGCAAACACATGCTCATTTAGAGTAGCCAATGACCGAGGAAACAATTCCACCCAAGTCCAGCTGGCATGGGTGAGGGGCTACTTGGTGAAGTGTGGATGACCTCGCAATAGCCACATCACAGAAAAACTCCACCCTACCATGGGGTGGCCTCCTGAAAGATGCATAGATGGACACTTCCGACTTCACTGGGAGCACCTCCTAAAACCTCAGGCAGCTTGGGGGAGAATTACATGTAGCTTGAAGAGTGGCTCAGGAGGGAGTGAGCAGATGAAATCTCAGGATATAATCATTCTCTGCACCATCCCCTTCTATGAAAGGTCATTACCAACAGATGAGGGTCTGCTGTGGTTAATCAAAGCTGCTGTCCTTGAGATTCTAACAGTATGGCATGTCCAGTGGACAGTTTTTCAATAGACTGTAAGAGAAGGCATCAGAGAAAAATTATCTAGTAAGAAAGTAATTTTACTTTCCTTGTTACTTTGACAAAAGCTCTGACCAAAGCAACTTAAGGGGGAGCTTAATTTTGCTCATGGTTTTGGGGGTATCGTCCATCACAGTGCATGCTCACACGGGGCTCTGTCCATCATGGTGGGTGTTTGTGGTGAGGCTTGTGAGTGAGGCCAGTGTTTAAGAGTCAACAGCCCAGTCCTTGTGACCCACATTTATCAGCTATGGATCCCATGCCAAAGGTTCTAGAAGCTCTCCAAACAGCATGGCCAGCTAGGGGCCAAATGCTGAAATACACCAATATTGTGCGGGACATGTCATATTCACATCATAACTTTAGAAAAGGAAGATTTCTACTGGTTCCATCTCCTTTCTACAAGTTCTGCCAGTTTGAATTACAACTCTTCAGTGTGACGCTCAGTCAGCCTCTCCAATGCTGACCTGGGCTTAGCCATGAGTGGGTGTTTGTTAACTGCCCTACACTGAGCTGTCAACTCAGGGTCTCTCTTGGTATATGACTGCCACCGGCTGCCAGCCCTGTGTGTGAAAGCATTCTGTAGCATCATCTATCAGTCCACACAACTGTGAAAAGTGTGTGTGTGTGTGGGGGGGTAATTTTCCTCAGATTCTGTCCATTTTTTAATTGATTTGTTTGTTTTGAAACAAGATCTTTCACTGGCCTAGAACTCATCAAAGAGCCCAGAGTGGTCATGGGAACCCAGGAACCCTGTTGTCTCTGTCTCCCCAGTGCTGAACTTTGAACTTGGGCTCCCACACTTGCAATTGCACCTGAGCCTTCTCACCAACTTTGAAAGTGTTCTTGTTTTGATTTTTTTGAAGATGTTGGTGTGTTAGGTGGTTTGCTGTATAGATATGGAAACAAAATTGTCGCCCTAATCAGCACTTGTATTTAACTTGTATTCAACTGAATTACTGATTCCCAATTTCATTCATAAATATCTAAGATGTAAATCCACATACAGCTTGGGCTACATATGACTCGCACATCTCAATCCTTTGGAAATGTACTGCTAGACTATTATGCATGTAAAATATCTATTCAACAGTGCTTTTCGGATCAGTCCCTGAGCAAAAGTCAAGCTGTGATGCTGAGCCAGTCACAGATTGTCCAGCTCCACAGAGGCCCTTGAGCCTGAGTTATCCTTCTAAGGTGTTGGACCAAGATGGCATGTCTTTACATTTCCATGCAGTGTGTGTGTGTGTGTGTGTGTGTGTACCATCCTAGGGAAAGGTATGATCTAGAATGAAACTGCTCCTTACAGCCCAGGTCTCCACCGAAGTAGTCCCATGCAATGAGACAGGCAACTTAGAGAAAGGGACTCTGGGTAGTGCCTTCCTGTATCCACTACAGTACTCAAGATGGTACTGTTCTTATTTGACAGAAGAAAGAGACTCAAAAAGAGGCAGACAAGTCTTTCTATAAAGTTCAGAACTAGAGGTAGACAGGAAGCAAAGAACAGATTCCCAAGGTGTGCAGGTATGGTGATGACCTCAGCTCTCACAGACAGTGGCTCCTTTCTCGTGTGAGTTTGTTCTTCTCGGGATCTTCAACTATTCTAAAGCATGTCCCAAAACTCCATTTCATCCCTCAGGTGTTTGCTATACACACTAGACTCACAGTATCGTGGTTAAAGCCATTCTATGGGAGCTTTATGATCTACACTCAAGTATTACAGGTTTAAATGTAATTGCAAAACACTGTGATAAACAAAAGAGAAACACACACACACACACACACACACGCACGCACGCACGCGCATGCGCACACACACACACGAGATAGGGAGAGAGAGAGAAATATGCAACAAATATTCTGAAAGCCATCTGTGAGCTGGAGATGATAGGGAGCAACCCTTTAAATCCATCTTTGTGTTTCCCATGTCCCCTACCCCCATGTTCAGAGTTTTAGTAATTCTCTCTGAAAATTTGCTTTTAGATAAAAGCAGAGCTGTGCTGTAAGAGTCTCGGGCAGGTTGACAATCAAATTTGTTATCACTTTCACAAGTGGACCAAATACCTCCCCTTAAGCCATAGTTGGCAGCAGACATTTATTTATTTAAATCACTTAGTCTTTACATACTTCCATTAGTTAAAATGTTATGACTTTTCAAGTACCAAGGAGGATTAGGTCTTAGTATTTAGATGCAGGTTTGAGAGAGCATTGCATTTAAATCAGGAAGCCTTCTCTCAATCAAATACACCTGAACAGAGCTTTGTATTGAAGCGTGAGGTCTCATTGTTACCTTATACTTAGTGCTCCTAAGTAATCAGTGACACAAAGCAGACTCCCCACAAAGATTCTACTTCTACCCCCCTTGTTACTGTCCCAAACAAAACAATAGAAAGTTCCAGATACAGTGGGGCGGTATACACTCCTCAGCACCATTATCTTTAACAACCAAGCCTAACTCAACACGGACGGATGCCTTTAGAAGGTGTTCACTTATGTGGTAGTACTGGACGCGTGTAACCGGCATGTCACCCTGCTTCTACCGCCAGAATCTCACTCTCCTTTCTCGCTTATGGATGGCCCTGCTTCTTGGAGAGGAAGGAACTTTGGACACAACTAAAGAAAGTTCAAGAATAGTTCAAGCCCTCATCCTCATCCCCAAAATAGAGGTGATACCTTAAATTCTTTTGAGGATAAGTGTAGCAGCTTCCGATGTTTTGGAAGATGGGGGTGACACCTCCTATTCTTAGAAGATAGGGGTGGGAGCTTCTACTGTTCGGAAGAGCCTTGTTGACAAGGAACCTATGTACCATTTCATCTCCCACTTAACCATTAAACAATGTTTTAAAAATTATTTTAGGTTTATGTGTACAAGTGTTTTCTCTGCATGTAGGCATGTGCACCACATGCCTGTATTGCCCGATGAGGTCAGGAAATGAAGTTGGATCCCCTGAGACCGGAGTTACAGGTGATTGTAAGCTACCAGGTGGGTGTTGGGAATCTTCTGGAAGGGCCCAGTGCTCTCAACCATGGAGCCGTCTCTCTAGCCCCCCATTAAATGTTTTCTGCATAGATGCCGAGTTCTAAACCACCACCAACCAAGTTGAGGTTATTTTATCATTCTGAGAAAAACTCCTTTCCCCTTAGCTGTAATCTTGAGTCTGTCTCCCCCATTCCTGCAAAACCACTAATCTACTTTCTGTCTCTGTAGTTTCCAGTTCTAGACATTTTATGTAAGTGAAATCATATAATGTGACTGTGTTTGTCCAAGCTCGGCATGTTTTCAAGCTTCATTCATGTTACAGCAGGCACTGGCATTCCCTGTCTTTTTATGAATGACTAAGACTCCCCTGTATGGACATATCGGGTTTTATTTGTCCATTCATCATACCGTTTCTACTTTTTAGTTATTATGTCATGCTTCTCTGAATATGTGCATAAATGATGATGTTAACATACTTTTCCTCGATTTCTCATTGGTCTAGAAGTTGACATGTCATTGTCAAATAGTAATTCTGTGTCTACTTCTGATTTCTAAAGTGGCTGTCCCTTCCTATTCCCACCAGCAACATCACTTCCTTTCACCTTTTTTGTGAGGGAAGAAACTTAGAAATGAAGATGGACTCTAACAGTGATCCTACATGTGATAGGCCACAGAAACGGATAGACAAACAAATTTTTTGACAGTAGAAATTGGAAAACAGCAATTTGAAATACATGGAGACAGAAAGTGTATCAAACAACAGGCAGAAACAAAGTGTCAAAATCAGTGAAGGTGAATTACTGCAAGCATTGAAAGATTTTAATTTAGGGTGGCCAGTGGAAGTTCATAGTCCTGGATATTCATGTGTGTGGGGAGGGGGGAGACCGAGCAGATGGACAGCCACACCACCACATTCCTGCCATTCAGTGGCAATGAAAAACAAATGAACCCTTGCCTTCATCCTCAGGATGGAGGGGCCTTGGCCAGTTCACAGAGGCAAGAAGCTGGGTGATGGGGGGAAGATGCTGTGGGTTTCTGGTTCCCTCTTTATTTGCCATCTCCTTTATGGAAGCTGGAGTCTGCCAAGCAGTAAATACAGACTCGTGGGCTGTAATCGCCGTTCTTTATGTTAGGTCCCTGTGACTGTTGGTATGTTGTGTATTGTTTCCCCCAACACGACCCCCTCCTCAAGTCTTCCTCATTGACCTGTCCGGAAATACATTTTCCATTCTTAAAAGCAGACAGGATAGCATGCGCTTCCCAGAAGTCTTTGCTATTCCTGTCACTAGTGCTGACTTCTAAAGCCTGTTGGGGCTCTCCTTGGAGGAGAAGGAAACCCCCATTACTTGGACTAGCAGCCCCTGGCTGATAGCACAGGCATTTTAATCAGTTCCAGCCCAGAAAGGCAGGTTTCCTTACACCGACTCCGACTGAGAATTAGCTATGAAAGTTTGACAAATGTAGAAAACAACGTTCGGCATGACTACATGCGGTTTAGGATCCAGATTACCAATTCTGGGGGTGGTGAGGGGTGGGGGAAAGCTGCACGCTCTAGTAAGATGAGAACCTGTGCTGTGGGACACCAGGACACCTCTGCTTCCGGGCAAGCGGCACTTCTGAGCAACTGCAAACACTTAACGTGGCCGTGTCTCCCTCGGCAGAGAAATACCAGGTCTCCGGAATTCTGCTTGGGGCCTCAAGCTGGGTCAAGAAAAGATAAGCCAGGAGCGTAGTCTATGGCCCCAAGTGTGGCACCTAGAAACCTTAGCACTGTTCAGATTACAACTAAGGGACAAGACACAACAGGTTTTTTGAGGTTTTTATTTGTTTGGTGTGTGTGTGTGTGTGTCCATGCCATGTGTGTAGACAACTATGTAGACACCAAAGATCGATGGTGGAATGTCTCTCTCAATCACAATTTACCTTGTTTTTTATTATTAATGTGTGTGTGTGTTCTTGACTATATGCACAAGAAGGCCAGAACAGAGTATTGGGTCTCTTGAAACTGCAGTTATGAGTGATCGTGAGTTGCACAGTGTGGGTGCTTGTGGTGTCTTGGTAACTGAACTTGGGTCCTTTTTAGAGGGGCTGGAGATCCAAATTCAGGCCCTCATGCTACAAGGCAACAGTGTGTGTGTGTGTGTGTGTGTGTGTGTGTGTGTGTGTGTGTGTGTGTGTGTTGCCTCCCTAGCCTTGAACACCCATCCTTAAAGTTCCCATGACTAAATCAACAATGCTAGGCCCAAGTAGAGCCCTGTCTCTACTGGGAAAGCAGCATGCCTTCCTTAAGATCTCTGCTCTCCTCCACTGAGTACATGCTTTAGAAACTCTATGAAACAAGGAAGCTGATGTCTCCCTCTGGGGTTGTGCTGTGACATGTACAATCGTAAGTGGCAGCCATACCCCCCAGTTACAGCCCTTCACTGATCACCTTGTTCCTGCATCTCACACTACAGACTCTGTTTCCCCAGACCTGCGCTCCGATAGACATATGTCACTTTCTCCTTCTTCCTCCCATGTGGCTGGGAGGTGCACTTAAGTGAAATGGCCCACCCTAGTACAAAGCTGTGAATGTCCTGAGGATTTTGACTTCCAGAGCTCTCAGGAACTGTTATGAGAAAAAAAAAAAAAAAAAAAAAAAAAAATACAGGGATTCCCAGTCTCCTTTGTTCTTTGGGCTGTCATGGTCAAAACTATCCATAGAATGGAACTGCTTAGAATAATTTAAAAATGTCTGTAGCATATTAATCCCCTTTGTGGATATACTGCACCCTAAAAAAGAGTTTCAGGAGGGCCATTTTCATATCTCTCCCCCAGAATCCCATAAGTAGATAAGGCCTACCCCTGATGCTTGGCTTCATATGGTAGAAAACTGAAGCCTCTGGATTAGGCTCACATACAGTGTAAATAACGGCATAAGAGCTGAAACATAAATCTGGTCATGCCAAGTCTTGAGCATTTTCTGCTACATCTCAGCAACTGAGGCTCAGAAGGAGAGCACTGTGACTCCAGAGTTCTTCCCAGCACTGATGCTTTAAAAAAATGTGTTCTTTTGAAAAAAAAAATCATAAAATATATGACTCAATACCAACAGGAGTCTCCACTCTAGAATCCAGACCATTAAGTGTACAGCAGGGCGGACTGTGAGAGAGGCCTCATAAAAATACAAAGCTGAATCTGTCTCTCAGGGTTTTAGCTAAGCAGGCTGAATTGAGTGGGGAAATAGAATCTCTTCCCAGGGCTTTGCAGGAGTGGGAACTGGCTGAGGGCTTGTGAGAAGTAACAGATACTTCTGATTGGAAATAGAACATGACAGTGCATGAGTTTCTTCAATTAATAAATAATAAAAATGTTATTGCTACATTGAGAACTTTTTTCTAAGACTCATATAATTTTAGGACTAAAAGGGAATTCAAAACAAAACCTTTAAATGTCTTAGAGTCACAACCAGGATCAGCTATAGAATTCTTAGGCTAGGTTATAGTGAAATTTGTAGTTCCTTATTCAAAACTCATTGAGACTCAGGGTGGAAGAGCAGACCAGAGAACTGGCTGTGACCCTGCTACCACCCCCGTCCCCTACAACCCCCCAACCTCCTGTGCAGCCTCCCTGCCATGCACAGCCATCCCTGGTTGAAACATGATTACTGTCAGTGTTTTGCATGGATGTAGCAGCTTATGGTTTGCCTAGATCTTTCACAGATGATTGAATCTGAGTTTCACAATAGTTTAGTGGGACAGAATAAGAGTGCATTTTAAAATGTTTACACATATGAATGAAATTTATCAGCTGTGACATTCTGACTGATGGGAAGAGCCTGTTCCCTCTGCCGGTGCTCGTATAATATGCTGTTCACTGTTTCCCATAGATTAAATAGGACCCAGTTAATTTGCTCATGGATTCTCCTTCGACTGACTCATTAGTGCTGTGAGCCAAGGGCTTTGATAAGAATTTCATACATCTAGTTTGGAGTTTCACAGGAACTCAGCAAAGGATGTGAATTCCCTCCTAGCGCACCTCAGACAGTAGAGGCAACAGATTAGCTAATGAAATCTTAGCATTAGCAAGCAGCTCACCAGACACCTTTGTGATGTTTTAAAAGGAGTTATGGAGGTGGGGTGGTAACATACGCCTTTAATCCCAATGCTTGGGAAGCAGAGGAAGGCAGATTTTTGAGTTTTGGGCCAGCCTGGTCTACATGCATTTCAATCGAGCCAGAGTTTCACATGGTCAGGCCTTATCTCAAACAAACAAAAACAAAACAAAACAAAAAAAAAAAATCAAAACAACAAAAATTGCTTCTTTAAAAAAAAAAAAAAGTATTACTGTCTCTAGAAGAGATACAAATATAAATTGAAGGTAGACTGCCAGTGAAGAATGAAGTCTAAGCCAGATTAGCCAGGAAGGCACAGGTCCCCTCTCTGTCCCTTTTCTGTGTCTTCTTTTGCTACACTTTCTAGAAAGGCTGGGATGAGGGCTCCATTTATTTTTTGTCATTTAGTTTCTTTCATGTGTCTGTGTACACACACACACACACACACACACACACACACGTGCGCGTGTGCACAAGTGTGTGGAGGCCACAGGCCTATGTCAAATGTCCTCCTCTATTGTCCTCCACCTTTTTTTTTTTTTTTTTCTTTTTTGAGACAGGGTCTCTCAGTGCACCTGGGACTCACTGATTCAGTACAACAAGCTCCTTTATGACCAGGCCTCTCTTTCTCCAACTTAGTGACTTCAGAAGCTATGCCTTAAACTTCTGGAAGGGAGAGATACAAGCACGCCTGCTCCCTGAGCCTGGATGAGAATTTCCCTGAGAGTCAGGAGACTCTTGAGAAAATGATTTTATAAGAAAGACTCTAAGATCTGATTTCTATGCAACACAGCCCAACTTCACCCTGACCAATACACTCCACCATCAGGGTTCCTCTCTTCGACGTTTGTTCCCCAGGATTCCTCTCCTTCCGATTTGTTCCCATGTCTGTCCATTAGCCCACAGTATGTATGATTACAACAACTATCTGTATGCTTTTCATTTCTTTTGAAGGTTTCTGACAGCCAGCAGGATTCTACTGTCTTCAGAGACAGGCAGGTGATGGTATTTTCAGCTACCTGTTTTCTTTAAGTAGGGGATGGTACAGGAAGACTCAGCCACCACCACAAGACAAACCTTGACACAGCAAAGTCAGCTAGTTTTGAACAGAAGATAACATAGGGCGTGTTTCTCCAAAAGCAACTGTGACAACAGTTCTTGTCCTTTCACTGCATGATGACTGGAACAACTTTTGGACTGTGCCTTAAACCAGGATGCTCTAACAAAACACTACAGAGTAGGCTTAAACAACAAAGATGGCTGCCACTGTGTGGTGTGCTAATACGACGTCTCCTTGTGCACGCACAGTATAAGGGTGGGCAGGGAAATAGTAATATAAAATACCTCTTATATGGATGAAATATGGTTATTACCCAAGCTTAGGGGTGGGCAATTAATGATCTGCATGGAACTTATATCACAGATCATTGCTCCGAGGGTAAGCTAAGATCCTCTTTGGTTTGAGTACCAGCTATTATTTCTAGGCATTATAGTTCTGCTGTACTTGTAACAACTAGCCACCTGTTGGCATAGTTGATTAGTGGTTCCATCCCTGGCCAGGATGGCTGCAATTTATATATTTCATGACACCACTGTGCCCACAGCCTGGACCCACTACAATGTTCACACATACAGTGGGAACCTAGGCAAGAGACTTTTCTTGCAGAAGGGTTAGTGGGAATTGACTAAAAACTTGACCCAAAAAAGAAAGATAGGAAAGGAAAGGAAGGAGAAGGTACAAGAAGAAAAGACTGAAAGAACATTTCTGGGAGGGAAGAAAGGAAGGGAAGGAGGGAGGAAGGAAGGAAGGAAAGAAGGAAGGAAGGAAAGAAAAAAGGAAGGAAGGATGGAAAGAAGGGAGGGAGGAAGGAAGGAAAGAAGGAAGGAAGGAAAGAAGGAAGGAAGGAAGGAAAGAAAAAAGGAAGGAAGGATGGAAAGAAGGGAGGGAGGAAGGAAGGAAAGAAGGAAAGAAGGGAGGAAGGAAGAAGCACACAGATCAACCGCGATGGAACTCTCAGGATGAATGCTGAGAAAGTTGATATGGAAAAGGTTGTGTCTTCTCCCTCTCAGCAGGAGAAAATTCAGGTACTGAAATGAAAGAGAGAAGCCATGCTGAGTTTCACAGGGGATTGAGCATGCTCTGATGGGGAAGCTCTCCATTTGACTGGGAATGCAAAGGTCACGCCGTCCGTGATAGGTAGGAAAACTGAGGTTTCCAAAAGTTAAAATAGTTGCCTAACATAGTCTTCTGTGATTTTTTTGGAACTCCACTGGTCACACATCACAGATTCAAGCTATAGCCAAGTGTAGTTGAAGGATGGAATTTTTCTTTTTCAAGAAATGTGTCCCGCTTCATCATTATATGGCCGTTGTAGAGTGTATTCACACAAACCAAGGTATGTAGTCACTCTGTATGCAATGTTGATGTGGAAACCCTAGGGGGCTGCTGGTATAACATGACAGACGGCTTTACATGAAAAAATTGCTTGTACGTAGAAAGACACCATAAAAACAATGAGAGGTTTAGTTAAATAGACGAACCACTCGTATCATCATTTATCATCACTACCAAGTAACATGCACTATCTACAATTGTGCATGTCTTCCCACTAGCAGAACAGCTGGTGTTTTCACACCAGCATTCCCAATACATGCGAACTCTTCCTTGCACCCAAACTTTAGGGTAGCCAAGATGGTACTGGGCAATGGGAACTTTGTTGTTATCTTAGAACACCACCATTGTTCATGTGATTTGCCATAGACAGAAATGCCATTATAGTTCTAAGTCCTCTTCCACAGCCACGGTGGCTCATGCCATGGGCCATCACAGGGTACAGGTGTTGATCAGGCATCTTCTTAGCTGGATCCAAGTGTTCTATCTGTGTTCTAGTTTGGATTCCTTTGCTCTGCATTGTTTCTCATTCTCTTACGTTTCTCCTCTGTAAGGAGGAACAAGGTCTTCTGGGAGTCATGGGAAGTCATGATCTTTCTAGCTAGCAGCCTGTAGAGAGATTCTAAGTGACCTCCCATTGTGACCTCGGTCAACCAATTACTGTGTCAAAAGAGATTGCAAACTCCAATCACACTCCTGCTGTGGATGGGACAGGGTTAGCAGCATATAACACACAGGGTCTCTCTAGTAGAGGAGAATATTTCCACAGTGACGTAAATACATGGGTGCCATCCCCGGAAAAGAGGAGACACATCCCATATCCTTTCCACAGGACAGCCTTTAGCCAGAGGCCAGTCTAAACCCCAATGTCTGTGCCTTTCCTCTGTGTGGAGCAGAGCAGCCCCCTCCCCTGCATCCTGTGGGATAGCAGTGCAAAGGGAATGAAAGGCAGAAATGGCTCTAGGACACTGGGACGCCTAGGAAGAAACGAGAAGGGGAGAAAGGGGAGTCAGGTGGGAGAGAGTTCACAGAGGATAAAACAGAAACCAGGGCAGGAGCGCCCAGGACTAACCCTGAAGCCCTCCTTCAGGAATGGATGCCAGAAGCTGGGGCTATTTTTTCAGAAGGCTTCCCACCTTCTCCCGTGTTAAGAAGCCGAGACAAATGTCCCATTAATCTTCCCAAAGACCGCTTTGCCTTCTCTACAGTGCCAGGCACACACATTCTTTTTCCTACCCAAAGGCGATGGGACTTGGCAAACTGACCCAACTACCCATTAGGACCGCAGGGACCATTGGCTGTCACCCACAGTAGCTTGGCTGTCCTGAGGGGACTAGCTGTCAGCCCTGCAGCTGAAACAGCCTCTTGCTGTATGCTGAGCCAGACAGACTCTGCTTGCCCACAGGCTTGCTTCTTGGCTTTATTTGCAGTAGCCAAAGAGAGAGCGGGAATTCAGGTTGCTACTGTCTGTCAGAAGGCTGCCATGGTACTAGACAGGGGTAGTTAGAGGGCTAGAATAGTTGAAGCGCTATAGAAGAACACAGCACACAGCATTGTAACTAAGAGCAGCTGCAATGAGACCATTCTGTCCCGCCAGGCCTCTTCTGAGGCTCTCAGTTAGGTGATGAGTGTGCAAGCATGAATCAGGTATGATCTGTTACGGGCACAGAGCCTCATCACTCCTCATTTACCCTCTCTATGGATGGAGTCTGGCTGATGTGAGCTGGTTGGTTGTTTTACCACTCATCCCATCCCTGGGGAGATAGAAGGGTAAAAGAATCCATCTGTAAAGACTGATATGTGGAAAAGACACTTGTCAATACTAGATGAGGCTCATTGGTCTCCGGTCCTCCTGACTGGCTCTTTGAAATCGCTGCTATCTAGAAGCCAGACTGTTGGGTACTGAATTGTGGCCTCCCAAATTTCTTATAATATATTCATACTTGGATAGAGGACTTGAGAATGCTAAGGCTAAACCAGGTCACTGGGAAGTGCCTTAACCCAGTGTGACAGTAGTCACAGGAAGAGGAGATTGGGACACAAACACACTCAGGAAAAACATATTTGGACTCAGACAGAAGACAGCTATCTACAAATCCAGGGAGAGATGTGTCTCAGGAAAAGCCATTTCCACTGTCACCAACCTTTCAGACACCCAGCTCTGCAACTGTGAGCTCTCCTCTTGTTTGTTCAGACACAAAGTATGTGCTGTTTGTTATGGCAGCTCAGAGTGCCATTAATAATCTTGCTGAAGGTGATCTAAGAGCATGCGTCCAAGGAGGTCTTGTAAGACTGAGGCCAAAGCAGGGCATGGAGTTCAGTTGGTACCATGTGTGGGCATATGCCTTGTATGCATGAGCCATCTTTGGGACTGCAACCTGCTGGCGTTCATCTGTCTCTGTTGTAAGTTATTTCTTCCTGAATAAACCTCTGTTCAGCCTATCTGCTTTCCCTGGTCCTTATTTTTCCAAGGAAGAAGAAGGAGAAGGAGGAGGAGAAAGGACATGGGGGGAAAGGGAGAGGAAGAGAAACAGTTGAGTTTAGCAAGGTAATGAGATCGCTCCTTGAGGAAAGCACTTGCCTCACAAGTCTGAGGACTCAGGTTCTATCTGTCCATGTGCAAACGTCAGGTTTGGTAATATACCTCTGTTACTCCAACACAGAGGAGACAGAGCCAGGAGGGCCCCTGGGGCTTGCTGGCTAGCCAGTCTAGGCATACTGGTGAGCTGCAGGTACAGGGAGAGGTGGGTAGGAATTGAGGAAGACACTCAACCTCTGTTGTCCACATACACATGCAAGCATGTATGCAAATGCCGGCTTACAGGAATGTGCTCTCTCACACAAATACAACTTAACCAACCCACCACGCAACCCTCTACACCCTACCCTCTCCATGAAGAAGAGTGCTTCAGCTAGTGTCTGGATTACATTAATAGTAAGACTGGAGTTCGGCCTCCATCTTTCTCTTTGACTCGGTTCTCATTTGGTTCTGCTGCTGAGTGAAGCGAGGATATTTTTTTCTTAGCTTTCTTTGAGAAGTCTGCCCTGCAGTGGTAAATAATGTCCAGACCTCAGGAACCTAACAGAACACAGACTGTTCCTTGTTCATTCTGTTGTCAGTCTACTGGGTAGAGCTTGGATACTACAACCAACACAGCTAGGCTGGAAAGAAAGACTGTTCCGGCCATTCGGTCCTCAGCTCACCAGAACCTGCCATTAGCAGTGGTGAGAACACGGTGACTGACACACTGGCTCTTATGTCACCTCCGAGAAATGACACACATTGCTTACTTATGGTCATTTCGTGAGCTGATCGTGCCATGTGATCTTGCCTGTCCTCAAAGGGCACTAACATGATACCTTATCCTTTGTTCTAAAGGACATCTGTGAATATGTGTGAATGACCAATGGCTACTGTGTGGAATGTATTTCCTGCCCCCTGGGGACAGTATAGAAAAGGACGACTAACTGTGGGCAAAGGTGTCATTTTTTTGTTTTTAATTGTGTGCATATGTTTGTGTGCTTCTTTATAGGTGTGTGCAAATGATTGCAGTACCCGAGGAGACTGGAAGAGGACATTGGATTTCCCCTAGAGTTGGAGGTACAAGCAGTTGTGAGTCACCTGACTAGGGACCTGGGAACTGAACACAGCTCCTCTGCAAGAGCAGCTGGAGCTCTAACTGCTGAGCAATCCCTCTAGCCCTCTAGGTGTTGAGGAAATTACTTCTCTTGTAGAATCACCAAATTAGTCAGATAGTCCCCTGAGAATGGAGGCCCCAGGAGGGACAATGGTGGCCCTGTTTATTCTTAATCACATAAGAAAATCTGCTCAACATGTGGGGATATCCCTGGGGCAGGCACCGTCCTAGAGCTGAAAATCCCCGATTGCCCACCACCAAGATGCTAGTAGGATTCCTCAATTACTGTGACACCAGAGACTTCTAAGAGCGATCCGGTGAAACAGTGAGGAACCGAGACAGAAATATGATTGCTTTGTTGATGTTGTTTGCTATCAACTCTTTGTGGGAACAAAATTGTATTATTTGGAGGTGAAATTTATTTTTCGGTCCACATTCTTGAGGACAGAGAAGTGGGATTTTATACTAATAATTCCAAAACGAGCCACAGATTGTTCTTTGTCAGCATTGTTAAGAGCTACAAGTTCAGGCCCCTTACTCTTTCAGAGAGCACCCGGCACCCAGTTATTGCAAGCACTATTTTTTTTTTTTTTTTAACCAGGGCTGCAGGTGTGTGTGTGAAAGGGTTGGCACTGATCCGTCACCACCTCCACCACATGCTCAGGCTATGGTAACACAGTCCCACAGGCTGGGTGACTTATAAATGGCCAGAGTCTATTCTTCCCTGTTCAGAGGACTGGAAACTAAACCAATCCTGGTGAGAGCTACACTCTGGCTTGCATACAGCTCATTTATTGTGTCTTTGTATGGGTGGGGGGGGGGGGAGAGGAGGCAAAAGAGTGTTCTGAGAGCCTGTGTTGTTTTCATTATCAACTTGCCACAACCTGGAGTCACCTATGGAGAAGGAATAACAAGGAGAAAGCATTTAGGTGGGGTTGGCATGTCTGTGAGGGGTCGTCTTGATCGCTAATTGACCCACCTCACTGTGGGTGGTACAATGCCCTAGGCAGAGGCTCTGATTTATATTTTATTTATTTATTTATTTTTAAAAATCTAGTAGCAAAAAGCAAGTAAGCAAGCAAGGATCCATCGCCCCCACCCTCAGGCTTGACTGTGGGAAGTTCCTTTTTCCCTGAGAGTAATGAGCTGCAACCTGGATTTGTAAACCAACAAATCCTTTCTTCCCCTAAGTTGCTTTTGGTCAGAGCACCTTCTGCTAGCAAGAGAAGCAAAACTGGAACAGTCCGCTTTCATAAAAGCAATGGTAGGCTGTCATGAGCCTCTACCTTCATGAATGACATCTGCCCATCACTGCTTTGGATTTGGTCGGGTGGAGGCTGGAGTGAGACAGATGGCACGGGATTGGTCAGATGTGAGCATCAAGAGGAGAAACTCAGAGATGGGGATGCAGGCAGTGAAATGTTAAGTGAGGGATTCCGGGCCCCTGGGAAAGGACCATTAGCAAAGCAGCCACCTGGTTGGCTCTAGATGCAGAATGGATAATTAGACAACTTGAAAACACTGGCAGGTGCCCAGAGGTGGGGCTCCCGCGTGCTATCGAGGCCTTTCATATTTACAGTGCAGTGGCATACGGGGGCTCAGCAGACCGGTTTGAGAGTGAGGACCGGCACTGAGTCGCAAGCATGATCAAAACTCTGTTGGCTTCCTCTTCCTTTTTTAGAAGGACAAGAAAGCACCTCCCTCACTGGAGTGGCTAGGTGCTCCAGACGGTCCATTGCCTGCCCCCACATCTCAGCGGCAGCTTGCAAATCTGCTTCCTCTAAGTCCTTAAATTAGTTTCCCTAAGGGACTTAGCTAAGTCCCTAAGCTAGTCCTTAGCCCCTGAGGCAGAATTGAAAGCCATAAAAATGCCTTTCTGTACAGCTCCCTGGAGGGAAGGCAGAGGCTGTCGGCCTAAGTGATTTTCATGGACAGAACTTCCACGGTGCAGCTGCCCTAGAATTTCCAGAAATGACTTGTGGGGGTTGGAGGCACCATGGAGATCAGGTAGCATCAGTTAGCTTTTTCTGTGAGATATCAGCATCATCAGTCTTTGTGGGTAATGGGATGTTTGATAGTGGTACCAGGAAGTGGGAAACCAATTGCTTCCAGAGTCCCTGCTGGTGTGAGAGCTCTGCAGCTCCTCTGCACTTGGTCAAGCCTAGAGCTTAGTAGAGGTGAGCTGGGGACAGCCACTCCCCACTCTGCGACATTCTGCGAGCAGGCTCACACATGTAACTCAGGAGGGAAGTCCAGTACTGTTTTCCTGTTCTGCGGGGTAACAAGATTGTTTTGCACCATATGCAGTTATATTCAGCAAGTACATCAATGGGTGGGCTGCAATGGGACAGATCACTTGTTTTGTCTAAGGATATTATGTTCTAACTCTAGCTTAACTTCATTCCTGTGCCCAAAATGTACAGACTGGGACCCTAGAAACTGGCTGCCGAAGACTCCGCCATCTCCTCTGGTCTAGGAAGCAAAGGTTACAGAACAACAGTTCAAAATTCTCCTATGAACTTTTCTAACAAGAGAGAGCCAGCCCCTCTGCTTTACCTCTAGCCTTTAATAATCAGAGGAAAGAGAGGTTCTGCTCTTACAAGATGAAATGGATCATCTTCACTGGGAGCAGAGAAATGGCTGGCTCTGTGTATCTGTTTGGCTTGATTGTAGCAGACAGAGGGCCACATCTTCATCTCCCCCTGGCCTTGAACTTGCTGACTTCAAATATTGAGCTGTCTTATCCTCTGTAGCCATATGAGCCGGTTCCCTACATCAATCACCTTTATAGATGATTGATCTGTCTGCTACACACACATGCCTACATACATAGAAGTATACAAACACAGGCACACATGCATACATATATACATTCACAAATATGCACATGTATGTATACACACATGCATACAAACATACATCTCTACATCTCTCTGTCTCTCTCTCTCTCTCTCTCTCTCTCTCTCTCACACACACACACACACACACACACACACACACACACAGTTGGTTGCTTTTCTCTGGAGAATTCTCATAGAGGCAGCTAGTTTCCCAGGATCCACGAGTCCTGCAGTTTTAAGTTAAGAGGCAGTATAGTACTGCACATCCATCACAGAAATGAGGTTGTAGCAAGTTTTCCCATTTGGTAACCACATGGCCTTGAGGACATTGCTTTGGCTTTTTGGCTCATTAAAAAATAAAAGTGATGATACTTGACTGTTTCACAGAGTTCATGAGATACTGCGAAGCCATGTTTTGGAACCCTTTGTCTTGAGGTCCATGTGGCATTTTTGCCAGTAGACATGATGACATTATGGAGACCTCTGACCAGTGAGGACAAGAGCCTTATCCCCAGGCTGTTTCTGCTTGATCAAGACAAAATCTTAAGGGGGGTTGGAGGCAGGGATGGACAAGGGAACATCAAGTCCTTGTGTCAGAAGCCGGTCTCAGAACGGAGTCAGTGTTCTAGTCCCAGGACTTGGGGACATGACCAAGTCTGCTTAGCTCATGTGAATGCTATTACCCTACTCCATGCTGAGTCTACCAAGAGACTTTCTGCTGAGGGGCAGCCATGAGATTCCAATCTTAGTTCTCTCAGCCCTCAATTAGGTCCAAGCCCCAGGGCTGTCTGTCTTGACCCCTCTCTCTGCTGTTGAGCCTGTGTGTGTCATGTTTGGCTGTCACAGATCATATCAGTAGGGTCCACCGTCCTGGCTTAGGCTTCATATTACCCGAGGGCAGGATTCTGCCTCACCATCTCGGGGCAGTGTCTTTCTGTATGATTTCATGTTGTGTCTCAGACTTGGTTTCTGACTTCACAGTGAGGATCAGGGATTTACCTAACTGCTTTGTATCCTGCTGTTGGACAGTATCCACACTGCTATCTCCAAGAATAGGATAGAATTGTTTCATGATAACCCACAAGGCCTCAGTGTTTTCCCACCAGCTGTCCTTTTGGAGTTGAGTTAATAGACTACCCTACACTGGGTTCACAAAATTGATTTTCTCCCAGGCTCCTCCATTCCCACACTATTAAAGATTTAGGTTCCTCTGAGTCTAAGCCATGCAGGTGAAAGTAATTTATCGTCCTTTTCCACCTACTCCTTCTTTTAAGTACAAGCCATGGACTCCCTGAGAACTCTGGGATGCTTTAAATACTTTATGGAGAGTAAATCCTAGCTGCCTGGGCTTCCTTCAGCATGGATTTAGTAGTGCTGGTATAGCTATGGGAGGGTATTGGCCAGGATTGCATTGTGAGCAATATGTACGCTTTAGGCCTGGAGATATTGCCAGCAGCTACTCCCTTTCACTAAAATGCGTAACAGTCTTAGAATACTATTTTCTAACCTATTCAACAAGTCCTTTCATAGAACCCAAGGCAATAGGAACGGCATTACATGCCAAGTCCTCAGAACCCTACGGGTGTTTCAAAGGAAGTAGTCCACAGAATAAGATAGACACGTCTCCCCCAGTAGCCTGGTTCACAGGACTAGTGCAGGCCTCCATTATGGCCATCCCTTAGACATGGTGCTATGGTTTGTCAATCTGAGTTTGATGGATGGCTTAGCCGGATAAATTTGGAGGGACACTCATCTCCCTCTCTGTTCACTGAATCATATAGAAATCAGGTAATCTTGATCATTTGAATATGACCTGGAACTATGGAACACCACATGGATAAATAAGCGCCTTTGAATGGAAATCCTTCTAGCATAAGTAAGAAATGATTTACTAGTTTATTAATTTATGTATTAGTGTATTAGTGTGTGTGTGCACATGCGCATGTTAGTCCATGTGTGTGTGAAGGTCAGAGATCAGTCTCCTGTGTCATTCCTTGGGGACCGTCCGCATTGTTGTTTTGAGATGGTCAGTCCCTGTACTAGAACTCACTGATTCGGCTAGGCTTGCTGGCCAGAGAGAACCAGACATTTACCCCTCTCTCTCCCTGCCCAGTTTGTGGACTGCAACATGGGCTCCCATGCCTGCTATTAAAACATGGGTTCTAGGAATCCAGCAAGCTTTTTACTAAGCTCTCTCCCAAAAATCAAGAAATTTAATTTATTTCTTCTGGAGACACATTAACCATGCCACCCTGTTAACAGTTAGAAGGAATAGATACTTCTGGGTGATGATAAAAAAAAAAAAAAAAAAAAAAAAAAAAACCTTAAAATTGGTCTTTGGTAGTATCCAAAATGGTGCTGCTGGCAATCCATTGACCAGATGTCCTTGCTCCAATTAGTAGAGCTATCAGGACTGATTTCTGTGTTCCATAGCACACTGTTAGCTTGCATTCATTTCTCCTCTTGTGTTTACGGCAGTCACAGTTGCATTTGAAGCACGTGAAGCCACAGTAATGCATCCAATAGGCTAAGGCAGGCAAAGTGGATCCCAGTTTTGCCATGCTGATTCTAAACTCTTGCAGCAGGCTGGCCTGCCTTCCTTTGATTGTCTTTGAAACTAGGGTAGAAACCAGAAAGGCACAGAGCCACCCACAGCTGGTAGCACAGGTAAATCTGGCCCAGAGGGATGACTCTGTGGTCACTCATTGCATTGAAACAAATGGAACCAGGTCTTAATCCCAGTCCATTTTAACTCCAGCTTGGTTTGGAGTCCTTACGGAGCCCAATCAAACTGACAGGAAATTCTCTTTGGTGACTTATTCTTCCAAATCTCTTTTTCTCTTTCAAAAAATTATAATAGCACATCTGGGATCTATTACATGGTGGTATATATTTCAGCCTATGTTTCTACTAATGCTTCAGCAAACAGAAACCACATGAATGTTGACTGTTCAAATACAGTAGCTGTTGGTCTGCCCCAAGTGAGGTGCAATGTAGAGCTCACCATTGCAGGAAAAAAAAAAAAAAAAAAAAAAAAAAAAAGGCTCCAACCTAAGTGGAATCTTACCCCAACTGTATTTGGACCACTTCTCATAGTGAAAATAATGCGTTTAACTCCCTCCTCTCTTTTTTGACCACTTAGAAACTTAGAATAATGGAAAAAATTAAATCTACAGAGTTCTTATTTGTATGAAAAGGCACTTACCAATCAGGCACACACCTGGCTGTTAGTATCAGTACACATATCCACCAGTGGATTCATCTACTATGTGGTCATTTCCTTGTTCTCATACTTTCCCAAATAAAAATCTTACTTCAGGACCAGTACCCCAGTGAGTCTCAGTCTTTCTGTCATGGTTTCAGAAGGATACTCTGCCCACAGGTATTAAGTCCACAGAAGGAGGCCGGAGCAGCTCCCTGATATGTGTCCTCCCCTCCCCTTTTTGCTTTAATTAGAAAAATCTACACAAGTTCCCAGGAATGCTGAATCCTGGAACAAACTCCCGTCTCATGACCATTGCTGTACCGTGGGGACATCTCTATCTGCAAGGGAGCCTACAGACAATGGCATCTTCATTATTCCAGCCTCTGTAGTGGAGGGACAGGACAGGAAGGAGTGAGGTTAGCCAATTACCTGTGCTTGCCATCGTGACCCTGAAAAGGCCTTCTTAGGCCTGCTGTGGCTCTCCCTGAACTGGCTACAGGGACAGCCACCTAAGGAAGGTGGGAGACCTTCAAAATTAGATTCACAGAAGTTTGGGCTCCAGCCTTGTCCTCCATTCGTGGGACCGCCATCGCAGGCATTTTTCTTTGATGTACTATTTCCTCAGCGGTGATAGCTGTGTGAAGGCTGATCACCACAGTCAGAGGAAAGAGGACAAGCCATGGTAAAGAAATCCACCCCACATTCCTTGACTTTGTTGTTGTTATGTTGAGGTCTCAGATTTCAGGACTCAGATGTGCTCCATGGTACTGTGAGGTCACACAAGACCTCAGATTTCTCAACACAATGGTCATTTCTGGCTCATGTGGCTTCCCTGTTGACTGGTAGGGTGTAATCTTTTATGAATTTCCCCATCTGATATGAAAGTGAAACTCTGGCATTTTAGGAAGGAATTGTTCGTAATTGTGATGGCCATTCTCAGTCTTCAAATTGACTACATCTGGAATTAACTAAACCCAAAGCATTTGGGCACCTGTGAGAGATTTTTCTTAATTAAATTGTTTGAGGTGGGAAGACCCACCCTAAATCCAATTTTTTTAAGGTGGGAGGACACACCTGAAACCTGGCCACACCCTCTGGTGGCCTATATTATGGGGCATGGAAGAAGTAAGCTCCTGCTCATTGCCTGTCACTGGCGAGTCCATGCCCTCACTGTCACTGGAACCTACTTCCTCAGGACTCTAACACTACTAAAGAACAGCTGAGACCTCCAGCCTCCTGGACTGAACAAATCCTGGATTTCTGGACTTTCTTTCCATCAGGAGATGCCATTGTTAGACTAGTGAGACCACACAACAGCCTGTAAGCCATTCTAATAAACACACACACACACACACACACACACACACACACACACACATACACACACTCACATTCATTTTCATTCTATCAGTTCTGTTGCTGTAGAGCAGTGGTTCTCAACCTTCCTAATGCTGTGACCCTTTAATACAGTTCCTCATGATATGGTGACCCCTCCAACCATAATTTTTTTTTTGTTGCAACTTCCTAACTGTAATTTTGCTACCGTTATGAATTGTAGTGTAAATATCCAATATGCACGATATCTAATACACAACTATCAAGAGGGTCATGACCACTGCTCAGGTGCATCCTGACTAATAGAGCAATCACAATTATCAGTGGCAGTAACAGCACCGTTGCTCTATGATGTGTATAGTGTGAGATATTCGGATCAACAGTGATGAGAGATATCAAGTTGCTCCTGCAAGTTGCTCCTCAGGAGCCAAGGTCTTTGATGTATAAGAAGGAGATGCATATGCGACATGACAGAAGGAGCCAAAGTGCCAGAGCTAAGGCCGAGTTGGAAAAAGCCACTTCAGAGTCATCCTAGTAAACTTACTAAAGATGACTAGCTACCAAGACAAATTCGGTTACATAAGTACCAGGTTGCTGTCTTTAAATATCAGAAGCCAGAAAGAACAGATTCCACACACGGAGCAAGCCATACAAAATAAGCCTAGAACCTCTGTCCTACAAAACTGAGAAATGCCAAGGACTGCTAGGAAGGAGCCAGAGAACTCAGCTGCTAACCTCAAGAGCGTGCCTTTGGCCAAAGATCAAGCTTGAGCTCAATGGAGACAAAGAAACCATGTATCAGATTCCTTAACTGTTTGCATTCATAAATTGGTAACAATTTGGGTAGTTTACTGCCTTGAAACAACGAGGCAAGCATTTGTCTCAACATTTACCTATCTCCCTGAGTGGTGTGTAAAGATGCATCTTTCTTAAGTATTATTCTAGCTGAAAATCAAACAGGGAGTAGATTTAGAATTTCCTCATTTTAAACCTCATCAGCCATGACCTCCCCAAAGGCAAGAGATCCAGACACACGGTGTAATAAAAGCTCCTGCCACTCTTGTGCGCCACGTGAATGGCTGAATAGGAAGTTTGAGGGGGGGGGTCTTCATCCAGCTGCACAGGTGGCTGCATCAAGAGTACTCAATCCATGACTTCAATGTAGCAGACAGCTGTGCTTGTCCAGCCACCAGGAATCAACAGGCAGCTTGTGAGCACCAGCAAGGATGGAGGGAAAGCTACCTAATAAAGAGAATGAAGGGTACCAAAGATCCGATATGTTCTGAGACTGGGGGGGGGGGAGGATTACTCTGGCAGTTGGGACAGTGGCATTTGGGAAGTGAGGAAGGGACACAACAGCTTAAGACAGCTGACCAATTTCCATCACAGGATGGGAGATGTCAAGGAGGATTGCTGATTTGTTTGGGATGGATTTTGTGTTTAATTTTATTTCACAGGTTTTTGTTTTGTTTATGAAAATGTGTTTGATTCCAGTGCAGCTTCTGTGGCCTGGTAACCCAACTGTGAATCACATATTTTCATGAATAAAACTAAATGTGGCAAAAATAATTTCCTTAAGAAAATGGATAAGAAGAAAAAAAAAAACAAACATGCTTTAGGTTGAGTTAAATTTCTCTTAGCACCTCTATAAAATTCTGGTTCACAAAAGTCCCTTCCTTAGAGAAGTTTCTCAGGGGTGTGTGTGGGCTCTTTTTAGGCTTGCCAAGACTAATGGGGAGAAAACATTTACTTTTCAAACTCCAAGGAAGGTGCTATCCTCTACATAATTAAAAAGAAGCACTAAGCCTCCATTTCTCCACCCGTTTTATAGGGGAAAATAAAATAAGATGAAATATCTATGACTACACACATGCACAAGTGTATGAAGGCAAAGAATGTACCTCAGTTACCTCAGTGTGGAGAGACAAATGTCTTTGAGACACAGTGTCTTTTCCAACAACAAAAACAACAACACAAATCACATACATTGTCAGAAATGTCACGACCAAGATTTGTACCCAACTCAGGAATGTATTTTTTTTTTTTCTTTTTCTTTTTATCAGCAATGGGACTTGCTGGCTTCTGGAAGGAGCATCTTGGACCTCTCTGCATCTTTTGAAGTTCGTTTCTGCTTTATCTTCAAATGGCTTGACACAATCAGCCCATTGATGTCCTTTGTCTTGTAAACTCTGCATTTGTTCATAGTCCCACGTCAGGGCTAGAGACAGAGGTTGAGCTCCCTGTGCCATGAGGGCAGCTACTCGGGAAGCTCTCAGATGTGTGGCGATTTGAACTTTGGGCTGAACTGTTGCCCAGTGGGAAGCCGATGCTTTCAGCTCCGGCTTCAAAGGCTGGGGACATCTGTACTCAGTGACCTTCATGATTGGCCTGACACATCTCTCCCATGGGATGGTGGGGCTGGGAGGCCAGACAGACTCGCCTCACTTACCTTCACTTTTCAAACTTGAGAGCCTGACTGTGTCTGAGGCTCACCACAAAGAGACTCACTTAGATCAAGGAGAGCCTTCCCACACATTGTACTGGTTACCAATGGGTCATTGTACTGGTTTGTCATGATACGACATGTGCTTACATGTATGTACCCGTTTGTATTGTCACAGCCACCGTACAGATAAACATGGTCATCTTGCTTTTACAGATGAGGGTGAGTCACCTGAACCTGCACATATAACCAGCTGGTGGAGCTGGGATTTGAACCTAGGAGCTGAGGCCATGGTGAACTATCAACAACCACCCTCACTCTCTTTCTGGTTAAGAGGCTGCAGAATTGAAAAAAAGCAAGGGTGGTGTGTGTGTGTGTGTGTGTGTGTGTGTGTGTGAGAGAGAGAGAGAGAGAGAGAGAGAGAGAGAGAGAGAGAGAGCGAGCAACATAGACCATGAAGCATAGTCAAACTGTGACGCAGCAAAGTCAACCAGAGAAGTGGCTGGAATCTCCTACATGGACCAAATTTGCAGTGTCAAGAACAGATACAAATTCCAAAATTTCCAAGTCATGGCATTCAGAAGCCTAGCATCAGCCATGGTGATTCTAGACATAATGACTTCTTCCCTCGAGGCTCAGCAGCCATCGAGCAATGGTCCCCACACGTGAGCCCTGGACCACTGGAGGTATCAGTTGGAAACTAACCAGAAGCTGTGGCAGTAGAGCACAGCAGTCTGTATTTTAACAAGCCTTCCAGAAGATTCTGAGGAATACTCAAGTCTGAAAATTACTGCTTTAAAGATCTGGTTCTAACTGATGTAAGCGTCTTGCCTCTGAGTAGCCCTTTCCTGGAGTGATGGAACACTAATCCTGGTAATAGGTGGGGTTAAACTAATGGGGAAGGGTTAGCTATTGCAGACTCAAGTTTTCTCTGTCTTAACCTCTCACATAAATCCTTGTCCAGAAGGGAAATCGTCTTTTCGTTTTTCAAAAGGGCCTGTTGTTTTGTGGTGAAAGGAATGTTCCGCTAATGTTTAAGATGATGGCTTCAGTTATGAACAGGAAGTCTTGAGGGAGGAAATCCTTGACTTGAATTTTTAAAAATTATGCCCCCTTATTTTCATTCCTTGGAAGAAAAAAGGCGCCACTGTGAAGAGGCACTAGCCGATGTCAGAGGGGGACAAATCACTGTCTGAGAAGGGGAACCCTGTGCTAGAGCCCCAGCAGAATCTCCTCAGGCACAGCTGCAGATCCCCCTCAGAGACAACTGAATGGATGCAGATGACAAATGGCCCTCGAGATTTTGCTTCAGCCACAGGCTCTTTGCAGCGTCCCCTGTCTTCAGGGTGACACAGCACCTGGGCATCTGGCTTCTTGGCAAGACTGATCTTCAGGAGCAGCGCCGTCACCGCCCTTTGACGTGCCTTGCGTAGGTCCTCTCGGAGTGTTGCCCTGGTGAGCAAATGCTGCAGGGGGGTGAGGGGTGTATATATCTACAGTCTATAAAAGACAAACGGGGATCAGGACAGGAGGGAACACTGAGAATTACATAGAGAAGGGTGAGCCTTTCCGATGAATTGAAATGGTGGACATAGGTGTCTATGTTTTCCAGATGAAGGATGGTTTCCACTTCCCAGGTGAGGAAGCTGACATTCAGAGGGTAGAAATAATTTATCCGAAGTCAGTAAGATTGGAGATGGGGAAACACCATTGAAACTACGGTTTGCAAGGCCAAGCCCATTCTCCAGGTGAGACAGGTACTCTAAATTGACCTGTCAGGGACGGATCATTGACCTCATATGCATCCCCAAACTACTTATAAACAAGTGCTTAGCTAAGATTCGATTTATCCCAGTGCATTATCCAAGGCCCTCCAGAGAACGGCCCCACAGGGAAATACTGACCGACATACAATAAGGAACTTATTATGGGGATTCCCTTATGGGAAGACATCTCATGGTGTACCTTCTGCAAGCTGGGGACCAAGGGAGCTGCAAGTGTAAATCCTCACCTGAATAATGGAGGCTTAGCAACCATGGGGGCCACTGACATAAGTCCCCAGAGTTTAACAGTCAGAGAACCCTGAGTTCTAATGCCCAAGAGCCGAGGAAACGGATAACATGGACATCCCAGCAGAAAGGGGGGAGGAGAGAGAGACAGATAGATAGAGAGAGAGGGGGGGAAACAGAGAGAGACAGAGAGAGAAAAACAGAGAGAGGAGAGAGAGAAACAGAGAGAGAGAAGAGAGAGAGAGAAACAGAGAGAGAGAGAGGAGAGAGAGTTCCCTCTTCCCCTGTCTTCCACGCGGAGTTGGTTGGACCTTCTGCTTTATGATGTCCACTGACTTAAATGCCCTAGATACTTACTATGGTCCTTCTTGTGGTACTCAAACCACCCCAACACAATCCTGGAGAGAGTGAGGAGAAGCACACTCTTGCCCTTTGCGGTAGAGCTGTGACCAGGAGCTGCTATCTCCAAGGTATGATGAATGCCCAGCCTGGGAGAAGGTGGCTGCCCACAGAGGCCCTCAACAAGCTCATACATCCAGCAGAGCAGGCCTCCTCAGAACTGTGAGCCTCACAGGGACTCGCAAGCAGCCATCATTGTAATATAGTCAGCTTCCAGCAGGTTTGACTCAATAACGAGCCAGCTAAGCACGAACAGGAGTCTGCCACTTTATGCGTGCACCTGGGTAAGGACATCTCAATGCCCTAAGAATGAAAGTTCAAAGGGGAATGGAAACAAGACAGCTTGAAATGCAAAAGCAGCAAGAAATCCAATGCCTGATGGTTAAATTCATTCATTCTCTCCTTTACGACAGTTTTAAATATCCACCTTCCTAATAACGACAGTTATGGTAAAATGGAAGGAAAATCAATTAAGTAAAGCTGCAATTCCCTGGTATGAAAATAGCTTTTACTAGGAATTTTTGGCTTTGGGGGTTGTAAGGAAAATATCTGTCTTTGAAGAAAAAAACATTTTCAAAGGAGTGGAGTCTGAATCAAACATCTTTGTTGCCTCTCAAGTCAGGTCAATACGTTACTGAGGATCATGGGAAGGACAATGTGGTGCACCCAAAGGAAACTTCTGGAAGAGATGACCTGCTGTCCCCCAGGCTGTCAACAGGGGACACAGATAACCATCAATCACTGTCTTAGCTAGGCCACAGAGGAGTCCTGCAAGTTCCAAAGCAGTAAAAAAAAAAAAAAAAAAAAAAAAAAAAAAGCAAAATAAACAAGACTCAAGACAATGTCAGGGCTTCCCCCTCTGAAAGGCCAGGGCCTCCAGGACAGGAGTGGATGTCCGGTGAGTCCTTCTGGCACTGTGGTTTGGTATCTTGGTCATTATTCTTGTCACAGTTACAGAATATCTGACAGAAGTCAGATAGGATAGGAAGGATTTGTTTAGGCTCGTCATCCTTGTCCACCTCATCAGGGAAGGCACGGAGGGACCCACAGCAGGGGCAGCATGCCACGGAGGTGCCTCACAGTTTGGTAGCAGAGCAATTGAGCCAGAAGTAGATAAATATCCCTTTCAAGCACACCCCTATCTCTCCCAGTGCTAGCAACCCACTTCCATCAGCTTGACCATCTCCCAGTGGTCCTTCAGCCTCCCCAAACAGTGCCACCAGCTCACACAGCAGCTCTGAGGGGACATTTCACACCAGAACTGTAACACATCTCAAAGGAGCTCAGCCCAGGAAGAAAAGATCGGGCAAACAGATGGCAGCAGGAATTGGGTTTCCCCATGCCCGACTGCGAGCTCAGTGTGGGGCTAGATTACCTATTTCCACGGCTAAAATGTAGGGGCCGAGAACAATGTTCCACCAAAGATTTTCACAGCATGCAGCGAGTCAGAAGAGGGGCTAGTGAATGTGCCAGGCCTCAGCTTGGCACAATGCCCCAGGCAGTCGCATGTGCAAGACCATCCAAGCCACGGATGCAGGCTTCTCTCCTGTGGGCTGGCACACACTGAGCCAGTGAGGTACTTTCAGGGAGTGTGGAGGAAGCGTTAGCCCTTTATTAGCTTAAGTACTTTACCAGAGTCTAGATTACATCCAAATCTGGACGGTTCCAACAGCAGACTTGCAGTGGCTTTCCAGAAGCTCGAGGCTTGCTGGTACTTCTGTCAAGAGGCAGGCTGTGTCAGTTAAAGCTGAGAACTAGGAAAGAGCCATGCAGATCTTGAAGCTTGTGTTGGATGAGATTTCTTCATGCCTCCATGCTCTGCAGACATCCAGCGAGGCTACAGGCATCAATGGCATCCAGCTCTTTGGGAGCCTGGCTCTTGCTGAATTAGCTGCTTCCTTATCTTGAAAGAGCTTTAAGGTCTGATTGAAAAAAACAAAAACAAAAACAACAACCCACTGGGCTGGATTTGACTGGAGCATGAATTTAACTTGGCCAAGCATGCTTGGCCTCTCCGAGTCTACACCCTTCTCATCTGTACAGTAGGGGGCAGGGGCTGCACTAAACCAACACTGGGATGCTTTGTGTAGACAAACACCCTTCTGTGGAATGAAATCCCAATACTGTTGGGAAGAAAAGACCATGAGACACAGGAAGAGCCTTTGGTTTTAATCTTAGTTCTAAGAGCCACTCACTAAATGGGCGGACTTGGTCAAGCCACTATTCGGTTCTGGCCATTATCAATAAAGTAGGACCCATTAAAAACCTGCTTGGGGAGATTTAGAAGTATCCCAAAAGTTGAAGGGAGCAAAAACAACTGGCACAAGGGATCATTTAATACAAACAAAAACAGGGTTGAGGAGATGACTGGGTCAATAGAGTGCTTGTGCCCCTGGTATGATCCTCAAAGTTCACATTAACAATGCTAGGTGGGGAGGTGTGCTTAGAATCCAGTGCTAGGAGCCTGGGGATGGGCGAGTCCCTGGGGTTTAGCGGACAGTCAGTCTAGTGAAAGTGCATCTTTTCCTGCTGGTTAGACACCCCAGCTCAACAAATGGGTGGGGCCTCCCCATGCGCATGCACAAATAAATATAAACCAAACATTAGCTCAACAAATGTTTACTGTGTACTACATGCTACACATACTACAATAGCTATGGGGAATACACTGGGGGGGGGGGGACTAGGAATCTGCAGCCTCTACCCTCATAGAGCAGAGAGCTGAAGCCTTAGCATCACTTCCATGAAGGCAGCATCATCATTGGATAAGCAAAGATCCAACAAGGACACCAGCAGGACGGTGGCTTTTCTCGGTGGCTTGTCACTCATTATTGTCCTCCATGCCACCATTCTCCAAATGTTTCTTGTACAGCATTTCTCAGAGGCTGTTAAGGAGAATTCAGCACTCCTATGCTTCACACCGGGGTTGCCTTTTCAATAACAGAGGCCCTGGGAGGATTAGCTTTATCTCAGTTGCAAATCTTGCATAGTAACTCCTAGAAGTGGGAAGACGGTCTTCAGATGGACGCTGCCCGGCTCGCCATTGCTCATTTCTGCTGAAAATGGATTTGATGAATCAACAAATCCTGCTGTAGTCAATCATCACCCCCCCCCCCAGAGCTAACTATAAAGATCGAGGGCTTTCTGCCCACTTTACGCCCACCTGGCGCCAGGTAGCTATGGAGGCCCCAGGGAAGAATGCCTGATGGCGTCGGACATGTCAAAGAGCCAAAGAACGGGAGAAATTTCAAACCCAGTCTAATGAGATGTTAGCTTGGTGAGGCAGGTAATGTTTTGCAACTGAGTGAAACTTGGTCAAGCCTCTTCTAATTTCTGGAGATTGTCTGGATTGAGCCCAGACACAGGGCAGTCTTCATGTAGATCATGTGGTACACATGTCTTATAGCTTTGAAATTCAGCCTTTAATTTACACAACTACACCCACAGTTCCTGTGTGAATCTTATCATGTGTCTGGGTTATTGTGATGATCCAGCGAGAGTCTTGAGTATTATTCCCGTGGTCCTTTTACTTACATAATTCCTTCTGTATTTACTATATCAGGTGAGACAATATCTCTGTGTGAAAGTCTGGAGATGTCTTTTGTCTCCAGGATCAAGTCCAAGACCTCTAGCATGCATTTTGTGGATTGCCACTCACAACCTGCCCTCCTCCTCCCTGTCCTCCCCCTCTGCCAGTCAAAGGGATAGACTAGGATTGTTGTAAGCCACTCCTTGCAGTAAAGGTGAGCATGTGACTCAATTCCATTCCATGAAATACACTGGAAAGCTAACTGGCAGGCCAGTTTTGTCGCCATCATAACAGAAAGTGGACGAGAGACATCCCATTGTTTCAGTGATCCTGAGGGAGATGTTAGGTGACTCACCCTGTTTGTCTGGTACTTTCCACAATTAGCACTAACACAACTGGAAAGGCTAATGTCCTAGCTGACCGACCACTACAGTTTGAATCTGAATGTCCTCATGCCCTTGTGTTAAAGGCTTGCTCCTCAGCTTGATGGTGAGGAGCTTCAAACTACAGGGCCTACAGGGAAGTTTCATGTCACTGGGTGATGAGGTGCCCTTAGGAAGGATTGTGGGTGTTAATCTCTCTTTTTTCATTTCTGTTTCCCAATGTTTTATACACTAACCTGAAGTTTTCAAAGAACATTCAAGGGCTTGAAGATGGCTCAGTTGTGTTACGGGAGACTCTTGGTCTAACAGGTTTCACTGCCCTTGGGCCCCAAATAAACACACAGATGCTATATTAATTATAAAAGTGTTGGCCAGTGACTATGGTTTCTTATTGGCTATCTCTGTCTTAATTATTAACCAATTTCTATTAATCTAAGCATTTCCATGTGGTCTTATCTCACCAGAGAAGGGTCTGGACCTGTTACTCCTTAGGTGGTCTACCTGTCCCCTAGATCCACCTATCTTCCTGCCTTATTGGCTGAACAATGTTTTATTCATTAACCAACAAGAGACACATATTCAGAGGGACATCTCCCATCATCATGGTTGTGCTTAGCTTGCAAGTGTGAGGACATGAGTTTGATCTTCAGAATGCATCTAAAGATGCTGGAGTGTGTGTGTGTGTGTGTGTGTGTGTGTGTGTGTGTGTGTGTTTGTGATCCCATCGATGGGAAGGCAGAGCAGGGCCATCTTTAGAGTTTACCAGTAGCCAGTCCTGTCATTCCCATCTCCAGGCCCAGGAGAGACTCTGTCTCCAATGAGGGGAATGATGGTCTTGAAGATGACATCTGATAATATAATATTACTAGGGATGAAAAACTGATCTTCTCAATCCTGAATGCTTCAGATGGTCAGAATCTGACCTTGATAACAGATAATATATTTTTGTTTTATATGTATTTTAATTTTTAATGAGATAGCTGGATACTTATTTTTATAAGTTGATTAAAGATAAACATCAACATTTGATGAGAAATGATTAAATAAATAGATGATGTTTTAAAGAAACCTAAGAGATTCAAAAAGATAAAATTCAGCTTCTAATTTTGGTACCCGGCAACATCCAAAGGCTAACCTTCCTTCCAGTGAAACTTCTGGAAGGACTCCACACATGTTCAGCTCCAGTAGCTCCAGCAAGCTTTGGGTGTGACTCTGGACCACACTGTAGTGATATCTATCAATGTGGGAAACAGCTAATTTTCTTGGAAGGCTACTGCGTCCCTGGCTCACTTCCATCTCCCATGTCTTTTTGCCTTTACCAAGGCCCATATCATCATCCAAGGACTTTTTTTTTTCTTTACCTGCCTCTTTATTGTGTCTCAGATTTGAGCTCTACTAGAGAGAAATAGATTTTGACTTCATTCAGGATAAAAAAAAAAAAAAAAAAGTCAACAAATTGCAATTTTAAAACCGTGGAATTTTTAAAAGTGTGGTAGTGAGGTTCCCCAATACCAGAGGCACTGGGTCTAAAAGGGAAGGCAGCATGGATTAAAACGTGCCCCCTCCATCAGTTAACAAGACCCAGCCCTCCATCTCTAACTCACACCATGTTGTCACCAGCCCAGAGCAAGCACAGAGCAGGAGCAGGGCCTGTGAGCTGAGAGAAAACAACTGGAACAGGATTTCAAGCTTGGATCCAAAGAAATCTGGCAACTTTAGCCAAAGCAGGAAGGAAAATTTTAGCACACACCAGACTAGAACAACAATCTCCACCTAGTCCAGAGAAATCCCTCCTTTCATTCGCTCAGCCGTGTGTGGTTTGAAGTGAACTTTCTTATTAGCCCTGTACTTCTTCATGGTTCTGGGAAAGGAAAGCCATGTGCTTATCAGAAACCTAGTATGTGATGGTTAACGTTTATTGTCAACTTGGCAGGATCTGGAATTACCAAAGAGACATGCCTCTGGGCATGCCTGTGAAGACATTACTATATTTCATTAACTGAGGTGATGAGAGGAACCCTAAATGTGGACAGCATCAGTCTAAGGGCCGGGGTCTTGGACTGAACAAAAGGAAGAAAGCCAACTGAGCACTGGCAGCCAGCTGTCCGCTATGTGATTGCTGATATCACATTGAAAGGGCCAGCCCCCTGCTTTAGCAGCCATGACGGGCTGCAGAAAAGACACGTAGGCCACTGTCTGACCTTGCTCCCCCGCCCTAGTCATTAGGAGGTCATATACTCTCCTTGTGGCAAGGGACCAATCAGAAGTTAGCTGATAGAGCTGTGCTCTGGGTTTGCCTTACGGTACAAGTGCTCAACAGTAGTGTGCAGAGCATAGCAACCGCCCTGGGAAGGCTCACCAGTCCTGAGAATTGCATACCCCTAGACACTCCCCTCACACTGCCTGGGTCGGAATGGGTCTCTTGGTGATTTGGGGGTTCAGAATTTGGGCACAACATGACCACCTTCTGTTCTGCCTCAGTGGCTTTCCTTCCATGGTGGAACTGGGAGCCTTCCTTTCGTTGATGTAACTCATACACAGTGGGGTTAGGTGAGGAAAGGAGCTACTTCGCACTCATTCAAGGAGCAACAGCCAGGGCCTTCCTAGCTGGGCCAAGGAAGCTGCTGAGGTTCTACCCTTACAATGATATCCAGACATTAAATCACAGTTGGGAAGTGGAAGAAACTCCTCCAGGAGGTCATTGGCCATGTTGACCTTCTAATGCTTTCCCTTCAGGGGGTCCCTTCTGTCATCTGCCCACAGCAGGGAATGTTGTTGTCCCACAGTCTTCCATTTGCCCCTCTCAGATCTTTCTGCCACAAAAGCCTGATTCTTCTTCCGATATAGAGCTTGGACAGGTGGTCGCCATCTTCTTCAGAATGGCCCTTCATGGACCCAAAGCTTGTTATTAACTGACTCTTCATCTTTTTCATCTCCAGACAAAGTAATTGGCTTAACCTTTCCCCCAAATGACAACTGCCCTCTCGAGTATCAAATGCCCTTTTCATGTAAATGGAGAATTCCAGAGCTGCCACTTAACAACCCCCACCCCCTTCTCTAAAAGCTCTTTCCAAAAGCAGCATGGCTTTTAGCAAGTGAGCTCTTCAAGGGGCCCATTAGCTATCTGGTGCGATCAGCAAGAAATAAGGCTGACCTTTGACCCGAGAGCAGGCTTTGCAGGGAAGAGAAGGGTCAGGCGGGAAGGTAGTTTCTTCCTGAGACTCATGCCCTCAATTCTAGGTACCAGCCTAGGCTGCCCCCTTAGGAAAAGAGAAGCCAGGGTCCTCTTGTGTTCTCGAGACCTCTTTCCATTCTCTGACAGCATCCCATTTCTTATCTGTTAAGTTTCAAATGGTGCAGACCTGGCCTCCAGGTTCTCCCAGCATTCCCCAGTCCCCACCTGTTAGAGGGTCCTCCTAGCTGGCATTCCTTACCCTCTACCCTGAACTCTCCAGCCCAGAGGCTGGGCTGCTCTTCCCCCCCACCCCGACCCCCAGGGGCTATATAATCCAGACCTTTCGGTCACCTGTCCCTTTTGTTAACTTTGGTCTCCTGGCTGCTGCACCTGGTTCCCCCATGTCTCCTCTGTCCCCTTTCCCTTCTCTTCTAGCTCAGTCTGGTCATGTCCATTCTGGACTCACCCAGATGTGACCCTGCCTCTACCTATACTCTCCCTGTTATCTACAATAAACTTTCTCCTCCACCATACCTAGGAGCAGCCACGTCCTTTCCTTTCTATTTATTTTTCAATATCCTGAAGCCCACCGCTGGCCATACTTTGATACACTCACATTTGCTTAACTAAGGCTTTTCGGAGCACAGAGGTCTTTCGGCAGCAAAGTCCTGTGAAGAACTTTTGTGACTCAAACTATCTTCTCACCAGGCAAACGTTGAGTTCAATACTCCTTCCTGATGGGGTTGGAAGATCGATGTTCAAACCCCCAGCACCCATGGAAAAAGCTGGGTGTCCTGGCAACCCCAGCATTATAAAGGTCAGAGACAGGAGGATTGCTGGGCTTACTGAATGCCAGCCCAGTCCCAGGTTCAGTGAGTGACCCTGCCTCAAGGGAAGGAGGTGGTGAGTGACAGGGGAGGGCGCCATGTGCCATCTTCTGGCCTCCATGCATGCACATACATCACACACCAAAAAAGTTCATTAAAAAGCAGTTATTTTTCCTAAGCTTCTATTTCTTCCGTAAAAGGGAATAGACATTGCTATGCATTCGATAGTCACAGTGTCCAGAAAGAGCTTTCTGGCCTGTGATATGTATTCCGGTGGTTGGGGATGTTAACATTGCAACCTTAGCTATTCTTAGTGAACCTCTTCCAGCCCAGCAGGTGCTCAAGAAGAAAGACATATCACAGTTAAAGTGTTCCACTCCGTGACAGGCCTGGAGAGCTTCCTGCCTGTTGTCCTTTGCTCTCCCTCACCTGCCAGGTGAGGTGTCAGATGGCAGTGTAAATAAACCTCTCCCAAGAATCACATTTATCATTGCACCTGCAGGGTCCCACTTACTGTGATCAGAGCCTGCAGCATTAAAAACAATCCAGGGCCCATTTGCTGTCTGTACCCAGGGGCCCAGAGACTGCTGACCCAGACACAAGAGGGGTTGGAATCCCCAGCTTGTTCTGTGGCCTCACACCCACCTAGAGTTCCTTGGTATCTTAGCCAGGGTGCCCATCCTTGTTTGTTTAGTTACTTGGTCTGGAGCAGGCTGAATGTTCCCATAGGTGAACATTTTGGGCCTCATACCTTTTCCCCAAAATACCTGAAGCCAGAAATGCTTCAAATTTTGAATCTGGGGAGAAGGGAAATGTTTAGGTGTCTATGTTCCACATAGGTCTTATACATATAGCCTGCATGCAGTACTGTTTGGCAGGTCTGCGTTCTGACCCCGCCCCCTCCTCACATGACGGCAGATGTAAATTTTCCACCTCAGTGTCTCACTGATGCTCAAACAACTTGAGGACACAGAGTCTCTTGGATTTAGGGCCAGCTGGTAGGTCAGAACCAGTGAGTTGCTATAACTCAGGAGCCTCTAGGCAAGCTGTCCACCTGCAGACACAGGGAAAACCCAGTCAGCCCCCAGAACATACACGAGCTGGAAAAAGAAGTAACTGTTGGCTTAAAGCTTTGGACCTTGGGATGATTGCTGATGAAGACATTGCCAAAAACTCATGCCTGAAAGGTCAAAGGATTCAACTCTTAGTTATAAACTTAATGTTATAAAAGGTTTAACTTGTTCTCTCTCTTACAGATTTGTACCATGCTTTTTTAAAATTTATTTTTGTGCATTGGTGTTTATCTGTGTGAAGGTATTAGATCATGAAGTTATAGACCAGTGTGAGCTGCCATGTGGGTGTTGGGAATTGAACCCAAGTCCTCAGGAAGAGCAGTCCATGCTCTTAACCACTAAGCCATCTCTCTGACTCCTTAACTTATATTCTTTATTGGACTCTATTTATTTATTGTGAGCCTGGGATAGGGTGGGGTACACACATAGAAGTCCAAGACAACTTTTAAGAGTGACTTCTCGTGTGGATGCCAGGGACTGAACTCGGATCCTCAGGCCTGGAGGCAAGCAGCTTCACAGACAAACCATCTCATTGGTCCCAGAGAAGAGACTCTATGAAGTATATGAACGTTTTCTTTATCAGAGAAAATTAATTTCAGAATCCTGGAAAATGCAAGAAAAGCCTGGGGGTAGTTACACAGCACAGTGTCTTCTTAGTATACATACACAGAGCTATAATTTCACTCAAAGGGGAGAAAGCCTGGGAGAGAGAGAGAGAGAGAGAGAGAGAGAGAGAGAGAGAGAGAGAGAGAGAGAGAGAGAGAGGCTATTAATTACCTCTTTCCTGAGAAAATTAATATCCACTGACATCTAGATGTTTATACTCTTAAAAACAAAACAGTTCTACACTTAGTAAATTAAAAAGCTCTAGACATGGCTGTCAAAGGAAAATATCAATAGATATAGATAAGCAAGCCAGGAGGCCATATACTTGTGTGCTTAAAGGGAATATTAGAAAACAAAGACAGAAAAGTGGGGGGGGGCACTTACATCGTACATACCCAGATGTTGGCGTGGAGCATGGAAAGTTCAGATGCAGAATAAAAACTCAGGACCCTGAGGCTCAGCGGCCGAATGACCCACATGATACACAGGTAGAAAGTAATGTAGGAGCCAGCGGGGAAAACACATGGAGCGAGAAAAGGTCCAACTCTGTAATCCAACCAAAAAATAGAAATTAAAGTGACCTTAGGACAACACATCATTTTTAAGGTAAAAAGTCATAGAGTCTGATTTCTGTACTCATCACTGGTGAAAAGGTAAATATGTGACCCTTAGGGAAACAAATACAATTCTTCAGCTCAGGGGCCTTTGTAGACACTTATTCTGACCTAGCGATCTTATGTGCGAGGCTCCCATTCAAAAGGGAGACAACAGCAAGCCAGACTCTAAGTAAATTATGCTATGCACACACGGTAGAATAGCTTGCAGCTATTAAAGCAGAAACTGCAAGGGATCTGAATATATTACGAAGTACAGCTACCCTGAGTATTAAGTGAGAAGCAACACCACCATGTTGCAATGCACTTGACAAGTCTTCCCATTGACACCACGGAGGGTGGATAGACTTCCTGTTGGCACTGTATTCATGCTCCGGTATGGGTGAGTTTATGGTCAGGGGAGGCTGGGAGCAAGTACTGTTAGATGCTTCCCAGACAGAGCTATCTCCTGGTCATGCATGGCTCCTGCCATCAACATTATCTTCTCCAAACTGACCTCACATTTGCCTTTGGATTTGGTGACAGGGTGGTGGTGGTGGTGTCTTTAAAAGGTGGGGGGGTTCTTCCTGGGGGAGGGTTCTTCTGAAGATGGGGGTTCTTCTCTGGGGGGTCTCTCTTGTGAAGATGATTCTCTAAGGAGCAGTGTAGGGGAAAGGAGGAATTGAGGGAAACTTGGTTTTGGCTGCAAAGTGGGTCAGCTTGGTTCCTACAGAGCTCAGAAGCAGCACTTACAGCTTCCTGGCAGCTCTGGTCCATGTAGATAGGCCTTAGTTGCCAGTAGCTCTCTGCTGTCTTGCTAGGGTGTGCTGGCAGCTCCCACTGGTGGAAAGGCCAATAAGAGACCCGGAGGAACATCAGCCTCAGAGCTCTTGTCTAGAGTCTTTCTCTCATCACTCCTGTTACCTACACATCACCGACTTGCTCTGCTTGGGAGTACACTCAGGACTGGACTTGCCTTGTCTCTGTATCATTCTCTACCAATGCCCCATGATGTCAAATCAGCTTACGAGGAGCCAGCTCAACTCACTAGGGCAACCTCAGGACCACATACCTGTGAAATGTGGCACACTTACACAGGAAGAGGGGTGGACTCTGCTGACCACAGACAGACCTTGGCCAGAAGGATTTGGGCCTTCAGTCCGCTGAGCATCCTCACTTACCCTTGAGCCCAGCACAGGGTCTTTGGAAAGCTTTCCCTCTTTGAGCCTGTGACTATCCCACCAGGAACACAATGGTCAACCCAAAACCTAAATGGAGAGAAGAGAGAGATACCATTTCCCAAGGCTCTCAAGCAGTAAGGACAAGTTGGTGAGGCAGGGGTGTTTTCTAGCTGTCTATGTTCTCTTCTACAGGTCACCAGCTGAAGCTCTGTCAACAGCAATGTTTACTGAGGGCACAGAGAAAAACATCTGGTCAACCCATCACAAATGAAGGGGAAGTCACAGGTAGATATGAAATGTTCAGAGTGTGAGAGACTGGGATGCCTTGGGAATGAAGCATGCTGGGAGCAGGAGACACTGTTGATGTACTATCTGTAGGGTTCAGAGTTTATTCTCTAGAAAAGGTCAGAGCAACACATGCTAGCAGCCATCTGGAAAAACGATGACCAAATTTTCAGTCAGAGCATTTTGAATTTAAAGTTAATCTTCTGCTTGACGTTAGGGCATCATCAACATCTAATGCCTTGTACCTATCTTCTGACTCAGCATTCTTGGCTCCTTTTTGTGTGGCTCTGACCAGAAAACTCCCCTTGTGTACCTCAAAACTCTCTTTCATCCTGAAGAACATTATTAAATGGTAGTGTTCCTTCACATATATCAACTTCTTTCCTCTATTAACCAACGATGGCAGTATGGCTTATTACATGCTACAATAGGAAACCTTCTCTCCCATTTAGTTGGAAGCTAGAAATATCTATCTATCTATCTATCTATCTATCTATCTATCCATTCATTTATCTATCATCATCACCATCTATCTATAATTTATCATCTGTCTATTCATCTATTTACCATCTATCTATCTGTTATCGCTATAATCTATTATCATCTATCTATCATCACCATCTATCTATCTATCATCTATTTATCGTTTATCTATCATCACCATCTGTCCATCACTTCCTCTCTTGCATGCAAATGTTCAACATTTGTGTTGAAGCTATACTTGCCTGTGCAGGCACATGTGGAAGCCAGAGATTGACCTTGGGTGACATCTTCTGTAACTTCCTGCCTTATTTTTTTTGAGACTGACTGAACCTGGAACTCTTTCCTTTGGCTAGGGTGTCCAACTAGAGAGTCCTATGTATCTGACTGTCTTGGGAAAGGCCCATGAGCATGTATGACTCTGATCTTCGCACAGCAGCTCAGAGGAATCATTCCCAGGAGGGACCTCCTCCCCCCACCCTCTGGACATTGAGCACACAGCCCTAACCTCTACCCTTGACATCACCCCTCCTTGCCTTTTACACGGTTCCTGAGGAGTAATAATTCAATCTATTTCATCTATCAAATGATAGAATTTTCACTTACAACAGGAATTAATCTTTGCTTACTTATGAAGGTATTTTAGAAAAACCAGGACATAGTGCATTGAGAACACTGACCTCTCTGCTCACAGTCAACACTTTGATAGTCAACATCTTTCTTGAATGTATATAATACGGAAAGGGTTGCAGCAGGTGCCCGAGACGGGATCGTCACATGCCCTGTCAGTTTGCCTTCTGACATTCTAATGTCCACTTCAGATTCTACCAGTTTCCTTCTGTGAGTCCAACAATAGAAGAAGAAACGTTTGCATGAAATCGAAGCCAAGGATGGCTGTTTGTGGGACTTGAATTCTTTCCTAAAGTTTGTGTTGGCAAATGGTAATTATGACAGGCCTTACACAGGAGAGGAAGGTATGTGTGTGCTTTAATCCACCCCAGTGGTTGTGCTTACATCCTGCCCACTGTTTTAAATTCCTCTCACTCCTATCTTCACATCTTCCTTTTCTTTGGACCTCTTCAAGCTCCAAGGAGCTTAGCAGTGTCAGCTCAAGAGAAGCCTGTTTGGGAGCTCTTTGCTGAACAAGCACATCTGCCCACAGTCCTTGGGTAGACACGGACTGCAGATGTCCAGGACTGTGGTGGACATAACTATAAGAAAGGAGGAACCACGCCAAGGACAGTGTGTTCCATCTATAATCAAATCCCACTACATGGCGAATTCTTCAATTCAAAAGATCGACTAGGATGGTACTTAAAAAAATAAAATAAAATAAAAAACTACAGCTGGTTAAATTTAAGGCCTGACAAAACTCCAGTCTAATAATACCTCCTGGCCCTGGGCCGGCCACATCCTTCTGCTGGGCCTTTCACCCGCTTTGTGCTGCATCTCAGCGTGCCTGGCCGTGAGATTCTCTTTCTGCATTGGCTTTGACAATACGAACCACTTAATGGAATGAGCACGCTGCCTGCTGACTTGCACGGTTGCTTGAGCAGCCTATGCTTGCTGATCATCTCTGGCTATGGTGTAAGAGATCTTTCTGTATTGTGTGTGGTTCAGCCTCAGTTGTAAACCTGGCTTTTCTTTCCTGTGATTCCACCACACCCATAGATCCTCTCTTTCCTTTGTAAGATATTTGCCAGTGGAACGTCCATCTTTCTTCCAGTTGTTTTTCAGTTCAACCTCAAGATATTTGCAGGATACTTGGCGGTACTTTTCTTATTTCACTGTGGAGCATAGCCCTGAACACTGCTTAGTTTCATTCACAAAACAAATTGGCAAATACTTTAGGAAGGCCTTCATGAGCAGGGCACTCTCTCTCAAGTGGCTGGGGTGGAAGAGCTTGCAGGGGAGTCTAGGTGACCTGGACTGAAACGCTGAGTGAGCACACAAAGCACTTCCCACATCTCTCCCTCCGGAGTCTCTCCCCCTCGAGCGAGTGTACCTTCACTGCCTCTGGGCCTCACAGGTAGAAATCTCAAGCCACCAGCATCCTTGAGGTTTCAGAAGGACCAAGACGGCCAGAAGGGCTGAGAAGGTGAGGGAAATGACCAAGATCACACACTCAGTGAGAAACAGAGCCAGGTTGGAATGCAGGTGAAGCAGGGGAGAGCCGGGTGGATTCTGTAGTGTGTGTGTGTGTGTGTGTGTGTGTGTGTGTGTGTGCGTGTGCGCGCGCGTGCGTGTGTGTCACACACAGTGAGAAAAGGAGACAAAACTGGAACGCCTGGAGAAGGGACAATGAAGTTTAATATTCTGTGGTCCTTTCTGTCTTTTAACCTGGTGCCCAGGGCTCATATTCAGCCTCAGAGGTCATATACCCATACTACACCAAACATGTACCAGGGCCTACATCAAACATGTATGGGTTCAAATTCAAGCTCCGGCCCTCCTTCCAGTGAATTAACTTGCAACGTCTCTCTTACCTTGTGTTGACTCTGTAACCACCCTTCATTGGGGATTATTGTACCATTATGGCATGCCAGGCCTCAGTATTGTAGGGCGTATGTGAAAGATATGTAACCAATTTTACTATTTAACTGTAAACAAAACTGTGTTTGGACTTTCAAGACAGGGAGGCACCGGTCACACGCCCAGTCACAAAAGTGTCCAGTCTAGAAGGTAGCTGGGATGGGATTGCAAATACTGCTGAAATGAAAACCAAGAGTCCCTTGGCTGCCCAGTGCCGTGTCCCCCTCCCCCAATCGCTCAGTCTCCTCTCATTTTCCCGATGCCTTGGCAGCTGGAATAATTCAAATGTTAGGGGGACAGAGGCAATGAAGGGAGGCCCAGCTGTAAAGCACGTATGCTTTTCTTAAAACCCTCTGGGCTGATGGATTAGAAGGAGGCTTGCTGGATGTTGGTTGAGTTCTGCAGATCATGGAAGGTTCAGGAAAGCCAAAAATGGAAACTGGACAATCACTCATCTCCATGGCAGGCTCCTTCATCCACTCCCCTGTCTCTCGGGGAGCCACAGAGAGCAAAATCGAATCTGATTGCTGCATTTCAGAATTCGCTCAGCAGCAATTAAAAAACGCAGTGCAAGTGTCCACATATTTGATCAATTTGCTTTTATCCTTTAATCGAATAAGGCTCAGCCCTGCGATTGGAAAGGAAAGCATTTTGCTCAGCGCTTCATTTCTCCAGTGAGTCATCCGAGAGCAGGCTCACACTTGTCAGGATGGGAATAAGGTATTTAATTCAGAAATCATTTTTTTATGACCACATCACAAGAGCTGGAATGGCTTTTAAGGTACATCATATTTTAGTCACAAACTCACATAAAGTATGCTCAAAATCTTTGCAGAACGCTTGAGCTGGAATGTAAGGCTTATACACAGTTATCAAGAAAGGGGAGCCTTGCTTTGTTCTTTTCTGGGCTGTGACCTCTTCTGTTCTTGGTTAGTCTGACAGACAGAGACATGGGCTTTAGAACGTAAGAAAAAGTCCATCCAAAATGGAGGCTAAGAACACCAGATGTTTAAGGGTGCTAAAATTGGCAGCGCGTCAGAATCTTAGGCTGCTCCAGCCCTGGAAGAGAAGGTTCCCTCGGAAGGGTCAAGACTCCTAGGAAACTGATATATCTGCAGAACACAAGGACATTCCAGGGACCAAACATGTGGTCCTTTGGCCTGCTCCAGGCCCCAAGCCCTGTGTCCTCTGTGGAGGAAGAGAAATGAAACTGTTGCTAACCCCAATTAGGGTTCATGTCACCTTCTGTCCAGCTGCCTGCCACACAGTCCAGAGACACGGGAAGCAGAGAGAAGCTGGGAAGGAGAGGGAGGTGACTAAGGGGGCTCCAGAGTGAGAACAGCTTTTAAGGGGAGGGGAGAACCCGACGATGGTAGTGGTGGTGCACACCTTTAATCCTAGCACTCAGGAGGCAGAGGCAGGCAGGTCTGTGAGTTCAAGGCCAGCCTGGTCTACAGAGTGAGTTCCAGGACAGGCTCCAAAGCTACTACAGAGAAACCCTGTCTCAAAAACAAACAAACAAAAAGGGAGGCTGGGGTAAGGAGGTAGTAAGAGGACATGCACTTTGGAGCTAGACATGATATGGGCTCATATTCTTAACCTATCAGAACTTCAGCTTCCCAACGAAAGGAGACCACCTGATACCCTGGGTCACCATAACAGCTAATGAGAGGTTAAAAACTAAAGCTAGCATTATTATATGAAGCTGGGTGTTATGATGCTTGCCTGTAGTCCCAGCCCTTGGAAAGTGAAGGCAGGAGGAGTTAGCAGTTCAAGGCTGTCCTCGGTTATAAAATGACTCCCAGACCACCCACCTACCATGTCTTCTAGTCATACCACCTCTGAGTGCGTATGTGAAGGCATGTAAGGCAACATGAAACAGATATCTGCACGTTTGATATCATGACTCGCCTCATAATAGCCAAACTATGGAATCAGTCCAAATGTTCGTTAACAGATAGATAAAGCAATAAAGGATTTATGGGAGAAGCACACAGTGGGGTATCATGCAATGATAAAGAAGTAGAAACACAAGTGGTTTGTGGGGCAAATGAATGCGTAGAAGTGAAGATCATCGCGTAAAACAAAAGGGGTCAGAGTCAGAAAGACAAGCATGGTGAGTTTCCTGTCACATGCAGAATCTAAGGGATTTTTGTTGTTGTTGAAGATATTGAAACAGAAAAGGGACCATTCGAGAAGAGGAAGAAGGCCAGTTGGATTAGTCAACTGTATCTTTCCTGATGGTTTGCATGTTTGTTCTGTTACTGTAGTAGGATTGTGATGTGTCCATTATACTAGGGGATCGCTTTCTCCTCCAGCTCCAGAGCTCCAGTTTTTTGTTTTGTTTTGTTTTAACCCAAATATGTTTGCACCGCATCAGGGCATGAGCATCAGGACCACCCAGGCTAGACTGCACAGAACCCCATACATCTAACGACTATTTCTCACTATCTCAAGCATGTGACCTGTGATGTCACTCACAGCTGCTTCACACTCTATTAAGTAGAAAGATATAATCCACCTTGGCAATCTGTCTTTTTAGTATATAATTTGAAACTTATATATAATTATATAATATATAATATCATAGAGATAATATATAATGTATTATATATGTAATTATATAATATATAATTTGAAACTTCATACAAATTTATGATGTATTTTGATCATATCCCCTCCCTATTCCCTCCAACTTTCCTAGATTCTTCACTTACATGTCTTCATCATTATCTTTCCTTCCTCGTCCTCTTCTAATTCTTTTTCTTTTTTTTTTTTTTTAATAACCTTCTGAGAGTAACTAGTGCAGTCTATATATGCATAGATATCGGGCCATCCACTGGTACGTGGGCAGTCTCTCTCCCCCAGAAAGGCCTGTGAGGCTCTCTTGCATCCAGACTGGAATTCTGATCTAGAGTTTTGATAAGAAATTTGGTCTGAGATCTAGGACCCAGCTCAGTGATCTAGCCAGCCTGTGTCCATGTAGTTGAAACATCTGGAATTGTCTTCTGTGTTCTGCTTCTCAACTTTCATTAGCAGGGTCACATTCCTTCTAACACCTAGTCCTAACAGCAGGAGTGAGCATGTGCAGAAAGAACCTCTTTTTTTTTTTGTTTTGTTTTGTTTTTGGAGATGGGGTTTCTCTGTATGGCTTTGGAGCCTGTCCTGGATTTCGCTCTGTAGACCAGGCTGGCCTCAAACCCACAGAGATCTGCCTACCTCTGCCTCCTGAGTGCTGGGATTAAAGGTGTGTGCCACCAATGCCCAGCTATAAAGAACCTCTTGAGAGTTGTCTCAGCATCCACCTCATTCTGTGGGTCAGTTCAGTCCTGGAAAATGGTAATTATCCTTGAGGTTCTTCTTTATGTTCCTATTCGTGGTTCTGGATTTCATGTGGCTCAGATGGTAAAGTGGTTACTGGGCAAACAGAAGGACCCCTAGTTTGCATTCCCAGTATCTACCCATAAGCCAGATGTGATGGTGCACATCTGGCACTTGGATGGGAGGCATCAGAGACAGGGGTTACCTGGAATTTACCAGCCTAGCTGAATTGGTTTAGTCCAGGATCAGTGAGAGACCTTGTCTCACAAATTAAGATGGAGAATCATTGAGGTTTGCAGAAGTCCATGCACACCTATGTACACAGCCATGTGCACACCGTAAACACATACACAGTCTCTCTCTCTCTTTCTCTCTTCCTCTCTCTCTCTCTCTCTCTCTCTCTCTCTCTCTCTCTCAGCCTCAGGAAACTTAGTGGTTTGTATTAGAACAAGCCACATTTAGGACAAGCTCTTACATCCCTGATTGCAAGCTCTTGTACTTGAACAAGAACACCTGTTGTAGGACTTAGGGCATTATATAGAACTAATGTGTCCAACCGATTGGAGTGACAGCCCAGAGGCCAATAAATGTAGATCTGCATTGCATGGATGGATTTTCCAAAATACTCTTAGGCCCTTGGGCCTTTACACGTGCTACTTTATTTTATATTTGAAACAGGGCCTCACTGTGTAGGTTTTACTGGTCGTAACTCACTATGTAGCTCAGGCTGGCCTCAGACTCATAGATCACCTGCCTCAACTCCTGTGTGTGTGTCATGATGTCTGGGTATTTTCTCTTTCCAAACTACTCTCCCCTCTCACCAGCTATTTAACGCCAGCTTCTATTCTATTCTTTCCTCTACTTCAAGTTTTTAGCTGTAATTTTCTTTTTCTTTTTCTTTTTTTTTTTTTTTTTTTTTTTTTTTTTTTTTTTTTTTGAGTTAGGAGTATTTTTTAGATTCCCCAAGCTTGGTTTTGAGCCCTTGTGATAAATTGTTACAATACCCTGTCCTTCAATCCCTAAATGCAACTCAAATTATTGCTTCCGAAAAACATCAATTGAATGTCTCCTTTCACAACTAAGCCTCAGTGTGCCTGAGGGCCAAGCTTTTTGGCTGAGTTCCTCTCCACAGTATATCCGGCACCTAACTGTGCCTGGCATGGAATACACACTTGATGACTAAGTTGAATAAATGAATATATGAACATATAAACTAAATGGCCTCCTAAACATTCACATCTTTAAAATGGCATAGTGGAGACTAAAAATCTGATTTTCCCTCAGGAACAGTTTTCATATTTCTGAATAGCCTCCTGCCATTCCTAGTTAAAGTGCACACAAAGCCCCCCCTCAGAAAGCTCCAGTAGTTCAGAAGGCTGAGGACATCACGTAGGTTGCATCGTAAAGGAGCCGGGCTTTGATCTGTTCTTAAGGCAAGAAAGTCATTTAAAGCCATGTGAGCCAAGAGAAGGGCCACAGGGTCGGCTGGAGAAGTAGTCTCTGTTTTTCCGGTGTTCCCACCCATGTTCTGGCATGGCCAGCGCCAGCTAAAAGCCCAAGAGTCTCACTCGGTCACCGTGGAACGGGCTTAGAGCAGACTGTGAGCCTTCTCAGTCGCGTCCTTGTCCTAGATGAAGTCACTCAACCTCTCTGATCTAGCTCTTTATCTACTCTATGGAAATGATAGTAGGGAAACTAGTGATAAATTATGTGCGCAGTTAATACACAGATAGAATGGATAACACCAACTAGTATATAACCAAAAAATGTTAGCAGTTACTATTAGGTAGCATTTACTTTTTTTTTTAAAGGAAGTACTCTATGCATTACAATAAAATTCAATTAATAAACTTGACAGTTGATTGTGTTCATGGCCGGGAAGACTGTCCACAGTTCAGTGGCCACTGAGAAGAACATTGAACTCAAAGTAAGACAATCTGGTTTCTGTTCCCATGTTACATGCAGGCTATCCTACCTGGCATGTTCTCGCCCAGCCTTCTCCTCCCTAGGAAGGGGAGCAGAGGGGGTTTCCCTCCCAGAGATGGTGACATGGATAGGAATTACATCTGGAATTATTGAGCACACAGGGGAACTGGGTAATGTTGGTTCATGGTGGACAGTAAGGGTGGGTGGAGAAAATAAACAAACTGAGGAATTTGGGGTGTGATTTGTAGAAAGTAGTCAATTCACCGAGATTTTATGTAAAGAGAGTAACATGCTAACTATAATTTTTCATTTAAAAATTAGCCTTTATAGAACAAAGTTGGGCAGATTAAATGGTTTCCTCCGAGCTTCAGTTCTCACATGGTATAGCAATAGCATACATTGGGCTAGTGCTCTATTTCAGGCTGTAGTCTAAATAACTGACTCCATGAGTATGGTGGTTAATCTTAAATGTCAACTTGTCTGGATATAGAGTTTCCATGGAAACTCATCTCTGGGCGTGTCTATGAAGATATTTCCAGACAACCTTAACTGAGGAAGGAAGACACACCCCAAAGTGGGCAACACCATTGCAGACTAATTAAAAAAGGAGAGAGAGAGCTGAGCCTCCTGAACCAGAAGCCCCAAGCCCTGGGAGCACTCACATCTCTGTGGGTGGTGAGGGACTGAACCCTCCAACTATGAACCAAAGGAAACCCTCCATTCCCCAAATCGTTTTTGTCAGGGGTCCTTTTAGTTGTCTTTTATAGAAAGAGAAGAAATAAACATGTAGTGTCGTATCCTTCCTGCACCCCCTTGAAGTGGACTCGAGCATCTTCAATATCAGGTACATTTTACAGGTGAGGCAACTGATGCTCAGAGACACTGATGAACATTTCCAATGCCACACAGCAACTGTTTGGCGAGACTAACAAAGTCCTCATCTTAGAATCTAGGTTCTGAATTGCTGGCTATTTTACCCTTTACTGTTCAGTGGTGCAGACATTGAAAGACATTGTCACAAGCAGGCAAAGTCACAAAGCTAATAAAACAGAACCCGGTATACAATAAAGTTTTACTGCAGTGTTTACTCTTGCTATTGTCTATTCTACTCATTTATAAATGTATAATTATGAATGTGAGCTACCATTTGTGTAAATATTTCTATAGACAGAAGTATTTGTTTACTACATTAGCATGTTATGTATACAATTAATGTTCAGGATTACTTGAAGTACACAAAAGTCAACATTTATGAGACATTTAGCATCTAATGGCTGCAATGTCAGGAAATTCAGGTATTGCTTTCCCCCCACCCCCTGAGACAGGGTTTTGGTATAGGTTTCCAGGTATAGCCCTGGAACTAGCTCTGTAGACCAGGCTGGGCTTGAACTCACAGTGATCCGCCTGCCTCTGCACCCGAGTGCTGGGATTAAAGGCGTGAACCATCATTTTCTGACATTGCTTGTTTTCTAGTCTGTTGCCTTTCTCCTTTTTAAACTTCTGCACTAATTTGGCAGATTACTGAGTCTCTTTAAAATAAACTAAGTTTTTCTTAACCTGAGACTTAAATGTCTTCCAGACATGACCTGGGCCCCAGATCCAAGCCTATCCCATCCCCTTTCTGCTCCCCAGGGAGGGTGAGGCCTTCCATGGGGGAATCTTCAAAGTCTGTCATATCATTTGGAGCAGGGCCTAGGCCCTCCCCCATGTAAGACTTAGTCTTTATAGTAATGTTATATTAGCAATATTGTCCATGTATTTTTGTGAAAATTAGAAGAGGAAGAGGAGGGAAAGGAGAGGGAGAAGGAAAAAGTCTTAATTACCAAGTCAGCATAGTTTAACTTTGAGCATGTTTCTTCTCATCTATGTTTCCAATGTGTGTGTGTGCGTGTGTGTGTGTGTGTGTGTGTGCGCGCGCGCGCGGGGGGGCTTGTACACGTGTGGCTTTTTTTAATAATTGCAGTCATATATAATTTCCACCTTACTTGTCTTCAGCTGAGATTATGTAGAAAACCTGCTTCTGTGTTATTGTTTTTTCAAAGCAGGATTATAATAGCCATGTAACATCCCTTTGCAAAATGTAGCACACTTTATTGACTCATTTCCCAACATTTCAACATTTGTAGTTTTTATTTTTGCTCTTAAAAATAATGAACGGTGCTGCAAAGCTTTCATTTTTCTCTCTAGAGCCACTGTCCATGCTGGGTCCCTCTGCATTTGTCAGAGGCTCCTTTGCCTCTGAAACTGGAGCAGTAAAATCAGAACTGGAGGCATGGTAATGGGCCATTTCTCCTCATGAGCTGGCCACCTGGGGAATGGGGGAGTTGGAGGAGCCCTGTAAAACAGCAGGTTCTAGAAACCAATTGCTCCTTGCCCTTGCAGGCCTCCAGGAGTACTATCTCCTCTCTATTGCTAACCCAAGTCTGTTAGCTCTGTGTCCCCTCTGCACACCAAGCTCACACTGGTGAGTCAACGTTTGGCTTTATGAAATTGCTCTCAAATCACTTTGTGCTGTGATGAAATGTGTGCCTAACTCTTTTCAATTTCTGATGAACAGACAGAAGCATGCTTATGGCACTTAATTTATATTGACACATTCCTTTCCAAAAGTCAGTGCTGGCAACTTATGCTTCCTCCTGGTAGTGTTTGAGAACATTAACAACCGTCATTTTTGCTTAAATGGTAAAATGCTTGTTGTGCAAGTATGTAGTGTTAACATTCCTTCCCAGGAGGGGATGTAAACAGTATTTACCCTTTCTCTTAAGGTTCCAGTGACAGATTGAGACTCCATTTAGCCAAGGGAAACCAGTGAACTCTTTGGGCTTCCTTACAGAGCATAAGGGAGGGGTTACCTACAGAAGTGTGAGTATGCCTCCTTCACCAAGGGGTTGTACCTAAGCCTTTAACCAGCAGGCATGGGGGCTTCCCTGCAGCTCTATAGATGGAGCTGCTCCCCCAGTCTTCCCCAGCCTAGAGACGTGAGGCTCTTTTACTAGGGGGCACAGCTGAACTCCCCAAGATGACAGTTGCTTGCCTCATTGGATAGTCATTCAAAACAGCATGAGAGCATGGGTTCAGATCCCTGGCACTCACATAAAGCTGTTTGCATGTCCATTATCATGGAACTGGGAGGCAGAGATAGGAGGACACCCAAGGAAGGCACCCAACATTGATCTTGGTCTCCATATACATGTGAATGCTCAGACACCTTCAAACACACACACACACACACACACACACACACACACTACAGAGAGAGAGAGAAAATCACAAAATACCACTTTTAATACTTGAGATGCAGGTAAGAAAGACACATACTGTGTTTCAGTTTTATATCAATGATTACTAGTAAACAGAAATATTTTACATGTTCTATATTCTAATTCCTCTTTTATGAGGAATTTCACCCTGCTTTGGACCAGGATTGGGGGGGGTCTCTATTGTTGATGGTGGTGGAGGTGGCTTTTGTTTTGTTAAATTCATTTGGCTCTTGGAATATCCACAGATTCATAATGTGATTTCTTGGAGACATGAAACCTATCTATGCTTTATGGACACTGCACTTGTTACTTTCCTGGTTACTGACAGAGTGCCTGGCATAAACAACATCAGGGAAGAGAGCTGTAATTTGACCGGAGGCTCAAGGAAAACAGCCACGGCAGCAGAGAAAGCATGACTAAGGGCCAGATCCTTCTATGACTTTGAGGGGCTGCTTGCTCACATCTTAGCAGATCAAACGCCGGTAAATGAAGGCACTGGTAACCCATTGCTCTCCCCAGCCACCACTTTTATTTAGTCTGGGGCGCAGCCCGTGGGACAGTGCTACCCACATTCAGGGAAGGTCTTGTGTCCATCTTTGGAAATGCCTATCATCAGTCCTGTCCCTAGAACACATCCATAGTGTGCCTAATTAATGTCCTAGGAGGTTCAAAATCCAATCAAGCTGACGATGGAGATAAGCTGTACCGAATCTACCCCTTGTCGATTTGAGCTTCAAAAAAATGACTTTGAACCTTAATAGCCCATCCCTGACCCTAAATGTGTTCATTTCACAATGCGAAATACTCCATCTCTGAGACACCCTATCATCTCACAAGGTGACACGGTTACCTCCTCATAAAAATACTCTGACCGAAACAAAGCAAGTAAGGTAAGGCTTGGCTTACAGTTTCAGAGGGATGCAGTCCATCAGGTCATGGAAGACCCAGCAGGAAGCCATGGCAACAGTGGCTGGAGTGTTGGAAACCAGCAGCCTGCTGACCCCGCCCCCTAGTGATGGGCGGGACACACATGGCCATGCCATCACTGTGTCATTCATCACTCATCACAGGCTGCGTAGGGGACTCAGTCATGCGCCAGTTTCCCTTTTAAAGCAAGTACGCTCCCTCTCTCCCTCTCTTCCTCTCTCTTTTGCTCTCTCTCTCCTGCTTTCGGTTGCTACCAGCTACCCCCCTCTTCTTCTCTTCCCCCCCTCTCTCCCCCTCTCTCCTCTTCTGTTCCCGGTGCCTCTATGTCCCTTCCCTTCTCCCTCCCTCCCCTTTCTACATAAACTCCTCATTTAAGCTCTACCTGCCTGCTGTGTTATTCCACCACCCCCGCCTCGGTGACCCTCACCTGCTGGGTAACCTGCTATGCTCTCCCGCGTGGTCCCTTACCTTGGGACCCCACTCACTTGGGACCCTCACTCGGGACCACCACCCCCACCCCTTTTCCAGCTTTTATTCCTATAACTGTAACGGAAGACCGGCATGGAGGAAGTGACTGGTCACTTTGCATCCATACTCACGAAGCAGAGAGCTGTCAAGAAGTAGAGTTTTGCTCTAAAGCCTCAAGTCCTGCGTGCAGTGACCCACTTCGTCCAGTGAAACTCTACTTCCAACCAGCTAGTGGGTCTGTCAAAAGTCGTGAAACTACGGGAGAAATTTCTCATTCTTATCACAACACCAGTCCCAACACTGCTCAAAAATTTCCTCCGCCACACAGCTTAGTTCATGACTTATGGATTTAGCCTTACTCATACTTTCAAACATGATCAGAATGCAGCTGCATTCTTTGTCAGAATTAATTTGCCAGCTTTCCAATTAGAGTCCTTTTCCTCTAAAGGGACCTTCATCTGACCTTCATCCTCTGCATTTCTATTGACAGCATGATCTCATGAACTCTTGATAGAATGCCCATTAGGCTCTGCCCACAGTGCTCCAGGGTTTCACTGGTCCACAACTCTAACTTTCCCACATTCCTTCTATAAACCAAAGGCCTCTGAGCAACACCTGGACATGTAGTCATAGCACAGACTCACTTTTGAACACAGCTAGCTGATACTAGCTTCTTATCATTGTGACCAAATGCACGTAAGATGGCTTAAGGGAAGAAGGCGTTATTGTGACCCATGGTATTGGGGGGACAGGTAAGGCGTAATGGAAGGGATGGTTTGAGGCTGTGGCAGGAGGGGTCTAAAGCTGATTGCTCACATCTCCATGGACCAGGAAGCAGAAACAAGGCAGGACACAGAACTGGGCTATAAGCCTCAAGACACACGAACCCATGGTTCCCGAGTGATCCACTATTACTAAGGAGACTCCAATTCTCAAAGGCCCCACCACCTCCCAAAACAGAGCCATCAATGAGGATGAAGCATTCAAAGGCATGAATCTGTGGAGGACATTTCTCATTTCCATCAGGATGCACAGCCTGAAGGTAATTGTATGCATTGTTTTTAATGCACTATGTAGTGCCTCTCCTAATGAAGGCAGGAGTGGAATTTTCCACTTGTGGTATCCAACCAGCACTGAAAGGCTTCAGATTATAGAGCGTTAAGATTTGGGGATACCCAGGCCACAGATGTTCAACTGTAATTGTAAAGGAGTAGCATAGAATTACTCAAGCTTTATTCTTTGCAAAGCATTTGGGGCCTTTACTTTTACTAATTCCTCAAATCTTCACTATGTTCTGATTGATAAGTATGTCCAACAGCCATCAGACAATTTCTGAATCTTATTTCTGAAGTCCCGCCCCATCCCAAGTCTTGTCTTTTGCCCAATGAGACTTGAGTTCTGACATGATCTCATTTTATTGACGCTTCAAGTGTCAAGCAAACATGGAAAGTTAAAATTCCACTAGATGGACAAATTGTTCCTGGATATTCTGAATTCACTTATCATAAACACAAAGGGTGTGTGCGTGTTGGGGGTGGTGGGTCATTGGATGTTACGAGCAGCCAAGCAACATTTGAGTGTTGTGCTGCTTAGAGGAAATGTTCTAGATCCATCACTTGGAGAAAAAGACAGTTTTAGAAAACAACCACATAAAAGTCTATTTGCAATGTCCATTTTAGAATAGAAAGGAGCACTTTGGGGACAGAATGTGGTCAGTGTTATGGTCTGTAAGCACGTGTCTCCTGGGAGAGTCTGTACTGCCAGACGAACCTGGCGCCTTGGTGGTTTTGACACCGTTCCCCCTCCCAACTCCCTCTCTTCTAAATAAGGCATTGCTGCCTTCCCCGTTCTAACCTTTGCGTCTTCCACTCTTAGAGCATCGGTCTGGTCTCCCTATCCTTGTTTCCTACCCCAATTAGATGGACAGCAGCAAGCAGCACTGGGCTCCCTTGGGTTAGATCTGGCCTGAACAAAGATGGCCTGCTTTTGCAGAAGAACCAGATGCTATTTTTGAGCTCTGTGGCTTTGCAGAGATTTTTACTTTCACAAGAGGCTGTGTTTTTTGTATTATAGCCTTAGATTTCAGCTTGTTGCACTGGATAGCCAAGCCCTGGTTTTTAATTTCATATTGCTCTGGCTAGTAATGATGAGCCTGGAACAGGAAACTACATTCAGAGGCAATTCTCCCTTCCATTCCTCAAAGCAAAACAAAACAAAAAAACTCCTTGTCCGCTTTCAAAAAGAGCTGAAATGGAAGTATAAAAAAAAATGGAAGTATTTGTGAGGGAAGGAATGCCCCGATACCCCAGTTCCAGTTGATACTGTGTCACCCACGGGTGTGGTCATCCAGATGTTCACTCCCCCAGATGTGCAGACTTCTCCAGCTCAAGGCAGACCCACCTGTGCTATGAGACCCTGATGTGTTTGAGGTCAAGCAGCTTGGCTTCAAGTCACACTGTAAAGCCAAAGGCAGTCTTTCCTCAGCTGCTGGCTCTTCTTCATGTAACTGTCAAGTTTGCAGATCATCCAGGCATTGGGGATCCCAAAGGGAGAAGAGTCCACTTGTCCAAAGAAATGGCTGTGATACATGTTAAGTGGCCTGTGAGAGCGCCTTCCCGTTTATTGGCTGAAACATGAAACGGAAAACATGTGCAGTGAGCACAGGGTCCCTAGGCTCTGCTTTCTTCCCAGGAAATGGAGTGATGAGGGATGAAGCAAACACGTGAATCCAGGCAGCCCACATGCTTGGGTGTTTCACAATGCAAAAAGCATCTGTTGAGTGGAAATCCTGGGCACGAGGATTGGAATTTATAGAGACAGATTGACTTCCAGTCTCTTGCTAGGATTCCATTCCTGCTGCTATGGGGATACTTTTCCATTAAGCAAGAAAGAATCCATCTCCACTCAACTGTGCTTATTTAGGCATGGGATGCACACATACTGAATGTCAGTGTCTGTGTTAAAGGCTGAAACCAAAGATAAATAAGGCAGGGACCCTGTGGTCAAGGAACTTGCTCTGCAGTGAGGAGAGGACGCTTTTCAATAAGAGGAATGCTCTTCAGTGAGAAGAGGATTCTGTCGGTGAGAGCAGAGAGAAGTCCAAAAGGACTTGGGGGGAACCCCAGGGAATGTGATGGACTGAACATTTGTTATTTGAGGCCAACAAAGTTCCATTTTCTTTTCCTCTTGGTAACACCACTTCAATTTTTCCTTGAGTTTTCACCTGCTACACAAGCAACTGTCTGTACCTGTAGCCCAGGAAAGGGCCTGGGTTGATTGAAGTCCATTATGGTGTCCCCTGTCCCATTGATCAGAAACATTCAGGGTTTGGGATACATAATTCAGTTCCATGTGATTCCGGATGGGGGTTGCTGGAGGCTCTCAAGGCAGAAGCTCACTTGCTCTTTAAAGAGAAGTCCTGAGAACATTGGCTCTCCTTCCTGCTGGTGGGGAAGATGTCACTGAAGGCTGAAAGCAAAAGAAGGCTCACTGTGGTTTTGTGCTCTGCTTCAGGCATTGCAAGCATCATCTGAAAGTCACTGTACAGTTCAGAAGCGCTTTGTTGGGTGGGCTGATAAGCACTCTCCACTACTGTGGCAGTCTTCTCCAATACTCACATTTATAGATGGATAGTAGACTTTCTGCTGATATTGAGGAGCATGTACCACTGCTGGACACTCTACTACATACTTTCTCACCACAGCCTTAGAAGGGAAAGGCAACTTTATTTTACATGTTAGAGAATTAAGATTTTTAAAGGATGGAGGGGTAGTTTAGTAGTGAACTTGTATAGCCCTGGGTTCAATCCCCAGAACCATGAAATATAAAATGAGTAAGATTACACAGGTAGAGTAAATTGCCCCAAAGCACAAAGAATATATTGTAATATCTTTAGGAGGTCAAGTCAAATGCAGACGGAAACTTGCTATTTGACTAAGTGAGATAAAACACACCAGAGAGATCCTAGACAGAACTTTTCAGGTACATGCCAAGACTATAAACACTGTGATGAGTAGGCATCACAGAAAAGGAGGCACTCGTGTAGATATTTCCAAAGAAGTTCAGCATAAATCATGTCCTTAAGAGTCAGCAAAATCTGTTACCCAAAGTCATTCTAACCCCAATATTGGCAAGAACCCCTTCACTTGATGCCATCAAGAGATGCTACTCACTTCCACACTCTTTTCTCTCCCCTATTCCCAAATTAAAACCCATATTTTGTATCTATTCATACTGAAACTCTAAATAAGGTACTTGACCAAGAATCCTATAGAGATTGGCAGGACACTTGTCCCAAAAATCACACTACAAGGAAAGTAGGCAAGGTGGACATGAGAAGAGCAGCTGAAAGACATGCAACACAGAATGCATCACACAAAAAGGAAGTGATTATGTATGTGTGTGTTCATATATATTCATATATAATGATAGAGGGCATTGGGCAAAGGCAAACTATACACATAATAAAAATCTCATAAGGGAATGAAGAGTAACATGAGAAAGATTTGAAGACTTTAGTGCTGAAAGTTTTCTAAAATTATATATTAATACGCAGATTGATGGAAATTATGGGATAATAGTTCACACACACACACACACACACACACACACACACACACACACACGAAATCCCAATCAGGATTTGAAAAAGGGATACAGGCACGTCAGAATAAAATTTCCGTAAATCAAGCAAGGAAAATCAAGGTGATTTCCAAAGACTCAGCTGTTAGATTGACAGCAGCTGACAACGGCCAACTTCTTAATAGCATTGATAGAAACTGGGGAACACAAAAGCATAGCCTAACAGAAGCCTCTCAACTGGACTGATGCTGGCCAGCTGGAAGCTCTCCGCACGGCAGGGTAAACCGTAAAGCCACGTTCACACTTGAACTGACTTAGGACCAACAGACCTTCACTGTTAAAATTATCCTAAAGTATTTTATTCAGACAGAACAATGATTCCATAGGAAAACTGAAGGTGTAGAAAATGTGGTGAGCCAACAGTAACAAAGTTATAGTTAGAGCTAGGCAAATATTTGTGTTTTCTGAATGAATGACTATAAGAAAACAACATCTCATCAAGCTTGCAACATTGTTTAGTGCTAATAATTAACAACAGTGAGAAGAAGAGCTGAAAACTTCTAAGTGTTACCAAATGTAAAATTCTAAATGTAGAATGCAAATTAATACTAGGCTTTTAATCATTAGAAACACAAAATACTTTTTAAAGTTATTAAGAAGACAAAATTTATTTGGAGAGTTGTTTTTAAAATACCAATGTTTTTATTAATTAGTTGAGGCTTTCATACAATGTATCTTGATCGTATTCATACTAACTAGATTCACCCCTCCTCCCTATCTTCCCCTTCCTCATTTGTCTCCCCTCTCCCTCCTCTCCTCACCCCTTCTCTTTCCCTTTTCCAAGAGAGAGGATCTTGAAGTAGATTTTTCACAGTCCTTCCCACTACCCTTATACAATACTGCCTGGGCCTTAAGCATGGGTGTAATGGAAAATAGTAACGTTGTTTGGTTGAGGACTGTTAGAATGGTGTGATTTCACTCCTTATTTTTTACAATGGATTTATCATACTTTGTAATTAAAAGGAAGTATAAACTTAAAACAGGAAACCATGTGAGCAGCTGACGCAATTAAAGAGACTGGAAGAGATTTCTAACACGAGGAGTAAGGACTGGGTTGTCTGTTATTCTCAGCAAATTTCATGGGGCATGTCAGACTCAGAGACACTGAAACCATCTCCACAGTTACAATTCTAAGAGCCTGGAGAATTGTCTCTGTCTATTCGGGTTCCTTTCTCTCCCTTCCTCTCTCCCCCCTCCCTCCCTCTCTCCTTCCCTCCCTCCCTCCCCACCTCCCTTCCTTCCTGCCTCCCTGCTTCCTCTCTCTCTCTCTCTCTCTCTCTCTCTCTCTCTCTCTCTCTCTCTCTCTCTCTGTATAGTCCTTGGGATCAAACACAGTGTCTTACACATACCAGGCAAAGCACTCTCCTGCCGATTCCCATTTCTAGCCTTCACATTACACTGTTGAGGAGAAAACCAGGAAAGTGTGTAGGGGCATGAGCCATCCCAGCCTCAGGATTTGTGCAGCTTTCCTCTGCCCTTCAGTATCTACTTGGGAATGTGTGCATCACCGGGATATGTCAAGTTTGGCCCGCTGTTCTGTACCCCATGTACTGTGTGATCTTGGGGGAAATTCACTGAGATCAATTCCCTAATTTCTAACTAACTAAGGGAATGTGATGTAGGGCAGGGCTGGAAGTGATAACTTCCTTGAGGAATGTTAGGAAACTCCCGGACAGCTCTGGGACACTGCATGAGTAGGGGCCAAACTTTTCCAAAGACCAAATGGACTTTTTCCCAGTGACTTAGGTTGTCAAGGGAGAGAAAAGAGGGGTGGCCTAAACACAAATTGAAGCAGCTGTCTCTAGTCTAGAATCCTTGCATACTGAAGAGTTGCCCAAGTTGCTCAGCAAGGCCACTGGATCTTGGGTGAAATGTTGAGACCAATCCTATAGTAGTGGAAATCATTTTGTTTCTTGACTCTGAGATGGCTTCTACCCTAGACAGGAAAACAGCCTCTGCTATCTCTGGGTTCTTTTCACATAGTTCTAGGTATAACACATAGCCACCATGATGCACCATGGCCACCAGAGGATATTACCTTGCCAAACTATTAAAATAAGTCTTTGGAACCACTCACTGGATGCATGAGCTGCTTCCCACCTTCCACAGTAATTAACCATGTGCCTTCTTCTTTAACGCCTCTGGGGCCCAAGAGATGCACCTACATTTTATTTTCCTGCCATAACCCATGAGTTTCCCAATCGTTATGAACAAAACTCATCTCTTTGGAGCTGCTTGTCTCCTTGTCTTAGAATGACTGCGTTGTCTATTATTCTCACCCAGTTTCATGGTTTAGACTAAGTGCACTCTGACGATGGGGGTAAGCTAGAAACTACTTTCCTATTGAAACAAGACCTAAAATCATCTCAGGGTCAATTAGGTCAGTTCTGGTCCCCTTCCTTAAACAAAACAAACTGATGTCTAAGGGAACTTGGGTTATTCCCTAGATCAGTCAAGGGAGTTGCTTACTTCACTAGAAAGGACAATGAAACTGAGAACTGGTGATTTTGGGGGACTATGTATGTTAGGGAGAGCCAGTTGATCCCCAAGACCTAAACCTTCTGTTCGGATAGTTTGGGCGGAACGAGGAGGAGGAGAACATTGTGAAACATGAGTTATTTCAAAAGGACTTGTCATGAGCTACACGAATTGTGACACATACGCTGTGGTTTTTGCTTGCCTGCAGAAACCTTAAACATTGAGAAGTTTCCGCCAAACTATGGACTGTGTGGATCCCACACGTGGATCTGAAGTCTGCATTTGAACTGGTTTCATCAGAATTTTCTGGGAAGTGTATGGAAATCAGATGCCTAGGTATCACCTCACACTCTTGAGAAGGCCTAGAGCAGTTGTGTTCTGGAAAGCTCTGGAAGTATTTTACATGGTAAACCAAAATGGAAAGAATTAACAAGAGCGTCTGTGTTACTGCCATTCATGCCTCCATCCCACAATCATTCATTCACCTACTCCCTCTCAGACATATTCTAGTCACAGGAGAAACAGCTATAAACACACACGCGCGCACACACACACATGCGCACACACACATGCGCACACACATGCACGCACACACATACACATGCACACACACTCACAGACACACACATTCACATACACATGCACACACACACTCACATGCCCCCCCCCACACACACGCCATAAAAGTAAACCAGAATTTTGGTCCATGGCTGGTCTATGTGATATAACTTCTTGATGTCTTCATTTCTAACACTATAGAAAGAAGATGTTGATGTTTTCATCATAGGGTTGTTATGATGTTTAAATAAGTAAATTACATAAAGTGTTTGCCCTAAGGTAGGGTACATGATAACATTCCATGGAGTTGTTGACAGATGGTTTATGTCATCCACGTTCACCCATAACACACACTTTGTTTCTTTCAGAGTTCTTCCTTCACATACCTTGGCCTCATGTAGAAAATGAAGGTTCTAAGTAGGGAGATAAGCATTAGTATTCTATAAGCCATCATCCTCTCAAGCATACTTCAAAACCCAGCAACAGGCAGCTGGCTTCATGACTAGCTTTCTCCAAAACCATCAGAGCTGCTGGCATTCACATGGACACAAGGCCCAAAGTTTATCACACCATTCCAGATATGATATGAGCTCAAAACTGCGCAACCAAAGAAACGAGAAGGGATTCAAGTGGAAAAGAATTGAGCTAGTGCATCTGTTGTTCAAGTTACGGTGTGAGACAGACCCAGGCCCTTGTCCCCCACAAATGAGATCAGGGAGAATGAAGTTGGGCAGAGAGCTGAAGATGACACACGGGATATGAACACAGGGAGTGAGTCAGGTCAGGGCTATGGGGGAAGCTGAGAAGCCTCTTGGTTTCACGGCAGCAGATTCTCTAAGGGTCAGCAGAGATTGTAATGGGAGCAGCTTGGCCAAGACCATGATTCACTGTCCAAAACTGGGCTGGGCCCCTTGTTACTTGGAGAATTTCAGTTTTTTGCATTATTCCCAAACTTCTCTCCCCCACTTTTGGGTGTCAGTCGATGTTTATTACATAAAGAATCAGAGGCCTCTGTCCATGCGGCCCCCACCCACCCAGCCCAGAGCGTTGGAGAAAGTAGCAGTCGGGTGGTGAGGGAAGCCGGGAGCTGGGTAATGGGGCAGTTCTGGGAGACATTTGCAGGGCAGATTCTAGGAGGGAGGCCTCTGTTCACACAACCTCAGTCCAGATCCCCAGAGAGAAGCAAATATTGAAAAGCTCTTGTGTGAACTCTACAGTTCTCCACAGCAGAGCTCTGGCCAGTCAGTTGCACTCCTGAGCAGTGGACAGACTTGTTCTACAAAGACACTGGATAACAAGTACTTCTGGTTGCAAGTCAGTCTGTCCTAATGGCTCAATTCTGCTGTTACAACTAAGGTGTGGGGCAAAATATAGGACACTACATGGCTCTGTTTATGGCCTGGTGTGGTGTGTAAGTGCAGAACTCTAATGATACTTTCTTCACGAAGGTATACAGTGGAAGTTATGAAAGCAGATCAGCAGATAGGAACAGTTGCCACCCAAGCATGAGGCTCTAAGTTCAAATCCACAGTCCCATATGAAAAGCAAAGCACTGCTGTTCACATCCATGTAACCCCATTGGTGGGGCTTGCTAGCCACTAGCCTAGCTTAGGGCTCAGCTCAGTGAGAGACCCTGACAAAGGAATAAAGCAGAGAATGAGTGACAGAGTGGAACATCTGATGTCTCCGTTAGGCCTGTGTGCAGCACATGTATACACCACACACACACACACACACACACACACACACACACACACACTCACATACTCACACTCACACACTCACACACTCTCACACACTCACACACACTCACACACACTCACACACACACTCACACACACTCACACACTCACACACACTCACACACACATACTCACACACATACACACACACATTCTCACACACTCTCACACACACACATTCTCACACTCTCACACACTCACACACACTCACACACATACACACTCACACACACTCACACACAAACACACATACACACTCACACTCACACACATACTCACACACTCACACATACTCACACACTCACACACACTCACACACATACACACTCACACACTCATACACACACTCACACACAAACACACATACACACTCACATACACACTCACACACACTCATACACTCACACACTCATACACACACTCACACACAAACACAATACACACTCACACACACTCACACACTCACTAACTCACACGCACATTAAATAACATTAAATGACATTAAATAACACGAAGTGTGTCTGTGTGCTGTGTTGGAAGGGACACTCAAAGAAAGAGTCTCACCCCAAGATATAATCCAACGTCCATGGCAGCATGGGGGTCCGGTTCGTCAAAACACCCCAAAGTGAAGACATCCCATCTGTTCCCTACAGCCTGGTGGCAAGGTGTATGAGGATTTGGTGAGAAGGGCTAGCCATGCTGTCCCTGCATGTGACAGGTCCTTGGCCTTCTGAAAGGAGAGGGGCTACTAAAGGTGGACAAGAAGTTCTAGAGGTAGCCTTTCGTTTGCCAGCTCCTTTCAGCCCAAGGTAGCCTGCGGTCCCTTAGCCAGACCCCACCCTCTGAGAGAGAAATGGGTAGGAAAGGAACGGAGACATGGAGACATGCTTGTTCTGAAAGCAAAGGGAGAGAGACAGGGCAGCTCGGGACAGTGGCATGTCCCAGGCGAAGGGGGGGGGGCGTTGAATACAGGCCACTTAGAGGCCACTGACTGGAGGCCATGAAGGTGGCCTCACATGTTTACTCCAAACCAGACTTTTTTTTTTTTTTTAACTCTTGAAACATGTCTGTGGACTCCGAGGCATGTTGGAAGGTGATGATGAGTTCACTCAACTGTGCATGGACTCATTCCGCCCAATAAACCTACAATATATGAGAAGTCCACTGGACCCTAAGACACAGCCATGGCTGAACTACATGATGCCCCTGTTGTCCGGGAACTTGTAGTTTCAAGGAGAAAACAAATAGCAAATAAGAAGCCAGCCCCGTTTGTAAGCGAAGACACCGGAAGAATGTCCAGAGAAAACAATTGTGGGTACAGAAGGTAGTTCAGAGATGGTCTTTACTAAAGAGGAGCTCAGAGACCCCAGGCTAGGCTCAGGATATATGGGGGCGGCCACCTGAGATCGCAGGGCACTGGCCTGACATTGATGGACAGGATCCTTATAGAGGGGCAGGCAGGTGGGATAGGAGAGCAGGGAACTTATTTGGAGGCTTTTGGAAGTCAGTCTGTCATCTGCTTCTGTCCAAAGAGTCTTCCTAGAAACAGGAAAGGTTGACATGCTCAGTGCTTTAGGCTGAAGTACCATCACTGCACTGTTTACACGCCCCATGCTCTCAGAAACAAACAGCCTTCTTGGAAAGTCGCTAGGGGTAATAGTAAGCTCAAGTATTCTCTTGTCTTAAGAGAGGTTTCCCACTCTGGTTAACATCAAAGCCACTTTGTCAACACATGGGTGGTTGCCGGGGCCTCCTGTAGCAGAGCATTGCAAACAGATGGAAGGACTTGCCTTGGGCTTCCCGTAGTAAAATATCGAGGAGGACTAGAGTCAAGACCACAAGGACATTGCTGTCTGGTCCAGGTGGAACCGTCTTATCCTACAAGGACCAATGTGTTTTTTTTCAGTCTCATAAAATGCCAGTCACACTAAAAGTGTGGCTTTCCCTTGTTTGATAAGGAAGAGCTCAAAGCATTCTTCTGTGCCATTAGCAGCCTGGGAACACTTAGGAAAGTAAAGCTTCCCCTTTGTCAATATTTACTGTCTGTTCCTTCTCCACAGGAGAAGGGAGAACTTTCGCCCTGTCAAGCTAGTGTTTGCACAAAGGGTCTACAGACTCTCTCAGGGAGATGGAAAAATCCACCCGGCTCAGTTAACCTGTGCCCTTAATGAGGTGGTAGTTTCTCCTGCCGTCAGTCATACCCATCAGGGATAACAGGACATGCTGGGCAAGTGGCAAGGATTCAGGCTCAAAATGATTTTCCCCAGATACCAGGGGAAAGGAAAAGTGGATGTTCAAAAGGTACAGTCTGATCTCAGAGAGTGACACATATCTTGTTGACCTTAGGTGGCCTCACTGGAGACAGCACCCGGACACCAATCAGAGAGCAGCTGGCAAATGCCAAGACAATTGTAGGGAGACAGAACCCTTCAGCCCAAGGACACTTACCAGCCCAGAGATCGAGGTCCAGTGTGCTAGTGATGCATGGTGCAGAGGGATTTCATTCCCAAGAGGTGGCCGAGAGCTGTCCCATGGAGAGCTGCATTTGCAACCAATGAATGCACCTGCTCTAACGGGCTTCCGTCGTTAGAGCAGTCTAAGGGGCAAAAAGTGAGTCACAGCTGGTACAAGTTTGGGCCCCACAGCCACTCTTAAGCTCACAGAGTGGGCCTCTACCTGGCCTCCTGCAGAGGCAGAATAACTCTCAGAGCAGTTCCTTTGAAAGGGGGTCCAGGTGCCCTCCAAAGAGCCCAGAAATGGGCATTTTCTTGCCAACTCTCTAACAGTCACAAACTTAGAGACTTTACTTAATTTTCTCTTTTTAGGTGTGTGTGTGTGTGTGTGTGTGTGTGTGTGAGAGAGAGAGAGAGAGAGAGAGAGAGAGAGAGAGAGAGAGAGAGAGAGATGCTTTAAGATGGGATCTCTCACTAAACTTGGAATTCATCATTTTGGCTGGATCTACTGGTCAGTGACTCTACATCTGCCTTCTCTGCTCTTCTCAATCCCAATACTGGGATTATGTATATGTCATATCTGGTCTTTTATCTCAGATTTGTGTGTGTGTGTGTGTGTGTGTGTGTGTGTGTGTGTGTGTGTGTGAGAGAGAGAGAGAGAGAGAGAGAGTGAGAGAGAGGGAACATCATGTGTGCGAGACAGTATCATTTCTTGAAGTTAAAGCTACAAGTGGTTGTGAGCAGCCTGTTGTGACTGCTGAGTACAAGACACTGGTCCTCTGGAAAGGTAGAACATGTTCTTAACCACCGAGTCAGCTGTCTAGCCCCTGGCTTCTTTGCCTAGCCTGAAGATACTAGGGATCCGAACTCATGTCTTCAGGCTTGCACAATCAGCACTGTATCCACTGAGCCATCTCCCCAGCCCATTTACAGGCTTAAATGACACCAATTAATCTCAACCATTCTGGATGTCAGAAGTTCAAATGAGTTTCCCAGGGCTAAAAGTGATGGCTGGGTTGAATCCTTCTGGATGTTCCAAGGGACTGTCCCTTACTTTTTCCAGCTAGGGACTTCCTCCACAGGACTGGGGGTGGGGTGGGGCGGGGCATCATGGAATCTGTAGCAAGGTCACAAATATCATTTCTCCCATCTTTTGGGCCCCATCATGAAGGGGTTCATATGCTTGTCTGACTGCATGGTATATCAGAACCAGCATACTACCTTGGTTGAGAAGGACTTCAATAAATTTGGATCTCATAAAAATAACCTAGAAGTATATCACCTATCTATTTTTGACTAAGTCTAGAATAGGTGACGACTAAAAAGACAATACCCATCCAAGTTAGAGTTGGAGCAGACCGTGACCATCACAGATGGAACCTGGGCTATATGAGTCCCCTCAGATGGCAGACCCAGCCCGCGGGTTCATGCAAACGATACTGACTTCCATGCCTGGATAGGAGGCTAAAATCAAGGGTTGGGTTGGAATACACGGAGGCGGAGGCACTAATTGTTGCTATGCAGCAAATTCTGTGGCTTAAATCAACACACACTTTTCATATTGTGCATCTATGAGGCTCTGAACCAGAGGCAGCTTAGCCAGACGACTGCCTCAGTTCCTCACATCAAGCCTCAGCCACGGTTTGCCCGACTGCTGTCCAGAGACTTTGGTTCCTGCCTTGTGAGTTCCTCCAAGGACTGCCCATAGGACATGCTATGGCTTCTTAGCAGGAGGAATGGGAATGAGAGGAGGAGGAGGAGAGCGTAACTACACAGCTCAGATTGGCCAACAGTTTATTTTCTTGTAATTCTGGAAACTAGACACCAACCTATCGGTAGAGCGAGTGTCCTTTGAAGCTCTGGCCTTGCCGCTGGCACGGCTGGCCATCGCCTCCCTGTCTGGCAGGGTCTATCATGCAAAAATGCTCACGTGTGTCCAGGTTTCCTCTTCTCATAAAGACACCAGTCACCAAGGCTGGGAGACTACCTGCATCTCTGCCCTTTGTCCCCTGTTAATACCTGATCTCCAGATGCTCTTTCCAAGGTATCAAGGGTATGAATTTTGAGGGGCACATAAGTTCTGCCCATGAAGGGGTGCAGTGAGACAATGGAGTCTGCCCACCCAGGGCTGTGCATCAAGGAATAGTGGGCATTTAGAAAGCAATCTACCACGGAGGGAGGAGAAAGTCCTGTGTGAGCTGCCCATGGTTAAATGTGACTGGCTGGCTGTCGGAAACTTGAGAATCATTCCCTAAGAGAGAAACCACATCTCAGGACTTTGCATGGTAGGGAGATGGAGAGAATATGCTCACCGGCTCCTATCTATCTTCAGTCACTCGGCGGGAAGGGGCAGGAACGGGCGGAAACCTCCTGGGTGTTGAGTGGCATGAGGAAAGCACCTAGTGGGCTCCCTTGGGAGTAACAGGAGCCCAGGCCAGAGTGGTCCACAGGTGGGCATGAGGCTAACACCCATGGCAGCTGCTTGGGGCTGACGGAGGCAGAGGCCCCTGAAGTATACAATAACACAAGTAAGCTGAGGCTCTTGGGTGCAACTTCTACCAGCAACTGACTTTATTCCCAATTTTACGGGAGTAATGGTCTGGTTGAACCTTCTGGCCACGGCGTGAGAATGTTGAGCAGCAACTTCTGGGGGCCATCCACCCTAGCATCACTGTAGTGCAAATCCCACACTGTCCTCTGACACACACTCTCCACTTCCTCCTTCTCCCTGCATTTTCTTCTCACCTTTTGTATCACGGTTAGATGAATCAATTACAGATGTTTCTGCTCACGACTTTAGAGACGTTTTCTTTCCCCTTTGAAGAGGCATTTTTTTTTTCATGGTTCATCCTCACAAAAGTAAGGCAACCCAAAGAAAACTTTGTCTCAAAAGATGCAAGGCTTAAATGGGAAATAAATCTCTAGAAAACAAATACAATCCTTTAGGGTCACTAAGTAATTTTATAGGTGCTAATATTCCACAGGGTTCTGAAAGCACTTTCGTCTGCACTGACCTCTGCTTCCAGCCAGACATTACAATTCCAACTTCATAAACATGCCAGGCCCAGGCTGAAGAGGCAATTAATACGCTGTTAAAGTGATCTGGCTCGAGTGTTGCCTTTAAAATAGCTACATTAGCTATGATTATCTACAGCATCTCTTTCTTTATTAACTGTTTGAAAGGCCCTGGAATTGTTTTGCATTGAACAATAACAATTTGGTTGCCACCATTAATTATCTCAGCATCTTGCCACGACGGTTCCGCAGTCTGCTCCAGCAAGCTCACATATTCTCAATACACAGCACGCAGACGGATCCTCATGTGAGCTGTGTCTGACTTGCTGTCTTCTAACTGAAATGCATGCTCAGGACTGAAGGATATATGGGAGTGGCTTGCTTTGACGGGCAGGCCAGCCATATCCCCTGTTAGGTGTGCCACCTCCAGGGCTGTGGAATCATCACCGGTCTTACAGGTACCAGAGCCTATGCTGAAACAGGCCCTGGGTGACAGATAGGTCCTTCCAAAGGCCTGCCCTGAAAGCAATGGCAAACATCAGATGGAAGCGGAGACGCATTCACACAGAGGAATCATGGCACTTAAAGGTCATACTGAAATATTCTCCTTGGTCACCTGTGCTAACCACGAAGTGTGAGCCCAGTGAAGGCCAAGTTTGCACTCAAGTCCTGCCCGTCTGGGGCAACAGGAAACTCATTAAGACCAGCTGCAGGGATTACACTCTGAGCAAAAGCTGGACTCTGTGAGCAAGGGAAAACTGCAGGGCAAGACGGGTGAGTATTATTGATAAACATTACTATTAATAAACTACATTCCCTAGTCTGGGGGTAAGGAACAGACAGAGGCAGACAGAACCCAGTCTCAGGACAGGGAACACAGACAAAATTTGCATTGTGAAGAGCAAATAACAGGCTGTTCTCTTTGGTTCTGTTCCTCGAGTAAATGGTCTGTGAATGCCCCATTAGCAATGATGACTAGCTGAAGGAGCCTGATGTCTGTAACAGCCCCACTAAAGATGCCTGCAGATGACAACTGGAAGAAGTCTTTTCTCTCCCAGTTGTAACCTGCCTTTGGTAAACCTTCCCATCTTGTCTTCCGTCCTTTGAATACCTTTTGTGTCCTTTATTTGATGAGCAGGTCCTTTTGAAGTCAAATTCTTTTGTATTAGTTACCAGTCCCATTCCTTCTTCCTGTACCCTTTCATCTCTCCACAGCTTGGAAGCCGATTGCAGATTGCAAGCAGCTTCCTATTCATCTTCTTCAGCACTAAAGTTGTTGAGGAAGATGCTGCCCATGCAGGGAGCTTTATAAACACCTGGCAGAATGGGCGTGTCCATGTAAGTTTGGCTCTGAAGAGGCACCAGCAGGAGGTTCCTAAGTTAGAGGCCAGCTGGAACCACATGGTGAGAGCCTGGCTTAAAACAGAACCAAATCAAACAAGAAAGGAGTTGGCATGTCGGATGGGGCTGTAGCAGAAAGCATAATAGAGGAAGATAAAGAAGGTTGTGATTTGGCACCAATGCCCCAAGTCAAACATGGATCATCTTCTATGCCTGGTTGACAGCATGGGATAGCATTCAAGAGCGTCTGCAAAAATCCGCAGTGGCACAGAACAGAGCTACACAAAATCCCTGCATTAACAAGTGCTCTGTCAGTGAGCTCTGTCTGCAGTTCAAAACCACAAATCCTAACTTTCTCAAGTATAGATGGACATTTACTGATGCACTTATATTTATTATAAAATATAAATATTTTGAAATAATTATTTGTAATGATATTAATACATGACACAAAGGTTTATATATATTTATGTTGTATATTGCTGGTGTAGTGTTAATCAAATGAAATGGACTCAAAATATATTTAATATGCTTATAAATAAAATATAGGGACCTATATCTTAGTATTTAATTGCAAGCCAATTCAAGAAATTTAGTGAATATATTCCCAGCTATGATTTGGAGTCATCCTTGGAGGTTCTGCTGTCATGGCTAGATAGACTGACTTTCAACAGAGAGAACTTGGACACTAACCAAACACTTTGGAAGTATTTAAGAATGTGTAAAAATGCCTTTTCTGGTAGTTGCTTGAAGATTGAAGATTGTCTGTAGTGTTATTCATGCCCTCCCCCCCCCCCCAAGCCCTAAAGAATGACTGTCATATTCAAAATCTGAATGCCTTTTAACCGAGGACCTGCTTAGCATTATCACAGAGACCAAGTCTGTGGAGTAAAAATATTGGCTGACACAAGCAGAGACAACAAAGTCCCCCAACTCTGTGCTAGGCACTCTGACCGCATCATGGCTTTTCTTATGACTTGATTAAGTAGGGAACATGTGGCCGATAAGGCACTGGAATCCAGATGTTTGGAGTATTGGATTCGAGCTCTTAACACATTTTTGTACCAAACATTATGAACAGTTCTACCGCGTTTCCTGTCACCCACTCGGGGCACTTAGATTTTGTGAGCAATTTCGATGGTGGAAGTAGTCTAAGTGTCTAGGACACCGTAGTGACTGAGAATGAGGAGCCCTCGAAGCATTTATTCTCTGAGGCAGGCATTGGTAGGAGACAGACAAATGTAAAAATAGTGAATTCTTAGTGTCCCATTCCATAGAGCTAGAGAAAAAATAAAGCAAGAAAGACGGACAGGGAAAATGGGTTGACGGGAGAGGTGGTCATCTTTAAACGGCTGATAAGTGGTCTCTGTTGAACAAAGACCTAGGAGCAGTGAAGAAATGAAGACAACATGTATTCCTCTCAAGGAAATAGTGCATCAGGCCAAGAGAACATTTCAGATGTGAGCTTAAGTCACTGTACTTCCAGAGGGGTAACTACGGATAGGACAGAGAGATTCAGAGATAGGGTTCTCCCAGCAGGGTCTTGGAACTAACAGCCTCAGCATCGCCTGGGGACCTGTTGGAAATGTACGTCCTTAAGTCCCATTCCATCTCAAGACATGGAAACTCAGGAGGTGATGCCAAGCTCAGTGTGTGTGTGTGTGTGGGGGGGTTATTTTGAAACATCCCAGATTATCAGAAGTATTGTATAGATAGTAGAGAGACTTCATTCAACTCAGCTTTCCTGAAGTTAGCTATCTACCTAACCAAGATATATTTTTTCTATGCTCACAAATTAGCCTTGACACAACACTAAGAGCTGAATTACAAACTTCAGATTTCTACAGAGGTAGTCATCTATGGGCAAATAAACCCCTCAGGTGTTTTAATGCTCACTAAAGTTTAGAACCCTGACTTGAGGGGTTAGCCCCAGGAGATGGCATCAGGAAGGTGGGGGTATGTAGATCTTCTAGAATTTAATAGGAAAACGAGAACCCTCTGGTTTCACCTCTGAGTGAGTCAGGCTGGGGCTCAAAAGGTCCTTTTCAGTGTGTTCTAAGCTGACCCACTCTCTTGACACTGTAATGGCTCTTTACCAGCCCTGTTCCCAAGTCGTAGGCTCTGGTCTCCTCTCCCATGCTTTACATTCACACCCAATATTTGCTTCTGTCTCAGCCTCTGCTGTCTTCATTATTCTCAGGCTCCTGTGTCAACCCAGCAAAGGTTGGAAACTTCTTGTTTTAGCCCTGCTGTCTTCCCAGAGCTTGGTACTTGGTGAGGAGGCAAACAATACCTTCTGAAGAAGAGCTCTAGACACAAAATCAAACTGGGAAGAGGTGAATTATGTTGACATTTACCACAAACGACTCATAGCCATAGTTAGGGGTGGAGGAGAAGGAGGTGGAAATGGGCAGAGGCTGAGCTGGGGGATCTTGCTATGGTCCAGCAGAAGTGAAGATCTTCAAGTGCCTATTCCTGGGGCCACTGTGGACTTTATGTCCCGCATATGCTGAAAGGAAGAGGCTGCCATTCCAGTCATCTGAAAAATCCTCTGTTTAAGGCGAACCCTGGAGGGGATCTTTTAAAGGTAAATCAATTTCTTATTTTAAGAAGGGAAAAATAAACTCCTAATATTTGGTTGTTTTAGAAGAATTCCCTGTGCACGTGCAAAACGACCGGCTTTTCTTCTCTATTAAGACACGCGTAGTCTATCGTTACAGCCTGGATGTTTAACTTACCATCAAAGGGAATAGGCCAAGAGGGCCAGACCTCAAGTTCAGGAATGTTAAACACGGCTCACAATATGCCCCAGACTTAAGATGTTTTATATAATACTGAACAGTGTGGTTCACACAGGACAGGCTCCATTCCTTATTCCAGAAACACCGAGGAACTGGAGGTTGTTAAGATCTCAAAGGTATCATGACACTTAAAAGGTAAAGAAATGTCCCTGGCTCTGGAGGTCACAGTCTGCTGTCTAAACCTGGCCTTAGACATACTCAACTGCCCTGGGCTTGAGTGTCTACATCTTAGTCTCACATTAACCCTGCCTGGCATTGTATGTGCTCACCAGAGGGGAGGGCATCACCATCTTTGTGTTACCCAGGGTTATCTACTTGTCAGTGGTCTCTGTCTCAAGAGGGATGATGGGAAGTCATGCTCTGAGAAATCATTTTGTTCTTGGAAAGAGTTTTTAAAAGTCCCTGTTGGGCATGCAGAATGAGAAAGTCCCCAGGACTCTGAAGAAAGGCTCAATGGGACAGATTCTTGGCTCAGAAAAAAAGACTCTCCTCCCAGTCCTTTCTAAATCTGTATAGGGAAAGAGAGAACCATAGAAAGGAGAAGACTGGGGAGCTGGAAGCCACTTCCTGGGGCTCCACTTGACCAGAAGCTCTCAGGTGGATGGTGGTGGACTCCACTGAGAGCAGCTGGCAGGTAAGACCTTCCATGGAGCATAGGGGACCATGCACTATACATCAGTATCATAGAGTCCCTCTACTCCTGCCATTGGAACCTCTGTAGAGCTTACAGGGCCTTATCACACACACATGCATACACATGCTCATGCATACACACATGCAAACACACACAAACACACATGTAAGCATGCTCACACACACACATACACACACACCCACACACACACACACACACACACACACACACACACACACCTGTTTTCTTCGCAGCACGAGGAATCCCTTGTCTACCACTTGCACGCCTCAGAAGTTCTTCCAGGATCCATCCAAGAAACATCTCAGAAGAAATCCAGCATCCCTGGTTGCATACTAGAGGACCAGCCTCCTGACCCACAGGTCTGCCTTCACCTCCTTTCCCACCCTTCATTATCCACAGCTGCCCATCCTCTCCCCTCCGCTGTACTTCCTCCTGGATCTTGTTGTTTCAACTTTTGGCTCACTTTCTTCCTGGGTTCTGTTGCTTCTTTGCTGGGATACCCATCTCTCCTCCACAACTTGATACTCATACATAGTCACATTGTTCTTGAGCCCACATGCTAACTCACACTGACCCTCAAAAGTCTTCCTCGGTGGACACTGCTTCCCAAGCAGCCCCATGCTTCAGAAACACAATCTGGGTTCTTAATCTGACAAAGGATGAAACCAAATTGCCAACACATACAGACCCTACAGCAAACCCAACTGCACTGTCCATAGCTCAGTTCTTTCATCTTTCCCTCACACCACTGTCCTACTGTCCTGAGTAAGTCAGTCCACATAATATGTTTTGCAAAACATGGACTATCTCACTTGGTAGGAAGGTTTCCTTGCATTCTTGTCTCCTGGGATGGCACCCCACCCTACCCTGCAACTACAGCCTGAGGGATTCGTCTTAGGATGCCTGGGAGGGTATCAGTAAGTAATAAGGCCATTCTCTTCACTCACATCAGACCATCAGACCAAGGGGGTGTGGCTGCATGAAAGGCCAGTGAGTAGTCTGGGCAGAAGAAATGGCCCCAGGGGGCTAGAATCTGCCAAACAGCTGACCAGTGAAATCTAAATTGGCAGCAAGGCCAATTTCAAAGGGGAAATTAAAACCAGGCTTTATGGGAGGGCAGGCCCTCATCTGAAGGGAGGTGATGCCTGTAACCAAGGCAACGGGCAAACACCAGCTTTTCCTTTCTCCTCTTCTCCTCCCCAGTGGCCTACTTCCAAACATCCCTCCTACACTCGTATATTCCAGGGAGAGGTGTCAAGAGAAGATGAAGACATTTAATCAGATGAAAATCCAAAGGGATAAAATGACTCCACCAAAGAAAAGAAAATACTGGAAAGAAAAGTCACTGGTGACTTCCATAGGCATAGGGATTTATATAATAAATACAGAGGCAGGTTAAGTCTTCCCAGAGAGAAATGATGTAGAGTCTTCTAGAAGGATTAGGAATCCAAAATAAAGTTTTATAAAAATAGTCAATGGTATCTTCCATTTGTGGAGAGCTGAGTTTGCTATGGTTTTACATATATCATTCTGTGGTAACACCCACTGCCTCCATCTAACAGGGAATAAAATGAAATCCAAGCATTTCTAGTGATGTGTTTCAGAGGGCCACCCTTCATCACCACTTACTAAGTCATTAAATGAATGCGCACCCTGTACTGATCTTGCAAGGGAACTTTCCAGAATCCAAGTTCCGGCTGTCCTGTTTCATTCAGATCCACAGTGTCCCCGTAGGAGGAGTCTAGCTCTTCCCATCATTCACCCAGAGCTTGGTGAAGCCCTGCCAGTCTTAGGTCCCACGTGAAGGACCGGATCCTGTTTTAGAGTAAGGTCTGCCTCTGTTACAAAATTCGCCTTCAAACTGTGGTGGTGAGGGCAGGAGACAGACCGTGGGGAGAAAGGGGAACTCCATCATTTTGGATGGTGGCAAGAGTCCCAAAGAACAAGCAAGGTTTCAGAGAGTATGTACACCAGCATGGTGGAGGGGATGGTGGCAAGCTTAGGGTGTTAACCTGTTGATTGGTATTTTCCATTACTATAACTTTTTATTTAAGATGGCTTTTAGAAAACTTAGCTTACTCTTTGGGCTGGATAGAAATCTTAGACAAATTATGTACTTTTCCCCACTTCATTAAGCTCCATTCCTGATGGTTGTAATCTTATTAAAGGGCAATTTGTCTTTTTTTTTCTCTCTCTCTCAACTCATATTTCTCAGTGAAGTAGTTTGACCAGAACTATCCATATATTTCTAATCCAGTCTGAACTGCAACATTGAAGTAAGTCATAGCCTAAAGTCTTTGTGGAAATTGTTTCCTATTTTTTCTGGGTCTGTATGTATGGTATGCATGCCCGTGTATACACTTAATTTCATGTGTTGGCACACACGTATGTGTACATATGGAGGTCAGAGGCTGACAAGAGGTGCCTTTCTCTATTACTTTCCATCTATAGTTTGAGGCATGGTCTCTTACTGAACCCAGACCTCACAAACTCAACTAGCCTAGCTAGACGGCTTCTACCTCCCGAACCCTAGGATTACGGCAGGGTGACCGTGCCTACCTAGCATTTACCTGGGTGCTGGGGATCCGAATTCTGGTCCTCATGATTGCACAGCAAACACTTTACTCACTGAGCAAATCTTCTCTGCCCAGTGTTGAGTCCTACAGAGAGGCACAAGAAGGGTAAGGAAAATAGATGTGACAAAGATTTATTTCTTGATCAAATTAGTTAAGAGCACACAACTGGTAAAGATGAGCCAAGACAGAACGCAGTCCCTCAGCTGAGCTATTGCCAACCATGGGCTCCTCAGCCTCAGCTCAATCATCTTAAACATACCAAGAACTCCCCAATGACCCAAGGGCCTTTCTGGCTTTAGAAGTCTATGCTGGAAGATTTTCATTACAGGGCTTGACTCACTCTCTATCAGAGACAACTAAGATCACCAGACAAAATGCATAAAAGTGATGTTTTTTTTTTTTTTTTAGGAAAATGGGCAATCAGCCAATGAAGAAGAGTAAAAGCACCGAAGGTAAGCAAATTAAATTCCTAGGATATGCAACCAGATCCAGAGTAGAAAAGGGACATGCTGTCAGGGCCCAGCAAGTCCTCTCAGTGAAGCAGTACTGAATACCCAGTGTTAGGAAATCATCTAGAGCTAAAGGGGAGGCAGTGTGATGCTGAGGAGAAGTCTCGAGCTCTACAGAGGGCTCTCTTGTTCAGCAGCCTTTGGTCAGTGTGAGGACATGCCATAGGAAGCACTGAGACCATGTACAGAACTAACATGAGAGACAGCTATGACGAACCAGATAGGAAATAGCATCTACTGCAGATATTACATCTGGGAATTTTCCCAAGTCACAGGGCATGGCATAGAGTGTTGAGAGGTTCTTGCTTCAGGACCAGAGGAAAGCACACCCAAGATTAATGTTTTAGCCCCACCCAATATCCATCAAAGTACAATCTGAAGGGTCCAGACTGTTTCCCACAACAAAGCACAGGAATGCACACGCAGGAATTCAAAACCCTGAGTAATTGCGAAATCAGCATGGCCTTGTATCAGTTAAGGATTAACAGACAGTCAAGGGAATGTTGGAAAGTTTGGTGCTTAATAGGGCCAATAATTCAGTTCAGTGAGAGACCTTGACTCAAAGCAACAGGGCAGAGGCAATGGAGGGTGCAATGGGGGAAGAAGACAGCTAACACTCTCCTCTCGTCTCCACATAGATGGCACATGCCCCTGCACACCCATAGGTGTCACACACACACACACACACACACACACACACACACACACACACAATGACTAGAATACAATACTCTTTAAAATCAAAAAGTAACTCAGATGAAAATGTTATGTTGTGAAAGAAGCTATCCCAATAGATCTCACATCATATGATTTGATTTATATGAAATGTAAATTACCTAGGCCTAGGGAAGTTGGGGAAAAAGGAATTGAAAGTGATGACCACTCGGTACAAGGTTTTTTGGGGGAGTGATGAAAATATGTTCTAAAACTCGATGGAAGCAATGGCTGAACGACCCTGTGACAATACTGAACGCCGCCGAACCGAGAGCTCTAAGCGCATGGAGGAGAGGGAAGAATACATCAACAAATACCTTCTTTTGGTTAAAAAGCAATGAAACAAGCATACACAATATGGAAGGGATTCATCACCAACAAAGCTAATCCTGCTGGGCTCATTAAAGAAAGTGACTTTCGGGTGGCAGGGAAATGATGAGAGATGGAAGGAAGGGTGTGCACGGGAAGGGGGTGGTTGTTGGAGAGTAGAGCGTTGGGCAGGGTGACCACAGGAATAGTGGCACAAACAGCTGGCCCTGTCAGTCTCTCTCACCAGCGAGTGCCACCCATCAGCAGCCTCCCCACCTTACACCTGATGGGAGTGTCGGGGGTCCACGCACAGTGGAGGGGAGGGATGACATCCAAGGAGGAAGATTTCTTCCATTACACACAAGAAAGGACTTGGGCAGATAGCAATGGGATTGCGAAAGAAACTTTCTCAAGCTCGGGTTCAATGAAAAACATCGTCAGCAGCTCCCAGGCATTTTTGTGCTTAAGCCTGACCTGGCGTTTACAAATAAAGAGAAACGTGTTCTGCAGCCAAACTGGATTTCATACAGGTAGTTATTTAGAACAGTTCTGGTAGGTGAGGTCTCGAATTGTGTTTAACTGTTCTCAAGTCTTTCCATGGTACAGGAACAAGCAATCAGGGTTAGCATTGTAAATCACAAAATGTACTGACGCCATGGTCTGCCTGATGTAATGTGAGATTACCTTAATTCTGGTAGTCTCATCAAAATCAAGAGCATCAGTATCATTATGAGAAAGATCTAGCAAACTCAGATTGAGAGACAGGCATCAAAATAACCACTCTATGGTGCTCCAAAGTGCCAAGGGTATGAAGGGAAAGTGTAGGTTACATAAAAATCTGAAGGAAATTAAGGAGATAGGGGAGTGCAAAGCAGAACCATGAACTCGCTGCTCACAGAGGAGGGGACGCTCTGAAGGCTGGAAGAGCTTCATCTTGATCTGAAACTCCACTAACCACTTAGTCCTAACATTAATGTAGTTTCTAAGTTTTTATTTTATTATTACTTTCTGTGTTTGTGTATTGGGGGGCACTCCCAGGAATTGTTTTCCTCTTCTCAAATGTGTTCTCTTGGTTTAACTCAAAAGCAACCGTAAAAAAAAAAAAAAAAAAAAAAAAAAATCAAATGGCCATGTTCCAATACAATGTTATATATTAAATATTTGTAAAAGTTATGCAGCAAATTTGGTCCATGGATCATAGTTTGCTGACTGTGTCCCACATTAAACAAACAAACAAATGAGAAATACATAAGTACTCTATGTGTCTAATATAGAGATCTCCAAAACTAAAACCAAAATGACTGAATTTTCAAATTGGTTAAATAATTCACCATTCATGTGTGCTTCAAAATTTTACATTCTCAGATAATCACCTGCCTTCTTTTTAGTCATAAAAATATATAAGAAGGAGCTGGGGAAATGATTCAGTGGTTAAGAACACTGGCTGTTCTTCCAGAAGACCTGGGTTCAGTTCCCAGCACTCACATGGCAGCTAAAGACTTTCTATAACTCCAGTTCCAGGGAATCCTCATGACCTTCTCTGGCCTCCATGGGAACCAGTCACACACATGATTCAAATATATGCAGGCAACACACACATAAGCAAAAAATAAACAAATCTTCTGGGTATTTTGTCTTTTAGATAAGGCCTTACCATGTAGCCCTGGTTGGCTTGGAGCTCATTATATACACCAGGCTGGTCATGGACCCACAGAGATCTGCCTGCCTCTTGAGTATTGGCATTAAAGGGATGCATAATTATGTCCAGCATAAAATAAATAAATGTTTAAAAAATAAAATAAGAGGGAAGACTTACACAGTCAGAAGAGGCATGCTTACAACCAGAAGCTAGCCTCAGAAGACCTTCCTGACCCTTGACCCTCTCTTGGACTGCAACTAGACATTCATGACTTGTCTTTGTTCTTAGACATTATGTTTTGAATGCAGTTCAGGAAAGCCACGATTACAGACTCCAAATGAGCCTGGGCAGCTTTGTCTTTGAAAGAGGCTGTTGTCTGGAATGTAAAAAGTCCCTGGAAATGAACAGAAGGCAACAGCCAGCAATCTGGAATCTAAATGCCCCGACATGAGGCGGCAGTGGTCGTAGCGGCGAGGGGGGTAGCAATTTCTGAAATCTGTCTTGGTGGTACCCATACTTGACCCAGACAAAATACTCTTGGCTTAGAAGACCACAGGGTACCTCTCCATCCAAGCTGTGACATTATGGTAATAGCTAGGCTTTCTTGCCACATCCACCAGTTAGCAACTAGTCCTGTGAACTTCAGCCTCCTGCTCTCTGAGGGAGCTGGTACCTGAGCTGTTTCCCAATCCTTTAGTTGCTCAAATGCTCCCTGCTAAAATTCGCATAGCAACTTAGTCAAGGCATAGGAACTTCTAAGTTAAAAGCCCAACAGTATATCTTAAAATAAGGCCCCCAAGTCCGAGCTTGGGCCCCTCACCTTCATTTACATTATCCACTCATTGGAACATATATCTTGGAGAACTCACTTCAGCACTCTATGGTCTAGAAGCTGGTTATCCACATTTACCCTGTGTTCGGATATCTGCGTTCTAACAGAACTGATTCTGCAGCAAGCAAAACAAAGCACTGTGTTGAATCTCTTCTTCACTTGTTTTCTCTGTGCAATGTGAGGAGTGGCTTACACCACAGAGGCAGAAACACAGAAAATGAGTGCAGCTTTAGGTTGCTGCCGACTACTTTCTACATGCTAGAGACCTGTCCTTCTTGCAAATTTGGAGCCAGAATCTCCCCCAGAAGCATAAGAAGGTTTACACTGGGCTGAAAGCATAGCACCATGCAGGCATTATTACTCAAAAGCAAAGAACTCCTTCCCGCACAGTGAATAGGAAGCATTAGCTAAGACATTACTCAGAGGGAAGACAAAGGACCACAGTTCCCTGACATGCCTACTAAGCAAGATCTTAATGATTCCTCAAGAAATCTAGGACTCCCCCCCCCCCCCACTTTATTTGACAACCAACTAAGAGTAGCTCAAACAAATAGTGACAGGGAGAGTTGACAGTTGAGGACAATGGTGCCCCTGTTTAGTGACCCTCTAAGTCAGTATCTCTCTTTCCTCTGAGGACTTTGTCAGTTTTCCACTTCATGATGGCAGATCAGATGCTGTAACTTTAGGCCTTATATCCATAGTCCAAGAAAAAAAGAAAAAGAAAAGGAAGGAAGGAGTTGTCTTAATTTCCTTTCCTGTTGCTGTGGTGAATAACCCAACAAAAACAATTTGGGATAGAGAAATTTAACTCATGGTTCCATGTTCACAAAAAGTCACAGTTGTATGACTTTGGGCAAATTAATCCTATCATACCCATAACCAGTTAACAAAGAGAAATGCAGGCTTGCTATACTCAGCTTACCTTTTCCATTCTTATACAGTTCAGCATCCCCTGCCTAGGGGATGATGCCACTCACAGTAGGGATGTATTCCCATTTCAATTAACATAGTCAAGATAATCCCCACAGATACGCCTACAGGCCAATCACATCTATACAGTCCCTCACTGAGACACTCTTCCCAGGTGAGTCTAGATTTTTGTCAAGTTGACAAAACTAATGCTCACAGCTCCGCCCCTTGCCAACTGGACAAACATATCATTTAAAAGCCATGACTTTCTACCCATTGTCCCCAGAGTCTCATGTTTATCTCATACCGTCCAACTTTAAACATCTCTATAGTCTTTAGAAATTCTAATGTTCAACGTTTCTTAACTGTGAGCTCCTACTTTAAAACAAGTTACATATTTGAAACATATGATGGTACCAAGTAAATGCTCTTATTTGAATGTGAAAGAGCAAGGGTAGAGATGGAGAGACAGCTCAGCAGTTACAAGCACATGCTGCTCTTGCAGAGGACCCCAGTTCGGTTCCCAGAATCCACTCTAGGAAGCTTACAGCTGCATGCAACTCCAGATCCAGGGAATGGGACACCTTCTCCTGGACTCCCTCATTTCTGCAGCGGTGCGCACACCTACCAAGTCCACATGTAGACACGCACATACATATGTGTGTGTGTGTGTGTGAGTGTGTGTGTGTGTGTGTGTGTGTGTGTGTGATTAAAAGTAAACCTTTGGGAGGAAAAAGAAGAACGGAATGTCATAGTTAGGGTTTCTATTGCTGTGATAAAAACACCATGACCAAGAGCAACTTGGAAAGGAAAAGGTTTTCTTCATCGTTGAACTCATCACTCATCACTGAGAGATGTCAGGGCAGAAACTCAAGGCAAGAAACCTGGAAGCAGGAACTTAAGAATATAGTAGAGGAGTACTGCTCGCTGGCTTACTTTCTAAGCTTTGCTCAGTCTGCTTTCTTATACCATCTAGTACCACTACCGAGGTAGTGCAGCACAGTATGAGCTGGGCTCCTCCACACTAATCATTAATCAAGGCAGTACCCCACAGGACTGCCTACAGGCCAATATTATGGAGGCTTTTTCAATTATTTCATCTCCCTAGACATGTCAAGTTGACAAAAACCAAACAGCCTCGTCCACCCCGATCAACCTGACACACAAACAAATCACTCGTAAACCATAACCTTTCCTTTCTTGTTCACTCACCAGATCTATAAAATGCATTCAAACATAAAGTTCCACCGTCTTTAAAAATGCAAATGCTCCCAATGTTGAGTTTCTTTAAAACAGCCAGGGGCTCTTTAAAAGTCCAAAGTTACTCTAAAATAATATCAAAAAACACACAAAGCTTCTCTGAAATATCCAAAAATTCCTCAGAAAATGCCCAGCCTCTGGTCTTAGTTATTTTTTTCTATTGCTGTGGTAAGACACCATGACAATGGCAGCTTGTAGAAGAGTTTATTTGGGGCTCATAGATTCAGGAGTTAGAGTTCATGAGCATCGTGATGGAAGCAGGCAGCCAGGCACTGAGAGAGAGCTCACATCTTGAATACAAGCGCGAGGCAGACAAAGAGTGGGAGTTATGTGAGTCTTTTGAAACCTCAAAGCTCACATCCAGTGACACACATCCTCCAAGAAGGCTGCACTTCCTAGTCCTCCCCAAACAGCTCTGCCAACTGGGAACCCGACATTCAAATGAGCCTATAGGGGTCTTTTCATCAATTCACCCTATCCCTCAACTGTGGGCTTCTAACAAATAAAATAAGGTAAGCTAAATCGCTTTCATCAAAGCAAAACCAACATCCGGGACTGTAAATTAAATCCTATAATTGAATGTCCCACAGCAAGCTTTCTTAGCTACTGAGCCATCTCTCCAAGCCCATAGACTCCCTCTTAGAATTCTATTGGATATCTATTTTTTAATTTTGCATTGCATTTTATTCATTGTATGTGTACATACATGGGTGCACACATGCCCCAGTGCACATGTGGAGATCAGAGGACAAGCTGGGAGAGGGAGTTCTCTTCTTCCACCATTGGGGGGACCCAGGGATTGATCTTGATCTATCCCATTAGCCCTTCTTCTTCAGATACTTACAAGCAGCATGTTCAATCAGTTGTAAGTAATTAGGAAACGGTGCAAGTTGACTTTTCAAATCACTGAATGGAAGGTGATGGGAATGAAGGGTAACTAGATGCCAGATTATCCAACCCAGCTGGTCTACCACAGCAGATTTGTGTTGGGAGAGAGATTCAATTTTTTGTGTTCTCTTATTTGAAAAAAAAAAAAAAAAGACATTCTTTTATTATCAAACAAGACTAACTTTTAAAAGTTATGTAATAACTTGATTGGATTTAAGTTTAACAAGTTGTTTATGTTTACCTAAATGTCTTTAGCTTATTATCTTACTTCCAATGGGGGTTGGCAAAATATGCCCATGGACCAAATTATACCATCACTCGTTGTTAACACAGTTTTGCTGAACCAGTGATACTTACTTGTTCTTATCTATGCTGCCTTTACAGCATTTAAATGTTTGTTACCCCGACCTCATACACTTAACACACTTAACTTTGTAACCCTTTGCCATAAATATTTGCCAACCTATTGGAAGACAAAATATTCCTAAGGAGGAGCCAGATCATCATCCTGTCAAATGCCAGACTCCTCTTCAAGAATCCTGAGCACCAATTAGAGAATATTCTTAATGAAGACAACATCCCCAACCTAGCCCTGGTAATACCCATATGATCAAACATAGAGTCTGATCCGGCCCCAGAGTCTTCTGCACTGGGAGATCCCAGGCTTTTCTTTGCTTTAAATAAGCTCTTTGTAATTTGTCATGAAAATGTATTCGTTCTAAACCACCTATACTGAGAGGTGACTCATGCAGTGGTACCCTGATATTTGTTCTCACAATATCGAGCAGCTCCTGGCTTAGCTTAAAAGATAGAAAGTCTTGCTTTCATTGGCTTTTTTTGCAAATAATTGAAACAAGCAATCTCACATGACTGGAAAATGGCTCAGTAGTTGAGAGCATGTGTTGCTCTTATAGAAGACTTGAGTTCCCAGCACCCACACCGAGCAGCTCACAACCTCCTATATCTCCACCTGCACAGATGTGCACACTCTCACACACAGACATATATGTGTATACAGGTATTCTTTAAATTAAAGCAAGAATAAACAAGTAACTTCTAAATCATGGCATACCAGCCGCACCCAACATGCCACCTTCGTCTCCATTAAGAACAGGATGGCATCTATCCTTCTTGCTTGGCAATAATTCATCCTGGCAGCCCCTGGGGCCTAACTAATACCCACTCTTCTCTATAAGATCAGCCAGGTTCTGAATATCAGCTTTAGGCTTTGTGAGAGGCTGGCCTTGGATAAAAGTCCAGCAAATCTGCCTGTGACTTTACAGGGCATTGGGGCCTTTGTCACCCACCCAAAGTGAGAGTCCAGAGGAGCCAGAACCCTGCCTCTTCTGTGGTTCCTTCTGCCTGCCCTAGTTCCTGAGCTGTGACCACAGGGCAGGTTTTACCGTGGGCCAGTGCTTATGGCCAGCCTGGCCTGTGCAGCTTCTGATTTAATAAGCTATACTTAGCTACAAACTAGAGGTTGGTTTTACCCTCAATGTATTGGCTACTGTGATTATAAGTCTAATTCCTAAAAATGACCCCAAATTGTGGAATTTTTTTTTCTCTCTGTTTTCTGGTTTTTTTTTTTTTTTTTTTTTTTTTTTTTGTTTTGTTTTGTTTGCTTGTTTGTTTGTTTGTTTTGGTCCTGGATCCAACTTTCATTCAAAATACTATATACCTGCATGCCAAAAAAGACACAAACAAAATTGGAACATCAAAGAAAAAAAGAGAGTTCTTTTGGTGTTGTTTATTTATTTATTTGTCAGTGTTTGTTATTTTCTAGTTTGTCTTTTACTGACTATAGTTCTGTTGCTGGTCCTGCAGCCCTGTTCAGTTGCCCCTCATGTATTTAGTCAAGGAGGAAGCTGGGAAGTCAAGTAACTTGCCCAAGTTCCCACAGTTAAATGGTACAAGGAACTTTGGTCTCAGAGCTGGCTTTGAGTCTGACTCAAACATTCATAGGCTCTATAACCTGGAGAAGGCAAACGGTCTCCCCTGCCCCGATTTCTAGTTTGTACAGCAGTGAAGGTACTCAGGAGGAGAGATTCAGTGTGAGCTCAGTATTAACACACTGCCTGACATGGGAAGTGCTTCTTTGTCTCCTTCAGTGGCTAGGAATTGTTCCATCCATCTGTCTCTGTGGGCCTCAGGCCTTTCAGACAACAGGTGAGCCTAGACCCCATACCCAGACAGACAGATGTCCTGAATCCACGAGTCATGATTGAAGAATGCAGAGACACAATAGCCTGAAGCTGCAACGGGTCAGGGAGGCCTTAAAAGGACCCAGGTCTTAACATATCTAAAGCCATGATCTTCACCCAACCCCACCTTCTGAGTCAACCCTGACTCATTGAAACTTGTCCTCAACATCTTCAGTTACTTGAAGACTACTAATTAGATGGGTCAAGGATCAAGTCAGTGTGGCCACAGACACCTGTAGCAGACACACACTGCACTATGGCTTGGCCATTGTTAAATATGTCCCTCAAGGGAGCCTGCGCTGGACTCTTAGTCCTCAGTGTGGTGACACTGAGAGGCGGTGGAATGGTTAAGAGGTAAAGCCTAGTGGGAAACCATTAGGGCATTAGGGTCCCCACTCTTGGGAAGGACAAGTGTTGATCTCAGAGAATGAATTCATTCTCCTGAGAGCAATTTCCCTGAGAGAGGATGATGTGCTCGTAGGTGTGAACATGATCACAGCATGTTGTATGCATGTAGAAAAAGTTTAAAATAAAGCTGCAGTCTTATATAATCAGTATGTGATAGATACAGAGAGGAGTGAATTATTAGGAAAGGGAACGCCCTGATCTAGCTTCACGTCTAGTTCATACCACTGAGAAGCCATTGTCCCAAATCCCTTACCAGGGGCCAAATCAATCAATGAAGCCTACTGACCTTGTACTTTCAGCTTCTACACACACACACACACACACACACACACACACACACACACACACACACCTATATATCACCCAGCCCCAGGTGTTCTAGCAACAGAAAACAGATGAGCACCCACATTCACACATGAATTAGTTTGGTTCCAGGAATCTACCACCAAGCCTCAGCGTACTTGGCTTCTAAATGCTCTTTATCTTCTTTAGAGGAACGCTCTTGGACCTCTGAGCCAATTTGTTTGTTTCACAGCAGTCTCAGACTTTCAGTCCTTCCAAAGAAGTCTGTTACAGGCAATGGCTGATTGAGGCGGGCCCAGAAAAGTCAAGCCTCCATGTTTCTAGGCTGGACAAATGCCGCAGGTGTTACTAACACGAAGAGTTCCCTTCAGGATCAGACTGGGGATAGATCTACCGGAAAGTGAATTTGATGAGCTGTGTCCTGTATCATTTCTGCCCAGAGAAGATCTGTAGTCAGCCGAGTCTGTCCTGGGAATCAGCTTCATCTGTGGTGGAAGCCAGTGTGAGGATCCTTCCCGGGATGCGGCATGCGTCTCTCAGCAGCCTGGAGTCTCCAGTTCCCTTCCCGTTGATGTGATGAGGCTATCATCCAGCCTTGCTCCAGAGTCCCTGACTCTTCACTCTGCTCCTGCTCTCTTCTGTCTCTCTTTGTGCCTGTCTCTTCCTTTAGATCTCATCTATCCCAGTCAAAGTACCTGACTCCGAGCCAGCTCTGCCTGACTGTAAACCTCTCATCCACTATGCTGAAGTCCACAAGCCTTGTGGGGTCTGTGTTCCAGAATAACTTCAAAGCCTCTTATGTAGATTTGACACTACTGAAGTTTTTAGTTTGGGCTCTCTTAAGCTTTTCAATGTCTGATTTTTGATCACGGGAAACGCAATACTTAGCCCTGCTCATCTCATGAAATGTTCCAACAGAGAAACCCACAATTTGAACTTTATTTATACACATAGTGTAGAAAATACTGACTGCTTTCTTTTTTATTTATTTATCTTTATTATAAATGTTTATTTAGATTAAAAAACAATCTTATTTTACATACCAATCCTAACTCCCTCCCATCCTCCCATGTCCCCCCACTCTCCAGGGAGAATGAGGCCTTACATGGGGAATCATCAAAGTCTGTCACATCATTTGGGACAGGGCCTAGGCCCTCCCCCACGTATCTTGACTGAGAGAGTATCCCTCCATAGGGAATGGGCTCCCAAAGTCCCTGCACTAGGGAGAAATACTGGTTTCACTACTAGAGGCCCCACAGACTGCCCAGGCCTCCTAACTGACACCCACATTCAGGGGGTCTGAGTCGGTCCTATGCTGGTTCCCCAGGTATCAGTCTGGGGTGCATGAGCTCCCGTTTGTTCAGGTCAGCTGTGAGTTTCTCCAGCCTGGTCTTGACCCCTTTGCTCATCACTCTTCCCTCTCTACAACTGGATTCCAGGAGCTCAGCTCAGTGTTTAGCTGTGGGTGTCTGCTTCTGCTTCCATCAGCTACAGGATGAAGGCTCTAGGATGGCAGATAAGGTATCCATCAATCTCATTATCAGGGAAGGACATTTAAGGCAGCCTCTCCACTACTGCTTAGATTCCTAGTTGGGGTCATCCTTGTAGATCTCTGGACATTTCCCTAGTGCCAGATTTCTCTTTAAACCTATAATGGTTCCTCCTATTAAGATATCTCTTTTTTTTGCTCTCCTTCTCTATTCTTCCCTTAACTCAACCTTCCTGATCCCTCATGTTCTCCTCCCTCCCCTCCCCTCCCCTTCTCCCCTCTCCCCTCTTGCCTGCATCCCCGCCTCCTATGGGCTCCCAATTTGCTCAGGAGATCTTGTCGCTTTTCCCTCTGACTACTTTCTCTATACTGGTTTATCTTGAAACGCCAGAGATTACAGGATGAGGAAACCATTAAAGACTCTTTCTCTCTTCTGGCCTTAAAATTGTTAGCATATTTTTCCAAACTCCACCAAAGCTTAAAAAAGAGAAAAACATAACAATAGTAGACTTTGGAGAGTAATGGAGACAGCACAAACAAACAAAACAACAACAACGAACCTGAGTTTTAAAATGTTAAAAATTTTAAAGTCAATCAATCAGTAAAATATTCCAAGCAAAATACCACCTGGGTACCTTTGGCTAGATTCTACCACACCAGTTCTCAACCTGAATGCAGCAGGAGGAGGCATTTGACATCTAAAGACATTGTCATACCGGGGGATGAAGTCCTACCGCAAGGCCAGGATACTGCCAAACATCCAGTGCCATGTGATACCTGCCTGTCAGGCTTCAAGGATCAGACGTGCCGGCACTGAGGAACTGTCCTCTAATCCTCTGAAGCCTACAAGGCACAAACAAAGCAAATTCAAAAGTTCTTGGAAGATCTTATGCCCACTAAGGCCAAGTGTGCCTTTGCTTCTTGCTCCAATGGTGCAGTATATAAAAATTTAAAATCCACTTAGTATCTCAATTGCATTAAAGCCCATCTCAAGCACTCGGGAGCCGTGTGTGGCTAAGGACTGCTGTGTCAGATGGTGTGAATTTGGAATGGTGCTATCATGTCAAAAATAATACTATCATTTGCGGCAGCAATGGATTAATGGTATGAGCCAGAGTATGCCATTTCTTTGAATCTTCATTTACTACCTCCTCCCAGCATTAACTGGGAACTGTGTTTCTTGACTTGTCTCCTTTGAAGAAATGTGGGGAAGGTGGCCTGAAGTGGGCTCTGGGAAAATATAAAATAGTATGCAATATTAGGATTGCAAAAGTTACCCAATTTATTTCCTTTACCCAAGATGGTGTGCCTTGCTGTGCCTACCAAAAGCACAGGATGCTTCTGCCTTAGCTGTTTTCTTTTCATGGGTTTATACATTGCTGCTCCCAGTGAATTAGGACAAGGAAGGTTGAATTAATGTAGGACGAGGAAGGTTTATGGATGTCCTCTTCCCTTCTACTACTCCATTAAAAGCATTTTGCAGGTCCAACACACACCGTTTGCCTTATCAAAAAGAAGTCCTCTTTATTATTTTGCATTTTTCCTCCTAAAAAAATCATCCCAGTTCCTTCAGTCTAATGGGACATTTGAGCAAACTCCGTCTCCAGCTTGAGAATCTTAAGGTTGTCTTATTTAGGGTCAGCAGAGCCCTCCAAACCAAACAGAAGGAATGGTTTCCGTTAAGCCCCCGGTAGTCTTTGGTGCTGCTCGGCTGTCAGATTGGACATGTTCCACTGACAGAGCAGATCTCTGTTTTTACTTAGGCTTGTCCTGATCTGTTGTAAGCTGTAACTTGATGAAAGCATTATAAGGCAATAAGAGGCTGCATGTCAAGGGATTGGCTGAATTATAGCCATGCTCGGAGCATGCCAATGGACAGCTCAGGCAGTTGGTCCTGAAGGTGCCACTGGGCCCTGGATGACTGTACCACTCCTGGGTCTCCTTGAGGGCCTTGTATTTTTCTAATGGGATAATAAGTCTTGGAATTTGCATGACATTCTTCAGGGTGAAGATAGTCTGTTGAGCAACATCACTAATTAACCCTTATGAAGCAAACACTATAGACCAGAACTGGAGTCCTAGCTCCACGCAGGCCAGGAGAACAGCTTGAATGTTTGCCTTGTTGCTTTCTGTCGGGATCCAGACCATCACTGTGGACAGAGCAGATGGAAGGCCTTTCCTCACAGAAGCTGTATCGTAGCTAAGAGAGCTGGAAAGGGAGGGAGATGGCAAAACCTGAGAAATGTGCAGGGTGATCACCATCCCAGCGTCACCACTCAGCGGGAGCTGGAAGGGAATGAGGGGGAGAGCCCCAAGGGAATGCTCACTGGACAGCAGACCTGGCATGAGCTAAGGCCCTTGAGGGAAAGGGTGTGTTGAGAGAGAGAGAGAGCCATAGCAGACTAGTTAAGGCAAGGTGAATTCAGAAAACAAAAAAATAGGGGAGGGGAAGCCACAGAGGGGCGTGGGGCAGGAATTCTGGGTGTTTTGAGCAGAGGCGTAATATACTGACCTAAACTAGTAAAGATTCTTCTGGATAAAATAAGGGCAGGCCAGAGGAGGACAGCAGTAGCTATCACCCAGCCTCACAAGACTTCCACTGACCCAGAGTCTCCATCACTGTCCCAGCATCTCCGGGACATCCTCTGGTATCCTCACCTCTGGGATATTCTCTGGTACCCTAAGCGTTTGTGCCAAATCTGTGCTGTTGTTGTTAGGACCATCTCCCCGACTGCGACGAACTGTGCTGGAATTCTTCTTGTCCATCCAGTTCGCTCATAGCCCCAACTTGTGGGAAAAAAAAATTGAGTGATTATCAGGATTAAGTGTTCTTTTTATTTTCACTGTAAAATACATCCCACATCTAGAACAGTTTAAACAATAATTATAAAGTGAGTACTATATGCTCCCATGCAGGCTAATAACGGAAGCATTATCAGTCCTTTACATACCCCTGTGTCCGTCACAGTTGCACACCCTCCCTCCCAACAGCTCTTCACCCCACCCAGAAGTACCTGTCTACCTTGGTCTATTTATCTTCCTCTGCACACAGAAGTCTAAGCAATGCTTTGCTTAGGGAAGAGGAGGGAGCCCGTGGATGTTATAACTAGTTAGGGGCTTGTAGGAAGGCTGAGTTCATCTCTAACACAGGGTCTGATGTTGGCTTCCATGAGGGTTTCCAAGAGTTCTTCGGGAGAGTCACTGAAAGGTCACAGTGAGCCCTCAAAACCGTGGGGGTCACTTCAGAGCCAGCGCAGTTTGTCTGGCCAGACTACAATGTGGGTCATGAACTAGATGAATGGAAGGAATATAGACAGGGAGAGTGGGGGACCCAGCAACTACATAGTGAAGTCCAGCTCTGGAAATCAGGTCGGAGCAGGATGCTACCGTGAGTTCAGTGAGTGTTGTCAGCATCAGGGTGTGGAGGACAGAGCAGGAACTGCCACAGACAACCAGCTGTAGTCCAGAGTACAGAACAGGCCCCTCACAACATCCTGTCTTCAGGTTAGCTTGGAATGTGCTGACAGCCCTCAGTGGGTCTGTCTCTGCTCAGATCGGGTGGGTTTTGCTTTTCATGTGTAGACACACACAGCTGCCATCTGGGTTAACCCTTTACCACCCTCCTGAGAATAGTCATCTCTGTGTGCAGGGACATGTGCACCCCATGTCTCCATTTTTGCTCAATTCTTACATTTTGTTGAAATGTAAAAAATCAAGTGGATACTCTTTCCTTTCCTCCCTCCCTGCCTCTCTCCCTCCCTCCCTTCTTCCTCCTCACTCCCTCCCTTCCTCCCTCCATTCTTCCCTTCCTCCCTTCTTCCCTCCTTCCTTTCTTTTGAGACAGTGTTGCATGGAGCCCAGGCTGGCTTGGAAATCACTCTCATTCTGTCTCTACCTCCCAAATTCTGGGATTATACACGTGTGTCAATGTGTTTGGCTCAAGCAGATTTTAAAAACAAATCGGAGACCTTGGATATTGGAAAACAGTAACATTCTATGAAAAATTGTGGTTATTAATTTGGCTAGATATGCAATTGTTAATTGTATGTTATTTAATTACAGAAGGTTTTAATATAGCACTGTTGACAAATATAGAGCAATTCTAATAGTTGGCTTCTACATGTAGTATATCTCCCCTGTCAAAAACAAAAACAAAACTCCACAGAATCCCCCTTTCCCTCCAACATTCAGAAATTATGTACTAGTCTTTTATGTGGACCCTTTGATCTATTTACTGGGCATGATAGAACAACTCTTTTCATCATTCTTTGTCCATCAGTCCTACAAATTGTTTTTCCATCCTTCCCCCTACTCCTTTCTCTATCTAGGGTTCCTTTGCCCTAGCTTTCAAAGTCTTAGAACTTAGTTTATACTTTCATTTATGACTTTTTAAAAATCGACTTTTGCTGATATTTTCAATTTGTCTTCTGAAACGTCTACCAAGATTTTTCTTTCTGCCCTCATGTTTTTGAGGATTTTAAAAATTTTTTTTCATACAATATATTTTGATCAGGTTTTCTCTAACTCCGACTCCTCCCAGATCCTCTCCATCTCCATACTCATCTAACTTTATATTCTTTCTCTCTCCCTCTCTCTCGTTTTCAAAAAACAAAACAAAAACCCAAGAAGCAGAAACAGAAAAAATGAAACACAAAAATGAAAAGTAAAACAAAGACCAAAGAGAAAAAAAAATGCCAAACTAAACAAAATAAAACAAAAAGTCAACAAAGATTCTATTTAGTTTATTTTGTGTTGGGCAACTTCAGCATGGGGTCTACCCTGGGGTGTGATACCCAGGGTCACCCCATTTCATTTTTTTGCCAGTATGTTTCAACTACATATGGCTTCTTGGTTAGGGGTGGGACCCATGCCCACTTCCTCCTCTCAGAGCTGGGACCCCTCTGGCTTGAACCTGTGTGGGGCTTGGGTCTACTGCCATGGTCTATGGGTTAATGTGTGCATCAGTCCTGTGTGTCTGGAAGACACTGTTTCCTTGGAGTCATCACTGCCATGGTCTATGGGTTAATGTGTGCATCAGTCCTGTGTGTCTGGAAGACATTGTTTCCTTGGAGTCATCCGTCCCCTCTGGTTCTAACAATCTTTCTGTCTCCTCTTTTACATATATCCCTGAGCCTTGAGGGGAAGGGATTTGATGAAGACACCAAAGTCTTTCATTCTCTGTATATTGTCTACTGTGGGTCTTTATGTTAATTCCAATCTGCTGAAAGAAGTTTCTTTGATGTGGGCTGAGTGAGACACTAATCTATGGATACAGAAATATGTCATTTGGAATCATTTTTATTAATATGTTCCTTTAACATAATGATAGAATTGGGTTTCCCCTTAGGCCCACAGCCTATCTATGCTCAGGTTCTTGGCTACTGTAGCAGTGGCATGTATGGGTTCCAGTTCGTGGAATGGGCTGTAAATGCAATTTTAAGACGTGGTTGGTTACTTTCATAACATCTGTGCCACTATTGCACCAGTATATCCTGAAGGCAGTTCACTGTTTTGTGCAGAGTACCATCCAGTACCATGAACTCTAGTCATCACCTCAACTTTTCTATGTTCTATGATTTAAGGAAGTGTTGTCTTAGCAATGGGACCTTACTATCAGATTGTGGAAAACAATCAATACTCTTGGCAATAGCCTGTGATGTTTGGGGGTCTTATGGGCCCCCTTTGGTCAATGACTCAACGAAAGAAAGCCCATTCCTGACACTGAAGATTTTACTTGGTGTGTAATAAATTGTCTAGTTGGGACATTGTATCCTCTATTATTTGGTGGCTCCATTTAGATTCCTTTTATATTTGTATATATTTTAGGAAACATCCACAGTAGTAGATTTCCATATGCTTTTTAAAAGATGGCCTTTAGTGTTAGCTATCCCTTCCCATAGTCTCTCCTTTTTCTTCTGCCCATTCCCCTCCCTCTTTAATCCTCCAATTTAGTTTCCTCTTTGTCTCCCTATAATACTATGTTCTACTTTCCTTTCCTTGGAAGATCTTCTCCCCCATCATCCCACCATCCCTGGTCCCTTGCTAGATACCTAACCTCTGTCCTCCTGTTTTCAATTATCCAGAACTTCTCATCTTTCTTTATTTTAGAGAATCCTTTCCTAATTTATTCATGTACTCTTATCTCTTTTAAGAAGATTAATGAAAGCTGTTTCAACAATTCTTGACTTTCCCATTTCCTCTAAGTTGCATTCCTTCTGTTTGTTTGTTGTGGTCTCTCCATGTCATGTTAGAACCTTTCCACATGTCTAGTAATCCATATTGCTTGTTATTAATAAAAATGTGGAAACAGAAAGCTCATTGGAAGCTCTCAGTTCAGCAGTGGAGCTGGTTACAATTGACTTCATCAAACTACGCATTACCAGACCCACATAGTCTGTATCTTTTCATCTTCTTTCTTGGCTAGAGTTTAGAGTCCCTAGAGAAGATTCTTCTCATCTCCTGCATGGAAGATAAGGATCTTGAGAGAATTCTGTGGTTGCAGTTGAGGAAGAGGGCTGGAAAGCTCACCAGAAAGCATGCACTGTGAACAAATTCACCAATTCCTTTCACTTTTGATATGGGTGTCTATACTCTATGCCAATGCTCCTCCACAAAAAAGAGCCTTCAGACTCACAGGTAGAATAACCATATAAAGCAGATAAGAAGAACTGTATCACAATGGCTTAACCCTCAACTTTCATTTTTCTTCTGTAAAGTCTCATGTAGATGTGTCTCCTTAGCAGACATTTTCCTAAGGGGTTATTCAAGGATCAGGTTTCTTTATGTCTTATGATTCTACCAGAACTAAAGGGATTGCTCTATGAAGCTTCTAGATGGAGAAATCCGGAGAGAGCTGTGTTTGTGAAATTTTGATTAGTCAAACCAGAGACTCTACTCTAAAACTGAGAAGCACCTTCACTCTTTCAAATACAGAGCTGTAATAGAGCTATACCTAATATCAAAGAAGTCAGAGAAATATGTCAACATGTGTCCCCCAAAGGAGAAAGAACAGAGCATCCCTCACTTTAAGGTACCCATTACGTGATCTGCATTCACAACCTGTAAAATGGCAAACCTGGAGCAAGGGTACAGTGTCCTGCAGGCGAGGGCAACATTTGCAAAACGCTTGGTCTAATGCCAAGTACACAGCAAAGTTGTTTTTAGTGGTGTGTGTGTGTGTGTGTGTGTGTGTGTGTTTTCTGAGCCTTCATTACTTTCTTTTATTTAAAGTAGATATTCATTAAAAATTACATACTTCTGTTTTCTAGGAATAAAACGAAAGGGCAGTTATCAGTATCCAGAAATAGGACGGATAAATGAAAGAGAAGGAAGAGGCCCACGTGCTGACCATCACATGGATTCTCATATGATGGATGCTTTCTGGATATCTACTGTATAGCAAGCGTATGTTAAAAGTCCAAAGATAATCAGATAAATAAGGTAAATTCCCCACACTCGAGATTACTGAAATCTGGCTACAAATCAAAAGACTAAACCTTGTCATTCTTTAGATATTTTGGGCCAGTTTCCAAAGGAAAGTTGGGCAATACCCCAATGGATAAAATGACCTGAGATGATTTTCCATTTCAGTGGTCAGATAAAGAATTAGGCAGGGTTATCAGTCACCTCCATGTTGCCTGATCCAGCACCTCTGGGCTGTCTTGTAGCAGATCCAGCTGTCATTCTTGAAAGAGCATTGTCATAGCTTCTAGGTGAGCTCATATCCTGATTTGCTCTTCCTCAATTGGCTGTTAGTCCTTGACACCTTGAGTTGGTCCGCCTTCATTCCCATTCTTCAGTCATTATCCCACCTCCTGATGTATGCCACCTCCCTAAGCAATCACATCCTTGGTTATAGCTCCCAATACCAGCTAGAAACTAGAGGTTCCAAAAATTGTACATCCAACTAGAAAAACAGTTGAACTCTTTTGGCTGGGCTTAATAAACCCTACTAGTAGAAGCATAGAAGACACTGGTTGTAGACCATGATTTGATCTGCAGGGACCTGGATCAAGAGTTTTCAATGGAAAAGAATAGTATGAGTCTTAGAGACCATTATTGTGACATTTTGACAAAGAATGTGGCTGCTTTTGTGGCCTTGTCCAAAAAAAAAAAAAAAAAAAAAAAATCTACCTGAGACTAAACTGAAAAGTTTTGGATTCCATCTTTGCAGAGGAGATTTCCAGACGGCCTACTATTGATTGTCTTGCTTGGTCATTAGTGACCATGTTTATGTAGGTATATAATGAAAAGGAACAAATTGATCAAGGAAAAATGAAAAAAATGTACAGTTTGAGGAGAAAGGGCACACTGGGAAGTATAAACAGATTTAAGAAAAGCCTGATGCTTGGAATAAAGGAAGTCAGAGCAAGACCCCACCCAGCTAAGCGTCCAACTTGTGAATAGGAATTAAAGAAAAGTAAAAATGAATTAAAGAAAAACTTAGGGCCTGGTACAATAATAGCACAACATTTTTAATCCCAGCACTCGGGAGGCATGGGCAGAGGCAGATGGATTTCTGAGTTCAAGGCCAGCCTGGTCTACAAGGTAAGTTCTAGGACAGCTGGCTTAGGCCATGAAGAAAACCCTGGAAAACAGAAGGCTAGTGAAAATGTAATTGAATGAGGGGGGCACATTCCATCCCCAGCAAGCAGCAGAACTAGGCAGCGTTGGCCACATGGTTCTGGTTTTAGAGTCAAGGATACAAGAGAGGGGTTGTGGAGTCTCCCTCTGTGACTAAGGAAAACCACTAAGGGCAGGCATGCGCCCCAGGCATTTCAGAATGGAGGCCCAGTGAGGCCATTGTGTAAAGCTGTGACGTTAAAGCCTGGATGCCTTGGAGATCCCAAGGTGCTGGAGATGCCAGAGCTATAGGATACCTGCTCAGCAGCACTGCTATCATGGTGTGGACCCAACCCAAGAGAAAGAAGTGTGTTGCAGTTAACAAAGCTGAAAGGAATGGGAGATCTGAAGAGTGCTTTGACATCTGATGGGGAGATGCAGTTTGGAGTTTTCAGTTTTGTTTTGGTCCAGTATTTTCTCACTACACCCCTTTTCCTCCTCTTTGGGATAGGAATATAGATCCTGTGCCACTGGCTGTCGGAAGTATGAGATCTGCTTTTTTCATTTTGATTTCACAAGGGATTATAGTTAAGAGATTGCCGTTTTGAGTATCAGAGATTTTGAACTGTGGATTTTTGAACAGCACTGAGACTGTGACAGACTATGGGGACTTTAGAAGTTTCGCATTATGATATAGATATAAGCCTGTGGTCGAGTGGAGTGTGGTAATTAGGATGAAAATGGCCTTCATAGACTCATAAGGAGTGGTATTCTTTGAAAATATTAGGACTTGTTGGAGCAGGTGTGATCTTGTTGGATGAAGTGTGTTGCCGAGTGTGGGCTTTGAGGTTTCAGAAATTCTCCCTCTCCCAGCTGCCTGTGGATCTGGATGCAGAACTCTTAGTTATCTATCCAGCACCCTGTCTTCCTGCATAGTGCCATGATGATAATGGACTGAGCCTCTGAATGTAAGCCAGCCCCAATTAAATGCTTTCCTTTACAAGAGTTTTCATGGTGTCTCTTCACAGCAATAAAGCCCTAACTAAGACAGCGTTGGAAAATGCAATCTTGGACCTGAAGATTCTCAGTCTCCCTTAAGCCCCCAAGAGTTTGCCTAAGAACATCTCTTTACCCACAGTCAGAGTCCTCACAGCCAGTGCTGTGAATGCCTTTCCGTGTTTCACACTCAGTGTGTACCTCTCTGTCCTGCCGACGTACACGGGTTACTTAACACCTAGTTAGTCCCACTGCTACATCTGTCCCCTTTGAGTATGGAGCCAAAGCATCTGCTTCTGGGAGGGACCCACCAGCTAAGAAGTACCAACACTCACTACTGCAGGCAACTGTGCTCTTTGGCTTCTCTCTGTGAGGAAGGCCTTGCTCTGTCCAGCTCTTTATTTGATGTTTTCCTTGGCAAATCCAAAGGCAAGATGCAGTGGGCAGAAGTATTTGAACTCCTGCTCCTGATAATACACAACAGATGTTCTTGCTCAACACGAGATATTCAATATATTTTAAGTACATGAAGGAAAGAATGTGGGCATTGTCTAGATGCCCAGTATATTTGGAATGATAGAGAAAAGCATGTGAGCATTCTTCAGAGGACCCAGTGAAATGGGGACCAGCACCTTTCCACCCTGAAAGAACTCATGGGAACAGATTAATTGCGTGTCTGCATCTTTCGTTTCTTACGCGCAGGGTCATGATTGTTGGAGCATGAGCTGGGGCTGGCCTCCAACAAGCAAATGAGACATTAGAAAAGTACAGGTTGAATTATTGTGCTCAGTAGAAATGGCACGGCCTGCTACTTTTAGAAAAGTAAGAGAAATGAATTGTCTGCCTCCACAGAGACCAACTTTCTCCCTCCTCCAAGAGTATTAGCAGCCATCTCTTCTAAGGACGCCTTGCTTTTCACTTAATAAATTTAGAAGACTGCATGGCTCTTGTAGCAGACAGTGTTATTATCCTCTTTAAGAGTGACTAATCGTCCAGGGTTTCTAGGGGCTTCCCCGGTTTTAAAGTTGAGAGACACACACCTAGGAAACCCCCTCATTCCTGGGCAAAACAAAAGATATCTGGCTTTTTTATAACTGGCTCCACCTCTACCACCTGAGCAGTGACTCACTGTGTTAGCCATATGCCTACATATCCATTCCATTCAAATGCTTGGCAGATGGCATGCATTTAAGTATTTATTTTTCTTTTGCTACCACTGAGTGCCTGAGTCTGGGCATTCTAAATACGTCTGATTATTTTAGAGGTATGGAGACTGGGAAGTTCATGATAATGTCACTAGTGTGCTCAGTCAGGTCTCCTACTCTATCCTAACATGGTGGAGGCCATCACAAAGGAAGACAGAAAGTGTGCTACTTACAAAGCTTACAAAGCTACTAATTCAGTGATAGGGCCTCCATCTACAGGAAGTTATCTAATCCTAATCATTTCTCAGAGGCATCACTCTCCAAATACCATTAGCAGGATTTGGGGGAAACTAAGTGTGAACATGTGAGCTTCAGGGAGATATTTCAAGCCACGGGAGCTCTGGCTCCACATAAATCAAGATAGCAGGCATTGCCATAGTTGATGCAGTTGGATGCCCTAGATGCTTCCGAGGCTGATGTATTCATCATTGTCTTTCATAGCTACAGTTCAAGGTTACATTCATTTTAAAGAAGATTGTTTTGAGTCTGTGGGAAGCTGATTTCCTGAGGTTCTCAAGGAGACTTTGTTCCACTTTCTAAAGTCGGTAGCTGTCTGGTGCTGGCAAAAAAAAAAAAAAAAAAAAAAAAAAAAAAAACCTTGTCTCACTCTCTGCAGGTGGGACAACCCTGTAGCATCATTCATATTTTAGGACTCTCCGTGGATCTCAGTGGCAGCTAGAATTCAGATGCACCCTTATCTTTGCAAAGCTTCCCTACAGAGTCCTACTAAGAGGACCCCCTAAATACATCACTTGAGAAATGGTCCTCATCTTAGACTGTGGCTCCAGTAATCCAAACCTGAAGTGGCTGTTACTGAGTGTGATCTCAGGAAGCTACATGTAGGGGTTAGAGCATCCCTCTCCTTGCCATTGGACGCCTGCCTCTCTGTTGGTCTCTGACTTACTTACCTAGACAACTGCTAAGATACTTCCTGAACTAGGACAGAATACAAGGTCCAAGAGATGCACTGGCTGGCTTGGGTAATATCCCACTATTGAAAGAGAAGGGAAATCACAACTTAAAGACTGAAATGTGATAACTTTTGCTAGGTGCCTTGGATGCATGGAGGAAAGAGGGTGTGGTGAGTTCGGATTGATTACTCAGTAATGTAGAACAAAGTGAGTTCAGCGGGCTCCCTGATGCCGGTTTCTCCTCTCCACTATCTAGAGAGCCACTGGAGCCAAAAGCCACTAGAGTAAAACCTGATGCTAAGGGTGGTAGAACTTTGAAAAGAGTTGAATTTGCCTTAGAATTCCAAGTCTCCCAATGCTGAAACTTGTACATAGACGTACCTCTAAACACTGAACCCCCGATGTCCATAGACACGAGCTCCTCCCCTTTGTTAAAAAGAAAGAGCATCCTATTCTCACTAGCCTTGAGTACTACATAAAAGCTTTGAAAGACTGTAACTATAAGCAGGCAGCACCTGCTTCTCTTGGGACCAGACTCTCCCTGTCCTTACTATGAGTTTCATCAACAGTGCCAGACTTCCCTGAGGAAGTTCTGTCTGTGAAAAGGGAGGTCAGAACCAACAGCAACAGAACACCCTGGGACGAATGTATTTGAAGGAACTGAGACAGAATCCCAGAAATGGACCATGACGGTAGCAGATCAAAAAGAGGTAAATATGGAGTTAGGTAAGGAAGAGATTTTGATAGCTGGGTACACTTTGACTTATGTCCCCAATAGTTTGAAATATAATAGTTGATGCTAAAATAACTGACCTAGAAGTCTGTTATATCCTATACTTCTAGAGTAAAGCTCAGATACTTTTTTTTAAAGTCACTGTCTACAATAAATAAATAGATACTAAAATTGCACTGGAAAATTATAGAGGAAGGAACCAAAATCTCTTTGAAAAGTAAATATTTTATTGTGGACCTATTTATCAAGATGAGAAAATTTATTAGCCATCTGTTCTAGTATGTTTTCTGTTGCTGTGATAAACACCACAACCAAAAGCAACTTGTGGAGGAAAAGGTTTATTTAGTCTGATAGGTTATAGTTCATCATCAAAGGAAGCCAAGGCAGGAATCCAAGGCCACTTTTTGGCTCATTCCCAGGCTCATATTGAGCTACATTTCTTGTACAGCCCAGGACCATCTGCGTATGGATGGCGCCAGAACAGTAATCTGGATCATTCTATACCAATTAGCAATCAAGAAATAGTCCAACAGACCAATCTGATGGAGTAGCTCCTCACCTGGGATTCCCTCTCCTCAAGTACGTAAAGCGGCAACCAAGATTAACCATTATACCATCAGTGTCTCTCATGAGGTATCAGCTTAACTATTAGGAATGCAGTCTGTCATCTGGATCCAAGGGTTCTACTCACGAAATATCCACAAAAATACATTACACCTATATTAAACATAGGCAGATTGCCTCAACCTATCTTATTTCCCAAATAGTACAGTTTAACAACTATTTCTAGAGTACTTGCATTGTAATGGGTATTGTGACTGATCTAAAGATAAAGTTTACAGCAGGTGGATTCTATAGGTCTCACAGACACACTGCATCACTGTGTGTACAAGCCTTGAGCCATGCTATGGGGGAGCCTAAATGCAATCCTTGGCTGCACTGAGGGATGGTTGCATGACAGTGGTGACACAATAACATTGTTCATAAAAATGATCAATGGTTGTCCTCTGCGTGTTGATAATAGTGATTTCCTAGTAGCAACAGCATGACAGATGTCAGGAAATAGTGTTTTGCTTCAAAACCCCATGCAAGAATAACTACTTGGAGTGGTCAGAGAGGTTGAAATGGTTGTCAGGAGGGCCTGACTTGCAAGGATATAAAGAAAGCTAATATAATACAATCTGTATAGTGGCATGCTAGAGTCACTAGCAAGGTTCTCCTTATTTTGAGACGGAGGAGAATCCCAGACTGAACTTGAACTCACTATGTGGCCTAGGGTGATCTTGAACTTATTTCTAATCTTCCCTCTTCTATCTTCCAAGTACTAGGTTTACACAACACAGTGTTGGGGTTCAGACACAGGGCTTTGCACATTCTAGGCAGCAAATCTACCACTTGGGCTATATAGCCTCAGTCCTTTTAGCAAAGCTCAACAGAAAAACTATACCATGGACTATAGACATTTGGAACAAGGCTATGCTATCTACAGCAGAGAACAACGACACGCTTCACAGGTAGCTCTTGACAAAGTACAGAGCCCTCAGAGAAAGGGTCTCCGATCCTGGGACATCAGGTGGCATGTAATCAAAGATACTTTTCATGAACAGGACATCAAATGCACTAAGATATGTGCATCTGGTAGCTACCCATTGCTAAGATGGAGACAGGACTGAGACATCTGATAGACAGAAGTAGAATTGTGCTGCTGTTGGGCTTTCTTTTGTGCTCACACCTACAATTTCATGGGGGCCCTGTAATTTCCTCAAATTGGAGAAGGAGAATGTTCTCATCAAGATTTATGAATAGATGAGCTTAGGAAACTGGAGCAAATAAGCTGCTATTGCTATGCTGTACCACCACCGAGGAATGACCCTGAAAAGTGATGCTAGAAGGTGAATTCATTTGTTTAGTCATTAATTTATGTATGTAGAGAGGAGTGGTCCAAGACTGGGTTACATACATACACATGCCCTATGTGATCGGACAGATGAATGGAAAGACAGATAACAAATGTAGTCAAAGGGTACATTTGTGCATACTTGTGGGAGTGGCCCACAACTGTAGGGCTCATTGTATCTTGACGTATATTGGAGAATTCACACCATTCAAGAGACACTGATAGTATGGCTCAGCTCAGAGAGGCCAGCTAGCCTCTTTCCTCCACTACTCCAGAGACTGTGTGATAAGTCATGCTAGATTAACCTTGAGGGTAGAGATGAAAGCCACACAAATGTTCAAAGGCATGTGTCCCTGCTTCCAAAGGATGATCTAACTACTACCAACTGGAGGTCAAATTTACCAGAAGTAGAATGCCAAAGAACAGGTCCTTGGAGGTCACGGACAACCAACACCTTACCCTCCTGCTTGTACTTTTCAGAATAAGTAAAGACCAAAACAATAATACAATGGCTTGTATAAGGAGGAACTGTCTGGAGAAGCCAGGATCATATCCTCACTCTTGCTAGGACAGGACATTCTGCAGTGCTTGTATTGCGTGGTACCAGTTCTACCCAGGACATAAGCTCTTCAGTGGGATGTCTTTGGGGTTCCTCACCCCACAAGGTCTGTGAAGACAGCTTCATCTGCCCCGGGGAGCTATCTGGAACCCTTCTGGACATACTAATCACAGATCCTAAACTTCAGCTTATCTTTGATGTCTATCTGTGAGTCACAAATCAGCTTTGCCTGGTTTGTCAGACAAGGGTTCTGGACTCACAGATGGTTAAGAACTGTTGCACAGCTACTAACACAAAGCCCTTGAAATGGCACCATCTATGGAGGAGACAAACCAGCTGCTTGGTGATAAAATGATGACATTATAACTCTCCTACCATAGGAGAAACGGTAATTTACCTTTACTAGCATTAACACATAGTTGTGATATGGGGTTGTCTTTCTTCCAGCAGAGCCTTAGGCAATACCATTTTTCAAAGCTCAAAAATCGCTTGCTTTACCGACATGGGATCCTATGGTAACATTGCTTCAGAGTGCAGAGCTTCTTGAAAGTAAAAGAGGTTTGTTAATAAGTGCATAGCTTGGGGACAAATTCAACCACATACTACACATGCCCAAAGCATCCAGTCCAATGAAGCAGAGGAACAAACTCATAAAGATGTGGATAAGATGATAGAGGTCTAGTGTGGGTGGCATGCAACCCAGAGTAAAAGCTAGTGCGTGTGCGCACACACACACACACACACCTGTCTTTCATAGGCATTCATACACATGGATCCTGAACATTCAAGTTGGAAGTAGAGTGGCTTATTTTGCTAGCATTCAAAATAAACATTCTGCTTTATGTTCACGCTAGCTTAAGCTCTGTGGATCTGAAGGGAACAGAGTCACAGTCACATCAAACTTACAAGTGTAGCTTGGCTACTCCCTAGTATCTCTGGAACTCTCAAGCCTGTATGGACTGGGGTACATCATAGTACACGTTGCTGGTACCCAGGGAAGTGGTCGCCAGTGAGGAGAGCTGGTAAAGGGTGGCTTGGAGTCAGGCATCAAGGATAAGTATCTTAGGACAGGCAATGTTCCCATCTGTCCCTCAGCAGGCTATTTCCCCCACCCCTCGGCTGTGGTAAGCATTGATTGCCAAGCACACACAGTATGGCTGTCTCCAAAAACTACTCGCAAATAAAATAAGCCTCCTCATTCTTCACAGGTTGGAAGATAACTATCTTCCTGATAGAGGTCTGATGCCAACAACTGATTATTAGTAGCATACAAAAACTAGTCTCTTGCACCAAGGAAAGACGTTGCAATGTTGTTTATACTCCAGTGCCTTATGGGATCCAGGTTAGATGGCAAGCGAAATCATATGCTTTTCTAATGTTGCCCTTTATCCTGTCTTATTCTTTCCTTCTTCCCTCCATATAGTTTTCTCTTGAGAGATGGCTCTCAATAAATCATATGCTCAGAAATACTTATCTTGGCCTTTGCCTTTATGAAACCTGAGCTGATGAACATTTTCCATAGTATGGAAGAGTATGTTCTGTTCCCAGAGCTGTACTCCTTCTAGTAAACACATTGCCCCTTCTTATTCATAGTCCCATGACTTGGCCACACAAGTCATCAGAGAGAGATGTTTATCCTCACTTCATCTTTGGGCTCAGCCAGGTGACAGCTTTGAGCCAATGGATACCCACAGAAGGGTCATGTGTGGCATCTGAACACAAGCTTTATTCATAAGTATGAGTTTGTTTGGGCTCTCTCATACTTTTAGCTTTTTCTGTGTGGTCAGCATATTTCAAGTATGGACTTTTCCTTCAGTCCAGAAGTAAAAGCTGAACCTACAAGAACCATGCAAGCCAGGGCACACAAACAGAACTGGGGATGAGAAATATAGTATATGCTTTTAGTACATATACACATACATAATGAATAAACAAACGTGTGTGTGTGTGTTATTGTGTGTATGTGTATTTTTCTGAATTACTGGAGTTGAGTGGGATTTATTATTACTATATCCAAAAGCTAATACATATGCTTAAATTGGTTTAAAAGTTTTAACCAATTCCCTTTCTGTGAGATTGTTTGGTGGACTAGAGTGTGGTGACCTCTAAGGCAGGGGTCTCACACTCATTTGACCAAGGAATCTTTGCTAAGAACCTTTCGTGGGGCTGCTTTTTGATAGTTCAGTGAAGCCCCATGGTTGCCTATTCATAGTATTTGTAGAATACATGTATGTCAGAAGACAGGACCAGCTCCTTAACACAACTTCATAGCATCATTGGTTGTGTCCAGAGAACAAAAGCATGGATCTCATGCCTTTATTTTAGGTACAAAGTGAGGAAACTGTTTATCTAGTGATGAGAACAAATTTTCTAATGGAGTAACCATTAGTGTGAGTTAGTGGCTACTAACTCACACAGCTTGGGGCAGTCAGCACTTGATAGGTCAGCAACTCATCCACTCTCCCCAAACACAATGGTACTCACAAGATGAGGCCATCAAGAGAAATGGCCCTGTAGAAATAAATGGAACAAAACATAGAGAATAAAAACAAGTTAGTGATGAGATAGAGTCAATTTAAACATCCCAGGCCAAGATCATAAGGTAGAAACTTATTTTAAGTTACATTCAATAGGACAAATAAATCCTCAGGATTTATTTAGCATTCCAGTAGATAAAGGGCAATAAACAATTGCTTTGAGGGTGTTACTGTATCTTCCAGCCTGTGTGCTGAGACCAACAGGATTCAACTGTACACCATATGCCTTGTCCTTGCAAGATTCTACCATGGCATCGACAGAAAGGCTCCAACTGTCATAACAGGTAAATTCCCTTCAGTCAGCAGGCAAATTAGAAAGGGACTAAATCCAACATCAGCATTAATTCCAAAGAAAGGCATTCCACTTTCAATAGCTTGTGTTTCCTGCCTCGGGCTTGTGCTTTCCAGTCTCCTCAGGAACAATGTCTGTGCTGTTCTCATGAAGATCTCTTTCAATGAGCTTCCAAACCTCACATGTCGGACATCCTGACTATCACTTGGAAGTGCCTGCTGCTTCCTCTTCAGCGTCATTGCTGCCCAAATACAAACATCTCCTCTCATATGCAGACTACTGCAACAGAGGCTTAGTTACCTGAGCTAACTTCCTTGTGAATGCCCTCCTTTACAACTCCGTGGGCATTTACTGTTCAAAGACCACCAGGGATACCAGGCAGCTACTGTATAACACCCAAACTCCTAGGCCACAGCCAAAGAGTCCTATGAGCAGATCCATTATGCAGTGAGAACACAGAATCATGGAGTCACAAAGATCCCACCTCAGAATGCCATTTCATCCTCTGTCTTCTTGGGACAGAGGCTTCCCCTTCCCCCCCCACTGGCCATAACTGCCTCCTCACATAAGGAGACAGAGACAAAGGCTTGGTGTTGTAGGACTATGTGTCATCTTACGAGAGTCTATTTAGGCTGTCCCGATGCCAAGGTTAACACAGTAGACACTCTATAATGTAATAAGTCTTCCTCTTATCGTTTCCCATCATCCCCATCACTTACATGAAACTAACTTTCTTCTGGACTGGACTACACAGAACACAGAGTCCAGTGTGTCCTTTTTCCAAGTCAACTTCACCAGTTGGTGGGGTCATCTTGACCCTGAATTCAGGATTGTCACAGCTTGTTTTCAACATCCCTTATCAATGGGGCCGTATCAGAGGGAGTGGTAGAAATTGAGGCAGATGTCTCTCCCATCTTATCAAGCACCCACACACCACCCCCATCCCCCCCACCCAGGCGCACCACCTCTGTCAGGACCTGTTTAGGAGTCTGGAAACTTTCCGGGAAGCTGTATTTGCGTAAGAATGCTTTTACATAACTTAGAGAGATGGTGTTGGCTGTGAAGGAGATTTAATCCTCCCACTGCTATCTCTAAGAGAGTATTATGCAACACTAAGAAGCAATGAATTCCACCTGTGTACAACAATGTGACTTACTGTAAAAACACAATAATGCACATAACAGTGTGTTCTACATTGATAAAACAATGTATGTGCAAAAACAAGACATCATTTCACATCCATTAGAATGGCTTGATTCCAAACTGCTTAAAAGGAATATCAACTATTGGCTAAGGACACATATTTTGGTTTTATTTCTGTTACTGTGATAAGATACCCTAACAAAGAAAGTGGCAGGGCTTATTTGGCTTAGAATTCCAGATTACAGCCTGCCATTTTGGAGAAGTTGAGGCAGGAACTTGAAGCAATTAGCCACATCCTCGGTCAAAAGCAGAGAAAGAATAAATGCTTAGCATTCAGCTCCCTCTCAACCCTCATACGGTCCAGTTTTCCCTGCCTAGGGAATAGTGCCGCCTGATGTGGGCTGGGTCTCCCCACATCAATTTACATAATCAAATAAACCCCCATAGACATGCCCACATGCCAACCTGATCCAGAAATTTCTCATTGAGACTCTCCTTCCAGGGAGTCTATACTGTGTGAAGTTGAAAATTACAATTATCACAATAAAGAAATTATAGTTATTGTTGATAAGAATTTGAAGTTTTCATTGGCTTAAAAAGCATATATTTATGCTACATAGATATAATAAATTAACTTACATTGGTGAAATAGGGTAAAAATTCTATGGACATTAAAATATGTTTTGATACTTAGAGATATAGGTAAGAAAACAAAATGTAGACTTTTTACCTTATTTCTTCTGAATTGCATCTTGCACATGGTATGAGACAAAGGTCCAATTTCACCACTCTCCAAACAGATACCCAGTTTTCCTGGAATTATCCCTTGAAGGAACTCTACAATGTTAAATCTTGCCACCTGATCCATCATTCATAATAATACATTTCAAAGTTTTCACTTACTAAAATTTTCACCAATGTAAATTAATTTTGAAAACTTTCATTTAATAAGATTTTTATACATGTAAATGAGGTATTTTTTTTAGGAAGTTCTAATGTATCCCAGGCTGGTCTCAAACTAACTACATAGTTATAGTTAAGGCTGAACTGATCCTCCTGTCTTTACCTCCCATGGATGGACTCCCAGCACTATGCTAAGTATGCACCACTGATGGGAGATGTCATTCTATAAATATGTTTCTCTTATTGGTTAATGAATAAAGCACTGTTGGCCAATAGGAAAACAAGATAGGCGGGACTAGGGGACAAGGAGGAGAGAGGAAGGAGAAGGGAGGAGATCCAAGATGGAAGACTGAGAGAGAAAAAACGCCAACAGCTCTATCCGGTAAGATAAGACCATGTGGAAGTACTTAGATTAATAGAAATGGGTTAATAAGTAAGACAGATCTAGCCGATAAGAAACTGGTAACTGGCCAGCAGCTTTATATCAAATACAGAGTCTCAGTGTGTTATTTGGGGCTGGCGTGGCGGTGGGACTGGCTTATGTGGGCCTGGTGATTAAACCCAGGATTTAGTGCATGCTAATTGAGCCCTCTACCAGCTGTTCTAAATCTCCAGCCATACTGTCAATTTTTACAGGGACTCTAACCATAATCATCAAAAACTGGTAGCAGCTAAAATATTCACCAATAGCTAAATGTGTAAGTGAACTATACTGTCGTGTAATATTAGTTTAAAATGTGTTACATTCATTTATGCTGTGAAATACTTGTTTAATGATGCAAGGATGTGTTGCAATATTTTTTGTTGCTTTTTTTTAACTCTGTAAAGCTGTGTTACTTTGCCTGCCTCAAATACATAAGTGGTTGAATAAAGAGATGAACAGCCAAGAACTAGGCAGGGGAAAGATAAGTGGGTCTGGCATACAGAGATAGTAAATGGGAGGAGAAATCTAGAAAAGAGAAGAGGGGGAGAGAGAAAAGGAGAAGGAGAGGAGGACACCAGGGGCCAGACACCCAGACACCCAGACACCCAGACATACAGACACTCAGACACACAGACACCCAGTCACACAGACACACAGCCACTCAGACACACAGACACACAGACACAGACACACAGACACCCAGACACACAGACACACAGACACACAGATACACAGACACCCAGACACACAGACACAGACATACAGACACACAGACACACAGATACACAGACACACAGACACAGATACACAGACACCCAGACACCCAGACACACAGACACCCAGACACCCAGACACCCAGTCACACAGACACACAGATACCCAGACACCCAGACACCCAGACACCCAGACACACAGACACACAGACACACAGATACACAGACACACAGACACACAGACACACAGACACACAGACACATAGACACACAGACACACAGACACCCAGTCACACAGCCACACAGCCACACAGACACACAGACACACAGACACACAGACACCCAGTCACACAGCCACACAGCCACACAGCCACACAGACACACAGACACCCAGACAGACACACAGACACCCAGACACCCAGACACACAGACACCCAGCCACACAGACACACAACCAGCCATAGAGTAAGACAGGAAGAAAGACAGAATAACAAAAAGGTAAAAAGTCCAGAGGCAAAATGTAGAAGAAGATAAATGGGTTAATTTGTTATAAAAGCTGGCTAGAAACAAGTCAAGCTAAGGCCAGGCATTCATAAGGAAAAAGAAATCTCCATGTATTTATTTGGGGTGGTAGAACCCCAGAGAGTGAAAAAAATAAAAATAAAAACCCTGCTACACTATAAACCTGGACAGTAGGGTATTACTAGACAATTAAAATGGAATTAACTATCAAAACATGCAAAGACATATAAGAATTATTAAGTGGAAGAAACCAGTCCGAAATGACTATACATCATGTAACTCCCTCTATTGACGTTCTGCAAATGGCAAATCTACAGTCGATAAACAGGTGAATGGTTATTAGGCACCAAGATGAGGGAGATAGTTGGCCAGGTGAGGAGAAAGAGCTTGGTCTAGGATGGAGACTCTGCTTTAGCAACCCTTCAGTGGTGAACACACAGCATAATGAATTTGTCCAAACACTACAACTACACACTAAGGCCAGAAAGACTTGAAGAGCCAGAGAATGGGAATGAGTTCCATGAAATACAGCCACCCAGATATGTCATAGCTGTTTCACGCTTCAACACACAATGGCTATGGATGCCTGCAGAAGATTGTCCCCCCTACCCCTGCAACTTTCCATCATACATAGGGAAGGTGCTCAGGAGGCCTCATCCCACCTTTAAGAACTGTTGGTTATTGACTACTAGCTATGGGAGAAGACTGTAATTTTTCTTTACATTGTATCCATTGGAGAACTAGGAAGAAGGAGGATCTCAGACAGGAAGGAGGACAACAGAGAATAACATAGCTACAAAGTAGCATATATATGTAATATATACACTTGAATATTATATAAACTGTCTGAAAAAAAGAAAAACAAAAAATAACAAATACATACACATATATGACCGATACAAAACACAAAATGAAATAAACAATAAAAAACTAACCCTATAAATTATTAGCACACAGAGTAAATGTCAATGTAGACAAGGTTTTAAATAATTTAGAAGACTGGAATGTAATACAAAATATGACAAAGTAATTAAAATTTGTTAAAAGTAGGAAATAATGTCACTTAAGGTAGCAGGAAAGTAAGAGCTGACCAAACAGCTTAGGAGGTAAGTGGAAACTAGACTACTCAAGGAAAGGGGAGCTAAGCATGAGCATATGCTCTCACTGATAAAATAGTTTCCCATGAGGATACAAGTTAATAATTCTAAAAGATACACAACAAACCTGTGGTTGGCTGTAGCGGAAGAAAATGAGAACGCAGAAGGTAAAGTAAATACGTCAGTTGAAGGAGGAGTGGGAACTTTTGCAGGACCCATTCTCTGAGAATCATGTCCTATGCACTAACAGATGAGATAAATCCAAACTGTGACCTGAGGTTTACAATGGAAGGTAATGTGTCTCCACCCCACACTGTTGCAGCATCTACCACAGCATTGGGCCCGCAAGTCTACTATGTCTCCTGGGATTGCTTCCTTTTCATAGGAACCACCTATGAAACCATGAAGTCTCACATTCAGTTCCTGCACTGAAGCCTGAAGGTGGTGTTCACAGGGTACAGGCGGTGAGCCAGGCGTGCAAGAGTCCTGGGTATGAAATACTTGAATTAATGAATGTGTGAAGAGATATTTCAGCCAGTCTTTATTCCTCTTAAACTTCCATATTTTGACTTTCTTATACATTTTGTGCCAGGAAGAATGGGGAAAAGGAAACTAATAACTCTCAGGTCAGAGAGATCTATATTAAAATCTAATGTAGAAGTTTTCAATTTTTGCTATTTTACTTAATGTTTGCTTAAAATATAACAAGATAATTTACATATAATATCTAGAACAGTGCCTTTTCCATGCCCATCACTTTTCCCTGAGCCCATACTTTCAGACACTGAGAAAAGTGGCGATCCCCTATATAGAAAGGGAAGCAAATTCTAGGCTGAAATTGTTGCCTATCAGTCATGGTTCTCTAGAGTAACAGAATTTGTAGGACAAATCTCATATATCTAAGGGGGGGTTATTAGAGCAACTTATAGGCTGTGGCTCAGCTAATCCAACAATGGCTACCAGTACTTCTTCAGTCCATGAAGCTGAATGTCTCAGCTGGTCTTCAATATAGGAGAATCCCAAAGAAGTAGGCTCCAATTCTAGTGAAGAAATGGATTTGAGGTAGCAGGAGAGAGGGACAGAGACAGACAGACAGACAGACAGACAGACAGACAGACACACACACACACACACACACACACACACACACACACACACACACAGAATAGAGGTGGCTCTTCCCACCTCAAAGATGCAGATTACAAGTTAACTTTTCCCACTTCAAATAATCCAATAAAGCAAAATTCCCTCATAGGTGTGACCCACCATTTTGGGGTTTTAGTTAATTCCAGATGTAGTCAAATTGACAATTATGAATAGCCATCACAGTAGGTACAGGCCGTCTTCCACGGAGTAGGGGTGATTTAGGGAGATGTATGTACATGTTTTGTGAATAAGAAGGTAAGAGTGACTACTGGCTTATGACCTAGGAACACTCATAGTCTTGTTCTGTGCCTCAGTTTCTCCATCTCTTCAATGTCTTCCTAGTTAATATCTAATACCTCATAAGGAGATCAAATCATAAAATTAAAATCAAAATTTTCTTTGCATTTTTCAGAGTGTTGTGAATGAGTTTGGCTGAGGTCAGTGGTGATAACTAATGTATTTCTCTGTGAATTTTGAATCTGTGCCTTTAGTCAGTGATTAGGACCACATTGTAGAGCCTAGTAAAGCTAAATGTATAGTGTCAAGGGTCCAGTCCCTTCCAGATCCAACATCCTAGTTCTTATTGGAATAGATTAACACTATTTTTCCCCAGAAGACGCTAAGAGCCACTAAAAACAAAATTAAATAGGTAAAGCTGTCCTCCAAGATGAAACAAAGAACTACCTCTGTGTGTAAAGATATGTAAACCAAAATGTATTTTCAAAACAAAGTCATTTTAAGAGATCTCATAATAGGATATTCCATGGATGTATTATGAATGCTGTGGTCCACTGTATTCCAGAAATTTCTACCTTGAGCCAGTCCATATCCCTAATCTTGGAAGAACCAAGGAACCACTAAAGAGTTCAGAATAAGGGGTTCAGAAGATCAGCTATGCATTTCAGGAAGTAAACTGTGAGAGTGTATTTGAGTGGGGATGGATGGAAGGCAAGAAGACAAGGTTGCAGAGGCCCTTGTGAAATAGTACAGGGACTGGATCCCGGTAGCACTGGGGGGAGGGGTGTGTGAAAAGATGCTGATAGGAGAGAGAATTAGAGTATTAGAATGAAGAAAAGTCCTAATGGTGATGGGAGATGTCATTCTGTAAATATGTTTCTCTTATTGGTTAATGAATAAAGCCCTGTTGGCCAATAGGAAAGCAAGATAGGCGGGACTAGGGAACAAGGAGGATTCTGAGAAATGTAGTAGGAGAATCTAAATGTAGGACCAAGAGGAGTAAGAAGTCTGAGTCTGGACCCTTTCTCTGGTAACACTTAGATTAGTAGAAATGGGTTAATATTTAAGACAGAGCTAGCCAATAAGAAACTCTAGTAACTGGGCAACAGCTTTATATCTAATACATCATCTCTGTGTGTTATTTGGGGGCTGAGGCAGCTGTGAGGCCGGGCTGGCAGGAAAACTACTTGTAACACAAACGGTGTGTGGTTAAAACAGATATGAACACTGGGTTCCCAGGTGACTGTGTGTGAGCACCATGTCTTACAAGGATGGGGTGTGAGGTAGAACAGAAGCTGTCCAGGGCCTCATAAAATTGAATCTTATTCCTGGGACCAGATAGTGTTCAGGGGCTTTCCATGAAGCCTCTTCATAAATCTGGACAGGAGGAAAATAAAAAGCCAGGCAAGAAGACACATGTCTGAAATAAAGGGGAAACATATTTGGTCCTAATAAGGTTGCTGTGAGGGGTGGAAATGGGAGGAGCTGCTCTAGAACAATCCACCCCGAGGTGAGGGCTGACTTGTGGAGCTGCCAGCATTTTCAAGATGTTAATGGCGGTTATCAGCTGGCACCAGGGCCAAGTCAAGAATGTGTTGACAGCTAAGCCCCAGCACAACAAGGATGGTGTGTGTGTGTGTGTGTGTGTGTGTGTGTGTGTGTGTGTGTGTGTGTCCATGTCCCAGAACAAATACCAGGCTTGCTGTCTACAGACATCCGTAGAGAACAAATAGTCTTGGCAATGTAACCTTAAGATACCAGTTACACAAAATAATCACCTTGGTGGAGGTTTGAAATTTTCCCTTGGGGACCATTTGCCTACATTCCCTTCATTCTTTGCATTCCCTTTCATTCCCAAAAGAAAACCCTTCTGCAAATGAAATAACCACACTCCAACCAAGCACCCAGTTGCCCACATATCCATTAAGGTGGATCTCAATTTCTCTGTCCACCTTGCCTTTTCTTTGACCCTCCATATGCACACGCCAGAGCAGGTATTCAAAGAGATCGCTCTTGACTGTTGATGGTGGTCCTGGGAGATGCTCTGAAATGTGTCCAGAGCAAGCTCTCAATAGAGGTCCAGCGACATTCTAAGTGGTATTTTAGCATTTTACTTTCTTTGATATTGTCTTAGCCCAGTTTGATTTTGACTAGAATGGAACAGGACTTCCAAGACTAGGAGGTTTACAAAGAGAAGTGCTTTATTTATCTCATGGCTCTAGAGGCAGGGAAGTTCTGGTTCTGGTTGCATGGACCTCATGGTGGCCTATAAAGTAATGGGTGGCATCATATGGCAGAAATATGTGTGAGTGTGGCAATCAGATTTATGCATGGAGGAGGAGACAGAAGAAGGCAGATGCTTTATGACAACCTTCTCTCCTGAAAACGAATCCATTCCTGAGAGGAGCAACCTAGTTTCAGGGGAAGGATGTTAGTCCTCAAAGACCCCACCCCAATACCACTCCACTGGCAACAGCATTTGAAAATTGGGTCCAGCAGGGATCAACTATGTCTAGGATACAGCAGATCCTAGAGGAGCACAGGATCAGCTTGACATGGTTCCTTGGAATACGACCAGGCCCCAAAGATGGGAGAAGCATCAGCTTTGCTGAGCCCCAGATTTGTCACTTGGTCCTGGACCCTAGATGACAACCTCTGCTCCAGTTTCTGCATCTGTAATGAGAGAAGTAACTGTCAGTGAGTGAGACCATAATCTCCACTTTCTATACAGAGATAGCCAAAAGGCAGGGAGCTGAGGAGTTGCTCTTAGAAGAAACAAGTACAAAGCAGGCTGTGGTTGGAGCGGTGGACTCTGGTCCCTTCTGCTCATAACCACTGTATTGTGCTGCCTTAACACTCACACAAAATCTTTACTCCTGTGTGAACGGCAACTTGGACACGTTAGTAATTCCCTAAACCCCAGTTACTGCAAGAGAAACAGTGTTTGGTGATTGCATATCTTCTAAGGACGCTGAGGGGACTCGCTGAAGCCAACAGAATGGATGCACAGAGGGCCTGAGCAGCTGTGGCCACGGAGCCCCTGATCACCCCAGCAGTGAGACCGTGCTGTGAGCATCACAATACCCATGATGTTTACAATTATTTGCTTCAAAGCTCGTGATTTCCTTGAACTACATGCCCTAGAAACTGTCTCTTCCTAATTTTCATTTGGCAGCCTCGCCTCGACAGAGCATACTTGGGAACTCACTCTGCTTTTGATGCTATTTATAGATGTGTTGATAAATGGCTTTAACACTGCCTCTCTGGTAGAGTTCTGTGAGGATTAAACGAGATAATGTATGTAAAACAGCTAGTATAAATTTTTTTTTTTTTTTGGCTTGGGAATTCCGCCTAATTAATGTTGCTTCTTTCCTTTTTGCAACAGAACACATTATTTGAGACAAACACTTCAGAGTCCCACTGCGGGGCCCTCTGAGGAACACAAATATCTCAAGCACAGCCCACATGCCGTGTGATGTGGGCAATGTGACATACAGGCGAGCGCATGCTGGAGTCCACAGAAGGAGGGCAGAATTGCCGAGTTTCACAAGCCGCAGCACGGCAAGTGTGTCTGAAACTCCCCAGAGCAGAAGAAGGAAGACACTTGATGTGCCTATTGCTTAAAACTGCTAATTAGGCTCATGCTTGGTACAAACACCGGCAGCTCTTTTGTGCTGGGGTACCGGGGACAAACCTGGCAAAGATGATCAGAACCACAGCCAACCCACCCATAAGCTCATGTGGCGTGCCTATAAAGGATTCTTCACCCAGAAACAAGCGGCTGAGCATATTTGGATGCTCTGAAGCTCGGAGCAGAAATATGATGTACACGTGGGCACAAAAGTCTCCTTGAAACCCCTAGGGAAATTGCTACTACGGTCGCGGCAACAGGTTCCGGGGAGGGGGGGGGGGAGATGCATTTGATCATGAACGCTCCACGTCCCTGGTCGTGGATGTGCCCATTGAGACCTGCAAGTCAGCTGATGCTTCGGAGCCTCCGCGTGGCCCTTCATCTGCAAAACAGGAAACGCCCACTTGGCACAGGTGTGCAAGCTTAACTAAATAACCCGTGTGAAGTCAGATAATGAGGCACCACTACCACCTGCAGCTGGCCCGCTGACTGGCGGACACCCACCGGCAGAGTCAGTGTGTCCCTATCTTCCTACTTGACTGGCTCAGGTGGCTGGACTGTTGAATGGCGCTGTGAATGAGTCACTGCCTAATAATACAGCTCAGCCCGGGCTTGTCATAAGGACAAGTGGCTCAGGGACAGAACGGACCTGGATCATTCTCAAATAAGATAAACCGCTCCATAAATAACAGGGCACTGGCTGAACTGGGGAAAGGGTCTGGTGAGTGGCTGCCATGGACCCAGGAGGCCGCAAGAAGTCCAAGTGTGAGGGGAGCTTTGGGCCAGCACTGACTCAAAACAACTGAGAGGCCACTGAGCCACGGGGCACCTTCCAGGTTTTAGATGTGGGGCCACGCCCTGACAGAGGCAGCAGAAGCTAATCTGTGACTGACAACCTGGAGGAGTCTGAGGAAGTAGCTGCAGACAGCAGAGGAGGAAAGGAGGGAGCTCGGTCCATCTCCTGACTCCAGCTCCCTGCTGGTTGCTGGGCTCTGGTCTTTGGACTTCCGGCCTTGGGAAGATTTCCAGGTCTCAGGACCCTGCCTGTCACAGCACAGCTCCTGGTGTATCGGCATTATCAGTAGCGGTCAGATTTCTAAGTTCAATAATAGTTTGTCATCACTCTTGAGCAAACAGTGTTTTCAATGACTCTGTTTTGAGGTTTTTGTCTTATTTTACTTTACTTTGCCTACCAATTAAATCTTTTCCGTGGTTCCCCTCTCACCGTTAAGAATGCGAACTTTAATGTAAGCCTGGAGTATAGTGAAAAGGAAAATTTCATTTCCCAGCCCCATCCCCTTTAAACTTTCTATTTAAAATAATTCATTCAAGTAAGACTAAGAATCTTAAAATTAAACTATAAAATAGTAGTTTGTGTGATATCTTTATAAGAATAGGTTATTTTTTTCCTTGTTTAAAACAAACAAAATTAGACAGTGGTGGTGCACGCCTTTAATCCCAGCACTCAAGGCAGAGGCAGGCAACTCTCTGAGTTCAAGGCCAGCCTGGTCTACAGAATGAGTCCCAGGACAGAAAGAACTACACAGAGAAACCTTGTCTCAAAAAACAAAACAAAATAAACAAACCAAATGAAAAATTACATTTTAAGCCAAACCTTACTGAATAACAGAGGGAATTACATTTAACTTAATGTTTTGAAGTGAATCCTTCCTTTCTAAAAATTTTAATTCATGAGGAAAATACAATATTTCTGTTAAATAATGACCTCATAATAAAATGGAATCCATTTTCTAATGTAAGTGTAATATATTGAATTTAAATAAAGGTTATACATAGGGGTCATTAATTCCAACACACACACACACACACACACACACACACACACACGTATGTAAATACATGTTTGGAAACAGTGTTTCATATAGTCCAGGGTGGCCTTGAACTCACTATGTAGCCAAGGAAGGTCATAGACCCTTGGTCCTGCCTGTACCTTCAAGTGCTGGGATTACAGGAATGTACTACTATGCCCAGCGAGACATTTCCCCGAGGCTTGTTGGAGACCTACTTCCTCCCTCGTCCTAATAATGGCAAACATCTTCTAAATTAGCTCACCATCGATGCCACTCACCCGCAGAAGGCTTTTCTGTGATATTTGTTTCACTTATTTTAAACATTCTTAAATACACAGCCTTTAAGGTTTATTTTTAAGTATGTGTATTTGTGTGTGTGTGTGCACATGTGGGTAGTATGTGCATGCGAGTGAAGTGTCCACAGAGGCAAGGAGAGGACATCATATCTCCTAGAGCTAGAGTTACAGGTTGCAGTGTGCATCCCAATTTGAGTGTTGGGAACCAAATTCTGCTCCTCTAGAAGAACAGCAGTACTCTTAACTTCCAAGCCCTATAGCTAACTGTTTTTAAGTCAACATCAGAATTCATACCACCTTCCCAAGGTTTGGCTACTGACGCTCTTTTGAGCATTCTATGGTCACTGCACGGCTTATTACTTTTTTTCTAGGAAACATTAGAGTCCCTTGTGAAACTAAACCCCGGCTCTTCAATACAAACTCCACACAGCCTCTGCAACACGGAGCCTGTGCTGCCGGACATAAAGAGGGACCACAAGAGTGAGGAGGCTTTGGCTTCTGATAAAGTTTGTAGCAGAAAAAGTTTTCGTGACTTTTGCCATTATGTATGGGTTACAAGCACTACATCCTAAGGAGGGAGGGTACCATGTTGTGAGAGGTGTGTGGGGGAGTACCACATCATGAAGTGTGTGTGGGGGACTACATCATTGAAGGAGGAATGAATACCACATCATGGCATGCACTGATGAATCTGTTGATTCATAACAAACATAGAGAAGCCATTGTTTCCCAGCACATTATGCAAACTTCCTCACCGCGTCAGACCATCAACTTGCTGACTAGTTACACACCTCACATGTAAAGCCTTTTAGCTCCTCTACTCCACCTCCCCTCACTGTAGATTGCATGGTGTGACTTGGTTTGCACGCACTGAGGGACTTCCCTGGATGAAGGAATAGGCTTTGCTTTCCTGGTATTGTAAGTTCAAAAGCAGTTCAGACCGACAACCCCTCTCCTACCCCGTGGCTGGGGCTTTAGCTGAATGTCCTATTTTATTGGAACTTCTGCTGAGGCCTGCACAATGGCATGGTCCTGTTCACATGACCAGCCATGAAAAGCCCCAGAGGCAAGCTTTCGTCAGGAGGAGGGGCTATGCTGTGGGCCTTTTGATGTAGTTTACACAGGAAAATGACTCTGACGATTATAACTGGTTCATTCATTTTCTTTCTTTGTTTCTTGTGTATTTATATGTGTGGTGTGTGCATATATGTACATATGTTTGCTTATGTACATGCTTATGTTAGTGTGTGTGTGTGTGTGTGTGTGTGTGTGTGTAGTATGTAAAGGCCAAAGGTTAATATCAAGTGTCTTCTTTCATCATTCTTTACTTTATTTATCACTACACAAAGCTCACCAACCCAGCTAGTTCTAGCCAGCTTGCCCACCAGAAGTCTCTCTGTTTCCCAAGCATTGGGATTACACATGGGTCGTCATGGCCACCAGATTTTCACCAGAATATGGGGACTTGAATTCCAGTCATCACAATTGCCCAGCAAGCGCTGTATCCTCTAGCCATCCATATGCCTGTAGGTTTTTCTTAAATTCCTAATTATTTGGGCTTGTCCATATGAATATGCCTAGAACAGTTCACATGGAAATATCAATATGAAAGAATAACTGGAGAAAATTCTGAAAAGAAAGAGAACAATGAGAAGTAAATGGTCCAGACACCGAAATCTTCTCCAAAGCCAACCCAAGACAGTAAGACACTCAAGTGTGTGTGCAAATTAGATAGAGTCAGCACACTGTGCCCACCAGTTCTCCCTCTGCTGTTCAACTAACTGCGGGTTGGAAATATTTTAAGAAAATATGTATATACTGAATATATACAGTCTCTTATAATAATATCAATGGATCAAATCATACTTAGTTTGCATTAGGAATCAAACTGAAGGGTATGCACAGGTTCTGTGAAAATATAATACCTGTTTATAAAAGGGACGTGGGCTTCTATGGATGTTGGTATCTGTAGGTATCCCTGGAACTGACAGTTGCCATTACTCAGTTGGCTACATATGATAAAGGAGGCCTCTCAAATCACTGCTGCTAAATAGTCAAGAAGCTGAACTTCCTAGGTAAAGCCACTGCAGTGAAGGCTTTCTGAAGTTGGTTCTGCTAGGGCTAGATAGAACTGAAGGCTGGAGCCCACCCGACTGGCAGTCTGAGTATCAGCAAGAAATAAGCTGGAGTTCCCTTTCCCCTCCTCCTATATTCCATTCTCCCTCTAAGATACCAGCTAGCAAAGTGGAAAGCTTTGTTTGCAAAGTTGCAGCCCCGCACCACAGTGTAGGGTATGAGAAGGTAGATTTGATCTGAATCGAGGGGCTGAAACACGTAGAAACCTCGGAGTGTCTCTACAACCAGATCATATTATCCTGTAGTTGTTCTGAAAGGAAAGAACACAAGCAAATGAAGACAGGCTTGGAGTGAGGGCTGAGTCCTTGCCTTGCTTAATAGGAAGTCAAGCCAATGCCTACTCATCTGGGATCACATTTGGCGCGAGGCGGGGGGGGGGTTCCCACTGCAGTGGGGGTGCATCAGTCACGTGCATCAAACACGCTGCATAGGGAAAATGAGATGGAATAACCAAGGAGATTCAGGCAGACCGGAGTGAGGGAGGTCTTGCTCTGATCTACTCTGAGACTCTCAAATACACTTTGCTTTTTAAACTATGGCTATATGTATTTGACCTACATCACTAAAATAACTAAAATTTAAGTACAAAGCATACGGATAAGGAGGGAAAGGTTGTGGTAGCAACTGTAGCTTAAAAAGATACATTTTACATTTGAAGGTAACTTCACATTAGGAAAGTGAAAGTATCACTTTGAAAAGTCAAGTTAAAAAAAAAAAAAAACATGTGGTATTGTATCTGCTTCCTGGAAAACAGATTCTGTGACTGTGGGAATATCCAGATCCCCAGTATGGCACCCTCCCCTCTCCCCCTCCTCTCCCTCTCTCTCTCTCCCTGTCTCTGTCTCTCTCCCCCCCTCTCTCTGTGTCTCTCTCTCTCCCTCCCTCCCTCTTTCTCACACACACACAAAACTTCAGGCTTGGGCCAGGTGATAAGGGGACTTTCCTGCCCTATCTGCAAACCTCTAGGTAAGAGAGGGAGATGAAATTTAAGGTACAAATCTATGGCCAACAGTTTATTCAGTTATGCCTGTAGAATGAAGCTTCTAATCAAATTCAGGACAAGGGTGTGTCCAATTAGGAGCTGGGTGTGTCTTAGTTAGGGGTTTTTATTGCTTCGAGGAGACACTATGACCACGGCAAGTCTTACAAAGAAAACATTGAACTGAGGTGGCAGCTCATAGTTTCAGAGGTTACGTCCATCATCATCATGATAGGGAGCCTGGCGGTATGTTGGCAGATGTGGATCTGGCTACATCTTGACCAGAAGGCAACAGGAAACCAACTGACTGTCACACTGAGGGAAACTTGAGGAAAAGAGACCTCAAAGCCCTCCCCCATAGTACCACACTTCCTCCAACAAGGCCACACCTCCTAATAGTGTCAGTCCCTTTGGGAGCCATTTTCTTTCAAACCACTATAGGGGGTAAAAGGCAGAAGGCTTCCTAAACTCCATGTTTAGGTAAGATCTTGCTGTTCACACCATGGGAGCAGGAGTCTGTGGTAAATAAAAATAGTAAACAAGAAGCATCAAGCATAACAACAGGATCCGATAGGTAGTGAACACTTACAGCTTAGAACTAAGGGACCGCAGCATCTCCTCTCCTCCTGTATTGTATGTACTCTGCAAGGTGGTGCTTGTCTTGATGGGCATGCTGAGAAAGGAGAGGCCAGGCTTCTACGGCAGGAGGAAGCCATGCCCCGACCAGAAGCTTGGGGTTGGCTTTCTACCTGAGCAGGAGCTATCAGCCCGCTGGGCTGGTCTGATGCCAGCAGGTGTGACCACCTGGCAGTAGAGGAAGTGTTTGTGCAGGATCCAGGGCAGTTCCTGACAAGTGTGGAATGACACAGGCTGAGAAGGAAGTGGAATGAACGTCTAAACATGGTCATTAAAGAGAAGTTTGGGAGCATGGTGTGCGAACACACGCTACTCATCTCCTGGCGTCTGGTCTTCCCAAGTCCTGTCCACTCTAGCTCCAGCGATGTCATCCTCCCATTAAGAGTTATTACCCAAGCCTCTACCCCAGCAGGTTGCTGTTTATTACCTCAGTCTGATGCATGGCACATTGCAGGTTCAATGAAGGTCATTTTCTTTTGCTCACTCAGTTTCCATGAAACTCTTTACTCTTGTCTTCACTGAACAACAGTCTAATATCGTGGGTCTATCCCTTCCTCCTGAACTAGTAGCGTTCAGTTTCAATAACGGCTGCACCGACGACCCTCTGTGTGACAGTCAGCTCCTCTTCTCAGTCACTACATCTCATCAGGAGCTTCATTTCTCCTGCTGTTCATTTCCTCCCTCTTCTCATCTGACCACCATGGACCTCCTGGGGCATCCAATGGGCCTCTGTATAGTCATCTGACCCCCATGGACCTCCTGGAGCATCCAGTGGATCTCCCTATACTCATCTGACCACCATGGACCTCCTGGGGCATCCAATGGGCCTCTGTATAGTCATCTGACCCCCATGGACCTCCTAGGGCATCCAATGGGCCTCCGTATAGTCATCTGACCCCCCATGGACCTCCTGGAGCATCCAGTGGATCTCCCTATACTCATCTGACCACCATGGACCTCCTGGGGCATCCAATGGGCCTCCGTATAGTCATCTGGTCACTGGTTTTGCACAGGTTAAGCTCCTCATTTCCTCTGTTGAATTACATCTCCTTAGAGAAAGTCCTAACTCCCAGGATCTAGGAATGAGCTTTTATTTGGCAATGGAATCTGCAGATGATGGTATTAAAATGAAGTCATCAGGGAGGGTTCTAGTCCCATAAGACCGTGGCCTTGTAAAGAAATAGTGATTTGGACATAGATGGCATGCACATCTCTGCCCAAAGGAATATGAATGGAAGACTTGCTCATAGGAAAGGCAATCATCAAAGGCAGAAATCAGAGACAAGACATGGAGAAGCTTTTCCCTCACAGGCCCCAGAAAAAAAAAAAACCCTGCCAGCCCTCAGAACGTGGACCCCTGGCCCCCAAATCTAAGACAAAACATTGCTGCTGTTCACGTCACCAAGTTCACGGCACACGGTTTAAGCAACTCTGAAGAGCAGCCCGATGTCTATTCTTTTGTCTAAAATGTGCATTGTACCACACTAGTATCTGCTTAGTCTCTTACAGTGATGCAAACTGTGGGTTCAGTTTATTGAGCCCCTACTGAGGGTCGATATCTCATCTCCAACTCTTACAACATCCCTCAAAGAAGACAAGCACTGGTCCTTATTTCATAACTGGAAGAGAGAAAGGGTGGAGGAAAGAACTTCCTAAAGGCTAAGCCACTGACCCACATACACACAAATAGTCAGCATGAACACTAAGTGTTCATCTTGATCTCTTAGAGTGATGATGTTCTAGTACAGAGGGGTTTAGGAAACTTCTCTTGTAAAGGACAGACTAGCAACTACTGTAGGCTTTATGGAACATATGTACTCTGTCAAGATGACTCAACTCTGCCACTGTAGCTTTCAAACAGCCATCGATCACATACAAACAAATGGTCATGGATATAGTAAAAAAAAAATAATCCTAATTTAATTTTGTAGATCAGATCTTACCAAGTTTGTCTTATAACAGGTAATGTGATGGGCTATGATATTGCCTTGTGCTGGTTGGTTTAATGCTAGGATATGTTCCTGCATTCCTTTGTTTAAATTCTTACTATCTACATTTTAGAAGTTTCAACTTGACATGATATTAGCACTAGTGACAGAGCTAACATTCCAAGATAAGCTGTCAAAATCAAAGTCTATGACCTTATTAACTGACCTCAAGACTTTCACACCTCTCCTGATCACATAGTCCTCCATATTTCTTCTAAAGCTATACCTCATTTCCCTAGCCAATATCCTGTACATCCTTAACAATATCACTACTGAGAAGGAAGGGAAGAAGAATGGGATGGGAAGGGAGGGGAAGGAAGGGGAGGGGATGAGAGAAGAGGCAAGGGAAGGAAGGGGAGGAGAAGAGAGGATGGGAGAGGAAGGAAGGGAAGTAAAGAAGTATTGTATCTTCATTGTTAACAGAGATTCAGAGAGATTAAGTTCCATCAGGGGTGGCAAGTTGCCTAGGCTTTCTACAAGGACACTCACCTGAGCCGGTACTGTAGCTACCTGCAACAGCTGCTTCCCCTTTTTCTTCACTGACAGAACCCACTGGTTTGGGGACAGCATCTGGAGATGACCTGTAACATACACACACGTTCAATGGTACATGAATAGAAAGTTGATATTCGCATCTTAGAGAGCCTCGATGTTCTGGCACGAATGTGTTCAAGCCTTTCTGGGTTGCTTTCTTTCTTCTTGGAATGTGGTTTAAGGGCTGGAACAAGAACAGCCATGTAATGACCTTATGTGACCAAGAGGACGAAAGCCCTTCCCCAAAGCTGACAGAGCAGAAAGACAGGAGGAGCCTGGGGCAGACAGGTGTTCAGAGTCCCCAAATCTGCTTCATCATCCCTGCCTCCAAACTTCCCATTCTGAGGGCAGGGTATCCCTTTGGTTAAGCCACTGGAGTTGGATTTCTGATACTTGGGGACTTAAGCCATCCTGACTGAAAGAACACAATTTCTGGAAGGTAGTAGGTATTCAGTAAATGTGTAAGGATGAGTCCGTGGGTCAGTAATCACACTAACCAAAAGAAGACAGGAACATCAGCTAACAGAATTTTCGCTCAGAAAGCAATGTATGTACAGCTACCGTCCTTCAGTAATCACCTACTGTGTGTCTATAATCTCAGTAGGCCTTGGAAGTAGGTAAGGGCATCTCCATTTTACAGACTGGAAGCTGAGGCTGCAGGAAGATGAGCTAGCTCGCTGGTCATGGCAGGGCGGGAATTTTAATGTGGGATCAAGCTGGTGATGCTGAAGTGTGTTCCTTTTTATAGGCCAAGCTGGAATCATAAGCAACTGCTCACCGGGTGCCTGAACCTAAGCCGGTGGGTCACCGGAGACCCCCAGACAGTTTTTTCCCCCCTCGGTGTTCTGAGTTTTCTTATTTGCAGATTTCGGGTTTCTTATTAAGAAGGGAAGGGATGTAAGTGTGCCTTCCCTGAAGCCTCATGTTAAGTGTGATTGCATCTGTAAAATGATGAGCAGAGCGCCAGCACCGGCTCAAAATTATTAGTTAGTGTCAATGTCACCCTTGTCCCACCCTGCATACCCCTTGCAATAATCTGTGACAGGAATGGAAGCTGACTATGGACAGAATGCTCCAGAGCAGATGTGGGGGTGAGCCAGGCGCTTGCAGCCGTGGGAACGAACAAACTCGTGTGTTTTTAAATTTGCAGACTCAGTTCCCGTTTCTCACTTACGATGTCGGCATCCTCCTCAGAGCACTGACCCTCATGATCATCTCATGATGCCCGGTGGATTTTTCTCTTCCCTGTTTGCAGGCCTCATAATTTGCTGAGTTCATCCTCATGCAAAGCTGCATGAGTCCCTTAGCGCTGGTCTCTTAATCCCCACACAGGTGTCAGACAATGCCTCATGGGTGGAGAACATCGTGCTGCTGTCTGGCTCTCTGCCCATCTCACCTTAGCGCCAGAGCAGCCTGGGAGTTGGGTAAGTCTGAGACAAGATGCAGAGGCTGATCTGAATCTTAGATGCTAATCTCCTCAGGGTCTGAATCTATCTTGGCACACACATAGGCACATGGAATCTTCAGAGCCAAGAGCCGGCCATAGTTTTGAGAGGGTGGGGTGGGAGCCTAGGCTATTGATGACAGGTAGGGCTAGATACTTCTCTACCTAGGTAGGCATGGCAAAGTCCCGAAATGCAGATTTTACCGTGGGAAAGAATGAGACAGGACATTGCTGAAGAAGAAGGCTGGGTCTTTGAGCCTCGGGTGTGCTCAAACACCAGCTCTCAGGCTTATGAAGTGTGTGAGCTGAAGCCCATTACTCACCAGCCTCCTTCCGTCCCCCATCATCTCACCTGCAAAGTGAGGAGAGCATCTGAGTATGAAAGTTTAGGACGTATGAAAGTTAGGAGTATGAAAGAGAGTTTAGGACGACTTTCAGGACAGTGTTTGGAGGATTGTTAGGGCTCAGTGGTACGGAAACTCATAACCCTCACTTGTATATGTGTTTAGCTATGGTAATCATATCTGCACAGTGATGTGTACTGGGAAAACCCCCAAGCTGCTAAACAATCCACCGAAAACCTCTATGCTCTAAGGAAGACACCAGACTGAGGTTGTGCTCTGCATTTTCTATTACTTTTAGCCATATCCCTTCCCTCACATCCCGTTCCCCATCTCTTGAGAAAGGTCTTATGTACACCAGGCCGACCCCAACCTATGTAGCTAAGGATGTCCTTGAACTTCTGACTCCACGCCTTCACCTCTGAGTGCTGGAATTACAGGTACATCCAAAGCTTCATCCACACTAGGTAAGCACTCTACAGCTGAGCCATGTCACCAGCCCCTCTTACCTGTATCTGTCTGTGACAGTGGTTTCTTGTGATAGAGCATTCTTTCTTAACTTTTCTTTTTAGAATTTCATGTCTAAGGGCCACATTTGCATTATTCCCAGCCTCTCTCTCCCCACTCCAACTCCTTCCTATAATTTCCTCCTACTCCTTCTCAAATTCAAATTCATTCTCTCTACTTTAGTTATTGGTGTGTGTGTGTGTGTGTGTGTGTGTGTGTGTGTATGCGTGTGTGTGTGTGTGTGTGTGTGTGTGTGTGTGTGTGTGTGTGTGCCTCCTAATGTTCATATGTATATGGTTTTAGGGACAACCACTTAAGATCGGATGACCTATCAGGAGGGCTCCCTGGAGGAGACTGATTCCCCCTTCCTTTATTAATTTTTTAATTTTTATTTCTTAATTTAATTTTACATACAAACCCTAGTTCCCCTCCTTTCCCTTCTCCGCTCCCCTCCCATTCCCCCATTCACTGTTCAGAGGGGCTAAGGCCTTCTTTGGGGAGTCAGTACAGTCTAGCATAGGAAGTTGAGGCAGGGTCTAGCCCTTCCCCTCTGTATCAAGGCATCCCACCATAGGGAATGGGCTCCAAAAAGCCAGTTCATGCACCCAGGATAAGGTCCCACTGCCAGAGACGTTTCCAACAGATCAAGCCACATAACTGTCACCCACATTCAGAGGGCCTAGTTCAGTCCCATGCAGGTCCCCCCAGCTATTGGACCACAGTCCTGAGCTAGCTCCCACTAGCTCAGGTCAGCTGCCTCTGGTTTTCCCATCATGGTCTTCTCCCTTTCTAAGTAGCCATTGATTGCCTGTAGCTCACTGAGGGGTGAGGCCCCGTGAAATTCTCATCTGGCCTAATGGACCCATTCTCCTCCCCAACAGCCAATGCAAACACTCTTCTCTGTCACTAGAATCTAAGCAACATACCAACATCTTGAAAATTACTGCTACCATTCTTTTAAGTAGCTAATGCTCCAAGGAAGTTCCCACTGCACTCAAACCAGTCTTTTCTAGTCTCCCCGGGGCTCTGCATACAGTGACAACGTGGACCATGACATAGACAACTCCCTCAGAGGTTTTCAAACAGACATGCAGAACCCCAGGAGACTCCAGAGGCTGTCCTGAAGGGAGGCTACCATAACATGGGGCAGCTTTTATTTTGGGATCTATACATCATGGATAGATGTTTATATCAATGAAAGACTTCATTCTATCCCAAAATTTTAGATACAGTTGCTCAGTTATACAGTTGATTGTAACACGAATAGGAAAACTCGAGAAGCAGAAAGTAAGGGCTGCAAAGTACTGTGGGAAGAAAGTCTAGGCCTCTTGATCCCCGAGAAAGCATTGTTTCCATCGGGAAGATCTTGTCAAGAAAAGCAGCAGACCAGATAGAATATTGCACTCAAAATCTTGAAGAGACTGGCTGTGGTTACAAATTTCCCTAGCCCTCTCCATCACTGAGGTGGGACACGCTTTGAGAGGGTAGAAGGTGGACTCTTTAAAGTGAAGTGAATTATAATAATGAGCAGATTATTTAAAGAACCCCAGGAATGCCAGTCAACTATTGAACTCTTCCACCATTCCTATCTCTGGAAATTTCCCCTGGTGGCACACCTATTTTCATGTAAGGGTTTCTACCCATCCCCCAGCCCTTTCAAATCTCATCTGCCCTCTCCAATTTCCTGGTCTTGTGTAGAAATGGCACTCAGACCAAGGAAAGGAAGGTTGTGTTTAACCCTGACAGGGTTTTAGACAGGTCCACGCATAAGTACATATATCAAAATAATAAAGGCATCACAGAGCATAGGTACTAGCTGTCTACTTCTCAACCAAAGCTTTCCCATTCCTACCTTCCCCACCTCAATGGAATCAATGCAAATGATTTTTTTTTTTTTTTTACTCTCTAAAAAATGTACTAAAAAGAATGAGCAACCAGGGGAAGTATAAAGGAAAACTCCCCCGCCTCATTTGCCAACTTAAATTTTTGTGTCAAAAATGCTGAATGAGGGTTGGTGAGATGGCTCATGGGTAAAAGGCCTGGCATCCTGGATTCAAGCCTCAGAACCCACAGTGGGAAGAAAGAGCCGACTCCTATGGGCTAAACTTTGACATCCACGTGTACACCATGGCACATACACGTCCCCTCCCCCACATGTCATCCACAAACACTAATTATAATAATACACAAAATTTAAAAAAAAAAATAAAAGCTGGCTGGGCATTGGTAGTGCATGCCTTTAATCCCAGCACTTGGCAGGCAGAGGTAGGCAGATCTCTGCGAGTTCCGGGCCAGCCTGGTCTATAAGAGATAGTTCCAGAACAGCTTCCAAAGCTACAGAGAAACCCTGTCTCAAAAAACAACTAACTAACTAAATAAATAAATAAATAAATAAATGCTGTATTTAGTTGACATGGCACAGTGGAACCCACTCCTGAGATTTATTAAGCCCTTCCCCTATGCACTTCTTCCCATTGGTTATTCTTTCGTGTGTGTGTGTTGGGGGGGGGTCAGGTCAAGACGGTTTCTCTATGTAGCTTTTGGAGCCTGTCCTGGAACTCACTCTGTAGACCAGGCCTCAAACTCACAGAGATCCGCCTGCCTCTGCCTCCCCAATGCTAGGATTAAAGGCATGGGCCACCACAGCCTAGCCATCCACTCATGACTCTTATGTGGGGCACAAACTAAGTCCTGCCTCCAGGACCGTGTTCACTGTTCATACTGACACTATACACTGTTTGTACTGACCCCCAGTACAGAAACGAAGACCTTACAGTGCTTAATCGACCTGCCCAAAGCGACTCGTCCAGCCAGCAGTGGCAAAGCCTGAATCCACATGCAGGTGCCCTACATAAGAAATCACGTTTTCCCTCCCAGCTGGGCCGTTAGTCTCTGAAACATAAACTACTAAGAGACGGTCTGACATTGTGAGATCTTGCTCTGCCGGCTCTATCCAGAGCCATTCCCTCTGATGTTGTACTAAATACACAGCAAGGAATGGGGAAGCTTTAGGTTTTTTCAACATCTTTGTCCTGTAGTTGAAATAGGGAAATTATAATTGAACGGTATAAACCTCAAGGGCCCTGATTGTCAAAGGCCAAACTGAATGACCATCTTTTCAATCTTATCCTTTGCATTTTGTGGGCCCCGAGATGCCATCCTCGTAATCCTTTAGATGTCTCTCAAAATTGCTAGCTCTTTTGCTCTAGCCAGACTGCAGAAATAAATGGCAATGCCACTTTCCTATCACCTGATTGAACACTGAGTGTCCATGGCATTCCAGTTACTGCTACTCACCTCAAGCAACTAAGCACAAGTAGTTTAACAAGCATGTGGCAAACACAGAAAATCGCACAGTTCTACCCAGAGAGCCATCATGGACTCCAGATAGTCAGAGTACAGAGTTTCGGTACCAGCTTGTGTTGAAACTAGAGTTGCTCCCATTCGAGATTATTTCAGAGGAGCTGGTTTTTAAGGTGTAGCTCATGAACTCAGAGGCAGGCTTGAACCCTTTTCCATTCGCCAGGTAGATTTTGAAAACCAAAGCTCCTCAAACATGAAGTGTCACGTGTGTTTTGTAAGCAACTATCTACTTCATCAGCTGGCTCCCCAGTAGGCAGCAAAGATCATCAGCTTCCAAATTGGGCGTGTTGAGGCATTTAGAAATATCACCCTGCAGATCTAAGAATAAGACAAAGGGTAGTTCTATGCCAAAGAAGAAACTGTGAACACCCAAAGTTTTCTCCATCACAGCCACTCCCATTTGCCTCCATCACCAGATATACCACCCACCATTAATATGTGAGTCTCCCCTGGGATGAGAACCACTAGAATGTGTCCCTTTCAACGAAGGTTTGTAAGGTTTCAGTGTACAGGAGAGCAGCCAGAGGGGAAAAGGGCTTACGGAGAGGCTGAGGCAAGCCAAACAGAACACAGAAGATAAGCAGAGACTCCAAAGAGGAGAGGCCAACTGCTCCTTCAAAGGCTCTCAGGCTTTAACCCTGCCAGAGGAGTTTCTCGCACATACAAACTCTCTCTCTCTCTCTCTCTCTCTCTCTCTCTCTCTCTCTCTCTCTCTCACACACACACACACACATTCATGCATGCACACACACACATTCATGCATGCACACACACATTCATGCATGCACACACACATTCATGCATGCACACACACACTCATGCACGCACACATACACACACGCATGCACACACACACACACACACACTATTTCTGAAGTCACTGGAAGACCCAGGGCGTGCTCATGAACAAGTCTTGAACTTCTGCCCCATCAGAATAGCTTTTGCATGGATTCTGCTGCAAAGCCACCTCTAAAGCCCCCTGCCACTATCTCATTGCTAGCATCGGTCCCCACCATTGACAGGACTAACTCAGACTAGGTCAGAGAACAAGTGACACATGTCACACATGCCTAAACATCACTCATCCTCTGTGGCTGTCCCACACCCCTGACGTACCTGGCCTCCACACATCTTGTTTTTATTCAGGTCAGATGTAACTCAGGACTGTTCAGTCGTTTCATATACATCCGAATAAATGCTTCTGCTGCTTCACTTCATCGCCAGGCTGGGTGACAAGGCATCCCTTCCAACCTTGATGTGTCTGAGATGCACCATCCTGAGCCAAACTGGGACAGCTCAAGAGGATCCAGCTGCAGCTCTCTGTTTCCAGCCCCTCCCATGTACGGAGATCTCAAGTGTTCTGAGAATTCTCTCCTCAGAATGAGCAATCTTTCCCAGGCTCACAATGAGCTTAACACCCTTCCCATGATCAGATTTCTACTGTCCTTGAACACAACTTAGAGGAACACTTTTATGGACCGGAAGAAGTCCAGAAGGAACACTTTCTTAGCATCCATTTTTGTTTGTTTTGCTTTTTTTTTTTTTTTTGAGACAGGGTTTCTTTATGTAGATTTGGCTGTTCTGGAACTGGCTCTGTAGACCAGGCTAACCTCGAACTCACAGAGACCCACCTGCCTCTGCCTCCCAAGTGCTAGGATTAAAGGCGTGTGCCTCCACTGCTGAGCATCATCTATTTTCCTAATGATGCCTCTATGCTGACTTCCTGCACCCCCACCTGCAACCCCACGTTAACAGAGTCCCTAAGAGCTGTCAAAGTTGACAACATGTCACAGTGTCACCCATAGAGAAGTCATGGTCAAACTGGCATGTTCCTTTAGGTCTCAGGCAATAAACTCCCAAGATCTCTGAATAGAGGAGAGAATTTGTTATATCCCATAACCAAAATAATGCAGGTAGTGAGTACTCGGGAATCAGACTCCCCTTTTTTCTCACACTGTATCTTCTGCTTGCTTTCATTGTAGCTTCATCCCCAAACAGATTCCCTAACTATACTAATAAGTCCCTGACGCTTGGTTCCAGGAACCTGTGTGGGCACCCAAATCTGTAAACGCTGCAGTCCCTTGTGTAAAGTGGTATAATATTTGCATAGAACCCATGTCCATCATCCTATGTACTCTAGTAGTCTCTAGACCATTTATAAGCTAAAGTAATGTCAATCTTTGTCAATTGCTGTTGAGTGGCTATTGCTTGGTATAGGAAATAATGACATTTTCAGTAGAGATGAATATTTTTCAGGGAGCAGTTGGTTGAGTTTGCAGATAGAGAGGGCCAGCTGTATGAGAACCCTCTTCAATAGCCGCAGATGAAAATTCCCACCAAGGGCTCCGAGTGCCTTCATTTCTGTAGGACACTCATCCATCAAATAATCACCATGACCAGATTGTAACTAAAGAACAACACAGATGACTTTAGAAGCTCTTGGTCATATGCCCATGCATGGTGCAGTGACTTCCTCCAAGATAAACTTTGATCTTGCAGGGAAGGAAACACATTAAAGACAGAAGTCTAACACCAACGAACATGCCAACTTGGAGCGGGAAAAGCCCCAAAGAACTCAACAGTAGTCTAAGAGCAACAGGCAACTAAGTAAATCAGAGAACAAGAGAAGTGTTTCTTCCCAGGGAAGAACACAACAATTGATTGCCCAGTGCCAAATGGTCAGCCCTGAAAACATACACACAAGTATATGAACTCAACCAGTTATATTTAGGAATATATATGTACATGAAAATACATATATGCATGCAAAAATAATTATTGAAAAAAAAAGAGGCCATGATTTTTAAGGAGAGATGGGAGGGTTATATGGGAGGATTTGGAAGAAGGAGAGGAAAGGGAAAATGTTGTAATTAAATTACAACTTCAAAAATTAGCAAAAAAAAAAAAAAAAAAGACACAGGATATGCTGAAGTCAGGTGACACATTCCATCCTGTGGGGAAGCTCTTTAAGATCAGGAAGTAAACAACACAAAAGCTTCAGAAAGTCCCCGAAGCTGAGCAGGTTCACAAGATCCCTGCCGAAAGACAGAAAAGCTGAGCTGCTGAAGAGAGACTCAGAACAGCCACACTGCCTTAAAGGACCAGTTATCAGCTGACTGATCCAGAAAAGGCTAAGACTGCCTGAAACCTGAAAGTAACAATCTCTAACCTGTCCAGCAGCCTGCAAGCTGTGCAATACCCTCTGTGTTTCCAGATTTTGTGAACTGGAGTTGACTTCAGTGATTTTTATTTTTGAGTCTTTTGAGTAATTTCTGCTTCTCTAAGTAACTCCTATCATAATTCCAATAAAATTCACTGGTTCACCTTGATTGTGAGCTGCCATGGGGATGCTGGGAATCGAACCTGGGTCCTTTTGTGTGTGTGTGAAGGGGTAGTGTTTTTACCATTGAGCAATCTCTCCACATCTGATAGTTTTTCTAAACGACTAGCATGGTACTTAATTTTCACACAGCTAAGGTGGCTAGGATAAAATAAATAACTCACGACAAGTGTTGGGGGTGAGGGCTGGATCCTTCAGGCTAGTGCCGATGCAAAGTGGCAGAGCCACACAAGCTTCTTGGATGTCTATCCAGGCTTTTCAAATCCCCCAGAGATATGAAATTACATCTGTCTACACTCAAAGAACTTAAACACGAAGTTCAGAGATTATCCTTGATAGCCAAAGAGTAAAAAAAAAAAAAAAAAAAAAACAACTCTGCATACCAACCAGTTGATGACTAGATAAATACAGTGTGGTACCTGCACCATCAAGAAGTTTTAAGCCATAAAGAGGAACAGAACCCTGTGACACAGGCCACAGCACAGGTCAACTTTAAATGCAGTATATTAACAGAGAGAAGCCACAAAGACTATCTAGGTGAATTGTCCAGGAGAGGAAAATCTATGGAAACAGGAAGTATGTTCTGTAGGTCATGAGCTGGTTGGAAGTGATAGATAGGAAATCACTGCTAGTAGAGCCTTTCAGGAAAAGGATAATACTTTCTAAAATCCGTGCGTGGATAGTTTGCACAAAGCCATCTGTGATCACTATAAAATCTGACACGTGAGTTGCATACCAGGTGAATCACAGCTCAAATTAAAAAACAACAACAAGAAAAGCTGTTTTAAGGTAGGAACTATGCCACCTAAAATGAAGCTGATGAACATATTAATATTGCGTATCAATGCTCAGAGGCTTGTGCTGCCTTTCCTGTAAAACACCCACCTTTCCCCTCTGGTAACACAACTTCTGTGATCTGCTTGAAAAGAACCAAATAGACACCTTGCCTTAATTCACATGCCTCACAGAAACCCATGACTGGGCAAATCAATCAGCATCTACCGCTCCCCTAGTCCCAGCTATTGGGTCATGCGGTGATATGTTGTTTATGAAAACTGAAGTTTTCATAAACTTTAGTTTATGAAAGATCAGAGTGCAAAGCTAGCTGCAGGCATAGAGGCCAGTCAGTGATGGCACTCACCTTTAGTCACAGTACTCAGGAGACAGAGGCAGATGGATCCCTGTGAATTTAAGGCCACCCTGGGTTACAAGACAGTGAACCCCAGAACAAGGGAGGTGGAAACAGGGGTGATATGGCTGGGCAGAGAAAGGAATGTAAGGTGGGAGGGGACAGGAACTCAGGCGTCCGTCTGAGGGAGGCAGGCTGAGGACAGGATCGCCTCTTTGGTCTGAGGATTTAGTAGAGGTGAGAGGTCTCTCTTGGGGCTGCTCCTTTACTTCTCTGACCTTTCAGCCTTCACCTCCTGATCACTGATTGAGTTTTTATTATTAATACCAATTAGAATTCATGATACAGGACCAGATAAGCGCATGGCAGTTGTCCTGACAGCGACTGGCCGGCAGACCCTGTCTTGAATCAGATCCGTGAGAGCTAAGGAGACTCGGTTCTTGTCTGAGCCCCTGGGACCCATTGGCCATTCTCTCCAGTGCTACGGTCCTGGCAGGCTGTGTGCTGGAAGCAGTCAGAAGCCTCTTGTAAGGCAGGTGAAGTGTGAAGGAGGAAGTGCTTTGCCTGGAAAATGAAAATAATACAAAATTAAGAGGAGAAAGGGACAAGAGAGGAAGAAGGAGAAAGATTTGGGGGTTTACAAATCATTTGGATCCTGCCATGTCTGCAACCAGATTTTTCCTTTGGACTTTCTACCATAGAAATTACCCAGTTCCCTTTTCTGTATAAACGAAAATGTGTTGGTGTCTACCTCTTATAACCAGAATCCCAAGAGAAAGTAGCAGGGAGTGGCTTCCCTAAGCACAGTGGTCTTGAGAAATAAGGATATATTTCTTGTTTATTTAAATAGGGCTCACCTAACTAGAAATGTCTATTTCTGGCGTAGGTCCAGAGCTGGGGTGGGAAATGTTGGCACCTCTGCTGCATAGTTGTGGAAACAAATTAAAATCTTTACAACACTTAATGTTCTGCATTTATCGCTTCGGACTATTGGCAATTGATCATATCCTACTCTCCATTCCCACTAGAGAAAATGAATTTAGAAATAAATTCAACCCTTTGGCCCTCACAAGGTACAGTCAGCTATTTCCTCAAGCTCTCAAGCAGGGCAGTGTGCTGAGATTCCATCTGGTTTGGAAGGCAGCAGGCCTTGCGAGCACTAATGTGTGGTTCAGCTTTCATAGAAGCAGCCACACCTGAGGCCAAACTCAGAATTGCATGGGCCTCCATGAGTCAGTTATCTTTCTGGTGTGGATTTAGTTGCACTTTAAAGATTAATTCCCTCTCTGGGAAGGTGGAGACTGGAAATACATATGAATATACTCACCCTAGGAGATTTATATTAAGCTGAACACCAGAGGTGCTGGTGATATTTTGAAACTCCAGTTCCTCCACGAAACAATTGAAGTTTTATGTGCAGCTTGGGAGATAAAATACTTCAAAGGGTTTCTTTGAGGTTCAGAGTTCTTGGGTCTATCTATTTACCTATGGTTTGGGGTTTGGTTTGCTGTAGAGACTTGAAGGATCTGAGCCAATTTTGTCTAACTATGGACCCATAACTTCTTTACTTTGGCTCTCCTTTGCCTAGCACAGTTCCTGGAGTAAACTGAAGGGACCAAAATGTCTTTTTTTTTTTTTTTCCTTCTCCCTTCATGGAAAACCTCTAATGTCGTGAGGTCTACACCCTTACAAAATCAGACACAAACAAGGATTCCCTACCATAGTATAAACTTCAGCAAAGCAGAGCCCATGTCCATATATTGTCTTTCTCTTGGTCTTTCTGCTACCAATTTCTTAGAGTTTATTATTAAAGTGTGTGTGAGGGGGTTATTTTGTTTTATTTTTTAATCTCAGCTTCATTCTCAAGTGATCTTTCCCCTCATGGTGTCAAGATGCCTAGAAACACCCTCAGACTATTTGAACCTTCATCTGCACCCAGCATGAAGAATCTGTCTCCAGTATTCCCAACCTAAATCCTAAGGTCCCCTTTGATAAGCTGGGTTTTGGATCCCTGGGGAGGGGGTGGGTATCATCAGGAATGAGGCATGCTGATTGGTCCAAGTCAGAGTCCATTCTCACAACACTAGCGAATCTCCGCCTCAAGCAGACTATAGGGCTGAGGGACTTGAGATACAGTGGGCAAAGGAAGTAGCCTGATGCTCCAAGAACTTGGTCCTTTCCTCTTGTAAATATTACTCCCAACTTGTGTCTTTGTGCTTCTAATGTTCCAGAGGGAAAAGCTCAGACTCTATAGGTGAGTGACAGGAAGGAAATTAGCAGCTGGTTCACTCCCTTCAGGGTGAAGGAGTTAGAGAAATTAGAGGAAGAGAGGAGAGAGAGAGAGTGAGAGAGAGAGAGAGGGAGGAAGGAAGGGAGGGAGGGAGGGAGGGAGGGAGGGAGGGAGGGAGGGAGGGAGGGAGACAGAAAATGACAAAAACCAACTGGGTCATCTGAGTTGCACTAAGAATGCTGAGGACTGGGCAGGAGGAAGAAAGAAGAAATTTCAGCTTGGGTCCTGGAATATCTGCAGACTCCAAGAGGAGGCTGGGGCCAGGGCTGCTTTTCTTTTGTTCTCAGTCCTCCATTACACTATTTGCATTCTTTATGGTCCTGTGTGTTCTCACAAGCTCAATGAAAGCCCTTGGATGTGGTTAGGACATTCATAACACCATGATAAATAACGTGACTAGTGTGTTCGGCCTCCAGTCACCACAGTATCAGAGGAGCTCCTTGGAAACTGCTTATGCCTTGTTAACTGATTTATTGTCACTTGAATTGACTCCTCCCAAGCATGCAACCATCCTAGAGACTGACATGAACCTTGTCTTTGGACGTAGTCTGCTCAACACTGCCTCTCCAGAGCTTTAATAGACAGCAGGCAAGTGGAAAGATGTAAGGCTGCTTCCCACACTTCTCTCTCCTTTCTGCTCCAAAGAAACCTCCCACTTGGCTTGGAAGGCTGCTTTGCATGCAGAAGAGATAACAGCCCTAGGAAGTAGGGATGAAAGAGAGTAGAGAAGGGAGGGCAGGCAGAGAAATGGGATGGATGGGAGTGGGTGGAGCCCACTGTCTACATAATACTCATCACTGGGAGGCAGACCTTGGCTGGGAAGACTTGGACTTCCATTTGACAGGAAATGTGACCGTGAGAAGATGGTGGCGTTTATCCCGCCTGGTCCCACGGCTGCTTTGCCCCCAAATAAACACACAAAGACTTACACTAAGTATTGGCTAGCTGTGTCTTAATTGTTAACCCATTTCTATTAATCTATGTATCGCCACGAGGCTTACCCACAATCCACCATGTTACTACTTTGGCAGCATGGAGTCTCTTCTGGCCTTTCTCTGTCTTCTCCCCAGCCTTCCCCTGGTCTGGTAGCCTATGCTCCCTGCCTGGCTACTGGACAATCGGTTTTTTATTCATCAACCAATAAGAGAAACATATATACAGAAGGACCTCCCCCATCAGAGAGCTCAGAAATCTGCTTTTGCTAGCATAGACGTTAAGTTTGGACCGATACAAAGGAAACACCCGCTGGTAGTCTCTATTTGCTGGAATCCTTGCCCCGTTGAAATTCCAACTCTGTCTGTGGTTGATTTATGCATATGCTTGGTTGGATATTTGTTTCTTTGAAGAAAGTCTTATCCTATAACCCAGGCTGCCCTATAATTCACTATATACTCCAGGTCAGTCTTAAACTTGTGTTGATCCTCCTGTTTCAGTATCCAAAGTGCAAGGATGAAGGACACACACTGCTATTCCCAAAGTTGCCATATCTTATATTCAGCTGAACAAATCTTTCCAGCTCTGCCAGGCCAGGCCGTCTCATCCTGTCTGCTAGAGGACTGCACTGTCCTTCACCTTCCACAGCACCCAAGAAGACATTCTGCGTTCTGACAACTCCCCCCGCCCAACATGAAGCGGCAGAAATAGACAGGGAGAGAGCTTTGCCCTGCTCAGTGACCCGAGTCTTGTAAGTCACAGTCAGCCAAAGGGTTGGAGATGGAGGAATATGATGCCTGGCGAAGTGTGTTCAGATGGCCAACAATCGGAAAGAACAAGGACTTAAAGGACGACCATAAGTACCACATTGACCATTGGCTAACTGCCCTCTACTAGGAAGTAGGTACAAAGATAACTGTTTGAGATTGAGAGTCACCCCCACCACAGCCACTCACTGGCAGTTGGAAAGGTCATTAGCCCAGTCACAAGAGGGGACTGGATAGAGAGACAGTAAGACAGCACCTTTGTAGGGAACCCAAGCCAATGTCTATTTCCCCCTAGTGCTCAGGCACGCTAGATAGGCACAGAGCAGGCAAGATCAAACTGCACAGCAGCTGGGAGAGGGGCTGGTGCAACCACAGAGGTGTCACAAGACCACCCCAAACCAACTGAGACCGGTATGTTCAACTGGGACCACGGCTCCATTGGCTTTGCAAGATTTCCCACTCCCATCATGCATCTGGTACGATGACATATCCAGAGAACTCCACACAAGGAGGTAAAAGGCAAATAAATCCTATTATTTAAAAATCACAACTGCCTTCCCTACAGTAATTAACGTACTCATTAATATAACCCCCCCATTAAAGGTTGCCCATAAAATGGGCCATCGATAATAGCAAGTGATACAATCGTCTCTCTTGGGAAACTTACACCCAGCCCTTGCCTTTGCTGCATACTGATCACCCACACACACACACACACACACACTTCTTCCCTCCACCTGAGCTTAAATATAAACATGTACTATCTTTTTTTTCAAACTCTCTATGTTCTTATTTCCTTAATGAACTTTACTTCAGGCTGCCATTGCCTCCTGTGGTTAAGTCAAGATCCTTCCTGCACCTGAGTAGAGAAAGTGCGGGCTGTGCATATGTGTCCCCCACTGCTGCTGGCCACTCTAAAGACTCTCCTGTGAGTCAGAGACAAGGGACTGTGTTGGCTCCTTCCAGTCAGCAAGCTCCAATAAGCTGGTAGATGTGGAGGGCCCTGGAAGCAACGGAAGATACATGCTGTGCATACCCCAGGGTACTGCCATCATCAGCATCTCGGGAGCATCCAACTCACTTCATTTAAATGCTCCTCTTTCCAAAGTGGAAAAATTAGAACGTAGCTCACTTTTCCAGCGTCTCCCTCCCTTGTTTTATGTGGCGCTTTTCAGACACTGTGGTTCACAATATTTTCTTTTCCACTGTCCTGTCCTCATAAAGCTTGGCTTTGTGATATCATAAGAGGGCCTTGTGCCAGAACAACCCATAAGGCATCAACAGATGGAAGAGTTTGTTACTCCCAAACCCTGCACTGTCCTGTTGCTCTCTAAGCACCCTACTGCTGCACCAACTCAGTGTATGTTAGCCCCTCCAAAGACATGAACCCCAGACATCTATTCAGGGTACCGAGAACCCCAGACATCTATTCAGGGTACTTTGCTGACTTTGTGGGCTCAGTATTGTCTCAGGCAGACTCTTTTTCTTTTCCCAGTTGTCACATAACCTGGAACCTTTGTGTCTTCCCTAACAGCTGTCACTCTGTGGTTATTTGGCAATTGCCAGCTTGTTTTTCATACTAACCCAAGAAAAACATCATTAGGAGGGGTGAGCCTGTGGCCAAATCCATTGCTTAATGGCCTGCAAAGCCAAGCAGAAATAAATTGGAGGTGTCTGGGCCTTTGCTAGCAAGGAAGGGAAACTTGGCCCCGTCAGTTTGAACGATGCTGGGCCCTGCCACTGCTGTGCTGTAAAGGCTTACTCTGCATAGAGTTACTCGTAGAAGTATGTGGACCTTCCTCTGAACTTCCACAAACACTCTGAAAACAAAAGGAATATTCCCCCCCTAAAATTTGGCATCAAAATTCTCCTTCTCAGAACTGACTCTGTGTTCTGAACTGGGTAGCCATAGGACTGGTGCTACCCCCTTATGGCTACTCCTTTTTCAGCTTCTCAGAACCCTTCTTCCTCCTTTTGTACCAGTCAGGGGGCCACTCCCCATCTATCATCATCTTCCTCCAGCCTCTCACTGCACAGCCTCAGTCTTACCCTGCTGTGGTATGAACGAATGCGTCCTTCCTCAACTCCGGTTTTAGAAATTTTACCCTGCTACAGTGTGAAGCAGTGATTGGATCTGAAGGAAACACTCATGGATGGATGAATGGTTGGGCACCCTTATAAAGTGACCTAGCCAACTCCCTTTGCCAACTTCGCCTTTTGGTCCCTTCCCTCCTCCAGAGAAAGGAGCAATAAGGTACCAAATCAGAAGTAGAGGCCACGCCCTCAACAAATACAGGAATGCTGATGCATTGATCTGTGGGAAGTAAGTGTCTGGCCTTTGCAAATGACTGAGTCTGATATTTTGTTGTGGACTAGGAATGGGCTGACAGAACTCAATCCCTTACTGCTACCTCCACCACCCCCTCCACTGCCCGATCTCCACCTCCACAGTCCTGCCTCCACCACCTCACAACCAGCTCCCACACCCACTTCTGCCTCCATCCTTACCTCCGCAGCAGCAGGAGGCAGAGTCGGGAATCCCTGGAATAAGCTGGTGACCTGGGTGACCTGAAGCAGTGAGCTCCGGGTTCCAGTGAGGAAACTTTCCTTAATGCAGAAGGTACATCATACATGCGTGTGTGCCTCCACACAGACACACTCACACCACACCACACACCACTGTGCACATACACACATGCAAACACTCACACACACACATATATACACACACCCCACATGTACACAAACACCACGTACACAATACATCACACACACGCGGGCACACACACACACACACATACACACACACACACACATACACACACACACACACACACACACACACACATATGATATATATATATATCATATGTGTGTGACCCAAATGGTAGAGCTGCTGGCACAGTAGCTTGAACCTGTTCATGAGCCTTCTCCCATTTAGGACCCAATCAAAGCTAGCAGCTTTCCAAGACACCAGGTATATGTTAATGGGCTTACCAGTGAACAAGGGTAAGCAAGCAAAGAGCAAGTATCCCTCACCCAGGTCCTTGCATGGAAGATGTGGCCCAGATTAAAGGTGGCTCTTCCCACCTCAAAAGATCCAGATTAAAAATGGGTCTTCCCACTTCAAATAATTTAGTTAAGAAAAAGGAAACCCTTCACAGGTGTACCCAGCTACTTGGGTTTTGGTTAATTCCAGATGTAGTCAACTTGATAGCCAAGAACAGCCATTGCAGAAGTCTCTTTTTTTTCTTCTTCTTCTTCTTTTTATTTTTCTCTGGTGTCTGATTTATGGGTGTGCAGGCATGTTTTTTGCATGTGTGTCAGTGTGTGTGTGTGTGTGTGCAGGCATGTTTTTGCATGTGTGTGCGTGTGCATGTGTGTGTGTGTGCATGTGTGCGTGCCTGAGTATTCAGGCATGTTTTTGCATGTGTGTCCGCGTGTGTACCTGTGGAGGCCCAAGGTGGATGTCTGGAATCATCTTCTATAGCTCTTCTACCCTGTTCTCAAAGGCAGGGACTCTAGATCATATCCAGAGCCTGCTGGTACGGCGAGTCTTCTAGCTGTCTTTCTCTGAGAGCCTGATGGTACGGCGAGTCTTCTAGCTGACTTTCTCTGAGATCCCCCACCTCTGCCTTCTGGTGCCAGAATTACTTGTGGGCTGCCACACTGATCTGACACTTGAGTGGGTTCCTGGAGATTGGAATTCTGGTCCTCACACTGGCACAAGTGCTTTAACCATTAAGCGTTTTCCCCAGTCCCGCATTCTGAGATTGTTAAGCTCATATTCTGATGTTTGAAATGAACGTGCATTTTAGAAGGACAGTATTTAAGCCCCAAGTGACTCTTGACAGCGCTCAAGCTCAGGACTCCGGCTCATTAGTAAGAAGGGGTCTTGGACTTGTTATCTGAGCCAGTGCAGGACCTGCTAAGAATGTTCCTGATGGTCTATGTCCCTCTACTTGTCCCTTGCACCCTGCCAGTTGTCACCACAAGGATGTCCAGGTGTCAGGTTCTAGAAGAGCTGATCCATACAGGGACACATAGGCTGTCCAGAGTTTATGCAAGGCTGTCCTTAGAAGAGATTGCCTTGAGGTATGCCCTATTACACCTCTGCTTCTCAACAACAGCTTTAGGCAGGGGTCTCTCCTTATCTCCTGAAGTCAGTCCAGTGCCCAGAAGCCAAGGACACAGCACACGGATTAGAATTAGAATGTTTGCTAGACTTTCATATCTTGACCTGGAAGCTAAAGTTGATGGTGTCCTGTAGCACCTTCAAGTTACAACCATTGCTAGCTCAGGAGATATAGTCTGGGTGATGCAATGGAAATTTTAAGAAGATAACTCCCCCATCCCGGAAGCTTTCTACAATAAAAGCTTAACATAAATTGTGAACTTGAGTGAAATGAATCCAGCTGCCCCCAGATGGTACCTTAGCTGTAGGGAGTGACAGATTCAGACACCTGAAGTTGAGATAATTCAGTGCTGCTATAGTCTAAACTACATCAAGGACTGGCTGTCTCTTGGCACCTGATTTGCCCAGGGGCACCTGCTCACCTCATGAGTTTGTGAGGCCTGGGGAGATAAAACTATTAGATTGTGATAAGGGTGCAAGTTTTGGCATCAGTCAGACTTGAATTTATATTTAAACTTCTGATTATGAACAGTATCACCAGTGTGGGCTACACGGAGCTTGTGAGAATATTACATGATAGGACAGTTAAACATTGAAGAAACAGCTCATCTGAGGTTTGTGTAACAGTGAGGGCACACAGCACGAGCTAACGATTCACTGTCATTACCATACTGTCCACAAAGAAAGTAAGCATCAACACACACCTCAAGCAGGCTTTCCAAGCTAAACGGTCAACGCTGTCACTCACTGTGCTGGACAGTTTGATGTCAATCTGACAAAGTCATCTGTGAGGAGTGAGCCTCAATTAAGAACATACCTCCATAAGATCCAGCTGTAGGCAAACCTGTAGGATATTTTCTTAATTAGTGATTGACTGGTTAGGGCCGGGCCCACGGTGGGTGGATCTATCCCTGGCTGGGGGTGCTGGGTTCTGTAAGAAATCAGGCTGAGCAAGCCATTAGGAGCAACCCAGTAAACAACACCCTCCATGGCCTCTGCATTAGCTCCTGCAGCCAGGCTCCTGCCCTGTTTGAGTTCCTGCCCTCACTGCTTTTGATGATGAACTGTTATTTGGAACTGTGATAGAAATAAACCCTCTCCCCCCTAAACTGCTTTGATCATGGTGTTTCATTAAAAGCAACAGTTACCCTAACTATGGCAATCCCAATCATCCCTATCTTTCCTTTCTGTGACTGAACAGATGACTATATACTGTTAGCACTTCTTTAGAGTTTGGCAAGCCATGTGCTGGCTGAATACTTCATTTCAGCCACCTGTGGGAGGTATAGACTATTATTATCTTTCATTTCCATTTTCCTCCGGATATTTGGGAAGAGTCTTCTTAAACTACCTTATATGCATGGGTACTTTGCTGCACTATCTGCATGCCCATGGAGGACATCGAATCCCCTGGGACTAGAGTTAGAGGAACTTGTGAGCTGCCATGTGGGTGGTGGGAATTGAACTCAGGTCCTCTGGAAGAGCAGACAGTGCTCTTAACCTCTGAGCCATCTCTCCAGCTCCTTAGCAAGAGTTTAAAACGACACTTTAATCTAACAAAGTCACCCTGTTTGATCTATTTTACTTAGGTTGAGAGAGAGAGAGAGACAGACAGACAGACAGAAGGAGAGATGGCCCAGCAGCTAAGAGCACTTAGGGTAAAGCCTGAGGGCCAGAGTTCTAATCTGCACAAACATACAACAATCCAGGTGTTATCCCACACTTGCTTGTACATGAAGCATGGAGTGAGGCAGGGGAAGTGGGGGGGATCTCTGGGACTTGCTGGCTGCCAGCCTATCTCCAGGTTCAGCAAGAGATCCTGTCTAGAATGAATAAGGCAAAGACACACAATGTCCTCCTCCCTACCTCCCTATACACAGACACATGCAAGTACCACCTCCCCAGTGTGTGCACACATTAATGAGCACACACACACACACATACACACACACACACACACACACACACACACACACACACGCTCTCCCCGACACCCCCCTATCAAATAGATAAATTAAACTTGTAAAAAGAAGTATTGTCAGGTTCCCTGAAATCCAATATCTTGCTGGTTGGTCTCTGACATATATCCAAGGTACCTGGCTGAAGGCAGGTTTCTTGCCAAGCTAAAAAGAGCAGAGAAAATCAGATTGCACCAATGTTGGGAACCCTATCACTCACACTGTTAAGCATTTTAACTCATCATTGTGCTCAGACAACAGGATAATTTACTTGAGTACTTGGAGAAAATGTGCCCCTCCCGGGAACCATCTCAGGGGAGAGGTATGTGGGTGAGTAGCTGCTGTTATTTCTGGAATAGTGAGCAGAAATAGTTTGGAGATGGGGGAGAAATTAGATCTCAGGAATCATAATGGAGAGGTTGGGGGCTAAGAAAACAAAATATTTCTAATCCCTGAGGAATATCCCACCAGAGTCAATGAGATGGGATGTGTGGACTCTAGTCTAAGAGAATAAAGCTCAATAGTACAGCAGGTAGTAGAAAGCTCGGGAAGATAATACTATGCAAAGACAGAACCACAATTCATCTATAGTCATCTACTGAACGAGTTGCAGCCCCAGGACCAGGCATGATGGGAACAAAGAACTATCTTCATCTTATCAATCCCTCAGTAAAAACCCACAGCCAGACAGCTGAGGTGGTGGCAGCCAACAGTAGCATGAAAGCTTTAACTCAGCCCCTCAAACACAAGCTACCCTACCTCAGGTGGAACCCAGGAGCTTTGAACACAAGTGATTTTCATGGGGAGAACCTCGAAGTCCAGCAGAGCTGAGATGGGCCTGGGAAAAGACCACATAAAATAGAACATTGCTTCTTTGGGATTCTTCTCAACCACAGTGGGTTACTCTTACTGACAAAGAACCTGAGCCAATGATTAAGTGGAAACCCCCCCCCTTCTCTCCCTGACCTTCAGCCTTTCCACCCTGGAGACCCAGACCTCCCTGGAAGGTTTGATAAGGAGCTGCTTTCTACCCATCTGTCACTTCCTCTCAAAGGCGTACACTTCCTCACACCAAACAGCTCTCTGGTTCTCCATAGATTCAGCCAGGCAGCCTACACTGGGGCTCAGCCCTGATACAATCTACCCGGTGATTGCACCAGAGCCACAGGAAAAGCCCCTCAAGACTGCCTCCTCCCCCAAACGTCACACACCAACTGCCAGGACAGGGCATCAGCCGCGCTTCTGGTGGATTGGATGTATCACTGGTTACCCTATATTCCCTCCCACGCTCTGTTACTTGCTGGAACAATTTCAGAAACCAGGAAAATAAGTCACTTATTGAGTTATAAGTTTACTATACAAGAGCAACAGGGTTCAAGAGGCACATAGGGCAAGAGTCTGTGGAAGGGTTTCCGGATCTTTCTGTGTGTACCACCTACCCTGGACATCTCCATGTCAGTCATCCAGAAGTCCTGACCCTGTTCTTCTGGAAGACTATGGAGATTGAGTACATAGGAGTGATTGCTCGGGTCACTGGCTGTTGGTGACTAACAGCCTCCAACCTCCCCCCTTCTTCAGAGGGTAGAGGCTAAACCTCTCGGCTCTGTTATTCCATGACTGGTTACCCTGGCAACTAGTCACCCATCCAGAGGCTACTGAGGGTCCCCCACATAGTTGAATCCAAAGTCTGCAAAAAAACTCTTACCGTTTCCCAAACTCCAAGGATTATAAGAGCTATGAACCAAGAAAGGGGGACAGAGACCCTAAGTCATCATCATCATCACCACCATCATTATTACAAATCTCTCTAAGCAAATTCCATGCACATGCGCTTCATTCCTTCTAGGAATCTTAGCAGTTTCAGAGTTTCCTGTGCACCTTGCCCTACTTCCCTAAAGAGCACTCACTTCATCTTAAGCCATCCAGTCACAGGAAGACACCTTCGTTCTTCTGATTACTTTGTACACATAGATAAGGTTGGCCCCACATGTAGAGTCAGAACTCAAGACTTGGAAAACCTGGTTTTGTTGGCAACAAAGCTAAGAGGCTAATCTGGACTACCTAGATTGTTCCAGCTCTGTGGAAGTTCAGGCACTCCAGAGACTCCAAGGAGATTCCCTAGCAGAGATGCACCCAGTGTCAAGCAGGAAGCAGGTTGACTCAATATCTTAGTCTAGGCAGCCTGAGACTACTTTGACAATAAGGAGAAGTTGAGGCATGGGTGGTGAACCATGAGCCAGGCCACAGAGGGCTTTCTGGGAGAAGCTGAGAATTTGTCACCAGGACTATAGAGAGTCACACATGTTCCAGGCAATCAACAGCCCTAAGCCAGATGTCCACAGTTAACAAATGAAGTTAGACTTTTCTCTCAAGTGAAAATGTGTCTTTGAGGACTCGTCTGCATGTGACGCTGCAGAGGTTTATTATTGTGGTTTGGACCTAGAGGAGAAACAGAACTGGGGCAGGGAGGTTGTTTGCCTCTCTTCCTCATTTTTGAGAAGTCAAGTAGGTCAATGCACCGCCAGGAGAATGTGTGTGGTCTGCCTTGACCTCGGCAAATGTCCTCTGGAGCTGGGCCTCACTGGTAGGTGCCTGCTGGGCTTCTACCCCACTCAGAGTCAAGGCTGAGTGCACAGTTTGATTGCATCATCCTAATCTTCATCATCATGAGTGATTTCCTTGACTCTCCATGTCTACAATCCTTGAGCTCCCAGAATGCTGGCACTAAAAGTCATTGACCTGAAACAGTGGCCCAGCCCAGGCTGAAATACATATTATTTTATAGATGAAGAAATTGAGGAGTTGGGGAGTTTACATAATTTGGCCAAGGATGGTAAGTGGGAATTAACAGGGTAGTGATTTGGGTCTGCCTTATTTATTTGGGTTAATTTGAGTCATGGACTTTATTAGCTCTTAACCATGTTGTCACACGGTGCTAGTATTCATATCAAGGTGAAAAGCTACTATCTGTGTAAAGTGAGGCAGTTCGGAGAGGGGTGGCTTTGATAGGAATGAAATAGCTTATTGGGTTAAATGTCCTAGTACAAAACCCATGGAGAAAACCATACAATGCACTTGTTTCTGCTGGTGGACGATGTTCTCCGTGATCATCATGTCTCTACTCACTCACAATGACATGAAGGTAAACAGAGCACAGGGAAGGATGCATTGGAAGGGAGACCATATTGAAGAGCAGAAGTGTGGGTTGGGTAAAAGTGGATGGTAATGTGGAAATGTGTATGAAATGTTTATTTCTGGGGTGTGGAGGACAGACTTGATCTTGTTGGCATTTGGCTGTGTTGGATCTCTGTGCGTATATCTGGGTGTGTTGTGTTGTGTACATATGCACCTGTGCTTGTGGAGGACAGAAGCTGATTCAAGTGCCATCCTTATGTCTGCACCTTATGTTTTGAAACAAGCTCTTTTGCCGAATCTGAAAGTCACCTAATTCAGCTAGATGAGTTGGGAAGTAAGCAAGCCTCCTGTCTCTACCTCCCTGGCACTGGGATTATAAGATTATGGGCACATACCACCTATGGTGGTTTGAATAAAAATGGTTCACAGGGAGTGGCATTATTTGAAAGGATTAGGACATATGGCCTTGTTGGAGTGGGTGTGGCCTTGTTGGAGTGGGTGTGGCCTTGTTGGATGGGTGTGGTCTTGTCGGAGTGGGTGTGGCCTTGTTGGAGGAAGTGTGTCACTGGGGGTGGGCTTTGAGCTTTCAGAAGCTCAAGTCAGGCCCAGTGGCTCACCCTCTCTTCCTGCTGCCTGTTGATCCAGTTGTAAAACTTGCAGCTACCTTTCCAGCACCATGCTTCCCACCATGACAATAATGGACTAACCCTCTGAATGTGAGCCAGCCCCAGTTAAATGGTTTCTTAAGAGTTGTTGTGGTCATGGTGTGCCTTCACAGCAATTATACCCTAACTAAGACACCACCATGCCCACCTTATCACATGGATGCTAGGAACTCAAACCCAGGTCTTCACGATTGTAGAGCAAGCACATTTCTACTGGGGGGTTTCAACAGCAGTGAAGAGGTCTGACAAGATTGTTTAGCTGGCAAATCACTTACTAGACAAGCAGGAGGGCCAGAGTTTGTATCTTCAACACCCAGGCAAATGCCAGGAGGATGTGGTAGCCCTCTCGAAATTTCAGCAGGCAGGTGGCAGAGAGAGGCGGTCCTTTCTAGCTGAACTAGTGCAATTATCAAGCTCTGGCTTCAAGCTAGAGACCCTGCCACAATATAAAAGTAGGGAGGGATGGAGGAAGACACTAAACAGCAACTTCTGGCCTCTTCACACACAGACACAAATGTGAGCCTACACCTGAATAAAGAAATGTGCCCACACATGTTTAAAGCATGCATACATACATACGTGCGTAACACACCCACAATTTTTTTTTTTTAAAGAAAAGTAAGTACGAGCAAAGAGAATAACCCCTCAGGGGGCCTTTGGGGAAGCACGCACCAGTGACAGGTGGGAGATGAGCTCAAGGATGGAAGGTAAAGGTACAGGTAAGACGCTAATCAATAATTCAACTCATCAATTGCAAGTGCATAAAAAATTAAAGCAACAACAGGTGAATAGAGATGAAGCTGCTGCTGGACAGATGAGAATGGTTTGAAAAGTTCATCAGCTAGTTGGATACGGTAAAGAGAGGCAGAGGAGACAGAGAACACCCCGGGTGTTAGTGGGGGACACAAGTGGGTAGTGAGCCTGGAAATCAAGTTTGGCAGTCAGCGGTGCGGTGGGGATGGGGGCATGTGTTTGAGATGTGTTGCGTTTGAAGCACTACAAAACAGACACAAAATTGTGAGCAGTTGACACAAGTCTGACTCCACAAGAGAGAGATGTGTGTCTTCGGCATTGCATGGTAGTTGAAGGTTTGCATGGGAAAAGTTCCCAGAAAATTCAGAACCTGCTGGAAGATTAGATGGGCTAGAACTCTACAGGGTTTGTGTTTATTGTACCCGAAGAAGCAAAGGAGGATATGAAGAAGATTCAGAGCCATCAACAAAATGGGTAAAGTAAGACATGCTAGGAGGCAAAGTACCAACATTCTGTCTGCTGAGCCACTTGGAGCTCTGTTCTGATTATGTCTAGGAAGGACCTACAATTCTGCGTCTGACGCCCTTGATGCTAGTCTATGGACCTGAATCATCAAAAAGGTATAGTGGAGACCAACAGGGCACATAAACCTTCATCTCTGCAGTCTGGACCATTAGGAACCCTTCCTTTATTGGTTGGCTGTGGTTTTCTATAAACCTTCATCACATCCACATGAGTAATACTGAGATGTGGTGATGCTTGAGGTTTCCTAATGTGCGTCTTCATGCAGACATGCTTCCTCACCTATGAAGTCTTGGTCCAGTTCTTCTTGTTAGTCAGGATCCATCCCCCCAGTCAGCATAGCAAGCTCCCTCTTTACAAGTTGCTTAGAGGCTTGTGAGTCCAACACAGTCAGGCAGAAGCTTAAGTTCCAGCACAATAGAGTCTCCATTGTGTCTTTGGTGAAACAATTCCTTCCTTTAGAACTAAGACCTGTAGGGTATGGGAACAGGAAGGAAAAATGTGGGTGCCCAGGGGTGACACCACTTCCATACCCAGCTATTGCTTCCTGGCCATGAGACAAATGGTACCTTATGCTGGACCCTAATTCATAGCACATACAGTCTTATGGAGATGCTTGTCCTGCCTCTGTGAGTCGGCACTGTAAATGTCTTCCAAAGGCCACCTCACACTCTTGTTGAGCCAGTTTCTTCCAGATACTGAGGGGCATGACAAGACCAGTAAACTAAGGGAGTGTGGGCTATCACCATACTTCTTTTGCTCTGAGGTGAATGCTTTGAGAAGCATTTTGGAAATGACAGAGTCACATTATCCCCCTGCTACTCCTCACAGACTGGTCATGCTACAGGCTCAGGACATTCTTTCTCATGCCTGTAATGTTCTTTTCTTTAGACACAAATGGATCACCAACGCACCACACCCTTTCCTGTTATCCAGTGCCATGTTCCCCGGGCCTCCTCCTAGCCAGTTATCAGTCTTACCTTGTCCTTCATTTCCTGTCATCTACCCCAGCACTTATTATACTCCAGAGAATTAGAGGACCTCAGTTTCTTACCCATCTCACAAAATGTGAGATCCTGAGCACTGGGATTATTTATATTCTGTTAGTCTTACTTCTGTGTGCAGTGGGAACAGTGTCTGCAAACATCAGACACATGGCAAACACTGCTTTAATGAATATGCACAGAACACATGCCCAGTGGAAGAGGGTAAGGCAAAAACCTTAGAACAAAACCCATGTAGGAGGTAGACAAATAGTATAAGGCAATGCCAGGTGATGGGATGTTCATGAGAGTCCTTGTCCACCAATCAGCTTGAGCCCTGCTGATTGTTGCTTAGAAGAAAGTCCACAAAAGGTGGCCAGATCTTCACTGCTTTCCTTCCTTCCTTCCTTCCTTCCTTCCTTCCTTCCTTCCTTCCTTTCTTCCTTCCTTCCTTCCTTCTTTCATTCCACAAATTTTGTTTGACTGTGAAATATCAAAATTTTACAGTTAGCAACTAGGTCTCTAGCCTACAAGGTCAAGGACAGGGGTCTGACTCTACAGGACAAGGGGCTGAGCCACAAGCCTTACAGATACAGACATTCTGTAAATCTGGGGGCCTGCAACATGTTGCATGAACCCAACTACATGGGTTCAACTTTCACGGGGACCTCCAAGACCAATATCCTGATCCTAGGAGTAAAGGACATAGCTACCCCAGGTACCCTGAGACAGGATTCCACAGAGACTCCCACAGAACAGCCACAGAAGCCAAGGGACTTGATTCATCTTTCTAATTTGTTCTTCACTTATAGTTTAGAAGTAAAGACAAGCATTTTGGAACCGAGTCTCCAAACATCTTGGATAATTTCAACAAAAGCCTCAAGAGGATGATACAGAAGCCTCTGCTAATGGGGACCTGAGCAATCCCGCCCCTTAGAAGGACATAGATGTGACCGTGTGCATGCAATGAGCAGATCACAGCACACAGGTAAGGAGCTCTGGGGACCTACGGGAGTGGGTAAAGTGCAGACTCTACAGCCATTGATATTTCTGCAATATGGAGATCACTCCGCAGACCCCCAGCAGATGCCTAAAACCGTAGCACTGACGTAGAAAATCACTGTTCCGTTAAGCAGTGGTTGGGCCTCTCTGTCTTATCTGGATTGTCAATGCCACTACTTTTGCCCTTTGTGTCCTTTCTAAAGTAAAATACGTGGTAATTGAGCATATCACTTGGTACTGGCAGCCAAGACTACTAAATGACGGACAGGTGGGCAACAGAGATTGTACACACCGGGGTGCTGCTGGGATGCGTGAGATTTCATCGTGTCTTTCGGAATGGCATGAAATTTAAATCATGAGTAATTTCTTTCTGGAATTTTCCATTTAATGCTTTCAGATCACAGTTGGCTCCAGGTAACTGAAACTATGTGTAAGGCAGGATTGGTGTGTGTAGCTTATAGCATGGTAGTGAGAATCAAAAAAATGGATTCTTACGGTAGGTCTGACATATGTGAAGAACATAGTATGTGCTAATTAAAATCCCCAAGCTCATGAAGCAAAACGATCCTTTTTTTCTTTATAATTTGATTGTCTCAGGTGTTTTGTTATTGTGATGAGAAACTGACAAATACACATTAAGATAGCTATTATAATCATACTCAAGTAGTTTGCATAATAGAGCCATCTGTCACTTCGTCTTCTAGTCTGTACTTAATCTCATTCTCACAAGCTGCCAGACTGTCGCCAAACAGTCTGGCTCTTGTCACCAAACCTGATGACCCGAGCTTGATCCCAGGGTCCCACATGATGGAAGGAGAAGACTGACTCTCATAAGTGATCCTCTGACCTCCACACACAATGCCCTGGCATGTGTGGACCTCCACACCAACATATACACAAACAAACAAACAATAAAATATTTAAATCCAGCTGCCAATATCCCTTTCAGCCATAAATGCAAAAATCTTTAACAGTAAATAGAATCCAGCAATATAAAAGAGGAAATACCTCACAATCATGAGGGGTTATCCTGAAAATTCAAGGCATACACAATGATGAAAATGAGTCAGTATGAATAACTTATTAAGAGATCTATTAGTTGTGTCTGTAGATTCAGGGAAATCACTAAAAAAAAAAAAATGCAACTCCTGGTAAACTAGAAAAATATAAGAAATAGAAGAAAACCTTTATAACCAGATTTTAAAAAGGAGTCTACAAAATAACAAACAAACAAACAAAACAAACCAAAAAAAGGAGACAACTATAGTTAGCATCACACATCACAATAATAGAGACTGAGCTCTTCCCAGGATTGGAAGGTTCTGAGCTTGCAATATCTTTTGAACACGCTGGGAGTTGCAGTCAGTGCAAAGGGGAACAGCAGAAGCATGCAGGAGACATTCACCGTGTATGTGAAGCTAGCGTGCAGGGGACCCAAGAAAGCTACAAGAACACTACTGCAGAGTAAGAACTGAACTCAGCACATTCCATCATACTCAGTCATTCCGCCAGCATGACTGTTAAACCTGAGCTGAACAGGGACGACACCAGCAGACATGCCTAAGCGAAAGGGGGAAAGCCCCTCCACCCTCCACCAAGAACTACAGTCAGCCACAGAGCGGCAAAATAGTCTTCCTCAGCTTTGAAACCATGCACACAAGTGGCATTAAAAAGGCTGAGGAAGCTCTAGTCAGAATATAGATATTAAGATTGGGGTTCGAGTATGTGTATGTGTGTGTGTGTTGTGTGTGTGTGTGTGTGTGTGTGTGTGTGCGAGCGCGCGCGCATGCACACATATGCATGTAATAATGTTGATGAAGAAGAGGCCATGAATTTGAAAGAGCACAAGGAGGACTATATGGGACAGTTTGGAAGGAAAAAGATGTAATTACAATCCCAAAAAGTAAAAAACAATTTTAAGACCCCATTTTATTTCTGAAAACTCTCAATGGGCAAGTAGAAATTGAAATTAAGTAAATGGTCTATTTATAATAGCACCAAAGTCACGAGCTATTTAGGTATAAAAATCTAACTAAATATTATAAGGCCCATATGCTGAACACTAAAATACCCTAGGAAAGAAACTTCAGTCAGTGGAGAGAGCCTGTCTTCGTGTTTAGAAGGTGTGCTGTTATTACCATGGAAACTCTCCCAAAGTGGCTCAGCATGGTCACAGAGACCTAGCAGAATTTTTTTTTTTTTTTTTGAATATGGACAAATGGATTGTAAAAGTTTCTAATGAAGGGCAGAGGAACTAGAATAGCCCAAATAATTTTGAACAAGTTGAAGTAGGGGAACCTACGCTACTGGATTTCAAGACTTACAATAAAGCTACAGTCCTTAAGACATCCTGGTAAAAAAGACAGATTAACAAAACAGAATGTGGAATCCAGAAGCAGGCTTACATAAATACAGCCAACTGACTTTTGGCAAATGTTCAAAGGTGATTTAACAAAAAGAGAGCCCTTTGAAGAGACAATGCTGGAAAATTTGGATATTAATATACAAGTTAAAATGGATTACGACATGCATGCTCAGTGTATGCTCTATTTAATATACATATGTATATACATATGTACATGTATATACATATATATATATAATAGATTATAGATCTAAGTGTAAAACTTGTTGAAAAAATCTATTGAATTCATGTCAGGCAAAGTCCTTAGAAATGACATTGATTTCAACAAAATCAAAGCTTTTAGTCTGTGAAAGGCACTCATGAAGGTAGAAAGGCAAATTTAACACCAAGAGATTCTTGTAAACCACATATCTGATAGTGGGTTTGGGTTCAAAATAGAAAACAAAGAACTCTCAAATCAAAACTCAAAAGTAAGAAAACAAACAACACAGATAATGGAACTTTTTGCAGAGTCATCATTAAATAATAATATAACCATAAATGACATGGAAGAACTAGCTATTAGTCAGTAGAGAGATACAAACAACAAGCACAGGGCTATGGGTATATATGGCTATAGACAATGAGCATACCCATGCCTTAAAGGCCTAGTCTGCAAGGTGGAAACTTGGAGAAATGAGCCCCTGTGAGGAGCCCTTTACATCACAGGTGGTGTGCTCCCAACGGGACTGTGAAACCCTGGCTACTGTTCATTCTCTCTCCTTTCTGGCCATGAAGTGAGCCGTTTGGGGCCGACATGTTCCCTCACCATAGGTGTCAAACCCTGGGGCCAATAGATCATAGACCGGGAGCTTCAAAACTATGAGCTGAAAAAAAAAAAAAAAAAAAAACACTTTATAAGTTGATTAGCTCAGTTAGTTTGTTATCATAATAGAAATCTGGCCAATACTTATTAAAATAACTCATTAAAATCTGACAGTCCTAAATATTCATAAGAATGAAGGGCTATCTATTATGACATTCTTCTACACATCGCTGGGGATGCAAAATGGTAGAACCACTTTGGGAAACAGTTTGCTGTGCCCTTACCATAGCACACAGTTCCACCCCTAAGCCTTTACCAGAGGAAAGTAAAATGTCTCCACTGCAGCTAGAGGGACCATTCCACAGGACCATTCCATCTGGCTTGAATTCTGGAGTAACAGCCCCTTCGCTTTGAACTGCCTTTTTTTGTTTGTTTGTTTGTTTTTGTTTTGTTTGTTTGTTTGTTTGTTTGTTTGTTTAAAGGCAGGGATTCTTATCTGAGTTCTTCCTGAAGGAATTTCAGAGCCTTTGCAAAACTTAGTCTTGAGAGGACCTGGCAAACAGGGAGGTCTCATGGCTGAGAATTGCTTAGGCATATTGTTACTTCAAATGACTCCAGGTAAGAGATTTTGGTACATGGAAATTAGTTTGCTAACACCGATTTCTATATAACAACAAAAGGAGACTTTTGCAAAACCATGAGCATTCGGTCCATCAGAGACTGGACCTTTCTGATGCAGAGAGCCAAAAATTCATCTTGGAGTGAGTGACCTGCACAAAACAGAACACCAACAACCCACACAAAGCCCCACATGTAAATGTTTAGGAATATTACTCATAAGTGCCAGAAACTGCAGACAACTCAAACATCTCCCTGTGACTGGGTGATAATCAACAATTAAGAAGAATGATCATTGATTGACACACACAGCATGGATTCCCAAATGCACTCCATTGAGAGGGGCATGGATGGATCAGAACGTGGTTCAATTTCAGGATAGCACACTCTAAAAAGACTGCACAGGCTTGTCTCTACATCAGGACTGTGGATGAGTAGTTAGTGGCGAGGGGTCAGGGTTGAGGAAGTGGGTTGTAGAGAGATAGGATTGGCACACAGTAGGGCATCAGGAAGGGACCGGGGAGATGTCTGAGTACTTCAATAGTGTAATGGTGGAATACTTATCAAAATACATAGAACTCTGTATGCCACCCATAATTTCTTAAGTGATCTTTTCTAAGACCCATCACCCCTGACCGTCACTGTCTTCCTGCCTCCTCTTTCACGCAGACCCCTAGCCTTGAGAGGAGGGATTTGATGAAGATATTCCCTTTAGGACTGGGTACTCCAAAGCCCCTCCCCTTCTGCTCACTCTTACTGCACTGGGCCATACTGATTCAGCTAGACCAGCTAGCCCCAGAGAGCCTCCTGTCTGTCTTCTCAGTCCCTGGCTATTTATGTGGGTGCTAATGATACGAACCTGATCCTCATTCCTGCATGCCAAGCACTACTGGCTGCCTCCTCGCCTGAGCCTCTCAAGCATGTGATTTTTCTAAGAACTGTGACAGTGTTTCTAAACTACATCATTGGGACCTGACCGTTTTGTCAGATAGTGCTCATCAGCTTCTTCGGAGGTAAATGTTCCTTTAGGTTCCTTATGGTTCCTGAGAACCATGGTATAGTGTCCTTTTCCCAGCCACAAGCCAAGCATGCACACGGCTCTTGGCCTGCCCTTCGTTGAGCAGAAGGAACAGAAGCAAAGAGAGTCATTTCACAGACGTTGAGCTGCTATGTTGGTTTGCTTCATGACTCTAGCTCACCCTCACCTAGTCTTGTCAAACCCAAGAGATAACCAAATCCTGTCAACCAGAAAATTCTGAAATGCCAGGATGAAAAATACAGTGTGCTTACAGCTGTGACCAGATCACATCTGGAATCCTCAGCTGGGCAGACACAGAGTACTGCTGCTGTGCAGCCTCTTAGAAAGAATAACGAGAGTCTAGTATGAGGATAGAAGAGGGGCCCCACACTCCCATCCGCTCCTTTTAAGGGTGGACCAACAATTCCATGCCAAGTCTTGCTTTTCCCGACAGGAAAATGGGATTAGTAAAAATGCCAGCTGTGTAGTCGGGGTGGTCGGATCACCGTGCAATGGTGAGCACTCCAGGTCAGCTCTTGTCCCCACATGCCTCAGCACAGTGGCCCCGGGGGCACTGACCCTATGGCTCTGAGTGCACTCTCTTTAATATTCTCTCAGAGAGACTGTGTGGGGGTGGGGTGGGGACTGGTGGGAGCGGAGTGGTGGGTGACAAGGAAAGAAAATCGTAATATTTTACTAAGGCCAAGGGCCCCAGTTTGAGAACCAAAGCACGGCGACCTGGGGCCAGTGGAGGACCTCGGGGACAAAAGCTGCACACAATATAACCTTCAGCTCTGCAGCTAGGTGGAGCCAGCTCAGGCCTGTAGCTGCTGTCACAGAGGACCAAGGGTCCTGCTTGGAGACTGGGCCCCCTGGTCAAATGTCAGCTCATCAATACCAAAGGAACAGAAGGGAACCTGCTGTCTGCTGGGGCCTTTGTTACTTTGTTTCTAATGAATTAGTCTTTTGTTCATCCATCTGTGAGCAAAGAATGTCTCCTGCAATCCTTTCAAAGCCCGACTCCCCCACATGTATCCACATTAGTGAAAGCTAAATAAAATCTGTGGGTTTGGCACATTGCCTTGGTCACATGATCCGGTAGGCCTTTGAAGGGCTTCTTTTTTTTTTTTTTTTTTTAAACAAGTGTTTATTGAATGACTGTTATTCATTCAACAAACATGTCATGAGTACCTACTGTGCCTCTGGCCCTGTAACTGGTGTTGGGGACACAAGGAAGAATGTAAGCCCAGTCTAGACCTCAGGAAGTTCAATGGAGAAGGTCACAATCAACACCAGTTAACACAGGCCCGACAGAAATGTTAATGACCGGAAGAGAGCTGTTGGGAGAAGGCACTCTCGGAGAGAATGTCTGTAGTCAGGTCAGGCCTTCAGGGAAGACGGGGAGGGTTTATTTCATCAAGGCATTTGAGTACTGATCAGCTGTCAAAGGTTCGCTGTGTGTTCACGAGGTGTAGCATGGTCAGTACTGACAATGGCCGCTTGATAGGATGTCTACCTAGGAGACAAACCTCTGCATGGGACTGTGAGAGGGTTTCTAGGTCCAGTTGATTGAAATGGGGACAGCCATCCAAAATGTTGATGCTGTTATTCCTCACTGGGCCCCGCACCACATAAAAGGGACAAAGCAAGGTGAGCTTCAGGAGCATCCAGGTTCATTTGCTTCTGCCCTCCGGCTACAAACAGCATGATCAGTTACCTCACACCCTCTCGCCACTGCCACCGTGGTAGATCGTAACCCCTCAAACTAAAATGAGCTCCTCTGCCTTCGCTGCTTCTGTGAGGTAATTTGCCATAGCAATGAGAAAAGTCACTGAGCTCTAATAGAAAGTGAGTGTGGCTCACGGACACTGGGTGTGCTGGGTGGTGTCCTCGGTATGGTCCAAATGTGACTCCCCAGAAAGCCTGTGATGGTAGCCCTGTGGCGAGGCTGTCTGGTTAGTGCTCTGTTGCGGGGAAGCCAGTGTGGGACCTGGGATGGCTTCATTTCACCAAGACTTGATTGTGGCTGGGAGGAGTCCATGCACAAGGGCAGATCTGGAATCTAGAGGCCCCAAGTTTTCATGACCCACTGTGCATACTGCAGACCTGCCCTTGGGTGCACTTTTGTGGCTCTGAGGGCAGGAGTTGGGCTCTAGATAATAATTGCATAGATTTGCTTAGTAAACACCGGGTAACCATAGGATAATTACATGTTCTTACAGAGACAGGGCTCAGTAATTACCTGCAATGGCCCCAAAGTATTATTTAACACATATTCTGGTTTATAAGGCAGAAATAATGATGAATTTGCTCGGTAATTACCCAGCACTCAGCCAGTACATATCCTGCCAGTGGCTGATCCTTAGCCCATCATTAGGGGCTAGCCATTGCTTTGGTAAATAGAAGTTCTTCTTATTATTGGTCTCTAGGCACATGAAGCATTATTAAAACACCATTAGTGACATTTCTCCAAAGGGTAAATACATGAGTCTGTGTGAGGCGCCTACATTCCTTGGGCCAAAGGCTTTATTTCTGTCTTCTGAAAGAGGCAATGAAGGAAACAAATTCAAACAAGACTCCAAGCACTGTAGCATCTCCTTCATGAAACCGGACAGAAGAAAAGAGGCCTGGCTTGGCTCAGATAACAGAAAGGAATCAGAGCACTACTGTCTTCAAGAAAAATAAAAAGGGTTTGTTTATTTGTTTGCTTTTTAGCTCATGAAAATGGCTGTGCCCAGTTTAGGTGGGGCTCTAGGACTGGCACCACCACCCTGTGGTGGGCTGGGTCAGCACACTGAGTGCCAGGGCAGACCACAACCTCTGAATGTATTTATTGGCAGAGTCCTGTGGTTCCTCCTAAGATGGGGCCTGAGAGCTCCACATAGGGGCCTGGACTCTGTGCTCGGGGATACCATGCTTCTCCAGACATTTAGGATACATATGGAATACATATGGGGTCAGAAGAAAAGGACAGCAGATACAGAACTTGAAGATGCAAAGGCAGATCCAGTCTTTGTCCTTGACAGAGGCCTTGGAACAGAAGCCTGACATGGTTAGTCAGAAGGCAATAATTTAAAGGCCACAGCTCCAACTGCCCCTGGCTCAACCACTCGCATCAGAAGTGGACTTTGTAATCAATAGGGGCTTGAAGAGGGTGGTCATCCATTATGGGCATGGCAGGGCGTAGGCTGCCTGGAACAAACAGAGCCCTCATTACCATTCCATTCCACCTGACCCACCCAATTTCAAGGGGTGGTGGTGGGGTGGATAACAACACTAACTATAAACTCCAGTCCAAACCCCAACTGCCAAGGCAGATGGCCAGTTCCAGTGGCCCGTTTCTTCTGTAATGAATTCCAGGGCTGACTTTGACTCTGGGAGTGACTGCAGTGGCAGTGGAAGGCCGAAAGAGGAAGCTCAGGGGCCCTGGGTTCAAATCCCAGCCCTGCCTCTTACTGGCTCTTTGATCTTTGACAGCGCGGAACTTCAGCTTCTTCGTTTATACCTGGGAGACTGCAAACTCTTTCAGCACAAAGGCCACAGAAGACCCTGCACCCCGCCTGCTACCTTCTAAATAAACAACGTTCCTGTGAAAATAAGGGAAGTGTACCACACACTTCATTTACACAGCTCTGCCCTGCATGTCTTCACTAAAGAACAACAAAAGGAAAGCAAACAAAAAATAATCATTTAAATGGTAGAGGAGAGTTTTCTTGACAGTCTGCTTGGTGCCCAAAGTGATGCTAAAACCAGAGATGCAAAGCTGCTCTCTACAGTGGTCCCTTCTGTCTGCTTGCAGAAGTGGCTTTGTTTTATACTGCACAGTGGTGTCTATATCATCTCATCTTATACATAATTTGTAAGTATATTTATTTGCTTAAAAGCTTTTTTTTTAAAGTGTGGATGAGTGTTTGCCTGCACGAATGTCTGGGCACTATGTGTGAGCTGTGCCCAGAAGGGCGTCAGATCCCTGGAATTGGAGTTACAGACAGTTGTGAGCCGTCATGTTGGGGCTGGGGAGAGAACTAAGGTCCTCTGGAAGAGCATCCAATGCTGTTAACCACTGAGCCATCTCTCCAGCCTGCTTTGATTTGTTTTTGGTCATGGAAACCCACTCTCTTGTCATTTAATTACAGACTTGGACCGACATGACCCACTAGTAAGTACTACACTTACTAATGACATGAGCCACACAATCTCCCTCTCATTCCTTAAGACTGCGTGCTAGAGGAGTAAAAAGAACTCTTTGTCCTAGCCCTAAGCATTTCCGTATTCAAACACAGGAAGGAACCATGAGAAATAATATATTTAAGGCTTAGGTGTATCAGTACTGGTCTCAGTGTGACAGACTCCTATCATTATGGTATATCATCCTGGTGCACTAAAAAGAAATGGGCTTCTATACAGGTACTAGAGAACTTACACACTGCATACAAACAAGTATGGTGTTTTCCATTCAGCCTTATAGATGACCAAGGTGTTTGTGGGGAAATTCGGTTCTACCCATTACTGCCTTGGGATTGTGGGTTCTCTTTTTTGGCCACAGTGAGGGAACTGGCACGTACGTATTGAGAATTGGTGTTAGATGGAAGCGGCTGCTGCCCTCCCTTTTGTCCCAGCAGCTCACTTAAGTCATGGTCAAGAGGTCGATACAACCCAGAACTCCTGAGTATCAGTTCCAATGCTGGCACCTGCAGCACGGTTTAACTCACAGAAGCACACAGGTTGCCAGCAGCACAACTGATGGTGTACACAAATGCAAAAAACAGGTATCCTGCCAGCCCAAAGTATGGTGGACCTTGGCATTTCATCTGGGTGTGGAAGTGGTTGCTGGGGAGAATGAAAATAGACAGGTACTCACATACACTCATGCAGAACTGTGGGATTTAAGACCTTGGTTAAGAATTCATCCTCCCCTCCCCCGCTGCACACAGGAAAACAAAAACAGGTTTACTGAGGTAAGATGTTCCTTTGTTTTCTGCAACCTTGGGTCGGGCCCCTAAAATGCCCTAACTGGTCCTTGGAACCTGAGACGACTAACCGCCCCCCTCCACTTCCTCCTCTTCCATCTGGTGCTGGGGTATAAAAGCCAGCCCCCAGAGCAAAACAGAGAGCCTTCTTAACATCAAGCAAGAGTCCTGTGTTGTTAATCCCAACACTTTCCACAGATTCTCGGTCCCCGGCTGTGCAGGCGCAGCACAGAATCGACCTTAGTCCTTGTCATTGGAGCCATCTCTTTATTCTCTGTCCTAACTAGTAACTGTTGAAAAAAAAATCCCAATTCAAAGCCACCTTGTACCCATCTTGTTTTTTTTACCAGGTTTTGAACAAAAGAAGAAATTATGATGTGTTTTCTACCACTCATATGCTACCTGTAACCTGTCCTTGCTCTGTCCTACCAAGCAGGGGCCTCCAAACACAGAGGAGGGACTGCGACAAGGACAAAAATCCTCTTTCCTGGGTCAGGGTCCCCGGGAAGCCAGCATGGGAAGGTCAGAGCTGGAAAAAGAACATGACTAGAGAAGCAGACTATGAACTGTGTCTGTTGATGGCCCCTGACTCACCACCACATCCTCACTACCTTTTCTTCAACATAGGACTCTGATGTACTTGGGGGACAGAGGGATGACTCTGTCCTTAAAGGTGAACAGGGGGGCCAGGCTGGAAAATGAGGAGAGTCAATCCTTTGATCTAATGCATGAATGAGTATGTATGAGACCCAAGGTGTCCCAGTAAGCCCATGCCTCAGCATATGAAGAGGGAATCAGTCTCTTTCCACATCTTTCTGTGGAAAGAGACATAAATTACGGCTGTAGGACATACCTATCCAGCACCTGCCTGCAACTAGAGCCAATGTGGAGAAACGGACCAACGCCACATCCTGGGAACACTGGACACCTGAAGCAACTCTACGGTCCGGGCCCACCAACATTCCATCAGGGATGTGGCAAGGGCTGGTGAAGCTCCACCCCTTTCTGAGCTATAGGTAGTTAGTGGTCCACTACCAGAGGAGGGGGTCACATCCTCGGTGGTATAGCCATTGGTAAGCTGCCCTTCCTCAAGTGCACAGTTGCCCCATCCCATAATGTTCAAGCAAGAAACCCTAGTTAAATGTACTCACATACACATACAACACACACACACTCACACATGCACATACACACAACACACACACATTCACACACATACACACAACACACACACAAACACAACACACACAGAGAGTAGATAGGAATTAAGAGGGGACAAGGCAGTTAAATTTGGTCTTATTTATATATGAGAGATCTAACACACCTGGATAATGGCAAAAAGAAAGCCCTAGGACAGACACAGAGGCTTTTAGATGGTTCACTCATATATATTCATAGAAAATAAAGGGATATATATATATATATATATATATATATATATATATATATATATATAACATAAAATTCTCAGCAGCAAGAAGAAGAATTTATACTTGAAACTCTGGAATGTGAACCCTGAGACAGTCAGGGAAAGACACACCTAGACACAATGGCATCTCCTAAACTGACTGGTCCAGTTACTGTACTCCTCACTTGGGGAAACCCCTACCATGTGTGCCAGATGCTGCACATCTGTGGTCAACATTGTTCCTTTAAAGAATCACAGGGATTCTTGTGTGGGTAAGCCACACATTCTCATTAGCTGTGGTCAGGAGGGGTGCCTCCCTCCTCCAGAGGAATTCTAGCTGACAGACTGCTCTAGGGCATGTCTTTTAGGGAAACTGATTCATCTTCTCTCTTGGCTGGCTGTGGGGGATGCACACCTGTGTCCTAAGATGACTTCAGAGAAAGAAAGGAAACAAAAGACATTATTGAGGCCCAGCTGCCTCAGCAGACACTTCCACAGTGGTCAGACTCAAAGGCAGCCTTGCCGGGTGGGCAGGCAGCAGTGGCCTTATTTACACCCGGTGCCTGGGAAGCCCTATTGGAGGCTAATGCTCTGCGTTTGGTCCTAACAGACAGCTTGGGTTGGGGGAGTCTGACATCTGGGATTAATTTGGTCCCCTATTCCTCCTTCCCCTCTACATTCTTCAGCCATCACAGAATGCAAGTTTCCCAGAGATGCTTTGAAGGTGGAGGCCCAAACAGGGTAGGGTGGTCACAGCCTACTAACATTTAACCAAAGAGAAGTCTGCAGTGTGCACCTAAGAGGAGATGGGGGAAATGAGAAGGAAAAAAAGAACAATAAGTTTGACCCTGCACGCTCCCACAGGCAGACACCCCCAAAGCAGTGTTTTATAGTGTGTGAGAATCTGGGGTTCCCACTTGCCCCTTGTATCTAATGAGCACCTTAACTTGATAGTGGGTGGGGTTTTAATACATTTTTAAAAAGCAGAAATTGCCCTTGGGGGGGGAAAAAAAAAAGGTAGCAAAATCGGAATGGCCTAGTGCACTAAAGGTGATCACTTTTCATCTTAATTAGCATTTCTATTACTGAGAAGAGATTCCACTCTAACTCTCATAAAGGAAAGTATTTAATTGGGGCAGGCTTACAGTTCTGAGGTTTGGTTCATGTCATCATGGTGGGAGGCAAGCCAGCACACAGACAGACACAGTGCTGGACAGGTGGGAGAGAGTTATATACCCAGATCAGCAGGCAGCAGGAAGAGAGAGTCACTGGCCCTGGCTTGAGCTTCTGACAGCTCCAAGCCCATTCCCAGTGCCATACTTCCTCCAACAAGGCCACACCTCCTAGTAATACCACCCCCTGTGGGGCTATGGGAGCCATTTTCATTCAAACCACCACATTCCACTCCTTGTCTCCCGTAGGCTTATAGCCATACCACAGTGCAAAAATGAATTCAGTCCAACTTCCAAAGTCCCCAAAGTCTGTAACATTCAACGTCTCTTCTGAGACTCACGGCAGTCTCTTAACTGTAATCTCTGTAATATAAAAACTAAAAAGCAGATCACATGCTTTCAATATAAAATGGCATACTGGACCGAAGCAAGATGGAAAACCAGCTGTGCAAACTCTCCTAACTCTGCATTTTCATGCCTGGTGTCAAAGTAATCTTCAGATCTCCAACTCCTCTCAACTTTGTTGACTACAGCACACTTCTTTCTCTTGGGCGGGTTCGACTCCCTGTTACCAGCTCTCCTCAGCAGGTGTCCCATGACTCTGGCATCTCCAGCATCTTGGGGTCTCCAAAGCAATGCAGACATCACCTCCACAGCTTTGCACCTTTCTGGGCCTCATGCCTGAAACACACCTGGCCTCATTAACTTTCCTTAATATTGGAGGGAGTTTCCATAACCCTCTCTTATATATAAAGGGGGAACCACCTGGCCAAAGCTACCAATGTCTGCAGCTGGCTAGGGATGGACATGCGCCCCTCATTCAAATGTATTTTAACAACAAGCTTTCTGTTTTTGACAGTTTCCTTCACTGCCTAAACTTGGCTGTCCTGCAACTTGTCCTGGAACAAGACCAGTCTGGCCTTGAACTCAGTGGTCCACCTGCCTCTGCCTCTCAAGTGCGAGGATTAAAGTATGCATCACTGTTATGAGCAGTTTCCTGTCAGCCTGGTCCCAGAGTTGTCAGTCCCAAAATAACACACAGAGATGCTGTATTAGATATAAATCTGTTGGCCTGTTACTAGTGTTTGTTATTGGCTAGCTCTGTCTTAAGCAATAACACATTTCTATCAATCTAAGTGTTTCCACGTGTGATGGGAGATGGCATTCTGTAAGTATGTTTCTCATACTGGTTAATGAATAAAGCACTGTTGGCCAATAGGAAACCAAGACAGGCGGGACTAGGAGACAAGGAGGAGAAAGGAAGTAGTAGGGAGAAGATCCAAGATGGAGGACAGAGAGAAAAGAACGCCAGCCCCTCTCTCCAGTAAGATAAGACCACGTGGAAGTACTTAGATTAATAGAAATGGGTTAATACTTAAGACAGAGCTAGCCGATAAGAAACTAGTAACTGGCCAATAGCATTATATCAAATACAGAGTCTCTGTGTGTTATTTGGGGCTGGCGTGGTGGTGGGACCAGGCTGGCCAGCAGGAAAAACCTTACTCATAACACAAGTGGTCTTGGCTTACCAAGAATGCCGGACATGCATCTCCTTTGGTTGCTACATCTCTGCAGAGAAGAGAGAGATTTCCTGTTTATCCCTGCTTATATTCTGATTCTGCCCAACTACATCACTTCCTGCCTGTCTGTGCAGACTTCCAGACCTCTATGGTTAGCTAGTGGCAGTATCCGCCATGCTACGTCACTTCCTGCATGGCCAACCGGTGTTTTATTCATCAACGAATAAGACAAACATATATACAGAAAAACATCCCATTTCACCACACCACACTCGGCCATAAGCTGGCCTTTAATTCCTTTTCACAAATTGGAAGCTTAGCTGGGGGGGGGGGGGGGGAGGGGGTCTTGCTCAGAGGTCACTGTTCCCTTTATTCCACTTAGTAGCAGGCTTTTCTTTAAATTTTTTCCTGATGCCATTTTCTCCTCAAACTGAACATTTTATATTTTTCCTTGCTCAGCTTGCTCATTTTCATTATAGATTTGCATAAGTGTGGCCACTAATAATCAAACTACACGGTCAGTATGAGGATATCTGGAAATCTCCTCTGCCAAAGATGTAATGCTTCAAGTTGACAGATTTTTTTTGGGGGGGGGATTAGGGCAGAAAGAAGCCACATTCTTCACCAAACTATCCTAAGCGCAGTCTTTAGGCCACACACTAATATTCTTCTCCTCTGAAACCTCTTTAGCTGGATTCCACAGTTCTAATCACCCTCAGAGCCACTGTCTTCCATGATCCTGCTAGTCTGGCCCAATAAGCCCTGCTTAAAGCATTCAACTGCTTTCCTAACCCAAAGTCCCAAAGTCCACATTCCTCCAAACAAAAACACAACAATACCCCACTCCTGGTACAAACTTCTTACCAGTTAAGATTTTATTACTGCGAAGAGACACCATGACCACCGAAACTCTTATAAAGAAAAACATTTAACTGGGGCTGGTTTAGCCCGTTATTGCCAGGGCAGAAAGCATGGTGGCACACGCTGGATAGATAACAGAGAGTTCTACATCCAGATCAGCAGGCAGCAGGAAGAGAGAGTAATTGGGCCTGGTTTGAGTTTTCTGAAACCCCAGAGCCCACCCACAATGACACACTTCCTCCAACAAGGCCACACCCACTCAAACAAGGCCACGCCTCCTAATAGTGCCGCTCCCTATGAGCCTATAGGGGCCATTTTCATTCAAATCACTACACTTCTCCATCATCACACATGACAGGAATTCAAAAGCTTCCACTGTTGGCTGTCCTCTAAAAACTGATTCAAGGACCAGAGCTTTCCATCTGTGGCATTGCCCTACTGAACAGCCCAAAGGGAAAGAGGAGATACCTCAGAGTACAGTCCCCAGGAACCAACTCTGAGATGGGAAGAGTGCAGGACAGGTAGTTGGGAGTGTTCAGGATTCACATCTGTGTTAGGGCAGCAATGATGAAGATTAGGTAGAGGGGTAAGGAAAGATCTCCATCAAACCCTTGGACAGCTCAAGAGCCTGGTGTTGGGGTCACTTTCTCAGTTGTTTTTGTTGGAGCAGGACAGTGAGGGACAGAATAGCACATCTTGAGCAGCCAAGGACAGACGTCCATCGCTACCAGTGGAGCTGGATTGTTACCGCGGCACAAAGCGACTAGAACAGAAGTCGGCAGCTGTTCAGGAAACAGTTCAGGGTTTGCAAACTGTTCACTTGGTCATCTTACTTATCTTTGTTGTGGTGTGAAAAGAAATACAAGCAAGACAGGAGCAAAGGAGTGGGGCTTCGGCCCAATAAAATTTCACTGTGAAGGAAGTGGTGGACGATGTTCAGAGTCTTAGGAAAGACTTAAAGTGGAAGTCTGGAAATGTTTGAGAGCATCCAGTCTGTCCGTATTCCACTGAGCTAAGAAGCCCAGTCACGGGGTCACTCAACTGCAAAGGACAGGAGATGGGATCTTTTCTTGAATTTCAAAGAAAATGGATGGGATTTGTGGTATTCTTTTAATGGTCTATACTCTTCAGTCTTCCTGCTCTGAGGGAGCTCCTCCACCTTGGTCTGTTAGGAGGGTTGGCAGTCCAGAAAGTGTAGAGGTGACTGCAGAAAGAGTTCCAGGAGCAAAGACTTCAAGGCCAAGGAGAGACCAGAGAGATAGGAGATGGCCAGGAAGTGAGGAGGGGTCACATCCAAGTAATACAAAATGTGGCCTTTCCCTGTGTGTAAAGAGAGGACAAAAGTCCTGCCTGACTACTGGTGCTGAGGAAGAAAAACCCGCAAAATGGCTATCTGGCCAAGAAAATAGAAAGAATGTTCTCTACCCAAGTCCCCTTATGATGACGTCGGTGGAGGCGTGGTCTACAGGACTGCTACTGGGACAGGGTTCACGTCCAGGGCCTTGGTGCAGTGTCTGGGTACCACTAGACCCATCCTACTCCAGCTTTAACTAGCAGCACAGCCCCCACAGATCCCACCATTTCCTACAGGTGCTGCACTACCCACCAGATAATGCCAAAACACCTCTTGCATTGAAGACAATATTCTACCATGATACAGGCCTCACTTCTTCTACACATAGCTATTAATAAACAATTAATACACACTTTACTTCAAACGCCAGCCCTCAGATTTTCCAAAGCACTTTTCCAGACAAAGGAGACAACTCACTGATAAAGATTGCCATGCAATTACAAGAACCGGAGTTCTATCCACGGAACCCGAGTTCTATCCAGGTAGAAGCCTGGTGTGGTGGCATGCATTTGTAATCTCCACACTGAGGAGCCAGAAGGTGGCCACCTTGGGTTCACTGACCAGCCAGCCTAGCTCAGTCATCCAGTCCCAGGTAAAAGTAAATGGCCTTGCTTCTGAAACAAAACCAAACCAGGGTAGATGGCACCTGGAGGCTGACCTCTGACCTTACATACATGTACACATATGTGCACAGACACATACTAACACTTAAAAAAAATACTCTTCCTTTAGTGAGAAAGTTGCTCCATGCCCTGATTTTAGGATAGAATCCCCAGGTGAACTGTCACCACACATCGAGAGAATGGTGACAAGCACCAATGGGCAATTGGACAGCCATGGGTTCAGAACTCAGCTCTGCCACATACTAACTCGGAGTAGCTAGTTATGTATACTTCCCTTTTAAAACTGTGTTTATTTTTGTGTGTATGGGTTTGTGGCAGTGTGAATGCCATTGGCCCCAATAAGATCATAGGAAGTGGCGCTATTAGGAGGTATAGCTTTGTTGGAGTAGCTGTGGTTTTGTTGTTGTTGTTGGAGGACGAGGAGGAGGATGAAGAGGAAGTGTGTCACTACGGGGGTGGGCTTTGAGGTCTCCTTTGCTCAAGCTTCACTCAGTGTGACACTCAGACCACCTCCTGTTGCCTAAAGGTTAGCATGTAGGACTCTTTAGCTCCTCCTCCAGCACCATGTCACGCCGTGATGACAATGTACTAAACCTCTGAAGATGTGTGCCACCCCAATTAAATGTTTTTCTTTATAAAAGTTAATGTGGTCATGATGTCTCTTCACAGCAATAGAAACTCTAACTCAGACAGGGTATTTTGTTTGCTTGCATGTATACATGTATAGCACATATGTATGTGCAGTGCCCACAAAAAGGGGCATCAGAGCACCGGGGACTAGAGTAACACACCATTGTGAGCCCAAATTCCTGTAAGGGCGGTCGGTCTTGCTGAGGCATCTCCCCAGTACCCATTGCCTGTACCCTGTTGAGCCTCTGTTCCTCCATATTTAAGACAAGATGATAACTGTGTGCAACTTACAAGGCTTCAGCAAAGTTGAAAGTACTGTAGAGTATGCAAAGCTCTCAGCTGCTGACAAATGGCAAATCAATTCAATAAACATCGAAAGTCATGAATTATTAATAGTACCACAGCGTTAACCTCCAAAGCGTGCTTGCTTGTGCGGAGCCTTTTGCAAGCCACCGCATCTCCTTGACTTTGATTACGACTTCTACAAGAATGTGGATAATCAGACACGAGGAAGAGTTTCTCCCACTCTTGTAATTAAAATTAAATGCAAAGTGATATTCAACTTACCTGGAAGGCTGTGAGAATAAACTACCTGTCACAAAAAAGGGTGGAGGTAGCATGTCCCGTTGCAGATTAGCAAGCATGAATAAGATACTGTGTTTGTTCTCGTTTGCCCGGGAGCTGCACAGCTGAAAACCACCAGAGGTTGACTTCCCACAGTCCGTGGGTTGGCTCTGTGCTTCCTCTGCTGGTGTCTCCTGGACTCACTCCCACAGCTCTGCATAGACGGGAGGATGGACAGAGAGATCTGGGAAGGCTGGGTGCCATGAGAGCAAGCCCCAGGGCGTAAGCACACCGTCTCTGAGTGTGTGCTGAGTTCTGACACCTTATGGGCCAGAACATGTCACATAACCAAGCTGCACATTAACATGGAAAGACACCATGCACAGGCACAATAGCAGGTGGGTTCATTTGTAACACGGTTGTGACGACTGACCACAAACATCTTGCCTGTCCTGAGGCAGTAAAATGTTCACTTTGCCCCGCCAGACTGGCCATTGTCCAAAGGCCACCTCCCTGGCATATCCTGGGAAAGCATTTACAGGAGAGCCCCCAGGCTAGTTTACGAAGCGCCGTAGAAGTCTGCCTTTTTACAATCTTAGATACCAGTTGATCTAGCAGGTATCATTAGATCATTTCTTGTCATGTTTCATTAGCCTGATTCTGATCACATGGCGGATTAGTCCTTAGAGATATCCTGGAGTTACTTCTGCCCCCACAGAAATTGTCCCACTCTGGGAAGTTATTTGCCTTTTGACATTATCTGGAGGACATTGTAGCAACTACTGATTAGAGCTGGAGTAGGATGGGTTTAGGGATAACCAGACACTGCACCAAGGCCCTGGACGTGAACCCTGTCCCAGTAGCACAGTCCTGTAGACCACGCCTCCACCGACGTCATCATAAGGGGACTTGGGTAGAGAGCATTCTTTCTATTTTCTTGGCCAGGTAGCATTTTGCAGGCTTTTCTTCCTCAGCACCAGTAGTCAGGCAGGACTTTTGTCCTCTCTTTACACACAGGGAAAGGCCACATTTTGTATTACTTGGATGTGACCCCTCCTCACTTCCTGGCCATCTCCTATCTCTCTGGTCTCTCCTTGGCCTTGAAGTCTTTGCTCCTGGAACTCTTTCTGCAGTCACCTCTACACTTTCTGATCCTGCCAACCCTCCTTACAGACCAAGGTGGAGGCGCTCCCTCAGAGCAGGAGGACTGAAGGGTATAGACCTCTGAGAACATCACACCACGGTTCAGGGAGTAAGACTCGGAACTCTAGGCCTATCTCCTTGACCAGCCAGCTACCCAGAACCTGTTTATGATTGGAAGGATCTGGCACAAAACGAACGTGTAGCTCTTCTGTAAAAATGCACGGAGGGAGTCATTAAAATACTTAAAACATGAGTCTTGTCCCTTCCTCCCACAGTTTTAGTCTTATTTGCTCTCCAATGTCGTTATATGTAAAGAAAAAGGTTTTTAAAATGGAAGTTACTAGCCTGAATTTTATCATTCCTTTTTGTATAGCACAGTGTCAGTTTTAAATGTAAACGTGAGAGCACTCAACTCATATAAAGAATCATCAAGATGGCACAGTTACATGTAGGTATTATGAGTATGTGTGAGTACGTATGCATATATATGTATATTTTGTTTTCATTTCCTCCAAGAACAGTAGAAATTTTGCTCAAAACTCAGTCAGTTAATTTTATTTTGTTTCTTCATTGGGTTTGTTTGACCGATGGGAAGGTTTGGTACAGGGAATCATGTAATCTAGGCTGTCCTTGAACCCATGACCTTCTTGCTTCCATCCCCCGAGTGTGATGATGTTCTTAGCACAGGTACTGATGAATGGAAAGAGTTACAGGCTGCCCTTCCCTTCTCCTCCACCTACGCCTTCATTTACGGCTCAAGAAAGACTGTGAGATGCACTGCTTGTTATGTTCACCCAGAGGTCTTCACCTACTTCCTTGTGTCTCACTGAACCGAAAGCGTGACCTCTTGGGGTTGTTAGTGTTCCTATCCAGTCAGTCACAGACACAACGCTCTTACCTTTTACTCACTTTGTATTTTGTTGAAAAACATGTATCATACCTCTCCCCAAATTTGTTATTTGAGTATATCGAAAGTATACAAAATGACGTGACGATCCCTGCACAGGCAGAGAGTGAGGTGACCAGGCCCGAGGAGGCACAGGCAGAGTATTCAGCTCATTCTCACACTCGAGTATCCAGTCAGATTTCACTCACAGAACCACATACCCAAAGACCAAATTCTTAAGCAGAACATCAGACCCAGAGTCAGGCTCCGCACATGCCCATGGAGCTGACAACCAAAGTTCTCGAGTGTTCACAGCTGCCCCATTGGGAGCTCAGTTCACTCACTTGATTGACAGTTCCACCATCCACCCCGTTGCTGAGGTCATTCTCCTGTTGCTTAGGCTGGTTCCATGTCACCCTAACCACCACCCCAGCCCTGCATAGCATCCAATCCAGTACCATACCCTGTTGCTTTTCACTGCCAATACAGGTGCCCAGCCTGTCCATTTATGAAAGCTATCATAAACAATTGCCTATACAATACTAAGAGCCTCTTAACTGGCTCCCCGTAAATTCATGTTTTGCCCCTAACAATCCACTGTCCACTTGCTTTCGTGAATGACCAACCTAAAATGTAAACAGACCCCCCCCTTAAATATTTGCTACTGAGATCCTTTCATTCACTGACTTATTTCCCCAGACCCTTTGGACCCAAGCTTTGTCAGAGAGGCCTTTCTGGAGCGCCTAGTGCAAAATAGACCTGCCCTACACCCACAGGCAGAGAGGCGGCTCATTTCCTTTACTATCCGTATCTCCATCTGCAACTGTGTGGGGGGGTGTTTACTGTGCTGGAATATACATTCAAAGAAAACAAGACTATTTGTCTCACTCACAGCACTACATCCAGCAATTAGCATAATGTCCAGTAGGCACTTAGATTACATAAGAAATTGATGTACGGGTCCATGAAGTAAAGGGAACGACCCTGGCCAACTCCCAGGCATGGCTGAGATGATAGGGAGCTGGTGATGGCACAGAGTAGGAGGGGTAATTTTAATGATAGGAAAGTTCATTTGAAAAAGAATGGCTGGCACACATGAAATTCCTTCATATGCTGTATCACATAGGTGTACAATACTAAGAGAAATTCAAACTAACTCTAGATAGTATAGGCTGAGGTGGTTGTACCAGAAGAGCCAGTGAGAGTTTTTAGTGAACAGACATGTTTGCACAAGAGGCATACATCAAGACTGGATGGAAAACTAGGCATCAAGCCAACCCAGGCATGCATTACTAAGACTGTATCTCTGGACTCAAGAGCAAGAATGTAGACAAACTTCAGATCAAGAAAGACTTTGATTATCCAAGACTTGGTCGGTTGCCAGGGACCAGAAGACCCCTTCACAAGCATGGCTCTATATAGTGTGTAAAGCTAGACAGTGTCTGTAAAGGAGGTCAACTACAGGAAATACATAGCAATCGGGGATTCGGGTCTGGCTGGCCAGGCACAATGGCATGCCAGATAAGCAAAAGAGTCTAATGTTTAAGAGTCCAGAGCAGGCAAAGACAGTCAGGGCAGAATGACTGGAAGAGGCAAGCCTTGGGAGATGGGCAGTTTGGGGATGGAGGAGCTAGCAAGGCATTTCTGGAAGCAGAAAGAACATGAAGAGAAGCAGATGAGTGAAGTCAGTCACCATTTGAATTTCTCTTTAGATCAACATACTGTAATTACTTTCAGTAGTAATCTGGGTATGAACTCTTGCTCCCATGATCCTCTTGGTCGGTGCTAGGTGGGCAACAGTGAAGACATGGCTGTGACTGGTGTTTGTGGCACTGAAAGTCAAGCCACTCTCCAGGAAGCTGTTGAGACCACTGTGATTTCTAAGCAGACTCCTCCAGTCAGACGGGACTTTTAAAAGGAATATAAAATTTGATGTAGCAGAAGAATGTATCATAATTCGTTGTAGGTGGCATGGATAAGCATAGCTTTGTCAAAGGGTTGTTTCACCTTTATATAAGTATATAGGTCATAGTAAAAAAAAAATACTTGAAGATACAGCCGTGAGATTGGGTCATATCCAGAGTCATGCTATTAACTTGACTTCATGGGAACTGGTTATATATGAGAGAGAAGCTCCATATTCCCCTTGGATTGATTTGATGGCTGTGTTTTAAAGAGGTGTCAGGAGTGTATGCATCATGAAAATATATAGAATGCTTCTTGGACCTTCCTCTCCTTCTCTGTTCCTCTCCTATCCATTAGTAGACCTGTCAGTATGGAGCAGAGAGAGACAGAAACAGAATGGACTGATATTCAGTGCAGACACAGGGAACGAATAGGAATATGCTGCTCTGTCCTTAAAACCGGCTTTTCTCCATGGCCTGTCCTTGAATATGCTTTAGCAACAGTTGACCATGACCTTACCCTGTGCTATAGTTTGAATGTGAAATATTCCTTCGTAGGCTTGTGTGTTTGAATACTTGGTGCTTTTTAGAACAACTGTGGGGCCTTTGGGAGGTAGATCCTTGCCAGATGAACAGGGTAGATGCTCATGGGAAGATGTATAGCTGCCTCCCCTCTCTCCTTCCTGACTGTCGGTACAGCTGCATCAATATCTGCTACTGTTCCTTCTCTGCCATACTGGAAAAATCTCCCTTGAACTGTAAGCCAAAATAAACCCTTCCTTCTTTAAGTTGCATCAGTCAAAGGTTTTATAATAGCAATAGGAAAAGTAATTAATATACCCCATTTCTCCAATGGTCTTTCTATAAATGAATGACCACAGATCACCAGACAGCCATGATAAGCATATCTATAGGTTGACCAGGAACGACAGACCCTGCCTAGCAAGCTAAGCAGATTCTCAGGCTCCCAACTACTAGGTCAAGATCCTAAAAGCCAACAGCTCCCTCTGCACCCTTCCCACCCATGGAAAACTGCAGCATCTGGGTCAGGCTATTGAATAATGTCCAGTCGGTCTGGATCTGGGAGCTATGCCTAGACCATTACACTGTGGGAGGTCAGTTTCCTTTTTCCCTAAGCCTCCAAACTGAATTTCCCATTCCCTCTTTTCCCATTATAAAATCCAGCTGTTTCCTGCAGCCTCCTGCTAAGGCGTGAGCCCTGAGCTGGAAGACCCAACTCCAAGATTAGACCAGCGAGTCTTCTGTCCCTCTGCCTTCTGTACCCTTGAGTGTCTGTAGAGCTATGGAGGAGGCAATTCCTTGGCCTTCTGCTCCTCCGGTAAGCACAAGTGATGGCAGTGTTACAAGCCAGCCCTCCTGGCTTGAGGACAGTGGGATCTGGGGGTTTAAAGAGGAACCAGGGTAGATGTTCATGCAGAATGCTGACCCAATGATACCTTCGTTATCCTTGGCCCTCAGCCCACCCATAGCTTTGCCAGACACCCTGCTGCTTGCTTCCACACCTTAAAGCCACCCAGCAAGAAAAGGAGGAAGTCTTTCTGTCCAAGCAGCTTAAGCTCTTCCCTGAAAAACCAGAGCTTCAGGGGAACAGGGAGTAATAGTGACTGTGCTGAATGTATGAAATCCTATGTGCCCACGATGGCTCGGAACTATATGCTTAGCTTGCCTACTTCCAGCACCACTGGCTCTCTGGGCTGGTCCATCCTAAACTTGTGCTTCTGGGGCAGCTAGGTCCAGGACAAAGCAGTGTGGTCTCCCAAGAGCTCCTCCCCCATTCAGATCTCTGGGAGGGAGTCTAGACACCATGGGCCTTCTCAGCCATCCCGAGGGGATACCTCAGACTTCTGTTCAGACCCCCACCTCCCACTTTGGTGCAGCCAGACTTGAAACCCTTGCTTTTCAGCTACACCCCCAGCCAAAGAGAATGCAAGAAACTTCTAGTCTTCTTCATGAGACCAAAAGGTCTTCCTACTTCCTCAGGCCTCCATGTTAACACCCTTTCCTCCAAGTTCATAAAAATAAGATGACATACCAGGCTGTATACTCGGAGATGGATGGACAGGCTTGCTGTGACAAAACGAAATGCCTATCAGCTGGGAGAGCTAATCCTCAGGGAAAAAATGGGAAGGAAGCTGGGAAGAGAGTGAGGTTAAGGTGTGGAAGGAATGCTCACAGTGACAACTGGCTAAACACTCCTTAGAAATGTCATCACCTTCCCTCATAGACCATCCTCCCTCGTGCCAACTGAGGGAGTTCTGAGGGTTACCCTGCTTCACCTTGGACCCACCTCAGCCCCAGGCTATTCTTTATGTCAGGCAACTCACTGCCAAGTCTCAGTAAGCCATAAATAATGGTAAAATGAAGATTATCTGATAGATGCTGAATAGTTCAATAAATCAGCCTAATTAGACATATCCCTGCTCTAACCAAAGGGACCAGTCAGCATGTATACAGCTAGGCTCTGCTGGCTCAGGTATATCTGGCTTAACTTCCCTGCTTCCAGCACTGGTAGTTGTCTGAGCTGATCTAACCCAAACCTGTGAGTCTGGGCCAGACAAGGGGTTGTAGCAACAGAGGGCATGCATTTGACCAATCCGCAGGTCATATGATCATGCATCACTATTCTAGCATCATAACAGACTCTGTTACCTCTGTTTTGGTCCATTCTGGTCCCAGCTTCTCATGCTCTAGCCACACTGGCCCCTATGCTTCTTGGGCGAACTGGAGACATTTGGTGTTGATACTGAAATGTCTTCATAGATGTGCCTTTTTGGTTCATATTAAAATAGGAAGAAAAAACAACCAAACAAAGACAGACTTGACTTGAGCAAACTGCTCCATCACAGTTCTGTTCAGAGCAAAGGGGCTAAATCCAGAATAAAATAACCTGGATCACACAAAAGAAAAAGTCCCTTCTTTTCATGATGTATCTCTTTAGCATCGCCTGCTATGATAGTGTGTATTTTGTATTTATCTCTCCAAAAGCTAAGTCCCATGAGAGAAAAGACCTTGATTTTGAGGGCTAATTACTCACCACCGTACTCCAGTGACCAGGACATTCAGTACAATCTATACAGTAAGTGGGTGGCTTAATGACTATCCCTGATCACATCACAACATAGAATGACAAGTGAAATGCCCAAAAGCATGAATACAAGGGGTAGAAATATGCACACATGCCCCACACAAAGGGGACTGTAAGTATGTGTGATAATGATATTAATGTTGATCATAACGGCTCCCAGCCATGCCTCTCTACGCCCCCTAGGGTATCCCTTTTTAAGTAGGACCCTGGCCAATGTCCGACACACATGATTCCACACAGAACTTTCACTCGTTAAGTAACTTGGCAAAGTCACCACTTGGTTAAGGATGGAACCAGGACCTGAGGTCAGATCTGTCTGTCTGCAAGCCCCTGGCAGCCTCTGAACACTGACATCCCATTTACACATCTGTCTATTCCACAAGATGCTGGTGTATTAGATGAATTCTCTTGACTGTCTCCTCACTGTCACTAAATTAGAACTTAGGATCTTAGGAGCTGTGTCATTTCCGTCTCGTACTCCAAGCACAGTGTAGAGCTACGAGCTTCACAGGGCACTTTTGCAACAAACACATGGAACAAACAGACAACTGCAATCTAATACACTCACAGAGGAACAAATGAAAGCCGCCTAACACACTCACAGAGTGACAACAACAGACTAACACACTCAGGAAACACATGACAAATGATGCCAGAGAGACAGGCAATTCAAACAGACATGGCCAGGAGGATCTGCCTGGCTCCGCATCTCCCTTTCAGAGGGACAATCTTATTGTTCCTCATATTTTCGATTTATTTGCAAGCTTCATTGCAACTTGAATGTTGCATGAGTAAAGAAACTACAGGGGAGGGGGCTGGAAAATGGCTCAGTGGCTAAGAGTGCTTGCTGCGCTTCCAGAGGACTCCAGTTCAGCTCCCAGCACCTCTGCTGGATGGCTCACAACCTGTAACTCCAGCTCCAGGGGACTCAACACCCTCTTCTGGCACCTGTGGCTCACACACACATACACGCACACGCGCGTGCGCACACACACACACACACACTCACGTGTGTGTGTGTGTATATATATACACAAAACATAAGTAAATCTTTTAAAAATGGGTTCTTAATCTGGTGTCTCCTTGAATGTTAAAGAGATAGATATTGCTCTGACTTAAATGCACTCTCTAAAATTCATGTTGAAATTTCACTGTTACTATAGCATTATGTGGAAGTAAACCCGTGAGAAATGGCTAAATCACAAGGGCGCTATTGTTGGGGAGAAAGGGTAGTTATTGGGGTAACAGGTTTCCCGGCAAGAAGAATTGAGTCCAGCACATGCACGCCTCAACCCTTCATACCCACTTGCTCTATTTTCATGAGCAAAGCAGGACAAAGGCTCTACCCAGTAGATCTGAAGGAGAGCAAGGAAGGGTGTATAGAAAGGTTTTGAGAGAGAACAGGAAGGAGGAAATTATGTAATTGCATTATAATCCCCAAAGCTAAAAGAAATATTTTTAGAGGCGCTGGCCAGATGTTGGCTCTATTGTAGATTTCCCAGAGACCAGAATCACAAGCTAAACCTCTCCGTAAACTGCCTACACCAATATTCAGTTCCACCACAAGAAATGAACTGTGATGACTTAACCTAGACGTGTGCATTTGAGATGGATAACGCCCACCACAGAACTACCAAGCACCACAGACTACACCGTTCCGGGCCAGAATAGCAGGTGCAGTATCTGATATACACCTAATTCCTACCAGGCATAGAACCGTGTGGCTCTTGGCAGGCTAGTAAAAATGACCTCTGTGTATTTCACTAGGCTGTAATGGTTTGTGCTTGTTATCTTATTGGATCCCACTTTAACTCTGTAAGCATCCATAGCTGAATTCATTCACAAAGTGAAAGGGCTCCTTTAGGTAACCTGCCTGATCCCCACAGAGAGAAGAAGTCATAGAGATAGCTTCAAAGCTTTTGCCACCATGTTGGATTCTGCCTGGCCAGCTCCTTGTACCACAGGCCTTCTGCCTTGGTAGCAGCAATGGTCCTGCAAGTCCTGAGATGCCAGGAGCTGTCTTTCTAGAAAGGATTTCTGGTGCAAGGCAGCCCTAAAGGTGGCATTCCATCTTCCGAACTACTCCAGTGTCCCAGAGATCCCAAGGACAATGCAGGGGAGCACATGGAGACTCTCGGCCAGGGAGACCAAACTCTGAGCTTTATTCTTTCATTATAAATGTTGGCTCCCTTCAAAATGTGGAGACTCTTCTTATCTAGGAAGAAGCTTGAGCCGAGGTGAAACTGCATGTTGATGAGGCCCACACATGGGAGTTTGACAGAGTTGGGTTTTGAGCTAAAGCTAGCTGGTTTCCTAACTCATCTGGGTGACTGCCCCAAATAGCTTTCAGCATCCAGAAACTACCAGTCACGCCTCTCCGCTGTCCACCTAATAATCAGAGCCATGGTGATCACGTGGTGGGCACTGACTCTTTGCCCCCACATTATTCTCTTTATTTGAGCCTTTTGTCAGTGCAAGGAAGTAAGAACTGCTAGCCACATCCTACTGCCAAGGGAAGTGAGGCTGAAGCAGAAAAGCCAAGGTAGAGGTGGGATTTGAACACGGGTCTGGCCATTTCTAACAGTTAGACCCCTCCAGAAATGGTAATTTTATATCTACGACTCCTTGGGCCCTTGTTCTTAACCAATAAACTTCATTTTTAAAAAAGATTTTTGTTCTATTTTTATGTGTGCATGCAGTGTATGTGTGTACATACATATGTGTGCACATGTGCATGCGTGTATATAAAGACATGTGTATGCGCGCGTGTGTGTGTGTGTGTGTGTGTGTGTGTAGGCCACGGGTAAATTTCAGGTGTCTTCCTGAGTTGCTCTACACATCGTTTTGTTCATGAGTGTGGGTGCAGGCATATGCATGTCACAATGTATGTGTTGGAGGGAGGGGTCAGAGGACAACTTAGCCCCCACTTTGTTTGAGACAAGGTCTCTTTGGTGTTCACCACTGTGGCCACGAGGCTGCAGGCTCATGTGCTCTGAGGGGTCCTCCTGTCTCCACCCCACATCTCGCTGGAGAGTGCTGAGGTTACAGATTCACACAGGGTCACGCCTGGCTATCCATGTGTTCAGCAACTCCTCACTCAGCCCCTCATGTTTGCCCTGTCCTCGGCTCTCTGCTCTTTTCCACAGAAGTGTCAGAGAGCATCCCCATGAGGACTTATAAAGAGACATTGCCGGAATGGCATCCTCTCATTAAGGAAAAGTGTGTCTTTGTCGAGTAGACGCTGTTTAAATCGTCAAAACAACAGCTCTGGTAAACACTCACAGAAAAGCAGATGCTGAACGCCCTTTGTGTGTCAGTTTAGATCCCCGTGGAGTTAGGTTACAAAACTTAGAGAAACCAGTCAGGACATGAATAACTCAAAGATATGGCTCTAGGGGTTTTCCAGAAATAATCATGCGACACCATTGTCATTAGCACCGACAGTTTCAGAGTAGAGCTTACACATTAACCGAGCTGGCAAGCGCTTCAGGGGAGAATTTGAATTGAGAATGATTGTGAGCTCTGCCAGGGGTCTCTGCTGTGTGGTGCTTTTGTTATAAATGTTCTTGCTGCATCCTATGGCTCATGGAGAGCCATAGGATGTCCAGTTAGAGATAAGTAAAGTAGGGTTCAGATGCTAAGCTGTATGGATGCAATCTGGTGGAGAGCCTATTATTCTTAAACAATGATGATGGAAATTGCACTCCCCTCCACCAGCTCAGGTTTCAACTCCCTGTATTTTAGAAGGGATGCTAGAAAGGCCGCTCAGTGGCTGTGCTGTGAAGTTGTACGATGCCAAAGAACTGTCCATCTAAAGAGTTGACTGTTGACTCATGAGACACAAGGATACAAGCTTTGGTGGCCCACTGGAACTTCTGTGCAAATTCCAAACCCGTGTCTCTTCTCTGAGCTGATCAATCCAGACAAACACATAGCTAAGCCTAAGACCGGTCAAGCCCTGTCCGTGCTCTGGGTCTCACACCCCTTGGGCTAGACACTCTTGTGCAAAGCACAGACTGCATGGTCAGAGAGGCAATCAATCCTAAAGGTGCTATTCCATGAGGGTGACCAGGGTGGTGAAATGGGTTGAGAAAGAAGACACTCCAAGGGAACAACCAAAAAGGTCCACTCATTTGCAATCACAATGTTTGTAAGATTTATTTTGTAAGTGTGGGGGATTTGCCTGCATGTGTACATGAACCACTTGCATGCCCAGTGTGTGTAGATTCAGAAGAGGGCATCAGTTCTCCTGGAACTGAAGCTACAGAGGGTTGTGAGCCACCGTATGGGCTCTGGGCACTAAACCTGGGACCTCTGGGTGAAGTCATCTCTCCAGACCCAAATTTTTACTTCTAATGACGCAAGTTATGAAGCTGTATGTCATTCTGGGTAATCTGGTGAAATCTTATACTGCCCATTGCATTCATCCAGAGACATGAATTATCTTCTGAGCAGCGTGTCTATGCTGTATATACTAGCTACCTTCTCATCAGTTAGTAGTCATCTTGGTCATGGGATCTACTTTTATGGTACCATAGTGCTCAGATTCAAGTAACTTTTATTTAGTTAATAATAGCCCCAAAGCCTAAGAGTGTCAATGCTGGCAATTATAGTATGCTGTATTTGTTATTTCATTATAAATTATCACTATTAACCTGCATGTGCAGTTGACCACATTCCAAATCTCTACAGTCCCCAGAAAGCCCAGCCCCACCTCTCCAGTACCCACACACACCGTCCAGCCCTACTCCTTCCCAACACTCAACTGTGTTTGTCCTCATTAGACAGATACAAGATCTATTTATTTGTGGTTAAGAAGAAGATGTCTATAATTTAAAAAGTCAATGAATGGTTTCTTAGCAACACCATGTGTAACTTCTGAGTGAATGCCATCTCTGTAGCTCTCCTTTTTTCCTTTCTCTTTCTTCTCCTCCATCTGACCTTCACAGATCTCTCTCTATCTATCTATCTATCTATCTAAAGTAACAGAACATTTTGAGGACTTGATGAAAACTGAGAATTTCTTCTTCAGAAAATATATGTAAAGGTACGCATGTTCTGTCTCAATGCAACTTATACAGCTCAAGGGGCTGCCAGGGTCCCCCTAACCTGGCTCACAAACGCTGCCTTCACACAAGGAATACTATGCCCATGACTCCATAGCTGTCAGCCAGGCTGAGTGGAGGGTGTGATGCTGAGGCGGTACTATCCCTGGAAGATAACCGATGACCTTCGCTCATCCACAACTATTTCTTGCACCTGTCCTGTATTGCACATTCTAACCTCAAGGCGCCCATACTCTTACCGCTCCCCTGTGTCCCCTCAGTTAGTGAGAATAGTTTTCAAATGAAAGTCTGAGGAAAATGGTATAAAGATGGGAAGGCATAATCCATGAGGGCCCTCCCAAACCCAGTACAAGGGCTTCAGGATCTCCTCGCCCTGGGGCAAGCCATACCGCAACTGGGCATCCATGAAGGCCCAGGAACCTCCCATTAGTCAAGAGCAAATGCTGAGCTGCCTTCCTTCCCTGGCTTCCCCAACCCCTACACACAGCCCAATGTTGACTTCATCTCTCAGAAGTCCCTGAGACTCAGAAATATCAGTCAGTATTCCTTGTCACGTCCGTATCAAGTGAAACCTTCTTGGTCTCAAGAATAAGAAACTCAGAGGAAAGGGAAGTTGAAAGCAAATGCTATTTACTGTTTCCTCTCTGCTTTTCTTACATACCCTATTGTCCTTACAGACTTCCCAGCATGTGATTTTAAGGAGTGGGCAGGCAACTTGAGAGGCAGTCACGGGGTTGGACCCCAGCCAGTGTGACTCGGAGACACCTTTCAACTTCCCTGCACCTAAGTACATTTTACTGCAGATGAATCTGTTACATCCCCCACAGGCTTATGTACTGTGCCCTTGCTCCCCAGGTGGTGGAGCTGTTTGTGAGATTCTGGAACCCTTAGGAAAGGGGGCCTAATAGGAGGATGTAAGCTTGTGCCTGGGGTTGTAGCTGAACCCTGGTCCCTTCCTCGCTCTCTGCTTCCTGCCCATGTGGGCCACACGTGCTTTCGCCATCATGATGTTCTCTCCCAATGGACTCAGAACCGATGGTGCCAAGACTATGGTTTCCAACCTCTGAAACCCCGAGCCAAAGCCAACACTTCCTCTCAAGCGTTCTGCGGAGTGTTGTGTAACAGCAACAGGAAACCGGCGCAGAGGTAAAGTCTCAGATAGGTGAACAGATGACTGCCAAAGTCTGGGGTCCTAGCCACTCTTGAATATTAAGCCCATCGAAGTGACGGTCTTTTGGAAGGCAGGCATGAGGCAGCAGCATTTTTGTTATGTTCCCCGAGTCTAAACACAGTGGTGTGCTGAGTCTCCTAAGAGAACAGTTGGCGAACAATAACCAGATTCTAACGGCTGAAAACTCCCTCTCACCTGGAACACCCTAACATCATGACCCACCAACACATTGCTCAGATATCTTGGTGGTTTGGGTGTAAACGAGCCCCACACATACAACAGAGCAGTGTAGTTACGCTCAGTGTGCAATGAACTACGCCAACTTATGAGTGTGCTATCGTTCCACTCATTGCTTTGGAGTATAATTCTTGTTAGTATCCAAAGAAAAGTCAACTGTGAGACAGGCCAAATCAGTCCCTGCAACAGGTACTCCAGGAAAAGACTGTGCTCATGGGAGGGGACGCCTCCATGTGGGTGAGACCTGAAGGCCTTCCAGGAGACAATATGTGTGTTTGTGGGGGTGGGGTGGGGAAGGACATTGGCAATATCTAGATCCTGTACAGGTCTAGTAATGTGTAAGGTTGTGGCGGGGGGGGGGGGGGGGGGGGCAGGGAGAGAGAGAGAGAGAGAGACACGAGATGTGTACATGACTCTATCTATGAGATGGAGGCATATGTGTACCATAGCATGTGCACACAGCCTTAGCTGTGGCCCTTGCCTTCTGTATTATTTGAGACAGGGTCCTTGTTTACCACTGTGTGTTCCAGACCAGCTACCCAGTGAGCTTCCTTGGCTTCTCCTTCTCACTGTAGGAGCACAGGGATTACAAAGGCATGCTATTGTGTCTGACTTAATGTGACTTCTACGAGTTCAAACCCAGGGCCTCACACTTCAGTGGCAAGTCCTGAGCTGTCTCCCCACCCCTGTCTTTTGTTTTTAACAAAAATCAGCTTAAAATAAAAAGAAAACAAATGGAAATATGAATGGACTTCAGTCCCCAGCCTAGGCTTCTAGTAAATATCATCACCTCAATTTATGTCATTTACCACACGATATTCACACTAACCCACAAACCACGTATTACAAACAACAACAACAAAAAGCCAAAAACATGTCACTAAGGGGCACACAACTGTTTAAGAAAACACAATTGGAATCTATTCTGAAACACACTGTCACATACTCTGGAAAGATGTCAGAGTCATGACCACAAAGTCTGGGGACAGTTCCATATGGAAAGAAACTAGAGAGATGTCACAGTAAGTCCAACACATGATCCTGGACACTTCCAGACCCCCCGTAAGTGCAACATGTGATCCTGAACACATCCAGAACCCAGAGGAAGCTCTCTTGGTTGTGTTTGTTAAAATCACTGTCAAATTTTGACTAATATCTATGAGCTAGATAATTTATACAGGAATAAATCACCTAATTTTGAACATAATAAGAGGATGCATTGTCCTTAGGGAAATGTACCCTGAACTATCAACGTGTGTGTGTGTGTGTGTGTGTGTGTGTGTGTGTGTGTGTGTGTGTGAGCGCGCGCACTCATCCATGCATCCATGTGAGGATGGAGACCAGAGAAGAACTTTCAGTAACTACCCACCCTCTCGGGGGAGGAGTGGGCTCTCTCTCACTGGGACCTGAAGCACACTGGTTAGGTTAGGCTGGTCTGCCAGAAAGTTCTAGAAATCCAGTTGTTTCTGCTTCACTAGTGCTGGGATAGCAAGCCCACGCTACCACACCCAACTTTTTACCTGGATTCTAGGGTCCAACTCAGGTCTTTAAGCTTTCAAGACAAATTTTATCAGCCGAGTGTGACCTCCTCTGCCTCACCACTGAAGAGTTGAGTGGTAACAGGACACATGTCTTGTCAAGCATCTCAGAACGACATGATGGTGTGTACGGGGAACGGCAAGAGGGTGCAGCAAAAAGTTGACCTGTGGAAACGTAGGTGAAGAGTAGTCAGGAAATCTTGGCATTCTGTAACATCTTTCCTACAGATCTACAACAACTACAAAACAAACGTCTTGAAAGAGTGCACAAAAGACTCAACCCTCCCACGTCCAGGAATTCTCCTAGCACATAAGGTCCAGGCTGAACTCCTTGAGGATTTAACCTACACAGCTCTGCTTCCTTTCACAGACAGCTCTGTTGCTCATGTCAACACAGTGGAATTTTCTTTTCCAAGAGATAAAAATCCTCTCCCAACCAATCAATTAAGCCTTTTATAGGAAAAGAGAAACACTTCCAATTGAAAGACTACTCTTTTGTCCAAGTGGACATAGTCACCCCTCACCTCTCTCCCCTCTCCTAAAAACAAATGTCCATCCATGGTTACGCTCATCATCCTACACCCACTCACAGACTCCTTTCTGTCTGCCGGATTTTCACAGGCTCCTAAAGAATGTGGTGAATTCATTTGCACAAAAATCTCCACATCTTTTTCCCTTCATGTTTCCATCATCTGTGCCCTTTTCTCTAGTAGGCTGCTTAACGGCATAAACAGCGAGTGAAGGAAGGGATGGAAAGGGCTGGGGGGTGGGGTTCTTCAGCCTCTCTCATCAGCAAGAACTTAGTTAGCACCTACTGTGCACCAGCCAACAGGACCCAAGGACCAACAGGGAAAGAGGCAGATCAAGTCTCCCCTCACGATGCACACTGGGGAAGACCGGCAGACCAGCAGGAGATGCCAGGAAGGCCTGAGAATTGTGACATGGGTGGAGGGGATGTGTCATGGGAAGATCGTTTACTCTGTAGGGAGTCAAGGAAAACCTTAACCTAGATGACATCCTCATTGTTGTTTAGGTCAAAGGAAGTCGGAGAGGGAGAAGAAAGAATTCTTTTCATTCATTAAAATAAACACCCTTATTTTCTTTTGAAAAACAGCAAAACAGCACTGTCTGTTGGTGGGACTGAGAAAAGGCCAGCAGCTATTGGAAACAGTGTGGACGTTCTTCAGAAAACTGGAAATGGAGCCGCCACAGGACCCAGCAGATCCGCTCCTAGGTAGCATTGAAAGGATTGAGACCAGGCTCTTGGAGAGATTTCCCTACCTGTGTCCATAGCAACATGACTTCCAGCATCGAAAAGCAAAAGCCACCCAGGACTCAGTGGCAGATAACTAGCTGGACAAAAAGTGAGCCATGCATGCAATGCCATTCTGCCAGCCATGCAGAGCTGCACTGTGGATGAACCTTGGGGATGTCAGACTAAGTGAAGTAGTTGGCCATAAGAAGACTAGCATTGTATAATCTACTTCCATAAGGCACCTAGAGGAGGCAAATTCTCAGGAAATGAAGTCCATCCGTGGCTGCTGGGACTGGAGAAAGGGACTTAGCGGATGCAGACTTTCAGTTCTGCAGGATGGGAAACAATCTGGGGACCTAGGAGGCTGAGGGGCAGAGATGATACTCAGCAACCCACTGTGCATGGGACAGCTGCTAGGCTAAGACTGTCCCCCAAGTCCATGTGCTGGAACTCAACCCTGACACAGCAGTGTTGAGCGGTGGCGCCTTCGAGAGAAAGGACTCCAGTTTGCAGCCATCCCCGACATTTCCAAATAGATGAGGAAGGATTGGGACAGATACCACCTGACTCACAACAGCCTGTGACTCTAGCTGCAGAAGATCTGCAGCCCCCTCGGGTATCCACATTTACATGGCACCCACCCCCACAATACACACAATTTTTTTAAAAAGTGGTTGAAATGGTAAATTTCATACCGTGTGTGTGTGTGTGTTATTTTGTTTTCGTAGTAGGTTTTCCCCCCACTGAACATTGCCTGCCACAATACCTCAGCAAAAACTGCACAGCTGGTGGAGCTTCCTGGTTGGTGAACAGATACCCTGACTCCATGGGCAGAGGCTTCTGTGCTGAGGAGCCCTGCAGACCTTACACTATATCATATCGTATTTATTATAAGTGCATAATAATATCCAGGACATGGTCACTGAAAGTGCAGTGTTCTGGGTGCTGCGAACCGCCGTGGCTAGTTAGCAAACCCGGGTGAGTGGCTGTGGTGGTTCTGGCAATCGTGACTCAGCTACTAAGGACAGCCTTGTTGAGGACGTTGTCCTTTCCCCCTGGAGTTTGAGGCTGGTTCCAGGTGGCTGTCACCTGACTCCGAACATTTATACCTGCTGTCTCTGTTTGTCTCCTTCACTTGTCTGTGCCCAAAATTCCTGAGTGAAAAAGAAAGTGAGGAGAGATTTACTTTGGCTCATGGTGTGAAAGGGCCTTCACTCACCACAGAGGCGAAGACGCGATGGGGGAAACAGGGTGGCAGTGGCTGGCAGGGGAATGACCCAGGAAGCAGACCGGACAGGAGAATGTGGTACTTGGCTAAAACCTTCAAAGATCTGTCCCTAGGATCCCCGTTTTGAAGCCAGGCCCAACCTCCAAAAGGTTCTAGAGCACCCCCCGTCAGCACCACAAGTTGGGAGGTGAGCATTCGAAACTTGAGCCTTTGGGGAATATTTTTATTAAGACCAAAACATTCCGTTCTCTACAGGCTCATCAGTGTTTCATAATGCAAACCAAAGTGCGCTCAGTCAAAATCTCAAGAGCTCTCATCGACTTAAGAAGCCAAAGTTCAAAGTATCTCTTGAGACTCAAGGCAAACTCTGCTCTGTGAGCCCCAGTAAACATCCAATATATCGTAGGAAAGTAAGTCCAATACACAGTGGTGTATTCCAAAAAGAAGAATCACATGGAAAGGTCGGACCAAAGCAAAGCTAAATCCCAGCAGGGAAACCATCAAATCCCGTAGCTCTGTGTCCAGCATCTGGGGCACACAGTGTCATGATGTGAGCTTTAACAGGCTTGGGCAGCCCCGCCCTACAGCCCTGCTGCCTGCAGCACACATGACCTTTCTTGGAGACTGGCTCTACTTGGGGTCTAAAGTGTTCCCCTGCAGGCATCCCACATGCATCTCCAACATCATGGTGTTTCCATGGCAATGCAGGTTCCACCCCTGGTTCCACACAGATCCTGTTCAGGGACTCTCTCCCAGCAATCCAGTCCCGCTACCCACTGCCCGACTGCACACTCTGCTTTTTTCAAACCCTTGTCTGCATGCCTGAATAAACCAGCACCACATGGATGACATCATGTTTTGCTGCCAGTTTGGAAAGCAGCCAGGCCCCCTTGGACCATGGCAGTCTCTGAATGCCTGTGTGGCCAAACCTGGAAAGCAGTTCCTCAAGCATCCCTAATCACGCAAAGCATCCCAGCAATTCTTTTGAAATGAACGTCTTTCCAGCGATTGCATTTTCACTCCCTGGACCCTTGTCTTCCTGGCACCTTCCCTACCATCCTGGCGTAAGATGGGTTGAATCCTGTTAACGCCGCTCATCTGTTGAACAGCTGAGGTTATGATGTCTGCACTTGCTTTGTGCACAGGTTTAAATCCACTCATGCTCCCAAACTGCATGTTCCTTAGATCTTTCTCTTCTGCTTTTAGCTCTGGATTCTCGCTGTAAACCCAGCAAGAAAGAGCCAGCAATAGCCATGCTACAGGCTGGGCACTGTGCCGTTGTGAAATGTCTCCCGCTTATGTAAATTATCCTTCTTCTTTTTAATCCAGCCTCGATCAAGTGTTCAGAACATACACGGAGCACAGTGAGTCCTGTGATGGACTAGCATGTCCAGTTCCCTACCGGGTTCTTATTCCCTTCCGAAACCTCATGAGTCAGACATTCACTACCCGAATTTTATTTCAGCAGTCTGGTCTTCCATGCCCACCGGAGTCACTCATTGTTAAGCAAAGATCACAACAGTCCTGGGCTTCCCCAGCCCATATCTCCAATCCCTTCTCATTCCTTCTACAATCCAGTTCTAGAGGCTTACGAACCACAATGGCTGAGTTTGATCTCTGCAACCAAGCACGAACCATAATGGCTAGGTTTGATCTCTGCAACCATGGTCTGCGTTAGCTGTTTTTGTGTCGCTGTGACAAACAGAGGCAATGTAAGGGAGGAAAGTGTAAAAAGTTTGCAGTCCATCACTGTTAAGAAAGCGCATGGCAAAGTGACTCAGTCCACAGTGGCAGCAGTGTGCGTAGCGATGATGGATATGGTGACATATCAGAAATCAGAGAGGGCACTAGAACCAGGGGTGGGCAGTAACCCTCAAAGGCCCACCCCTAGTGACCTCCCTCTGCCACCCAGGCTCCATCTCCATGGGCTCCGAAAGACACGATCCCCTGGGGAGAGATTACATTTAAACCATCATGGTGTCGAGCTCAATGTCAATTGTGGGGAAACTGGCTTTAAAATGTGTGCATACATGTATGCTGGTGTCTTTATATAAGACAGTCGCCATTCCCATTTTACATAGGAGAACCTACATTGAGAGAAGTTGGCATTCCCCAGGTCACACAGTAGATAGCAACAGAGCCCAAATCCACACAGAGATTGCTTAACTGCAGAGTCCAAGCTCTTAACCCAGGGTGACAGTTCCCCGCCCCCTGGGCATGTGGATGAGGCTTTTCATGTCAGGCAAGGCCCAGTCATGCCATCACTTGATCCCCAGTGTTTCCAGCCTCCTTTGATCATATATACCTGTGACATGTATTTAAAAGGCTTCCCAGACCCCTCCTTTGAAAAACCTAGTGCAGACAGCTTGGGGTGGATCCTGGGGGTTTGTTTGTCTAAAAAAAGTATTCCAGGCACTTGTGAGACCCAGGCAAGCTTGGCAGACTGCACTGTGCCAGCCTCCTTATTCGGGTTATTATTACTCTGCCCTATAGCCCGGCCCTTCTGTGGCTGTCTTAGCACTCAGAGCATCTTATATGGAACATTCCCATATAGAGGTTCTGCACAGCTGGATGTACCTGCTTTCCAGTGAATCCACTGTGATCCATCTCACCCTTGGAGGGTATCAGTGAGCTCAGCAATACGAATCCAACTCCAAATTCAGAGGTGACTCCTCCTTGCCCCTTGAGCCTTCCTACATTCTCTAGCCCACCATCCATCAAATGCCCCAGGGATCTTTGAAACATATTACTCTGCTCTCTTCTTGGCTCCTTATTTACTCATAATCATTTGCTAGTGAGTTCTTGTTTGCTTGTGTTTTGTTTTATTTTTGATATGGAGTCTAACTCTATAACCAAGGCTAGTCTGGATCACTATGTAGCCCAGGCTACCCTTAAACTCTTGATCTTCCTACTTGGACTTGGACCTACACATCTCATCTTCTTTACACTGTTGAAGTATAACACACTCCATTTAGTATCAACACTGTCTACATTCATTCTCTATCTCTTGACCTATGTAAGCTCCCCAGCGGTAGGAGGAAGATTCAACACTCAACAACAACAAAAATAATGGCTACAATTATGTCCCATCTCAAGTGCTTTTCAGGAATGTTGCCACAGCTTCAAGCCATGGGGATTCATTCCCCTTTTCTAAATATGGGTTCACATTCCTGACTATTTCAGCTAGTGGAGTATGCAGAAGTAGAAGCATGTGATGTCCGAGAGCATTTCCTAAAAGGCAGTTCAAAAACATCCTGCCCACTGTGATAACTCACTCTGCATCTCCAAACCACCCACAAGCAATCAACTTCCCTAGGCCATCTTGCTGGAAGAAATCTGAAGCTAGTTGCTACCCAGAGACCAAACTAAATGATTCTATGACTGCAGAGAGCACACGAGAGATGCCCACACAGCCCTCACCAACCCTAGCCTTTCAATGGTCAGGTTATGACTACATAAAAAAACACATAGTCCTTCCCAAAATTCTCCCTCCAAAGGCATGAGAATAGATAATAAAATCATTGTTTTAAACCAGGAAATAAATCATTGTGTGCTTTTCAATGCAGTAATATGCCTTGTTGGGTTGAATGCATTTTACAGGCTTCATCGGAGCCAAAACTGATTCACAAAGGGGGCAGCACCCAGAACCAGGAAGAAAAAGAGCTCTACTTCCAAGCATAGGCTGTCAACCGACAGAAATGACAAGCACAGCCCAAAGCTGCCGTGAAAAAACGCAACACGGGCAAGCATTACCTGGAGCACCCGAGATCCATTGCACGCTGTGCTTTTGAATTAATCTGTGATCCTCTACAGTCAACATTTTTCTGTGAACCCACACAGCACCACATGGAGCCCATGGATTCCATAGCCAGGCTTTCCGCAAACTGTAACTTACTTTCTCATCATATTAAAATATCATTGGGTGATATTTGCATAGTAAGGGGTGGTCAAGGGGTGTGGTGTGGGGTGGAGTATGGCGTTCACTAGGACAGCTATTAACTATGAATGCCCTGGAGAGAGATACAGAGAAACAACAGAAGGGTGGGGGGTCCGAGGAGACTTGTGACCCCAGTGAGAAGGACAGTATGGCCTGACCTCGGAAGGGACAATTCAGAACCTAGGAGCCTGGTCTGGGCTTGGGACCATTTCACAGCAAGTGCACAGCTGGGCTCAGAGAGTCGGGGAAGTCAAGGCCAGAGTGTATTATGCCCACACCCACTCTGATGTAAACTCACTTCCCAGGTGAAAAATCCTGGTACCAAGGTGTCTGGTAGTTGGGAACTTGCCGACAATGTCTCCGCAGGGGCCTGCTGGTCTGTGTGAGAGGAAACATGAACAGAGACTGGATTAATACTGCATTCTTACGGTGACCGTCCCATGGCATCTTGGGCACCAGACTCCCAACTTCCAGATTTAGAACCTTTGGAATGTTTTCACCAGAGACAAGGGAAGAAGGCCACTCTGCCCTAGGGCGGTGTAACCCTGGAGGGTGTGCTGTGCTGGATCCCAGAGCCCAGAATAACATTAAACTGTAGTTGTCCATGGACCTTCATACTACTTCACCCTACTGGCCTCGTCCCTCCTTGTCTCCTGTTCTTTTCTCATACATTTCTGTTCCCAAATAAGCAACTTGCATCCATAAGGCTCAGGATAAGAAAGACAGAAAGCAGCAAGGGATAATGCCATAGACTAGGATGGAAGTTGAGCAGACAGAGGCAAGGTCTTGGCTGAGGGACACAGGTGGCGAAGGGAAAGCATGGCCAGAATTGTGCCCTACTCAGGAGAGCAGAGTCAGCTGCCTCAGGAAGCTGCACCATGCTCATAAAGTTGCAAAAGAGCAAAATCACTGCTGTGGTTCGAGGATGCCCCCGTAGTCCATGTTTAGTCCTAGTGGCAGGAGATAGAGCTCAGTGGGAGGTGTCTGGGTGTGAGGCTCCACCCTCACGAAGGGACCAACATCATCTCTTCAGAGTGAGCTCGCAGTCCGTGTGAACGGGTCCAGTTCCTAGAGAGTGAGCTGTTGCACAACCAGCCCATCCCTAGTTATTTTTGCCTTTTTCACAGTTGCTAACTTCATTGCCATGTGGAACTGACTTGAGAACCTCATCAGACTCTGACAGATGCTCGTGCTGTACTCTTGGACTTCACAGCCTCCGGATGCAAGAGCCTGGGTGGACTCTATTCACAAAGATGCCAGCTTCAGTACTCTGTGGCAGCAACAGAAAGTGGACAGTCACAAAGGCATTTACTTCTCCCCCAGACAATCTTTGAATGTGTGGACATGTACATGTGTGCATGTGGTATAGATACATATATGAGTGCATTGTGCATGTGTGTGTTTATGTGTGTGTAACGTGTGCATGCTCCCCGGCAGTTGATACTGAGTTCCTTCCTCTACTACCATGTACCTCATTTTTTGAGACAGGATTTCTCACTAAACCCAAAGCTCATCTATTGGCTAGGCTGGCGTGTTGGGGAATATCATTTTTAAGGTGTGTGACTTTCATTGCTGCTGTATTTGTTTAATTCTATGAAGCTGTGATTCTTGGCCTGTCTAAAACACCTGTTGGTCCTAATAAAGAGCTGAACGTCCAATAGCAAGGCAGGAGCAGGGATAGGTGGGGCAGAGAGTATAAACAGAAGGAGAAATGAGGAGGAGGAAGAGGAGGAGGAAGAGAAGGATGGTGCAGAAGAAAAAGAGCAGCAAGGGAACAAGGAGAGGACACCAGGGGCCAGCCACCCAGACACACAGACAGACACACAGACACCCAGACAGACACACAGACACCCAGATAGACACACAGACACACAGACAGACACACAGACACACAGATAGACACACAGACACACAGACAGACACACAGACACACAGACACACAGACACACAGACAGACACACAGACACCCAGACACACAGACACCCAGACAGACACACAGACACACAGACACACAGACAGACACCCAGACAGACACACAGACACCCAGACAGACAGACACACAGACACGCAGACACCTGGCCACACAGCCACCTGGCCACACAGATACCCAGCCACACAGACACAGACACCCAGACACACCGACACACAGACACTCAGCCACACAGACACCCAGCCATGCAGCCACCCGACCACACAACAAGCCATGGAAAAAGAGTAAGATTTTACCGAAGTAAGTGAACAGGAAAAGCCCAGAGGCAAAAGGTCGATAGGATAATTTAAGAAAAGCTGGTGAGAAATAAGCCAAGCTAAGACCAGACATTCTTAACAAGAATAAGCCTCCATGTGTGCATTATTTGGGAGCTGGGTGGTGGGCCACCCAAATAGCTAAGAAAAACAAAAACATTTCACACAGCACTGGCTGACCAATAAGACCCTGCAGTCCACCCATGTCCACCCACCAATGCTATAGCTGTGGACACATGCCACTGCACCCTGTTTGATGTGGGCCTTGGGTTCAAACCTAGGTCCTTATGCTATTGCAGCAAGTGCTTTAATGAACCATTGCCTTTTCCCCCATAAGAACAATCTTAATAATTGTTTTGTTCAAAGAAACAATGTCTCCTGGTGCCTGTATGCTAGAGCTTCCTCCTGTCAAGGAGAGCCACCTGGGAGCTGCCTGGGGACAGTTCCCATAGTGGGACTTTGGGATCAAAAACAGGACAGAAAGCCCCACAGGTTCTAGACGTGTTTGTCCAAATACCACACCACCAATGCCACCACCAAGCATCTCTCCAGCAGACACCACGTTCACGGTGTCCTATGTGACCAAGGGCCATTTCCTTCATTCTCTGTGATTACTCTGGATACATCGGTGTTCTAGCAACACTGGCTTTCTGGCTGCTTCAAAATGCAGTGCCTAACAGAAAGACGCAATGGCTCATCTCCTCGCCTCTCTTCCCAACTTTCACAACACTAGCAATGATCAAGGAAAGATGCATGGGCTGAATAGCCAACCCCATTGGTCCAGCGTTTCTCTTGTTTCTCATGATTATGTCGATGAAGCTTACAACAACACTGCACTCTAATAGCAGCGGGGCCATAAACAGAGGCCCAACTCACATAAAACCATTATAATCACCGCCCAGATTTAATCACTGGCTAGTGGGCTCCCCTGTGGTTTGACCAAGAGCCAGGCAATAGTCAAATGATCAAACTGCCCTTGTGAAAGCCAAATTGGCTTATGTGTTAAACAGTGGCAGGGTCCCAGGGTAGAGGAGGGAGAACAGACAGAGAGAAGCAGACCTTCACAATGTCAGAATTTCCCCTCCATGGCTTCCCTAGTTAATTGGTCCATAAAATAACCAGGCTTGTTAATGGATACTAGACTCATTCCTGAGAGGCACCCAGGTCAGGTTGTCACTCTGGGCTGCTGGTTCTGTGTTTAGAGCCAAGAAGGATCCCCAGAGTGACATGAAGGTAGGGCCATTGTGACCTTTCCTTCCTGATTGCTCACAGACACTCACTCAGCTGCTTAGAAAAAGGGTCCTGTGTCTCTGAATCAGTAAAAAGGGAGGTCTGAAGCTCACACAATCTGGGGCTCCCTCTTTGAGGAAAAGCAAAACACTGTTCCTATAAAAATCACTGCTGTCACTGCTGTGGTCTGAGTGTGTCCCATAATCCGCCTGTAGCCCAAGTACTGCAAGTCAGGCAGTGGAACTCAGTGGGAGATGTCTGGGCTGCAGACATACATGCAGGCAAAATGGCAACGCACATAAAAATAAACAAATCTTAAAAAGTAAGGTAGGGAGGCTGCTCCAATGAAATAAGTGTCCTTAGAAGACACTGATGTTCACTTATCGCTGTCCTATGAAGACACCGTGCCCAGAAAATCTTTGCTGACCTGGTCTCCTGGCTCTCCAGTGTTCAGCTGCTCGGCCGCAATGTGTGTGGATCTTTTCTGCAGACCCACACAGTGACTTCGCAGACCCACACAGCACGCTGTGTAGACACACACAGGATATTACACATGGCCTCATATTTACTGCAGAGCAGACCAACACAGCATGCTATGCATACCCAGAATATGTTACACACACCCACATACTAATTGTAGAAGATGGTTGAGGCAGCTTTGCTGTATGCATGGTCAAATTTGCAAATTGAAAATAATTATCAGAGGGAACATTGAGAGACCCTGAGGGATGGCTTCAGTAAGTGAAGTCCTCTGGAATCTGATGGGCCTTGGCTCCTGTCAAGGGAAGTCTAAGATGGGCGGAGCCAGCACCTATATGCACAGACTCAATAGAACGATTTCTGCCTGGATCTGAAGAGTGTCTAAGCCCTGGGGCTTGTGACCAATGGCCACAGCTCCTCAAAGACGCGTCCCCATGTGTTGCTTGAAATCCCAGAGCAAACGAAGCAGATACATTACAACACTGCCTTCGTCACCTGCCCAGGTTGGAAGCATGAAGCTGGAGCTGGACGGTGTTCCCTTCAGTTTCCATCTGTGGCTTTCACAGACCTGAACATAGTCTGAGAGCAAGAGAGGGGGCAGGGCAGGGCTGGCTTCTCTACGTTGTTTTATCTGGAAGGACTGAGTCAGAGACTTTTACAAGAGTTGCTTTCTCAAAACCATACTGTCAGATCTACTTCCATCTTTCCTAGTTGTATCTCACCTTGGCTTCTGGCCACAAACCCCAGACCCATTGTCTTAGCTACTGTCGCTTGCTGTGGTAAAACACCAGCACCCAGTCAACTTACAAGAGAACGTGTTTAATTTGTCTTGCAGTTTCAGAGGGTTGCATCTATGGTGGCGGAGCGAAGGGACAGTTGAAAGCGTACATCTTGATCTTCAACCTCCAGGCAGAAAGAAAGCACTGGGAATTGCATGAGTCATTTTGAAACCATAAAGCCCATGGCCGGTGACACACCTCCCAATCCTTCCAAATAGTTCCACCAGATGGGGACCACATATTCAAATGCATAAACCCATGAGTCCATTCTCATACAAACCAGCACACTCAGGAAGGCTGAAGAGATCCCTACAGTGTCCTGGCCAGCTCTGTAATAAGGCAGAAATGTCTTTAGTACACATGCAACTTTCCTCACCCAAAACACACAGATTCATACACACATCAACTCGCATGTTATATGCATGTTCATACAAACTACACTCTCATGCATACACATGCAGCTGTCCTGTATAAAGACACATATCCATATTCATATACTGTGGACTTTAGCTTTGCAAGACATTCTCAAATCTTGCACGCTGACTCTGGAATGAACACCTGAATGTCTCCACTGAGCTGTGCCATCCAAATGCCAACTCCTGATTCATAAAATCTTCAGATTCCAGAAATTTCTTCCATGATCCACATCTAAAGTTTTGTTTCCTTTCAGTCTATAACCTCTTGTCGGTGTCCTGCGGTTAACAGCTGGAATAAAATCTGTCACTGACATCTATATAAATTCCATAGAAAAGACACATGATCCAATGGAAAGACATTAGAACTTGCTCAGTGTTCCCACAGGTGGACACATATAAAATACATACACATAAAAGACCTTCCTTACCTTTACTACACTAATTCAAAACCCCAAGAACACAGGAATAGATCAGATTCAGCAGTATATTGAAAAGCTTTACCAGAATCGTGCGGTAAGACATGCATTGCTGTAATTTGCCTTATTCAGAGATTGTGTTATTTGAGCAGTCGTCACTCTTTGCCAGTATAGAGCTGGCTCAAGGTCAGAGCAATAGGACAGAGAGGTGCATGATTCAATTAAGCCTGCAAATGCATGCATGGAAGGGAGTTCAGAAACAGCTCAGTAAACAGCGACAGGCTTCATGGTACAGGCATCCAGTCCCATTGCAAGAAGCAAGGGAAGGGCTGGACAGGTGGCTCAGCCATTAAAAGCTAAGGCTCAACAGGAGAAGAGGGGAGGGAGGAAAGATCCACCGATTCATGATATTGATAAAACTGCTCATTTGCAATGGCAAAATTAGTTAATTGATCCCTGCCATTTGAAACGCTAAGACAGATGTATTAAAGTTCAATATAAAAACAAAAACACACTCCACAGTTGTCACATTCAGCAGCAGTGTGGCCAATGGGCAATGGAGGCTCTGTCCCTTAGCAGTGGGTAGCAGTGGGTGATGGTGGCTCTGTCCCCTAGCAGTGGATGACAGTGGGTGATGGTGGCTCTGTCCCCTAGCAGTGGGTAACAGTGGGTGATAGTGGCTCTGTCCCCTAGCAGTGGGTAATAGTGGGTGATGGTGGCTCTGTCCCTTAGCAGTGGGTAGCAGTGGGCAATGGTGGCTCTGTCCCTTAGCAGTGGGTAGCAGTGGGTGATGGTGGCTCTGTCCCCTAGCAGTGGGTAGCAGTGGGTGATGGTGGCTCTGTCCCCTAGCAGTGGGTGACAGTGGGTGATGGTGGCTCTGTCCCTTAGCAGTGGGTAGCAGTGGGTGATGGTCGCTCTGTCCCTACCAGTGGGTAACAGTGGGTGATGATGGTTCTGTTCAAGAAAAGCTCTGCCTTGAACATGGCGGGAAGTGAGGACAGACACATGGGTTTATCCTCTGACTCCAAATGCTCTCTGGTATATGGGCACCCTCACAGATGAACATGTACACACATGTGTGTGCGCGCACACACACAATAACACCTGCCTTGACCATAATAACAGGACTTAGTCACAAAGATTGTGACTACTGACAAGCACCCACAGTATAACCAGGCCCTGAAAATACGTGGTTACCTTTAAATACATCGCCACACTGACATTAGTAACAGCCTAATGAAGGTAACTATCTTGCATAAGGTCATGTTTTGTGAATACAGAGAATGGGACCCAGAGAGATAAAGCAGCTAACACAAAGTCACAGAGCTGTGGCAAACAGAGATGGTATACAGCCTGGATCTCCTCTACCCTGAACAGTGTCATTTGGCCATGAGCTCTTCTGTTTTGCAAGAGCTATGATGCTTCCCCCAGGCCTACATAACCCCCAGAATACACCTGGCTCCATCTCCAACACAGTCCCAACCTTGACCTTGCAGAATGGGGGCCAAGACATACAGAATTCCGGCCTCAGCCTATTGCTCATATGCAATGCCTAGAAGCTTCCATCTCCTGCTGCCCGTGAAATAGATAACAATGTCTATTTTCATAAGAATAATAAATCTACGCACTACCAGTGAGGAGCTTGTTCTGGAAAGCCCTACACCCCACTACATCCAGCTGGAGCCTCCATTCTGGAGACTGTAGCTGAGAAACGGGGAGATGAGTGAGTACCATACACAATGGGGCTCGCTGAAACCCTTGCCGGAAGCTGAGCTAGTTAACCCAGAGTTCCAATGTGCTGGGAGATGCTCTAGGAGTTTCCACAAATGAGTCCACATTTAATCCTTACGATAAATTAATAATGGTCCCAGTTTTCCAGCTGAGGGAACTGAGGCACAGAGGGGTTTCCAAGTGGCCCAGTCTCAAAGCTTGTAGATGGCAGACTTGCGCAAATCTGCTTGGAGGTCCTGCTCACGCTCTCTGCTCTGTGTCGCCTCACAAACAGGGTCAAGGAGGAGTCAAGGAACTGGAAGGAAGCTGGATCTAGGAGGCCAACCTAAAGTCAACAATTCTAACTAGAGATTTAGGGTAAAATCCCCCAGCTCCAGCAGCTTCCACAAGCAAGGCTCAAACACCCATCCCAGTGTGCCAATTAAAGAGGCAAACAATGCTGATGAGAATCAATCAAAGGGCCCCAGATCATCTTTGAGGTGCTGACACGAGCTTCAGGTGCAAAAGGGTCTGTTAAACAGTCCTGGCCAAGCAATAGTCTGGCTGGTTGTCTCTACTCTGGTTCTGAGAGGTGGCCTGAGGAAGACCTCATTATCCCTGTTATGGATGGGAGCCATCACTCTGGTTCCTAAAAAAAAAAAAAAAAAAAAAAAAAAAAATCTCTCTGTTCCAAGGTGCATCCTCATGCATCACTGATAATGGCAGTATTTCAAGGGCAGGGGTTGGTCTATAGCCCTGTCTTCATTGCATGTGGCCTTGGGGGTGGGGCTGGAGGGGCCACAACATGGGATGGGAGCTCTAGCTTTATGCCTGGATGGATCCACACTCCTGAAAGTGACCCCTCATCTTTGCTCTGTGGGGAAGCCAGATAAACTAAGGTGAGCTTTGGTGCAATCATGCATATCTTTGTCTTAGGGACTATAGGAGAAGGAGTAGAAGCTGTTTATGTCTCCCCTGGGAAGGAATTTTAGCAGCAGGGGCTCTTCCCCAAACCCAGTCAAGGCTGACTTCTCCTAAAAGTGGCTCACCCAGATGTCAATTTTCTATCCTGTTCTCTTATCTGACTTTGTTCTACTATAAACAATTATTTGTTCAGTTATTGTTGGTCCTGCCTATTAAATGCAAGCATCAAAAGCATAGAGAGTTGGTATTTCTCTCCACCAGGATACACAGTAGGAATTCTAGAAAGAAGTGATAGACAAAACAAAAGCAAAAGCGAGCAAGCAAACAAACAAAACAACAACAACCCCAGTGTTACACCCATCTCAGCCCTCTCCCAGGCTTCCAGGGCAGCCAAAAGCAGGAGTCAGGAGCAACCAACCTGCTCTGAGTGTAATCCCACCTCCACATAACCTAGGATGGTGAGCTACCTGTCATATTTCAGTAACCTTAGCCATAACTTGAGAGCCTTCTTGGTTGTGGAGATCAGAGCTGATGTCAGTGATCAAATAAACAAATGGTAGCTGCCTGAAACTGCAGATGTAGACTGAATTAAAAGACTGATTGGGTTTTCTGGGAAAAGATTGCTCCATACCAAGTCTCCAGCTAGTGACAGTCCTGAGTGACGGCAGTAATTGCACTGGAGTCACAAGACGGATGGCTTCCATTCTTGTGGTGCAAATACATAGAGGCTGTACTGCTATGGAAATAAAAATGCAATACAGGACGTCTACTTAAATTTGAATTTCAAACAAACGAAAAAGATTTTTTTTCAATTTAAGTATATCCCATGCAATATTTTACACACAATTGTGCTTTTTAAAAATGAAGTACGATGAGAAAAGTGTGTTCTACACTGGTATGTATTGCACCCCTAATAGGAGCCAACCACATCATAATAAGCAAAAATGATAAGGCACAATCCCAGCCTTGAAAAATACTGTCTTCCCGACTGAGAGCTCAGCCCAGACTTCCTGGAGAAATTTGGTGATAAATACCAGAGACTGATTGGACATCCTACTCCACAGATACTTGCTCAGCCATGGGCACTGCTCCCCTGCTCGCACTGGCTAGGAAACGGAAACAACCTAGATGTCCTTGTACCGAAGAGCTCATCATGAAAATGTGGTGTGTATACACTATTTGGCTCTAGTGGAATCATGAAAATTGCGGGTGAGTAGACCGAGCTATCTCACTCTATGGGGGTGGGGGGGACCCAGACCCAGAAAGGTGATTGCCACTGTTCTTGCTCATCTGTAGTTCCTAGCACACAATCGTCAAATGTGAATTTATAACCTGGAGAAACCATAGGATCAAGGAAAATAAAAAGGAGCTGTGTGGGAGGGGCATAGGCCGGTGGGAACCAGGTACTAGAGAAAGGAATGACAGGATAGAAGTGATATCAATGCGAGGAGCAAGGGGACTTCAAAGGAGGAAGGGAAAGTCACACTGAAGATGTTTGGGGAAGCCTTACTTTTCAAGAGGCCTTAAAAATAGGGAATATTGTGGGGTTTTTTTTTATTCCAAATTACATGTATCTATATATAAAATACAACTGGGTTCCAGGAGTTCAGCTCAGTGCTTAACCGTGAAATCTCTGCTTCTGCTTCCATCAGCTACTGGATAAAGGCTCTAGGATGGCATTTAAGGTAGTCATCAATCTCATTAGAGAGGAAGGGCCTTTAAGGCAGCCTCTCCGCTGTTGCTTAGATTCTTAATTGGGGTCATCCTTGTGGGTTCCTGGGAATTTCCCTAGTGCCAGGTTTCTCGTTAAGTCCACAACGGCTCCCTCTATCAAGGTATCTCTTTCCTTGCTCTTCCTCTGAGGGATCAGGAAGGTCCAGTTGGGAGAATGTTGATTGTGAGTGGTTATGAGTTGAATTCAGAAAGCCAAACGCCTTAGAACTATGGGAGATACCATTCTGTACATATGTTTCTCTTATTGGTTAATGAATAAAGCACTGTTGGCCAATAGGAAAACAAGATAGGCGGGACTAGGAGACAAGGAGAGAGGAAGTAGTAGGGAGGAGATCCAAGATGGAGGACAGAGAGAAAAGAACGCCAGCCCCTCTCTCCAGTAAGATAAGACCACGTGGAAGTACTTAGATTAATAGAAATGGGTTAATATTTAAGACAGAGCTAGCCAATAAGAAGCAAGGAACTGGCCAACAGCATTTATATCTAATACAGCGTCTCTGTGCATTATTTGGGGTTGGTGTGGCGGTGGGACTAGACCTGCAGGAAAAACTTTACTCGTAACAGGAGGCACTATTTGGAGGCAGTCTTCACAAAGGCAATCGATTTGCAGTGCAGTGGTTGCGGTAGGCGCTAATCTGGTGTGGCCATTTTACTTTGTTTATAATTAACTAGATTTAAACTCAGAAAACTGCCTTGGTTTAAATGCACTGTGGTGCGATGGAAACTTGGTGCCTACCACTATAGAAAAATAAAAAGATTTTCTTGTCTGTTGTTAAAAAAAAAAATTGTTTGGAATCAAACTGACTAGGTTCAAGTAGTTATTCTGCTACAGCTCAATGCTGTCACCCAACTTAGCGTCTCTGAGACTTGGTGTCTCCATCTTTAAATTGGGGGATAATAATAGTAATTCCTATCTCATAACTGACCCTCGTTTCTGAGCCTCCTAGGGTTGTGATGAAGCTTAAGTGTGTGATAACATATAAACACACTAGAGTAATACATGTATGGGGAAGTCCTGTAAATATTGATATTGCAATTATCTGGATTAGCTTGATACCGTGTTGTCTACATATATCAATGTATATTGTATGTGTATGTCTATAGTGTGTGTGTGTGTGTGTGTGTGTGTGTGTGTGTGTGTGTGTGTTTGATTTCAAAAGTCCTAGAAAATCAGCCCTGATTAATTCTGGGTAGTAGGATCACAAATGGTTTTCTATCTTTTTCTTTTGTTTAAATTCATGAGCTACAACATGAGGGTCCTTTGTTATTTGCTTAATAAGTTTTACAATGCTGTTGTTATGTTAGAAATATTGCATCTTTTGACATCCTTACAACTGTGTCACAACACAGCGGTCTACAAGGAATTGATTGACAGCTATCTAACAAAAGAACATTCTCATCCCAGGGGCTTGGGTTCAGATTTGCAGGCTGATGACACCTGCAAGTCTGCATTTTTAGGGTTTAGGCAGAGAAAGAGCTAGCCCCTGCCACTGGTGAGGCTGGACAGCAATTATCACTGCTTGTGTGATCCGTGTCCAACCAAGGACTCAGCGATTCATTTGTTTAGAACCTTACACTTATGTGTTTATTAAAAATGTACTAAATATAGTTCTGCATCAGTATTTGTGGAAAGATGGGTCAGTTACACTAGTAACCTGGAAGGGATATCATTCCATCAAAAAATGAGGGGTGGTTATGCTCAAGATACATTGTAAGAACTGGAGAACACCTCAGCAGTTGAGAACATTTGCTGCTATTCCAGAGGACCCAAATTCAGTTCCCAACACCTACATTGGGCAGCTCACAGCTGCCTAGAACTCCAGCTACAAGGTATTAGACGTCCTCCTCTGGCCTCTGTGAGCACCCATACACATGTAGCATTCACTCACACAGACACATACATAAGCATAAGTAAATATTTTTAAAAAATGAACTATGTACATGTATAAAATTTTTCAAAGAATAAATAAAAAGAAAGTAAAATGCAGAAGAATGTCTTCATTTTGTGTGACTGAATACTATCTGTTTTTGTATGTGTTGCTTCGTGTCCTTCGCAGGGTGGTTACAAATATCAGAAAACAGAATTTCAGCTCATCCTTGACACCAGAAGGTTTCAAGCCCCTCACACATCGCTTCAATGTTTTCCCATAACTTGCAATATTTCCAATCACCTCTAGATGACTTGTAACAACATCAAAGCTGCACAAGTCCTGTCAAGAAGCTTCTAGCATAATGGTAAATGACTTGCCACATCTGTGCCATGTCCAGTGATAATACCAGCTGTTTAAGCAAGAACACTCTCGGGAGAGCTATAGCTGCCATCCTGCCTGGAGAACTCCAAGCCTGCTGGGTTGATCTGGTGAACATATGCCCCTCATCTACTCCTGTCCTCTCCCAGAACTCAGGAAGGGCCAGGGTTGCACTGACATTTTGTTCTTTGGTGTTTATACAGCGAACAAAGCAGATGGAGCCGGATGTGCAAGACTGGAGACCATTTCAGACCCACAAAATGTAAGTGTTCTTCTTGGACACAGGTGCAGTCCTGCAGGGTAACTGATGGATGGCTAATGAACACGCATTTGTAACGCTCTTGGCCAACTTGATTAAAAGCGATTGTAACAGGTCCTGGCTGCACAGCTTCCATAGCCTTGCCCAGAGTCCAGGGCCTTGAGCCAGAGTGACTCCACTGCTACAGGCCATCATCTCTCACAGGCTCTGTCTCCCAGGGGACACAGCAGGCTCTCTACGGCTCCACCAATGGCTCCTGCATGACCTGGGGGACGGGAGAACTCTGAAGATGAAGCAAGCTGGAAAAGAAAATAATGCCGAAGCCTGAGAAGGAGACGATCAATGAGTTCTCCTCATCTCCCACACCACCGACTCCATCATCACTCTCCTTTGGGAAATGTCGAGCGTCTTCAAGGTACCAGCTACAAAGATGGTGTTCCTGTGCATTTGGAACCTCCATCCCAGGTCATTATTACACTGAGATCCCAGCATTCAGGAAGTGGAGGTAGGAGGACCGTGAGTTTATGCCTGGGCTAAAGAGTCCGACCGTGTTTTTCTTTTTTAAATCAGATAGTTGTGTGTGATGGATGCAAAAGAGGTAAAATGAGGTAGGACTTTGGGTGAACTTAACAAATGAGAAATGAAGGAAAACACATCCCCAGAGATGAGAGGGGAAACCCTATGCCAACTACTGAGGAAGAAGGTTTGCGGGGAGAGGTAGCATCAGTTTCAAAGGCTTTGGATGGGGAATAGCTGGGCAAGAAGAGAAAGAAAGGATATTCCAGGCCTTTGTGTTGTGTATAGGGAGAGCATGAGAGACAGGATAGGAAGGTGGGATTAGCCAGCCCACATGGGACTTGTGGACCATGTTGAGGAGATTGGACTTTGCTCATTGCTGTAGTTTTTTGAGTAGCTATCATGTTCTAGACATTTTATGAGTATGATTTATTTTGTCCCCATGGAAAAGGAACAAGGTTAATATAATGACTGTAATATAATGACAGAAACTTTGTGTTTCTGTCAACTGAAGCTTTATTGGATAATCATCATTGGGTACAGTAAAGAAATTTCTGGAAAAAGTTGGGGTGTGGGGAAAATAATAATAAAAAAAAAGATTATGTTCAAACTGATGAAGAAGTTCTGGCCTTTTCCTTATCCTTACTATGAGAATAACATTAAATTTTGAATAATGATTTTCATGGTATTTGCATTGAGTTGGGTATTATAAACAATCTAGTGATGATTTAGAGCATGGAAGAATGAGTCATACGTTAAATGCAAATACTGTGCCATTTCATGTTTTAATAGCTAGCCCATTATTTTTCGAGACTATAACGTAAAGTCTCACTCACATGACGGTCTGAACACGAGCTGGAAGAAGACGTCAATAAACATGCAAAAGTAGATGGGGAAGTCTACAAGGCCTGGACCCTCCACAAAGCACCACAGGCAAGTTAGGATGCTCACAGTGGCAGAAAGCCTTCCCCAAGGAAGAGTGCACCAACTGGTTATCCAGTGCTAAACGGTCAGTCCTGACCACATGCAAGTAGCATTGCACAGACTGAGCAGGTTGTCTTTAGGAAGATGTACGAGTTGGCGTTTTTATTTTATGTCTGGTGTGTGTATGCTCCTGTGTGTGCAAAGGCACATGGGCATGTTTGTGCACGCATGTAGAGACCAGGGAACAACCTCTGCTGCCACCCACCTTGTTTTTAGGACACTGGGCTGGTATTTACTAAGTAGGCTGGAGTGGCTGGCAGGCAAGCCCCAAAGGAGGAGTCTCCACCCGCCCTCCCCAGCCCTGAATTACAAGCGTGTGCAGTCACACCTGTTATTTTTGACTCGTGTTCTGTGACTCTAAGTCAGGTGCCTACACTGTGCAATAAGTACCTTACCCACTGAGCCACATATCTCCAGTCCGTACCAAGCCACTGTCTATGCGTGGGACCTAAGCATCCACAGATTTCGATATCTCCTGAAGGTATTGGTCCCCAAAGGGGTATACATAGAGAATCATACATAAAGAGCCATAAATATGGATTCTGAGGTTTCTGACGTTGATCCTAACACCAACTATTCCACTCTGTTTTATAACATTTGCCAACTAGAATCTCCACCGGCTGGCTATAAGAGCCACCATAGAAATCTCTAAAGTATGACTCTGTTATGTAATTAATATATTTAGATATCTGAATCATACTTAGCATGAAAAGAAAAGTATTACTTGGCAAATACTTTGTTGTGAAGACAATGTCTGAAAACATGTACAGAGATGAATGAACAGACTGAGGAGTGTGTGGCCTTGCTCCAGTCTCGCCAACCTAGCTGCTTTCAACAAAGGCACACAAGTGTGGGGGACAAGCTGGACTCCGTCTCAAACCCTGGCTACTCATCAGAACTAGCCCCGAGGACAGCACCTGAGGCAGACGGGTGCTTGTCACCGACTCTGTGCACACTGAACTTTGCAGAGCACAACTTAGCGGAACAGATGGCTGCCTGACATTTTCAGATTTAGAAACTCTCCCACCAAGAGTCATAAAAGTGTGCTTGTGACCAGGTGTGGGATCTGGAGCAAGCCAGAGGTGGGCAAAGCGAGAAGGGCAGACGTGTCCAGAACACACAGCCTCCATGACGTGTACAAATGGAAGCAAAAGGAAGACCTGACATTTGCACTGATGGCCTCCGTTTCACACTTCCATTCCCTGACCTCTTTCAGGATCCATCACCCATCTTGCTGTGTAGGGAGCACACACTTGGCACATTTCAGACAAACATTAGTCAGCAATGACTAGAGCAATTACGATGGACTTGAGGGACCAGTTCTGAATCCCAGATCTCACCGCCTTACTGTGTGACCCCATCAAATGTCTCATTCCCTTAACTGGAAAATAAGTAAATTCAAAGCCAGAAATTTTGTGCCATGTTAGTGGAAGGACAATTGCAGGCATTTCAAGACATCTGTCAGCGAATCAAATATGCACATGTCCTCCTGGATTTACATGCCAGAGACATTCATTCTCCCCGTGATGATGGGAAATGCTAGAGAAGTAAGTAAGTTAGACCTAACATATGCAGCCTGTGCAATGCCTCACAGCACAAGGAGCAAACTAGACATGCACAGAGTCCCAGGAATATGATTTAAAGACACAGCACCCACATGCAAAACAAAGAAGCATTCCTAATAAGATCACCAGTTAAATCCGTGCCGAGATAGCTACGGTTGCCTGTTAGATTGCTAAAATGACAGCTCTGCTTCCCTTGGTTAGCAGACATGGATAAACGTGCATCTCATCCACACTGAGCGTGCAAATAACACAACCGCTAAGGGGGTATTCGCCTCTCTTCTGGCTCTGATAGAGGAGGGAGGGCTTACTCTGTCTCCCACTTTGAAAAAGGAATCAGACGGATAATAGATTTCAGTAATTGCTAAGGTTTCACCTAGTTCTTGAGTTTTAAATGAAGTCTGAAAAGACCATAGGCTGGGTTTCTTTTATTTCCATAATACATAGATGTGTATCAGCTATAAATTGCATTTGATTATGACTGGCAAGACTAAACTAACTTTTCTCAATAAAAAACAAAAAACAAATCAAACAGACAAAAAAAGTCAGTGGTGGGCCTGGTGGTGATACATGGCTGCCATCCTAGTACTTGGGAGGCTGTGGCAGAAAGAGTCTGAGTTGTAGTCTAGCCTAAGCTACATACAGAGTGAAATTCAAAAAACTGAGAGGAAGGAAGGAAGAAAGAAAGAGAGAGAGAGAAGAAAGGAAGAGTTTGACCCTCTCCCTGTAGAGCACTTTCCCCCAAGCTTTAAAATACAGCAAGTAGGGCCAACTCTGGAGTCTAACTGTCAGCATGCATGCAAATTCCCAGCCACATGACCTTGAACTTGCTGGGTCTCTGGCTATGTATCTGTTTCTCCCATGGTAACAGGAGGATAAACAGCCCCCATCTCCTAGGGCCGTTGTTAGGATCAGATGAGTGGTGTAAACAAAATATCTTGCCTAGGATTGAGTACATCTTAAAAGATGCAATGTGCTCATCAGCTTTATCATCCTTGCAAACAAGGAACCCCGAGAAAGACAACTTAAAGGTGGCAGCGGTGGGGGAGGGGGTCATTTATTTGGCTCATTTCAATATGTGGCCACCTGGCTCCACATTCACCTCATGGTGGAGTGAGGGAGATAGAGAGAGAGAGGAGAGGGGGAGGGGTAGACAGAAAGGCAAACGGGGGCAGAGATGTATCCACCAAAGATAACATCTGTTTAGCTAGCCCTCATCTGCCTTCTGTCGCCTTGCAATAATGAGGCTCGTCCCCCAAATATTTTGTAATTGGGGTTTCCTTACTGAAGCTTAACCCTCACTCTAGACTGGTGACACCCTTTCCCCTTCCCTATTGGCCCGCATCAGATTGCCTCTGGAAGTCTGATTCAGCAATAAGTTCCAAACTGGGGCATATTTTGCTCTTTCTTTCTTGCCTGGCTGAGAAGGGATATGATGTAAACAGGAAGGTGGGTCAAGGATGCTAAACGAGGTGATAACCAAGTGTACCAGGCAGGCTCCCTGACTCGCCCACGGCTGTGATGAGTCTTCTGTGCATCTAAATAAAATCCCGGGTAGGTGAGAGAACATCTCGTTTCCTTTCATTTCTGCTTACATAATTAAGAGTTGTCGCATGTTTCCTGCATTTGAAGGCCATGCTGCATGCAACAGTCTGAAAGACTTAGTGTCTGAGCAGCAACAGTTGCCAGCACCTGCTAATGACCCTCCCTATTAGTCCTCTATGTGTATAAAGAAGCCATAGGACTGCCAGAACCAAGTGCTACAAACGCAAATGCTTTAACTACCACTCATTGGAGCCGACACTGCTCAGCAAGCAAGCATGCTTGCCGCGTGGGCCTGCAGTTAAATTCAATCCCTGAAACCTACAGTGGAAGGAGATAACTAACTCAAAAGCTGACATGTGTGCCATGGTATGCACATACATACACAGACAGACAGACAGACACACACACACCTCTCACAGTTCTGTAGTTCACAAGTTTAACCCCATGTGACTAAATCCTCTGCTCAGCATCTCATAAAGCCAAAGTCAAGTTGCTTCCTGTTGCTGTGATAGACATCATGACCAAAAGCAATGTGGGAAAGGAAGGGTTATTTCGTCTTACAGCTGGCAGTCAGTCCATCATGAAGGACACGGAGGGAAGGAACTCAGGCTGAGAACCTGGTGGCAGGAACAGAAGCAGGGTGCTGCCTACTAGCTTGTTCCTCACAGCTTGCTCCCCTACCTTTATTATTCACACCAAGGAACTAGACATTCCCATGTCAATCTCAAGAAGAAGAAAAAAATGCCCCACAGACTTGCCCACAGGCCAATCAGATGGAAGCAATTCATTCCTCAACTGACATTCTCTCTTCCCAGATGACTCTAGCATGACAAGTCAAAAACAAAACCAAACAAAGTCAACAACAACAATGAAAGCTAACCATCACACCACTACATTCACTTCTGGAGGGTCTGAGATAGAACTCGCTCTTAAGCTCAGTGAGTTATTGGCAGAATTCATTCTCCTTGAGAGTGTAGGACTTGAGGCCCCAAGTCCTTGCCCTTTGGCCTCTGTGATCACTGAGTGAGCTGTCAACTAGGCTGCAATAGTTGATGCCTAGGATCGCTGAAATAGAGTCACCCCCACGCCCAGCAGAGAGGCAGAGGGATTTTGAGAAAATGGAAGCGTGAGTGAAAAGGGAAAGCACAGGAGAGAGGAGGAAGCCAGAGGGTGGAAAGTACCCGAGAAGAGCATCCCTACTGACAGCCTGCAGTGGGAGTCAGAGTCTGGCTGCCTCCGTGCCAAGCACACGAACCCAAGTTCCCATCTGCTGTGCAATCATCCGCCCCAGCTTTAACTTCCAAGGCACAGGCTAGATGCATCCGTGTGAGTCTACAGCCCTGCACGGGCCTGCTGCTGTCCTCATTTGCAGCGATAAAGCATCTCAGTGACATTATGAGACTCCAGATGGCATCCTGGGCTTCCTGCCCACATGCCTTATGCTTCCCAGCCCAAGAAGAGCACCACAACCTGCAGTCTCTGCTGTTCCTTGCAAACACACTCCTCAGGCCTCTCTTCCTTAGAAGGTCTTAGAAAGACCATGGGGTGTGAAATCCCATAGACCTTGCTAGTTACTGGGCTGCTCTGAGGTTCTGAATACATGCAGAATGCAATATGTAATGTATACTAGCAGCCCTGTTGTGAGTAAAATGCTTAATTCCGTGCTATGCTTGGCATGAAGTAAAAGCCACATTGCCATCTGAGCACATAGTCCTGAAGACATCTTCTCAGAATCTAACAAATCTGGCCAAAGCTGGGAGAGAGGGGGTACAGTGTCAGTCAAGAGGAGAGAGCTGCTGCCTGGATTTGCCACTTAATTGTGTGATTTTAGACTAGTTATCCAGGTGACTTCTTTGAACCCTGGTTCCCTCATCTGTAATAACAAGGTTACAACTTCAGTGTCCCCTATTCAAAATGCTTGAGACCAGGAGCATTTTAGATTGTATCATTTTCACAAACATAGTGAGCCATCTTTAGGAAGGACCCAAGCCTGAACCCAGCTTGAAGACAAGCTCCCACTTGGTTGCCTGGTCTCCTGGGAAAACAATGCCACAGAGGCTTCCTGATAAACCTTGCTCAAGTCATGTCTCCATGTGCCATGTCCTTGTTCGTGATACTGTGGTCTTTAATTTAGCCTTCCCTTATACACTTAACATCATGGTTTCCATCCTATGCAGACCTTTTCAATGTCTTTCCCATATCTAAAGAAGTAGGTAGAGGTTCCTATGGAAACTTTGTCACAGGAGTACAGACACATGCCCAAATCTACTCTAATCAGACAAGCCCTTACCTAACCCTGACAGGAGTTCAGATCCTACATAAAGTCTATTCTAGGAAGGCCAGCTTTCAGAGGCAGCCCTGATTAATGTGCATCACTAATTTTCCATCCTCAGCACCACATGATGGCAGTTCCTGGAACAAAGTTTGTGACCAATAGCGCTGGCCCTGAGGTCTCCACCTGATTAGTTGTATGTTGGTTCTATGCATATAGAATCAATGGCTTGTCCTGCTGCAAGGCTCTGTTTATAATGACCCTTACACATTCCTCTTTCTGTTGGAAGGACCCAGAATTTTTCTCCAAATATTTGAGGCTAAGAACGTTGACTGGTACAGCCAGTGATGTTCCTCTTGGACCATGGACAGGATGTGATCAGAAGCCAAGCTTGCCTTGATCACCACTGAGTTGTTGTGTTCAGAAACAATATCAGTTAAGAATCCATCCGTTGCAGGTGACAGACAACCAAATACAACACATTGAATCCCTGTGTACTAGGAAGCCCAGGGCTTGCTTTAGGGACAGGGACTCAGGAGACAAGGCTGCACTACATGCTGTCCTCTGGGCTTCACATTTATCTCATCTCTTTTGTTCGGCACTTGTAGATAAAAATCTGCCACCAGAAATATCTCAAGATTGACCTCATTCTCATGGAAATTTAAAGAAAAAAAAGAAAGAAAGAAAGGAAAGAAAAAAGGGATAAGGAAGAAGAGGGAAAAGGAGGGGGCAAAAGTTAGTCTCTCCCCTGGTACCCCTACTTCATTCAAATGTCACTGATCAGCCCTGTTTGGGTCTTGGCATTAATGAACTCTTAGGCCAAATATGAATCCATGAGACAGAGAAACTCAAGATGGTGAAGACCGCTCTGCTGTGGTATAGAAGGTCATGGGGCCAGATGATGTCCCTCCCACCACAAGCATCGTGCTGCCCTGGGAGGAACAATACAGCTATGGGCACGATACATAACTACAAAAACATGATTAAAAGAATAAAACAGCCCGTTTCCATCACCACAGAACTAAATGGGGATATAATATATATCCAGTAAGTAAGCGCTGTTACAAGGAAACTGAAGTTCTGCCGGTATGAAGCCCTCTTCCCTGCCTGCCTCATACACGCACACTCAAATGGACCAGGAGGAGGCATCAAATAGGCCTTGGGATCCTAACCAATGAAATGGCGCTCAGCATCAATCCCAGCAATCCCCAAAGGAGAGAGCTAAGTGTCTTAGTACACCCGGAGGAAAAGAGACACCATTAACGGAGGTGTCAAAGTCCTCATTACGTTATGCAGACCTCAGTGGGCAGACAGAGAAACATTATCGCTCTCAAATGGGAGAGCAGTGAGGGTTAAGTCTTTGGACTTAACTTTGGACTTATGCTTCCAAAGCTGTTATTAAGTTCTCTTACTGTAGCGTGAATAAAGGCTAAAGGAGTAGACTGTGTTCTGATGTTAGAGGCTACTGACCTCTATCCCCTCACCCTACCCCCAACCTGAAACTGAATCACCCTAATGAGCCAAGAACACTATTCCACACATCAGAAAACATATGTGAGACATTTCTGCCATTTCAGCTTTATCTAATTATTATCTACAGCCTTAGAAATAAAAAAATAGGAAGGCAGGAAATGCAGTGATTTCATCAGCATAGCTAGCACTAATTCCAAGCCTGCTCATTCCAGGAGCAACGAACCTCGCAACAGACCATCATTTGATTCTTGTTTCTCCTTAAAAGCCCTTCCTTCCTTCCTTTCTTTGCAGCTAGGTTGTCCAGATGTTGCACAGAGCTTTAAGAGAATGTCTCCATGGCTTTGTTAGTCATGTCATGGTCTTCCAGGCAGTAGCTGGCCTGATTTCTTTGTTGACTTCCATTCCAATCAGCCGACCACAATGGGGAAGAGATCATTCCCAAAGTTGGCAGCAAATGTCTGGATGACACACAAAGAATCCGAATGGCCTTGGACACAAGCCCTAATGCTCTGTGGAGGGGTTGCACATGCAGAATGCTTAATTGATGGCAGCAGTAATGAAGACAAGAACCATTTGGTCATAGCAAGCGACTCGGTGTGCTTGGATGACAGGGTAAAATTGGGACCAGAAACGCTGAAGTTGGGAGGCCCAAGTTCAAATGCAGGCTGTGTGCTCACTGACTACATGACTTGAATTCATAACTTCCCCTCCATCAGCATCCCTTTCATCCATTTCCTAAGAAGCCTGCATTGTTCTCCATTCTTACTCACTGATGTCATTTGCAGGGACAGGTGGCCCTGCCTGCAGCCTTTTGTTAATCTCAATTGTCAACTTGGTGAGATCTAGAATTTAATAATCCGTTTCTTCTGGAGGAAGCATTGCCTGCCCATGCAAGGTACCTGTGTTCAAACTCCTCTTTTATTATGGAATGTAACTCAATAGAGTTTTCATACATTCTTAGTTTGGGTTAGCCTACACCCACCCCCTCCTCTCCCTTTGTGTTCCTCCTACCCTTATTCATGCTTAAACCTTTCATCGCCAGTATTATCCCCTCCATTTTTAAATCAAATGACCAAATTTTCAGATGGATCAAAAGCAATGCCAATGCCCAAATAGGTACCATCTATACAATCCTGTTCTAAACATAAAAACTCAGATCAAACATAAATAAAAAAATAAAAAAGATGGTCTAACACTAAGCGCTAGAGTGGCTGTATTATTATTTAATTTGATCCTAGTAATATTAGGGAAAGAAGGATATTTTATAATGTTGATGTTCTTATGTCAACAAGGCAACGCGAACATGATAAATTATGCACATAACAAATGAGCTTCAGAACACATACAGAAAAATTACGATTAAACAAAAGCAGAAATGGACAAGTCCACAGGAATAGGGGCTTCGAGAAGTTGTTTTGTGTGTTGAGAGACTAGGCCAAAATTTGCAAAGTGATAGGAGTTCTAAACAGTGCTGTCAGCCATCTTGATTTCATCAACATTAAGTAAAACAATCAATACAAAATTACATGAATCTACTGTACATGGAAAGTCCCCAAGCTAGTCCAGATAGTAAGCATTACACTAGTTTCTGTGAAGGTAGAAAGACCGAAAATTAAATGTTTCTGTCCTGCCCCATCCTAGAGTCCTTCAGTCCCAAATAAACACAGACAGGTTTGTATTACTCATAAACTGTTTGGCCAATGGCTCAGGCTTCTTATTGGCTAGCTCTCTCTTAATTGTTAACCCATTTCTAGCTTACTGGCGGTGCCTGGGTTTCTTGATTCCTCGGCAGCTGATTAGTGTCTTCCTTGAGACCCATTCTCTGTCTTCTGCTTCCCAGCATTCTCCTAGTCAGGCAGCCCTGCCTATATTTCTTGCCTGGCTATATCCTGCCTGTCCATTGGCCGAAAGAGTTTTATTTATCAATCAATAAAAGAAACATATATCCACAGCATACAGAAGGATATCCCCTATCAGTATGTTCTCTGACTACAGCCAAACTGAGTTTAAAATTAGAAACAGAAGTTATCTGGGGAAAAAACAAATACTAAATTTTAAAAATTAGGCTATATAACTATAAATAACCCAATCAGGGAGAGTATTAACAAGTTTGGTCAATACCACATGTGTGGTATTAGCAGTTATTCACCAAAATACACAGTTTTCATTGTTAATATGTGAAAAGAATAAAGAATCTAAAGTCATGATTTAAGCTTCTAAAACTCTGAAGCAAAAAAAGGCAAATTAAACCTAAAGTAAGTGGGGGAAATGACTAAAATGGGAGTCACCTCCTCCCCCCAAAAAAATCACAAAACAGGATTTAAAGAGACATATCCAAAACTTTATCCTTTGAAAAAATTAAATAAAATTGATGAAGTATCGGGAAAACAGGAAGGGCAGGAGATCTAGAAGACACACAAACTAAGACTAAAAGATGGATACTGGGAGCGCTTAGGAACAAATAGCCCACCAAAAGATGCTGCCGACTAATTCCTTGAAACAGATAACTTTCCCAAAGTAACCCAAGAAGCCAGAATCTAACTAGTCCTGTGTTGGGTGATGAAATTAAACTCTGAATATGAACTCTTCTGCATGAAGGACACTCCAAGATCAAGAGGCTTCAATGGAGTATTATTTATCTCATTGTTGTGAGCTAAAACAAAAACAAAGGCCTGGCAGACGCAGCTGAAGGCAGGGAGGGTGTATTCTGACTCAGGGTTGAGGGATGTCATTGGCCTTGGAAAGGATGAAGGATGGTAGTAGCATGTGGAGGGAGAGGCCATTCACATTGACACCAAAATTTCAGCAATTCAAAATTCTTATATACAGAGAAAGAACAATATAACATGGATAAGGTGCAAATTATGATAGGAATGCAAGGTTGGCTTAACATTTGAAAGTCAAACAAGACTCTCACCATGTTAAGACAGTAAAGAAGAAAGATCACAGTTAGCTTAATAAATTCAAGGAAAATACTTGCCAAATTTGTAAACCAATTACAACAACAAAAAACAAAACCCTGCTCAGCAGTCTTGGGAGATAAGGGAGTATGCTCAGTCTAAAAGAAGGTGTACAGACCTAACAAAGGTCTAAATGCTATCCTTTTAGTTCAGAAACAGTCTGAAGGGATTTGGCTCAATCTCAGTATCATAGCAAAGGTTTTAGAACTGGCTTGACCATTCTGTTTGCTGCCACATGCGCACGCAGCAGTGCATGCAATGAGTGTTCAATAAATGAATCAATTAACAAAGCAGAGAAAGATGTGTTTCTTGACAAAAGCAGCCTAATGATTCTAGAAACAAGAGTGAACAGTGCTAGGAAGCATAGCCAATATATCCAAGCACTGAAAACCCAAACAGCTCGGTGTAGCTATTTTTCCATGTGTTTTTATCACTTGGAAAACTTTGTACTTTGGAGGGCCACTATACTATACCCCTAACGCATGTGCCTGGCATTTGTGGAGACCAACACAATGGCAGGAAGGCTCAAATGCAATAGCCCATTTTCAGATTTCCAGAGCCTTTTGTATCTGTTTGGTGTCATCCTGAAATTGGCCGTGATAGAAATAGTTGCACCACAGAAATAGGTGAACTCCCCAGTTTTCCGCAAAGGTTTCTTCTTGATTCTTGTTAACAGGGTATAATTCGAACGTCGCTGTCACAGTGTAGCCCCTCTCTTTGCACATGAGGAAACGGAGTCAATAAAGGGTAAACAAAAGATTAAGGTCACAGACAGTAGGCTTAAGAGCTCTTGTTTCAGCATTGACATCTATGTGAGTCACATGGCTTGAGTTTGAAAGGATGAGAACAAAAAATGTTGTCCAGTGCCAACAAGAGACACCGACCGCTTCAAGGTTCATGCTAAAGAAGTCACATTGTGATGGCATTCAAGGAATGGGCATGAGGCTAAAAACAAAGGCAAGGCAAAAGTTCAAGGCCGAGAAAAAGCAGATACACGGTTTGGCGGGTGGGGAGTGGACAGGAACAGAGCGCCGTGGCTCCAGAGGTTGGCTGTGAGCACTATAGTTGGCGATTAGTACAAAGCAAGACCATTGGCAATCGGTCAGAGTGGAAAGCCCAAGGCCCGGAAGACCTCAGGTGGAACCCCAATGATGTGTGACTGCACTGGATCCTCAGCGCTGACTTGGTTCTTTGGTCTGTTCACTCTGGGATCCTCTTTTCTGTAAGAAGACAACTCAGCCTCATGGGAAACATGATCCACCTGTCTGAATTTCACCCCAAATGACCTGAGTGTGTGCTTACTGGTTGTTTCTCTAGAAAAGGAGTTCATTTCCCGCCTCTTTACCTCATCATCATATGTGTCTGAGAAGCCAGTTCAGGCTGGGCCCACTGCTAGAGGCCATCTGTGCTTCACAGGGATTGAACCCACACCAGGACCTCTTTGGAGCAAACCAGCTGGCAAACCGAGTTCCGCATCTGGCTTTCAGCTCTGCACACATGCTCTGTCTGGCCTCCAAAGCCTGATGGCTGAAGCTTCTGGAATGCCCTAGGCATTGCTGAATCAGATGGTTTTTAGCTTCAGTGTTTCACAAATTCCAATGTGCAGAACATTCTTGGAGCAGCTATTTTTGAAGCCCCTCTTTTGTTTAGCTGCCTCTAAAATGCAGTGTCCTCCAGGCCCAGTTTCATCTGACAGTAAGGTATGACTTGAGGGGTTGCCTGTGCTGCCTCCCATCCTACCCCATGGCTTTGAAGACATACTCTGTCCTGATGTCGGTATGACAGACATTCCTTTGGCAGTGCCTGACCCCAGGCAGGTCTGTGAAGCACATGGCCCAGCATCCTGGATTTCTACATGACTCCAGGCAGCTTGCTATGAGCTCTGGGACCTCTACAAGGCTCCAGGGACTTCCTGTGGCCCAGCAACACCAGAAAGAGCACATGGAACCCTGTTTGTACGTGTGTGCTGACAGCCGTGAGTCGCACCTGGACAATGAGGGACTCCAATTGCCACTCTTTTTGGGGCCACTCAGTGAAGAGAAAGGCGAATCCCTCTATCCCATTCCACACTAGAAGAGTTGAGGCACATGACTCATCCTATGTTTCCCATCTGTTGATACTGGATATTCTAGAGTTTGCCATCAATGGGGAACTGGACAGGGTTGCCATCTTCTTCATGTTTGTTTGACCAATACATTGACCTTGGCCTGTGTCTTCCTTCCTGTTGATGTCTACTGAGCTCCTTCAGGGGAATACTGTGTACATGAATAAGATGGGAAGGAGTCTGAGTTTCAGTAGGGTCATTGTGAGCCTCAGAGCAAATGGAGCCAGCTCAGAAGCTAGGCAGCCAGGCCCAGGTTTGAATGCAGCTACATATTTCACAGTTGGGTAACTTAGGCAAGTCACTACATTTCTTCCAAAACAGTGTCCTCCTCTGTGATAATGGAGATAAGGGGCCATGAGAAGCATTAAAAGATGATAGCTATGAAGTATGAGAACACAGACTACTCCATAATTTCTTGTTTGTTATCATGCTTTTCCTTCTTGCTGGGGGCTCCTCGTAGGAAGCAGAAATAAGAGGTGATGGAAATGTTGCCAAGAGTTCATCTGACCCCGTTTTACTCTCTACTTTTAAACCACTAGATACTGACCCAGCCTGATGGCAGGCTGGGGTCAGGTGACTGAAATCTGACCAATGGGATGTGGGCCCAAAGCTTATATGCTGTATCCAGGCCTGATATTTACAGGTTCTCACCCCTGGTCTCTCTCATTTGTATAGTCAGGAATGAAGAAGCCTGGGATGTCAAAGCCAGAGGATGCAAGAGTCTTAGCCCAACCTGTGCTGGCCAGAGAGGGAGCTCTAATGGCATGTCAGGGGCTGCCGGCTACTTCAGCAGAACATAGCTTATCCAGACTTAACTCAGAAACTAAAGGAGAAGAGAATGGACCAAGGAACTAGCCAGCCAAGACACAACGAATATTCCTAGTTTGAGAGAGATGCTGGTGTGATTTGAATATTAAATGCCACCCTCACCCTGCCTCTGCAGGCTTGTCTTGTGTTGAATGACTATCCTCCAGCTGATGGCAGTATTTGGGGAGGTGGTAGAAACTTCCAGAGGTGGGCCTAGCAAGAGGAAATAGGTCAATGGGAGGCACGCCTTTGATGGTTATCCCCAGTCCCTGGTCCCTTTCAATCCTCTCTGCTTCCTGTCTACCATGTGTCAAGACTCTCTCCACTACAACTGATGACTGACCAGAACCCTGAGATAAAATACACAGTTCCCTTCTTAAATTGTTGTGCCAAACATTGGGCCACCACTGTAGAGAGTTCAAATACATGGGCAGTGCACTTTTTCATCAAGAGGAAAGTAACTGTTGGAATCTGAAGACAAAAGTAACTGCTAACTTCTTGCATCATTCTCTGTTGGAAGCAGCTGTGCTGGCAAAGGGCAGGTCTAGTAACAGGAAAACCTGGCTGTGCAGACCCCGCTTTACACAGAACATCGCAGCCATCACATTTCTATGCCCAGAGTGCTGCACTATCCTGTGGATTAAAAACATCTTTTCCATAAATTTCAGTCAGTGGCCGTCAATTTCTGCAGCAGAAACATATTCTGGTTTAAAATTGCACATCACAGCGTGTGTCATGTCTGGGGACCACCTGTCGAAGGGACAGTCATTTGTAATTAAGGAAATACAAAGTCTTAAGTGATCATAGCCAGTCCTTGTTAGAATGTGGACACACATGTTTAAACAAACACTATACCGCCTAGCCCACGATTATCCTATGCCAATGGGCCAGAAATCAACTCTTTAATGTTTTTGAAGAGCCCAGGGCCTTTGTGTCATCTACAGTCCCCTGTCCTGGAATAAATATAAATGTTCTCACTCAGACTGGCTAGCTCTTTATTTCTTCTTCTGCAAGGTTTTATGTAACCCAGGATAGCTGGCATCTCCCTGTGGTCACCCTGCATTTCCTCAATAGCCTGTTTATGTCACATTCGCTCCAGTCTCTAAGCCATGCACATCTGTTCCTTCATGTGAGTACAGACTTACATATTTCCAAAAGGTTCAACTTTAAGTAAATTTCAACTTAGCCCCTCCTTCTGCAATGTCAGCCATCTGTTAATGGAGGCAGGGACTGCAGGGAGAATCAAGTCTCAGTTGGGCAAATACACTGCATGAAAATGCCCCATTAAAATAAATTACAGCTAATATTAACCATTAGCATATGAAGCAGTAGTCTGTGTTCCCATCCATCCTTCATACCCTAGGTATTGCTAAAATAACCACAGTATTATAAAAAAAAAAAAAAAGTCTTAAACGAAGAAGAGATGAATAAAAAGCCAATGAATCAATGAATGTTGCTCCCTAAAGAAGTGTCTGAGTGTCTGTTGCTTCCCATGGAGTTTCATACTCGATATAAGAATTTTCTCAGTCCTCTACAGTTGTCAGAGATAGGTGAAAATGCCATCAATAAAGTCATTAGAGACTACAGAGGTGGCTCAGGTGCTATAATGCTTATCTTGCAAATAGAGGACCTAAATTCAAAGCGCAGAATCCACGCTGAAAAAAAGCCAGGTGCTGATGACATGTTTGTAATCTCAGCCTTGGGGAGGTGGACACAGGAGGACCCCTGGGGGTCACTAGCCAGCAGCTTAGTCTAACTAGAGAGCCTCGGGCAAGCAATAGGTCTTTGTCTCAAAAAAAATCTAAGGAGGGTGGTGCTTGAGGCATCAAGATTATCCTCGGGTCTCCACACATACACACAAACATGTGCATGATATATACAAGTACACAATATTTAATAAATAAATAAATAAACAAGGCAAGCCATTAGACAGTTGAGGAGTTCTTAGATCCTGGCCATATCCAATGACATTCACTTCAGTATAGAATGCCATTCCATACAAGAAGAGCCTGGCTTTACAGAGAAATGAGAACGTATACTCACTCCTGACCAGCGAAAGCTTCAGCTCTGACCAACAGTACAGGATTCCGAGGGAAATTTGAACTCCAAATAAACACCAGGATAATTTTAAGTGTGTGTCCCATGAGATATTTGGGCCATGACTATGTTTTTAAAAACATAACCTGGAATTCAAGTGTAGCTGAGCAACCTGTATTTTATTGGATAGGACTTTACTAACTAAACTGAATGGGTGCTGGGTATCATGGGTCCTTCTACCTGTCAGATTTAGAATGCACCATTGCCTCTCATCTTCCTTACTCTTCTACTACTGTGATGCAACACCATGGCCAAGTCAGCTTATAGAAGGAAGCATTTCACTGAGGGCTTGCACACAGTTTCAGAGGGTTAAGTCCATGATCACCGTGGTGGGGAATGCGGTGGCAGGAAGGCAGGCGTGATGCCTGAGCGCTGGCTGAACGTTGAAGTCTGATCCAAATATTGCAAGTAGAGAGCAGAACTGGGCCAGGTATGGGCATGTGACATCTTAAAGCCCAACCCTAGGGACACACCTGCTCCAACGAGGCATGCCTCCTAATATTCCCCAAATAGTTCCACTGGGGACCCAACATTCCAACGTTATGAGCCAGTTAGGGCAATTTTTCATTCAAACCAGCACACCTTATGATCCTGGCTGCAGTGGAAAGAATTCTAGTTCTGGGCTGGACTTGAAAATGGTTAGCCAAACTGCTGTAAGGTAGGGGCCCAGGGGTAGTGTTTGTCATGGAAGACAGGGCAGTGGCCTACCCTACTAGAAAGCAGCAGCCGGCTGACTTTGGCCCCGGGTTAGCAGTTTTCGTGAAACTGGAGTGGGGAGGGTACCTTTGGGAAGCTGCTGAGGAGAGGGGATAGCACAGCTGTTGGCCCTTGGCATCATCTCCATCACAGATGGTAACTGTTACCAGTTTCTCACAAACTAATGCTGTGGGGGGGCACACAGGGACCGGGGGCTGGGTAATCAGCAAGAACTATAAAGGTGACAGCCATACCTGAACTCCTCCCATGCCATTGGAAAAGAGTGTACCAGCCATCTCTCTGCAAAGTCACATTTCTGGTGATGAACGCAACAAACACAGCTGTGACAGGCAGAGCCTTGAGGCTCACTGGCCGGTCAGCTTTAGCTACCTGACAATCCCCAGGCCAGAGAGAGTGCCCGCTTCAACAGAGTGAGGTAGCTCTTAAGAGAGCATGCACATGCACACGCACACACACACACACACACACACACACACACACACACACACGTACACGCACACACACACACCCGCATGCGCGCAAGCACACACATGTACACACACTTGCTCTCAAGAGGACTGTTTCATATGCACGCACCCATGCAGGCACACACACATGCATGTACCCACATGCTTGGAGACAGAGAAAAACAAGCACAGTTCCCTCAGGCCCCATTGCAGGCCTTAGTTCCAATGCACTTCAAGGCACACCCCCGGGGGGGGGGGGCTTCCACCAGCATGGGTGGGCTTCTGGCACCTGCATCCACTGTGTCATTCACTAAAGGAGAAACAACCAGCAAAACAGACCCTGGTTCAGTTCATTACCATTTATTTAATTTAAAAATAAAAACAGAAACAAAAATGACAAAAATCAGATTCCAATGGAAAATGAACACTTTGGGTAATTAGCCAGCTTTTCTTTTCCTTTTCCCTGTAGGCTGTTCTCAAACCAGTCAAATAAGTGAAAACCAGCTTTGACTGGAGCCGTAAAGCCATGCTGCACCAATTAAATTACACCAATATATTATTATAATACCTTTGAAATGCCTTTTAGACCAATAAATAAAAAAGACAAATTCAAATTAAAGTCAACTTTTATTACCAAAAAAATATAGAAATTAAATAAAAGTCACAACATGGATTTAAAAAAAAATGTGCAGTCAAGTTTTCTCACTCTTTTTTTTTTTTTTTTTTTTCTTTTTCTTCTTCTTCTTCCTAGGAATGATTCCATGCCAGTAAATCCCCACAGAACATTTCCAGTTTGGCAGCAAGCAGTCAATCCCATCATCATTCATTCACATTTGTGCTCAAGACAGCAGACCTGGGCAAAGCATGCCTGACTTTCACCCTGCAGAGTGCTCATTCCGTAAAGAGCACCTGGCAACAGAGACGGAATCCAGAGGGAATTTAGCATTGTCGTGTTGCCAAGGTCTTAAAGCACTTTCCTAACAACTGATTGTGCCTTGAGATTTACCTGTAAAACGAAGCACAACTCCACCCCTTGGCAGATGTGTAAACAGGACAAGGAAAGAAGGGCCCCAGAGCACAGGGAAGAGCAGGAAGGCTGACTGACAGCCAGCCGTCTCCCATTCTGCCCATCCGGTGGTCATCAAGTGTCTCTCGATAGTGACTCCATGGAAATGGATCAAGCATACCTTCTTTGGCTGGGGATGGGTTGATAGGCAACAGGACTTAATTGGGAAGCTGCTTTTTTAGGGCTCTCCTCTACTCTACCTCTTTTCCTTGCAGGGACGGAACTGTCAGCAGAACTGAGCATGGCCTTGGGAAAACAGCCTCCAAATGCAGGAAGCAGTTCTCACACCATTTCCGGCCTGAGACCTCCAGAGCTAACAGCAGTGTCTTCCCAGGAATGGGTGGGAAAGATTTGCTTTTCCATGGAGGGTGCTGACCAGGAAGAGAGAAGGCAGAGAATGGTTTTCCTAATGGAGTCCTTAGGATGATGGGAAATCCTAAACAGACACACACATCCAGCCAGCCAGTAATGTGTGGTGTACCTGAGACCAGATCCACGCTCATCGGCCAGCAGTGTAGAAGCAGGAGGCAAAGAGATGGGGGACTGGATGCTGCATGCTGCCCTCTATGCACCCCCAAACCCTCAAACCCAATTCTCTACCTATAGATTCCTCTCCCTTTCAGCCCCTACGAGAATTCAGGAAGACGGTGGAGCTGAAAGAAAGGAATCCAAGCAGCTTCCCACAATATTCTGCTCAGCTCAAGCCGAAGGAAAGCACGGGCCTAAACACCAGAGTGAGTGAGTGGCAGAGAGATGCAAAAGTCTCCAGAAAGACAAGTCAACATCTTTCTGACAACTGCTGTTCCTAAGACTCACCAAGGTTCGTCCTCCTCCACCCCTTCTCTGAGAGGCTATCAGAAGGCAGCTCCTTAGAATAGGGCTTCTCGTTCGTCTAAGCCAGCCCCCAAAGACCATTTCAGCCCCAGAGTCCCCAGGATGCCCACTGTGGGAATGACATCACCTGTAATTTTAGTGTTGAGAGATTAGCTTGACCATTTTCAAGCGTCCTATCATACCTCTGTTCTCCCTCCTCCAGAGCCATCTGGATAACTCCTAAAGCAATGTCCCTAAGCTTCTCCTCAACACCCTTTCAACAATTTGTTCCAGGGACGAGCAGACATGTTTTCTCCCTAAGTGCAAGAGATCAGAACCATGAGACAGAACATTTAGGTTATAGGAGACAAGAACCTTCTATAGAACCACACTTTCCCCATCCACGTACCCGCCTACGCACTAGCTCCCTAGAAGCAACCCATCTACTATTAAGGTTCCACACTTGTGGATGGATGCGGCCAGCGGCTGAGCCATTAATCCTCTGCAGGCCCGGGATAGTATCACATCCAATTAAAGCATTCATGCAGGCGAGAAGCCAAGAGGCAGCATTCCAGTGAATACTGAGACATTCAAGAAAGTGATAAGTTGCCCCTTGCTAGCGTGCCTCACCTTCCATCGAACCGTGCAAAGACCTCAGCGGCTCTTTGCCCTGTCATTCACGATGCCCTGGCCTCTCATACTTCCATCTTTCTCCTGGCCCATCTTCAGGTGATGTCAAAGAACAAAGCAGAAAAGAGGAAGCAGACCTTACCAGCCCAAAACTTACCAGCGCCTGACTACGTCCTCAGCAGAGCTCAAAGCATCTGCTGTCTAAAGAAAGTCCCCCTGGTCTTTCTACTCAAAGTTCGAGAGCAAATGAACAAACGCCATGCTGGGCCATGAAGGAGTCAGCAGACACAGCAGGGTGCTGTGACCCAACTCCCAGGGCTTAGTCCTGATAGCCATGCTGTCCCCGACATTGCTGACCCAATGGGTAGTTACTGGTACACGTTTACCGCACCCATATTGTGCCTAGGCTACTCAAATCAGCACGCAGTACAGATGCTAACTGAGCACCAACTCAAGCTCAGCGTGCTGGAATCTTACTAGTATCTATGTAGTCAGACCAGGCTTGCTAAGAAATTCATCCAAAGCAGATGTTCTCGGTCTTCTTGCCCCTCTGCCAGAAATGCCTAGGTGACATCTAGGGAAACACCCCCCCCCTTCTCCATAATGACCCCTCCCACCTCATGCTGGACACCACCTTCCCTGGAGAGCCATCCGATGTGAGATGCCATACAGGAATGCCAGTTAGGACCCACACTCTGACTGGCAGCTGGCAGAACTGGTAAAGAACCTTTTCCATCCCTTTTAGGTGCTGACTCAAGACTTCAAACACTGGCCGGGCCAGACCTTACCAGTTATTAGTCCTTTTCCAGTCCTCTGCCACGGCCAGCAAAGAGGTAACCAGCCTGAAGCTGAGTTACCCTCCTCTCTTAGACCCACCCCACCCCATCCCATGCTCTGCACCCTGCAGGGCTAGTTGAGCTTGCTGCAGATCTCCAGCGCTTTCTTATACACCTGAGTCACATCATCCATATCAGTGAGGAGGGAGAAGCTACTGTCTGCGAGCCGGTTCCGGTACCGCTTCAGGTACTGGGGCCTGGGCCGGCTGTGTGGCGTCTCAAAGTCCTGAAGCTGGAGGAAGTTCTCAGCTGAGACGCAGCTGCGGATGCGCTGGCGGGCCGGACGATTCTCCTGCAGATCTAACAAGTCAAAGGAGTCGCTGGACAGAACACTGTCGTCACTAATGACACTGGATGGGCGGCTGTAGCTCCGAGAGATGCCCTCAGGGGGGACACCAGGGGGCGACAAGGATTCCAGTGTGGGCATTTCGGAGCCGGCGATGGCAGGGTCTGTGGCACCATCCGAGTACCTGCTGCTGTGTTTCAAGATGCCCTTCCTCCGGCAGGACAGGCTGTGGGAAGTTCCCCTGGCTGCGTCTGGGGGAGGGGAAGAGAGGCCACTGCCGGCGATGATGTCATTACCGTCCAGCAGCTCTGAAGACTCGCTGCGCTCTGGGGATGAATAGTAACCAGATTCTCTCTGCTGGGTCTTTTTCAAGATGCCTTTCTTGGGCATCGTGGCTGACTGTTTGAGGCTCAGCTTCCCTGACAAATCTGCCTCAGGGGAGCTGGGGAGCGGAATACCAGTCCGGCACAAATCTTGCTCCATTTTGAAAGGAGATGGTAAGGTAGGGCCCACAATGCCTTCGATGAAGCCAGTGCTGTGTGAGCGATGCTCACTGTTGCTTCGCTTCTTCAAGATGCCCTTGGGCCTCTTGGAGCTCAGCTTGGATGGGCTTTCAGGAACGGAGTCCTGGCCAGACGGGGGAAAGTCATTCTCTTTCTTGGACTTCTTCAGCGACCGCTGCCGCTCCAGCACAACCTCAGAGGCTCCAGGTTTGGCCAGACCCTTCATCTTGGCTTCAGCCTCAGCCTGCAGCCCGGTGGAACGATGGTGCCAATCGATGATCCGCGCCAAGAGCGGGGAGTCGGAGTCAGGGAGGGCGTCACAGTCACAGACGCTGCTCTTATAACCCCAGTTCACCCACCAGTGGTTGGCGATGTCCTCGATGGTGGCCCTGCGATCAGGGTTTACCATCAGCATCCACCGAATGAGTCCTCGAGCATCTAAGGGTGAAAGACAGAAAGAATCAAGCTACTATGGCAGGGTGACTTCCCGTGAACGGTTAGAGAGACTCGCACAGGCAGGCAGAGAGAAGGAATAAATGGAGTGTTTCAGCCTCACGCTGAAGCAGGAAGCCAAAGTCTTTATGCAAACCTACCCAAGGCTCAGGACCACAAGCCACGGAGCAGTACCTACATCTGTGTGTATGTGGGGGCCACAGGACAACTTCTGGAAACCTCCCTCAAACCCACCAATCCTTTTAAAACAGGGTCTCCGCACTGAGTAGGCCTGGCTGGCTGGCCAGCAAACCCCAGGGGCCCATCCATTATAACTCACCAACAGCGGGGTCTTAATTGCACATTGCCATGCCAGGTGTTTTGGGGGTGAGTTCTTAGGATCAAACGTCTTCTTGACTACACTAGCTATGGTCTGCTTTTCCCACACGTCCAGAAATGTCTGGAACTAGTGACCTCCCTGTCACCCCACATGGGCATCAAGTATAAAAGGCCAGGTGACTGGGAAAGAATTCAAACTCATTCTTGGTGCCACTGTAGCAAAACAGAAAGCAGGTGCTTGCCAGAAGCCTTCCAAGGGTAGGTACTTCTAACCACGCAGTCCTAAGTCACCTGGGAAAGGTTGCTGGAGGCTGAGGATGGAGAGCGGTTCACCTGTGCCAAGTGGATACACCTGGGCAGGGAGAGCAGCTATCTGAATGGCTAGCCCCAGGACCTGAGGGCCACACCCAGTGAGCTCACCTCCTGTAAGTCCTATTGGTACCCACCAAATGACAGCTGATCTTTATCTGCTACCCAGGTGGCCATAGCCTTTCTTAATAGGAAAAAAAAAGTCCCTTTGTAGATCCTGCTGCCAGAGATACAGGGTAAAGAACTCCATGATGCTGAGGAAGACACATGAGCCAACCTCAGAGCTGATTAACTTTCAGGAGCAAGCTGTGCCCTGACCCTCCCCTGGCATTGAGTTATACCCTGGGAGGCTGCCTCCTCCCCTCAGATAAAAGGCTGGCAGGGCCTAGCAATGGGGACAGAGTGATCTGATGGTCACTCCTGAGTAGGGACAGGATGACCAAGAGTTTCCTGAACTCTTAACAAGGTGCAGGGAAGTTTACCAAGGTGCCAGAAAGATTGCTGGTACCAGTTAGTGATTAAAGACCAACACCACAGAAGTCACATCTGTCTGTCTGTCTTTCCTCCTCCTCCTCGGCATCAACTTTCTACCACTTACCTACCTATCCACACATGTTAGTCCTCATCTTTCTACATTGACAAATTGACCTACACTTGCTTGCAAGTTACGAGTCAATTCCTACAGCTCTTTTTGCGGGCACATTGTGTCCACAGAGCAGTGAGGTCCCAGGGCTCTGGGCAGGCATGCTTGGGCCTCTGGCTGCAGTGAGGTCCCAGGGCTCTGGGCAGGCATGCTTGGGCCTCTGGCTGCAGTGAGGTCCCAGGGCTCTGGGCAGGCATGCTTGGCCCTCTGGCTGCAGTGAGGTCCCAGGGCTCTGGGCAGGCATGCTTGGGCCTCTGGCTGCAGTGAGGTCCCAGGGCTCTGGGCAGGCATGCTTGGCCCTCTGGCTGCAGTGAGGTCCCAGGGCTCTGGGCAGGCATGCTTGGCCCTCTGGCTGCAGTGAGGTCCCAGGGCTCTGGGCAGGCATGCTTGGCCCTCTGGCTGCAGTGAGGTCCCAGGGCTCTGGGCAGGCATGCTTGGCCCTCTGGCTGCAGTGAGGTCCCAGGGCTCTGGGCAGGCATGCTTGGCCCTCTGGCTGCTGCTCTCAGGCTGTAAATAAGCAGCCCTTTCTCTGTGTGTTTAGTGCTGGATTTGTCACATTTTTGTTCTTCCTGCTAGAAGTCTGTCATTTAAACGCCCCCCACATCCATATACACATAAGGCACAAATTCTGTCTACTGTCCTCAAATGCAAAAAGATCATGATGAACCTTCAGGAAAAATTATGTATGGCAGATAAACTTTGTTCAGACGTAAGTAAAAGTGCCATTGGCCACTGAATTTGAGGTTAATAGGTCAAAAATACATAAATATACCCAAAAATGTTACATACTGATAAAGACAAAAATGCCAGGCTTAGAGACTTAAAGCTAAGATTCCCCTAGAATCAAGGAATGGTTCAATATTCATTCATTTTGTGTTTGTAACAATTTTATAAAACAACTGTGAATAATTAAAAATAGTTGTGTGTACATGGAATGTAATGTATACAAATATTAACCACATTCTGTGCTGGCCACCCATTCATACTCTTGTACACACCTGGTGCTCTCCCACGAAGACGTAGAACTTTTGACCCTGGTTGCTTTGACTAAGGAAAATATCCTATTGGGAACACAGCCTAGTTGCTAAGCACAAATAATAGGCATTCCTGACACCCCATCCCTCTTTAGAGCCCCTAGCTGCCAAGTAAGGGATCCAGGCTCTGTTCTGGGATGACCAGCCATCAGGAAGCATCTCAAGAGGCATGGCCCCCAAAGGGAGTGGCCTTGTTGGAGTAGGTGTGGTCTCCTTGGAGGAAGTGCATCACTGTGGAAGAGTGATCAAGGTCTCTCTTCTCAAACTTCACTCAGTGTGACAATCAGTTGACTTCCCATTGCCTGCAAGATGCAGCACTCTGGGCTCCAGCACCGCGCCTGCCTGCACACCGCCATGCTCCCCTTCATGATCATAATGGACCTCTGGAACTGTAACCGAGCCTCCCTCAATTAAATATTTTCTTTATAATGGTCTTGTCTCTTCACAGCAATAAAAAACCCAAACTAGGATAGACACACAGCCCCAGCAGCAAACCCAACTCCCAGAAGGCTGAAAGGTACAGAGACCCCAACTGAGACCAGAAGTATGCTACCCCATCCAAAGGACGGACAGATAAGAGGCCATGGTGGTGGTCTAAGTGGATAGGTTTGTTTTAGGGTACAGCATGATTTCTGTGCAAGAAGAAACGCTATTAACAGTGTCCATGAGCCAGAGCCCAGGCAGTGGACACAGTGTTGAAGATATCAGAGCAGTGGCCACCTGCCGGATTATAGGTAAGCCACAGCCATGGCAATACACAGATTAATAAGGAATGGGTTAATAATTAAGGCAGAGCTAGCTAATAAAAAGCCTAAGCCTTTGGCCAACAATTTAATAATATGTCTCTGTGTGCTTATTTGGGGCTGAAGGGTGGCAGGGCCTGACAAGACAGAACACAGACTAGAGCCACCCTTGTGGCCCTTACCATTACGGGAGTGGATTTGTGTCTACATGGCTTGTGAGGGACCTCAGAGAATAGAAAGCCTTTCCAATGCTTTAATTTATGGCGGAGAACTGGCTTGCCACATTTATACATAATGTAAAAGCAAGAAGGGCTCCTGAGCTGCTCTGCACATCTCCCTGGGGCAGTTTGGCAACCCTAAAAAGCCAGTTTTTCCAGGAACTGTTATGAAAGAAAAATGGGGGACAGCAAGAGATGCCCTGTAAATCGAGAAAGTGTGTGTGACCCGGGACAGATAAACCAAGCGCTCTCCCCTCGACCCCCGATCTCCACAGGACGCGCACCTGAGGGCTGCGTGGGCTCCCGGTATTCTCCACTGCTGATCTGTCGGATGAGGTTTTTGTGATCAAAGCCATCGAAGGGCATCGTTCCATAAATGAGAGTGTAAAGCAGGACACCCAAGGCCCAGCTGTCCACCTGGAACACAGAGAAGACAGGACACATAGGAGCTGGGATGCAGACCCCAGGTGCCTTTCCAAAGCACCGGCATTGTGAACAGCCACCCCAAGGACATGGATCTAGCACCTGGAAGGCAGGTTCCCACAGCCTTCAAAGGACAGCACTCTCTCTCCTCCCTCTCCCTCCTCCCTTCCCATCCCCAACACCTGCACTCTGCTCACCTCTGGCCCTCGGTAAGGCCTCCCATTGACAATCTCAGGAGATGCATAAAGTGGACTCCCACAAAACGTCTGCAAGTACTTGTCCTTCTGGTACAGGTTGGAAAGCCCAAAGTCAGCAATCTGAAGAGAGAAGCAAGATCCATAGAGATCTGTTAGCATAAAGCCGCCAGTGTCTGCCAGCTGACTGGAACCATCCAGAGCAGATGAGGACACATGGGCCACTACTGTCTCTCTAGCCCTGGTCTGCATCAAACAGTCAATGCTGCCCACTGCACCAATACCACTAGGGCTAAACTACAGAACTTCAAGGTCCTTAGTGATCCACTTTCTCCCCAAGTGTTCAAACACGCAAGTCTGGCATTTCACATGTAAACTACAGCATCCCAACGACAGCTACCACAAAAGTCACCACTTGGCATTCCAAATAAGCATTAATGCGCAGGCTCAGCCTTATCTACGCAGCATATTCCAAAGTTGGAAAGGGATGCTTCAAACTTTAAAACCCCTACATCTGCTATGGTTTTTCTCTATGCATGCATGTCCAGGATAATTTATAAATCAAAACAGTAAAGGATTAGCAATAACATATGATAATAAAATGGAACAATTATAATGATATACTGAAATAAAATTAACAAAGAGCACCATTGCCCCTGTACTTTGTGCTATGATTAGGTAAAACAAGGTCATCTGAACACAGGCATTGCAACAGTAAGAGGGACAACTCGTAAGTGACAGCTGGGTGGGTAGCATATACAACGTGGAAACCCTGGACAAACAGATGATTCATTTCCTGTCAAGATAGATGGTACAAGACTATATCACACTATTTAGAATGGCACACAATTTAAAACATATAAATTATTTTGGTAGCGCTTCATATAATACTATTGGTTGTGTTATACTGGGTAATTAAAGCCATGGACAGTGAAATCTCAGGTAAGAGGGAGCAGGATTTGGAATTGTTTTTGTTTGCTATATTGAGGACTGGGCCTAGGGCCTTGGGTGTGCATGCTAGGTAAGCACTCTACCACTGAGCTACATTCGCCAACCCTCACCTTTTCCCTTTCCTGTAGCACTAGGGACTAAACACAAGACCTTAGTCCTTTTGTTATTATCAACTGAGGACAGGAGCTTAATAAGTTTCTCAGAATGGGCTTCTAACTTTGTATCCTAGGCAGAACTGGAAGCTGTGACTCTCCTGTTTCAGCCTTGACTTGCTGGGACTACAGGTATGCCACCACTCCTGACTAAGGATGGGGAGGGGCTAGTGAGTAACTTCATTTCACTGCGCCCACAGTTATGCATGTCACGCTGCAGAAAGGCCTGACTGATGCAGCCGACACCACCACCTTTCTGCATTATTCGTGCATATGACTCAGGATGAGATTCAAATTGCAGCTCATTACATTTCAGCCTAAACGCCACCAGCGGCCATCCGTGTGATGTGGAGGTTATTGAAACAGCTCGGAGCTGGGCACACCACCAGAAGCACCACCTTCCTGTCTCACAGGCTTACTGTGAGAGGAAGAGAAAACCATCCGTTGAGATGTGACGGAACACACAACTCCTCCCTAGCAGGCAGGTTCAGTGCAAATGTTTGATCCAGCCTCATTTCTGTGGTATTGTAAAGAGTTTAGTGCAATGCATTTACACCTGCATATATACAACATATGTTCACACACATATATGCAGCTGTAATACTACACAAATATACATGTCTGCCTTCTCTACCAGACCTGAGTCCCCTGTAGCAAGGCCCACATTTTTGTATCACCCTCGTAGCAGCTGCCCGTGGCCAAGAAACACTCATCACTGGTACAGGTACTCTATTCTGAAAAGCATATGAAGATAACAGTTTCATAAAATAATAATGATCCCAATTACCACTTATTGAAAACTCCCAATTATCCATCTAATCCAATTCTATCAAAAACTGTATTTATAAAAATATGAATACACTTTATGCCAAATGGTATAAGGATACCCAATACTTGTATTCTACTTAAATTTTTTTTAAGCACTCAGAAATGGTCAATTTTTTTTTTTTTTGTCACAGCAAGTTTACACAACATTTTAAGAACTCCTCTTGAACAAGGAGACTGGTGTAGGGAGTTCGAGTTATTCATCTGAAGATATGCAAGCACGGGCAGCCGTGTGCATGTGTGCCTCTCACACTTCGGGCCCTAGAACCACACTGCGCTAGCGAAAGTCTGTGGGTTTCTTAAGTCTCAGCCAGCCTTGCAAGTTAGAGCCCTTGTGTGTCCCATGACACTCAAGTGTTAGCAACATGCTGGATGAGCCAGCCACATGCCCAGGGAGCCTCTGGGGCCGAATGCCACAGATGCTTTTTTGAATGAAGCCCCTCAAATAAGCCTTAAAAAAAAAGTCATCCTTGGATGAATGGAAAGGCACTCAAAGCAGCTGTGCATAACCACCCTTAGAAAAGGCATCCTTGGGGCTCAGATTGCACTTAACTGCTCCGAATTCCACTTGCTTATTTATCAAGGCCCCTGACTGGCTTGCAGGACGTCCGTGGGAAGCTTTACAAAGTGCGTCCTGTCAATCAGAACAGGTCAGCTTCAGCTCTGGAGATTCCAAGGGGCCTGAGGCTTCAACCTCCCTTGGGCTACAGCTGCAGCTCTACTCAGCCACAGCACAGGCCAATGCACTCAGCAGTGCCAACACTGTCTGGGGCACACGGGAGCTTTCAAACAGGAGTGTGAACGCACCCATTGCACATGCACACAATTGCCCGCCCCAGGAGCTTTCACGCCGCCTGGGCATCTCTGCTTGCCAGGCAGGCACTCTGAGAGGAGTGTGTTTACATTTCAGCCTACTCCCACCCTTGAAGACTGGCGCTTATCAGCCTCCCCGTAAAACTGTCATTACTGCGGACACAAGATTAATAGAAATCTAGATTAGCCGTGTTCTTGGACTTGGACGGAAAAGCAATATTAATCAACACACACACACAGCATTCTCAGACCCTGAGCCACTCAGATCTAGGATTTATAAAGCCACATGGAGCTTATGTTAACTATTTCTAAGTGGGGAGACACCACTGGGTGTGAACCTCCTTAGAAATCTCTGTTCTCTCACCTGTAAAATGGAAGTAAGAATCTTCCCTGCCCCCCGGTGGTGTCATGACAATTTCATGGCATAAAGCACATATAAAGTGTGTACAACAGCAGTGGCACATTCGCCTTTAAATCCTGATAGATGGTTGATTTCAGGACACCTGAGACAGTATTTACTGTGACACTAGGAGCTGTCAATAAGAAAGGAGCAGAAGTTCCCACAGCTGAGCAGTCACACAAGTATATTACTTGAATAACAAAATGAAGAAGTCATTCTCTCCTTTGACATGAGTCAGGAGGTGGTGAGCCAATTAAAGCATCTGCACATTTACCAGAGACAACCGCTGGCCTTAGGTTCGGAGCCAGGGGCAGTGGCCAACATCAAACAACAATGAAACACTGCTATTGTTTCTATCATTTTCACTCAAGCTTTCCTTTGGGTCCCGGTACTAGTTTTCATCCAACATTGTTACTTAAGACCTCCTTTGTAAATACATACCACTCTACCAAAAGACTCAAACTAAATACAAACACTAGCAACCAGAGAAAATCAAAACACACAAGAAAGCGTGCAGGGAAGAACCGAAATGTGTGAGGGTTAAATGTAAGCATAACCATGCCAAAAAACTATCATGTCTTAGAACTGATGATCACCATGTAGAAGAGGCCCGAATGGCAAGAAATGAGGTGGCTGAGGGTCCGGGCTCCTAAGAAGATTTGTAGACGATCACAAAGAAAAGCAACAAGGTACAAGGGGTCTCTCCAGCTGTAACTCTGTAACTCTGTAAAAGGACGTTTCCACCCATCAACTCCATCTCTTACCATCTCTAACTAACAGAGGCAATGTCAGTTAGCTGGCCCTACTCCTATCTGGTCCTTGGCCAGCATCAGCAGCATCTTCATCACACCTTGGGCTCGGCAGCCCCGCCCCAGCTCTCTTTGCTGATACATTGTTGAACTTTGGGAAAAGATGCCTCTCTATTTAGGAGGGGCTGTTTGTTTGTTTTTGTTGTTACTGCTGGTGCTAAACTGTTGCCCTGTCCCACGGTGGATCAGAACCATGCTCTAAGGTCACACTACCTCCTGCAGCTCAGCTCCCACCATGAAAGGCATCAGAGAAGGTAAAGCTCATGAGTTTGATTTGTGGCTGTCCATTGTGCCTATCCATCCTCTCTAGAGGTGTGCCCTGCTAAGGGAAAATCAATTGAAAGAGATAAATTAGGGGGGAGGATCACTCACATGTCAGCAGGGTTAACCCCGCCTCACCGCAGGTGAGCCCTGAAGACAAGTGCAGTTTGAAATAAGCCAGGCAACAGAAAGACACTCATTGTCTGATTCTATTTATACACGGCCTCTAGAGTAGACACATTCATAGACACAGAATGTAGAATGGTAGTGACGGCCGCTGGCGGAAAGAGAAGCAGGAAACCCAAGCGGAAGTGGTGCAGGGAGGTACAGAGGAGGGCTGTGGTCTACAGCTGGGTGCTTCTTGCCTCTGTGCTGCACCCCCAAGTACAGTAGGTACAGTAGGTTTTAGGTTACATTCTGCAATTTTTTTTTTTTTTTTTTTTTTTTTTTTTTTTGCCACCATGAAAAAGAATTAACCCCAGGGTCACTACGAATGACAAGTTCAGTTGATGGAAAAGGAGGTACCAGCTGGTTGACTTAAACTGCTAATAAAGGAAGCTTGTGACGAGGCTCCTTAGGAACGCAGTAGAGGAAGTGCCCTGCACTCAAAGATCAGAGGTTTGAGTCACAACAACTGGGTTTGAACTTTGACCTTGTCATTACTAGGCAATAAGTAGCCACACCACACCATTTGTCTGTCTGCAAAATGGATTCAGAATGCTTGCCTATAGAGTTGTTACAAAAGCTGGAGATTGTAAGTCACAGCCATCTCCATTAGCAGCTAGAAGCCAGCTCAGAATGGAAAGGAAAGCCCAAAGAGCCAGTGCCAACTCAGAGCAAGAGATAAGACCTTCACCCATGTATGGGAGAGGCAGCCCCAGTGTGGAAAGCATAGGGAAAAGCTGAAATACTCTAGTTCCAGCGCCTGCTCCATCCCTTCCCAGTTCTGAGCATGCCAGTCTGTCTAGCACTACCCTTACCCGGTCCTTGACCCAATATCATCAGCATCACTCGGAGCATCTTAGAAAGCAGACTCCCAGGCCCTGCCTCAGGCCCGCCCAATGGAAAACTGCATTGTAATGAGAACCACAGGGCTCCACCTGTACGTCCAGCCCTCCTGAGCCTGAGACTCTTCGTCTATAAAATGTGGCTGACGCTGACACCATGGCCTACTAGGAAGAGCCGTTGAAAAACCAAATTAACAGACACGTGGCAGGTGCAAACCCCACGCCTACCATATAGCAGCCGTTCAGTAACAGAGATGTGACACTTCTGTGTCTCTGAGCTCGGCTGTCTCTGCTAGGAAACGGATCTACAATAGCAATAACCAGGGCTAAGAAAATCACACTCAGTGGGAAAGAATTGCAATGATCACAGCAGCTGCGATGTTGCGAGCCAGGCACAGTGCAGGAGCCCTATAGAAACCTCTGCAGACAGCTCACCCAACAACCCTTGGAGAAAGGTCTCACTACTATTCCCTCCCGGCAGACCAAGAAACTGAGGCAAGTGGCTTGCCTGGGGAGTGTGTGCACAGAGCCATCCTGGCTATTAAACTCCATGTCAAAGGGAGTTATTGCTCCCAGGAAATGGACTTCCCATGACTCCAGGGGGATAGTAATTCCACGCAGGAAGGAACAGGCCATCATCGCTCCTTTCCGGCCTCGGAGTTAATTACTGTGGCTTCACCCAGGACAGCCACTTTCCTGTGCAGTTGTAAGGAAGGCAGTGAGCAGAACAAGGAGCGGGGGGCGGCGGGGGGAGGTGGAAGGCTCCCATCTTCAGATTTAAGCTCACATGGTCTTGAGACCAGAAATAGCCAACCAGGAACAATCTGGGAAACGCTTAATAGGGGGTGTGGCTAGGGTCACCTTGCAAAGGAAGCTAATGCAAGCTAATACCACCTAGCTGCATACAATTCTAGTATCCTGGATGGCTGCTCTGTGCACAGTGACTCCATTGGCCTGGTCACTAGCCACGACCAGCATTTGGAGAATCCTCTCTCGGGGAAAGCTGTCTGATAGTCAACAGCACTCTAGCAAGAGGAAGTGAAAGGATCCTCAGACAGAGGGCAAATCTTGAGGTTGGCAATAAAGGGTAGAACCTAGTGGAGTGGGAGAGGTTTGTAGCCAGTCTCGTTCCTGATTAGCTATAGGGATCTCCCTTCCTGCCAAAATGAGGCAGGCAGCCCACTCCAGTGAGGACATTGTAAAGAACAAATGAAATGACACACGGAAGGTCTGGCCCAGGGCTCTGGCTTCCAGCACGAGTTCAGTGGCGTCCTCTCTCCTCTGCAAGCTCAGCACCATGGGACCCAGATCTGTTATCATTTCCTCCACAAGGGCTCTCTGCTCCACCAGGCCACACAGATTCACCTCTTCCTGTTTAGTGTGTCCACATGGCGTGGGAGCACCTGGCCTGCCAAGGGATAAGAGGAACTTTCTGGAGGAGGACCCTAAAGGACAGACACACAACAAGGAGTGGAAAGGGCATTCCAGAGAGAGGGAAGAACGTGTCCCATGGCCAGAAAGCCAGAGGAAGCTCTGTAGATTTGAGGAGTCCACGTGCAATGCAAAGGAAACTTCCTGGACCAAGCTCACTGAGCAGCACCGCCTGGCTCCATCCTCATCCTGACCTGATTTCCTTTGCTGGACAACTGCACCATGCATTCCTTCGTTTATTGCTCTCAGCCCCAGCTGAAATCCCAAGTCCACTCCAGGAAGAGCCTTATCATCTTCATCTTCTTAACATCTGGTGGCTGGTTATCACTGCTAGTTCAGATTGCCAGACTCTGAGCTGTGACACAAAAGGGGCCTGGCTATCTGACTCAGCATTAAATTCCCCAACACCCATCACAAGACTAAAGATCTAGTATTTGACACTTGGTAAGTATTTTAATGATCAAAGAAATACTGCCTACAGCAGATACTCAGCTCCTGAAGGAATAGATGAGCGATGGCAGGTAGCAGCGGCCACTGTTATAAACATGCCACACATATACACACGTGTGCACACACAACGAGCAAACGGACCTGGTTAGTGCAAGAGTACAAAGTTCTCATGCTTTGTCTGAGCAAAGCCGGGAGGTCTGTGATCCCTAGTGCCATCTTACTAAGCTGCCAAGATTCCTATCTCATCCTGTCCCTTGCCATTCAAAGCTTCTTATCCACAGTAGCCATACTTCATTGCCACAGGGGCAGCCAACCATCTCCCCTCTGCTCCTCTACCCTGAGCTCTGAGAGAGGGCTCAGCAGATTCCCAGCCCTCTTCCGGGGAAGTCAGCTGACCCTGGTGCCGGGCCCTCTTCCGGGGAGGCACTTTTGCAGGAGCCTTCTATGGGAATTGTCAGCATCCCATTCTCCCAAAGAGTGGGATGTGAATCTGGCCTGCTTTTATTAATTGCAAATTAACGCTGGGCTGGGTGCTATTTTAATCCATGCTTCCACAGAGGCCGGAATGCAATCCGGAGCACTGCATTGCAGTCATTCTTCTGCTGTTGGACTGCATGAATATTTTTAGAAACCGCACCCTCTTGCCGTGGCCAGATAAATAATTTCCAAAACCAGATGTGCTCTTTGCAAATCGTTGTCAGGCACAGGAGGGATGAGGAACAGGTCACACAGCTCACACCAATCACTCCAAAACTGCAGCAACGGCTAACAAGTTTAAACCAGAAGCATCTCCTGGGCTGCCATTCAGCTTCCTTAAACACAGGAGATGTGGACCCACAGTGTGACAACCCACATACACACATGAAGACTTGGCCACTCACATCTGTTTGGTTGCTAACACATTTGTACCCATGGTCCCCCTAGGCCCAAGCATCGATGGCCTCTCATTCACACAGAGGCCAGCTTGTGGCCATGTGTCTGACTGCTTTTGTCAGCAAGTGTCCTTTCTAAATATGCTTCTGCAAACTGCTGAGTCAGGAGGAGTAGGGCTGTACAGCCAGAAGACAGATCATCACCAGCCAAAACACATTCTCATAAAACCTTGAAAGTGGGTATGAGACTATGAGAGAGTTTGCCTAGCAGTCAAACATGTGAGTTCTAATCCTAACTCCTCTGCCCCCATAGCAAACAGTTCTAAATGCCTACATATGCCAGGCACCATCAGATGGTCCAGGAACACAAAAGACACAACAGATTACTCATGGCTCCATCTCAAGCACATCCCTTAGATGTTCTGGGTTGGTAAACGGCCCTCAGCCGTTGAATTCTTTGAACAATGGAGAAAACGGTAAATGATGGCTTTTAAAAAGAAAAGATTTTACTTGTTTGGTGTGTGTATGTGTATGTATGTGTGTATATGTGTGTATGTGTATGTGTGTGTGTATGTGTATGTATGTGTGTATGTGTATGTGTGTGTGTGTATGTGTATGTGTGTGTGTGTATGTGTATGTATGTGTGTATGCGTATATATGTGTGTGTATGTGTTCGTATGTGTGTGTATGTGTGTACCTATGCATGTGTGTGCATGTGTATGTGTGTGTATGTGTGTGCATGTGTATGTGTGTATATGTGTTCGTATGTGTGTATATGTGTACCTATGCATGTGTGTGCATGTGTATGTGCGTGTGTGTGTGTGTGTGTGTGTGTGTGTGTGTGTGTGTTTCTACCCTGGGAATTGCCAGGAGCAGAAGCAGAGATTCCTAAGGAAAAGACAAAAAGAAATACAGGACAAAACTTGAATTTTGTAAAGTACTTCATGTGCTGTGCTAATGACTACACAAACATAGGATCCCAGGCTGAAAACCTGGTCCCCAGGAGTCCACCCCATAGTCACTGCTCCACTGCATTTGCCAAGGGGCTGTCTTGCAAGCTGCTGTCCCCTCTACAATTACTTTCTGAATTCTAGCCATTCTTCTCCTCTACTAGGGAATTATATGACTCCACAGGAAGCTATGCGTCTTATCACTTCTGGGACTACACCACGGGACCAAGAGGTCATATTGTACCACAGAACCCAACTCCCAAGAGGGAGGCTCACATTCCAGACCTTGGAAAGACTACATTTAGTTCTGAGGGCTCTGGGTGACAGGTGGTAGGAAGAATATGGACAGAGTCTCCGAGATCAATGGATGGTAGGAACCCCTTAGAAGGCAAGGCGACAATCTCAGCAGGGTTCAGCCACCACTCCCTAGAAGCCACTTTCCCAGCAGCTGGCTTTCCATGCAATTCCTCCTCCAGGGGCCATCTCGGGATGAACACAGTTAAGTGCTGTCTTCTTTGACTGTATTTTTAGCTACCGTTTTTCACATTTGTTAGCGATGCCTACAACTGACCCACAGAAACTCTCAGAAAAATTCATTGAAGATAATGAACAAATAAACCCTAGATTTGGACCTAGCCTCCCTACTCTTCACAGGAGAAACTAAGTTCAGTGGGTGAGGGTTGTATCCAAAACCCTGCCATCAAGAGGCAGAGCTGCAGCACAAACCTAGGCTTCCAACTCCACACAGAATACCCCTGCCCAGACTCATCTGCATCGTAGTGTTTCCAACAGCTTAAATCTGAACATAGAGAAAACCTTGGAAAGTCTGCAGCTGTAACTATTCCCTATTTTATGACTGAAGAAACTGGGTTCCGGGTTTTTCCAATGTCACAGAGCTAGGAAACACCATAGCCCACAAGTTGTTTCTCTTCCACTACCACCACCACCACCACCACCACCCCCTGCCCCAAACCCCGCCCTTTCAATACTGAGGCCTGAACCCAGGGCTTAATAGCCAGTTGGCAAGTAGTCCACCACCAAACATACCCCAGTCCACAATTGTTTAACTTGACCCGTCAGTGTTCCTTCCAGAATAATCCAGCACTTGCCAAAAAGGACAAGAGCCCTTGAGATTTCATTTCCTGTTCCTACGGAGGACGGCTTCAACAGACTCTATCTGTGACTGAGGCCTGTTGAGTAGGAGGTCATGGAGTTGAGTCTTTCAAGGACTGTCAAAGGACAATGGTGACCAATGGTGGACTGTCATGTTCTACAAACAGAGTCCAAACCTAAAACAGCTCCATCCTTCCAAGCAAGGATGTTGTTCCATCACGCAGCCAAAGACAGACAGCAGCAATAATAACAGAAGGTGTGAGATTGTTCCTACGCCTTATCTGGAGACCAGGGACGAGCCATCCACGTCACCAGTGTCCAATTGGAGGGCCCCTGCAGGGCTGGGAGTACTGAGTCCATTTCATAAACCCATACAGCAAGCTCGTTTATTTGAAATGGTGTTTGCTTATTCTGCAGTCGTGGTCTAAAGGACATCCAGAGTGCTCCCCGGGAGGCCCTCGAACCCCGCAGAGCTTTCTCCAGCTTTAGCAGCAGCCAGAAAGAAAGTGAACTCCATCGCTCGCCCTTTCTTTTTTAAAGATTGATCTTTATGTCTAATTATGTGTATGTACATGCTACATGTGTCTGGCACGCAGACCTATGCACGTGTGAGTGCAGGTGTCCACGGAAGCCAGAAGTGGGTGTGCGATCCCCTGAGCTAGAATTACAGGTGGGTGCTAGGAACTAAAGGGTGGATGAGCAGCAGGTGTTCTTAATTGCTGGGCCATCTCTCCAGCCCCCAAGCCACTCTTTCTGAATAAATACTACCATCATTTTATCCAGCTCTCAATTCCATAGCTGGTTCTAATGTGAGAGAATGAGAAGGAAGGAGCAGAGTGGGAAGTCATGGAGAGGTGGCCAAGGAAAGGCTTCTAAGTTGGGTGTAAGCTGTTTGCCTGTACCCTAACCCTAATCATCCCCAACCCTCCACACTTGGGGAACAGAGAGAGGAAGAGTCAGTTCAAGGTCATCCTTAGCTACAAAGCAACTTTGAGATCAGCCCGGGTTACATAACGCCCTACCTCAAAAGCCAAAACAGGGGGGTGGGCTGGAGAAGGCGTCTAGGTTTAAAATAACTTTGGGGCCCTTTTATCATATCTGCATAGTGACAGGAACTTGGACTGTCAGGGATCAGACTACAGCCTTCATAACTAACCACTAGTGTTAGCCGATTTATCTGTGCCTCAGTTTCTCTCTGTGTATGTGAGGTATAAAATAAGTGCTGCCCATCTCATATGCTGCCTGAAAGAGGGGTTTATGGGAATATTAAGCAAATGGGAACTGAAATGCTTTTGTGTGGAGAATTCCAGATTGTGGGCTTCCCAAGGGCAGAGACCATGTGTCAGTTGCTGTCCTAGAGGAAAGGGGACAGTTGGGTAGGCTGGAGGGGATTCCTTAATGCCTGCTGGCTGAATTAAACTGTTTGAATAAGCTGACTACTGGGAGTTTTTCCCAGAGCCCGCCTGCCAGCAGAGGGAGTGGCTGCCTCAGAACCGGCCCTATGGGAAGCCACACCCACCTGCCACACCCACCGGCAATACCCAGGCCTTGTCTGAGCTTTACCTTAATATTGCAGTTGTCATCAAGCAGTATATTCTCCAGCTTCAAGTCCCGGTGGACCACGCCGTTCTGCAATAAGAAAACAGGATAGAACTGATCAGGAGCAGGTGGATGACAGACAGCAAGAAAGCTGGGGCGTGGGGGGTGGAGGGTGGGGGAGACGCGGAAGGGACAGTCTGACAGATGAAAGAAATGCACCGGCCCCGGTGGTCTTCAGCTCCATCCTTCAGGCCTGCTCCCCTGTCAGGACTCTCCCCAGACAGCGTCCAGTGACAGGGGAGCATTAGTCACTTGCTGTGTGGTTAAAGGAAAAATGACTGGAATCCATTCTCCCCCAGAGCCTGTAAAGCGGCAGGGGGAGTCTTTGTGGGAATGTAATTCCGCTGTGTGAGAGCAATATAATCCCAGGCGATGCAGACCCTGTCTGAGGTGGGGATCCTGGGAAACAGCAGACATCTCAGCTGGGGACGGAGAGCATAGGGCTTCAGGGACAGCCTGCCTGCATGTCTGTCTGTCTGCCTGCCTGCCTACATCCCTCATGCTGGAAAGAGGCCTGACCCAGTCTCCTAAGCTTTGTCTGGGATACTTCCTAAGCAGCCAGCTGGAAAGACTTGAAAGTTCCTCTCTCCACTCTGCAGGAGTCAGAGCTGATGAAAAGGGAGATGTGGTTACATGCCAATGAGACCAGAGCCACTGGGGACTGTCATACTGCGTGCCCTTTTCATTCAGGCAAGCGCTAGCCATGCTGAAAGCTGAACTTCAGAGCAGCCAGCCAGCTTAAAGGGAAGAGGATACCAAAGGACTGGGGGTGTGGCTCTGCCCAGCAGGAATGCCTGGCCTGTGCTAGTCTCCCGGGATGGGTAGGTTGGGAGAAAGAAATGCTTGGGGGATGTGATGGGGAGTGGTCCCCGACATCACTCTGCAGAAATGGCTTCCCTCGGAGGAAGCTGCTGTGTTGGGCAAACTACATGACTACAGTTGGTTCTTTGTAATCAGTTTTCCTTCCTATGTGACAGCTTCTAACATCTCCACAATCACTATCTGGAAAGAGACAACTATTGCTTTTGCTAATCCAAGCTCTGAGAAGGTGACTGAGAAACCAGGTCTCCTGGAGAAGAGACACAGAGAACAGGCAAGCCGGTTCCATTTAATTAAGTACCAAGAGAAGTTCGGTTCACATGGTCACATTCCTGGCTGACAGAAGATGGAATGAGTCTAAGGACGTCCCATTCATACAGGAGCCACACGTTCACACAATCCAGATAACGGAAGTGCCCTCTGTGGTGCTTTCCGGTGTCACTTGAGGATACGTCTGATCACGAGTGTCTCTCATGTCCACAGAAGTCAACCAAAGGTTGTGGGGTGCATATCTATAGCCCTAGCACCGACATGCAGAGGCAAGCAGATCTTGAGGGCTCACTAGCAAGCCAGTCCAGTAGAACTGGTGAGCTCCAGGTTCAGTGAGAGACCCTGCCTCTAAAATTAAGGCGGGATGTAACTGAGCAGGACTCTTGACAGTGACCTCTGTGCGCATGTGCACAAATGAACACAACTACACTACACATCACACATGGCATTTGACTAGGGGGATTTTTCTCCCTCTACTCGGTAAATTCTCCACGCAAGTCACAATGAACGAACAAGGCTTTTATGATATTAGATGTGTCAGGAGGCATCAGAAGGCCATCCACAGCCAAGGTGCCAAACCCTGCCGTACCTTGTGGCAATAGTGCACGGCAGACACGATCTGCCTGAAGAAGTGCCTGGTCTCCCTCTCGCTGAGGCGTCTGCGCTCGCTGATGTAATCGTACAGCTCTCCTTTGCTGGCATATTCCATGATGATCACAATCTTATCTTTGTTCTCAAACACTGTGGGGGAGGGGAGGAAAACAAACACACACTGTGAGCCAGCAGGACTAATTAGGAGGACCATGGAGATGTCACTGAGCCAGATGGGGGTGGAGGTCACAGATCTGTGCATTCAACTTAGGAGGACTTGGGACAACGGTAGCTTCACTCTGTCCCTGCCTAGTACAGTTGAGAGAAACATACCCGGATCTTTTTTGCAGACCCCACTCCCATTAACAAGGTCGTTTCTCACCGGTCCTCCCCTCCCCCACACCCCTGCCTAGTTCTCTGTGGAGTGCATAGAGGAGAGTTAACAACACAAGCACAGGACAGGACTGCGGAGACAGTTGTGCCCAGATGTGAGGACCTGAGCTCGAAACCCTAGAAACCGGGTAGCAGGCAAATACAAGAGCTCTACAAGGGGAGTGGGAGGTGGAGACTCAGGGTCCCCAGGAGCTACATGAGCCAAGCTGGCTCACACTGCACCAAATCAGACACTGCTGGACACAAGGTGGAACGTGAGGTCTGACTCCAGAGGTTGTCCACTGACCCCCCCCCCACAACTCAGCTCACATGTACTCACACACACACTTCACAGACACAACACAGAACCACTCATCAACCGTCTGATGCAGACTGGGTACCACATCGCTGGCAAAGCCTCTCTGGCCCCCATCTGTTATCTCTGTGCTCAGAACCATTTCCCTTCCCGTTTGTCACATCACCACACCGCAGCCCGACGGACCTGCTTGTACCTGTTTCACTTAGTCAAACCACCACCAGGGAATATGTGAAATTTTACCATCTGAAAGAGGAAGCCTATGGGAGCTGTGAGTGAACCCTCAGGTAATGCTCCCAAGATGGGGTGGAGATCTGCTGTGCATCCGCTGGAGGAGGCTTCCTCAAGAGCTGAGCTGAACCACTTAGTGGTGGCTCCTGGCATGACTAGGGAGTCACCGAGCCAACCCTGGAATGCAGTCAGGACCCCTGCTGTCCTCTGGGTCTGGGCGTCTCTAGCCCTGGCTCCAGCCCCTCTGTCCCAGCCTCCTCCTACCAAAGGTGTCTTTTTCTAAGACGTTTGTCAAGGCTCGCTCCCCAGATGACGTTCTCCAGCTGTTATGACCAAACCTGGAGACACCAGAGGCCAACACAGATGCAGAAGAGAAAGGGCCAAGGAGGAGAGACATCGTCTCTGTGTCCTCGGCACCGCTCAGTCACCCCACTCACGTAAGAAGCCCTTAAAGTGAAGACATGACTAACGACACGCATCTAGAGGGCATCCTTCCTAGAATACACAGAGGGTCCGGACCCTGCCTCTGCCCACCTCCACCTGGTCAGCTTCAACTGTTCCCAGCCCACCTCAACGTCCAGCAACCCAGAGCTGTCACTTGGATTTCTTACATTGACACACAAGCTGCTGCTCACACCTCCCTGCCCCCGCCACCCCTCCCTGTCCTGGCCAGGAATTCATCCCTCCAGCCTGTGCTCATGTTTATCTGGGAATCACAGATGGGCTTCTTTCATCCCGGCCCATACTTGCCCGTGACAGTTTACTTCCTGGTTATATATCCATTTTTTCTCTGCCCGGACTCTGAGCTTGGGCTGAGAGAACCCAGGATTTTGTTCTTGATGGCTGTGGGACCCCTAGTTACCTTGTCTGCCTCCATTACACCAAATGTAAAATGTGAGTGAAATCAGAAAGCATTTCTTAGAACTGTTGGGAGAATGTATTGATAACAGGATGGTAGATGCTTAGCTCTCGGTAACACTGGCTGATACTGTTTTATTTTAATATCATTGGGCCCCCGGCACCAAAACACACATGCAATGAGCAACTGGGTTGAATTGGTCCCATGTCCTCCCAAACCTTGTCACTGGCTGCTAGAAGGTCACCCTCCCCACCAGTTCCTTTCTGGCTCCTTCCAGTCCAGCCAACCCTCTCTGATAAAATGAATGGGAAGGAGGTAGGAAGTCGGGAGAGGAAAGGGTACAGCCAGATAACACTGGCTGCCTGGGCGTCTGCTGGCCTCTCTGTACCCAGCCACTTTGGCTCCTACCAGGATTTCAGCCTGGAGTGCACTTTTCATTAACCATAAGTTCTGGGGAGGCGGAAGGTGGCCGCAGGGTACATGGTTCGAGCTGCAAAAAACGAAGGAGTGACATTCGCAGCAGAGGCGGAAGGCTTCCTAATTTTTGTTTTTTTAAGACGGGAAGAAGGAAGGAAGGAGTTAAGCGCTTTGACACATAGAATAAACAAGGACCTCTCACCGCAGACTTGGGAGCAGTGCTGAAGGAGACTAGGCTGTCACCTGAAGAACGGGCGCGGCTCCCACAGGCAGGACTATCCCAGAGGCTGCCTCCTCCCTTTTCACCTGCATACTACAACAGCGCTCTGCGTGACAGACTTCTCACTAACTTCTGGCATGCTCCGGCTCCCCCCACAATTCTCAGCCCACCACAGCTCCATCCTCGCTGGCTTCTGACCATTTTCCATCATCCCACTATCGAATGGCCGAGAAGCAGAAAACCAGCCTAGTCCTCCTTCCTGGAGCACAGATCCTGCAAGGTGTTGGGGAAAAGACTTGGTGTCTAAACGGAGGAAACATTTGAAAAATGCCCCAGCCTGGGCTAAGCTGCCCTTGGGCAGCAGATTGTTATCTCAGGTTCCGAAGGCGAACCAGGACACCTCCATGTTTCTACACACATCCAGAGGAAGGGCTCTAGGCACAGTACAGGAAACACTGGACACAGTACAGGAAACACTGAGGTATGATGGTACCTCAGTAAAACCACACACACCCTTGTTATGCCCGGTTGGCGAAGTCATAGATACCCCATGGGGCTAGGCCTGGCTCTGGGACACCGTCTGCACCCTCAATACGAGGCAGGCCAAGTTTATAGGCCGGGCTCAAATCTCACTTTGGATGAGCTAAAGAGAATTCTGCATTGGAGAGTATAATGACTGGTCAAGGAGGCTACTGAAGCCTCTTGAGTTCTTTCTTAACAACAGCTCCAGGGACTGTAGGCCTACTACCTACGTGCCAGCCCTGTACTAAAGGGCATTTTGTGTGAATGATGTCACATGGGTGTGGTCCTTAAACCTTCCTATTGTATAGAGGGGGACGCCTGGTAAAGCAAGGTTCAGAATAGTCACCATGATTCCAGAGAGGGCAAGCAGGGCTGGAACAGAATTGCTGGATCAGCGCGCAGGCTCCAAGCTCAGCCTCTGTCACCATCCGGACACACCAATCCTCCTGCCTGGCTCTCATCAAGCAATGACCCTGAGAGAATGTGGAGGACAGGATCTGGAAGCTGACTCAGCCCTGTGCCTGGTTCCCACCTGGAGAACTTGTTCACCTGTCTCTTGGGCAGCTCTTCCAAAACAGCTATTCCTTTTCCAGAATAGCCCAGGCCTCATAACAGCTAAGGTAAGGTCTTGGGAACTGGCACTGAGAAAGGAATGACAAGTTTCTGCACCCTGGACCTGAGGCTCCTTACACAGAGGAATACTCGTGACCATCCTTCTCACAGAATGGGCTGCTTCCCTTGGGCACTCTTACAGCTGGTTATTTATAAGCCCAGAAATCTCGTCTGTGTTTATGTTATTAGTCACTAAGCAAAAGCTTATTTTCCATCACTTGGGAAGGGTTTCCTTTCTCAAAAATGAAAGCCTGTGTCTCTTGGCCAGACAGTTTTACCCAGAAGCGCGGTGGCTCCCCAATGGTAAGGAAAACTGCAGCCCTTGACATGCCAGGCCTACCAGGAAACTGCAGGCCCTGAATAGAAACTTAGCTCAGCCTGAATCAGCCCACACCACTGTGCCAGGACCCTGAGGTGCCCAGCCTGGCTCTCTGTAAATCGACAAAGCAGCATAAAGCACCTACTATGTAGATCATACTTAAGACGACGCCACCGAGAGAGGGAGAGGACAGGCCTGCTGGAACAAACAGCGTGGGTAAGCAGCCAACAGTACTGCTACGGCCTCTTGAAGGTCCCAGGGAACAAGAAGCAGGAAGAGGGCTGTGAAGGGGACACCAAGGTGGCGAATACCCCTGAGAAGCTCCCAGGCAGCCAAGCAGGTGGGAGAACATTGCCAAGACAACAAGAGAGTGAACTGAAGGCCAGAGGGGCGTCAGGAGCCCTGAACCTGAGAGGCAGTTCAAAACTCACTTCCTCTCCTTCCGTCACACCGTGTCTCTACCTCTCCACCAGTGAGCACATGCCACACTCAGCACCGACTGGTGACAAGCATCCTGTGAGACCGGTCCAGGGACCAGCAGCCTGGCACCAAAGGCATGGCTTTCTTGTATTTTAGAATATTTGTATATACAAAATGATATACCTTGAGGGACCCCAATCTAAACACAGAGTTTATTTGTATTTCATATATGTCTCATACAAACAGGCTGAAGGTGAATTGTGCTGATTAATTGGCACAAACTCAAGAGACACCAGCCAAGCAATTGCCTTCATCATATTGGTCTGTGAGCCTGTCTAGGGGGCATTTTCTTGTCCACTGATAGAGAAGGCACAGTCCACTGTGGGCGGGGCCACCTGGGAAGGTAGTCCTGGGATGTGTAAGGAAAGCAGTTGATGACAGCCTGAGAGCAAGCCAGTGAAAAGCACCCCTCCATGGCCTCCACTGCAGGTCTGCCTCCAAGTAGGTTCCCGTCCTAGCTTCCCTCCATGATGGACTGTATCAGGTTAGCTGAAATAAACCCTTCCCTCCATGATAGACTGCAACAGGAGCTGAAATAAACCCTTCCCTCCCACGGTGTCCATCATCCCGAGTTAAAACAATAACCCTGCCCAATATTTTTTAGTAAGTGTGGGCATAAAACAATTTCAATGTGTAGTCTATCACATTGGTGCTCAAAACCCTGAGTGCGTTTGAAGCATCTCAGAATTCAGATTTCTTGAATCAGGGATGCCCAACCTGCGTCACTGCTAACCCATTTCATTACTGGGGAACCATTACCCCGCCAAGGAATAACACTGACAGCACCCTTCATTCATCCCACTGTGTCCTGTCACTAACCATCTCCCAGGGATTATAAATAAACCAATATCATGGGGGTTGGAGAGATGGCTCAGCACTTAAGAGCACTGGCTGCTCTTCTAGAGATCCTGAGTTCAATTCCCAGCAACCACATGGTGGCTCACAACTATCTATAATAAGATCCGGTGCCCTCTTCTGGAGTGCAAGTGTACGTGCAGACAGAGAAGTCACATAATGTAAATAAATAAAATAAAATAAATATAAGCCAATCAGGCGTGGGAGTTTTCTTCTTTTGAAGGTCTAAAACAATGGGTCATGTAAGATATATTCTTGTGTGTAACTTCAACAACCCTAAATACTGTATGTGAGACTAATTCTCACTGTTCTGTGTCATTGCAGAGTCTTCATCCTTGCTGCTGTGACTTTTCTACCATGCAGGGTACTGTGTGGTTTATCCATTCTACTTCAGATAAACAAACATTGAACCAGTTCCAGCTGCGGATCCTTATAAGTAGAGGTGCTGGGATAATTTATTATTATTATTTTGTTGTTGTATCGGTTGACTTTATTTTTGATGTATATGAGTATTTTGCCCACATGTATTATATTCACCAGGTTTGTGCCAGCTGCCCTCAGAGGCGAGAGGAAGCCACCAGCAGAGTTATGGGTGGTTATGATCCACCATGTCTGATGGGACCTGGACCTAGGTCTCCTACAAGAACAAATACATTTGACTAACTGAGCGTCTGTCTGGCCCGCCCTGCTGGGAACATGCGTGCAGAGCACACATCTTCTGATGCATATCTACAAACACTGTTGTTGGGCAGATACCTCAAGAAGGCTTTGTGTGTGTGTGTGTGTGTGACTGAAAACTAACTTACTCACGGTTTTATTGTGAGCCTCCCTCTATTCATTCTCTCTTCTGGCACCATACTTGGCCAAGTTTCTCTGTGATGGAGTCCAACTCACAGCTTTTTATGGACACCCTTTATCAGCCCATGAAGTAGCTGTCTGAGCATTCTCCTATGTGTTAAAGCGGACAAAACAATACAAGGTATAGTCTTTGCCTTCGAGGAGCTGTGTCCTCCTTGGAAATGAACAGAGCCTACCAAATAAGCCATGAGCCAAACTATGGATGGATCAGATATTTTAGTGTCCAGAGGACCAGAGAGAAGGATCAGCGATGCAGATCCAAATGATTCTGCAAAGATTCCCAGAGAAAACAGGCATGAAACCCCACACGCCGAAGGACCAGGGTTTGCTTTAATTAGGTACTATTGCTGTTGTTTTGGCAACCACAGAAAACCTGGGCACTTCCCCTTTCTTCCGTCAGTCTTGTTTCTTCCAAGAAACCAACTCGGATTGCTTTTCTTGTTTTCTGTTTATTTCTATTTCAAGGGAGAGAGTGGGGAGGGGGTCGGTTGCTATAGTAACAGCTGCTTCTCCACATTAAGTGAATTTTATCAGATGTGCACTCTGACAGTTCATGTCTGACTTCGGATTGTCTGGCTTTCACAACTGGGCTAATTAATTTCAAGACCCTTAAGGATTTCCTTCTGAGCCCCTAAGGGTAATAACACAACTTGTATAGCTTTGGAAAGTACATAACGTAAAAACAACATTCTGGGGAGGGAGGGGGAACTGGGATTGACATGTTTAAAAAAAAAAAAAAAAGCTTGTTTCTAATTTAAATTAAAAAAAAAATTCTGGCTTAGAAGAAACACTGAGGACTCAGGTGACCCTGGGATTTTTAACCCTTCACTGGCCACTGTTAAACCAAATACACTAGGCCTTTTAGCAGGAGAGTGGACTAGGAATCAATTTACAGGATGCTCTAGGTGGGGTGGATGGTTCTAGAAAATGAAGAATTTCTTTCTGTGGAGATGAAAGAAAGCTTTCGGATTCATATGGACTGAGGGAGGAAAATTAGATTGTTGGTTTTAAAGACTAGGAACAGGGCATAGAGGACTGGCCAGAGTTCTCTCCATGGTTTGGTTCTATCTGTCCAAGGTACCTCTACTCACACCGGACAGCAACCGAGTTTTTACTGATGTCCTCTAACTGACAGAAGTACCTTTCCACTGGAAGGGGACTCACTTTTATTAAAGACAAGGAAGATTCTCATGGAAACCCCTAGTCTGCTTCTTATTTCAGAAACACAAGAATCCTTTCTTGAAAGAACAGGCTGCCACCTAATTAGTCATCGAGTCATTGTAGCATCAGTTCTTCAAAAGTGTATTCACAAGAACTAAATTGTAAATAGCTCAGGGGCTCCAGGCTTTCACAAAACAGTCCTGTGATGTCTGGAAGCCCCCTACAGCGATGAGAAAATCCAGCTGCACCACTAGCTCCCATTGTCAATGGGGTGGTCAGAGCTGAGTCACAGGCTGGCACTTCCCAGTTTGGACAATGGAAGGCTTTTTGGTTCACACACGTCTGTCTCACAATACACCAACACTCATTCTGGCTGTTGGCTGGGATGCTTAAGGAGAACCATGCCCTGGCTGGCCACCCATTGCCAGAGGTAGACTTCAGGAACGCAGGGAAAATGGATGATACTGTAACTGGGTGTGGTCGTGGATGCCTACAACCCTGACTCTCTGGACACTGGGGAGAGAGGCTAGTAAGTTAAGAGAGACCTAATCTCAAAAAGTCCAACAACTAGAGAAAAGCAAGATATGGGCACTACCAGAGCAAGAGGAGATGCTGAAGGATCACTAAGAATTTTGCCCTTATGCCAGGGTTATAAATGCTGTGGGGGCCAACTACCAAATTCTAGGAGATCAGAGCACAAGGCTAGGATGAAGAAGAAGGGTCTCACTCGGTGGAGCTCCAAGATGGAATGGGTTCCATCAAACTCATCATACTGGTAATCTCTTCTATTGCTGTGACACACACACACACACACACATACACCAGAGAGAGAGAGAGAGAGAGAGAGAGAGAGAGAGAGAGAGAGAGAGAGAGAGAAAGAGAGAAAGAGAACCAGTCACTATGAGAAGTGTCAGCATATCCCTGATAACAGATCTGAACTCTCACAACCACCTGAGATTGGCATAGTCAGTTTCCTTAAACAAGCATGCTACCCTGACTCCAAAAATGACAACCTTGGTTCCTCTTCCACAAACCTCCACAGGAGGCTTTGCTGTGGGGGCTTGGCTCACTCCCAATCATCTGGCCAAGGAAGAGAAGCCAAGATAGTACTTATCACCTACCCTCTGGTGTAGCTAATGAGTGACCCACTGTGTATGGCTGAGCCATCCTCCAGAGTACCTTGTCACTCTCCACTGGGGCCTCCTTGTAAAGATTATGACGGCACACAACTGTTGGAACACGAGGCAGTGCCAGCTGCTACAATGGGCAGCAAGTCTCATGGTGTAAGAAGAGACAAAGATGGACCCGGATGAGAGCCAGGTTCACAGATCTGTACAGGAAGGCTTCACCCATTTCTGATGTGGTGGTGGAGGTGTTGGGGGTGGTGAGTGAGTGAGTGAGTGTGTGTGTGTGTGTGTGAAGAGAGAGGAAGGATGGGAGGGGGTAAGAGGACAATGATGAAGACAGTGAATTCACTTGTACGTGTACAGACATCAGACTCCATTGGGCCCCTGCAAGATTTAAGTGCAGTTTTCTTCCTTCCTGAAAGATATTCATTATAAAATATTTGTGTGAGTATCTATCTATGTATGGATATGAGCTTATGAGTGTGGGTACTTGCTGGCATGAGAAAAGGGTATCAGATCTGGAGTTAGGATTATAGAATGTTATGAACTACTGGATAGAGATTGTGGGAACCAACTCCAGTCCTTGGCAAGAGTGGGAAATGCTCGTAACCATTGAACTATCTCTCATTCCCAAGCCCGGCTCTCTTAACCGGGGATCTCTGTTTCGGTCTCTAGTGCTACTCAATGTCCAGTGAGGTTGGTACCACAAATAACAGGTTACTGCATGAGGTATGTCATAATGGATGGAGTGGTGCAGAGAAGCACAAATCCCCAATAAAAATGCCTGGACAGAAATCAGAGGTTCCCCAATCTTCCTTCAGTAGCCATGCAAAAGGCCACTCTCGGAGTTCCGTGAGCCTTCCTTCCTAAATGCGTGATATTGATGGTCTAAGCAAATGATTAAGTGACCCCAGTTCATCTCAAAAGACTCTACATTAAAAACAATATAGTTTTATTTATTCATTTTTTTAAAAAAATCAGCTTTAAGTACAAGTGGCATTATTTAAAGCACTAGAAAATATTGAATTCTAGGAAACTCAGGAGGGCGAGGCAAGTCAAGCAGGCAGAAACATTAGTTTTTTTCGTTTGTTTTATTTCTAGTCTCCAGTCTCTAGAAAAAAAAAAAATTACTTGGGTGTAATCAAATGAAAATAATACACTTGAAGGTTAGAGAGCTAATTTAACAGGAAACTCATTTAAAATGTGGTTGTGCTGACACACAGCTAAGGCGCTCACCCCTACAGTTAAAAGTGAGGAGAGCCCTTGGGGACTTAGCAATGGAGGAGGGCCATGTACGTGATCCAGGCTGCAAGGATTTCACTGGGAACTTGTGAAGCTGGTGGTGGAGAGGCATATTAAATCAATACCCAGCAATTGGCCATGGCTTCAAAAGAGTAAAAAAAAAAAAAAAAAAAAAAAAAAAAAAGCCTAACACACTGCTTTGCTAAGTTCAAAAAATGCAAAAAATGGCCCAAATGGCTTATGAATCCCACCCAAAGAATTGCCTTGGGACTGAGGTGCGGATATTAGTGTCACAAGAGCCAGGGGTGTCCATGTGCACCTAATATGCCAATCAGGGACCTGGGAAATATGGTCTCAGCCTACTGTGCTGATACTCAACACTACCCCAATAAGTGTCTACTCCAACCAGAAAGGACATCTCACACTCACCTTAAGATATCATTCCCTAATAATCAGGACGAAAAGACATGCCCTTTTCAGATCCACGATAATTAGGATGAAGACTCAGCTGCGTGGGTAAACTGCCTGCCACTTAAGCAGGACTGGAATTTGAATCCCAGAACCGCATAAAAGCCAAATGGACATGAGTCCCACGTGGACTCCCTGCATAAAAGAGCTAGAAATAGGATCTCCCCGAGAAAGATGGCTAAAGAGACTACCTGTATCAGAGTACCAAGTTCAAGTGAGAGACCCCACCTCAATATGTAAGATCAATCAAGGGAGACCAACATCTTGGGCTTACACACATACACACTCACACACACACATTCCTACACAAATGCAAACACACACATGCTATACATGCAATAAAATAAAAAGTAATACTCTTTAGCATGTATTAAGCAGATACCAACACATGCCTAGCAGTTCTATTCCTTTGCATGATGTCCCACTGTATTCTATAGATAAGGAGGCTCAGCTTCCTAGGGCTTAGTCAGACCCAACACTGGTCATTTCCACACTTGCCCTACCAAGACAGTACTTGGAACACATTTTTGATGAGCAAAAAGAATACTACTCAAATAAATAAATGGTACAGGATCAACACAACCATCTCTCTGCCTTTTGGGGAGCCCAAATCAAGACCCATCCGGCAGGACCTGCTTTCATATCTTGTCTCTCAAGACCCCTGGACAAGCACACAAAAGCTTGCAAAGTACGAGGTGCTTCCAGCATTAGTCTTCGCAAGTAACCAACATAAGAAACTCAGTCCCATTCTTAACAGTGGCTCTCACACTTGAAGATACAGCAAACTCCAGGCAGCCTGCTTTTGAACAGATGGCAGATCAGGCCAGAGTTTCTGACTGAGGGACTAGGCAGACCCAGCTGATGCTAATTTCACTGGTTCTGGAACACCCTTTGAGATCACCACTCAGATAAATCATCAGGCAGTCAACCAGGGTCTTCTCACACTCCAAGGAACTACCTTCGCTTCTCAGGGGATAGGCAGCAGCATTCTCTGAGGCCTGAACCTCTGCTGAATTCTGAAAATGCCCCTGGCCCTGACCACAGGTGGGGGGGGGTCTGTGGTGCCCAATGTGGGCTACGGCCTTCTCCACAGACATGCGTCTTCATTTCTCCTTTGCTGATTAGGATTTCTGGAATAGAATTTTTTTTTCAAAAGGGAGCAAAAGAGATATCCCATTCTACAAGGATCTACCCGAATCCCATGACAGATAGCTCTTACGAAGGATACTTACTTGGGGCTGGGAGATAGCCCACTTGACAGAGTGCATATTGCACTGGTCCTTAGGACTCAAACCAAGTGACTGAGAAAGAAACATACATAGACAGACAGACAGACAGACAGATAGATATTAATATATGTATATATACCAATAACGAGCATTTGTCTGCACATAGCACACATGCACACACACAGCATCCACCTGCACACACCCATGAGCACATAGCATGCACACACACACACACACACACACAGCATCCACCTGCGCACACCCCTAGGCAAATAGCGCGCACACACATACACACCCGGGAGGTGGGGAGTGGAGAGTGGAGAAATGGCTTTGCCTTCTACTCAGTAGAATCACCTGAAAGAGCCTCAACTAGGATTTTCCACATGAGGCTGCTCTTTGGGTTTGTCTGTGGGAGCTGTCTTCTTTACCTTAACGGGCAGTGCGGGCAGAGCCACCCACCTTGGACAGCGCCTTCCTTGTGCTTTGGGCTGAGCAAGCAATGGAAGAGCGCTAAGCATACACAAGTGTCCATGTTTCCATTGTCTCTCTTCTCCGGACTATGGATGTCACAGCTGCTTTGAGTTTCTACCTTAATTCCCTGGCCACAATGGAGTGAGGACAGGTAATAAATAATGTAAGAGCCTATGGGAAGAACGTTTCAAGGGCAGCAACTTGAACTCATAACGCGAAGATGTTTGAGAACACGAGCTCCTACATCTTCTCAAGGCACAGAGCTCGCGAGGCAGCGCGGGAGACAGACACGCTCATCGAAGAAGAGCGTGTCTGTTTCCCTTCTTCTTTTCCTGAGTTTAAAGATCACGTTTTAAACATTCCTACTCAAGCGAGTGATCATAAGTAATGGATACCAAAGTAAATATTTCTGCGTGTTGCAGGAAGCCAGGACCCCCCTCACCTAACATAAAAAAGAGCCAATAAAGAGACACAGTCAGATCTAGCCAGGAAGAGAGATTTCCAGAACCCCAAACACAAGTGAAGGCCCAGGCTGCATCTTCTCTAGGGCCCCCCTTTTCGCTTCCGAATGCCAGATGGGACACAACATGTGCTGTGCAATAGAGATGTTAGTCTCCTGAGGGCTGGTGGATGGGTTTCCTGGGCTTTCAAAGGGGAAGTGGGGTGAGGCAACCTGCCTTTGATGTCTGAACTCAGACCTGAAATCAGAACCACAGACAAAATCTGGTCTTATCTCTTCCATTCTAGGCGACCAAGTTGAAAGCTCCTATACTTCCTTTTCTGCTGGTTTTCCATATTGTCAATTGCCTCCCTGCTGAGAGAATGGAATTCCTGTGAGTGGGAAGCAGGGGTCCACCCTGAGATGCTGCCTGAGATTTCTCTCTTTGCTCCTGATCAGGTTACCCACCCTCCCCCCACCCACCCCACACACACTAGCTTAGCAGAAGCCAGTGATGGTTTGTGTCTACACAGACTTGACAAATTTGAGGGCAAATCATCCTCACCACAGGGTCAACAGGACAGTTCACCCCAGAGTCTGCTTCTGGGCCGACACGTTTGGAAGGAATTAAGTTTGAGATCTGGTGAATAGCAGAGGCCATTCAGTAAAGTCACTCATGGGCCTGAGGGTACACAGCTTAGAAAACACGGGCCCTGCGAGCCGACAGGTGTGGGCTACAGGCTTCTTCTTAAGACATGGGCAGAAGCAGCAGCGTCTAACATACCCACACAGCTGGAATTTGTGCTATAGGATGCGGAAGACAGCCCTCTGTGAAGCCAGAATTCTCTGCATCTCACAGGAGCAATGCTATCCCTCAACAAGGGTCCCCACAGACCACCATATATATGGTCACTCAGTGTCACTGTCTGAGTTCCAAAGTCCAATCCTCTCTACTCATTAAGAGGCATGTCTTCGGGAAATGAATTTTGTCTCTAAGCCAAATTTGCCATCCAAGAGGTATGTTTACGATTCTTATTTATCTCTGTCACTGCACTTTATATATTAATATGTATAATAGATTACATATATTTTATATAATATATTGCCCTAAGTTAAACACATTTTGATAGGGCTGGGGAGATGACTTGGTTAGTGAAGGGCTTGACTCCCAAGCATGAGGACTTTTGTTTGAGTCCTGAGAACCCATATTAAAAAGGCAGATAGAAGACTGCATGTCTGCATATCCCAGAGGTGTCGAGGGAGGAGACAGAATTAGGCAGCTTCCGGGGCTCACTGACTGCTTGGTGAAGTCCCAGACCATGGAGACCCTCTCTCAAACAAAATGTGGGAGGCACCTGAGGAGCATGCACAGGTTGTCCTTTAACCTCCACATGTACACACACACACACACACACAATTCACTCACACACATACTCACAATTCACTCTCACACACACTCACAATTCATTCACACAATTCATTCACACACACACACACTCACAATTCACTCACACACACACTTAAACACACACATCTGCACTCACACACATGCCCTCACACACACATGCACTTACACACACTTCCACATCTGCACTCACACACATGCCCTCACACACACATGCCCTCACACACACTCACACACATACAGTCACACACACACAGTCACACACTGGAAAGCCTAGCTCCTCCCCCCCCCACACCCCCCACTCCCTGCCCCAGGGCTTAGACCCTCCTCCATGCAGGACTCATGGGTGGTCAAACTTCACTCAGCCAGCGAGACAGGCCATCACCCCTTCTTGCACATCAGCTCTGAGAAGGAGGGGAGTGTTCCCTTCACACTTGTGTTCTTGTGTTTTAAGGGCCGAGCACTGTGTGCTTGGACACAGTGGGTACTTAACCATGCTATTTTCCTCTGGGACCATATAGCTCTAACCCAACCATTCATGCTAAACATGGAGTTCCTTCCCCTCAGGAGAACTCCATCACTAAACACGCAGAGTTAGACACAGTATTGTTTTAACACGCTGAAGCTGGTGAGTATCTTTGTGTGTGTGTGTGTGTGTGTGTGTGTGTGTGTCTGTGTGTGTGCATGCACATAATATGTACACACAACCACTAATTTGTGAATGGGATGATTCTAATGGTCCTTACTGCAAGAATGAACTGGTAAGTGCTTTTTTTTTAAGCACCTACTCACTTAGCTAACATCCAAATAGCCCCTAAGGCAATGGGCTGAGCAAATGAACACATCCACATGGTTCCCAGTTGGCCTGTCATCCTTCAGTTTCCAGAAGATTCCCTCTCATTCTGTGAGTGGCAGGAGATCTGCACACGATCCCCCAGACAGATGTGCACGGCCTTCTTCCCTACACCCTCTGCTGCCAAACCCTCCTCTGCCAAAGTTCAGGAAAGCAAAGGTCAAGCGGCATTGGCTACAGAGCCATCAGGGCAATGCACAAGGTCAGGCCGTGTCCACATACTACAGGACTCAGCCTAGTCCACACTACAGAGGAAACCCTTAACTTTGGTTTTCGGGTTTCCATGGTAACGGACCCACTCAGAGCAAACCCCTCAAAAAGTTAAGAAATTCACTCTTACCCACATTTATGTATCCACTCACTAGGAATACCCAGAAATCCCTCTTTCACCAGGTAAGTTCAGATTTGTTTTTAAAAGTGGATTTCTATTTTTACCTAACCTTTCTCTTGAAAAATCTTTAAGAGTCAGCTAGGCTAGAACATCCCACATTTGCACGAAAGTTTCTATCACTAAAGCCTCTGTGCTCCCACTATATACTACTTAACCAACTACACAATAATTAGAAAACAAAAATCAAGCTCAAGGTCTCACGCATCGGGAAAGTATTCCACCCCAGAGCTGCTTGCTCCTCAGCCTGCAGGTAACACTTCGCTCATGTGGCCTTGTAGTTTCTTGTTATGATACATGTCTACTCCATTGCTACGTATGTGGTCCTCTTAACACTGCATGAAGACAGCCAACAGTCCTCACGCTTGCTGAATTGCAAGCTGCCTAGCCTGGTCTGCACCCAGAGTGTCCCATCCTGTAGTCCCAGACAAAGGCCTGCGACTCATTTCTTCTCATCTCTAAATGACTCAGAGGCTGCTGACACTGTACTTCAAAAGCCACCAGAGAGATGTTTGTAAAATTAATGTGTGATTGAATAAGCAAAGTTTTCTGTTTAAAAAAAGAAAAACAGATCCTCAGGCAATAGATAGATAGCTCAGAGGGTTAGAAAGCACTCTGTTCTGCAGAGGACCCAAGTCTGATTCTAAGCACCCAGTCAGGCGGCTCACACCATCTCCAGGGCATCTGTCAGCTTCCTCTGGCCTCCACGGGTACTGTTTTCACATAATAATAATCACATAATTAAAAATTAAAAACTTTTAAACCCAAGTCTGGAGGAAATTAAACAAACAAACAAAAGCCTCATGTTGACTCCCAGGAGAAAAGATGAAGGACACAGATGAAGGATAACTAGAGATCTGGGGCCGCCATCTTGCATCCTTTACCTGATACATCTTCATGAGCCATAAATGAAAAGGAAGTTCATTTTTTAACAAAATTAATTTTTCTGACTTAACCACATATTTAAAGATATTCTGGGGAGGCTAAGGTGATGGTGCACACCTTTAATAACCACCCTCAGGAGGCAGAGGCAGGAGGATTTCTATGAGCTACAGATAGGCTAAGGCTACATAGAAAGACCCTATCTCAAAAAGAATCAATATACATAAATACATACTTTCCTATTTTAATATATATCTATATACAAATACACTAAATATACTAAAATAGATCTTAAAATAAAATACATTTTATTCACATATATATGTGTATTGGGGAAACTCTGGACTCATTAAGTTTAAAAGCACCAAAATTTTTCGTAAGAAAATAATCAGACACGAATATATAAATGGGAGGTCCATAAAACCCTGTTTATAACAACCAGAAATCTGGAGTAACAGTAATGTCTGGCAAAAGAAGTTAGACTCAATAAATCATGGCATGCCCCTAAATGAAATATTATAAAGCCTTGTAAAATGTCTTTATGGGAAATCTTGATTTGACCCAGGGATACACAATATAAAAGCCAGCTAAAGAATAACTGGAGCAGTGTGATCTAACCCTGAATAAAACCTCACAAACAGAGAGAAATGAGCTAAGAACTATTTGTCAAACTGTGAGAGGAGAGTTGTTCCTTAACTGTGTTTGTACTGCAATCTCGGCTGTAAGCCACAGTCGCAGTGTGTGTAATGCCTTTACAGAGCATGAAGAGGAGACTCAGACATTCTATTTCTTCCTGTGAAGGGCCAAAGCTAAGCTGAAGTTCAGAGTTTTACAGGTTTTTCCATGACCCACGCTTTATAAACACCAGCTACAAGCTGGACCGCATTTGGGACACCTCTGCGGACCCTGTCCATTTATGTCCAACTCACAGAGAATGACCTGGGGGACCTCTTCATCAGAACGTGGCCATCAGTTTGAGGAATGACAATGACATTGACAATGTATCCACTGTTACTGTAGGTCACTGAGCAAGCAGCCTTTTTTTTTTTTTTTTTTTTTTTTTTTTTTTTTTCTCTTAGCATACTGGCTTTCAACAAGACAGGTTACTTAGCAACAGCCAAAGCTAAGCATCTGGGAAGAAGGAAGGAGGCAGCAACCAGAGATGCTTCAATGAGCTGCCCTGCCCTACATTAATCTGGCTGCATTCAAGGTAAGCCAGTAAGAGATAACACTTGGCTATTTTTATATCATGAAGCAAAGCATTTGGCTCCTGCCCAGAAGGGCCATTACCTCAGTCTTGGCCAGGCCCCCATGGTGTATGAAATGGTAACTACTACAGGAGTGGCCAGGCTCCTGTAGTGTGTGAATGGTAACTAACTAGTACAGGAATAGGGAAAGGGTTACTGACCTTCATAAATACTGATGATATGAGGATGGCTGAGAGATGACATGATCTCAATTTCTCGTCTGATGTGAACCATGTCTAGTTCATCCTTAATTTTGTCCTTACGGATGGATTTTATAGCGACCTATAAAGTCAGGAAATGAAATGTTACTCAAAGAACTAAACAGACACAAATCAGCCATTGTTGGGGGTGGCGTGGAAAATACAGTTGTTGCTCGTTGGCCAAGCTGACAACCACCTCAACAGAGCCCGACAGCGACCCCCACAACAGAGCCCCACAGCGACCCCTGCATGCCTTTCATTTATAAACAGCCTGGGGTTTGGATCTTCTTCGTTAAGCAGTGGCTGTTTGACCAGGCATCATTCATTTATTCTAGGAGTCTTGACCCTCTGGGGATAAGAGAGGGGACAAAGGTAGGTGGCTTTACAGGCCAATTATGATAATGGGAAGTGAAATTCTAAGCATTTACTTCACTGTAACACCGCAGTGATGACTTTAAAACAAACAAAACTCACAGTGTGGCCAGTCCCAAAGCCAGTTCAGGCCCTTCGCCCTCATTCTGAAGACCGAATGCAGGCTTCGCTCACACATCTTCCTAGACGTTAAACCATTCCTGCATCCTCCTCCCTTCCCAGGCAGGTTCCATTACAAAGAATCAGGGCAAAGCAAAGGGCATGGCAGCTTCCGTCTATGCCTCCCCCCCCCCCCCCCGGTCAATTCCAGAAGCTCCCTGCCAGTGTCTGAGAATCCAAATTTGTAGAAAAAGGCGGGGCCAATGCATATTTCAACATATGAAAAGACATCAGATAGTAACACAAGTCTAATAAGGAAAAGGACTTTTTTTTTTTTTTTTTTTTTTTTTTGCCTAAAACACGCCTTAATGAAAACACTCCTACTTGAGATTCACCGAGGATGGGGAGTCATTGCTATTGTAGGTTCTGCTAGCCTCCAGGACAGCTGGTTGAGATGGCACAGTGGCCCCCTCTGGTTCTCCTCACACTCTGTCCCTCTCCAGGATCCACACTTCTACAGCCCTCTACCTTCACGCGTCTATGGACCTCACCTACTGCTGTGTCTCCCTCCAGTCCTTAACCCCCAAGCTTGGTGCATGAGAGACCTGAACAGGCCCTCAGCACAGATGGCAGGCAGCGTCAGGTAGAAAGAAAAAAGCAAGGAGAGAGAGAGGAGAAAGGGACAGCTAGACCCCAGACTAAAAAGCGGTAGTGAAATTGGACCTGTGAGATGCTCAGCAGTTAAAAGTGCTTTGCCTTAAGGCCTGGTGATGGGGGTTCTACTCCTGTAACCCACATTTTGGGAGGGATGGAGAAAGGGACAGGGAGGGAGGGAGGGAGGGAAGGGCGACTCAAATACAGTCTATCTGCCCAGCACTCCTATGGTACCTGGGAGTGAATGCAAGGAAGGTCACAGCCAGCTGCCCCGGAACACACAGTGCAGGGGCAGAAACGAGACAATTGCCTCAGAAAACAAGATGGATGGTGAAAAGAACCTCCCAGAAGCTGTTTCTGACCATCACACATGCACTGTGATGCACACGAGCACGCACACAGCACATGCGCACACACGCACTCACATACATGCAAGCACACGCACGCACATGTGCAATACTCACACATGATCACTTGAGCGCATACTAACTTGCACACACACACACGCATGCATGCACACACACTAAATAAGTGAATAAACAAAACTCTTTATTGAATCATGGGAGCACACACACTAGATGATGCTGCCCATACACGCACATGAAGAAGTTGCTCTCTGGTCTCTCTGAAAGTCTGTAACACACTGGACAGAGGCACCCCATCCTGGGTGGACCCTGGGGCTGGTTAAAGACAACTTCACAGATGAATGTGCCTTCCGACTTCAAGAGCCCTGGTAGCCACGGTGCGGGCTCAGCTGCTCAGGCCCTCGTGACAACTCCATTCACCATGCAGCAAGAAAAGCCTCCTCTGCTTGCGTCAGATGGAAAACCATGACTGGGAAGCTTTCTTTTGGCTGAGTGAGGTCTGTATCCTGGGAGCTGATTCCTGGATGAAGCAGACAGTGAGCACACTCAGACCCTGGAGGATGTGGGAGGCTGCTGGACCAACTTCTACATTCCTTCAAATACTAAGGACAATCCAAGGACAGAAACCACCCCTCTGCTTGTGCTTCGAGCTAAGCATAGCCTCAAGCAAGCCCCATCGTCAAATCACAACAGCAATACATTCCTTCATCTTCCAGCGTCAGAGAAGTGGAGACATTCTGATGCATAAGAAAATGAGCCCTCTGTCCATTCCCTGCAAGAGCCCAGCAACGGGCAGGCCAAGGGTCTCATGATGCCATTGCCAGAGCAATGCTTCCAGCTGGGCATAAAGGAAAGTGTCCACATTCTAATCAAGCCCCATTTGGTGCCTCAGAAACTCAAAAGGCTCTGCAACTGTTAATGACCAGGGCAACTGTCCCTCCAACAAAAGCTTCTTTGCTACTGCAGGGCATCTTCCACTGAAAATGCCAGAGGCCCACGTCTGCTCCCATTTCAAACGTGGTGGTGGGAAACCAGGGGAAAACAAAAGCTAACACCCACAGGCGCAGTGTGACCGCTAAGGCAGATGCTGGGTTCCACTGCAGGGACGAGTCTTCTACAGTGTGCCAGCCAGTTAACAGCAAAGCAAGAAAACGGTCACAGCAATCCCAAGAGTCAGCATTCACTGAGCATCTGAAGACAGACACCGTGAAGGGCTCTGTGTGCTGTGGATCTGGGCAGCCTTCTCGTGTTAGTTCCTATGTCCCCCTCCAGCTGGCACAGTAACATCGCTCGCCCTAGTCTAGGCCCATCCCGCTCCATCGTCTGCAGGATGTTAGCTAACAACTGTGTTCTCTTCCTTTGCTTGTTTGCTGCATACTAGGCCTGCTTGTGTAGGACCCAGACAGCCAAAAAAGGGCATTTTTTAAATGGTGTAAAAGATGTAGACCCAGAGCCACAGCCCTTACATGGGTGTCTGCCTCAAGACGCTGAAGGATAAACTGAGCTAATACACAGATGTTACGGGGTAAAGGTTAGAACCATGGCTTGGTGACCTGGCTAAAACCATCCTCCAGCTGTGTGGTCTTGAGCAGGTTATGTGACCTCCCCATGCTCCAGCTTCCTCATCCGTTTGTGAGGGAGCAGCAGAATCTGCATGTGAGATGCTTCAGACATGCCTGGACCGGGTAAACTGCTCAGCAAATGTCAAGTCACTTTTACTCCGTCAGTGTCCTATAAGTAGAACCTTCCTTCCTTCCTCAAGCAAACTTGAATTCATCCTGGCTCCTCAAGACACAGCAAGTAGAGGTCTTAAGTGTGGAGACAATGTTTGTTTTCCTCAAAGTGAAGGCAAGCCTGGACAGCACTATGGTCTTGCGCTAGAACGACACCTAAGTTGGAAAGCTTGGGATAGCTGATCGTTAGTACAGTTGGTATCTGCATCCTCAGAGTCACACCAGATAGGGAGCTAAACAACCTGAACCCATAAAGCAACCCAGGGGTCACCCCAATTTCCTTCTTGAAAAATGCCGACCAGCTAAACAAGGAAATGCAATGTCAGTGCCCGTGACCTCAGCCTCACGATTTGTCACTGTTAATTCCTTTTGAGCGTCTGCCCCTGACTAGGCTACACATGCAGGAGGACACGTCCACCGTGCTGTCAAGGCGAGGAGTGGTGGAGATGCACAGGCAATGAGAAAAAAAAATGCAAGGAAAAGGATGTCACGCCTCTTATAGCCAAGCCACCTAAGGACTATGCAGCTGCAGCCATGTGTGGCATTACACAGGAATCCCCATCTCCCCAGTTTCTCAACTCACGGGTCTACAAAGGGTCGTGGGGAGAAGCAGAGGCTTAGCGCGGATGACCAGATGTCTTAAATCAGACATCTCACCACGCCCCAGGCCCACTTCATCCCAGCACAGGAAGAGGGTGAGCTTAGGGCAAGAGGCTCAGGTGCGTGTGTCTGACACACCACAGCCACGTTCATAAATGTTCCCCCGTCTAGACGGCACCATGTGACTTATAAAACAGTCTGCTTTTAAATAAGGCCACCTATAGTTTAATGTAGAAACCTTATGCAGTAGCAGCAGGCTTGGCTGTGGAGATGACAGTTCTGCCCTGTGCTGGCTGCTCACTGTCAGAGGCACACTCAGCCCAGCCAAGTCCCATCTCTCGGTAAACAGGCTCAGTCTTCTCTTAGGAGATGGCAGAGTTTCTTTCATTGACTAATCACCACAAACCACCTGCCCTGCAGGCTGCGGGACACCCTTTCCAAGGTGGCTGTTCCTTGCCGAAAGCCTGGTGACAAGCAAGGTAAGGGCAGAGGAAAGAAAGCAGAGACCAGTTTGCACAGGCGTCAGACCTCGCAGCTCACCTGTGGATGGGGTTAAAGAGCTTGAACATCTGTTCCCCGAATGGTAGTGTTTATAGGCCAGGCCTGGCTGAAGGATGCGGTGATGCAAGTCCTGAGTCACGCTCACTCCAGGTGTCATCAGCCACAGCAGGTCAATGCAGGTGGTTCCCCACATGCCCCCACGCATCCCTCTCCATCCTCATACAGTGACAGACACAGGTCGAAATTTAAATACATTTCCAGAGAGGCCATGGAAAGGATGCCAGTGTTCAGCAGACACTGCTCAGGGGCATGAGCGACACTGCTCTAACCAAGGTGGCAGTCCCCTTGTAGAAATGATTTCACACATACTACCCAATACTGGCCTGGAGAGACTATCCTAAAGCAGCACCTCTCCTATTCTAAATCTAGAAGTAAGGGGTAGGGCCTGGGATTCTGGATTTGTATCAAGCAGCTCAGTGATGCAGTCATGTTATTCGAGGGACTACTGTTCAGGAGCCAGCCACGACTGCTTGTCGTTGCCCTGACATATCAACATTTGCAATAACTGTCAGTATTTTTTTTCCAGTATTGCAGATCAAACTGGAGGCCTTGTGCATACTAGGTAAGCGCTCTAATTGAGCAGCACACCCACCCCTCTTCCTTTATTTATTTATTCATTTATTTACAGGGTCTCCCTGAGTTGCCCAGACTGGCCTGGAAATAGGTATGTAGGTCACACCAGCCTTAAACTTTCGATCTGCCTGCCTCAGCCTCCTGGGTGACTAGGATACCGGCCTTTACCACCTAGTGAGAGCAATAACTGACATCCACTGACCGTATTTCATTTGGTCCTAACTACATCATCACTTTACAACCAGACCCTGATCCTGGAGAATGCTGACTCCTGAGCCTGTGGATACAGGTAAGATGAACACTGGTAAGGGCCAGGTATGGTGAACAGATTTAATCCCAGCACAGCAGAGGCAGGTGGGGTCCCTGTGAGGTAAAGGCCAGCCTGATGTACACAGAGCTCCAGGCCAGTCAGGGCTATACTGTGAAACCCATTCTCAAAACATAGAAACAAAAAGAAAATTAAAAAAATAAAAAAGCCCATTGACTGATGGGAGTCATTCTTCTGTATGATGTGAATATGTTTCTCTTATCGGGCTATGAATAAATGCTGATTGGCCAGTAGCCAGGCCGGAAGTACAGGTGGGAATACCAGACTAGGAGAAAGGGGAAGAGGAAAGGCAGGGAAGCAATGGCCAGAGGGAGTCGCCATGTAGCTACCTGGAAGGTAGGGCACTGGGTTATCTCCAGTGAGCCAAGACCATGTGGAGGTACACAGATTAATAGAAATGGGTTTATAATTAAGAGAGCGCCAGTCAATAAGAAGCCTGAGCTATTGGCTAAGCAGTTTATAATTGATCCAAGCCTCTGTGTGCTTACTCAAAACTAAAGGCTTGCAGGGCCAGATGGGACAGAGACTCCACCTTGAACTGCCATGGCAAATGACAGTGTTGAAGAATCCCTGTGTCTCCAACACTCCAAGGCCAGCAAGATCGGGAAGTCCTTTGGAGTGAGGTTTCTGAAGAAACCCTGGGGGAGTGAGCCTCACAGAAGGAGATTGGTCATAAACATCACTTAGACCAAAAGTACATCTAATCCCAGAAAGCCAGTAGGCAGCCCCTCTGCCATTTACAAGTTGTGACCTCACACCTGTCATGTTCCACACTGGATCAGAGGCAGCTTCATGACCACAGTCTTCTTACCAACAAGTCAGGGTCCACAGCAGGGGAGCAGCAGCCCTGTAGCAGGGCCAGCGTCTGAGTGTCTGGGGCCCTGCGGACGGCCATTAACTGAGTGTCGGGGCCCTGGGGACAGCCAGCGTCTGAGTGTCCTGGGCCCTGCGGCACATCCAGGGTTCAGGGCCCTGTGGCACAGCCAGTGTCGATGACTCTCACACCAGGACAGACTTCAGAGCAAAGCCATGTTCCATATGGGCCACACACACACACACACACACACACACAAGATCCCGCTGCTCACCAGAGAGCCTTTGTTCAGAAAGTCTTTGCCTGGATCAAGATAATGCCACCCAGAAGCCTATGTTGCAACCCAAACCCTAATCAATTCAGTGACCCTCCACTCTGCAGAGCAGCAAGCTGCCAGGATTCAACAGGCCACACAAGGGCCTGTGCCAGCTCCGCCTCAGGGCAGGTGTCTCCTCCATCTCCCTCCCTGGCCTGTTTATTCACGTTCCTACATGGGTGTTTTTATAGACAAGGGGTGGGAGAAAGCCAAGAGTCATATGTGTGTGCCCTAAGGCAGCCCACTGCTGCAAGAAGTTCTGAACCACAGCCCTCAATGGCCTGTCTCAGCCTTGCATTTTCTAAAACTCTCGTTAGAAACAAGAGGATTCCTCAGATGATTTCAATTCTTTTCTACTATGAAAAACAATGTGTTCTAGCTCCAGATGTAAACACCAAAGGTCTGGTCTCTCTGGCCTGGGCCAGCTCAGGACAATTACTGAGAGCGTCTTTATCCACTCAGCAATTCCGCACTCTCCTGTGCCCACCCCACCCACCTCCCCCCTTCCAGGGCTGCGCCGAGGAGGATGCCCTCACTGCAGTGCCAATGTTGTAGGAAGGGGAATCGAGGACTTAAGAAATCTCAGAGCAGGTTTACACTCCTTGTATTGCATGCCTTGCATCGAGGTTTATAAGTGCAAGCTAGTGACCACGGCTGACCTGACAAGAACCAACAGGAGAAGGGATCACACGGCAAAGCAGTCTTGAGTGATCAACAGTGTCTGTCAACAGTGACTGTGCAGGGGATGCCCCTACGGGTGAGAGGAAGGTGAGGAAGGAGGTCCTCGTTTGTTTTGAGACAAGGTCTAAATACCACCATGGCTAACCTGGAACCCACTACGCCAAAGTAAACCTCAGGTGATTTACTATAGTCTGAGGTTTGAGAATTACCACCTTAAACCAAAGCCACCGACCGACCCTGATGCCTCTTATTATTCTGTAGCTATATGACACAGTGGTCATATTACACACTAAGTGACTGACAGAGGTAATGAGCTGCCCGTGTATATAGAGGGCAATTAAAAGTGAGCCTGCTTCCTGCAGGAAGCCAGCGGCCCAGAATAATTTACCCCCCCCCCCACAGCATATGAAAACTTTGCTGCCAAGAAACATCTCACTTGTCCTGGCTCAAAGTGAGCCTGTGGATGACGCAAGGCCACAGGAGTCCAAGCGGATGGGTGTCTCATGGTCTGCACATGGCCTGAGGCCTTAAAAACCTGCTGGTTAGCTGAGATGCTAACTCAGGCACTCCAGATGCAAGGCCAGGAGCTGTGCCTAGAATCACCAAACTGCTGTCTACTTTCAGCTGTGCACACTTCTGAAAGCCAAACACACCAGAGCACAATGCCTCAGTGCAGTTGATTTATTTTTGGTGCACGTGTGTGGTGAGTACCCATGCTTATGGGGGGGGGGGCACATGGGGTGGGTACCTGATATGTGTACTCACATGCATGTGGAGGCCAGAGGTTGCCACTGTCTTTCTTGGTTAGTCTCTATCACATATATCGAGGCAGGGTCTCTCCCCTGAACCCAGAGTCCACGGCATTAGCTAGTCTAGTTTGCTTATTCTGAAGATCCGGTCTCTGCCTGCCGTGTGCTGGGATTGAAGGTGGACCCTCACACCCACCCAGCCTTTTAGAGGAGTTCTGGGGATCCAAACTCAGTTTCTCATGCTTGCACAGCAAACACTCTCATACCCACTAATCCATGTCCCCAGCCCAGGAGGTGTAGCTGGTTTTCTCCAAGGTGGCAACTGTCCTGAGAAGAGGTAGAAGGGATGAGCCCGAGGCTGGGCTAGCCTATAAGCTGGAAGACCTCCACCCCAATCTCTAATCTCCTGCCACTCTTTATAGAAGGCCTTCAGTAGCAAGGCTGGGTAACTTGTATTTATGGAGCCAGCATCAGTACTCAGGCCCCTCGGTACTTCCAGGAACTTGCTGGGGACATCCTAGGGTCACGAGCTCTGTGTCCTCTGAAAATGAGGCTGACCTCAGGTCTAACCTGAGGAGGCCAGGATGGGAATCATACCAGGCTGTTTACAGGATGGAGTAGGGGAAAAGTATAGAGTAACCACGGCATCACAGGTAGATATGAAAGCCGGAAGGATGGTAGGATGGTCCATGCCTACCTCCCTACTAGAACAGGGAAGTAAACTGAGTCCCAGGGTAGTGAAAGTGTAAGCCCAGGCTCCCAAACTTAACAGTAATATACAAGAGAGGGACTAACAGCCTGAGCAGGGAGTCATGGCCTAGAAACTGACAGGCTCCCATTGTGGACTTTTGCGTTATTAATAAATTGAGAAAAAAATGACAGCTCTGCCTAAGCACCATGAGTTGTTTCACAGCCTGGTACAGGATGACAGCCAGGGCGATGTCAACAGAGCTGTGGAAGCAATATTGCTTTTATTTTAGTTGTGTGAAAACCTTGCTCCAATTTCTGAGGCCTGATTTGCTATTAGACATGAAGCATGCTGGGAGGGAGGGGGGGTCCCATCATGCTTCATTCTCTGCAAACGCTGTTTTAAATATTAACTTCAGGTTGCAGCGAATCACTGACCTTGGAAACAACGAGCAAAGGACACAAAAGACCTCAGCGGCCAAGTTTAGTTCCCAAAGAGAAAGGAAATTGGTCCACTGAGCCCTCTTTGGCTGGGGGTCTGAACAAAGCCGTTAGATTCTTAAGATGGTGAAACACAACAGGGGACTGATAAATACGTAACAATTCATAAACACACAGAAGCGGAGGACTGCTTAAGGGGATGTGTGTGCCCCAGAGCTACAGCAGAGCGTGGGCCATGTCTTGATGTGGATGCAGACAGAGTAGCCAGATGAGCAAGTTAGTTACAGACGCTATAATGTGGGGGACGCGGTGGAGGACATGACAGGTAAAGGCTTCCAGTAGAGCTTTATTTTCTATCTTTGTCATGGATGATCTTAATGATAAATAAGGGAAAGATCTGTCGGAAGTTATTTTTACCCCGACAGAATTCCTGCTATTAGGAGAAGTTACGAATCATAGTTATGGTGTGCAAGGCCATAATACACAGGGATAGGGAGTCAAGAGTCTTCTTTTTCCTTGCAAAAGGAAGCCCTTGCTGCCCACTGTTCCAATGAATAGACTGATCCCACTCATACCCCTTACAGAAGGTCCTCAGGCTACTCATTCCCTAATTATCACTCCATAGGCCTACCCAAGGATGCTTGTGGCAGCAACCCTTCTGGCTACAAACAGTCCCCAGCAACAACACTGTGACCCCCATGGAATGTACTCCTCTTGGGCAGGCATATCCTGAAGCTTCACTCAGTGGAGGCTGAGCCAATACTACATCCACGCTTTCCCATCCCATTCTGGAGAAAATTGAGGAGGGGATCTGTGATCATCCTAGGGACTCTAGGAATGGTCTGGGTGGGACAGGGTGATCATATCTCTCCAGAGGTCTGTGCCTGTCTTTTTCTCTGCCAGGACCCTTCCACACCCTATCATCTGCTAACTTTTCCATCTTGCCAAGAATTGTGAATCGATCTTGAGGCACGGTCCTATGTTGGACACCTGGGTCCCCTCCCATCGCCTCCCTCACCAATATTCACACATTCTATTCACTCCAAAGCCATCCAAACCAAATCACAGCACATCCACGATGGAGCAAGTACCCAATGCATAGTCCATACAAAGACGGACTGTTCAGATGCACTCTAAGAATTTTAAAAGACAGGTTAAAACATAGAAAGCTGTTTCAGTGGGTCACCCCATTCTACCAACCCCAACTGCAACCACCTGTCACTGAGACCTCTGTTATATGGCTCTGAGGTGCTAAACCCCCAGTTGCTCCAAATCAATGTCTGTGAACTTCCCATCTTTCCAATGGAGAGAGCACACTTGGAGAGGTGTGACTCACAGTAATCCTAATAGTCATCAAGCTCTTAGAAGATGCCTGGTCCCGGGTACCATTCTGTTAATTCGCTCAGCCTCTCACTCATTAACATCTTGAAACAACATTATTATGCTTTCTCAGTGAATGTAAATGAAGCCTGAGGGAGGGTAAGGAACTGCTGGTAACAAGCAGAAATGTATCTCACTAAGCCCAGGAGCCATATTCTTAAACCCTGATCACAGCCACCCTGTGATTGGTACAGTCCCTAGCAAGGAGTAGGTGGCTGGTACGTGAGCTTGGTCAGAATCTCCGCACAGGACCGACCCGCTGAAGCCCTGTCCCCACTCATGGTTAAGCCACTTCCATCTTAACACCCACGCCCACGGGCAGCCCTTTCCAGTGTCCATCTGCCCAAGGCAGGCGGGTGGGCACAAGCACAATCAGAAAGGGGGCCTGGAGAAAGTTCCATTGTGTGGCAATGATCCCATTCCCCCAGCAAGCAACTGTGGGGAAACTACTCTAGACAAAACATCGGTTCACTTCCACAAGACAGGACCCACACCTTCCCTGCGGGTGGCTTCTACTCACTCGCTCTCTATTGAGATGGACTCCAGATCAGTCTCTGTTAGAATGGGCTGTGGTACACTAGGGATAAATACCGATCCATTACTAGAGGCTCCATAGACTGCCCAGGCCTCCTAACTAACACCCACATATTCAAGGGGTCTGGGCCGGTCCTATGCTGGTTTCCCAGCTATTTGACTGGGGTCCATGAGCTCCCCCTTGTTCAGATCAGCTGAACAAGAAGCTCCCTTCTCTTTCTCCTAACTTCCTCTCCCCTCCCTCCACGCTCCCAGGAAAGGTGCTGGCATTATTACACTTCTCTTCCGTGGAGACTAGGGTTCAAGGGATAGCTCAGCTATCCAACGGTTCATGAGTGGTGGTGATCTGGTCGGGGAGCTGAGCTAGCCGGGACACTTCCACACTTCCGAGTGTGGAGCTGCAGAGATTCTCCTCCTGGAGCAGCGTCTTCCTGGCAATGCTTCATAAGAACGGGGCCCTCCCAGCAGAACTGTCAAACCCAGCCACCAGGGGCTGGGGACATCCCAGGGGAGCCCCACCAAGCTGCTTTCTGATGTACCATACATACAAATACCAATGTTCCCCAGATGTTCTCCATGTCAAACATTTGGTTTGAGACATGGCTTTCTCTTCCCTCAAACTCGTACATTTGTTTAATGGACTCCTACAGTTCAGCTAAAACATCCTGGAGCAGACATCTGAAGCCAGCCTGCCTCTGATGTGAGCACCGCATCTGCAGAAAAGACGAAGAAGTAAATAAGACAACCCTTCCCAAGAGCTAGGCTCGAAGCAGGCCATAAAACGTAAGCTATGTACAGATAGCAATGTGAGTTGCTTTCAAGTGTGTTTCTGAGGCCGTCTCACAGTTAACCTAAGACTGATGTTTCAACGGGGACTGGTCTGGCCTGCTTAAAAGGCCAAATGCTGCTTCTTACCCCCTCAAAACAACAGCTGTACAAAATTCTGTCACTTGAGCAACCTAAATGATTGAAATAGGGAAGGACTATTTTTTCTGGTTTCAATCTTCCAAACAACCAAGGCTCCTTTATTCCCAAACCACTTACCCCGTAACCCACAATCTAAGACACAGGTAGAAAATAGAACATGCATGTGACTTGAGTTGAGACCCAGTCAGTCACATGCTAACCAGGTGACGACCCCAGGAACCCTGTTTCCCACACATTGGCTCATCCAGTGATTCAAAAGCAAACTTCACTAGATTCACTCTTAGAACCGATATAAGAATGGACCACACCCACCAGAAAAGCCACTCAAAGAAATGCCCCAGGACCCATGCACTGGGCCCCTGCAGACAGCCATGCAGAGTTTTCATGTTAAAGTAATTCCAAAAAGTTTAGTCACAGCAAGTATGTAGTGCAGCTGGACACATCAAATCAGAAACAACCTCTCTGACAGAATCAAAATGGGTACATGGCAACTACAGGGATGGAGACATGAAGTTCTTGCCACATGAAGACATGAGTTCAGATCCCCAGCACCCACATAAAAAGCAGGACACAGAAGCTTGCATCTGAAGCCCCATGACTGTCCATGAGGAGGCAGGAGGATCCAGGGGCTGCTGGTCAGGCAGCCTAGCCTAGTCCCTTAGTCCGTGAGTTCTAGGTTCAGCAAGAGACACTGTCTCAAAAATATAAGGATGGGCATGCAAAGACGACTCAGCAGTTGAGAGCACACACTGCTTTTGCAGAAGACCCGAGCTTGGATCCCAGTCCCTGTGTCAGGCAGCTCCAGCGCCTGGATACCTGCACTCACAAGCACAGACATTACACTCACAGGAAGGCACCTAACATCAACATTCACATGTATGCACAGAGAGAGAGAAAGAGAGAGAGAGAGAGAGAGAGAGAGAGAGAGAGAGAGAGAGAGAGAGAGTTTTGAGACAGATCAACTAGCTTTAATCTTTCACTCCTCTGTCTCTTGAATACTCGGGAGTTGAGCAGGCTGTTTCTTTTGCTATGAGAACAGGAGAGTTTTATCCTTCAAACAGGTCACACAAGGGGACTCAAAGCTGATAGAGACGACAGACACACTATAAAGAGCACTCATGAAGATTACTGAACACTACTGAGGGACACTTAGAAGTGAACTGAAGGCATTAAAGAAGGGGCTCTGGGGGGGGGGGAGCTGCTCTGACAAAGATCTCGAGACATGCCTGCAGTTTTTAAGAGAACTGTTCAGTGAGTGGTCTTTGTCCACTTGGGAAAACACACAGGCACCCAGAACTCTTATTATAACTCATTCCTCTTTCCACATTAAACAACCGATGGGCCAGGTCCTGCATTCCCTTCCTGCAGCTCAGGGCAGACTGAATGCTCAGGGGCTGTAAGGCTGCTTCTTCTCACTCACTTTGCTTGGTTGACACCCAGCCAGGTCAACAGCCCCCAACCCTGCAGTCCCTACATCAGGAAACACAGCATTCTCCAAGGCCGGGGAATTGTTGCGCAAGCATAACTTCCCCCTTGCAAGGCTAAGAAGCTGACTTTGGACTTATGCTCACAACTGTCACTGCAATGAGCTTACGCTATGGAAAATGCCCAGGCCCACATACATACAGCACTGTATATGCTCCAAGCATGCACATGGGCATTCTTATCAACGCTGCTGACACATAGAGCTACGCAGACATATTTCTAAGAACATCACCATCAGGCTTCAAACGCTAAGCCTTAGAGGGACATGTCAGAGGGCAAAGTGACAGGGAGCTGAGCGAAAGGAAGCAGCTGTCACCTCTTCTGAGAGGCCATTTCAGGCCACCCCACTAAAAGAAGTCCCTCCAGACATGCCTCTGCAGCCCCCAGGGAATCAATACTTGCCGGATGGAATTATTTCCCTGAAATAAACAGACAGGCAAAGGTCACTACAACTGGGGCCTAGAAAGAAAACAAGCCAGCTGCCGAGTTACGGGCAGCCTATGATGCAACAGGGCAAAAGGTCTCAGCCCAGGCCCTGTGGGATGCATGGCTTGGACAACCAGGTCCCTATGGAGAAAACATGTCCATACCAGGAGCAACAATATGGGAGGCTCATTCCGCTAGGAGCAAGGCCCCAGTGTGAGCAGGCCTAGATGGGGACAGCTTCAGGGGTGCAGACCCCAAGGCTCTGCAATCCCACGCTGCATACAACTGGTGTTCTCCACTCCAGTGGGGCACGATGACCTGGGGTCATATATGCTCAGTCTTTATCAAGCTATGTATACGTTATACCCCTGTGCATTAAACAGGGCTTGCACACAGTAGGCCTACAGGAATATCTCTGAGTGGATTATTTATACTCCTCAGGTACAGAGACAGAAGACCTGTGGGGACTCGCAGCAATCCAGACGTGGGCAGGTGGGCAGGATTCAGATCCACTTGGAAGCCGTACAAGGGTGAACAAAAGCATCCCTCTCCTCTGTCCCAGCTTGTCCATCTGTCAAACAGGAGGGACAATGGGGTGCATCTCTTAAGGTGCCCGTGAGGGTGAATGCAAGTCGGTGATGTAGCATGTTTGGAATGTCACCGGTATGCAATTGCTCTTCCGTAGTTGTTGCTATTACCACATCATGGTAGGATAACAAGAGATCACAGGCTTCTATCCCAGGACAAGACCCGAGGGTCCCTGCCCACTCTGCTTGTCATAAAAGACGACATCAGAAAGAAACCAGTGTAGTGTGTCCCCAGACAATACTTCACTGTCGAGACTTGGTTCTTGAAGTGCCAACTGTAGTGGGCTCCCTTCCCTTCCTGCCCCTGAGTTTCCTGATTAACTTGCAAATTCTACTGAAGCCCCAGAGGCCACCCCAATCCTACTAATCAGATTCTTGGCAGCAGGAGCGGGGGCTGGGGGGGGGTGTCAGAGGCATCATGGAAGACTACCTTGTCCCTCCACATTTAAAGTCACTGGATTACATAAGCACCCTGACCTAAGAACCTCATCCCTGCATCTCCAGAGGCTTGCCTGACACACAGGACATAGTTAAAAATATCAGCTAGTGCCAGTCAGTGGCAACCCTAGAAGTATTTCATTCTTTGGAAGGTTCCATGCTTACGCCAAACAATGGTGATACTACACTTTCTCATTCATGGTAAAGCTCAGTCTATGGTATTCCCCGGGCTCCCATCTAGACATGGTGGGGGGGGGGGTGCAGCATAACAATGGAAGAGGTGTTTGCAGGGAGGCACCGAGAGATGTCGGGAGGAGGCGCAGCCTCCCCTACCTCCAAGTTAAACTATACAGAGCATCACACTGCCAAACAGAACTTCCTGGGTCAGCGGGATTGATCTGTCGTGCTCTCCCCAGTGGTAAACTCCAGGCACACGGGGCTCCCAGCCACTTAAAATGTGGCCTGGGCAATCAAGAAACTGACTCTTTCACCTGGTTTCATGGTAATTAACTTTAATAACCACAGGTGTCCCTATTTGACAGTGCTGGTCTATGGCGGATGAAAGGTTAAAACCAGCATGGGGTGGGGACAGGCAGCAGGTACTGTGAGCAAGGGGTGTACAGCCCACCCCATGCTATCCAGTGCCTCTCACCCAATTACCAGATGCCCGCATGTGCCTGGGCTCAGGTGACCCTGAAGCGGCACAGCCCGGTGCAGTGTGAGGAACCTGCTCAGTTGGAAGTGGTAGGCAGCCCAGCCAAGCCCCAGCGACTGAGCTGCAGACACACCGGTGTCAGCCAACGCTGACAGGGATCCCTTTCTCCCATCACTCCACTGGTGTCCCGTGGCAAGCACATCCCACTGGGTCCAGGACGCCTGGCAGCGTTTATGAGATTTCTTCACGTTACACTTAAGCACAAACGCAAGCCTCTTAAATTCCTCCGATCCAAACATTTCATAAAGTTAGAGCTCATCGGGGGCTAAAAGGAATGTCAGGCAATGCTGCCCCCAGAGAAATGTTAAATATTTGTTATATTTTTTTTTCCTTCGTGAACTGTTTTAAGAAACAATTATTTTTCCTACTTGAAGCCAGGGGTGGCGTTGGGTTTTTGTTTTTAATTGTGCTTTTGTTTTCTTTTGTTTGTGGTTTGCAGTGAAAAGCCCTGCCTCAGACCCTCCTCCCTCCCTGCCTCAGACCCTCCTCCCTCCCTGCCTCAGACCCTCCTCCCTCCCTGCCTCAGACCCTCCTCCCCCTGCTAGCAGCAACAAGAAACCCCAGTTTCTTGATTTATAAAAACAGCGGTTTTCAAAGCAAATAAAAGTCATTTTTTAAAACTTTCAGAAATAGTATTTTCCTGGGAAAAGGGGCTTACACAGCCTAATTCTTTTATTCTTAGGCTTCACTTAACTCCAGAACACTTATATCCTGGAATTTCTCCCCCAGTGCTGGGGATTGAAGGCTTGGCACATGCTAGGCAAGCGATCTAACACTGAGCCACATTAGCCTTTTCCTGTACTTTTTGAGACAAGGTTTCACTGAATTTGTCCAGGGAGGCCTTGAGTTTACCATCCCCCTGCCTCTCAGTCTCTCAAATGGCTGGGATTATAGGCCAGCTCCACTAGGTCTGGCTTTGAGATTTCATTAGCAGAGTAGGTATTGCAATCACTCATGCACTCAGGGTTCTGTATTTCTTAGCCTCGCAGCTACATGGGGCGATGAGGCTGGTGAAAGGCTCTGTGCAGTGGGGTGTGTCTTACAGGGAAGGGGTGAGCAGAGGGACTCTGGCTCCTGCTGCTTTGATGTAATATGTGGACAAGATAAAAGACCCACAACACGCAGCCCTTGGAAAAGGCTAGACTGTAAGCTCCATGGGAGCAGAAACCCGTCCGTCCATTTAAGCATCATCTAATCGATCATCAGCGTCCCACTGTGGCCCCAAACAGTGTCTGCCACTTCAGGCCCTTCACAAACGCCACCAGATCCCCCTTAATTCATGATGGCTTCAACTTAGAATCCCAGATCTGACTTTGGGAAAGCCATCGGTGGTCATTTCCTCTAAGCCTCCACATCTTTGTGACTAAGACAGTCACAAAGGCAAGAAAGCAAGACCAGGTAAATCAAGGGCTGGTATTGCTCAGTGGAAGAGAGAAAGCCTAGTCTGCACAGGGCTGGGCCCATCCTAGCAACCTCCCCCTCCCACACACATACTCAAAGGAAAAAAGAAAAGGAAGAAAGGAGGGAGGGACAGAGGGAGGGAAGGAAAGGCAGTCTGTCTGCAAAACCATGGCTGCCACTCAGTGAAATGTCCACCAAACTCCTCTCCAGAACACCCTCCGCCAGCCTGCCTGCCCAGCCAGAGTGCTCCACAGGATTCTCCAGCCCTGAGTGCTCCACAGGATCCTCCCAAGAAGCCTCAGGGTAGGGTTATGCCCACCAGAGTGAGTGCTTCACTTAGGGCAAATGCATTTATGCCTGGGCTCAGAACTCCCCAGACAAACTTGTTGCTATTAGCCTCTTCTCCCACCACCCATGAGCTAGAGACAGTCTATTTACTTCAAGTCTGTAAGAAGCACCAGAGGGACACTAGCTGCTTAGAGGTCCCATGCAAGCTTCTCTTTCCACCACCATTGAAGAAGACAAGGATGCACAATGGGTATTTCATGGGAAATGATGAAAGTCTGAGAGGTTACATTTAAAAACACAGGGACCAGTCTTCTTGAGAGCTTGTTTGGAGGTTCTAGCAGGGAAGGGCAGCTACTCGTATACCCATGACCGAAGACTGGTCCTCCTCTATTCGGAGAAGGTCATCTTCTTTGGCCAAGCACGCAGCTTCGGGAGGGACGCACACACGGAGAGGTGAGGGAGGAAGGGGACACCCACCTAGCCTGCCAGATCATCCAAATCAACCCTGGTGACCTACACATGTTGCAGCCAGATCACCCTGACATCCAGGAATCAGTCTTTTTAGATGGACTAGCAAGATGGACAAATCAGGATGGAGCGTAAAGATACAGATCTAGAAATAGCGAGGGTTAGACACACGTTCTGCAATCAAGAGGTTGAGTGAGCTACGTTGGGCCTATCTTTCTCCCTACCTACTCCTCCCCAGTGCCCAGGAGGGGGACACAATAAATCCTTATTAACCAGCTACCTGCGAGAGACTTGCCACAGGAAAAAGAAATGGCAGGCATTCCTGGTCCTTCTTGGGCAGCAGCAGTAGCAGCAACTCACCATTTAGAGCTCAGATGGACACGGGTTGCTTTCTCACATCCAAGTGATCCAGGTGATAAGCGGTGTGGCCTGGATCTAAGTGTCCTTTGTGGCAAGAGTGTGGCGACGCTGGCCAGGCACCGACAAACAAGAGATGGGCAGCAATGACTGGTGCCATCCCTTTGCTTCTCAGGGTGACCAGGAACACCCTTTGCCCCAGAGAGAGGATGTCTCCCTCGGGCCTGGGCATCTCACCTCCTTTCCTATGCGCCACCAGAAACCAAGAAGTCAAGCTCTCCAGAACACCCAATGTCCCACACCCCAAATCAAGCCAACAATGACAAGTGTCTACATGCTCAGACACAAAGCCAAGAGCAGCGCAGTCACCATCCTCCGGTCTAGCTAGCTCAAACCAAAGACCCCAGAACATAAACAAGAGTGACCTTCTTTCCTGGCTTCCCAGAACCCCAAGGAATCGCAGTCCATTCTTACGAGTCGGACACCACTCTCAGCAGATGCGAATCCTTCTGTCAACAGAGAAGTGGGCCCCACTCCGGCCATCTCGTCACACTGGGGGAGTGAAAAAGACACGTCCTGGACCCGGTACTCTAGACCTACTGAGAAACAGGACAGCTGTGAGGCAGCTGGAGGTTCTGTGGGGGGCGCTGAGAACTGAACTACACTTCCTTCCTCCACCACGCAGAGCTCCCACCAGCAGCCCAGCTGCAGGCTACATTCACCAATCACATTCACGCAATCTCAGAGCTTCTCCTCCCAAGCGCAGGAGGTACCCTGAGGTCGTTCTGTGGCCACCCCTCAATTTACAGGCAAAGCAAAGGCTCTGAGCACTAGGGTACCGACTATGAATCGTGTGCTGGCTGCCAAAGGTGTGGAGGCCACTGGGACCTTATCGTTTGTTCCCCGAGAGCATCCCACCCAAAAGTAACACCAGACACTCAGTAGGGCCACAGATGTCTCTCAGAACTCCACATTCATCTCCTTGACCTTCATGGCTATTCCCACAGGTGAAGAAAGTGCAGCTAACTCTCCAGGCCACAAAGAGCATTTCTTATTCACAAATGAGATCACCTGCCTCCCTGTCACCATCCTGGTCCCAAGGCATAGCACAGTGACAACCAGCCAGGACACATTCTAGCTCGCTGCAGTCAAAGATCTCCATGGGAGCTGAGGCGGTGGTTCAACAGTTAAGAGCACACTGGCTACGCTTCCAAAAGATATGGGTTAGTTCTCATCACACACAGGAAGGCTCACAGTTGTCTGTAACTCCGGTTCCAGGAGGACTCAACGCCCTCTTCAGGCATCTACTGGTACTTCACACATGTGGTACACAGATACACATGCATGCAGACACCCACACACGTAAAATTTGTTAACTATTTAGAAAACAAGTTTTAAATGCCCCCATGGTCCTTGAGCCACACTGTTGGTCTCAGCCTGGCACAGGCAGGTTTGGAGAGAGGACCACTGAAGGTATGGAGTTTCTTTTCTGAACTGTCATCCGGAGGGATAGAAGTTGAGCCACTGAGTTCAGGAAAGGAGCTAATAAATTCTACCGCAGCCTCCTCTGTCTCAGTGTCACCAATGAAAGTAATGGAGTGAGATTCTTCTCTCAAGCCGAACAGGCAGAACATGGTGGTATTTTTTTCCCCCGGACATACTAACTCCACAGTCCAGCCAGTTTACAGCTCCAAAGTGCTTAATTTACAACCTGAGGAGATGGTTTGGAAACCTCAGAGATGACTCGTGCATGTAGAGCCTGCAGTCAGCAGGGATGCTCAGATGGGGCACAGGGAGTGGTCCAGGCAAGGAGGGTGCAGAGCTCCCAAGAAGTGAGTACCTAATGCCAAGGAAACAGGTTGTGGAGGGTTCCGCCTCCTCTTCCCAACCACACGGCAGCATAAAGGAGAGCCATGCTGCAGGCTTAGCTGGTCCACGCCGTGCTTGGTGGGGAGAGGGGAACTTCCTGCTGCCCCTGGCCTTCCTGGACTTGCGCTTGTCGGGACTGTTGATACGCTCTCCCTACAGGAGCTGTGGGCTCATTCGTGCACTGAGGACCCACCACGCTCACACCACCAGTGAGACAGCAGCCATTCCTTCCCCTAGTGGCTGATGAACAGGAGGGGCTGCACACACAAAAGTCCAGCCTACGTGCTTGGAGGAGACAAGGCTGAGCTGGGACAGAGGGACAATGAAGGAATCTCGATGGCCATGGCAAATACAAATGATGCTGAACCGAGTCCCACATGGAAGGATTTTAACAGAGAGCCGAGTCGGGCCTCAGGTCCTCCACAACAGTCTCTCCCAAGTAATAGCACTTTGAAGATCCTACTGTCACAAACCACAGGATTGGAGGTGTGAGCCACCATTCCAGCTCAGCCCACTTTTGACACAAAGCTTCAACAGACCTTATCAGTAATGAAACTACAGCTGATGTGTCTAACGTCCTGCTGTACAGCAGGTTCTGCAGCAGAAGCTTCCAAATCCTTCTATGGTTGATTCTAAAGATGAGGTACTGGGAAGTACTTTTGCTAACCTCTCCCAGGAGCCTGCAGCTACTGAAAAGCAAGTAGATGTGCACCTGGGTCCTGTCTACTCCACTGCCTGGTTTCTTACACAACCCCTTGATTTTACAGTCTGGCTATTTCAGCTGAATTACTTGCTATATTCTAAATTCTGGGTACATCAGCGGCATGAGATGCCACAGTCTCCTCTGAAATGTCCCCCACAGCGTTGGGCCCATTTTGAGCACACATGCAATCACTCCGGGTGATTGCTAAGTGGGAAGGAAGAGAGGTCCATGAGTTCTATGTCCGAAAGAGCAGGGGAGCATGCCAGCTGGTAAGTGTGGAGAACAGCTGTAGCTACCACCTGGGTTTCGCCAAGATGGATATGTGTACCCTGTAGGCACAAGGCGGACAAGGGAACAGAAGATGTCTTTCAGACTTCCGATAACCCTAGATGCATGCATGACAATTACCATACCAGGCATTAAGTAGACTTAGCTACATCATCTCATTGAATCCTCTCAACGGGCCACTGGATAAGAGCCATCATGAGCTCCTGAGGAAAAAGAGGGAAGCAGAAGCTAAAATATAGTGACCTATCACCTTGCTGTCAAGGTTTGGGATGAGATGTGGATGCAAAGTCTATTTCCAAGATGTGTGTGTGTGTGTGTGCGCGCATTCCAAGGCAAGTGGGATGCCACTCTCCGCTTCTTACACAAAATGGGAGTCTCCTAAGACTTCAGGTTCGACATCGTGGACGGCTGACAGACAGGGCCTTCCCCAGTCATCACCACTCCTTGACCCAAAGTCCCACATTTTTCAAGTAACAGCTTTCTTGAAATACGATCCGCATGTCCTTCAGTTAACTCATTCTAAAGGACACAATTCAGGGGGTTGTAGTCTAATCTCAAAGCCATGCAATCATCATCACAATTGTAAAATACTGTCGTGACCACCCCCCAAAATAAACATACCCGGTTAGCAGCCACTTTCCATTTACTGCTAGCTCTACCATCAGCACGGACAATCGCTAATCTTTCTGTCTCTATGGACTGGCTGACTTTGAACATTTTGCAGACATGGAATCATGTGTTGCACGGCGGTCTTTCATAACTGGCTTCTTTCACTTAGCGAAATGTCTTCAAGGTTGCTCCGTGCTTCCACGTGTATGAAGCCCTTTGTTTCTTTTCACTGCTGAATAACATTCCACAAATACTCCGTAAATAAAATTATGCAAGAGACCATGAGAATAATCTAACTAAAGTGAACACACCACGTTTCACGTATCTACTCACAGGGAGGTGAACATTTGTGAGCCTTCCACTTAGCTGTTCCTTTGGGAACACATTTCTATGCAGACATGTGTTTATATTTCTCCTGGGTAGACCTAGAAATGAAACTGCCCAGCCCTGGTTTGAACATACAGTTAAAAGTTTACTGAAGAATCTCACCACGCAGCCAACATCTGGCTGCTCCTGGGCTGTTTCCAGGGAATTTTATCAATTCAGCCAGACTCCACTCACGGGTGGGTGATCTGGCCCAACCCCTCCTCTGCACTTGCCAGTGTCGTATGGACCCGCACAATGATGAATGCATCCTGCCCTAAAGCAGATACTTCACAAATCATAACTTACAGACGCTCCGAGACTTTCATGTGGGAAAGATGAATGAGAACTCTACTGTCTGACTGTGGAGCCACTGAGGACAGGAAGCCAAAGCCAGGAACCCGGCAAACCCTGGGTAGACGTCTCTCCCTGACGAGCGCATGAGCAAATGTAACGGCAAAGGAATTTGTGCAGGGAAGGTCTGCGTCTTTGCAGACATCGCTCTGCTCATCCATTCATCTCCAGCATCTTGTTTCCTTGCCAACTAATGTAAATGTTCCTCGGGTCAGGGAGGGTAGATAAGTTTCAGTCACTACACCTCCCTTCTGATATTCCCTAGCTAGACTTATTCCTCTCAGCTCCAACCCGCAGATCTCAGTTGGAGGCCTGCTTCATGCTTGGCCCTCAGCAAGGCATCTCTGGTGGGTGGCAACACGAGATGGGTTCAAGGCAGTTAGGCAGGGTGTAACACAGACAAGGAACCTCGGCTGAGCTGCTTACCTCTTGCAACAAACTAAGAAGGAGGGGATCCAGAAATCCTGGCACACTGTGGGTGTTTTATTCACTATAGACTAAGAAAGTAAACTTGTCCACCCCTGGAAGCCCACTCCCACCCCCAGGGATTCAGGAACAGGCTCTTCGGGGGAAAAGAATGCAGTACATGTCCAGGTGAAGAGCTCCTTGGTCCGAGTCGTTAACATGCACTTTGGGTCCAAGAAGCAGCATCTTGCCATCCTCAGTCCATCTCTTTCCCAAGGTGCTTCCAGCTCTTCACACCTCGATTCTCGGGAAACCCTCCCCGCTCCAGACCAGCATCCCAAACCCCCAAGCACAGAGCCCATCTGTGACCTGCATCCAGCTCCGCTGACCTCCAAGAATTACGATCAAGGTCTCTGGGTGCAGACACTGGCTTTGCTGCTTATGTGTCCCTGTACAAGGTGGATAACCTCACCAAACCTCAATTCCTTCTTCTGGAAAATGGGATGATAAGATGATAAGATGTTCGGGGAAGTCCAGTCCATTAGTACGTACCTGGCACACTCTCCAACACTACAGAAGTATTAACTGCTACTTCTATCTACTGTTATAGTCTCAATCTGCATCCCACCCTACTCAGCACAAATCTGATATCACCCGCCCTGAGATGTCACCAGGTCTCAGGCTTCTGAAACCCAGACTCGTAGACAGCTTCAGCAATACTTGGCCTCCCCTCCCCTTGACTGGTAGGGAATAGAACAGCAAAGGGTGTGTACAGGGCAGGTCTGCTCGTCTGAAGATTCCCTGCTCCCCCTCACTTGTTAGCAGCCATGTCTTTCATTGCCAACAAATTCCAGCACTTTCTGAGGTCATGGACATGATCCCTACCCCTCCACGATAGTCCTCTGCTCTGTGGCTTTGCCTCTGGGCCACCCTAGAAGTCTTGGTTGCCATGGACCTGCCTCTGTTTTCCCTTCCTAAACTACAGCAAGAGCCCACCTCAAAAAAGAATCTGGCCACAGCCGACAACACCGGCAGAGTGGACTATCCAGAGTCACCACTGTGTGACATAAGGAAGGTTCTTAATTCCTCTAGCAGCAATGGGTTTCCACCTAGACAGACACTCAACTCATTACCCACTAATAGGACATTTTCTCCATCTGTAAAATGGGTCCAACTAGGGTTCAACACCTTAGAGGTGAGGGTTAAATGAGGGAACATGTCTGTAAAGTTCTAGGCTCAGCATGACACACCTCACAATGTCAAAAACATCAGCTGGTGGAAGCTGGGAGGTGGCTCGGTCCATACATTACTTATACAAGCAGGAGGACTTGAGTTTGACCCCAGAATGCACATAAAACATGCTGGACATGGTGGCATGCTCTTGTAACCCCAGCACTGGGGAGGCAGAGACAGGTAAATCCCCAGGGCTTGCTGGCCAGCTAGTCCACTACCATGCTAATGAGAGACACTTTCAAACAACAAACAGCACGGAAGAATGGCACCCAGTGTTTTCCTCTGGTCTCCACATGTTCACCACATGACCATACAGACCCACATATACACAGGGACATGCACACATACTCACACAACACACACACCACAACACACACACAACACACTCAGGCACGCACACACATACTCACTCACATACACAGACACATACATACACGCACACACACACTCACACACACTCACACACACAGACACACGCACACACACAACACACTCACTCACACACTCACACACATACACAGACACACGCGCACACACACTCACTCACTCACTCATACACATACGCAGACACACGCACGCACACACTCACACACTCACTCACACACACTCACACACACTCACTCACAGACTCACGCACATACACAAGACACATACACACACACGCGCGCACACACACACCTTCTGTTCTAACAACAGAAACAGGTGCTTCTGCCCAGGACCAAACTCATTTTAATGAACTAAGTTCCATGAGCTATAGTGCTGGTCAGCCTTTGAATGACGACAGTGGGCCTGGGGACTATACCCTCCCCTCGTCTAGCCTGCTGTAATCTCCTTGGGGTTATTCACTCCTGGCTCCATATTTAACATGATGCATGTGCATGGCAGACAGTATGATATCTAGTCACAACATCCGACAGAACTCATTCAATATCTGCAGATGTGTCTCACACCTGCGGCTACACTACAAGTCCTTTAAAAATGAGGACAGGCATCCCTGATCAAGAATCAGGTTTCTTCACCCAAACTCAGTCACTTAACATTTCTGGGAGAGGTTGGGCAGACACACTGGCCAAGATCTCTGATTCTCTGGAAACTAGACTTGAGCCTAGAGTCTACCACAGCACCTCAGCCACTGTGCACGTGATGCTCGTCTGGAAACTAGTCTGGCAGCCAGCTTGTTCATTTAGCTCTCAGATCTACCGTTTGCCATCACCAGGCTGAGGGAATCGCTTTTGGCAACCGTTTATGCTTGTAAGATTCATTTTGGTCAAATACTCCCGGAAAAATTGTGTTTGGGTTCGATTTGTTGTTGTTGTTGTTGTTGTGTTGCATAGTGTTTGTTTTAGCAATATTTTGTGTGCCTTAAAGATCCAAGGAATTGGCTCCCCCAAAAAAATGCATGCTGTAGATGACCCATAAGTTCATCCAACAGCCAGCCCAAAACTTCAGGCAAACAAAGGTTGTGTAATAAATGGGGCCCAAATTCAACACTGTAGAAACACATTCAGATCCTATCTGGATATAGTCGACTGTCTTGCCTTCTTATGTCTGCACCTCCCTAATTAATCTAATTACCCTGGCAAAGTGAGTAGCTGCCTTGCTTCTCCCCCACTCTCTGCAAAATCCAAGGCTGATTGGCTGATGCAAACTGTCTCTCTGATGGCCTTAAAACATAGATGCAATCATAAATGAAAATAAGAAAGAAAATCCACCAGGAAGGAACACCGGAATGTTTCATTCTTCCCCTTTGAGACTTTATATCCTCAAAAGTCCAAGCAGTTGGTGCTGTCAGCATCCAGCTTTCCAGCTAAGGAAACTGGCACTTCACAATTAAACAGCTTCCCAAAATCTCCAGCGCTGTAAGGGATCAGCCAAGGGTCTGAATGGTGGCCAGAGCCTTTCTGTGAGGCTGGCCCAATGTTAGGCTCATCATCTCAAGCCACGTGAGCTCCTGGCATATAGGCATGCTTAAGCTAAAGCTGTGGATGAGAAAAGGAAAGGCCTGAACCATGCAGAGAGACAAACAGCTGCTTGCAATCTCCTGAGTCGGCACTGAAGGGAATGCTGTACCATGTTGGGTCTCGCCCAGAAGGCCTTTCCAGGTAGGAAGTTCTAAGCTACGAGAAATGACTCTCTTCTGTGAGCAGGACCCCTGCTGTAGGCAGAAATGCTTATTTCCCTAGCAGACCTGACAAGTTGATTCACAATAATACCCAGCACCCGGTTCATATCAACAGAACACTGCTCCTCTGGAGAGTTGCTCTCAAAGGGATCAAAAGCATCAACTGTAATTCTACCCAAAGATGGAGCGGGCCGAATTAAGCTTCCTCAACAGAAGCTTCGAGGCGAGTTGCGGATGTCACACTAATCTCACAAAATTTTTTGCTGCTCTTGACACTGAGTCACCAGGCACCAAATGGGCATGCACAATGCTGACCAATATATTTGTTGCTGCCTGCAATATTTTCTATGCAGCCAGACGCGGGGAATTTTCCACCTGACAATTTCAGTTTCTCACTTGAGCTCTTCAGCCATCTGTGAATAGCACACTCAGCGGGGGAAGGGGGAGGATGCCGCACCCAGGAGGACCACTCTCCTCCTATCTGTTAAAAGCAAGCTGTTCTGTTCACCAGAGGGGCTTTGCTAGCACGCAACTCAACGATCAAGCTGAAAACAGTCCAATAGAGAAGCAGTTTGGGAACTGTCGGTTCTGGGCCTGTATCAACTGCCAGCTCAAAAATCCTTTACATAATCTTTGAATAAAACAAGAGATTTTGCTGAAATTAATAGCACAATGGGAGGGTGAACTAGACAATAACAGCAGACTGCTCTCGCGGCAGAGGAATGAGGCTCTATCGTTCTCTGGGCGCCCCCTAGTGGCCATGAGGGTAAATCCTGGCAGAATGTTCAGTTTTGTGCAAAGAAAGAGCCAGACACCCACCGAAAGAGGAAGGCAGGCGCCTGCCTACCAACGCAAGTCTAACCCAGCTTGGGGCTCAGACAGCTAGAGGAACGCCTGACTGGATGCCACCGAGGAGCTCAGCAGGCAAGCATATGCCACACAGACTCGGTGCAGCTAAGGAGCCTCCCAAGCACTTGGGTGCCACAGACCCCACACCACCCTTACCCCTTCATCCCCTCACATTTTTACATCTTCAACCTGCACCTCAAACTCTGTCTGCTTTTCATTACCCTGCTCTCCAACTTCCCAGCACCATTCTTTGCCAGATTTCAAGGCAACAGGAGCAAGAAGTTACACTTGGGTTTTGGGTTTTTTTTTTTTTTTTTTTTTTTTTTTTTTTGCTTACTCAACTCAGGAGAAACACATGAATGAAGCGTGCTTCCCAGGCTCTTCTGTCATCTGAGAGCACCTCTGCCACCCTCTCCACTTCAGAATCCTCAGCCTAGAAAGCACAGGACACCTGTGCAACTGCTTTGCAACTTGCCATAGAACCCATGTATGGCAGAGCAGATCCCCCAATTCATTGATAACAGACTTTTTTTTTAAGTGATAATGGTGTGTCAATCTGGACAGTGAATCTGGGGGGAGGGCGCTATCATCTGGCCACATACTTGAGAATTACAAGGTAAGCCTTGCTAACCCACTGTAATCAATTTCCACAGAACTCTCTGCACAAATATAACCCCAAAACATCCTGACAGGTCTCTCGCCCTCCCCCCTGTAAGCCACTGGTTAAGTTTATAAGCAACAGTGGGCCCCGAATACCCCCAAAAGTGCACATCTGATATGCTTTAACCCAAAGAGCCACGCTCATTTCTGCCATACACCACACCAACCTTTTCTGCAAGTCAGTCACTTTGAACCCAACTCTAGCCACAAGCAGTGTGGATTCCAAGGGCCTGTTCTGCAAAAGGGAAGACAAAAAAAGCCAGGCAATGCTGAGCCCCTGAAAGCACTGCTCAGTACCCTGGCAGAGCTTTTGCTGTCACAGGGGCAGCTAGCCAGACGCCTTGAACGATTTAGTAGCCCTACAGCCAGGACCTGGAAGGCAAACCAGCCAGTTCTGTGTCTGAATGGCCACCCGTGTCCTGGCCATGTCGGTCTTGCCAGAGGCCAGAATGCAAACTGTCAAAAACCTCAGTAGCTTGGTTCTTTTGCAGCAATAGCAACATCAGGGTGGTCACGCTCCGTGCAAAGATAGACAAGTGGGATTGTGGGTGGATGGGAAAGAAGTGGGGGTCAGGGGCAGCACCAGGACTCAAGACTCGAGAGAGTCCAGCTTCATGACTAAGGGTATGGGTCTTTTCGAAGTTGTACAAATAAGGAGCTCTCTCGCGCAAGGTCTGAAGGTGTGTCTGCGGGGGACCCCATGTTCCAAAGCTGCAAAATGTTTGCGAATCCTAAACACTACTTTGCTAGCTGATAAAAGGGGGGGGGAAGCCCCAAAATATGTGCAGACAGGATGTAACAAGTGTTTCCAGAGATATACACCTGAGTCATAGGTGACGAAAGCAAACTGAGGAGTCTGACTGCGGGGCTTCTGCCCAGACCCCTCTTGGAGGAGGCACCCCGGTGGTGTGATGTGTGCCCAGACCCCACTGGGTCCACAGCGGAGGTAGCGGGTACCACCCAGAGATTTCCCCTACTCACCACTCGGCCTGAAAACCTCTCGGTGGCTCTCTTGACTTTGCCGTAGGTACCTTTGCCCAGGGTCTCCTGCAGCTCATAGCGATGCTTCAAGTTGTGCTTGTGGTGATGTCGTTTCACCCCGTGAGGCTTCCTGGGCTCCGCTGGGGCTGCAGTCGCCCCGGCCACCGCCTCCCGTAAAGAGCCCGGCGGCCCCGGCTCCACATCAGGGCCATCCCCTGCCTCGGGCACTGCGGTCCCTTCCATGTCCGAGCGCGGGGCGAGCCGGGCTGGAGACGGCAGGACCGGACCCGGCACAGGGGCTCGGAGTGGTCCCCGCCGAGGGAAACCAGGATTCGTTCAAGGTCGCCCCCGCAGCATAGCTGAGACAACCCGACCTGGCTCTGGCTGCCGCAGGGTCACTAGCGGCGGCGACTGCACATCTGGCGCCCCGGGCGCGCACGCTCGGCGCACCGCCCCCCGGCCCGGCGCGGCAATCTGCGCAGCGTCCGGCGAGGTGGCGGCGGTGTCAGCGGAGGCGGTGGAGTTCGCGGGAAGGAGGGGAGAGGGTGGCTCCGCGCACAGGGAGGGGAGTGTTATGTGGGGCGCCGCGCCCCCCGCCCCCGCGCCGGGAGGACGCGCAGACGGGGCGGGGCGGGAGGGGAGCGCGGGGCGGGCGCCCGGGTGTCCCCACCTCCGCGTCGGGCCACCGCGCAGGGAGGGGGCGGGGTGCGTGTCGTCGTCGTTCAGCCTTTGTGCGGCGCGGCGCAGGCCCGGGCGGCGGCCAGGGCGCTTTGTCCTCGCCGGGAGGGTCGGACGGTCGCGGGGTGGGGGTCCCCGGTGCGCTCGTCCCCGTCCCCGGGCGTCCCGCACTCACCCTCCGCGGCTGCCGCGAGCGATCTGCCCCTGGCTTGGGCCGATCGGCCTCCGATAAAGCCGGCGGGGCCCCGAGGCCGCTGGGGCGACTACGCACCGCACGGAGCCCGGGTGGCCCAGGCGTGCGCGTTGTGGCCCAGGACTGCACCCTCCTGGGCCACCCTTCATGTTTGTTGTGGTGTCGTGGCGGCCACCAGGCCCGCGAGAGCTGGGGGAGGCCGGGGAAAGGAGGCCCAGCGGTGTTGGGTTACCGGCGGTGAGTCACGGTCCCCTCCCGCCGCCGGGGCCCTGCAGGCCCCCAACTCCGGCCCGCGCCCTCCTTGGGTCACCGCGGAACCTGGAAAGTCCCCGGGAAGGATGCTGCGGGACCCCGCACCGGGCTCTCTCGGGATCGAAGCAGGAACCCGGCCCTTGGCTCGGGCGCCGGGCTCCTTGGCAGGGACAAACGCCGAAGACGGGAGGCGATGTGGGGGCCTAGATGGAGCTGGGTCCCTGAGGTGCCCAGCATCAGTGAGAAGGCCCCTTACCGAGCTGGACAAACCGTGACTCTAGGATGGACCTGGGCCTGCTGAGCAATTCCTTGCCCAAGCCAGAGGCCGCTAGCAAGCCTCTTGACCCCCTCGGGCGCTGGGAATTTTCCTTTGACTAAAAAGGCCAGATCTCAGGTGAGGGTCAGGCAGGAAGGCCTCCCAGCTGCACCCAGACTGGCCTGATTCTCCTAAGTTGGAGGGAGGAAAAATAAGAAGATGGAAAAAAAAAAATTTAGAAGCCTTGGGAAATTTTTAAAGTAATATCATGTAAATTACAGTGTTCGAGACTAAGGCAGGGAGAGGGTCTGGTGTGTTCTGCAAGTTTGCCTGGCCGCACTGGCGCTTTGTCTGCACCCCTCGGGTTTCTTCCTCCCTCCGCATTCCTCCTGTCTTCACTCCTGTCTACCCCCATCCCTGCTGCCAGAGTCACTGCCTGAATGAAATACACTACTCATACCGCCCCTCACTCCTCTGCTCCCTTCTTCACTGGCTAGTCTTGTCTCCAAACTTCATCTACTTACTTTACTTACAAACTTTATTTACTTACCCCTCTGCCAGTCTGTGCCTTCCTTAAGAGCACTCACATAAGACAAGCTCAAAGGCCACGTTTATTCGATCTACTGGTCCCACCAGCCCTGTCAGTGACTCCCGGTCCCCATCCCCGAACCGGTCTGTAGACATGCATGTAGATTGCTAGACAAGTGGCGAGTGGGTAGAGTCCTGGGTCCCCACTGAGCTGACTGGGAGACTTAACCTCTTGATGTTTCTTCAGGTTGCTCTTAAAATACGTATCTGGTTGATTTTAGTTTGGGTTTGGTTTGGTCCCCAGGTAAACAGATTGTTTAATTGTAATTAAAATGGCAAGCATTGTGGTCTCTTCTGTCCCCCAGGAAACTTACCCACTCCCTCGAGATTACATGTGGCCATATAACCTGCATTGGTTGACAGCATCAGTGCAAAAATGATCACTCTTTTTCTACCTGGAAGCGTTAGCAGCTACGGAGGAACTTGCCATGTCCCCTCCTCACCTGGACAAATAGTACAGGGTGGGGCAAGCTGAGGCTGCACAGCCAACAGAGCGGCCCCCAGGAAGGCTGAACTGGGAAAGTAGCAGTGCTCAGCCAGCGACATGGTGTCTGTCTGTTACAGTGGTATATAGCCTGCTGTAAGTGCAGCGAGGGCTCCATCCCTGTGTGCTGAATGGACAGAACCTACCACAGTGAATGCTGTGGAAGGTAGCTGCCAAGACTGTTTCGCGTGGGGCGATCCTATCAGTAAGATTTTAAACTTTGCCTGTACTGGGCAACAACAGCACCAAGACCAGCCCTCACTGCCCCTGCTCCACAGGCACCAGGCTATCTCTCTTTAGATAGGAAAGAGGTAAAACCCAGCTACAGTGCATGTCACACCCTCATGTCCAAGCCCAGCAGCTCCTGTCAAGCCTGGATTCGTGTAGCATTGATAATGGCGGGTTTTTAAATCACATATGCTTACTCTGTATGTGGATGTATGTGCGCATGTATGCATACCTATGTGGACATAAGAGGATAGCTTCAGTAGTTAGTCCTCTCCTTCCACCGTGTGGCCTCCAGGGATCAAACTGCTGGCAAGTGCCAAACTTGATGGCAAATGCCTCCATGTGCTCAGCCATTGCAGGGCATACATGGTCTACTTTTACACAGGACATCCCCTCTAACCAGCCGAGGCTCCTAGGTTCAGAGTCTCAGTTCTGGAGCCAAAGTAACCGGGTTCAAATCCCATCCTGACACTCATGGTGACTGTCTTGAACAATTATTTCCTCCTCTCTGTGTTACTCCTGTGATCTGCCTGGGGTGATGGGGACAGCTGTGTCAGTGCCAGCGGTGACAGAATGTTCCACAGGTTGGTGTGGGTCTTAAAGGATAGGAAGTATCCTCAGTAAATGATGGCTATTATACTGTCAAGCCTCTTCCCCTACCCCTGCGGACTTGGGAGGAATTATCAGCAGTTTGATCATACTGCTGTGTGGCTTCTGGTTCTCTGCTGGATACTAGACAGATGTCGTAACATCTGTACTCACGGGTTAGGCTATAGTAGCATAATGTCCTTCACGGGATCTTATTACATTTATTGTTTTGAAAGCAACTTAAAAGAAAGTGTGTATGTTTGCTGTCTCCAGAAAGCTTTGTTCAGAAAACACAATGGTATCAACTATCATTAATCGTGAGTGTGTGTGTATGTCTTATTTATCTTATTAGGATCCCCATTTCACTACTGAGAAAATGAATATCCACAAAGGTTGACCGTGTTGCACATTATCAAACAGTATCAGGGCAATTCAGGATTTGAAACCAAACCATCGAACTAAGGCTCCAAGCTGTCTATGGTACAACTAACCTGAGTTGATGTCATTGGCCTGTATTGATAGGTGAGGGCTGACAAGTTACCTCAGATTATGACATTTGTCATTTGGATCTGTGAACTGATGGACAACCAACTTTGAAATAGCCTCCTGAGAACATGCTTATTCTGCACTGTGGCAGAAGAGATCAGACTGTTCACCAGAAATTCCTATTTCCTCATTGCCAACCCTTTCTGCCTGGTGTGTGTCTGTGTGTGTCCAATTCAAGCCATGTGTATGCACATATACACATATGTGGTGTATGTATACATACACATCTATACTGATATATGTACAAATGGTTTGAATGAACTGTCTGTCACCTATAGGCTCCATGTTTGAACGCTTGTTTCCCAGCTGCTGGTGCAGTTTCGGGAGGCTGTGAAATCTTTCGGAGGTTAGGCCCAGCTGGAGGAACTGGGACACAGTAGGGAGGATCTGAGGAGTTATCACGGTCCTGTCCCACATGATCTGTGCTTCCTGCTCCCCAGAGATGTGAGTAATCCCAGCCACATACTCCTACTGCTATAACTCTGCCATGCCTTCCCCAACCACCATGGACTGGAGCCTTTCAAACTGTGAGCCAGAAGAAATCATATTCTCCTTTATGTCGCTTTTTATTAGAGGTGATGAGATTTGATTTAATTAGCATTACTTGTATGAGAGATACAATTAGAGAAGTATTCAGTGGTTTTATTGAAATGTTACAAAATAAAATAAAATAATAATCCTTTCAGTACTACTGTCTTCCTACTATGCGCCCAGCGTTGGGGCTAACAAGGAGTAGAATAGTGTGGCTACCAGTCTAGAGTAGTAAATACAGTTCCAGCACCCAGCTGACCTCCAGCCACCAACCTCGGGAGAGCTCATGCTATTTGAATATGGAATAGATACAAGCAAAATTGTACTCATTAATGGATACCAGAAACCCTACTTCTTCCTGCATACTAAGTGGCCCATGACCATGGCAATTGGGACACAGGTTTCAGAATCAAAAGCAGCCATGTTCAAGTCCTCCGAGCAGTGTGGTCCTGGACCACACTCTCTTTGTTTCTGTTCCCTTATCTTCAAAGTGGAGACATTTTAAAGGTTTTGGTTGAGGATTCTTGGAGTTGGGCAAGTGTCCCTGAAAGATGGGTGTAGAAAAGTGTAGTGCCCGGTGGCTGGTCTTCTTTAAGATATGGAGCCTGGTGAGGAAGTTTTCCCACACTGGGGTGCTCAGGAAAGGAGGTGTGGACCTCTCTCTCCTTCTGCCCAGCCTTGATTCATCGTGGCGTGAGCAGTTCCCCGTTTCACTGCATCCCTGACACAAGACAAAACAGGAGAGTCTCCATCGTGGGGATGAAACCTCCGAAACTGTGAGCCTAAATAAGTGAATGACCTCCTGGATTTGCCACAACAACAGAAAGCAGGTTGCGGGAGCTATAAGTTGATGCAGAAAACAGTGAGGGCAGTCAGACCTTAATATGTTTGCCGCCTCCCACTGTGAGTACGTTTTGTATGGTCTGTTCATGGACTGATAGGTGGGGTGGAGAAGGGACTCGATCTCGAGTTACTGAGTCCAAAATTCCAAAGTCAGAGACTTCATGGTCACTAGTACAGGGGCACAGGGAGGGAATCCCGCAGCAGAATGTTCTATGTACAACATTAGCTAAACGTTTACACAATCAGGCCATACGTGTAAAGTTATATGAAACAAATGGATGTCATGTCTTCACTTGGGTACTAGCCTTAAGATATCTTTGTCACGAATTCGTAGATATTCCACAGTCTAGAAAATAAAAATCTGCAACACCCAATCCTAACCTTAAGCATTCCCAATGAGGGACACAAAGTCTGCAAAACAATGGAGTGATACAAGGGTCCTAACAGATGGCTCTGATTAGTGTTTTCCTCCGGTTTCTGTACTTGGCAGTTGAAAGGCAGAGAGAGAAGTCTGTCTCGAAGAGTTTGGGGACTGTCAGTGGGACAGGAGATGACCCATACGGCCCTCCAGCACTGACAGTCCCATTCCTTCAGAGCTGACATTCCTTACACAGCTCCTTGTGCTGCGAAGCAGGGCAAGGGGTCGAATGCCCCTTCTTTCCCTTTCTTCATCTTTGTACTAGAAAATAAGAGCACTCCTCTCAAGAAAAAGGGGAATGGACATGTGCTGAATCCCCTGCACTGAGGACACCACAGCAGACAAGACTCACGGCATACCAGAGTAGCGGCCGGAAAGCCTAGAGACTGAATGTGCCAGTCTGTGTGTGGGGGGGGGGGACTGCAGAGAGCTTCAGTGAACGGGACCTGGGGTTTACTGAGGCTGGAGGGGCCTGGGGTAAGAGGGAGCAGATAAGGGAGATGAGGACCAGGGAGAGCTTTCTGACTGAGGTGACATTTGAGCACCAGCTTCAAAGACATCAGCAAGTGGATAATCTCAGATTCTAGGGGAAGAGTCTTAAGGGCAAACCGACCGGTATGAGCAAAGGCCCTAAGGCAGAAGTATCCTTGGCATGATCTAGGGTGGGGTGAGAGGAGTTGAACGCAGAAAGGCAGAGAGGAGACTGGGGACGGCATCCCTGGAGCCGTGGGATGTCGCCAGCAACTTGGAGCTTATTCTCTCAGGCTGACAGCCACTGCCAGTTCTGATTTTGGCCACATCCCCTCTCCCACCAAGGCACCCCGCATTCTAGACACTTGTCCATGACTTAGGCCTTGTGGTCTTTGCACGTGCTGCACTCAATTCTGGGAAATGCCTCCTGTCCTATCAATGACAAGACCCTGCTCATCTCAGAGACCTGGCAGAAGATGTCAGCTCTCTGACCCTGCACTAACCCTTAGTTCTGTCCCCAGAGCATTCAGTCCCAGAGTCTATTATAGCCATTAGCTCATGACATTCCAATGACCCATTGTGAGCCTGCCTGGCTGCCCCCAGCTGCCTCCTGCCTTGGAATGAGCAGGTGTAGTAAAGCCCTCCCCCAATAGAAATGCAGTGTGAACTACATCAGGAACCCAGTCTTCCAGACATCACATCAGAAACAAAAGAAACACATTCTAATAACGTGTCCGAAATTAGCAGGCACATCCAAACATCGCTTAAATGTTTAATGTATTTAAATGGCTCACAGATGAAATAGCTTACATTCTTTTTTATGTTGTCTTCTGAAGCTGATTGTGTACACCAAGCTCATTTCAGGGTGAATATTCAATGGTTGTGCTGGGATATGACGCTATCTAAGCAATGAAATTTCATGTAACAGAAGAATGTTAGGATTCCTTTCTGGTTGGTTGGTTGGTTGGTTTCATTTAAATTTTAGCTCATTGTATAAACTTACATAAAATTTTAGCTCATTGTATAAAACGTTAACTTGTTGTATCATGTAGCCACAATTGAAGGACTCGATATCCATATGTGGCTAGTTGATACTAGACACCAAAGTACAGACTTAGATCTTATTCATATCTCCAGCAGGAGTATAGATATGACTCATTATTACTTTACAAACATGGATGGATGGATGGGTGGGTGGGTAGATGGATGAGTGGGTACATGGATGAGTGGGTGGGTGGATGGGTGGATGGATGGATGGATGGATGGAAGAGTGGGTAGATGGATGAGTGGGTGGGTGGATGGAAGGATGGATGGGTGGATGGGTAGATGGATGAGTGGGTAAGTGGGTGGATGGGTGGATAGGAGTGATGTATGGATTGGTAGATGGAAGAAGAGTTGCTGAATGGAGAGAATGAGTATATGAATTTATTTTATATCCTCCCTAAATTAATATTCTATCTCCTATCCTGGAAATGCATGACCCAAGAAAAGAAGTGAAGATGGACCCTGGGAAAGATGAAAGATTTCCACAGAAATCTTCATTGGGAGCCAGCGGTGGTGGCACACACCTTTAATCCCAGCACTTGGGAGGCCAAGGCAGGAGGATCTCTGTGAATCTGAGGCCATCCAGGTCTACAGAGTGAGTTCCAGGGCAGTCAGGGCTACACAGAGAAACTGTTTCCGAGAGTGGGGGGTGGGGGAGGAAAGAAGAGAGAAAGGGGGTGGAGAGAGAGAGAGATCTTCATTGGCTTGTGATCTGACCATTTGGCCTACTGGATGGTTTATTAGCGGCTGGGTTCTGCCCTCTGATCCACTCAGCTCAGGAACCTAGCCTCCCCAGATGTCACCTTTTGTTCCCTCCTGTCCAAGACAGCATCCCCACCCTCCCTTTCCATCATTCCCACACCCTTCCTCCCTCCCTCCCTTATTCTCTTCCTACCATGTATTATTACATTGTTCCCCTTGCTTGTTTGCCCTCCTGTCTGCACAGAGCAAGATTTTGACTGCATTACTCTACAGGAACCTCTGGCAGCTGGTTCATAGTGCCTGCAAACTCAGTAATGATTGGTGCAGTGAACTGAGGGATGAATGGATGGCTTGAGTTCTAGTTCTATGACCCAGGAGATAGGGGAACTTCAAATTTCCTATCCATAAAATAGCTATAGAAGTAGTATGTCCTCGGGGTGGCCTCAGAGAACCCTATAGGGTCGCAATCACCTTATGAGACTAATTAAGATAATGCCTATGGAGAGCATAATAGCTACGTGGTAAGCATTGACAAAATAGTAGTTGTTGTTACTACTATTTACATAATACACTTATTATTAGATTCTCCTACCAGACCCATAAGCACCACGTGAAACAGTGACAATTCCCAAGTAATTATGTTCCAAACAAACAAAAAACTAGGTCAGGAAAAAATAGGCTCAGACGTGGCTTTGCTCCACACTGGCCTGTATTTATTTACCTGAGCCGTTTCTGTTTGTATTTGTTAACCATGGGAGACAGGTCACTCAGCCCCAACTCACTCAGATCCAGGGCGTCTCAGTGTCAGGCCCTGCATCCAGTGTGTTTACAATCACCAGGGACTAAGGTCTTCAAAGTGGGCATGAGAAGGAGGACATTCCAGGCCGGTCAACAGAGTGCCCATGATGAATGACAAAACTCTTGGTCCACCTGCTCTGAGAGAAGTCACCCTGGCCTGAGATGGCCTGAACAGAGCAGAGTCAGGCTAACCAGAAGCCAGCTGGCTGGGATAGCTGGCTGGGATGTGCTAGACGCTTCCTAGCAGATGCAGCACAAGACCCAGATTCTTCTCAAGGGCCTGCTTCTGTAGCTCCCTCTCCCAGGGTCGTCCTTTGAGGCCATCATTTGCCAGGCTCCAATCCGTGTGTCCCCTGCTGCATGGAGCTATGTACACGCCTGTTGTTCACTCGTCTGCCATAGTGAGTGTGTCTGTAGTGGCAGTCATAATGTCAGGCCTGGGATAAAAAGACAATCAATAGGTCTCTGCCCTCCTGGAGGTTTCTGACACTGCCATTGGACTTATAATTTACAGTTCACAGGACACCTTACTACCAGTGATCTTTTAATACTAGTAGTGGCATTTGACAGGGCACTTTATCATCTTATCTTCCCTACTCTTCATAGATATGCAAAGAGATTGAGAGCCCACACTGAGGTCTTTCAGCTTAGGGATGTGGAGTCAGGACTCCGTTATTTCTCTATCACATGACATTGAAACAGAACATCTCTCTCTCTGGGTCATAGAAAAGTGTCCAAAACTCAGCTCGCAGAAGATAGTGACCATGAAGAAACTGCAGGTTACACATGGTACAGCCCCCTCCAGGACAGACAGACTGGGACAACTGAGGAGTTTGCAGACATATAGTGGATAGAGACCCTTGTCCCATCCATCTGGCTTTCCCTGATTATGTAGCCGGCACAAGCTATCCAGCCTGCACCATTCTGAGTTTTCATAGTCTTTAACTAAGGCAAATGTCTTCCCACAGCACCACCCAGTGGCTGAGCCTTTTTATACCACAAATTCCCAATTGAAGGGGGGCAATGGCTGGTGCACGCACGTTTCCTGAGTGAACCCTGGCACAAAACTGACCATAGAAAGCAGCTGGCAGAAGGAAAATGGGTGGGAATTCAGGAGAAATCCAAAGGTTGATATGAATGAAGGTTCACTGCCTAACTGGGAAAGGTGTTCTCTTTGCTAGCTAGGGGAAAAGAAATCAAGTAAGAACAATCTTTGATGGTTTCAATACAGATCTCAGAGGCAGGATCAAAATTGCATGGTAATCTAGCCATGTCTGCTTATTTAGGTAAGTCTGAGCCTGCTTCCAAGCTCTGGGAGCAGAAGTGCATAGACTCAGAGCACCTGCATCTGTCAATCACAGTGAGGGGACATGTCCAAATCTTCTGATGGAGGCTCAGAGGACATGTGTGTTGAGATGGAAAGAACAATATGAAGTAAGGGGGCCACATCTATCACTAACTGATCTTCAGGGTCAGACAGAGCTTTAACCACCAGATTTGTTGAGTGGTAAAAAATAAAATCAGAAATACTCAAAATACTCCAACAATGTAGGACTCTGTGTCCCGTGTCTGCCATTAGATTAGAGACAAGTAGAGTCATGGTCTCCTAGAAGTCCTCCATCATGTCCATAGCACAGCCTCTTAGAGCCTCCGTTCCCCCTTCTATAAGCAGGGATTGATATGAGTAAGGTTTTCCCCTGCCAGCCTGGGCCCACTACTGTGCCAGTCCCAAATAACACACAGAGACTCTGTATTAGATATAATTTTGTTAGCCAGTTACTAGATTCTTATTGGCTAGATCTGTCTTAAATAACCCATTTCTATTAATCTAAGTACTTCCACATGGTCTTATCTTACCAGAGAGAGGGGCTGGCGTTCTTCTCTCTCCATCCTCCATCTTAGATCTCCTTACTACTTCCAGAATCCTCCTGGTCTCCTAGTCCCGCCTATCTTGCTTTCCTATTGGCCAACAGGGCTTTATTCATTCACCAATAAGAGAAACGTATTTACAGAATGACATCTCCCATCGGACTCCCAGTCAATATATCACAATACTTGTACAACCCTGTTATTGCTGCACTGTTCACAACAGCCAAGTTATGGAAGTGTCCAGAAGCAGAGGAATGGATAAACAAAGTGTGATGTGTAATCATAACTCCAGTTTCAAGGGCTCTGATGCACTGCTCTGACCTCTGTGGGCATGCATGTGGTGCACAGACATACATACATTCAGGTAGACACTCACATACAGAAAAAATGAAATAATATTTTCTTTAAAGAAAATGTGGTACTTGTACATAGTGGGTTTTTTTCAAGCCATAAAGAAAAATAAAATTATGTTCTTTGAAAGAAAATGGTGTAAATGGAGACGGTCATATTAAGCCACTCTCAGAAAGATGCGTGCATTTTTCTGTCATTTCTATAGTCATATATGCATATGCATATATATTCAGAGGAACAAAGGGAAAGTATGCCAGGAGGGGAGAGGTGACAAAAATAAGTGTTGGGGAATGTTGAATATACAATACATTCTTGTAAGAATTTTTTATTTAACACTTTGAATGCCGGGATTATTGGCCTCTCAGACCACCACACAACTGCGTTGCACCTGAGCCTGCAGCTGCAGTTTGTGTAGAGTTGAAAGAATGTTCCAGTGTGGAGGAGTCGGCAGAATGCTGTGCATGAAAACTGATAGTCAAATCCTTCCCCTCCAGGTCTCCTGTGACCTTGGACAAATCACCTAACTTCTTTGGGCCTCAGTTTCTGCACCACCCAACGGCAATGACAGGTTGGTGAGGTGACTCAGCAGTTAAAGGGCTTGCTGAACAAGCTTGATGGCCTAAGTTCGATTCCCAGAACCCATGTAAAAGACAGAACTGACACTACAAAGTTGCCCTCTGATCACCACAGAGCTGCAGCATGCATGTGTCCCCTACATACATATGGTATTATTTGAGGATGGGAATGATACCTAATATAGGTTGGAGAAACATAAATCTCAAATAAGAGGTTTATTATGGGTTTGTTATTTTGAGGCAGTGATTTCTCTTTCAGTATTATTGGTTGTTTCTTGTGCTTTAAATCAAGGCTTCAAAGAACCACTTGCTAAATGTGAATGAAGGAATGTGTTCATGGATGAATGGATGCATGCATGGATGCATACATGGATGGATGTGTGGATGCATGCATGGATGGATGCATGTATACATGGATGGATAGATGCATGCATACATGCTTGGATGAGCAGATGCACGGATACATGGTTGAATAGATTAACTAGCAGTAAAGGATAATGTTAGAACTACACATTATTGTGTCCAACATGGAGATGAGCAAAGTGGAGGCCAGAGAACTTAAATCATCCATAGAAATTTGGAATTCAACCCAAGGACTTGCATTTTGGTTTCTTTGGAAGCCTCTGTTTGCCGGGCAATAAACAAATGTCATCGTCAGACTTATCATATGCCACTGGCAGGACTTCAATGACAGATGGGAGTCAAGAGCATCCCTTTCCTGGTTCACCGTGAAAGCACACCCTCCAGGTGGAAACGTGTTTTAATGTCTTAAAATCTTATTTATTGTTTGTGTAGTGTGTGTATAATTATATATGTGTGGGAGAATGCTCGTTATGGCACACATGCCTGTTATGGCACACATGCTCGTTATGGCAAGACACAGGACAACTTTCTAGAGTCAGTTCTTCTCATCCACCTTTATGTGGGTTCCAAGGATCAAATTAATGTTACCAGCACTGCTCAGAAACCACCTCTACCTGCTGAGCCATCTGACAGGCCTGTATTTTAAGAAGATTTGGATAGATTTCATGTTTGACTTAACCAAAAAGATGCAAAACTGGTATGTAGCCAGATAGGCTTGCAAAGTCGATGTGGGTGAAGGAGACTCCCCACCCCTTTCAGAGTCAGAGCCATTCCGTAGCACAGGTGCAAGTCAGCCTGCCTTCAGAGGGTGGACTTGTGGAATCCAACCTAAACTGTGTCTCTGGTCTCTTGAGTGATACCCAAGACAGTGGAGCTGCAGAGACCCCAGTAAACACCCCAGAAGCCATTTGTCAGGGTCCCTTTACAAAGCACTGAGTCAAAGCCACAGGCATCTGAGGTGTGTGACAATCATGCTACTAGGTAGGCTCTAAGGTGGCTAGCTATTGAATGAAATCTTCCCAGATCTACCCCCAGTCCTCCCCTCAGTCACACACACACACACACACACACACACACACACACACACACACACACCTTCTAACCTTGGGGGGGGAAATCATCCAATATAAAAATTACCTAGGCTGTCTAAATAAATCCTTCTCATTAATATGCACAGACACACAAATCTCCCTTGGTATTCTCCGGGGTTCCAGGGCCTCCTACAGAGAACAGAGTCCCTTGAGCCATGCTCCAGTGAGTTATGGAAAAAGGCCTAGTCAATCCTCCATATATTTGAGTCATCTGTACATTGCTTACTAAAGCTTAATCAAACTTGAAAAAGCCATTATACTACAGTGTTTAGAGACAGGAAACAAGAAAGCTGGTTGGGACAGATCATTTTTAAGCATTTTCAGTCTAAGGTGTGTTGAATCTGCTGATGCCAACCCACAGACTGAGGGCTGACTTTTGCAGTCAAAGTCCTTGATAACTAGGAAGGTTCTAGCAAGAACCCTGCACTCCAGTATTTTATCAGAGAAGACGCCTCTAATCTCCAAGGGAAGTGGGTGAGGGGTATGCATAGCCCATGCCCTCTAGCTGTCTGCTTCCCTGGGGTCTTGAGCTCTATATAGTGAGGACTTTCTTTTCTGTGATTGAATTCCCTGTGGTTGGCCATATGCAAACAAGCAAGCCTACTATGTTTTTCCTGGCTAGCTTGTCTAACACCCAAGCTATCTCTGCCTCCTTGCCCATTTCTTGTCCTCTTATGGCTGGGCTGTCTTCAGAGGGTGCACTTGTAGAGTCCAAACTGCTACCTTGTAGTGTGGAGACTGAGAAGAGACAGCTATCCTTGTGTGGTATCAGGGAACTTTCACACTGATGAACAAGGACTTCAAGTGAAGAGTGTGTCTGCACAACCTACACAGCCCAGAGTGGGCAATAATGTCTTTTTCCTCGGTTGATTTGTATTATACTTCCACAGCACCTCCATACACCCACATACCCCAGTCCTTCCCTGATTTTGTTGGGATCATCCGCCCATCCACTTGTCCTTCTCCTGAGTGCTGAACTTTTGTACCATCGTGTCTGAGTCTTTTTCCCTGTACCTCTGGTGCTTTGGCCACCATTGACCAGGTTGGTACTGAGTAAATATGAATTAAACTTAGTTGCCAGCCAGAAGTGTAATCACACACAAACAAGAGCTAAAGGCTGATTTTTTTTTAAAACAAATACACCAGAATGCAGGCTTCCAAAATCAACATATCTAGTTCTAACTAACCAGCAGAAAAGGGGTGCATGGGAGGGAACTTTTGGGGAAAGTAGTTTTCAGTGTTCAAACATTGTTTGAACAGTCTGGGGGATGCACTTTCCTGGAATAGGGGGAGGAATTACAGGAGGATGTTTTCAACCTCAAGGAACTGGATAAGCAGGTAAACAAAGACTGTTAGCATAGAAGGAGAAGGAAGCTGCCTGGAGGTAAATTGTTCTGCAGTTACATCAAGGATGTAGTGTAGGTAGGAATCTTCCTCTCCTTAGCTTTTTAAGTTTGTTGTTGTTGTGTTGTTGTTTTGTTTTTACATTGTTTAGGTTATTACCTCATGGGCATAGACATGCTGCCAAGGTTTTAGATATCACTCTCTCATACTATCAGTTTAAAGAGGAAGACCAGACCAGCCAGAAGAACAAGGGTTGGTAAATACTTCTCAGTGGGGACTGATCAGAGTCTGGGCACATAGCTGCCCTGCTAAGCAAGTGGGAATCTGGCTTAGAAAAAAAGGCTAAGGAAGTAACAAAGTTTCTCAGAGTTACCTTTCTGCTAGAAATCAAAAGTCAGTTTGAGGCTGAGTAGGGTATCAGGTGGTGAACCCAAATATCATAGTAATATACTGGGTACCAACTATTCACAAGCTTCTTAGTAAATCCCCCATGTGCACTGCCATCATTAATCTTTACAACACTGGGCAACCGCGCTGTGCGCCGTATTTCCCCAGCTCTGAGGAAACTGGGACCCAGAGATGTTAAATTTTACTCACGCCAGCTGAAGCCCTTCATGAGTTTAAAGGAAACTCCTTAAACCCAGGGAGAGGCTAAGGAGAATTCAGGGAGGGTTCTCAGTCCTGGCTCATATCCAAGGCAGAGGTGAACAACTTTCCAGTTTCCTGTGCCCCAAGCCACTGGAGGGTAGAACAGCTTGTAGGAACCATTGTTACACTCCAGGACCGGCACCGTGGCTCAGGGATGGCTTGGCCACAGGTAAAGGCACTCGCTACCAAGTCAGCTGAGTTTCAACCCTAGCACCACATTGTGTAAGGAGAACTGATTCCAGCAAGTTGTCTGACCTGGACCCATAGGCAGCGGGGCACATGAGTACATACATGTAAATAAATATAATAACTTTAACAAATAGAGAAATGTTATGCTCCCGAGGGACTTTTACCTACCCATGCCTATTACCACCAGAAAAGGTGGTAATGTTACCGGACCCGTTAAGAGTGGGAGCCCGGACTCTGACGACTGTAACAGCTAGGCTGGGCCTCCTGTATTCAACACGCCAATGAAATAGACAAGAAGTAGTACAAGCATAAAAACAAGGTTTATTCAGTGTAACCAGGTTAGGAAGGACAAATAAAGAGGCTCAGGAACCCAGCCAGTGAGTCGCTCTGGCACTGAGATTTCGGTTTCCGTGGAGGACAAGATGGGAGTTTCCCTGAGCAGTGCTGTTCAAGGTGTGACCCTGCCCTTGATGTCACTGCCTCAGCTCCACAGATGTGTGACAACCTTCACAACTGTGTGAAATTCCTTCTTGGGAGATAAGCTCTCCTTGGGCTAGGTTTCCACACCGCCCCCACCCCAAGCCCAGTGTGAGATTCCTGGGGAATTCCCAATTCCATGGGATCCACCCTTTTCAATAGTCCCATAGCAAGAGGGAGGGCAAAAGGGAGTCTCTCTCTAGATAATCTCAGCTCCTGCGGCTCCTGCGAGGACAATTACAATAATAACTACTTGGCACCCTTGTTACAGTTAATCTCAACACCAGTGGGTAGCCATTGTTGCCAACCCTTTGTGCCATGACCCCTTGAGGAAGCTGAGGTTCTAAGAGGTCTAAAAGTCATGCAAAGTAAATGCATGACTTTTCTCTGTACCAGTTTTCTTGTTTTGTTTGTGTGGTGTTGTTGGTTGCTGCTGTTTATGAGAAGACAGGGCCTCACTGTGTAACCCTGGCTGACCTGAAACTCCCTGCATAGACTCACGGAGAGACATCCACCTGCCTCTGCCTCCCAGAGCACTGGGATTAAAGGTGTGTGCCACCACGCTGAGTCTTTTCTCTGTGCAAATGGAAGTCTTGATTTTTAACTGTGTGAATGCCCACTCAGAGTGAAGACTAACTTCCCAGATCCTCCTGGAAACTGAATAGCCCTGTCACTAGATAAACAATGGAGAGAAAGTAAAATCCCAAGGCTATGGACTTTGAGACGAGAGTATGCCATCAGCCCAGACCAGGGTTCTGGTGCCATAAGTTTATCGTTTTATTTCTCATCATAATGGATTGCTTAAAGGACAGATGTGGTGGGGAGTCAGAGATGAGTGGGTCCCAGCTGCAGCTCACTGGCCAGTGAGCCTACCCTTATGAGACAAACCCAAGACAAACGAGAGACCCTGTCTCATAAAACCAGCATTCGGAGTGCCTGAGGAAAGTCAGCTAAGTCTGTCCTCTGACCTCCACATGTGTGTAATGCACCAGCACATGCATAAACATGCATACACTTATACAAATAAGAAATAAATAGATACTTCCTCATGAAAAATAAAATAAGCTCATTTCAACAATATTCTAGAATATTCCTCAGGTAAACTTGGGTGTAGCTACCCAAAGCTTTCGATTTCCTACTTCATCCATAAATACTAACTCCTCTAATTCAGCTGGTTTTATGAGACAGGGTCTCTCATTTGCCTGGGGCTTATCTCATAAGGAAGGGTAGGCTGACTGGCCAGTGAGCAGCAGCTGGGACCCACACATCTCTGACTCCCCAGCTCAGATTATAAATTTGTGCCACCACATCTGTCCTTTACATTTGTGCTCCTCGACCTTGACCCCGCAGACATGCAGGCAGACAACCAAGTCTGCAAATGAGTCAGCATCGCAGCCGATCTTTTGGGTCAGCTTGTAGCTGACCTCAGATACAAGAGGCCAGAGGCCAGAAGCTGCAGCTCACCCAGATAGCAGAAACTAGCAATGCAGTGTTGTACATTGAGTGGACTGATGTGAATTTTAGCCACTGTGTCTTAAAACCCTTTGTTACAGGGTTCACTAACAGCACAGGCAGCCCTGGTTTATACATGATGGAGGGGACAGTAAGGAAGGAAAGCGGGTGTGGCAGGGGACAGACTCTTGCAGAGACACATACCTGAGACGACCCACCCTGCCCTTACCAAGGAAGACACAGTCTTGCCTCTTCCCCTCAGCCCTTATTTATCCTAGAGGTCAATCACCTGACTGCCAAGATGGGAAGGGACCAACCTCTCCGCCCCGGCACTGAAAAAAATAAGCCCCACACATGAGCAGGACTCTCATTCCAGTTTCCAAAAGAATTATCACACCAATCTCAAACCTGAGAGTGGCCCGGCTTTACCAGGAAGTGACTATTCTGCAGCCCAGCATTAGAACACAGCAAAGGAATGTTCAGGGAAGAAAACAGTACAGGAAGGCTCCTGAGTCATTCACAAGGAACGAAGCCCGTCTGTCCTGTCCCGAGTGACTGGACCTTGGTGAGGGCACTGCTCTGCTTTTCTGTTTAGTGATTAGAACTTTGTATCTGCAGCAATCCTCCCAAACCAAGCCCAACCCCTCTGTCCAAAGCTTCTGCTTGCCCTGCCCGGCCATCCAAACAAGCTGAAGGGAGCTTTGGATGGTGCGGGAGAATAGTATAGCCTATTAGCCTCTTTATTGCCTTCCTCCCAGCTGTGTTTATATTACCCCATGTCAGTGGCCCCAAGGTGCATGCCAAGGTGCACGTCCCTGGAGTCAACAGGACAGAGACAAGCCTTGTCTGGGTTAGGTCCCTTTTTTATTTATTCTTTGAAAAGCTTCTAACAAGCTGGCCTACTGGTAGACACCAGAAATAAAATGATGAAGAGACATAGGATGTAACTTCCCGAGGAACAGACCCTCAAGGGGCCTGGGCTTTGAGTTTTCATGTGTTAAGGGTCCCACACAAAGCTAAGAAATGTCCATAAACAGGATGTACAATAGAAAGACGAGATTAACTAACTGCCATTAATTACAGCATCATACTACTTGTTATGTATTATCACCTTTCAGTGATACAATTTGTGTAGCAAAATTTACCATCTTAGCCATTTTGTATCAGGTGTAGTGTTCATTCTATTGTTGGACGGCCATCATCACCTTCCATCTCTCTCCCCCTGGTCCCTGGCAAATGCTATTCTGTTTTTGTCTCTGTGGATCTGACTATCCTACATGTCTGAGATAAGTGGTCTTGGTTACTATATGTTTTTGTGTCAAATCAACTTCAACAAACAACTTCAAGTTTCACCCACATTGTAGCAGTCAGAATCCCCTACTTTTTAACCACAGCATTTATATGGACTGTATCTTGTTTATCAGTCCGGCTGTCTGTCTGTCCATCCATCCATCCATCTGCCCATAAGCATTTAGGTTATTTCTAAGTTTTGTCTACTGTGAGCAATACTGCTATGCCTATGTGTGTGAATGTCTCTTCTGGCTGCTGCTGTCATTGCTGGGATACATTCATACCCCAAAGTTAGAGTTGTGCATCATGTGGTAATTCTGGTTTTTGTTTGTTTGTTTGCTTTTTGTTTTTGTTTTTTGTTCTGTTGTTGTTTTTTTTTTTTTTTTTTTTTTTTTTTTTTTGTGTGTGTGTGTTTTCTGAGACCCATAACCCTATTTTCTGCAGTGGCTACACTATTTTAACGGCCCACCAACAGTGCACAGAGGGTCTGATTCCTCTGTGTCTTCATTAACACCTTTATTTCTCTGTTTTTGTTTTTGTTGTTGTTGTTGTTGTAATGATAACAATCCTAATGGGTGTGAAATGGTAAGTCCCTGTAGCTTTATTTTTCATTCTGCACATGATTAGTTATGTCTGGATTGTTGTCCTTCCTTATTGGCCACTTATAGATGTGGCCATTTCTGGGTTCCTTGGTTCAGCCTGTCCTGGCCACATCCCTCTTCCACATTTCCTGCCAGGCTCCCCCACAACCCCACAGGGACATTAGTCATTTAAATTTGCTAAACCCAAGTGAGGAATGTTATTCCAATTTTTCAGCTGTGGAAATTGGACCTTTTTATAAGATTTGCCCCAGTGCACATCCAGGCAGGGCAGAGAAGGATCTGAGCAGGCCTGGCTGGTCCCATTAAGTGACCCAGCTGTTCAGTCAGCAGGTTGTCTGGGAAGTGAGAAGGGTCTGGGAGTGAGCACTCAGTCTGGGCAGCTGCTCATTGTGTCACTAACACAATATTCCCTTTGGTGGTCCCTCCTCCCCTTCTCCATCCCTCCTCCCCTTCCTCCAACCCTCCTCCCCTTCCTCCATCCCTCCTCCCTTTCCTCCATCCCTCCTTCCCTTCCTCCATCCTCCCCCTCTTCCTCCATCCCTCCTCCCCTTCCTCTATCCCCTCTTCTTCCTCCATCCCTCCTCCCCTTGCTCCATCCCCTCCCCCTTCCCTCCTTTCTGGGCCTGGGCAAGGTAAACAGCTCCTTCCTGCCTGCCAGAGTATGTGAGAATCACTCCTTCCTTTCCTGGAGGATTTTCTTCCCAAAGGCTGGACTGGAAAAGAAAATTCCCCCAAAAAACTCTCTAGAAGGCCACTTCCTGGCTTGAAGAGGGAGACTACTTATTGAATCTAAGCTGAGGTGAGCCAACACCAGAAGTGAGGGACAAGCAGACCCCTCCCCTGCCCCCACCACGGGCATAGGGCCTGGCTCTTTTTCTCCATCAGAGAGTATTACCTACATATTCACCAGTCTCTTCAAGATGCCTTGTTGACGCAGCTGCCTGCTGTGTGACAGGTAGCATTTCTAATACTATTATTTACTCGTCTAAATCTCCTAAGCACCATGAATCACATTGTGACATGAGAAAACAGAGCAGCCTTAGAAGGAAATCATCCATTGAACCTGGCATGAGTGGTGAGTGACCCCTTAGCACTCAGTTCAAACCTTCTTGGTTCGTTTCTACACCTGCACTTATTAATCTACCTTGGTTCTGATTGTCTCCCAGGATTCAGAGAGAGAGATAACATGATAGGCCAAGACAGACAGACAGGCAGACAGACAGACGGACGGACAGATGGACGGATGGATGGATGATAGGCAGCTGGATGGTGGGTAAAGTAGATAGGTGATAAATATAGGGTAGACAGATGGTAGATATATAGGTATATGGGTAGATATGATAGACAGATAATAGATATATAATAAGTGATGACAGAAAAGACAGATAGATAGATGATAGATAGATGGATGATAAATAATTGGCAGATATTTGGTAGGTAGATGATAGAGATGTATTGAATGTCTATCAGTAGACAGATGATGACAGGTAAATAGATGATAGAGAGAGACAGACAGACAGATAGATAGATAGAAATGTAGATAAACAGATAGAAGATGACAGACACACAGATAAAATGGACTGGAAGGAGTTTTCTCATTTCTGACCTTTCATTTTCTTGCAGCTTGGCCTGCTCTGACTCCTCACTCACTCCTTTCTCCCAGGAGAAAAAGACTTGTCATGTGACATTCCCTACCCCGACCCAAGTCTCTTGCCCCAGAGGTGACCGCTGTGGGCTGTCCCTCCCATCCTGAGCTCCACTGACCTCTGGCTTCCAGCTGGGTGTGGCAATGGGAAGCTCTAGCAAGGAGCAGAGGGAGGTTCATACCATCTTGCCAGCAGTCTGTGGGTCCCTTCATAGCCACGCATTCTGCCCTTGTAGCCACAGCTTCTCCAAAACGAACCCTCTGTTTTCCTAACATCCGGTCTTTAACTTCACAGGGCCGGTCATCGCTCCTCTTTGACTGAACCCACCCTGCCCATGCCCTCAAGAGGCTCAAACACGGCACAGGAAATACTAAATACTGGAAGGCACATGTCGAACAGTTACAGCAGTTAGCTCTGAGCAAGTTTCCAGGAGCTTGGTTTTAATTTCTTTAGAAATTTCTCTATTTTCTGTGATAATCATGAGCTTTTTTTGTTTTTTGTTTTGTTTTGTTTTTTGTGGTTTTTTTTTTTTTTTTTCTAATGTTCTTGTTTCAATGCATGTTGACTCCTTGGTGAGGAGGTTGAGGACACAGTTAGGGATCAGTGAGTACTGTTTCTCCCCTCCCTTCGATCCACATCAGGAACAGAGCCCCACCCCCACCTCTTTTTGCAAAGACCCTCCCCAACTGGCCAACACAGCAGAGCCATGCCTTTGCTTGGGACCATCTATACCCCAGAAATGGCCTGAAGAATGTCCTCTGCCTGGGCCCTTGCTCCCCAGCTTCTGAGTTCTAGAGGGACGAGCCTGCCAGTCCAGTCGCTCATCTATAAGAGGAGTGAGATGAAAGGTTGAGGTTATCTGGTCTATCCAGGCTGCCTGGGCCAAGTTAGAAGTCAGGCCAAGGGCTTCTGGCAAGAGGGGCAAATGTCTCTCCAGGCAACATCAGCTCTACAGAACACTAGCTGCCCACAGAGTTCAGCTGCATGCCCAGTAATTTTTTTTCCAGATTTTAGAGGGTCATCCCAAAGTAGAATTTTCATGGAGGGATCCACTCTCTAGGTTGGGGAAGTCTGCGGACTGTGACCGTCCTGACAAAATGAAGAGATTCCAGAGAGACACTGTGTCCTTCCCTTTGGCTACCAGACTACTGAAGCAACAGCTCCCATGAAATTGGAATTTCCTGGGACTCTCATGACGGGTGAAGGAACAGACCAGAAGCCTGGTGCCAACCACAGGAGGATCTCCTCTCCAGGAAAGAGCTTTTTCCGTTCTGACATCTGTCAGGACACTGTGCAGGACACTCTGGATCCTGGACACTGGCTACGCCTTGAACAGTTCAGAAGAGCTGTGCCTACCTCTTACCCCGTTTAAACATAAGCCTCTTTCAGGACACTAACGGTGGACTGGGCAGGGTCCACTGGACCTCTGTTCCTCTAGCTAACATGGCCACATTGAATAAAGTCTCTTTTCCTGCTTTTCAGCAGTAATTACATCTTTACTTGGACTGTGGAGGGTGGGTGGCCAAACCTGGCTTCTCGGGGGCTGTCAGGGTCCAGGGTCTCACCCTAACTCTGGTGGTAAGACTGGCTACAACTTGCTCTTGCACTTCTGTTAGGGGTATCCAGGCCACTTCCCTTTGTGCCAGCTGGGAATCAGCCTGTCTACCAAAGACCTAGCCACACCAGAGGGAGGACTCCCGTTCCTGAGGTGTGAAATTGGGTTCAACCTTCCCACCCTGTCTCCAGCTCTGACAAAAACCATTCAATGGCTGCAATTGACAGCCTCTAAGCAGTAAGATGCAGCCCAAGGGGCTGAGAGGTCCGAAGTCCTTTGCTCACTTTGGAGTTGAGCTGTGTGATGTTTGTGAGCCCCTAGACCTCTCTGGGCCTTGTACCATGATTAGCATCAGGGAGGGTTGGAACAGATGGATAAAGTTCCCTCCAAATCCAATCTTGCTATGACTCTGTCCTTTACTTCCCCTCTCCTCCACCCCATGCCTACTACTTCCCCTCCCAAAGACGTATCAAGACAACGACTAGGAGTTAGCTCAGCTCGGTCCAGTACTTCTGGAAGGTGCAACAAGCCTGCCTCTTGCATGTGGTCTGTTGTGGCCAGCTGTGTTGGAGACTGAGCAGCTACTTCCTCCAAGGTCAGCCAAAAGTTCAGGCTTGGGATAAAAGGTCTGCCCTGCACTCTGCTGGTGAGTCTCACATACCTGAGTCTAGGATTAGCCCAGGCTCCTCACTGGTTCTCTGGTTTCAAAACAAAACTTTTGAAAGAAAGCTGCATTCAGTGGGAAATCCCTGGTTAAGAGGCCCCTGGGAGCATTTGGAGCAGCATCTGTCAAGCCTCAGCTGCACACAACCTGGGACCAAAACAGTCTTTTAATGTCAAAGACATTCATGATAAGGACACCTTGGGTTTGGACAGCACTGTTGACCTTTCTTAGGTCCTCATCTGGGCTTAATTTGGCCTCGAGCAACTTTATAGAACAGGCAGAAAAAAGGGAACTTCAGATAGCCTGGCGACGCTAAAGGCCAGAGGCGGGAAGAGATGACGTAGCACCGTGCACCCCAAACGCCAACCGCAAGCCAGGCTCAGCGCCTGTAACGCCACTTCCCAACATTCTGGGTAAAATCCACAAGGAAGTCTGTTTTAGTGATATCCGACACACTCGCGGTGGGGCCATGTATTGTGCCGTGTCCACAGAATCTGGAGATCTGGAAAATTACCCTCAGTAGGCTCCTTGCATCCCTGGGGGTGCAGGCTCTGAAGCAGGAACAGCCCGAGAATAGCAGCCACTGGAAGGCGGGACTTCCTTCTTGCCCACACCACAAGCCAGGTGTACGTAGTCTGCATCCCTAAGCTGATTGGTGGTATTGGGTGCACACGGTTCTCCTCAGCTCTGGATTCTCTGTGACGTGTCCAGGAAGTCAACTTGAAGCTGACTTTGAGTTATTGAGACTGGCCTCAGGATCAGCACCAACTGAGCAGGAGTAGAAGCCGGGATGCATAGAGGAGGAGCTAGGTGGCAATGTGGAAGTGTCCCGAAGTCATGGTGGCCCACATGTGTTGCCCGCATTCAAGGCTGTGCACTCACCCCTGGGAAGGGGCTCACAAACATCACACAATTTGCATTAAGAGCTGGAAGCTGGCAGCTACAGAGCCTGCCAGTCCTGAAAGCCGATCTAGGTGTCCAGGCAAGTGTCTATTTGCAAGGCTCATACCAGCTGCAATGTGCTCCAAAAATATATAGGCAGAAATCCTAACGCATAGGGCCTCAGAACATGGCTTTATTTGAAAACAGGGTCATTTGCAGATGTAATTAAGTTAGCATGCAGTCATCAAGATACACCCTTAATGCCCTATGACCAATGTCTTTGTCAGAATGCAAACCCTGCATACAAAGGGAAGATTAAAGCCACAGAGAGAAATAGCCACACACAATCTAAGGAGGGAGGCCTTGGACAGACCACAATCTCGGCGGCGCTCAGAACAGGCCTGCCAACACCCCCAATCACTGGCTCCCAACCTCAGGAACTATAGGAAAATAAACGCCTGTCATGGGAGCCCCAACTTCGTGATGCCTTGCCTTGAAACCTCAGGAAATTGCTCCAGATGCACTGTCTAGGAAGGCCAAAGATGGTGGCTTCCAACGATGAGTTGTTACCCCGCCAGTCAGGGTAACAAGACCATGCCCCTTCCTGCTGCGCTCCACTCGGAACGGAACTCCTCCTTCAGCACGCTGTATGTTGTAATGCGCTTGAGGTCACAGTGATAACTGTCCATTAGTCACTACCGTTATCAGAGCCACCATCCCAGGACCCCTGCGCTTGGCAGGCCTCGGCGGCATCCACGCTTACTTAATGGTGAGCATACACGAGGCAGACAGGGAGACAAAAGAGGGTTCTCTTTAAAGGGTACCTGTGTGCGTCTCCTGCCCTGTGGAAGGAAAAGACACTGACCTAGCATCCGAAGGCCCAGACTAAGCCGAACGAGACAACCACTGGGAAGCGTAATGGAGAGATTCAGGGCCTGTTCTTCCTACAAAGCACCGTTTAGAAGTCTCCCCTGTAATCCAAGCGCTTGGGAGAGGGACGCATGAGGGTCAGGAGTTGAAGGCCAACCTCAGCTACATCGAAAGTTTGAGGCCAGCCCGGGCTACATGAGACCCTGCCTCAACACAGACAGTGAAGCAAACAAAAAGCGTTCAGAATGTCGGAGGTGCCCACACCCTCAAACGTTACTCCAGCACCAACCAGCATCCACACCATCACCCTGAGGGGAGGGTACCTGACTCACAGTCCAGAGGCAAGAACTGGGCTGCAGCTGGGTGTGTGAGTCATTGGGGAAGTGAGACCCAGGAGGAACAGGAGGATCACTAGGACACATCCTCAAAGGCATCCTGGCTTAAAACCCTGTCATTTGACACATAAGGAAACCGATACACAGAGGCAGAGAAAAATGGTCACAGGAGGCTCGGTAGAACCCTCGTCTTACTCTCTGCTCCGTAGAACCCTTGTCTTTACTCTGTTCGGACCAGACCACAACAGCTGTAACTTCCAGTCCACTTCCCATTTTTCCTTCTCTTAACTCTCCTACATTCCATTCCATCTTTAAACAAGCAAACTAACTAACTAAAACCTGTTAGTCCTCGGTTGTAGAGAAAGCATGCTTTTTGTCCCCAAAGGATTTTATTTCTACTATGAGCTGGGCTGTGGTAAATAGCAGCGGTCATTGTAAATGACAACATAGAGTCACTGAAACAGCCCCGTGAAAATAACCTCAGTCATTCTTCAGAAAATAGAGAAAATAAAATACGGCGTAAAAATGAAAATAGGCTCAAAGTGAACTCGAGGCAGCATGGCAGGCCCAAGGCCAAGCTACAGAGAGAGCCACTGTCTTCTATGATCTCCATTTTCCATGGTCTAATCTAGATGTTGGCTGGCATTTTATGGCTTGTCCGTCTTCAAAATCTGTGCCCTTTTCCTCATTTACTCAAGCATCCCTCGCCAGAGGAAAGCTCCCACAGCTGGTGTGCAGGCATCTCCTGGCCCTATTTGTTACTCTCCATCTTCCAGCATCCCTGGGCCCTGGGCTCCATGCATTGCCTGCAGGAACACCAGCCTGGGAGTCATCCTGGCTGCCTTAGATATCGGAACTCAGCTTCCCCGGTAACAAAATGACACGTGGCTTGTCAATAAGTAACTATGATCATGTGTGTGACATAATCTGTACACCTTATTGGTTCACATTCGACGTGCTTCAAAAGGTTCCAAATACTTTAAGATTTATAAAGCTTAAGATTTTTTTTTCTTTCTTAAGTCTTCCCTTTTAAAAGATCAGAACTGAATGGGGTTGGAGAGATGGCTGCTCTTCCAAGGGACCTAAGTTGATTTCCAGCATTCAAATGACAGCTAAGAACCATCAGTAACTCCAACCAGGAGATCTGATGCTCTCACTCAGAAATGAAGGAAAAACACATAAGATAAAAATAATTTGTTACTGGGTGGTGGTGGCGCATGCCTTTAATCTCAGCACTCAGGAGGCAGAGGCAAGTGGATCTCTGCAAGTTTTAGGTCATCCTGGTCTACAAATTGAGTTCCAGGACAACTAGGGCTGTTACACAAATAAATAAATAAATCGACAAATAAATACATAAATCTTTAGGGCTGGAGAAATGACTCAGAGGTTAAGAACACTGGCTGCTCTTCCAGAGGATCTGAGTTCAATTCCCAACAACCACCTGTAGTGGGATCTGATGCCCTCCTCTGGCATGAAGTCATACGTGTAGCTAGAACACTCATATACATACATAAATAAATAAATCTTTAAAAATATCAGAATTGATAATTGATAAGTTTGATGACAGAAAAGCTAAAAGGTGCTGAGAAATCCCGTGGAAAGAAATCTGTAACCCCTGCTTCAGGTACCTTTTTACTCCATGGCTTTGCCAAGTGGAGCCCATTAGCTCCAAAGAGTCTAACATGTTTCACATACTTCAGGAGCTGTTCAATTTTAGGAATATTCACAGCAGCCTCCGTTTGAGATGTTCCCTAGGAGCCTCAGCAAAGGAACATGCCTGTTCACACATGTACAAGAGCCATTTCATCCTCAGGAAGAGGGGCATAGGGGCAGACCTTATACATACACCCTGTACAAATGCATACACACACAGGCACACACACATGCACACTCACACACACACATGCACACACATGCACACTCGCATGCACACACATACACACACCCTGTACAAATACACACACACACACACACACACACACACACGCATACACACATGCTCGGGCGACACAGCAGGATCCCATGATTTACCAGCTCTAAACTCAGCAGCCTCTCCATACTCCCCACTCCCTTCCTGACCCGTCCCTCTCGCCTCTCTGTAGCCGGCCTGTCTCTCCCTCTAAGCCGCCATGAATCCAACATGGGGCAGGGTTCACTCTTAGTCAGCAGATCTGCGTGGAGACTCCGCAGGCCTTACCCTCTGACTGTGGACGGCTCTGACCAGGAGGCTTTGCTGGCAGCCTTGTATCTACAGGCTGGAGTGTCCTTGAACCAATCCTCACCACTCCTCAAACTTTCAGATGTCAACCGGGGCTAAGCTCAGTGGTGCCAACCAATCCTCACGACAAAATAATCAGACTTGAAGATGGAGGTTAGGAAGTCGGAGTGTCTGGGCAGGAATTCTGGCTCCCCCACTTCCTGTGTGATGATAAGGAAGGTACCTAACCTCTCTGTTCTTCAGTTTCTTCATCTGTCAAACAGGATTAAACCATAAAGGTTATTTTGAATGATGAAGTGATTTAAATGTACCTGGCACATTCTAGACGCTTGCTAAGGATTAGTTAGTTATCGGCATTCCAGACAGAGATGGCCCCTCCCCCACAAAGCTCCTTCTTGCCTCCCTCCTCCCAACCCTCTTCACTCTGCCTTCCTCTCTCAGAGTCTAAGTCCCTCAAAGAGGGGTCTTCATGGAGCATGAATGCAGGCTGCCCTGACTAAGACAAGAGAGCTGACCTCATCAAGCTGGATAGGCTTATGTGACACACTGAGTCCATGAAAGGTCAAAGGCCACAGTGGGTCACCAGAGCTATTCAGGGACACCTGGTACTGGGCATGTCTCAGGCCTCTGAGCCTGTGTGGAGGAGGGGTCTGTCTGCTCCACCGGGCTCAGCCTCCCCCTGCCCACCCCCTGCTCCTGGGCCCCACAAAGACTGAGAGCTGCCCCAGAGGACCTCAAACCATGGGTTTCTCTCTCTCTCATCTGGCCAGAGAGGAGCTACAGACAGGGCAAGCAATGGCCACTGAGCTAGGATGCTGTCCACACAGCCTGGCACTCATCTCTTAGCCTAGCGGGAGAGCCATGGAACACTACATGGGGAACTGCTGTAAGAAACGGAAAACCTTCCAGAAGTTTCCACCCATCGTGTGTGTGTGTGTGTGTGTGTGTGTGTGTGTGTGTGTGTGTGTGTGTGAGAGAGAGAGAGAGAGAGAGAGAGAGAGAGAGAGTGTGGGTGATGGTAGAGGTCACAGGACAACCTCCACTGTCACACTTCAGGAGCCAGAATGTCACTAGCCTGGAACTCACCATGTAAGATAGGCTGAAAGGGCCATCAGCCCCAGGATCCTCACATCTGGGAATGCAAACAAACACCTACACCTCTTGCCTTTTTTTTTTTTTTTTTTAAACCTGTTCTGGGACTCAAACTCTGGTCCTCGTGTTTGCCAAATGAGCACTTTACCTTCTGAGCTACACCTCAACCTTCATTTACTATGCAGAGCAATGCTCTGAAGTAAGAAATTCTGAGGGTGGCAGAACTCAATGACTTCCAGAACTGTGTTCACACACAGCTCTGACACCAGTGACCACGCTCAGGCCCTCCTGTCCTGAGATCTCAGGCGGCCTCTGTCCTCGCTGTGGCTTCTTCACGGAGGATGAGACAGGCACAGAGGAAGGAGGGAAGGATGGTGTGACAGTAGCAACTGTCTACCCTCGCAACAGGAACTCCCCAGGGAATATCATCCCAAGCAGGCAAACAGTACACAGCTGCGCCGATTTAACCTGTAATTTGTTAAAATTAAACAAAATCAACAATTCCACTCTACATTCACACAAGCCAAGTACAGCAGTACAGCTGGCAGCCTCCACTGCATAGTGCAAGGGCAGTGTCCCTTGTTACAGATGTCCCTGTTGGAGGGCACCACTCGAGATCACCTAACCTGGTGACTTGGAAGTTTGGATGCCAACGGGCCTCCCTGAGGAAGCAGCACTTGAGGCACAGGCAAAGGATGAGGGACACTGGGAGAAAAGCCGGTGGTGTGGGGAGCAGGGGCAAACAGCCTTGTAGAAGGGGCCCTCAGCACTTGAAGGCAGGATGATGGACAAGGTCTGTGAGTGACTGGCTTCCTCGGTGTAAAGCCCAGTGCCCACTGGTCTTAGCTATTTGCTCTTGGACAAGTGGCTGGACTTCTTGTCCCTCAGTTCTTTCCCCTGTAAGAGAATGATAACAGTACCTTCTCTTGCACTGTTATAGAGAAGGGGACGATCTGACACGAGGTTAGCACAAGATCTAAAATTGCTATTCCTATAAGAAACAAGAGGAAATCAGAAAGGCAGGCATGAGTTAAGCTGCCCGGGCCTGCTTCATCTCAGAAGAAATAGGAAGGCTGAGAGTTTGAGCATGATGGTGAACATTATGCAGAATACAGCAAGCCCCAGCAGCAAGACTCAATAGCAGCCAGGTGCCTGAGGTTTCAGCTGTGGACACAGCAGGGCACAGCTGTTTTGTCAAAAGGCCAGAAATCCATTCTCCTAATATTTTTAAATAGGTCTCTTATTCCTAATGTTTAAATATCTTGAGGAGCATACCAACCACCTGTTTGGACATCTGGTCTACCCCTATAATCAGTATCTCCCAACCTCATTAAACCATCTATAACTAAAGCCATATCACCTTATAAGCTAGGTACCTCTGAAGAAGATAAAACATTATGTGGAACAGAAATGTATATCAAATAAAACAAAATCACCAAATTATATCCAAACATACACTACCCAATTGGCTAGAGGCAAAACAGCTCAGTTTTGAAAAAAGCAAGCCGGAGCCTTGATTTTAATTTCATAACATTTGGGGGGGGGGATAAAAAGAAAACTAAAATCCATTTTGCTACAAGTTGTCAAATGAGTTGTATTCTCATGTTCTTTCTTGAGTCTGTCAATCTTTTCACACACGCCCCCCCCAAGAGGGGGCAGGTGTACTTTTAGGAGTCAACCCCAGGAGTCATTGCCTGGTACTTTGTTACAAAGTGTAATTGTTCAGTTAAGTGGTGGAAAGAGCAGGGCAGAGTAAGGAAGGACTGACTGAATGGATGAGGGGATTGACTGGGGCCTGGGCTACAGCTTTATGGTAGCGTATATTTTCTTATTTTCTTTCCTCCAGATGAGATGAGTAAGACTCAGACAGGAGATATAGTTTGGAGCATACACTTTCTCCTGTCACTCCTGGGAACTGTCTGCCATATTCTGAAGCCAAAGATGCAGAAATTCTTTCATCCACAGACATTAGGGAACATCTACCTTCTCCATCATGAGCAAACATGGGACTATAAGATGAGAAATACCTGTTTTCATGTAGCTTACTAAGAATCCACCCAACATAAGATGTCGGTGCTCTCTTCATGCTCCTGGACAGTAGTGATCTGTGCAAGTAGCTAGCTAATGCAAGCCCATATATAGCCAACCAATAATTTCAATGGCCAAGTCTCATTCATAATGGTGGTACAGAAAGGGACAGCTGAGAACAGGTGGGAACTAAGCCACATTTTCAACTAGTTGCCTTGTATCTGATTAGAATAAACTGGCCAGTTAGACTTTTTCCCCTTACTGGACAAGTTTTGAAAGCAGAGACCTGCAAGAGATTAGGATACATTGGTCTACAGAATCTTCTTTGCAGCGATGGAGAAATATACTGGAGCAGTGCCTGGGCCAGGATCTGTTTCTTGTGACTGAGAAGCCAGCTACGGTGTCTGCAGTCCTGTCATGGGAGCACATAGGAGAAGGAGTCCGAGATGGTTCTGAAGAGACTCAGGCATGGCTCTGCAGTCACTTACTGAGGGTGAGTAAAAAATGAGGTCAACTCCCTGATGGCAAGGCCCTGGAGAGGCGGAGAAATACCACAGATCCCCCCCTCCCCATTCTTGGTAGCCTCAAGGACTCACTTCTAAAAATAGATGAACAATGCCACTCAGATTTGCTGGATTTCACAACAGCTGGCGTAGCGCAAACTCTACGGGTTTGGCCAAGTCAAGATGCAATGAAAACTAGCCAGGAAGTTGAGTGTGACCAAGGTCAGCAGTCTCTAATAGCATCCCTCTGCCCATGGCCTTGACCACAGAAACATGGAGACCTATAGCCCCAGATCCTGTTTCACTTGCTCTGCCGCTCACAGAGAGAGAGCTCTCGCCAAACACCAGGGACATGGGAGGCGGCACCCGTGAAATGTTGCCTCCAGGACTGGAAAATTAATGAGCAATATCCATGATTCCAGGATAAGGGGATGCTACAAGCATGGTATGAGGGTAGAGTTGGATAAGAAAACAGTTTAAAGAGAAAATAATTACAAACGCATGAGAGGGAGAAAGCAAATGGCTTCAGCTAAAACCGTGCATCCGCCAAAAAAAAAAAAAAAAAAAAAAAAAAAAAAAAAAAAAATCTGACATCCCGTCTGAGGGTTTAAAAACCATTTAAAAGTTGACAATTGTACACTGGTGACAAATGTCTATTTTCATGACTAAAGTCAAAAGCCCAAAACTTCTCTCAAGCTTCTGGTGTTACCTGTCAGTTCATCCTATATTGAAGAAGCTAAGATCACCCTGCCCCAGTTTTGGGCAGACAAGGAGCATGATTTGAACCCTCGAAGCTAGAGAAGAACTAACCAATCACCTACGCAGAGGCTCCTTGCCTGACTTGTTGCTGTGGTTAGCTTTGTCAGATTAGATTGAGAGACAAGTTTCTGACTGAGCTGGAATCAGCTAAGGCCATCTTACTTCCCGCCCGCCTCCCTCCGGTGTCTCTTCAGAACTGCTCTATCTTCCTGGTTCCTGGAAATCTTGGTGCTCTTAGGTGATCTGTGACCACTTTCATCACTCCTAGGCATTAGAATAATAGCCTCATCCTTTAGATAACAAAGCACATCTAGGGCATGTCTGTGAGGACCTCTCCCAAGCCAGCTGGCCTTAAGGACAGCAGCGAAATGGAAAAGAACATCTCCATACGCTGGGAGCCCAGACGGGACAGACGCCAGAGAAGCAAGAAACCCACTGCGAGTCTCGCCTTCTGCCATCTGCTTCCTGGCCAGTGTAAGGGGGCCGTCTTTATTTCGCCACAGACTCCTGCCCCCACAACAGTGTCCTTCCCCAATGGCCCCGAGCTCTTCTGAAACCAGCTGACATGCACGGAAACCTCTGAAGCCATGGGCCACAATAAATCTTCCTTCCTTCTAGGCTGCTTTATCTGCTGTTTTGTCAGATGTGAGATTTATCCAAGAGACTTTAAAAACTAGATTCTAGAACCTGCTGTAGATACCCAAGCCCAAGTTCTCAGTGCTCCCCCCCAATGTACTGCTTTGTTTGGAACAATCTCTTCATTATCCAGACCTGAATGCAGAGGCCTTGGACATTTTAATGTGCAAATGGTATGCTCCAGGTAACAGGCTAGTAGCGACAGGGGAGGACTGGAGCTTGTGGCTCGGTGCCATTCTTACCACTGTACAGCACATCCTTCAGTGGCATCCCAGACAGGGCAAAGCCTCAGACTCTGAGTCACTAGCCTTGATATAACGCCTTTACCAGCTCTTACCTGGACCTTCATTTCAGGTCAGTGAGATGAAATCAAGATTTATTGAGCATGCTCTATGAGCTGCGAGCTGTGCTCAGCACCAGGAACTCCAAAGAGAACAAGACTAACCTGTTTTCTTACTCTTTCAGAACTCATAGTCTAGCAGAAAGAATGTTCTGGGGAAATGTCATCAAGCTTTGAACAAGCTGGAATCAGTTGAGGCAACCTTATTTTCTCCTCAGCATCCCTGGCAAGCTGCTGTCTTCTGAACCATGGAAATCTTAGGGTTCTTAGATGGTTCTGTGACCACCCTCACCACTCCAGGGCTTTCAGTAATAGGCTTGTTCTTTAGATAACCCATAGGTCTCATCCAGTGACGTGTGTGTGTGTGTGCTGTACTAAGGATGAAATCCAAAGTCTTGCTCATGTTCAAACGATTGAGTCACATTCCCAGCCTGTCGTTGATTTTTCTGTATTTTGTTTTTAATAGGGTCTCTCTGTGCATTCCAGACTAACCTAAGACCAATGGTCCTTCTGCATCCAAATCCTGAGGGATGGAGGTTACAGGTACGTACCACCACTCCCAAATAAGTCTGCATTAAGGCCAGGGCCAGGGAGCCCATGAGCAGGAAGAAAGAGAGAATTACAGAATGTGAGAGGATCCTACAGAACCAAGATCTTCTGTGTTGGCTGTAGTCCTCAGCCAATTATCTAGACGCTGGCTTCCTCCCCAAGAGACAGATCAGGAGAACTCCATCCTCCCTACGGGCATCTGTGTGGCTGAAGAATAAGCACTGTTAGAAAAAGTTCTTAGGTGGAGGCAGGAGAGAATGTTATTTCATGCCAGATCTCCATTTTGTTTTGCTTCTGTTGAACAATTAAAACCAACGCCGGGAAGATGGCTCGGACAGTAGAACACCATGCGTGAGGACAGAAGGTGAGATTCCCCGGCGCTCATATAAAAGCTGAACACAGACAGTGGCATGTATCTGCAACGCCAGTGCTGGGGCAATCAGACACAGGAAGATCTCATTGGCCAGCCCATCTAGCCAATCAGTGAACTCCAGGTTCACTGGAGTGGGGGGCGGGAGTAAGCTGGGTGTGGTGGTGCGCACCTTTCACAGCAGCACTTGGGAAGCAGAGGCAGGAAGATCTCTGCGTTCAAGGTCTACATAGAGGGGGTTCCAGGACAGCCTGGGCTACTTAGAGAGGAGCCTGACTGGGTGACTGATTGTGTTTAGCAGATTAGAACAGCTGCTATGGTCTCCTTGAGCCCCAAATTAAGTAGGGCTGTAAACAGTATCGCTGTCATTCCTGAGGGTCCATTCCAGCCGCGGCATCATCATCTTAGGAGCTATTTTTTGCATCGTTAGGACTAAATACCTGCCCAAGACAACTGCCTTAAGGAATGGAAGGGTTATTTTGGCTCGCAGCTTAAGGGTACAGTCCATCATGACTGGGGAGGCCTGGGGAGGCGTGCTGGCAGAAGCACGAGCAGCAGGTCACATAAGAAGCAGAGAGTGATGAACACTGGTATTCGTTTGTTTCTTCTTACTCCATCCAGGGTTGGTAAGGTGCTGCCTGGATTCGGGCAAGTCTTTGCAGCTTCAACAGACTCAGTTTAGAAACTCTCACAGACATGCCCTGCAGGTCCTCTTGTGGATTCCATCTAGTTAACAGTCAATGTCACCATCAACCCTGTCATTTCTGTGGAGTCCTGGGAGTTGTCAACCAAGGCAGACACTCCCTCAGCTTGTTTCTCAGCAGTTCGTCTAGATGCCATCTAGACAGTCCTGGCTGCTTGGGAAACCTCACAGTTGCTCAGAGGCTGAGCCAGCCTCCAACACTGGGAAGAGGCTCCGGAATGCTGAAGATATCCTGAAGACTCTTGTCCTCTCATGAGAACCATCGTAACGGTTGTGGCCCATGCTCCAAACAGTGACTGTTTCTGGAGACTTTTCTTTGGCCATGGCCCTTAAATGATCCTATTTACAGCCACTCTAGATACATATACACATACACATGCACACACACACACACTCAAACACACACACACAAACACACACACATAAACACATACACACATATATATGTATACATATACATGCACATATACACCCATACACATACACATACACATATACACACACAGATACATGCACACACACATTCACACACACACACACACAGATGCTATAAACTTCATCAAAGCTGTCCTCAATCTGGTCAGGAAAGAACACCTCCCCTGCCCATGACATCTAGGATAGATGTGTGACTGGCTACACAAATACACTCATCTTACCCTCCTTGGAACATACTAGAAGATTTCCTTCCTACGCACTGCCCTCCCCATGGTGCTGCAGCCAAGCCCCTAATAACTATCAGCTAAGTGTTTTGTTATCTACATCTGATACTTGGGTAACATCAACGACAGACAACTAGCTAAAGAGATCTATAGAATGGCTGGCAGCCAACACAGGGGAACGGACAAAGCATGGAAAACACAGTGAGTGGCTGAGACCTATAGGAGCCAACGCCGGGAGAGCCCAGGGTCTGGCCACAGGAAGAGTTTCTAAAGGTCACCCAGGGTTACTAGCTCTGACCACTGGATAGTCACACAAGCAGAGTCTCAGGCTCAGGCATGAGCTTCTCCATGCTAGCTTGTGGACTCTTGAAGCCTGGAGTTACAACACCAAGATCAGAAGGGCCCAACCCCCTATGCCTGGAGTTGATGTCATTCAAAACTCTGTCCTGTGCCTCTCTGTGACTTCCCATTCAAATAGAGAAATACAACGGCCCTCAGCCAATTAACAGCACCATGAGGGCTTGCTCTCAGTGCTTCTCTGGTATTAATGGAATAATTAACAATAACTAATGAAGAAGAGTAGTCCTAATGTTCTTTCCTACTCATTCTATGCTGTAGTCACTGTGGTTTGAGTACGAATGGTCCTCAGCTCTAGCCTACTTGGAGGAACTGTGTCGCCAGGGGTGGGTTCTGAGGTGTCAAAAGCCCAAACTAGATTCTCTTCTCTCTCTCTCTCTCTCTCTCTCTCTCTCTCTCTCTCTCTCTCTGCCAGCAGATCATGATTTGCCTAACATCTGACACTGTAAGCAAGCTCCCAATGAAATGCTTTCTTTTGTAAGAGTTGCCTTGGTCATAGTCTCTCTTCACAGCAACAGGACGGTCACCTTGTCCCTTTTTGATAAAATTTGCTGAGACTCTTCTGAGCCCCTTTCTCAGCTGAGTCTCAAACTTGTTGCTATGATTTGAGTGTGTCCACCTCCAAAATTAGGTGTTAGGATATAACATGCTAAAGTGACTGGCCATGAGGTTTGTGCCCTCATACATGGAATTGATGTCATAACTGTAGAGTAAATTCAGCCCCTTCTTGCCCCTTTGCCTTTCCACCTTCTATGGTGTGATTACAAAGCACCATACCCCCAGGATGATGCAGCATTCAAGGTACCATCCTGGAATCTGAATCATAAAGAAAGCCTGCTGGCACCTTGATCTAAGACTCCCAAGCCTCTAGGACAACAAGCCGAAGGGTTTCTGTTTATTATAAAGTATCCATTCTGGCACTCAGAAGGCAGAGGCAAGTGGGTCTCTGTGAGTTTGAGGCCAGTGTGGTCTACAGAGTGAGTTCCAAGACAGCCAAGGCTACACAGAAAAACCTTGTCTCAATAATAATAATAAATTAATAAGTAAATTGTCCACTCCGAAGTATTTTGTTGGAGAACAAAATAGACTATGACACCAGTCGCAGGCAAAGCAGCACAATGCAGATAACAACCTTGGCCCCAAAAAACAATCTACAAGCTCTCAACACAAATAGTTCCAGCTCCCCTCATGGCACTTCTCATATCAAGAGGCTCAAACAACAACATGGTTCCTAACAGCTCAGGGCCGGCTCCCTCGGATGACCTCATCATCACTTACGGTGTATGCCCAAGGAAGATGGCGGCTGCAAGAAATCATAGTTTCTCTCTTTCAGACATTCCAGAATGAGATCAGCACTAGTTCCAAAGTCCCTTCAATTCCAGGGACTCTCAAAGGCATTCAAAGTCCACCGTGCAGTATGTAGCCAGCACTGTAAATGTGTGGAGCCAACTACCTTTAAAATCAAAGGTATAAATTCTATGGAAGGCAGTCCAAGACCTGTCTAGAATGATGAGGATGGTGTTAGTAATGATGATCATGATTAGAGATGTGGTGTGTCTACCCAGCCTTTACATTGTATTATTTATTATCATTTTGTGTGTATGTGGTACGGGAGATCCACATGCGCCCCAGTGCCCATGTAGGGATCTGAGCACAATTATGTGGAGTCTGCTTTCTCCTTCTGTCTTTATGTGGGTTTCAGGGATGGAACAGACTTGCATTGTAAGTGCTTAACTCAGGAAGCCATCCAGCTAGCCCTTGTCCAGCTTCGTATCACTGTGACTGACATAAAGCCCGAGAAAATGACATTTACAAGAAGAGACTTGTTCTGACTCACGAGTTCAGGGGTTTCAGTTGATGTTGCAGAATATTATTTTAAGATGTGTTACGTTTGCCGTATGCTGTGGTGCAACGATGTGTTGCATTCTTCTGCTGCATTTATTTAACTCTGTGAAGCTGTGTTACTGTGCCTGTCTAAAACACTTGATTGGTCTAATAAAGAGCTGAATAGCCAATAGCAAGGCAGGAGAGAGAGAGAGGTGGGGCCAGCAGGAGTCCATTGTGTCTTTAATCTGACAGATGTGGTGGTCATTCATGCCACCACATCAGTGACTGATAACTTGTGAAGTTATCATAGCGTGGAGTTATCAAAGTGTGGAGTGATGGCTATCTTGATTGTCAGCTCAGCAGTAGGTGGGGTTTAGAATCACTTAGGAGATAAGACTTTGAGCTTGTCTGTCTGGGTGTTTCCAGAGAAGTTTGTGTATTTATTGAAATGTTCTAAATAATTTATTTTTTAATTCATTTTGCATACCAACCACACTTTCCCCTCCCTCTTCTCCTCCCCCTCCCCCAACCCACCCTCCCCCATCCTCTCCTCAGAAAGGGTGAGGCCTCCCATGGGAAGTCAACAAAGCCTGGCACATTCAGCTGAGGCAGGATTAACATGCCCCCATCAAGGTTGAGCAAGGCATCCCACCATAGGGAATAGGTTCCAAAAGCCACATCAAGGTTGAGCAAGGCATCCCAGGGAATAGGTTCCAAAAGCCAGCTCATGCACTAGGATTAGACAGATCCTGGTCCCACTATCAGGGCTCCTACAAACAGGCCAGAATACAGAACTCTTGCCCACACACAGAGGGCCTGGTTTGGTCCCATGCAGGATCCCCAGCTCTCTGTCTGGAATCCAAGAGCTGCCACAAGCTCAGGTCAACTGTCTCCCAGAGAAGTCTAACTAAGGTGGGTGACATCGTGCCACACATTGGGGTCCCAGATCAAATGGAGGAAGAGAAATGAGCTACATGCCACCTCTCCCTTTCCATCTCCCTACCCTCCTCTACCCTCCCCTGCCCCCCCTCCTTACGGCAGACACCATGTGACCAGCCCCCTTACACCCCTCTACCTTCATGTTGCCTTCCTAACCATGATGAACTCAAGTTCAGAGCCAAACAACCCTCTCCTTCCTTAAACTGCTTCTGTTGAGAAACAGGAAAAACAACTACTACCCACTAACTCCATAATTGGTGTCTGGGTACCGATCTCGATGCTGTTGGTCACTACTCCTGAGTTTCCATTTCCCCGCCTGAATTGGAGAAATAACTACACCAACTTCATCACCTTTAAGAAAGCAATTAACTGAGACACGTGGCAGATATCTGCCCCACTTGAGGGTGGATCATAAAGAAAGGCCCAGGAAATTGTTAGTATTCCGAACCCCCTCCGGAGATTTCCTGATGGCTTCTAACAGAGAGTCCTCCGTCTCCGAATTCTTAGTGTATTTGCTACAATTTTGTGAAAGAAAAAAGAAAAGGGAATGAGTCAGGAGTTGTCGTCATCTGAGCACATCTCAATGTACTGAGGATTTGACACCACTGTCCTGTTGATATAAAGGGGTTGATCCTTGTTGGTGTAAAGGGATAGAGCTAAGGATGTTCAAGCTAATGTTTTGATGCACATGGCTTGCCTAACAGATCAATGGGGCCAGCTTGCAAGAAGTTGGTTTGCATAAAAGGCCAGAAATAATCACCTTGAGGGAGGGAGCTCCTTAAGCTGCTGTGACAATCACAGATGGCCATCAATTCTAGGCATCCACCCATTGAGAAGGTGATATAGCTCAACCTGCCCAAAGCCAAGCAGGCCCTTGATGTCTTTGACAAAGAGGATGCAAAACAAGAGATGTGGTACCAATTCTAGATCTGGATTTGTATCTTCTCCTTTGGTGTTGCTGGTGAAAGAAAAAAAAAAAAATATCTCTTGCCTTAAAAGGAAACAGGGACAGTTTATTCTAAAGACATTTTAAATGACCCAAATTCCATGTTCCAACGAGGAAGCAGTTTATGAAGTTTTATAGTTTTATAGAACAGAGAAATGATCACAGCAGGGTGGGAGAGTCCCTCCTACAGGCGGCAGATACAATCTGATGACATTCTTAGCTTTGGTGTTGGTGAGAGCTAGTGGTCTGCTCAGTTAATAGATTTCAAAAGGTTTTGAACTACTTAGTCACAGGATGTCAGTTCCGACACAGAGGTGGGTGAAGAATGGCTGTTTGACTGTTCAGGGGAGCTAAAGCTAGATAAGGAAACTAGCTTCTAGACCTGTGACATTCCAACTGCCCCACATCATTGCAGTTTTAATCAGCCCATCAGCAGGCACAGCCTCCTCCTTCCAGGAGTTTTCGCTCACAGCCTTCTGGAGGCTACAGACCAGACTCCAGCTGTCAGATAAAAGCCACCTAGCCCTTCTAGCCCATACCATGAGCAGCTGAGCTATCATTAGCAGACAACCCTGCCCCGCCTCCAGCCTGGCTTCCTCCACACACATCTGTAAGGTATAATAGAATGCTGGCTTAAGCCATGTAGCTTTGGGACAGCTTAATCTGCAACATGAGATGTATTAGGGATGACTGTAGCCTGTGCATCCCAAATCACTGATGGGCAGAACTCAGGAAGCAGATATTACACCTTTATTTTCAATAACTTATAGCCAAAGTATGATCTTTATTTTTCCATTTAGCACATAGGCAGCAAGCTATAGTATGTGAGCAGCCCCCATGACTGTGACAATGAGAAGAAAATCACAGGCTTCCCAAGGCAGATGGTACATGAATATGCATGCACATATATATACATATGCATGTGCACATACATGTGCGCGCACACACCCACACACATGCACGCACATGTACACACACACACACACGAACACATGCACACACATGTGAGCGTGCGCACACACATGTGTGTGCACAAGCACGCACACACATGCACGGGCACACATGCACAAGCACATACACACTCATGGTCACACACGCACACACACACACACACACACACACGGCTTAGGGACATTGGAAAGACAGCAGATCTCGCAAAAGAGAGTTCAGGACAACAGAGGGGTTGAATGGTTTCTGAGTTTGGGTTTCTGTCTCTACCTCTTTCTATCTGTGCCCGAGACTCAGAAACTGGGGATTGCCCTGAAAATAGCCCAAAGATTTGTTTTATTGAAATAACTGACAACTTGCTACTGTTTGAGTGTGCCCCTTGGGAAAGGCCTGTGTTAGACCCTTGATCCTCAGTGCAACAGTGTTAAAATGTGGGGCCCAAAAGGGGTGCTCAGGCCAAGAGGGCTCAGGCCTCCTGAACAAAGGGCTTTTGCTGTAAATTCCTCACCATCTCTCATCTCTAACCTTATATCATGGAATAACACAGCAGAAAGATCCTCCCCATTTGCTGGTACTGTCAATTGAGCTCCCCAGGCTCTAGAACTAGAGGCAATAAATTTGTTTCCTTTATAAATTAGCCAGCAAACAGTATCTGCTATGGCAGCACAAGACAGGCTGAGGATGCCTGAGAAGCCACCACTAGCCTGACACCACAGTTCAGGTAACTCTGGAGCTAGGGGAAGGGCGGGCTGGTAAGCACAGCCTCGCATTTTCACTTAGAAAGAGTTGCCAATACCTCAAGAAGAGAAATTCTCTGACACAGCTGGAATGGAAAACATGGGCTGTGAATGTGATAGCTGTGATGATTTTCCTACGGCAGGGATCCAAAGAGGCTCAATTACTGAACCAAAAGAACCAAGAGAAGAGAATAGAGCCAGAATTCAGGTCTACCTGGCTCCAAGTCCATGTTATTCTAGCCTTTACCTTGGACCAGTCCCCAAACATCCATGCCTTTTGTTCATTTTGTTCCCTTTGCTGGATGATGATGCCTCACTCCAAAAGAGTGTGCTCCGTCAGAAAAATGTGGTGTTCTGCTTCCATAATGCGTCACACAGCATTATGACACTCATTGTAGACAGTCTGAGATCTGACCATGTGATCCCTGGCTGTACTAATAGTCTCAGTGCTTTATTATCCAGCACTTATTGAGCATTTACTAGATACTGTTACAAAGACCTGACATCTAAGTCCGCCCTGTAGCCAACAGCTATAGAAGATAACAGTAAAGATGGTGGTGGTTTGCTGAGCATAGACAGCCCAGTTAACTTGTCCAAGCTCTCCTAACTCCTACAGAACACACCCTTCTCAGACTCTCAAAGTCATGTCCTTAGCCTGTAGGTTCGAAGAAAGGTCAGGCCCCACTTTGCCCTGCTTTCTCTTCATGTATCATGGGAAATGACCTTACAAATCAGGCAATAATTGAATGAATAATAGAACAAACAGGACATCTCTATTTGCTCACTGCTGCGACCCTAGCTCCTGACCAGTCCTGGTATATTGTAAGATGTTAAAGAATTTGTTGATTGACTGAAAAAAAAAAGAAGAAGAAGAAGTAACACATTTTCATCCCTAAAGTCCTGACATACTGTGGTAGAAAGACAGAAAGGAAGCCATCTTGCTCAGGAAGGAGTCTCACTTCATGATTCTTTCTTGATGCACCACCACCAACCACCGCCTTTTACAAGGCTCTGCAGATGTCTGAGCTAACACTCCCTGTGGTGGGAACCCAGGAGCAGAGCCCAGGCTACTGTTATTTTCCACAATCAGAGACCTGGACTTAGAATGAGCCAAAATTCACACAAAGCAGACAGCGTTCTCATTAAGAGGATAATTTAAGACAACAATAATAATGAGTTGTTATTACATAATAGCAGCTGCTCAGGCCATTATCTGTGAACCCCAGGCCAAGCTGCCAGCTCCTGTGCAAGGCTCTTTGTGTTACCTGTGACAGAGAAAGATGAAGTGTGAATCCAGATGGAAAGGGGGGCCTGTTTGGCACTCATGGCACAACCCTTTCTGGTTTTGTTGGAGGTCTTGTCCCAGTGGAACCACACAGGCTCCCACTCACTTTTCCAAACCTGGTTTGAATCAACCACAGGGTCCCTGCATGCCTTTCCACCTGCCAGGTGCAATGCTAAAGTGGGCGCACCGGCAGGAAAGGGAAGGCTGGAGGAAAATAAGAGCTGGGGTAGGCAATTTGGGTTTATTTTGAAATCAAACAACAGAGGCCATGATGTTAAGTTAAATATCGGCTATAAAGGGCCTGGCCCAAGATCAAATGCTCTGGAGGTAAGAAATTCCCCCTTCCTTCTGCAAATTGCAGCAACACCAGCAGAGATGTTAGCTTTGGCAATGCTCCATCCCAGAATGCACTTGGTCTGCTGTTGAGCAAAGCCCCAAATTCCAGGCTGCCCCAGACAAGGCTAAGACAGTCAGCCAGGAAGCCAGGATGCCCACCAGGGCTTTGTCAGTCATTTCCAATGAGCATGTACTCCAGCTGGACCATGCCTAACTTTCTAGTTATGATATATTCTGAATATCACATCTGGTCCCAATGGTCATGTATTTAATATGCACATGTTTCACAGATATTGCACACCAAACTTTTCCAAACATCAGTGAAAAGTTAAGTGGAGCCAGGTAAGATGCTATTTGTCTATAAGTCCAACACTTAATAAGCTAAGGAAGAAAGATAACAAGTTAGAGGCCAGCCTGGGCTATATGATGAGACTCTAATCTCAAAATAAGAGACAGGAAGAGGAAAGGAAACGAAACACACCACCATGTACAACAAATACATGAAATAAAAAATGTAAGAGGGACTGGGAAAGGCAAGGCAGGGCAAAGGCAGGGACTGGGGAGACAACTCCATCAACAAAGTGTAAGGACCCGAGTTCAAGTCCCCATAAAAGCAAGTCATGACTGCATGTGTCTGTCAACCCAGACAGAAGTCCGAAGCCAGAGTAAACAGTGTATTTTAGGAATAGTGTCTGGAACAGGCTGCATGTTAGTTCCTGCCCCAAATTCTCTGTTAAAATCCTAACCCCCAAGGTAACAGCATGAAGAGGTGGAAACTTGTGGAGACTTGTGACTAAATCCAGTGACATTCTGTGAGCTCACAAAAGAATTCCATCTCCCTTCCATCAGGTGAAGACACAGCAGGCAGCTTCCAACTAGGAACCATTGCCCGGCACTAAATCTGCCAACACTTCATGTTGGGCTCCTCAGTCTTCAGACTGAAAACTGTAGTCTGCTATTTGCAAGCTTCTCGTGATGTGCTGTTCTGTTCCGGAAGTCTATCATCATCCCTCAGAAACAGACCTTAAGACAAAGATTTGAATGGAAGTCATTTATTTGATTATTGGTCCCGGGAACACTAAAAAGACTCAAGGAAATCAGACAAAGGAAGAAGGTCCCATGGGAAGGTTCTCTGTCCCTTAGCCCCCCTCTGTGGGAAATGGGAACTCCATCTCACCAGGAGTAGCAGAGAGTATGCCCAACAATACGCCCCTGCAGATGTCTATTTCCGTGAGCAGAGCCTTCGGCACGACTCAGAATAGACTAAAGGAGAGATACAGACAACATCTGCTGCAAACAGAATGAGGTGTGATACTGAATGAATGTCAACATGTTTTAAGTACTAAGTATAAGCCATAGGTTCAAGGTCAGTCTGGGCTACATAATTCGTTCAAAGCTATCCTAGGTGACAGTATATGACCCTGTCTCAAAAATCAAAGTAAACGAAAACGTAGGATATAGTCACCTAAGTCATGGGCAATATCCCCAGGAAAAACAAGTTATTCAAAGCCTTGCTCCTTTACCTGGGCAATGCAACACTCTCCGACCAGTCACCCTGCCCAGCCTGAACCTGTTCTAATTCTTTTATTTGAAAACAGCATCTCATGTTTCCCAGGTTAGCACTGAACTTGCCTCTTAGCAGCTTGGCCGTCGTGGAAGGGGTTTCTACTGTGAACTGTGTCACAGCACACAGTTTGGTGGCTTTAATCTGGGGATATGTGCATTCGTCATCTCCCCAACAGCATAATGGCCAAACCTATCACTCCCCAAAATACTCTTTATGCTCTTGGGATTTTTTTTAACCAGTACTGGAGACTGAACCTAGGGTCTCACAAGTGCAAGGAAAACACTCTACCACCAAACCACCGAAGCCCTTAGAATCATTTCTTCCCATACACAATCCTCTCCTCTCTGGGCTCATTTACAACTTCACTTTTTGTTTGTGACTTCAGTGGACCCTTAGGACTGCAAAGAACCAACTTTGTTTTCTTCGCTTTCTCTTTTAGTTTGTTGTTGTTATTGGGGCAGAGCTTCACTCTGTAGCCCTTGAATGGCCTAGAACTCATTATGTAAACCAGCCACAGACTCACAGAGATCCACCTGCTTCTGCCTCCTGAGTGCTGGGATTAAAGGCGTGGGCCACCATGCCCAACTACTCGAAAAAAAATATCTTTATCTTACAGGCTCCTTTAAGCATACGGTACTGCTTCCCATTAGAGCCTCACGGAAGAGCCCTCCTCCACAGCCCCCATCTTGCCTTCTGCATGTTGTCGTCAGATACTTCACTCCTACGTTCTGTAAACACCATGATCCACTGTGGTTGTGAGCAACAGCATGATCTAATTACATTAGCCTTGTTAAAACCCACCGTGGCTCTGTGTGCATTACAGCCTGGGGTACGTAAGGACATTGTTTAGGAGGCCAGAGCACAAGCAGTGTAGGCTCGTGGTCCAGGAGAGCAGGGACAGCTCTCAGAAAACATTTGTCAATGGGAGTCTGTTACTGGGTGTGGACAGTGATGGAGAGGAAGGTTTCTGACATGAGATGCTGGCCGATGGGAAAGCTATTTGCTCCCACCTGGTTCACTGGGGAGGAAGGCTTCGGTGGAACAAATCAGGAGCTCATACGGAGCATGGTGAATTTCATAAGCTTGCACCGTGCGTCAGTCTTAGTGGGAATCTACACAGAACAGCCAGGAAGAGCGTGGAGGGCGAGGGCTCAGTGCAGAGAACGCCAAACCCTCAGGTCTGATGGGAAAGGGCTGCATAGACCCCAAGGGGGGTGTGGCCTAGGAAGTAAGACACAGATGAGGCAGGGAGGGATCTGGAGCGGGAGGTAATAAGTTAAGGGAGATGAAGATGGAAGATCCCATCTTTGGAAATACTGGTGACTGGGAGGATCCATCTTGGTAGCAGAGAGGGGACCTGAGAGTAGAGGAAACGGCTAAGTGACTTGGGCCCTGGAGGCTATTTTATCCACCACCCCACAGCAGTGGGAAAGAGATAACGGACATGTGAAGTTGACTAAAGCCAGGAGGAGGGAGCAGGTGGATGGGGTGATTTTCTCAACAGAGACACAGTCCTCAGGACAGCACCACTAATGGTGGCATGTGCCTTTGACTTCAGCACACAAAACCCCGACTCAATAAATAACAACGCATTAAACCAGACAGAGATGTCAGCTCTTTACCTTCAAAGAGCTAAGGGACCTTGCCCCAACCTGGGGCTTCCTCATCTGTAAATGGGATTAATAACTGAACTTGTTCCCAAGCTTTTTTTATAATGAATGAAAGACTTCGGGTTAAAACAGTAGTAGTGGCCTACTTTTGAAAAGCTCTTATTCTGCCCTTACTACTGAGTTATTTCGGGCGAGTGATTCTCCAACCTTTTATTCCACCTCGATAAAAACAGAACGAGATGACACAATTCTAATGTGCTTTTTTTCTGGAATTGTTTTCTCAGTATACATTAGTCTCCATAATAAGGTCAAGCACGCTTATATTCAGTAAGTCATCATCATGCACTAGTAATGTTTTTAAGCACTTCATAGATTTGATCTCCTAGTACTCAATAAGGTGGGTTATTCTGCTTAGAATAACTCTCATTTTACACGTGGGAGGCTTTAAACATGATGGCGGGCCCAGGGAAGATGAAGAGGGAAATGTTAACCAAAATGAAGGGTGTATAAAAAAAATCCATATGGAAATTTACTATTTGGTAGGCGATGACAAGATTGGGACAGAGACAGAAAGAGAGAGAGGAAGGGGAGAGGAGGAGAGCTTGGAGGGGGAAATATGCTGCAGGGTTGGGCAGTGCTATTTCTACATCCCATGGGTATTAAGAATCTCAGTGTCAGATGTGGGGTACCTCCTTGTGAGCTGCAGGCGTGGGAGCCCTAAAGATTCACAGGACAATACAGGCTCTTACCATCCTTGGAAGTCGCCCAAGCCTTGTTACTGAAGACACCACACACCTTGGTTGCAATATACAGAAAGATCAAGCTAGAACTGAATGGAAGTCTCCTCCCTGTGGTAGCTTTCCCAGGGCCGGAAGGTACTGCTGGGGACAAACCCCCAACTATGAACCCTACAAGTTACAATTTCAAACCACAATACGTGCCCACTGGTACGAAGTGACATGTCGGTTAGGAGAACCATTAACTAGTCTCAGTTTGGACTTGGGGCCTGCTCTGTAAGACGAAATTCACTTGTAATATAAGCACAGTCAAATGGGCTTAGTGTCTTAAGCCCCGGGGGGGGGGGGGGTCATACTGCTGCTGTTTGGCTAAATTAAAGATACCAAGCTGCCATCCAAATATTCTGTTTATACCAATAGACAAATGCTATTCTCAGCATTAAGGAGGGGAGCTGCTCTTTGCAGAGATCCAAGGCAGCTCAAGGTCCTAGGAATAATGAGATAGCCCAGCACACAGTTAATCCCAGCACTCAAAACGCAGAGGCAGGGGGGTCTCTGGGAGTTCAAGTCCAGCCTGTCTACATTAGTGAGTTCCAGGACAGTGAGGGCTCTGTAGAGAGAGACTCCGTCTCAAAACAAACAAACAAACAAACACCAAACATTAAACAAAAAAAAACATAATAATAACAACAACAACAACAATAATAATACGTTAGTGCTCAGCCCTAAACAGGACATTTATGTCACCCCTTCAGGGCTCAGGGAGCATTAAGGTTGGAAAGTAGGGCTTCAAGGTAACTATCTTCTGGGCATGACTTAATCTTTCAATCCTTTTCTCACAGCTGCTGCAGCTAATCCTGCCGTGACTCTCAAAAGACTGGGCCTGTTAACTGTCAATCACAAAGTGAGGGAGGGGGGACTTGTAGGCCCCGACTCCTCCCTTCTCAGTGAACTACCGGTACTAGAAGGTTCTAAGGGGAAGGGTGGTGGGGTGGTTTGAATAATAATGGCCCCCACAGGGCCATAGATTTTAATACTTGGTCACCAGGGAGTTTCACTGTTAGGAAGTGTGGCCTTGTTGGAGGAAGTGTGTAATTGGAGGCTTCTCGTCCCGCCCGCCAGTTCCCCAATAACCACTCTAAGACTTAATATCAACGACAATTGCTTGGCTGATGGATCCTGCCTCCTACTGGCTAGCTCAACACAGAAATTAACCAATTTCTAATATTTTCTATTTTTTCATGAGGTTTGTGGCTTGTCACCTCACATCTTGCTTTCCCAGCGGGTGCATGGCTTCTCCCTGACTCTGCCTCCTTTCTTTCTCTGTCTCTGTTTGGATTTCCTGCCTGCCTATATTATGCCTGGCCATTGGTCAAAACAGCTTTATGCATCAACCAATAAAAGCAGCACATATTTGCAGCATGCAGGAGGATGTCCCACATCAGAAGTGTATCACTGCGGGCGGGCTTTGAGGTTTCAAATGCTCAAGCCAGGCCCAATCTCTCTCTCTCTCTCTCTCTCTCTCTCTCTCTCTCTCTCTCTCTCTCTCTCTCTCTCCCTCCCTCCCTCCCTCCCTCCCTCCCTCCCTCCCTCCCTCCCTGCTGCCTGCTGATCCAGATGTAGAACTCAGCACCCTGTCTGCCTATGTACTGCCATGCCTCCCCTAGACAATAATGAACTAAAACTCTGAGCCCCAAATAAATGTTTTATAAGATTCTCCATGGGCACGGTGTCCCTTCACAGCAACAGAAGCCCTCACTAAGACAGGAGGCCACGTCTTCAGTTGCATACCGACTGTGGAACCCTCTAGGCTTCACTATAGCCATAGACCACCCTGGTTATAAACCCTCAGAGGGTTACAACCCTCAGAGGGTTATAAAATAAAAAAGACATGAAAGTAGGAAAGGGTAAGTAGTAGGGAAAGGCATAGGAAGGGAGAAGAGGGGGAGGGGCAACAGTAATCAGAAACAGATTTGATGGGAGATGTCATTCTGTAAATTTGTGTCTCTTGTTGGTTAATGAATAAAGCACTGTTGGCCAATAGAAAGGCAAAATAGGCGGGACTAGGAGACAAGGAGGATTCTGGGAGATGTAGTAGGAGAGTCAAGATGTAGAGACTTTAGGGAAGAAGGTCTGGACCCTCTCTCTGGTAAGATAAGACCACATGGAAACACTTAGACTAATAGAAATAGGTTAATATCTAAGACAAAGCTAGCCAATAAGAAACTCTAGTAACAGGCCAACAGCTGTGTGTTATTTGGGGCTGACCCAGCTGTGGGACCAGGCTGGTGGGAAAACTGCTCGTAACACAGATTATGTATGTGTATGAAATTGTTGAAGAACAAATGTAATGAGTGTTTCCCAAGCACAGCCAAGCATAGCCTGTGGCTGTCTGGGCTGAGCCTGGAGGAGCTTAGTTGCTGATTTCACTTTGCATCTCTGCCAAGAGACACCCTGAAGCCACACAGGGACTTTCCATCTCCAAAGGAAACCAGCCCTACCGTCACAACTGTGGAGATGGGGAACCACCAGTGGGTGGAGTCTGCGTCTTTAATGGTGCCTTTGGGATCACGAGTCCACCCCAAGAAAAGCCAGGAGGTCACACTCATGCTGGACACTCAACAACTTGGGGCGCCTTGATAAGCCTCCTAACTCTGCCTGTTTAAGGCTTTCTCCCCATGCTGGGCTCACTTAAAAATGTTTGAGCTCCCACAAGTAAATTTCCCAGCATGCCCACCTTAGTGCCTGGCTTTGCTTCGTGTTTCCTTGCAATTCTTGACTGATTCCCATGTGTTCTCTCTGTTCAGGATTTCTGAATGCCCCACTAGAAAAGATGAAGAGGAAAAGTGTGGTATCTTACAAGTTACAAAGCCTTCCCAACAATATGTCAGCCCCTGGCCCCACCCTGTCACTCCTCTACACTGCTCTCTCTTGAAGACACATGGAAACAGACACTAGGACGTGTTTGATTTTTAGGAGTCCTGCCTAATGTCTAATCCGGCTTCCGTGGGGTCTGCAGGCTGTGTCTCTTTGCAGCTTTCTCCTGTATTCCGTTTTCCTCTGGAGAATGGAACAAGGTACACAATGTGGAAGAAAGCACACAGAACCCAGGTTGGGCTGAGAGTTGACCTTCCTGTGCCTGAGCTCTTAGCTAAGACACCCCTGACTTGGGAGAAGAAACCACACAGTACAAGAAGAAAACCCAAAGATCTTTGATGTGCAATGCTGTGACATCATGGGCCTTAACAGAGTCCCACAAAGCTCACAGCTCCCATTTCTCAGAGTAACAATTCCCATGTATTCATCTCAGAAACCTCGGGGATCAAACGGACCCAAGTGCCATCAGAAGCAGAGACCTAAATGGGTTAAGAAGTCATCTGAGTGAGGACCGTGAGACTCTAGGGCCTCGAGTGTGCACATTCAAGACTCCAAACTACATCTTGCTGACCTACGGCAGACAGGTCATTTTGTAAGCTTTGAATTCCCAGTTCCCTGCTTCACGGTCTATTGCTCAGCACTATTTATTGAGTATTTTATTATGTCCTAAGCAAAGAGATTTAGTAACTACTTCAAACCTTATATCAACGCCATGAAGTCAGTGAGTGCTATGGGCTTCACCTCCGTTTGTGATTGGGAAGACTGAGGCACAGAATATGAGAAGCTTTCCTACTGGCAGACAAACAGAACAGGTAGGGACATGGCTGGAGTTTGAACTCAGAACCTAATTTCTTAACTACCCATGTGGGCTACATGCAGGCTATATTCTGGGAATATTAGAAAACAGACTTTGCTAGTTTGTAGAGAGGGAGGAGTGATGAGCAAAGGGGTCAAGACCATGCTGAGAAAACTCACAGATACAGCTGACTGAACAAGGGGGAGCTCATGGACCCTAGTCTGACAGCTGGGAAACCAGCATAAGACTGAACCAGGCCTTCTGACTGTGGATGTTACTTAGGAGGCCTGGGCAGTCTATGCGGCCTCTGGCAGTGGTACCAGTATTTATCCCTAGTGCACCAGTGGGTTTGGGGAGCCCATTCCCTATAGAGGTATACTCTCTCCGCCTAGATACACAGGGGAGAGCATAGGTCTTGCCCCAAATGATGTGACAGAACTTTGAAGATCCCCTGTGGGAGTGGGGGGGGGGACGGGAAGTTGGTGGGGGAAATACATGGGAGGATAGGAGGGGGATTGGCATGTAAAATAAGATTGTTTTTAATTTAAATAAAAATTAATTTAAAAAAAAAGAAATAGGATTTTGTCAGAGACAACCCATTCCTTAAGATGATCAACCCAGCTGTATAAGGTAATATATGTGTCCCACAGGCTGCAACATTTAACACAGATTCACAGTTAGGGGAGGTCAGTGTTGACTAAGTGCCCCACTTGACTGGCTGATCTGAGAGTCACTGCCTGCCCTTCAGGACTTGGTGGATGTGGGAGGAAGAACCGTGCGGTCACTGATGACAGAGCTGAAACCAAGATACTGTTCATGTAATCCTGATCGTAGACACCAGATGGCGCCACAGTCTCCCCTGATGCTGAGCACATGCTCCCCTATGAAATAAATTCAAGAGCTTGAACGGTACACACTTTTTACTGGTGCATCAGTATCCCAAGTTAAACATACTTCATCTCAGCCAACAACCCCTACTGCACCAAATAAGTGAGAAGATGTCTGTTGACTACTGTGAATCGATCTCTGGTGGGAACAAGGTCTTGGGTCACACAAAAGCCATTAAGCCCTCCCCTGCCATCCACCCCTCCTCCCTAGACCTCCACCTTCCTCCCTAGACCTTAAACATCCTTTCTAGCCCTCCACCAGCCTCCCCAGACTCCCACCATCCTCCCCAGACTCCCACCGTCCTCCCCAGACTCCCACCGTCCTCCCCAGACCCCCACTGTTCTCCACAGACCTCTTCCTTCCTCCCCAGACCTCTACCTTCCTCCCCAGCCTCCCACCATCCTCCTCAGACCCCTAACTTCCTCCCCAGACCCCTGCCTTCCTCCCCAGACCCCTGCCTTCCTCCCCAGACCCCTGCCTTCCTCTCCAGACCATCACCTTCCTCCCCAGACCCCTGCCTTCCTCCCCAGCTCTCCTACTCTCAGGAAGCTCCAGAAGAATCAGAGCAGAAGACAAAGTCAAGGAGAGTTGGAGCTGAGAGAGCTATAATGTGGATATAATTTTCTCTCTCTTTACTTTGCAGAGAGGAAACTGGTGGAGGCCCAGAAAAGGCACTGAATTGCCCAGGGCAGCACAGCCTGGCAGACCAGCACCTGTATCCCATTCCCTCCATGCAGTTCTTATAATTCCACTTGGGAACTCCCCTCCCCTTGAGAGCCAAGCAAGCAAATGAGAGGTGGGGTAAGTTCTGATTGTCGGTGTTCCTACGGCTGACTCGCGTGTCCTAACACAGAGGAAGCCGCACCCGTGTGCAATGTGAACTTCCACAGAGCATCACGTAAGACGAAGAGCACAGGTGGCCATGCTTTCGCCACAGGCCCGTTGCCCAACAGGTCTTGCTCAAAGGTATCAGGAACCAACATGCTTGCCTTGCACTGCCCCAAGGAAGGGCCACACCTTTCCCACCAAGGACAGCTGCTCTCAGGCTCTGTGTGCTCCCAGGCATTTCCTATCTTTGCTTAAGCTGGGTTGGAACCAAAACATGTGATCAGGGCGCAGGGCTAAGCCACATCTCCTGAAGAGGTTGGTTGGTAGCTTGGGTGAACAACTTCCTTTGTCTAAGGCTGTCCCCACCCCATCCTGGGGGCAAAAGGGGGTCACGTCAGAGCCTCTTTAATCTTAACTGAGAAAGGCCTGTTTGTTGCTCAGTCTGTACCTATCACAATTATTGGAAGTGATCCCAGCACCGCATGGGACTGGTGTAAGTAGGTCATCATAGGTCCTCTGATCTACATACTGTAAATACTAAAATTATAGTGTTTCTCTATTTGTTTCTTCCCCTTTAAAAAAACATTAAGTACAGGACCAATTACATCTGTAATCCTAGTATTAGTCTGAAGCACGATTACTGTTAGTTCAAGACCAGCCTGAGGCTACATGGTCAGATCCCACACTCCCCCACCCCAACACACACACACACAAACCCTTTGATTGAGGACTTTTCCTCACATACTAAAAGGATCATGGGTATAAGTACGGGCTAGAGACTCAGCTGTTAGGAGCACTTGCCGCTCTTGAAGGGAACCTGAGTTCAGTTCCCGGCACTCACACTGGACTGCTCACAACCACCCATAACTCCAACTCCAGGGAATCTGACACCCTCTGGCCTCTGAAGGCACCATTTTTCAAGACAAGGTTTCTCTGTGTAACAGCCCTAGCTGCCCTGCGACAGCTTTGTAGACCAGGTTTGCCTTGAACTCACGGAGATCTGCCTACCTCTGCCTAAAGTTGCACCATCACTGCCAGGCTGGAAGCCTTACATCTTGATATTACTCCTAGGACCATGCATGGTGACTTGTCTACAGATAGAGAGATGAAAGACAGGCCTACCAGAATTGGACAGTGCCACTCACTCAGCAGGAGCACAGCCCTGTGAGCCGTCCTAACACAGAGGGAAGAACTTCTACCTAGAAGCTTGGCGTGTGCAACCCTAGGCGGAGCATTCAAGTCAGGTTCAGGGTTGAGAGCCTGGCTGGGAAAAAGGAGGAAGGTGCAATGGTGCTTAAGGTGTCAAAATAAAGGTGCAAATCTCAGAAGAGCAGACTGATGGCCAGAGACAGCGACAGGGAAACTTTCTACGCCATACTGGAGTCTAGTCATGCATGCAGCCAAAAAGGCAGGCATGCAAAGGTTTAGTGGGGAAGGGACAGACCAGACTTAAACTTGAGAAAGGCTGTGCTCGTCCTCTCTGGTGGTGTCCCCAAACAATGACAAGCTGAAGGCAGGAACGTGTCCCTGTAGTACATGCCACACATCTTCATTTCTGTCCAGCCATTTCCTTATTTAGCTCCTGTCTCCCCACTGGACCAGGACCACAGTGAAGGCAGGAACCCAACAGTCTCACTGTCTTCCAAACGTCCCATCCATGTCCAGAGTGGTGTTCCCTGAGTATCATGAGTCAAAAATCTTGATCAACAAAAAGCTAAGTGGGGGTCAGCTGCTTCTGGAGTTTATGCTCCTGGTTAAGGGGGTAAAGGGGAGGCTGGGAAAGGAGGGCGGTGGTGTATTGGGGCTTCAACCCTAAGGATGTGGAGATGGAGGCTGTCCTAGTTAGGGTCATCATGGCTGTGATGAAACACCATGACCAAAAGCAAGTTGGAGAGGAAAGGGTTTATTTGGCTCATACCTCGGTGTTGCTGTTCATCACTGAATGAAGTCAGGACGGGAAGTCAAACAGGGTAGGAAGCTGGAGGCAGGAGCTGATGCAGAGGCTATGAAGGATGCTTCTTACTGGCTTTCTCCTCATGGCTTACTCAGCCTGCTTTCTTTTAGAACCCAGGACCACCAGCCCAGGGATGGCACCATCCACAGTGGGCTGGGTCCTCTCCATCAGTCAATTAAGACAATGCCTACAGCTGGATCTTATGGAGGCATTTTCTAAGTTGAGGCTCCCTCCTCTCTAATGATGCTAGCTTGTGTCAACACAGGAAGGGAATAGGTGGGAAGCAGGTAGCTTTGGCTAGGTGATGCGGGGATCGCTGGTTCCCCATTTACAGGCTGGGGATGAGAACTTGGGTCTGAAACCAAGTGAGGTGGATGGAGAGTCATTTTAGTATTATTAGAAAGCCAGATCAGTATCTTAGATGTCTGGGCTGGCAAAGAGATTTGGGAAGTAATACTATGCAGAAAGCAAATGGCACAAATGTGTGTATGTGTGTGTATGTATGTATATATGTATGTATGTATGTATAAAGTCTAGGGGCTGGAGAGATGGCTCAGCACTCAAGAACACATGATGCTCCTGCAGATGCAGAGGACCCAGGTTCCACTTCCAGTACCCACATGGCCGCTCACAACCATCCATAACTCCAGATCCAGCATATCCAAAGCCCTCTTTTGACTTCCATTGGCTCCAGGCACTCTTGTGATGCATATAAATAAATTCAGGCAAAACATTCATACACATATAATAAAAATATAAATAAATCATTAACAGGAAAGTCTAGGAAATGACTTCACACCATTGTTGCCTTTGTGTTGAGCATAAAAAGATGCTTAGTATATTTACTTATCAACATCCTTGTGGAAAAACACTGAGTTGGGGCTTATTAACTATAAGCTTTATATCTTTTAGCCTATAGCCACCTCCTTTCATACCCATTCCCTGCAAGTGGTTAAAAGGCCTAGTGATGGGGAATGTTCTTCTGTGTATATGTGTTTCTTATTGGTTAATGAATAAAACACTGATTGGCCAGACAGGAAGTGACGTAGCTGAGCAGGGACAAACAGGAAATTGCTCTTTTCTCTGCATAGATGCTGAGCAGTCATGATGTAGCAGGCAAAGGAGTTGCAGGTCCAGCATTTGCCCAGTAAGGTATGACCATGTGGAAACACATAGATTAGTAGTTATGGGTTAATAATTAAGACAGAGCTAGTCAATAAGAAACCTTAGCCATCGGCCAACAGCTTTATAAATAATATAGTGTCTGTGTGCTTATTTAGGACTCCAGCATGGCAGGACCCTGCCGGGCCAGAAAACATCCACATTACAGCCTAGCACCATGCAAGTTTAGTTTTGCCCTCTGGTTTGAAATTTGGGAATCATCTAGTCCAGTGCTTCTCAAACTGATCCCCAGGCCATCAGTAGACCAGATAGAGGCATGTTAGAAATGGAGATCTGTGATCCCACCCCTCTCCACCCCATCCCATCACACACAGACCTACAAGACTAGAATCTCAGAAAGAGGGGCCCAGCAACCAGAGTATGACTCTGTGTGTGTGCGTGTGTGCACACACACACACATGTGGGCACATGTATGAACAGGTGCATATGCACACATGCCTCTAAGAGGCTAGAAGTTGATGCCAGGTGTCCGTCTCAATTCCTCTCACCTGATTTTTTTGACAGGATCTGGCTGGCCAGTGAGTCTTAGGGATCCTCCTAACTCTACCTCCCCAGTACTGGGGTTACAGGCACAGGCTGCCATGCCCAGCTCTTTTATTTTTTAATATATTTTTTATTTTACATATTTACCACAGTTTACCCTCCTCCCATCCACTCCACTTCTCTCTCCATTCAGGCCTCCCATGGGAGTCAACAAAACATGGTTGAGGCAGGACCAAGCTCCTCCTCCTGTATCAAGGTTGGGCAAGGCAACCCATCGTGGAGAATGGGTTCCCAAAAGCCAGCTCAAGCACCAGGGACAGGTCCTGATCCCACTGCTAGGATCCCCTCCAAGAGACCAACTGTCACACACATGAAGAGGGCCTAGGTTGCTTCCAAGTGCTCCCTAAGTTCAGAGTACATGAGCTCCCGTAAACTCAGGTCAGCTGTCTCTGTGGGCTCCTCCATCATGACCTTGATACCCTGGCTGGTATAATCCCTCTTCCCTCTCTTCAACAGGACTGTCAGAGCTCAGCCCAGTGCTTGCTGTGGATCTCTGCATCCACTTCCATCAGTTACTGGATGAAGGCTCTCTGATGACAATTAAGGTAGTCACCAATCTGATTATAGGAGAAGGCCAGCTCAAGCACCCTCTCCACCATTGCTAGGAGTCTTAGCTGATGTCATCTTTGTGGATTCCCGGGAGTTTCCCTATGCCCAGCTTTTTCATATAGGTGTTGGGGATCCAAATCCAGGTTCTCAAACATGGGCAAGCAACTTACTGACCGAGCTATCTCTCCATCCATGTAACGTGTGTGTTAGCATGGTTTCCTGGTGACACTGAGCCATTCCTCCAGCTGTGCAATGTGTGTTAGCATGGTTTCCTGGCGATGCCAATTCATCTTAGAATGTGAGAGCCAGTGCTGAGCTGTATTATCTTCTGCTGATGAGGAAAATGGAACCTAGAGAAAATAAACATGGACTTGCCTGGCATCACTGTCAGGTACAAAATCCAGACATCTGAAGAAGATACCAGGTAGCGAGGACAAACCGAGGCACCCCTGGAGGCTGATGTGAGGTTTTAGGGGAAAAAAAAAACCACCATGAAGTCTGCAAAACTCCCTCAAGACATCCGTCTCCTAGGTTGCCACTCCAGAATGGTGGAGACCTCATGGGAAGTCGCCAGGGACAGCTCATTGTCTGTCTCAAGGGGCTTTACCCATGCAGTACTCCTATGTGAGTTACAACCCAATCTGGAAACAGAGATCAAATTAGCAATCCGATGAGGGAAATTTTATACAAATTGTTCCCTGAAAGATGTCTGCAGACTGAGTCTACACTGCTTGTGACCCCAGCTGGTGTTTCCGGGTCCCCCGATATTAGCATGGGCCCATCACCTTTCCTGATCAGTTTTCCCTTAGAGCCTTTCCAGTCATCAGGGATGGCCATTACCTTATAGTCCTGCCCCGCCTCTCCCTCGCCCCCACCCCAGCCCATGCATTTAGCACACACTGTGACTTGGCTCTGGGACCTCACCGCAACAACTCTCCTCCAGACCCTGTAGCTTAAGATTCAGATTCACATAAGCCTCCAGGCAGGACTTGGTTCCAGGCAGAATCCTGCAGGCTCAGCTCCACTGCACTGTGCCCCTAACGGCAGGGCAGAAGAAAGGCAAGGCAAAAGCAGTCCTGAGCAATACCCAGTGCGGCTCCCTCTCTTCCAGGGATGAGAACTGCTCTCAATTTCTCTACTCTCTTGGCCACTCCAAACCTAGCATCTCTCTCCTGCCAACTTGTAGCCCTGCACACCTGTCAACACTGAACTTCACATAAGGACCTCCTTACACAGTTATCTGTTTAAATCACACATATACATGCATGCCCATGTTTGTTACTTCTCCAGTCCCCACCGGCTTGGACTGATGCCCCTCCTCTCTCGGTCCCCAAAGTGTTGGGATTTACGGTTGTGTGCCACCATGCCCAACTTATTTCAATCTTCTTGTTTCTGGTTAGGTTGCATGTGTGTGGGCTCTGGAGTTCTATGTGCCAGATACCAAACTAAGCTGACCCTGTCTACCTGTCACCTTATTCAACCTTCACAACCCACCATCAGCATCTCCGTCACCGTCTGCAGATGGACAGTACCCTCACCAGCATAATGACAGTCCCACCTACATTTCACCGCAGTCTCTACTAATGCTGGACCTGCAGTTTAACCCACATCTTCAGCATCCCCTAGCTACTCATATTCAAATGGAATAACCTGACATTTCATGAGGAGTCCCACCTCTCTTCTAAGCAGTACAATCTCGGCAGAACTGGTCACTACACCTCTGCCACCACCCTTGTTTCTAGCTGTGATCCCTACAGTTCTTCATGACACCAGTCTACATAATTGTGTCAGCTAGGCTATAGGACCCAGGATCATGACCATATCCCAGGGCTTTAAGCCACTGATGTTTAGCAACATATCTGTGGGCCCAATAAATGTTCAACGGATGAATGAATGAATGACCGGCCAGCTAGAAAAGATAGTATAAACCACACATGCACCCATATCCTGACTCCCTCTAGTCCACGAGTTGGAGAGACTGGTCTGCTTTCTTGGGCTCTGAAGCAGCCAGTGGAGATCTAATGGTAGAGGACGACACAGTAAGAGCAGAAGACGGGTTCAAACCTCATCTCATGACTTCTAACGCATGCTCCTCAGCCTGCTGCCCATGGTACTCACAGTGTTCCACTCATGCCTGCACACCAGTTCAGAATCCATTTTATTAGGTGGTGGGCAGAAACCCTGGATGCATAGGAAATGTCCAGGTGTGCTTCCAAGACAGTGGCTCACCCTGACTACATGCTACAACCAGCTAGGGAGTCATTCAAAGACCAGGGTCAGTCTCTTAGGACCTCAGCCACATTCCAGGGGAAGAGCCTAACAGGTGTCATGTGAAGATCATAAGCAATGGCGAGAAACTAACTCGCTAAGAGAGAAACCAAGGTACAGCCCTGGAGCTTGAGACTCGGCATCCATACACGCGCTATAACACACAGTGTACGTTTTTAAAAAGTTTTAAAATGGAAAACCCATCCATTTTTTTAACCCTGAAACTTCATGCTGATGAAATGCACCATCATTACTAAATTCTCAGTCACAATCCATCACCTCTGAAAAAGTCTTAACAAAGCTCGTGTTTATTAAGAATTAAAAATACTGTAAATAAGCCATACAGTTCATTTCACAGTAAACTAACAAACCTTGTTTTTGTTTTCAGCTTTTCCTTTTTAAAATTTTTTTTCTTTTCTTTTTTTTTGGGGGGGGGGGATGGGAAGGGCAGGCAGCCATTAAAGACAACACAACTCAAAGGGGAAGAGTACAGGAAGAACAATTACAGAAACGCCACACGCATGATCCTCACTGACAGACGGGGCCAGGTGACAGGAGGCCTCTGCAGGAATACTGTGATAAAGTAAAAAAATCTGGCCACCGTCTCCCAGGGAGATGCCCAAGTCATCTGTGGAAAGTACAGCTCTCACATCTCAACACCAAGGTCTCCTAGACTTACTTGGTGACCCCCTCCTAGTGTGTCGATACAGGTGGCTCACCAGGAACAGAAGGGCAAGGGCCTTGGGGTGCTGTCTTCCCATTCAGAACCTTCTGAGTTTGCATAGTTACCTTTGATATCACTGCCTGGAACAGAAAGGGACCCTCAAGCAGAGCCTGAGAGCTTTCTCCTCCCGCTCAGAGCTCTTGTCTATGAGCTTTTACCAGTTCTAAGTGGAAGACAAGTAAGACACATAGAAACTCTGGCCACGAGTATAAAAGAAAGTAAAATTAATTTTCCTTAAAGACAATTAAAAAGAAAAGCCCCCTCCCCCCCCCCCGGTTTTTGTTGTTTTTACTATGAATCTGCTCCCTATTAACCCCCAGGTAAAGCTACTGCGCTTCTCCTAACAGCAGACACATCCTTTCTAAAAGCCACCTTTTCTGCACAGGGCTGGGCCTTCGGGAAGCCAAACCAAAAGCAGAAACAAGATGGTGCGTGGTAACAACTGCAATAAATTAACCGGGCCCAGAACACAGCTGCTTTCCAGTGGGGGGAAGGGAGCAAGAAGCTGGCGCGAGAGCACCTGGGAGGAAACGATGGATTTTTTGTTTTGTTTTTTGTTTTTGGTCGTAAGAAACTGGACTATAAATCTGTGCCCTGCACAAGCAGTTCATTTATATTTTCTCATGAATCTTTTCAACTTTCACAAACAACCTGTCAACGTCGTTCCTCAGATCATCCAGCAAGCCCTTGGCTGACTCCAGATTGTTCTCGTTCGCCTCGATTTTGACGGAGTAGGCAACCAAACTGTCCACGGCAGTCCTGAGCATTTTCAAGTCTGACTCCACTTGACTCACCGAGGACTTCAGGTTGTCCAGGGAGGAGAGCCTGTCCACCAAGTCCTGAGGAGGCGTGGCCTGGGCGTGGTCCTGGCTAAGCAGTGAGTGCACCCTTTCTTGCAGAGACTGCACAGTGCTGGGGAGCTGGTCCATGCTCTGCCGCAGCTCCTTCACGTCGCTGGCCAGCGTCAGCTGGTCCTCGCCCAGGCTCCTCACTGTGCTGGCCAGCTCCGAGGAGGACCCCAGGCTTTCCAGGTGATCCTGCAGCGCGGCCAGGCGTTGCTCGTACTCCTGGCTCTTGGACAGGAGCGATTCCAGGCTCTCCGTGTGGCGCGCAGAAGCCACCTGCATGGAGTAGACTCCGTCCTCTACGTACTGGAGCCTGGCACCAAGGCCCTCAATCTGCCTCTGGAGTTCATCGAAGGGTCTGGAGTCTTTGAAGGCAACGGCCTCCTCTGGCCCACGGGCCTCAGCCTTCAGCTGCTGCAGCTCCTCCTCCAGTCTCCTGATGTCCCCTGGGAGGCGAGAGGAGAATTCCTCGGAGCGCAGAAGCTTCTCTGTGAGGGCCTCCAAAGCCAGGCGCTCAGAGTCCGCCGCCTGCTTGAATGCCTGCTGCTCCTGCTTGAGGCTCACCAGCTCCCGGACCTCAGTGTAGACATCGGACTCCATGGTCTGGAGGGAACTCTGCAGGGCCTCGATGTCCCTCTCCCTGGACTTCACAGAGGCCTGCACCTCCTTCAGGGCTTTCTCCAGAGCTTTCAGGTCCTGGCTGCGATCGCCCTTGGACTCCTCCAGGGAGGCAACCTTTACCTTGACATCATTTATTTCCTTCTGGCTCCTCTTCTGTACGTCGGTGAAGATGGCGATGTTGTCGTTGATGGACTTGGTGAGCTCGGTCAGGCGCTCCTCGACCGTGTTCTCCAAGGATGTGAAGTCCCGCTCTCGGGCATCCTTCACCACATGGATCCCATCCGACAGGTCTTTGAGGATCTCGTTCTGCAACTTCTGCAGAACTTCACTGATGCGGTTGATCTCGCTCTCCCCTTGCTTCACAGCTTTCTCTGTGAGGTCCTGTTTATGCTGAGAGCTTCTCAGGATGGACTCGAACGTCCCAAATGTGGCCTGCAGGGACTGTACCTGCAAGCAAAACCCAGATGTCACCACAGAGAACAGACCAGGCGTCAGTATATACTACCGCTGCTTTCTGCACTCTGCTGCACCCTCCCATCAGCACCCTCCTTCCAAGGACAGTTAGGTGGTGATTGCTGTGATAACGAGTTGGCTCATTACCCAACCTGACCAGTCAACATGGTCCACCTGCCTCCCCTCTCTCAACCCCTTCCTTTCAGCCAATGGGACGAGCCAGGGATGGATAAACAGCAGGCAGGCTAACAAGGCAGGAAACACCTTTACCCACTGGATGAGGGAGGCCTAGGGCTGCTCAGACCAGCAGATGGCCAATATCCATCCATCAATCAAGACAAGGCCATTCTGAAGCTGTAACTCAATCCCGAATACAGCCACACCTGTGAGTCTACTCTTGAACTTTCTAGTTTGGGCCAATCAGAGCATTTTCATTCTCATGCTCGCGCTCTCTCTCTCTCTCTCTCTCTCTCTCTCTCTCTCTCTCTTCTCTTCTCTCCCTCTCTTCTCTCTCCTCCCTCTCTGTTCTCTCTCTCCCCTTTTCTCTTTCTCCCCCTCTCTCCTCCCTCTCTTCTCTCTCTCTTGAATTTTCGTAGGAAAGAACGGAGGCACATGGAGACTCTAGACACAAACAAAGAGACCAAGTCCAGGTCACCTCCTGTCACGTTCAGCTGTGTGTCTCTGGAAAGTCACTGTCCTCCCCGGACTTCAGTGTCCTCATTTAAAAATACAAGCAGTAGACCCGAAGATTCCTTAGGACACTGTGGCTTTTGTGAGCACATTGACACTTTCTCTGCGGCACACTCATTCTACACAAACTCTGTTCTGAACCTCCAAACGAGCTGGTCAGAAAGCTAGTTCTTACCATGATGTGACACCTGTGACATTTGGTGAGGGAAAAAAAATTAAGGAAAGAATAATAAGGCCAGGAGTGTGGCCTTGGTCCTGTAGGTCCAACTCCCCATTTCTGGAACACATAAGAGACTAGCTATGATGCCATGAGGTTGTTACCAGCTAAATCTAGTGTGGCCAGTTCTGTAGGATAAATGATGTCACTAACAGCCAACAATTAAATGTATTTTTTTTAAAAGGGAGGAAGACAGATGTTCTAGATTAAACTAAATGTAAGAGTTTTCAGGGGCTGGAGAGATGGCTCAGTGGTTAAGACCACTGGCTGCTCTTCCAGAGAACCTGGGTTCAATTCCAAGCACCCACATGGCAGCTCACAATATCTGTAACTCAAGTTCCACAGGATCTGATGTCCTCCTCTGGCTTCCTCAGGACCAAGCATGCACACATACATACAAGCAGACACAACACCCAAACACACAAAATAAAAACAAATCTCAAGGGGGAGGTTCTCTCAATTTAAAAACAGTACAAGAGTGTGAAATATGTATATATATATATATGTGTGTGTGTGTGTGTATACATATGTATATATATGCACACATGCATGCGTGTATATGTGTATGCATATATATTTATATATGTGTGTGTATACACACACATGGACTGGCACTTGGACTGGGCATATAGCTTGGCTGGTAGACTGTTCACAAGATCCTAGATTCAAGCCCAAGCACTTAATAAATTGGATCTGGTGGCATATGCCTATAATCTTGGCACCCAGGAGGTAGAAGTAGAAAGATCAGAAGTTCAAGGTCATCCTAGGCTACACTGAATCTGAGGCTAGCCTGCACTACATGAAACCCTAAAGTGACAAAAATAAATAAATAGAACATCGCAAGCTCTGGAGCCAGACCAGAGAGGCAAATCTTAGGTTAACGCTGTGCTGCTGTTGGATCTGGAAGTTACACAGTCTGTGTCTTGGTTTCCTCAACTAAAGGGTGGGGGTGGGGGTGGGGAACAAAAATAGTACCTGACTCACAGGACTGTCACGGTGAGAGCTAAATGAGTCAAACATATCAAGTGCTTAGTTGTGCCTAACTCATGGATGCTCAACTCACAGCAGCCACTGCCTTCATCATTTAGCTTTATCCTAAATTCATCACAAGCTCAGGAAGTCCTAGCAGCACCTCAGCAACACAGACAGGATACCCTAGGCGCAGAGTGTGCCCACCATGCTCTAGGAAACCAAAATCATATTCACTTCCCAAGCCCCAGGTTGTTGGTGAATGGGGGGGTCTCCTGAGTCTCTTCTATCTCCATCCATCTGTGATTTTTTTTTAAAATGTAGATTAGAATGGGGTTCTCAGGGGTTCCAGAAAGTAGACAATTTCCCTTCCCAGCCAAATCCAATCTGAGGCATAAAGACTACTGTGAGAAGGGACCGGAGAGAGGTGACCTCTAAAACTAGGTTAGTAAATCACAATCCCTTCCTGTTCTAAGCATAGCACTTAAAATAGAAGCGATAGTGGGTGAGCCCAGGACCTGCAACATGGCAGGCTACCTTCAGTGTTTTCTCAATGGACTAGAGAATGCAGGAATTCAGAGCAATGCATGATAAGGCTTGCGTGGGCGGGCCTACTTCCTATTCAACCCTAGGTTGGCTCTTTACAAATGGCTAGGAAGCGATTTAGATCAGAAACTATTACCAACCTCCAAAGGAACCCAGTGTCTCCCATACTGAGGACACTGTAGAATGTTCATCTCTATGCACAGTAAGTTCATAACAATTATTATTCATTAGATGTCTGTTCTTCTGGAATGTGTGGGATATCCACCGTGCAGTAGGTAATGGGCAAAATGCCAGAGACAAAATAATGGCTAGAACTCTTCCCTTCCTTCAGGGAGTGTTGCTGGAGTAAGGATAGACAGGCTAGCTACTAAGGGCTGATAGTCAATGGGACACTTACTATACACCAGTAACTATAGAATGTAAGGGGTGGAGCCAAGCATCAGAATCCCAAAACAGCTGATCTCAGGACCTGAACTATTTCAAAGGATGCTAGAGGCCTGTCACCACCAAAAGCAGGCCCTGGCTCCTCTTCACAGAGCCAAGATGAGAAACAAGAAAACACAGAGACTCACTCCCTATGAATTCGGTCCTCTCTCAAGTGGCCCCTACCAGCCTGAGCCACTCTAGCTACTGCTTTATGAAGTCTTGGGGTGGACCAGGGCTTATCCAGAGGCTGTAGCTGAATCGCTCACATGTGCTGAGACCCTGAACTTCTTGTGGCCCAATGGTATAGCCATCTACATATTGAAGCGTATAATATGCATGAGACATTAAATAGCAGCTATTTTAATGACACCATTAACTCTTTCCAAAGGTGGTCATTACTTCAACAGCTCTGGAGCCCTGAGAATTCCTGAAAGCTTGTGTACCGGGGTGTGTGAATATGCTGGATGGTGTGTACATACTTGTGAGGGCCAGAAGTTGACATTACTCTCATTATTATTATTATTATTATTATTATTATTATTATTATTGACACAAGGGCTCTTACAGGAGTGGAAGCCCACTGATTTGGCTGGACTGGCTCCAGAGATATCTTCCTGTCTATGCCTCCCCAACACTGGGATTTTAAGTGCAGACTACCAGGCCCAGCTTTTTACACGGGTCCTAGAAATCTAAACTCAAGTCCTAATGCTCTCGTGGCAAACACTTTACTGACTGGCCATCCTTGTCTTCCCTCCCCCAGTTCTTACAATGAGAAACTGAGGCCCAAAGAGGAAAGGGATTTGCATACAGCTGCAACAGACAAGGGGTGAAACCAAGCTGCACATGAAATAACCTTCAATTTCTTCAACCTGGATTCAAGACTCCCCCAATCTGGGCCTCAATTTCCAACTTCCACGGGAAGACTAGCCACCCTCTGTGCTTCCGGCTTGTTCAAGACTGTCCTTTACATGTATGCTCTTCACAGCTCTTCTCCCAACAGCTCTGGTGGCTGCAAACACCCAGGTACAGACCTAGGGAAATTTCACAAGCTCTTCCTTCCCAAAGTGTGTGCAAGCTACCCAGCACTCACATCTATTTAGTGTGCCGGCCGCCTTACACATTTGATTTGTGCCTTTTCCTCCTCCACGTCCTCCCCAGGGCCCACACAGAGTCGTGCAACTATCAGGCTTCGATAAATATTATGACGGATTTGCAAGTGAGTGGATGGAAGAGAGGAAGCAGGAGTTAGGGACTAGACTCCTCAGGGTGCCCATGTTTTAGGCTAACCTGACATTCTGCAGGCACAGCAGAATTGTCTACTGGATTCCCTCCCTTGGCCTGCACCACCTCACAGGCTGACTCACCCCAGCTGCTCCTCCAATCTTAAGAGGAAATTCCTAGTGCTGCACACTCAACAGAAGTACCACTTGGCAGGAAGCAGCATGCTGGGAAAGGGACAGTGGTTCCGGGCTCAGAAGTGGCGGGATTTTTTGTTTCCGTCCAGCAACTGAGTTTCATTGAGCAAGGATACGGTGGAGGGTGGAGGGGACCTGGAAGGAAAGGGGGGCTATGCTCTGGCTGGAAGGGTGGAAACGAAGCAATTTTGCCTTGGGAGTTGGGTTCAGCCATTCCTGAAACGGCTTCGTCACACGATGGCCCTGACTTTCTTATACAATCTGCAACTCAGTCAGTTGGGGTCTTTGCCAACTCACTTTATGTCTCTAAACCTCAATGTTCTGGTCTGGAAAATGGAATCAAAATTGTCAACCCTCCCTTCCTCCCTCCAGGGTTAACTCCACAAATTAGAAAATAAAATACACGAGTCTACACACCACAAAAGTGTGACCCAATACCTTTGGCTTTGTGTTTCCTCCACAGCTGGAGCGGGCTACTTCTAAGGCCCACATGGACTCCCTGGTCCAGCTAAGGACAAGGGACCTAAAGATAGACACCATTTCATCTGAACTTAGCAAATGACTAAGCTCACTAGCTTTTCCTTCCTCAGAAGCTCTGGGTCTATTAAAAACTGGCTTGGATGACTCCCACGGGCAGAACCGAGGTGAAGCCTTGACCAAAGGCTTCCAGGGATGAGATGCGCTGGCTTCCCTTCCAAACCTCTTTTTCAGGCAACTCTGCCCATTCAGCGGTTCCTAATGCAAAAAGAATGGGCTCCGTGGAGCCTGCCGGCTTCCTTACAGGTCACCGATAATGTCCTGTGACAGGGCCTTGGCCCACCCTCCCTCGATGGCCATCCTTGCAGCCTGCTCCATCCCTCTCCAGGACCATTAACAAAGCCAGTCTGGGGCCGCCCTAGCTACTAAGGAGCTGGGGTCCCAGATCTTGCCAAGGGGCCTGTGCACGAAAGGACGAGGGCCTCTTCAAGGAGGGCAAGAGTGGGGTCCGGACCCCGCCAAAGCTGGGGTACCCACCTTCTGCTCGACGCCCTGCAGGCTCTGGCCCAGCTCGTCCCTCTGACGGGAGAAGTCCTGGTGGCCGTGCCGGACCTGCTGGACCTCCTCCAGGGCGTGATGGACACACCAGCCAGAGAAGGCGGCCGCCGCCACCAGGGCGAGGTAGAAGAGAAAGTTGAGCACCCGGCCAAGCCTGCGCGAGCAGGACGCCGAGGACGCGGCGGTGGCGGCCGAGGACCTGCCGCGGTGGCCGCCCCGGTGCGCCTGATTCTGCGGGTGCTGCTGCTGCTGCTGCTGCGGGTGCGGCGCGGGCGGCTGCGGCTGCTGCGGCGCCGGCGGCGGCTTCTTGGCCACGTCATCCGCGCCGCCCGACGGGTGGGCGCCCTTGTCCGAGGGGATCGCGGCGCTGTGGCCGCCCTTGGAGCCCCTTTGTTTGGCCGAGGGCATGGCGGCGGCGGCGCGGCGGGATGGGCGAGCGGGGCGAGCGGCCCGGGACGCTGGCTCGGGGCTCCCGCGGGGACTGCGCTGGCGGCACGCGGGAGCGGCGGCGTCGGAGCGGCCGGGAGCGTGGGGCGGCGAGGAAAGAGGCCGGCCGCGGAAGGAGGAGGGGGCCTGGCTCCACCGCCGCCGCCGCCGCCGCCGCGGCGCCGACCCCGCCTCCCGGGAAGGGAGGCCGAGCCCAGCCCGAGCGCCTGCCACTGCCACGCAAGCGGCCCGCCGCCCCTCCTCCCTTCGCCGCGACCCCGCGGAGGGAGGAGACCGGGCCGGGCAGGGCGGGGCTGGGCGCGGCTGCCGGGGTGGCCGAGCCTCGCAGTGCCCCGGTTACCCTGGAGTGGAGTCGCCGGGGTGAGCCTGATCGCTGTGCTGGGTGTGAGCCCCACCTGAGTGGAGGGGGATGCAGGGGGCTCGGGGAGCACGGCTCTGGAGGGTGGGGACCAGACGCCCCTCTTGCCCACCGCGAATCCGCAGACATCTCCTCCACCAAGTCCGCCCTGCAAGTCCGCAGCTGGGCCAGGCCTTCTCTTTCCGAGGGTTTTTAGGCTCGAAGGATTGCATCCAAGCACAGACTGCAACTTGTCCAAGGAACTGAGTTACTGTGCGTCTGGCTCTTGGCCCTGACAGTAGGCTATAGACAAGACCCCTCCCCAACCCCCCCAGCCCCCTTGACTCTGTTTTCTTTGGGGGTATCACACAGTCCCACCACAGCTCCTGTTGCAGGCAGACTCTGGGTTGAATGTGGGAACGCCACCCACACTTAGAGGTACACAGGTCAAGGTTGTCATTTGCACATTTGTAAAAAAAAAAGAAAAGAAAAGAAAAGAAAGAAAGAAAGAAATATAACTATGCCAATCCGGCTTGTCAACATATATGCGTTCTGAAACCCTTACAAAACCCTTGAAAGGTTGGGATTGTATTTGCCCATTATTTTATAGGAAAGAAACAGACTGGTCCCCAGCCCCAACAGAATGTTTTAAGGTCGGTCACACATAGCCACGATTGGAACCTATTTCTGTTGCTTCTGATGGGATTCATCCCTAGCTGGGAGGGAAACGGGGCCTCGGAGCAAACCTGCCCACTGTCAGCTCAGACCCATTGGTTCCCCAGTCAGTAGCGCTCTGGGGCTCACCCCACACACAACTGGCTTGCGATGTAGCCCTGGTGTGTGCCTGGCAAAAGTAGGTAGGGATGCGGTTTCTTCTGTCTGCAAACTCCTGATCTGCTTAAAACAAAACCAAAGTCGTCCTGTCTTTAAAGTCATGTTGAAATACCACCACTTCGTACTTTGGCTGTCGCATGCCCAATAGCCCTCTTGGCATGAGCAATAGCAAGTAGACATTGTATGTGCGCCTTTACAAGAGCAACGCTTTGCTGAAGGCCCACCGTGTGCCAGGCATGTCTGTACGCTGCTGGAGACACCTTTCTTGAGGACGACCATTGCTCCGAACTCTTTTCAAAGCTCACCTTTAAAACCTGGGTGAGCACACGTGTGCCTGTAATCGTGGTTTCTGAGTTACACCCGGGGAGTATGCTAAGGCCAACACCTCAGAACTGAGAATGTAAATGTAAAGAGAACTTGGAAAGCAAGCCTTGAGCAGTACACAGAATAAAGAATAATTTGGAGAACGGATTTGCATAGTGGTAGAACAGGAAGGCTATTTCTGAGGCAGAGGACTGTGAGCCCAGAACACCTGTCCTGACTTGAAGGGTGTGTGCTACATGTAGAGATGAGCTGGGTGGAGTGGCTGCAGATTGCAGTAGGTAGCAAAAAAGAAGCACAGAGTGACTGCTATTGTGGAGGAAAATAGCACAGAGTAAATTAAATGTGGACTAGAACCTGTTCTAGCGAAATCATCTGCTCTATACAAAAGAGAACACCCTGCCATGGGCTGAATAGCAGGAGGTATAGCAGAAGCCTCCAATTCAGCAAAGAACAGGACTCCTCAGCCTGCAGACCAGACAGAGACAGATGAAAACAAAAAGCTGGGTTGTCATAAAATGTTCAGGATCATCTTGCTCACAAACCACCTAAGTTCAAGGCGTGCTTAAAATTGCTGATGTGTGAACAGAGACACCTCCCCCCCTTCACTCTCTGTGTAAGAGGACAGGGCCAGTATTCAGGGCAGCCTGCTGGCACCCATCCAAGCTCTGGCCCGGAGGCAGGAGCCCATGCTGCTTTTTGAACCATGGCTTTGCCACCAAATTCTGTGACCCTGAGGAGTGGACTTAACCTCCTCTCTGGATTCCAGGGCCACCTTCTCTGTAAAGGGCATCTCTAAAGCTCTCTCTTATTATGACATTAGTCTGTTCCTTAGAGAAAGCAGCCACTCCGTTGTTAGTGAAAATAATCAATGATCTTTAGGTGTTTGGTTTTTTATGAGTTACACGTGCAGGGCAGAGATGGGAATGGGAGGTTTCCCAGGTTTTCGCCTGTTGAGCACTGGAAGAGAGGAGAGTGACAGGCTAGAGCAATGGCTCGTTGACACAGTCCTTGCTTTACAAGCACAAGCACTTGAGTTTGATCCCCAGAACCCATGTCAAGCCAGACCAAAACTGGTGGGTAAGAGGGTTTGCTGCACAAGCATGAGAGGACCTGGGTTCAAGTCCCTGGGACCCACATAAAAAAAGGCAGGCCTGGCTGCAAGGGAGTGTAACCCCAGTGCTGGGGTGAGGTGGTAAGGAGACAGTGTGATTGCTGGGGCTTGCTGACTGCCAGCCTAATGCCAGGGTCACAGAGAGATGTTCATCTCAAGAGAATAAGGGAGAGGATGATAGGGATATCTGAAATCTAGTTTTCACACGCACGCGCGCACACACACACAGGCTTCACAACTCCATGACAAGCCAGCCTAGGTTACTTGATGAGTTCCAGCCCAGTGAAGAACCCTGTCTCTAAGAAAGAAAAGAGGTAGATGGTGCCTAATGAATGATGGCTGAGGTTTTCTCTGGCCTCTACATTCACCTGTGTGTGTGTGTACTCACACACACACACACACACACACACACACACACATACACAAAACACACAGGGCAGAGACAGTGGGTATAATGGTGAAGACTGGCTCTGGAATAAGTCACATTCAGGTTCAGAACCTCCTGCAGAACATGATGTCCCTGAACCTCAGTGACTTAATCTACCAAATGGAACGATAAGAATGTGTTTACCGCACTGTGCCGTAAGGAGTGATGACGTCATAGTAAGTCTTTGTGAAGAAAGGGTAGGAATGCCATTCTCAGAGCCACTTGGGACAGGCACAGCTTCACAGAGCTCCTGTGTCCAGATTTCAAGGCTTTTCTTTCATCATCATTTCTGGGAGCTCCCCACACTGTATATGGCTCACAAACCACAGTCTGTGATGTGTTTAACTTTAAAAGGCACTCTGTTTTCCTGTGAAGTAGGGTGTTTGGTTACACCCATAGGAGGAGAGACCTGCCCAGAGCCATCATGGAAGCAAAGCTTGTAGGCACTGAAGGTTCTGGAGATTTCCATCCTGCTGACTTCATCTGTGTTGGCACACCATGCATTGCATGGGTTCAGGGGACTTGTCCTTTCTGTTTTCTCCTCATCTCAACTCCTCCATCCCTTTTTCCTCCCCCACCCTAAAGTAAGGGTGTAGGATGAGATCAGGACTGTGGAGGAGCCAGACAAATCTCTTCCAGGCATCCAGCTGTACCAGGGTGTCTCCAGACACCCTCATATTTGCATGGACTAAATTACAAGGTGGCGTTCTGGGAGCCAGTAGCCTTCCTGGTCTCCCACATTTCAGCCAGAGTGCCAGCCCAAATGCAAAGCCCCAGGAAGGTCAGCTGCTTCTCCTCTGCATTCAAATGATAACGTTCCCAGAAAGAAAGCCACAGGCCCTCAGTCGAGCTCCTTCATAATTCTCCTTTGCATAGCCAGGACCACCCATCTCAATGCAAGGGATTAGCAAACCCTTTTGGCTTTTCCTTTGCATTTTACCCAGCACCTCCCACTTCCCCTGAGCTGCTGTACCACTGATGTCAAAGCTGCTCACACCTGGGTGACTGTTTAAGGACATGATGTCCTACCATCTGTGTGCAGCACAAAAGTCAGCACAGCTCCACTAAAATGCAAGTCCTATTATCTGAGCTTTTATTATCCATGCTACATTACACGGCTTTCCCAACCTTCCTGGTATGTTCCCGGTGTTCATCCCCGGTCGGTCATTCTCCAGACTTCACTGCCATGCTGCCCATACTGGCCTCCATCCTCAGTGAGCCAGATATCTTAGTACTAGGCATGTTTGTTCCCTAGTCCCCCTTTTGTTGCCCGGTTAACCTTACCTCCTTGACCTTCTCCTCTTAGAGACAACTTTGTCCCGTAGAAACTCTTTTCTCCAGCATTCACTTTTCTCTACCACATATTTATCTTTTTCGTCTCACAAATTTAAGCTCAGAGCTCCACGAGTAAAACATTAGTTGACTCAAGTTTGTATTCCCAGTGCCTAGAATGATGTCTGGTATATAGTGGATGCTCAATAAATGCTATGATTATCACATTGCTTAAAACCCCTTTGTGTAAAAGCCAAAGGATGGGAAGAATGCTTTAAAAATGTTACCTACACAACTTGTCATGGCCATTTTGCTCATAGCTGCTAAGGTTGCCTGCACAAGATCAACCAAGCCAAACTTAGGGCATAAGTGGGAAGCGCTTTCCAAGCCTATCCTTTAATGACAAACTATTGGCTGTTTGCAGAGGTTTCAAGGATCTGGTGATGGCACACCTGTGTACATATTAAAAACACTAATTTGATTCAGTGGCTTTTTTTTTAAGGGCATGAAATTTGAATAGGGGATATATTGGGGGGAATCTCTGAGGAGATGCGGGGCATAAAAATCAAGCTACATTGTATACATGTATAAAATTCTCAAAGAATAAATAAATTTATTTTTAAAAGGGGAAGCTAGGTGAGCAGCAGCATTCATCCCCCTTCTTCCTGATTGTGGATACAATGTTACAAACAGCCACCATGACCTCCCTACTATGTGGATACAATGTTACATACAGCCACCATGACTTCCCTACTACCGTCATTCATCTATAGAAACTTACACTATCGACCAAAATGAACCATTCCTATCTTAAGGTGTTCCTGTCAGCTATTTGAGCATGTCAACCACAAAGCCCAATTAATACAAAGGGATTCCCCTGGGAAACACTGGACTAAATAGCCAAATACATGAGTCACAGGACAAACATATACAAATTAGGCGACTGCAGAGATGGCTTGGTAATAAGAGCACACACTGCTCTTACAGAGGACCTGAGCTCAGTTCCTGCACCCATGCTGGATGGCTCACAACTGTTTGTAGCTCCAGCTCCAGGGAGATCCAATGCCTCTGGCCTCTGGGAGCAATTGCATTCCCGAGCATACACCCTCACATAGATAGGTATAATTTAATATAAGAAAATTTTTAACTGGCATGGTGGCACACGCCTTTGATCCCAGCACTTGGAGGTAGAGGCAGGTGGATCTCTGTGAGTCAGAGGCCAGCCTGGTCTACAGACCTAGTTCCAAGGACAGCCAAGGCTACACAGAGAAATTCCATCTCAAAAAAAATAAAATACCAAACAAACAAGCTCTTCAAGGGACTGAAGAGATGGCTCAGTGCTTCACAGCACTTGCTGTCCTTGCAAAGGACCCAGGTTTAGCACTCCCATAGTAGCTTTCAACCAGCTATAACATCAGTGCCCTGGGATCTGACTCCCTCTTCTGACCTCTTCAGGCACCAGACATACATGCTATATACATGCAGGCAGAACACTCACATACAGAAAACAAAGAAATCTAAAAACTTTCCCAAGAAATCCTTTAAAGTCAACCATATTTCTACACACTGGCAGTGAACCATGAACTTGTAAAACAAACAAATAAAATTCCTCTAGGATCTTCCCTTTGATAATATATCACATCGTTAAAATCCGTCTGTCTAGGGTCTAAAACAGAGAAGAATGGTGGAGGGAAGGAAGCCAGCAAGGGCAACCTAGCAGACCCTCCTAAGATGGTGAAGAAACTGGTAAGGATACTGATGGGAGAGGTAAGGATGATGATGGGTATGGGACATGGTGATGCTGATGGTGGTGGTGATGCTGATGATGGTGGTGATGCTGATGGTGGTGGTGATGCTGATGATGCTAACCACCATGACTATGAAGATGGCCGACATTGTAGGGCTGCCAGGAAGCTGAGTTAATTAATATGTGCTTGGTGATCTTTCATACCCGTGGTTGCCTACTGCATCCCGCAGGCCTGCATCTCCTCTCAGACCTTACCTCTAAGGTAAGTACCACAGTACTGCTGCAGCTTCCCGACGAAAGTGAGGGACTAACTCAAGGCGGCATGGCTTGAGAACTGTGGTGGACAGTTAGGATCCCGGCAACTGAGCCTACAGTTACAATAGCACACACATGTAGAGACGTGTAACAGAAGGCTTAGTGTGTAAGTAGCTGCATCCAAGCCAGTCGGCCTTCAGGTAAGGTGCAGACTCTTCATGCTCATCAGGGATCTCACAGGAAGGGAAGGGAAAGGCCAGTGCAAACTCATTCCCACATTGTTCCTTCTTACCCCACTGGGGCAGTGATGGGTAGACAGGGAAGGAAGCCCTGAAAACCACTGGCTGAGCATGGCACCTCACATCCTTCACAGCCAATCCCTGTTCTTCTCAGTCAGCTCTGTGTAGCTCACTGAGCTTCCCCGAAGTTGCCCTGGTTTGCCATTCTCTCAGGGATTCGGCTTATTCTTGCTTTTTATGCTTACATTCCCAACATGGATAAAGTCCCTTCCACCACATCTCCAGCTGCAAGGTAGGTCCTGGCACACATCACAGTCTGACATAACTCATATGTACTCACTGCTAGCCAGGCCAGGCCAGGGCAGAGACTGCGGCCTCTTCCTTCTTCTATCTCCAGAGTAAGGTAGGGACTATTGCTGAGAGGAAACACCATGACCAAAAAAAGCAAGTCGCAGAGGAAAGGTTTATTTGGCTTACACTTCCGTGTTGCTGTATGTCACCAAAGGAAGTCAGGACAGGAACTCAAGCGGAGAAGAATATAGAGGTAGGTGCTGATGCAAGGGCCATGAAAGGGGATGCTACTTACTGGCTTGCATCACGTTGCCTGATCAGCCTGCTTTCTTATAGAATCCAGAGCCACCAGCCCAGAGATGGCACCGCTCCTCCCCAATCAATCAATAATTAAGAAAATGGCTACAAGCTTGCCTATAGCCCAATCTTATGGAGGCATTTTCTTAATCGTGATCCTTTCCTCCCAGGTGACTTTAGCTTGTGTCAAGTTGACATAAAACTATCCAGAACAGTTTACACAGTGTGTGTGTGTGGGGGGGGGTTGGGTGGGTGGGTGGATGGATGGATGGATGAGTGGGTACCTGACTGGGTGGATAGGTGGATGAATGGGTGGAAGGATGATAGACTGATGGATGACAGATGGGTGGGTGGATGGATGGGTAGATAAATGGCATATATATTTGCTCAAGCTCCTCTAAACCATATACCATAGACTGCCTTGAATGATGGATATTTGTTTTCTTCTGGCTCTGGAGGTGGGAAATAAAAAACAGAGCTGCCAGGAGGTTTGGTTTCCTCTTCTCTTGTGGTGTCCTCGTTCAGTCTCTGCTTCAAGAACCTTTGTCTCTGTCCTCTTTTGATGAGGACACTAGCCAGGTTAAATGAGGACTCACCCTAACAACCAATTTTAACTAAAACAGCCTTTTAAAGACTGTCTCTAATGCAGTCACATTATAAGGTGCTAGAGGGTGTCAACATATGAATGCAGAAAGACAGCTTAGCCCACAACTGATGGATGGATGCATGGATGGGTGCATGGATGGATGTATGGATGGGTACATGGATGGATGCATGTGACATCTAGAATGTTTACCTGGATTTCAACATCCTCCATTATCAGGTATTCACCCTTTAGATGAAGGGAATATCAGAACTAAACTTTGAAAGTTTAGTAGGAGTATGTATTAGATGTAAATGCAATGGATTATACAAGGTTCAGACAATACATTATAAGTTTAACAAAAACTGAACAGAAAGTATAAGCAGAACGAAGGATTCCTAAGAAATTAAGACAGAGAAGTAATTCTATAAAAACCCTTGTCCCCACGCAGGGTTTTTATTCTGTCCTACTTTGCTCAGGTATCTTCCATGTCTACTTATGAGAATCAAATCACAATAGCAGGAGGGAGTAGGGGTTAGGGTGTGGGACCCCTGCCTCTGCAGCAGCAGCCATCTAAGGTGCTAACCAGTCTGCCAGCCCTTGCCCTCCAGCTACCTCTTTGTTCAGGTCTGTCTGATTCTGTCTGGAAGACACCGCGAAGGTAGCTCCAGAGCCTCCATTTTCATCATTTGTAAAGTTGCATCACAGGACCTGTAAAAAGTAACAAATACTAAAAAGAGTCCATTGTACCACTGTAAGGTCTACACACACACACACACACACACACACACACACACAAATATAATACACGTAAGTGTGTGTTGCATATAAAAATTTTGTTGAGGTATGCCAACTAACTGCCAGTAACTACCTGGGTATCTTCAGCTATTAAAAAAAAAAAAAGCTAATAGAGCCTCTGTAGGCTGGGATCTACGGTCCCTAAGGCCTGCCTGCGGTACTAGTGAGGTCACCGTGAAGCATTTGTGAAGCTCCCAGGGTGCTTTGTTCCAGGAGAATGCCTATGGTGGTGCAGTTGGTCTATTATCTTATCTCTCCCCCAGCACTCCCCCTCACCCCCCCATGCGTGCACATTGTTTGCTGAGCTATCCTGCTGCTTATCACTGCCTGCATAATAGATAAACTGAGGAAGCACTTCCTCCATTCAATTCATATACTGACTGCAAAAAGATGAGCAACCAATCCAGGTGAGGGGACAATAGGAATGAACACAATAGTCCAAAGTCCCCGTCTGCTGGGGTTCTTGGACTAGCCACGGAGATCGGGCAACAGCACACCCATCAAAACTAGAGTATATGGTTAGAGAGACAGATATGAGAAGGGAACTTCTGATTAAAAAAAAAAAAGAAAAGAAGCTTGCAGCCCATCCCTCACTCCAAGAAAACAGGGAAGCAGGGCTTCTGAGTAGATAAAAGTAAAGGTCAAAATCATGTGGTGTATCCAGGAAACTGAAAAGAGACCAGTGTGTCTAGCCAGTTTGTGTGAGCGACTCATTCCATAAATATTTATTGTTTGTCAAATACAAGAGCACACAGCTCTCGGCACGTTACTGACATTGTCTTCATGAATCTCCCGGTACCACAACCCAGCCCCCACAGCAATACTTGGTACCAAATAAGAACTCAGAAACCTGGGGAACCATCCATGCCTTGAAGTTCAGTTGCATTGGAGACTTCCTGTGTTGTTACATCTTAATACCATAACTGCATGTAATATAGCATGAGATCCCCTTGGCTGCCTGTCTACTCTTTCAAAGAGACAGAGAGAGTGAAAGTTTGGATTGAGACTTCTGATCACTTTAGAGGTCCATGGCTAGCTGGGGCTTGAGCCTTGAGCCTGGCATCCACATCAGCTCTGACGGTTTGAGACTTGGATTCACCTTCCAGGTTTCTGCCTCCAAGGCAATTGACAAAGCAAGTAAATGGACTCACGAGAAAAACATCCAACTCTCATGAGCATTATAGTGACGTGGGGACCCGTCCAGGACATAGGAGAGATGGAGAGCCATTTAATGCATCTTGCGGTCTCTTAGAGGACTTAGTGATTTGGGATAAACCTTGCCCTTTCCTCACAGTGAAGAGCCCGTGTTACTATTTAACCTCAGCCTCTCTTGTTTCAACAGACCCAGCTAGATCCTCTTACGCTTGCTTCAAGAGCATAAAATACCATTCATCTCTTGACCTATTTTTCTGATGTGCAGGAAAGGAAAATCGGACAAGAAGTTCACTGATGGGGGTTCCCATTCATCCCCTGCAGCTCAAGCCCATCCGCCAGCTCCCAGAGATTTCTGTGTCCCCATCAAAAGCCTTTTGGGTTGTGAGCACTGTGTCAGGCAGGAGCAGGGCTCTTCTACTGTCCCAAAGTTATCCTCCCAGTTTCCTGAGGGGCCTCCCCGCAGCAGGAGGCATGCCTTCCTCCCTCCCCCCTCCTCCTTTGTAACATCTTACCAGTGCCCATCTCTACCCAGTCAAAAAGATGCTCTCTGAGGAAGAAAACACTAGACTTAGAGTAAGAAACACACTCACCACTATTATTCTCTCTTCCTAGTTATATTAGCAGGTTGGGTTGAATCGGGAGTCCAGGACCACACACACGTGTCTGCTTTCTGGGTCCCTATTCCTTTCTGTCAGCCTTCCCGTCACTTGGATGAGTTGACCTCCAAGGAATCCGGATCCATTGTTAATCTCAACATCAATATTTGGTGATTTAGAATACTAGGCAGCATGAAAAGTCATTTTTAAACGATTACTGCATTCCCAAGTACTTGCCAAACAGAAGAAATGTCAATAAATATTTGTCAAATCGCAGAATGGTTACCAATGCTATGGAGTGGAAGCTGGTACACCCCGGGAGCAGGAAGAAGGCATTTCCCATCTTCCAGAAATGAGAGTCCTGATTCTGCAGACAGACTTCAGTGAGGAACCTCCCTCTGTAAGAGTGACTGGAGCCATGTGGCTTTCATAACAGCTGACCTTGGCTGAGATTCAGAGGCCAAGCTGCCTGGGGCTGAGATTACATTTGTGACTGAACTAAGGTGCCCTGTCACAGAGCCAGCTTCCACCTCTGCCAGGCTTTGGAGCTATGAAACCGAAGAATTACGACGCTATGAAGCTGTGATGCTGAAGCCTGCTCTGGTTTCTCTGCAAGGCCCTCTGGAGCCTCCTAGGGACTCTTCCTCTTGCTCATCTGAAAGAGAGTTAGCATGCCTTCTCTTCATCCTGCTTTAGTTACCAGGCCAGTCCAGCAAGGGCCAAAGGTTCATCGGAGGGGAAAGGAAGAGGAAAGAATGCATACAGCTGTCAGGAGTCAGCCAGGTGTTTCATCTTCCAGTTCCCTTTGACTCATCACAAGCCTGGTAGGTAAATACATTTGTTTGTGGAGAGAGGGGGGGCTGACAGGAAGACTCAGGAGCAGCAACCCACCCAGCTAACAGCCTGTAAGTGGGACTATGTAACTGAAACCCACCCCTACCCAGGCTCACAGCTGGGCTTTTGGGTGTGATCATTGGGCCAAGTGGGAGGGCTCTTTGTCTGCAACCCCCACGTTCTTGCTCACAGTCCTAAAGGCTCCCTTCGTTTCCCATGGAGGGTAGGCTGTTGACCTCCTCAACCTGTCACAAAGTTCAGGGTGGCCTCACCAGCTCTTGTAACCCTGCTGCCTACGTGTTTGTCCAGCATTGTCTCCCATAATTCTCTGCACCAGCAGTATCTGAGGAACTTCTGGAAAAGTAGATTAGTATGTACCTATGTCAGACCACAATGCGAGTATTAGTATTTAACGCCTCCTTAGGTGACAAGTATGTCAGTCCTTGGTGAAGAATTACCAAAATAACCAGCTCCTTTGAAGGCTGAAGCAGGAGGGTGGCAAGTTCAAGGTTTACATGGGAGCCTGGTCAACAGGAAGACCCTGTCTCCAAATTTAAAAAGGGTTAGGGGGTATGGCACAATGGTAGAGTATTTGCCTAGCAAACATGGGACCCCCCCCCTTTTTTTTTTTCAAAATAAATCATTAAAAAAAAAAAAAAAAAAAAAACTCTACCCTTGGAGCTAGAGAGATGGTTCAGTGGTTAAGAGGACTGGCTGCTCTTCAAGGGGACCCACACAGCAGCTCAGAATCATCTGTTAACTCCAATTCCAGGGAATGTGATGACCTCTTCTGGCTTCTGGGGGGCACCATGCACACATGATACACAGACATGCATGCAATTAAAAAAAATGCCCGTTACACATAAACTAAAATGACAAAAATATTTTTAAGCTACCCTTTTGTTCCAGACATTCCTCAGCATTTCCTACACTGAATTTCCTAAGATACGTATGACATCAGCTGTCCCCCACAAACCCGGCCTCACTGGCGCATTGACCAAAATTCTGCCTATTGCCATCGACATGGAGTGTCAGGGAAAGGATGTTGAAGGCTTGATAAAAGTGCCAGCTTCAATGTTTGGCTCACCCCAGACATTCCAAAGAAAACTGAATTGGATAATCTGAATTGGATAATCGAATGTATAAACGTTTTACACATAGGAAACCAGAAACAAATAAAATGAGTCATCTCTTAAAAATCAGTGGGAAACCCGAATATCTAAGCATAGGTGAAAATGGTTACAAGGGCAGAGTAGGTCAAATGCAGCTACACAAAATGTAAAGTTAGATTTTTGAATAAGTGGAGAAAGCATCTTGGAAAAGTGTGCTCTAAGTACGACAGCACAGAGGGAAAGTATTTGTTAAGATGACATGTCGCTGTGTGTCGTGGTAATTGGCTTTCTGGTGGTTCAGCAATTAAAAGCATCTCCTGTTCTGGGTGGCTCACAAAAGCTGTAACTCTAGCGCCAGGCGATCTGACTCCCTCTTCAGGCCCCCCTGGATGCCTGCACCCGTGTGCATATGCCCACGCATAGATGCACACATATGCACATAATTGAAACTAATCTTTTGTTTTTTTTTGATGAAAAGATGTTCTGAATGTAGGAGCCCCCTAGTTGTTTGCTCTCTTATTTCCTCTTGACCTAAAATGGAAGAGGACATTTTTACCAGAGAAATAAAAAATTAACTTAAAACTCCAGAAGAGAGCTAAAGCCATGGACATAATTCACAAAAGGGAAGATATGATTATTTAATGCACTATGATATAAAAGTGGAGTCACTTAACGAAAGAGAGGGCTATTTATTTTTGCTACAACATTAGCTGAGATTAAAGAGAAACCCTGAGAAATACAACGCCCGTATGTGTAACCGGAAACAGGTCCTGTGTGCTGTCGTCATTCAGCAAAGCTCTGGTGGCATTAAGATGGCCACTATGGTGGGAGTGTGCTCTCCAAAAGGCTCAAGTACTGAAGAAGCAGGCCCTTGCTCGTGATACTGTTGAGGGGTATGACCAAAGCAGGGATACTTTTACCTAACCAAGGATTGCGTGGACAGATCCATCTCTTAGCAGCATTATTAGGAGGCGCTAGCTAGGTACAGCCTAGCTAGAGGAAGCCAGTCACCAAGAGCATGCCCTTGAACATACGATGCTCATCGTCCTTATGTCTTACTTCTTCCTAGCTCGCACAGAGACGGCACCTTCCTCTACCCCATCTTCCAGTCCCCAGTATGTTCTGCATCATCTGAGACCTAAAAGCAACAGAACTAGCTGACTTTGAACTAAGCCAAATAAATTCTCCTTCAAGTCAGTCCTCTGGCGCTGTGTCACAATGTCCAAAGCTAACACAGTGAAGTGCTGGCTGTGTCAGGCCGGTACATCTTCCTCACCACCACCAGGCAGCCTTCTGTCCTCAGTTTGCGGCAAAGGAGGGACTGGTCAACTCCCCTAGGATTTTTCCAGTCAGGGCTGAGGAGGCAACTGCAAAAGCTGCATGCTGCAGTCATGTCTTGACATGCAGAGAGCGAATCCATGGCAACGATGGGTTGGTTTGCAGAGAGTAGCCTATGGGGCTGTGCTTCCTGAGTTCTCATCCTTACTGAGGTCATTTCTGCACCATATTACAAATGAAGAGAACGCCTCTTCCCACACTGTGTCAAAGCAAGTCAATCAGCCTTAAGTGTGCCACCCTTTTTTTGCTACGGCGGGCTTTCTCTGCTTTGCAAGAGCCTGTAGCTAACTTCTGGTCAGGGATCATGTAAGCTGTTTGTCCAATGTCTTTAAAATCAACCCTGGTGGAAGTAGTTAGCCTATGGGAATCTGAAAACACTGTAAATCAGTATTTCCTTCCTTCCCTCCCTCATTCCCTCCCTCCTTCCCTCCCTTCCTTCCCTCCCTCCTTTCCTTCCTTCGTTCCTTCGTTCCTTCGTTCCTTCCTTCCTTCCTTCCTTCCTTCCTTCCTTCCTTCCTTCCTTCCTTCCTTCCTTCCTTCTTAGACAGCCAGCTGTTGAACATCTCCCAGCTTTGCTTAAGGAAACTCAGGCTGGACTTTTGGCCCTAACAACCCAGAGAATTGAGGCTGACAGCCATCAATGCTGAGCCCACCCAAATCCCAACCAGGACTTACAAATGAAAAGAACCTCCTAGGGGAAACTTAAGTGTTAGAGGGTTTCCAGCCCTACCCTCAAAACAAAGTTCTGCCTCAAAAATATTCAGCCCACTTGTAGTTAAACACTCCCTGGCGGCCATCCTTCCCTGCACAGCCCTCTGGAACCCTGTTAGCCGGAAGACACAGTAGAGTGCTTGTGCACTGTCTTCACTGGATGAGACGGAGCTCTACAGAAAGCACGTTTGCCTCTGAGTCCGTCCTGGAGCTCAGGCAGAGGCAAAGAAGAAGCCTGCCTGCCATATGGGAGAGGAAAGAGGAAAAGAAATGCAGATGTCCATGTTTCCAGCTAGCTCTTCTCGGGGACTGCATTCTAGAGCTGGGACTGACCACTGGCAGAGAAGACCCAGGAGTACCGGGGCCTCTGCTCAATCCATCCTCTTTTCCTTCTCCTCTGGAAAAAAAGCAAGAATGGAGGGTAGGGGCAGGAGGGGCAGAAGCCGGCGTGGAGGCCTTTTCAGCTGCCTTCTGAATTACTTTTAGTGACACGCAGGACCACTGCAACTATTCACGCTGCCCACATCCATGGTTTCATTTCTGGAAGCTGTTTCTAAAGAAAAATAAAAAAGAATAAAGCGCTTGCTTGTGTGTGGACCTGCTTATTGCTTAACTGTTTAGAACAAGGATGGACAGTTAGAATCCAGACAAAGGTCTAGCAGGTGGGAATGACTGAGTTAATATAACGAAGCAACCCAATTTAATACACTGCAGTGGTCATAAGACGGAAACCACCTATGTTACCCAACCGGAAACTTAGTCTCGGGCCTGCGAGGTGGCAGGGGAGATAAAAAGCGCTTGCCACCAAGCCTGACAATTCGAATGCCGTCCTCAGGACTGATGTGGTGGGAAGAGAGAACTCCAGAGAGTTGTCCCCTGACTGCCACATGCACACCCTGGCGTGTGTGCCCCCAAACCCCCCCACACACACACAGAAAACAAATAAGTGTGTAAAATGGCTGAAACATTAGTTGAATTTTATATTCAGAGTTCCAGACAGTCAAACAAAACCTTACTGGAAACAGGAAAGATGCAGTGGTTTCCTTTGTGTGGTAAAGCCGCAGTGGGCTTCACTTCCGATTTCTCTGTACTCTCAAGTCATGGTGGCTAAGCCTAGAAAAGGATCTCATTCACTGAGCACTTCTCCTGTGCCCTTTAGGATGGGTCCCTCCACTCTCCCTCATTTACCCACGGTGACAATGAACCTCGGAGCTTAAGTAACTTGTCCAAGGTCACACAGCTTTGATAACATGGACAGAGGCCATGATGTGGAGTCAAGCTTCCTGATTTTAGAGTTAATGTCTCCTTCCATCCCAACGTACCCAATAAGAAATTAGATAAGTAATTTCTATCAAACTGTACATATACAGAACTACACGCTGAAAAAAAATAAGCATTTGAGTAGCAGACCCACCCACCCTTCAAGGCTAGTTCAAGGCTTAGCTCGTTTTTGAGAACTTCCTCACTTGTCTGTGAACCCTCCTGCCCATATCTGTTCCATGTGTGTCCTGTTATACTGTCCCCATTGTCTGTCCCCAGGCATACCTCAGAGATATTTTGAACAAAAGCAATAAACAGTCTATCATGCTAAATCAGGAGTTTCTGGGTTTGGGGAAGGACAGATGTCTCAGTGGTTTAGAGCACTCATTGCTCTTGCTGAAACCCTGGGATAAATAATTGCCCAGTGCCCATGTGGTGGCTCACTACTACCTGTAACTGCAGTTCCAGGAGTTCCAACACCCTTTTCTGACTCTTGTGAATAGCAGACATGCACATGGTGCATGTTATACATGTGGGCAAAATACTCATACATATAACATTGAAAAACAAGTTCATAAAGAATTACTGGGTTTCACTGAGCTGAGCTCCTGGAATCCAGTTGCAGAGAGGGAGGAGTGATGAGCAAAGACCAGGCTGGAGAAACACACAGAAACTGCTGACCTGAACAAGGGGGAGCTCATGGACCCCAGACTGATAGCTGGGAAACCAGCATAGGACTGACCCAGACCCCCTGAACAAAGGTGTCAGTTAGAAGGACTGAGCAGTCTATGGGACTCTGGTAGTGGATCAGTATTTATCCCTAGTATACAAATGAACTTTGGGAGCCCATTCCACATAGAGGGATACTCCCTCAGCCTAGACACATGGCCTAGGCCCTCCCCCAAATGATATGACAGACTTTGAAGATCACCATGGAAGGCCTCACCCTCCCTGGGGAGCAGAAAAGGAATGGGATGGGGGTTGAGGAGGAGAGGAGGGTGATGGAACTGGGATTGACATGTAAAACAAGCTTGTTTCAAATTTAAATAAAAAAAAAATACTATCAAAAGAATTACTGGGTTCAATGTCTATACAAGTTATGTATAGCCCATTAAGTATACAAGTAATGCCATAGCCTATTAAGTGTATAATATAGTATTGTGTCCAAAAATTTAAGCACACACTGTTGCTAAAATAATCATTAGGACTCATCTAGCTCTTGACATGTCCTAACCCTTTGTAGGTAGGAGTCTTGACTCAGTGAGAGGGGCTACTGTCTTATCAGGGTGGTACTTGATGAAGCCTGAGGTGGCTGTGATAAAAAACATTTGACAAGAGCCACTTCAGGAAGGAAGGGCTCATTTGGGGCCATCATTTAAGGGTACAGCTCAAAGGGTAGAGAAGGCATGGTGGCTGTTCCTTTTCACAAAAGAAAGCTCCACAGCAGGCAATGGGTGCTGCCTCCTTGTGTTTTACTCGGCAAACCCTTTGATATCATTTCCACAGTGTCAGTGATGATATCTTGACAGTCACAATAGTAACTTCAAAGCTTCTGACCGCAGATCCCCCATAACATGGTGATATTGATGAAAAAGTTATAGAAACAACCAAACGTAACAGAGTGAAATGAGCACAGGCTGATGGGAAAATGGTGCTGGCAGACCTGCCATGATAGATGCAGGTAAAAGATTGTTGTGGGGTAAACAACAGCTCTCTGATCAGATCTGAGGCCAGTCCCACAGAGGGGGTTTATGTCTGATGTAGATGAGGGCAAAGCCTGTGATTTTAGGTCCTAGATCCCAGAGGAGAGGCTTCTATTGTTGTTTTCCTAGGTGAGCTGAGAATCCCCAGAGCAAGCTAGCTAGCAAGGTCAGCCACCAGTAAGCTCCGAGGTTGATTAAGAGCTCTTGCCTCAATGAATGAGGAGAAATAATGATCAAGGGTGATTCCAGACATCAACCTTAAACATCCACATGCATACATACACATGTGCATGTACTTACCATGTATGTCCACACATATGCAAATACCCCCCCACACACACATCACACACATGCGCACATGTGGAAAAAGAGATTGAGGAGGATGGATTTCATTAGTGCACACTGCATGCATGTGTGGAAATGCCATACTGAATGTCATGAATGTGTATAATTAATATATGTCAATAAAAGCAAGACAATTCTTTTGGAAATTGTGATTAGCTTAAGAGTACAGCAAAGTGAAGTGTAATAAACAAGATAAACCCAGACCCTCTCCGAGAGCGTGGGGGAGGGAAGGCCACCCCTTCCTCTCCCTTCTCTCCTCCCTGTTTTCCTCTCTTCCCTTTCTGTTGCAACCCAGATAGCAGGTGCAGTCTTGCCAATTCACACGATAAAACACACTAGAAATTTCAAAATCAGTGCCCTGAGGAAACTTAAGGCCTTACCCAAGATCCTCAGGAGTTGTTTGCAAACATGTTATCTGAAGTTGACTATACCGGCCACTTCAGACTCCATGAACCTGCGCACTGAGATGGTCCGCTCCCCTCTGGTCCAGACGGAACAGCAGCCCTTCCTCAGTATCTATGGATATCCTAATGCCCCGCTTAGAAGGCAGCCTGAGTATGTAGCTATCATGTTGGGATGCTGAGGAGAAACTCAGACAGCTCCAGAGTGAACTTAGACATCCTTGTGAAGCCCAAACAAAAGCAAACAATGGCATTGATGCTGGGAAACGTGTTCTTATTGGCTGATTTGCTTGGCTGAGTGTCTCCTTGGACCCCCCCCCCCTCCACTGCTGAACACAAGCACACACGAATATGCCTACGTCAGAAGTCTCTTGACTCTGATGCTCCTCATCTAGCTCTGAAGTCATCCCTGGAGCTTTCCAGGCACCCAGCTGGACAAACGGGTCTTTCACTGCAACTGAATCCTCTCCTCTTACAAGGTCCTTGTGTTTTTAGAGAGTAAACACATTTTTTTAAATCTGTTTTCATTCATTAACTTTGTATCACTGAAATGAAATACCTTAGCAACCAATTTAATAAAGGGAAGTTGTTTGCTTAGCTCATAAATTTGAAGGTTTAACTCCAAAACTATTGGCCTAGGCCCCGAGCGAGGATTCCCAGTGGTGATGGTAGTAGATACGTAGGAGACAGTATCACATCTCAAAAGAAAGAGTAGGGTGAAGTCCTCACCATCACTTTAACTGCACGTCCTGTGACCTAAGGACCTGCCACTAGGTTTCACTATTTTGCACTACCTCTCAATAGTGCCACCCTGGGGGCAAAGCCCTTAGTAAACATTCAAACAATGATGGCAAACAGAAAATGAACAATACCTTAACCTTTAAAAACTCACAGTTCACCATAAGAAGTAACCCCACACAAGTCACAGGTACTGTAACAGATGTAGGGACAAAAGACCCTGGGATTCGTGGGAATGGAGCGCCTGTAGATTTGGGCTTTTTCCTGAAGATGGAGTTTCTTTCCAGCGAGGACACGCAGTCCTTAAGTCCCAAATAAACACACAGGGACTTCTATTAATTATAAACTGGAGGATGTCTCAGGCTACTTATTGTCTTCTTAATTATTAACCCATTTCTATTAAACTATGTATCGCCAGGAGGCTGCAGCTTATCCATAATGCTCCAGCATGTTACTCCTTTGCTGGCTACAGGGTATCTCTCTGGTGACTCCTCTGTGTTTCCCTTCCCCGCCTTCTCCTATTCTGGTAGCCCCGCCTGTACTTCCTACCTGGCTGTATCCTGCCTGTCCATTGGCCAAAACAGTTTATTCATCAACCAATAAGAGAAACATATATTAGCGGTACAGAATGACCTCCCCCCCCCCATTTCCTGTTTCAGTCCCGTGGCTATAATCAATACTCTGAAAGGGTTTACTTAACTCACAATTCCAGGTTGGAATCTCTCATAGAGAAGTCACAACACATCCACAGTCCCGATCAGAGAGAGATGGATGCAGGTACACACACGTGCGTGCGTGCCCAGTTCCACTTCTCCGCTCTTACTCGATTCCGTAGGCTCTACAGAACGGTATCATCCCACGGTGGGCTGGATCATCCATCCCACAACCGATTGGCTTAAGTAAGGCAGCGCCCCACAGATATGCCCATCCATGTCAACCCAATGACACTTCTCCTCAGGTGGTTCTAGATTATGTCAAGTAGACAAGAGAGGCCCCTTAGAAATTCAGGACTTGTCATGCAGACATCAGTTATGTTCTCGAGTACCATGTTCATCTGACAAGCCTCCCATTTTCCTTCCAAAGCTTCTCTTTGGAAGCAGCTGACAAGATTTTTCTCATTGCTTCGAGTAATACACAGCATTTGACTGGTGTTAATCTCATGACCCTAACTACCCACCAGCCTTCAGGGTGCCTTTCCGCTGCAAGCCTCAGGAGGATGGGCCACAGAGGACACTGAGGGATCTTCAGAGAAAGTCGGTATGTGCGGAGATGCTTGTGTAAAGTCCATTTTCAACTTGTTTCCTCTTCCTGTTTTTTTTTTTTTTTTTTCTCCTTTCGACATCAAATATGAAGCAGAGACCTTCGTTGGAAGAGGGGTGGGGCCCGCTGACCTGGACGGTCACAAAGAATGTTGAGGGCCTCGATATCAGTTTCAGCAAACTTCCTACAGAAGTACCGTGTGCTGTGCTTGGTTTAACTTAAGTTTCCATTTCGATGGTGACAGCCTTGGCTGGTGAGGCAAATGGCTTGATTGTGGAGATTCTAACGTCTGTGGGATACGTGTGCTACATGCTAGTTATTGTGGTGGCTGGTTAAGTACATCAGCTGAATCTCCCAAATCAGGGAGGAAGATTAAGAGTGTGTCAGATTTCAGAAGGAACGGGTGAAGGGAGATTAAAGAGTCTGGAGATAGCTCAGTTAGTAAAACATGGGGACCCAAGATTAATCCCCCAAACCCACATTTAAAAAAGAAAAAATGGGGGGGGGGCTGGAGAGATGGTTCAATGGTTAAGAGCACTGGCTGCTCTTCCAGAGGTCCTGAGTTCAATTCACAGCCATCTGTAATGAAATCTGGTGGCCTCTTCTGCCATGAAAGCAGAATACTGTATACATAATAAATAATTTAAAAAAAAAAAAACAGGTATAGAGGTTAATGTCTATTGTCCCAGCATTGGAAAGGGGGAGACAGTTACTCTATTTCTTTCTTTCTTTCTTTATCCAGTTTCTTTTCTCCCACAAGCCTTCATATATTTTTAAACACATTGTAAAAGCCTTTTAGGTTTTACTTCATCTGAATCTGCATTTTCTAGCTAAGAGACTTTTATCTGCTAAACAACATTGCTAAAATTAAAGTGGTGGCTGTTTCAGCTGCTGCCTTTCCGAGTTGGTAGGGGTACATTTACTGCCATCACTGAGAGCAGTGTTCACTTCCTTGGTCTATGCTGCCATCCAGCAGCATGCTGGCTTGGAGATGTGGTCACTGCCACTGCCAGCTGCTCCTATACACCATTCAATTGTTAGCAGGTCCTCTTAAAAGAAACTTGTGATTCCCCCCACCCCTGCGTAAAGGAGCCGTGTGAGTCTCTGTCTCTTGCTGTTACCAAGATGCCATTCTTAAATTCATGCCCCAAGTCTGGGCACCATTTTGTGAGTTTTCTGGCCTGGCAAGCCCTGCCAACACTTCAGCCCCAAATGAACACGAAGATGCTATATTAATTATGAAACTGTTGGCCAGTGATTAGCATTTCTTATTGGCTAGCTCCGTCTTAAATATTAACACAGTAAGAAGGCACCCAGAAAGTAGCCCTCATTGGCCACAAAATCTGCTGGCAGCTTGATTTTTGATTTTCCAGACTCAAGAACTATGAGAAGTGAATTTTTGTTGTTTATAAGCTACCTACTCTATGCCATTTTGTTTTAGTATCTCAAGCGGACTAAAATGTACATAACACAATCAACTGTCCCCAAATCCTCCCTTGCAGCTCCCCCTAATATATAATGTATTCTGGACAGTTACACAATAGGGTCACAACGTACAGACTATTCTACAACTTTTCAAGTCGGACATTTTTTTTTCATGTGTACAAACACAGCTCTACACTGGTCCCCCTCACTGTGTAGCATGAATGCCTTCTGATTATTGAAATTAGTCCTCGGTTCACGGTGTTTTGGAGGTGGTTTCCCAGCCTGTGCTATGAAAGTGTATGTGTGTGGGCACACACACATGTGGGTGCATTTAGAAGAGGCCCATGGTTGACATCAGGTATTGTCACCATCACTGTGCACCTTCATTTGTTAAGACAGAAGGTATTAGTTACTTTTCTGTTGCTGTAACAAAAAAAAAAAAAAAACATGCCAAAAGAGACTTATGGAAGAAACGGCTTGCTTTGACTTAAGGTTCCAAAGGGGTAGGAGTCCACCCTATGACAGCAAGCAGTAGCACAATGGCAAAATCAGGACGCTGAGAGCTCACACGTTCAACAACATGAAGCAGAGAGAAAGTGCTGGGAGCCCGGTGAGCCTGTGGCATCTCAAAGCCTACCCCAAGCAATGTACTTCGCCCAGCAAGGCTGGACCACCGAAAACCCTCCTGAACAGCACCACTGACTGGGGACCAAGGGCTGGAATACACGTGCTTATGGTGGACACTCAAACCCCCACACAACAGTGAACTCCGGGAATCCACCTGTCTCTGTCCCCCTTTTCCAACAATGCACAGATTACAGGCACCTGCCTCTATGCTTGGCTCTATGCGTGGATCCTGAAAGGAGGAACTCCGGCGTTTGCTCTTACACAGTATACACGTCGCCGACTGCTACTCCATCCAACACATTCCAGCCTTGTGTTATCGAATTTTTAAAACCATCACAGTTCCTTCCAGAGTTTTGAACACCTGTCTGAGAGGCTTCCAGCTGGAGAAAACAGCCCTGGCTGGGCCTTCTCCCACCCATCCTGGGTCCACAAGCAGCCAAGAACCAAGCTGCCTCTGCACGCTTGCGCCACCTGGTGGTCACTACTAGGTACCACCTATGCTTAGACAGTCTTGTCTCCAGTAAGCCCCTCCCATGTCTACCGAGGACCCGGCTTCTGATAGTAATCAAGAATCTCACTCTCCTGATGAAAGTTCATCACCCACGACAAAAGTGGACCTCTTTCCAGCCACAATCTAGCTTTCTGGGCTCAGCTTGTTAGCTCCATGACATTCTGTTCTCCAGGACACAATGGCACTCCAAATGGACAAATCCCAGTATCTGCCCTCTGCCTGACCTGGAGTATCAGGCTACCCACTCCATCCCATGACTGCTGATGAACTCCCTCCTGCTGAGCATGCACACCCCTATCTTTCCCCTTTTCTCTCTGGTGTGTGTGGGGGGGGGGTGCGTGCGTGCGTGTGCATGTTTCAATCTCCTTCACATGGAATTCATCTTTTCCCACCAACCTGGGCATGTATGTGGGATGTCTCACATACGACATTTGAAGGTGATGACTATTGTGGTAAACTCGACTCGACAGGCTCTGGGAGGATCTGGGATCATCTGACAGATGGATATGCCTGTGGGGGATGGGTCCTGATTGTGCCCACTGTTGGGGAGCACTATTGGGGAGGACTCACCTTCTTTGTGGACAGGCCTGTTCCCTGGCTGGGATCCTGCACCGTATAAAACAGGACAGGGAACTGGGTAGTAGCTCTCAATCACCCTTCTCTATTTCTGATTGACCAGCAGACACCAGGATGCGGTGTACTGGCAGCATCCGTAGCCCCAAGGGAAGGTAGCCACATGCTTTCACGTTTTCCCAGATGTGAAAGGGTGTCAGTGAGGCCTAATGTTGACCAAGACAGTCCAGAGGGCAAAGCTAGTGAGAGGGGCCACACACCCCAGTTTTCAGCAAACACGCTACACACACCCCAGTTTTCAGCAAACACACTGCTTGGCCAAGCCTGGAGATGATCTGAATGTATGAACCTGTTGTTCATCACTACTCTGAGAAGCAAGGAATGGTCACAGTTTATAGCCATGTTCCATTGTGATGGCAACTGTCTCAGCAGTCAGGGACACCCCTGGCTTTTTTTTTCTTACATCCCCAGGATAGAAGTTGTGGGGCTGGGATGACTCTACACCTGGCCTCATTTGGAAAGGAAGATATTTACACTTTTAGAAAATGCCTGCTAAGGAGCTGAGTAGGTCATAGAGTTCCTCTACAAAGCTGTTCCCATCTATCTGTGTGAGCAGGCAGTAGGTCAAGGGACTTCTGCTCTTGGCTGTGTGAGCTGGTGAGTGCTGGATACCTGTCTCTTGGAGCCCACAACATCTGACTGTACGAAGGCAGCCATATCGGCATGCCTTCCTTCATCCCCCAGTGTGCCTGTTACCTTGGCAAGGAGGAGTAGTTACAAGGGTACCAGAATCTCTGGTTTCATCCAGAGGTTTTACTGGCGGCTTTTGATGGCCCCATGCTCTTCCTCCTATTCCATTCCATTATGTCCAGCCTTTGCATCCTCGAGCATCTGAAGCAGAAAGTTGCATCTCAGAGTAACCCAGGACAGGACTTAAAGGGAGCGACATGTAGCTGACGTTCACGAACATGCTCTGCCCTCAGGGACAGGGTCAACAGCATTGCCACCAGCACGCAGTCCCCATCACCCACAGCCTAGATCACTGTGACAGCCTCCCTCCTGACTTTGTTTCCTCTTCTGCTCCTATGAAACAGTAGTTAATGCTTGTCACTCTCCTACTGCCACTATCACAGAGCATGACGTGGCCTCTGCTTGACTCCAGCCTCTCCTCTCCCAGCTCCCCTTCACCCTGCTTCTCCCCAACTCATTCTCTGTCTTAGCCTTGTATTGTTATTACTATCATTGTGTGTATGCAGTGCACATGTGTGGTTGTGTGTGTGTGTGTGTATCCTCATCTCACACCTTAGTTATTGAGACAGAGTCTCACTGAATATGCAACTCACTAATTCACTAGACTGAAGTACTTAGATTAACAGAAATGGGTTAAGATTTAAGACAAAGCTAGCCAATAAGAAACACTAGTAACTGGCCAACAGAATTATATCTAATACAGAGTCTCTGAATTTTTAATTGTTTAATTAACATATTTATTTACTTAATGCTTTTCAAGACAGGGTTTCTCTTTTTAACATCTCTGGCTGGCCTGGAACTCACAGAGATCTACCTGCCTCTGCCTCCTCAATGCTGGCATTAAAGGTGTGTGTGCCTTCATGGTTGGCTTTCAAAATCTAATCTTCTTAAGATCAAGTCCTGGCCTCTTCTGTTCACTTCTGGATTCTCTGGATGCAAACCTCCCTAGATACTGAGCATGTAGAGGGATGTTCAGTAATACTTTCTCTTCCCACCCACGATGCATGCATCTGTCTGTCTTTCTGTCTCCTCTCTCTCTCTCTCTCTCTCTCTCTCTCTGTGTGTGTGTGTGTGTGTGTGTGTGTGTGTGTGTGTGTGTGTGTGTGTTGTTGGGGAGTAAATCCAGGGCTCTGCTCTTGCTAGTCAAGTCCTCTTCCACTGAGCTACACTGCTCAGCTCTGAATGGATTTACAATGAGTCAAGAGAGGGCATGTACACACAAATCCTATCTTTGTTTCTAATCCTGGAAGGCTCAAAACATCTTCAGGAAAACCTGGCTTTCATTCTCTTTTCATTCCTTGAATTAAAAGTATATATGATTGGAGAGTTCTGCTGGCCAAATCCAGGGCGTGTGCATACTGCCACTGAGTTGCATCCCTAGTCATACACCCCCCCCACTTGAATGTATCTACTTAATGTGTATGTATATGTAATTTTTCAAAATCCTTTCAGCTTAGTAATATGATTAATACCAATGCTATTGGGTCAGCCATTGATGAAATGATGGAATTACCTCCAGGGGAGCCAAGCTATGTGGGAGATAAAAGAAGGCTTTATAAAGCTCTAAGAATTGGCAAATAGAAGTGGATGCAAGGTCAGGCTTGACACGTGGCTCCACACAAAGTAGGAAGCACCCAGGGGTAGTCAGCATAGACCATGGCTGTTTTATGACTCATGGTGGTGGAGGTATCCCTGTGAGCAGCAGACTGGCATCAGCAAGAAGCTGGGCAAGACAGAATGGATGGGTAATACCATGCAGGGGTCTAAGGCTCGGGGGCATGTGTGAGGGTCCAGCCATATAAAGCAAGCTCTGGAAAAGGTCCCTTCCCAAGAAGCATCTGGTGGGCATCCATGCCACCCTTAGAATTACTGTCTCTGCTTTCAAATTCAGGGGCACTGGAGTGGTTAGTGTCCAATCTGGGGACACCTGGCCATAGAAAGCCTAAGTCTGGAATCAGAGTTAGATAGAAAAGGAATCAAATAAATGAGTCTTAAGAGTAACAGATGGGGTCAAGGAACCGTTAGTAAATGTTCTTCCCAGTTCCTCAGCTACTTTACCACTTTCCTTTCCTTAAACTAGCCTTCCTGTCTGTCTTAGGGTTTCTGTTCCCACAACAAAACACCATGACCAAAAAGCAAATTGGGGAGGAAAGGGTTTATTTGGCTTACACTTCCATGTCTCTGTTCATCACCAAAACAAGTCAGGACAGGAACTAAAGCAGGGCAGGAATGTGAAGGCCATGGAAGCTGCTTACTGGCTTATTCCCCATGGCTTGCTCAGCCTGCTTTCTTATAAAACCCAGGACTGTAAACCAAAGGATGGAACCTCCCATAGTGGGCTGGGCCCTCCTTCATTGATCACTGATATAGAAAATGCCTTCTGGAGGCTCCTCCTTCCTCTCTGAAGACTCTAGTGTGTGTCAAGTTGACATAAAACCAGCCAGTAAGACTGACCCCTTGTTAACTTGACACACAAACACATCACTATTAAATCACAACCCTTCCTTTCTTATTCATCCCCAAGATCTCACATTAAAGACGTTAAGTAATTTTGAAAGTCCCACAGTCTTTACAAATTCAAACACATATTAAAATTTCAGTCTCTTTAAAATAGCCAATCTCTTTTAAAACCCAAAAAGTCTTTTCAAATTCAAAGACTCTCAATTGTGGGCTCCGATCAAATAAAAAAATAAATAAACCAAGTACTGTCTTACTTCAAGAGGGAAAAAATCAAGGCACAGTCACAATCAAAGCAAAGCAAAACCACACTCCAACCACCCAACGTCTGGGATCCATTCATGGTCTTCTGAACTCCCCCAAAGGGCTTGGAGCACTTCTCCAGCTCTGCCCTCTGCAGCACACACAGCTGTTTCTAGGCTCCAGCTGGCTCCGCTTAACCGCTGCTGCCAATTTTGGTGGTCATCCCATGACACTAGCATCTCCAAACCGTGGGGTCACTGCAGCAACTGGGCTGCACTTTCACCAACAGCCTCTCACAGGCTCTCCTCATGGAGCCAACTTCAGCTTCAGTCCTGGACCTTCAGCTGCCCCTGAGGCTACACTTTGGCCACAGCTTCTCCCAGTGCCAAGCCTCAGCTGCTCTCCACGACCCCTTCATGAATTCTAAACCAGTACCACCTGGATGACACTTAAGTGTTACCAAGTCTTGCTATCAACATAAGGTTTTGTCTTGGCCACCTCTGGAACACAGCTTCTCTGCACTCATAGGAAACACTTCCCAGGAGATTTCACCAGGGATGCTGGCCTCTTCTTAATCCCTGCTAAGTCTTATCTCCAGCTAACCAGCATCAATTGTCATAGTAACACAAAGGTTTCTCTTCAGTGGTGCTGGTCTCTTGTTAATCATAGCTGACTCTCCAGCCCCAGATGATCAGAATGATAGGATCTTAATTCAAAATAGCAAACAGCACTGACAGAGTCTTTAAACTTCCCTCTGAAACTTCACAAGCCAGGCCCCATCTTCTGTTCTGCTCTCAACATCCTTATCTTCCAAGCTTCTTCAGAACATCCCGCTGAGCTCTCAACACTCAAAGGCTTTTCTAGCCCCAAGTTCTACAGTCCTTCCAAAATCCTCCCCAAACAATAATACCCCTCTCCTGGTATCAACTTGTCTTTGTTAGTGTTTCTATTGCTGTGACAAAACACCATGACTAAAAAGCAAGTTGGGGAGGAAAGAGTTTATTCAGCTTACACTTGCGTATCGCTGCTTATCATCAAGGGGATGGCTGTGAATTTGACGCCAGCCTGGGCTACATTATAATTACTAGGCAACCTTAGGCTGTGGAACAAGACTGACCAAAACATATTATTTTATAAAACTCATAAACAAATCATGTTCATAGCACTTTGTTCAATTGCCAACACTGCATTTTATTTATCTTATTTGGGATTTTGAAGACATTAGTGCTTGAGCGATTCTTTCAAAGTCACTCAAGAGGCCCTAAGTTGCTTCTGTATGGCCAAGGTGTGTTTTAAAGAATCCGGAAAAGTCATTTCTTTCAAACCCAGAAACTATTCAACAGTGTATTGCTTTTTTTTAGCTTATTTACTTGTTGGCTTGTTGACGGGGGGTATGTTCATGCCATGCCATGGAGAGCAGAGGACATGCTTTGAGAGTCTGTTCTTGCCTCCTATCTTATTAAGCATGGTTTCTCTCGTTTGTGCTGCACAGCACACCCCAGCTAACTGTAGAAGTGCTGGGGTAACAGATGCAAGCCACCACATCTGGCTCTTCATAGGGCTCTGAGAATCAGACCTGGAGTATCAGGCTTCTGCCGCAAGTGCTTTTAACCCCTCAAGCCACCTGCTAGCCCTAACTGCTTTTTGTTGTTGCTAAAGCATGATACTGACAAGGATCTTTGTTAATCCATTTGAAGTGTCCTAGAGGAGGGGGTGTGGCTAGAAAGCATGGCTAAGTGGAGTTGTCACCCCAACTCTTCCCAGATACGTTTGGGCAAAGAATTTCAGGTCTTTATTCAACAAGAACAAAAGTCTGAGGCTAGTGAGAAGATGTGTTAGCTAGCTTCTCATAACTATAATGAAATACTAGAACAATTAACTTTTAAAACAAAAGGTTTATTTTAATTCATGGCCGTTAGGACACCGTCTTAGACCTTTGATGAGGCAGGACACTATGGTGGGAGCATATCGCAAATCAAATTGTTTATATCGTGGGTCAAGACAAGGAGTGTGTGAGAGGCTAGAGGGATGGGTCAGCACTTAAAAGCATTTGCTGCTCTTGCAGAAGACCTAGGTTCAATTCCCAGCACCCATGTCAGGCTGCTCACAACCATCCATAACTCTAGTTACAGTGAATCTGACACAGTCTTCTGGCCTCTGAGTATCTGCATGCATGTGGTACATACACATAAAAATAAAAATGCATAAAATAAATCTTCTCCTTAATAAAAATAAGATGCTCTAGGATCGAAAATCTTCTTTGGAGACATGTCCAACAGTGACCTAACTAGGTCCTATCTGTTACATCTGCCACCCCAAGAAAGCGGGTGATAACTATTCCCAACATCCCGAAAGAGATCAGACTATGTAAATAGACTGGTAGATGAGGTGACCAAAATTGAGTTCTCTGACTCTTGGCTCCTCACCCACTCACGAGTAAAGGGATTAAATGTGGAGAAGCACACAGCACAAGGTGACAGAATTCATGAGAAAGGACTAGGGTGTGTGGGTAGATAGAAGGACCTGAGTTTCTGTCCCCAGTACCCTTGTAGGAATCCAGGCATGGCAGCATATGCCTGCAATTCCAGTACTGGGAAGGTGGATATAAGAGCATCTCTGGCCAGTTGTGGTGGTGCACGTCTTTGATCCTAGCACTTGGGAGGCAGACACAGGCAGATCTCTGTGAGTTTGAGGCCAGCCTGGTCTACAGAGCTAGTTCCAGGGTAGCCAGGGCTACACTGAAAAACCCTGTCTCGGAAAACCAAACGAAAAAAGGAAGAAAGAAAGAAAGAAAGAAAGAAAGAAAGAAAGAAAGAAAGAGAAAATCCCTAGTACTCACTGGGATTCAGTGTTATTGAATACTATTTTAAGATGTGTTACATTTGTTTGCGCTGTTTGTTTAACGATGCAACAATGTGCTGCTTTCTTTTGCGTTGCATTTGTTTAACTCTGAGAAGCTGTGTTACTCTACCTGTCTAAAACACCTGATTGGTCTAATAAAGAGCTAAGCGGCCAATAGCGAGGCAGGAGGAACCCTAGGTAGGGCTGGCAGGCAGAGAGAATAAATAGGAGGAGAAATCTGGGAGGAGAGATGAAGGAGTGAGAAAAGAAGGGGCTAGCCACACAGTCATGCATGGGATTAGAAGGACAAAAAGACATGCAGAAACAGAGAAAGCTAAAAGCCCAGACGCAAAAGGTAGATGGGATAATATAAGTTAAGAAAAGCTGGCTAGAAAAGCCAAGCTAAGGCTGGGCATTCATAAGAAAGAATAGGATTCTCTGTGCGTGGTTATTTGGGAGCTGGGTGGTGGGCCCCCAAAAGAGAAAACAGTAAAAACAACCAACATCCGAGAGCTCTGCTAAGTCCTGTGAAATTGTACCTAATCTTTCATCTGTTTTGGTTTTCCCAGCACATGTTGTGGCTCATCCTGGCTCTGTAAGATCTATCCAGGGTTTCCTCATAAACCTGTGCTCGAAGCTAACCTTTAAAGACAGTAAGTGATTCCTCCGCAATATAAAAAGACATAAAGAAATGAATTTCCTTCTCAATCTTCATGGTTAGTGTTCTGGTTACTGTGTGTATTTCCTATTTCAAGATGAAGCAGAAAAGAAGACAGAAAGAAAGGAAAGAAGAAAGAGAGAAAGAAAGAGAGAGAGAGAGAGAGAAAGGAAGTTGGTTGTAGTTAATTCTCCTCCCAATCAGTAGTTTCTTTGCAGACTGACTCTATTCCCAACCAGTATTTGTAAATTTCCCTTTCATCTCTCCTAGTCAATCATACACTATAATCATAACATGCCCACATAATCCTTTCCTTTAAGTCACCTTTAGAGCATGGCTTCTTAAACTCATGTGGGTGGGGGCTTGTGCACATGTGTGCATGTATGTGTAGGTGGTCAGTTGTGCACATGTTTGCATGTATGTGTAGGTATGTAGAAGTCAAAGGTTGTCATACTGGATGTCTTCCTCAGTTGCTCTCCATTTCTTATTTATTTACAGAGAACCTTCACTATGTAACTTGACTATCCTGGAACTTGCTATGTGGGCCAGGTTGGTCTCAAACTCACAGAGATCCACTTGCCTGTGCTTCCTAAGGGCTGGGCTTAAAAGTATGTACCACTCTTTTTTAAGATAAAATGTTGACTCAACTGGATGGAGCTCACCACTTTGGCAAGATTAGCCAGTAAACAAACCCCAGGGATCCTCCTGTCTCTGCTTCCCCAGTGCTGGGATATAGGCTTGTACCCAGCTTTTGCCTGTGTGATGGGGATCCCAATCCACCTCCTCATGCTCTTTCAGCAAGCACTTTTTCAGTCCACTTTTTAGATCTTGTCTGCTGTACCTGAGATCTGAGGACCTGAAAAAGTGAGGTGGACTATAATCTAATGCTGTAAACAACCTTACTTCTGTTCCAGGAATGTAACAAAGTCATGTAAATATGTGTCAGTAAGAACATACTAAATATTAGCAGGGCAGCCCTTTTCCATAACTTTCTCAGGACAGACCAATTTAAACACACTTGCCTGGCACCTACTATAGATTCTATCTGGGAAGGCAAGGCAGAAGGCCATATCCACATTCAGGGTACACTGACCAGATTAGGTTCTATATCTTTGTCTGACATCCAACAAGAATAAGCACATCTTATTAATTGCATGTAAATGTTTGTTTGTCACAGGAGGCAGGAAATTGTGTCCAAGAACAATCCAGAGGACAAAATGCACCTCTGGTAAAAAGGCTCTCTGCTGTCCTGAAGCCTCTCACAGTCCCCAGGCATTGCTCACCACGGGTCATTCTTTTGATGGTATCCTGGCATTTATCTGCTGAGCCACCCCTCCAGCCTTCCACATTGCATTCTTTAGAGAATGACAAGAAAACATCTGCACATGTTCAATACGCACTTTTTCTTTTGAACATTTTTTTATGCTACTTTCAGACTTTCAGACCAGGCTGTCTGTAGGTAGCATTGATCGTCTACTGTGTCACAGATACTGTGTTAAAGGATTCATTTAAAGGTAACTATGAGATTGTCTGACAACAGGTTTAAGGCAAACACCAGCCAACACTGCTTACTGTAGGTTGCCCTACAAAGCTAGAAGGAGCCCCTATTGGCAGAGGGCGGAGAGAGGTGAAATATTTTAAGATGTGTTACATTTGTTTATATTGTGCAACATTTGTTTTAATGAGTCAGAGATGTGTTGCATTCTTTTATGTTACAGTTGTTTAACTATGCGAACCTGTTACTTTGTAACTCTGCCTGTCTAAAACACATGATTGGTCTAATAAAGAGCTGACTGGCCAATTGCCAGGCAGGAGAAAGGATAGGAAGGGCTGCAGACAGAAAGAATAAATAGGAGAAATCTGTGACTAGGGGATCAAGGAACAAGAAAAGAAAGGAGAGGAGGCCATCAGGGGCCAGCCACCTACCTACACAGCCAACCATGGAGTAAGAAGTAAAGAAAGGTATATAGAATAGAAAAAGATAAAAGCCCAGAGACAAAAGGTAGACGGGATAAGTTAAGAAAAGCTGGTGGGCCAGGCAGTATTGGTGCACACCTTTAGTCCCAGTGCTCGGGAGGCAGAGGCAGGTGGATATCTGTAAATTCAGGGCCAGGTTCCAAGGCTGCACCAGGGAAACTCTGTCTCAAAAATAAAATTAAAGTTTAAAAACCTGCTTTTGAGAAACAAGTCAAGCTAAGGCCAGGCATTCCTAAGAAAGAATAAGTTTCCATGTATTTATTTGGGAGCTGGGTGGTGGGCCCCCAAAGAGCAAAGAGTAAGAACCAAGCAACTACATAAGGGTGTGTGAATAAGTGTATCCTCACTGTGGTGCAGGAAGAGGACCCTCACCTCTTGCTCTCCCACTTCAGTGGAGCATGTGTGAGAGCAACTTTGCCAGCAGACCGGTGTACTCAAGCACCAGGCAGCCTTCAAGGAAGAGGCAGCTATGGAGGGGAGTCATGGGAACCCACACACAACACTCATGACCATGAACCATGGACACTCAAGAGAAGGTAAATTTTGACACGGCCCCTCCTGCTACTGGGGAAGAAACTCCAAATCTGTGAGCCCAAAGTTAAGTAACCGTAAGTAAGACTTGGACCATCAAAGCTTTCATCTCCATGGTCACGAAGATGAATTAGTCAGTCCTTGAACCCAAAGAGCTCACATACTTTGAGCAGCTTCCATATAATTCCAACACCACAGAGCATGTTCACTACACTCACAATATTTAGCTGCCTGCCTTAAGTCTATAGTTTATTGATCCATACAGCATACCTAGGACTCTGATCAAGTCCTTATATGCATCATTTCTTTCAAATCCCTATTCTTTTCTAGCCAAAGTTGTTAGTGTCAAAAATAGACATCTATTCTGAATAGACCAGAGGATCTTTGTAGCTAACAGAATGGAAATCACAGTTATGGTTGCTCATGGACATAGCAGGGTGAACACTGCACCTTTGAGGCTCAAGAAGAGCTACAGGAAGTCAGACATTGCTGAGATCAAGACACAGCTAACTTACTAAGGATACGATGGCTGGTACCATCATTTGGGGTCCCTGGTCCTTCACAGACTCTGTGAGACTCATCCTACCTTCCTGGGCTGCTCGGCATTTACTGGCACTGTTTAGGTTTTGTGCCTGTGCAGCAGTTGTCAAAGTCAGAGAAGAAAGAACCATCCCATCCCAGTAAGAAATATTAGCAAACTTAAATAGCATACCCATTTTGGTTCCTATAATAAGTGAATAATGCAAATACCTTTGTGTGATGTTAATATCATTAACTTCATTAGATTTAGAATGATCACCCATACAAATCTCTGGGCATGTTTGTGAGGAATTTTCTAGATTGTGTTCACTAAAGTGGAAAGATCCACCCTTTATGTGGGCAGCATCATTCTGTGGCCTGAACTGGAGGAAAAGGAGATAGCAAGCTGAATACAAGTCAACCCCACCCACAACTGTAGTTACAATGTGCCCAGACACCTCTTCTTCCTGCAACATACCTTCCCTGCCAAGGTGGACTGTGTCCCCTAAAACTGTAAGCCAGAATAACATTTCCTTCCTTATTTTGGCTCAGCAGTATGTGGAGTAACTATAGACTTAGGTCAGCTGGATAACTTCTCTGGTTTGGATACAGCTTAAGCACACTGGTGAACGTGAAGTAGAATAGGACAGAAAAGACCATTTTTGAATCTTGATTTACTAATTTATTTAAAGTGCTGCTTGTACTGTTCATTTCCAAGCATGGTTTCACCTGCTACCTGGAACAAGAAGACTTGGAGAAATAGCTGAAACAGTGGGCCGTTGCCCTTAGCAACCTGACCACAAACACTTACATCTTCCAACTATAACATACACTTTTAAAAACAAAAGACTGACTGTTGTGTACACTTCTGTAAAAGCTCACTTGCTTGTTCACCCCACCTTGTGGCTTTAGAGTATAAAATGAGAATGCAACCTGGACCTAGGACCAGGCCTTTCAGGAACTATCCTGGCTTTGGTCCATCAGCAATACCTCTCTTCTACTCCCATTGGGGTTGGAGTGTTTATTCCAGAAAGATTCCCACAACTACGGTTTTAGATATGGGAAATGCAATCTCTGCTGTGATGCTGAAGTGCATGGGAACTTAATCAGAGTGTGGTTTAGGGGGCTTGGGGGCTTCCAGCCTTTGGCAGGTAATTAAGATGAAAGCCACTAGGGTGCAGCATTTTGTGAGTGAATCTGGGTGGCAGAAAGGGAGTAGCAGGGACATCTGGCTGTTTGACTTTGCACTTGAAGAAATGTGAACTAAAGAGACCTTCCTTTATGACCCATACATTCTGTAGTATGGCATGACTGGACACGGAAAATAGATTCAAGTAGCAAATCGTGTCCTGAGGCCGTCTCCTTGAAGCCTGACACCTGTGCAGTGAGTGGCACAACTTGGCTATGAACTCCGAATGCAAGACCTCACCCTAGACCTCCACATAGCGCTTCCTTCTAATTGACTTGTTCTTTGAAAATAGTTAATTGCCTATGCTTACAAATGTTAAAAGGCCATTCACTGTCCAATAAAGAATTGGGCTTTAAAACTGGTTTGTAACTGAGCCCTACAGTACAGGTTTATAATTTAGGAAGGCTGAGGCTGGAGGTATGTGTCTGTGTTGGCTTCCTGTCCCTGTGAAAATATTGACCAAAAAGAACTTGGAAAGAGTTTGTTTAGCATACATCCCTGGATGATAGTCCACCATTAGGGGGAGTCAGGGCAGGAGCTCCCAGCAGGCAGGAGCTTGGAGGCAGGAAATGAAGCAGAGCTACTGAAGAATGTTATTTTCCAGGAGGCTTCCCAGCTCACCTCCAGTCACACCTTCCAGGACACCTACTCAGGGGCAGCACTGATCCACAGTGGGTGGGGTGGATGGGATGGGCGGGGCTCTCCCAAGTAATCATCAATCTAGAAAATGTCTCACAGACTTATCTGCAGGCCAACCCAATGGAGGTATTTTCTCATTTGAAGTTCTGTCTTAGTCAGGGTTTTTAGTGCTGTGAGGAGACACCATGACCATGGCAACTCTTATAATTGGGGTGGCAGCTTACAGTTTCAGAGTTTCAGTCTACTATCGTCAAGGTGGGAAGCATGGCGGAATGCAGGCAGGCACGATGCTGGAGAAGTAGCTGAGAGTCCTACATCTTGCAGGCAACAGGAAGTTGAGTGAGACACTGGGTGGTACCCGGAGCATAGGAAATCTCAAAGTCTGCCTCTACAGTGATGCACTTCCTCCAACAAGGCCACACCCACTCCAATAAAGCCACACCTCCTGACACTGCCACTCCCCAATGAGATTATGGGGGCTAATTACATGCAAACTACCACAGTTCCCTCTTCCAAGCTAGCTCTAGTTTGTGTCTAGTGCTAATAATAATAATAATAATAATAATAATAATAATAATAATATAATAATAATAATAATAATCAGCACAAACTCAAGTTCAAGTTAGCCTGGGCTCCAGAATGAACTCAAAGGTCAGCATAGACAATTTGAGACCATGTCTCAAAATAGAAAAATTGAAAAAGAGGGACAAGTACACAGTCAGTTGTACAACACAAGCCTAGCAGATATAAGGCCAATCACCCCCACTGCTGAAGAAAACAAACAAAGAAGAAGAAGAAAAAGAAAAGAAAATCATTTGTACAGTTGTGATGTAGCCTGTTGCATGAACCATGTGAAGGCCTAAAATCTTTCTTCAGGAACCACTGAGAAAGGCCTCTCTAATCTTCAGTTTCTTTCTCTGCTTCATATGTACACATACAGATGTAATACATAAATACATATGTACATAGGTATATTAGGTATATATTTGTATATAGGAGAGAGGCGTAGACAGTCTCATATTGTGGCACAGTTAAAAGCATTCAATTCTCCTTGCTCTCTTGGAAGACATGGCCACCCAGGAACCGGGGCCAGGCGTTCTACTCAGTAATGGAATGTGGTCATAAATATTTTAAACGCTCAGTTGGTTGGTGCCTAGGCTGTGTGCTGTTTTCATGTTACCATGGAAACGTGATGGTCAAGAGGTAAAGCTCTTTGCACGTGACACTGCACACATGTGTTTGTGTGTGTGTGTGAAGAAGCTGTGCAATGAGTTCTTCCGGTTTCTATTTTTGACTTGCCAACTCTGAGTCACCACTGAGAATGTTTTGTTCAGGCGTCAGCTACTGGGACTGCTCCTCTAGAGTGCCCAGGAGCTCTGGGGAGAACCACTGGGAAAGAGGCTGTCACCCTCAAAAACTGGTACAATTATTGAAGGAGTGTAATTATTGAGTCACCTCTGGACAACCTGCAGCTGTGTTCCAAATGCTTTATGACACTTTGGGAAAGGATACTTGGCAAATCTGTCACCAAAGAAATGAGGGCGAAAGCTGCTTGAAATGGAAGAAAACTCCATCAAGGTAACAACCTAACGGAGTAAGAGCTAATAGCTCGCCGCCCCCCATATGAAGAACTGTAACATACCACAAAGGGGACCTTTGGGAATCCCTTCCTTTACATGGAAAGCTCCATTTGTTTCCATGTCTTTCTTAAATATGAATGAAGAGGAGATAGGAAAGCCATCTTTTGTGCTGTATTAATAACCTATCTCTAGTCAGGCATAGTTTGGGGGATTTGTAATGGCAAGTGTAGTATTGGATAGTAGTGTCAATGAACTGTCTAAATGTGTAGCCAATCAGTCTGGAGCTCTCCCCACTCCCGCCCTGACAAGTACCTCCTCATCAATCAGGTTTCTTCCAGTCCTTTTGGATGTGTTTCATAAGTAAATTACTTGTGTAGACTGTCCCCAGGGCAAACCCTCCCTGGCATAAGTGGAAACACCTTGCAATTGCTGTGTAACTTGTGTTTGGAAGTTGAATGAATCTGTCCAGTCATATTTCTAATATTTTCCTTCCTTCCTTCCTCCCTCCCTTCCTTTCATTTATTTATTTTTGTTTGTTTTAAATTTTTTTATTCATTTTACATACAAACCACAGTTTTCCCTCTCTCCCCTCCTCCTGCTACCCCCATCGCTGCCCCCCCCCACTCCTCAGAAACAGTAAGGCCACCCATGGGGAATCAACATCAACAAAACCAGGCACATCAAGTCCAGCCAAGGCCAAGCACCTCTCCACTTCATCAAGGTTGAGCAAGGCACTCCACCATATGACCAGGTTCCAAAAAGTCAGCTCATGCACCAGGGACAGATCCTGGCCCCACTGCCAGGGGCCCTGCAAACAGACCAGGCCACAGAACTGTCCAATATCTCCCTTTTATCTTCTAGGTCTTTACATCTTATTTCAGGAGCTCTTCGGTGCAACTGCCTGGTGGGCCAGAGGCTGCAGAAGAGGAAAACGCTGGTCAGGAATCTGAGCCAGGCCCCGCCCACCTCCTGCGGGTTTCTTTCTGCTTCTCCTTCATTCAGTCCCAGTACTGTCCAGGTAAGCGGAAGGAGATGGCAGAGATGGTGGAGGGGACGAGGAAAGCTCTCAAGCTGTTGGTGGTTTTGGTATCTCCAGGGTCAGGATCAGGCTGTGTCTAAATGTGAGTGAAGTCACATTTGGTATGAAAATGACTTTATACTGATTCAGGTCAGTGGAATCCAGAGAAAACTGGCTTGGAAGATTTAGAAAAATGATCAAGTATCAGTTCATTGTCAAATGGCTGGCAACTCAAATCTACTTAATCTTTAAAGCCAAAGGAAAAATAAAGAAAATGTACCCACAAGGTGAGGGTAATTATTTTTTTAATAGACTTTAGTTTTTAGATCTGTTTTAGGTTCACAACAGATGGGAACAGAAGGTATGTGGTTGCATTGTTTTCTAGTGTCTGTATTAGTCAGCTTGCTTTCCTTCCTCTTCCCTCGATGACATGGCCCATCAGTTATTGACTTGTTTTCCTGTCCCTTCTCTAGTATCTTAAGATGGATAATGGAAGAAAAGAGATCTGAGTTCATTTACCTTTTCTTATAATGAAATCATATCATATGTAAATATATAAAAGCAAGGACATAAGACCAAAATACTTTGTATAGTCAAATTTTTTCTTAGAAATTGCTTAAGTGACCTATTGTAAAACTTGAGATACATGCAGCTGTTGGGTTTTTGTTTGTTTTATTCCTCCCCACTCCTGTTATGAATTAAATACAGATTTCTGCAACCAATACTAGGTGAAATAATAGATTTGCATTATGGAACAGGTTGAGGAGGGAGATGGCTTTTAGACACTGGAGCAAAGGGGTGGCAAATTCAAGGTCTTCCTGGACCACAGAGCATGTACAAGGCCAGCCTGGAAAACCTAGCAAGACCCAATAAAAAAACAAAGTAAAAATAAATAAAGGTCTGGTTCCACAGATCAGTGACAGAGCACTTGCTTAGCATGCATACAAGCATAGTACCAGACAGCAAAGCAAAACCCCGACTCATTTTCTTAGTGTTGAGACCAGGACCAGGTACAGTGCAAATTGAGAAGGCAGGAACCCCTTGTTCAGAAGGTATTAGGAATGTCAAGACACCAGCAATGGGACATTAAACCAGGTGAGTTGTGGTGGTGTGCTTTATTCTTCAAAACAGAGCCTTGTGCAAATGCATAGGTACCAGTCTCAAAAAATGGAGAGAATTGAGAGGCTTGGAAGTAAGATCACCCCAGAAGGAAAAGCCTCACAATCTCTGCAGAGAAAAACAGAGTTAAATCACTGACAGTGTTTCCTCTTTCTTTGGGGCTTCTACCCCTTCTCCTGCTCACCCACCCACCCACACCAGCTGTGAGTATGTTACAGCTGAATTCAGGTTCCACATAATTAACCCAAGATGCAACTCCATTAGTAAATTGATTGAGAGACTTGCATGTCTCTATTACAATGATTATTTTTTTCTATTTTTGACCCCCTTCCCCCAAGAATTCATTGTAACTTAGAACCCAGATGGCAGGGGCTCAGATTTAGCTAGTAGTTTGTTCATGGCTTCTGGTCCCTATCAACATTAGAGAAAAACAAAACCCTCACAAAAAGGGCCCCACCACTACCACCAACCAAAAAGAGAGCAAGGACTAAGTTTTCAGAGGTGTTAAAAAGGAAGTATGTGCATTCAAGCAAAAAATTTGACCTGCTCTTAGCTGATGTTTTTGTTTGTTTTGCCAAGGATAGCGGGTAAAATGTATAATTTCTAAAACAAACTGTACTTGGAGGGAAAACGAAGTTGTTTATCATTAGTCTTCCTTGTGGTTCAAGACAGGTAATTTACAAATATTAGATTCAAAGTTGGGTATAATGGCACATGCTTGTAATCACAGCCCTCCAGAGGCTGAGGCAGAAGAATCAGAAGTTTGTGGGTAGCCCAGGATATATAGTGAGGCCTGTCTCGAATAAACAAATACAAACCCCAAATTAGATACAATAATAAGATTTCTTCAAATAAAGTTTTAATTATTTTACTTGCTAAAATGGTTTTCTTTTCAGATATTTTGCCCCAAGAAAGTCATGAACATAACCTTAGCGGAATTTATGGTTTGACCTGTGAAGCAAGAATGAGAAACAAAGCTTTTTGGGGGGAGGCTGGGGTGTGTGTGTGGGTGCATGCATGTGTGTGTAACAGAATTGCTTTCTATTTAGCAGAACAACTCAGGCAGACAGCAGTCGGTCAGACATGCACCAATGGGCCTTCCAATAATAAGTTGTTTAAATTAAAGAGACAAAAGATTGGTTTCCTGTATTTTCTCTTCCTGGCTTGGCTCCTTATATTACCCTCTGCCCTACTCCACTACACTTCAAGGTTCTCACCTGCAACAGGCTGAAAATGGACTCATCTGCTTTGACTCATTTCAACAGGCTGAAAATGGACTCATTTGCTCCCTTGCGTCTGTAAAAGTTACCTATTTGAGCTTTAAAAGAAGCATCAAAGACAGTTGGTCACTCAGGTAGACTGGACAACTGTGCTGACTCATGCTCACCTGTCCTAGTTAATGACAGCATGACACTTAGCACGTTAATACCAAGCTTGCAAAGCACATAGTTTCATGTGTCATTGTCACATGGTTACCAGGAATTTAGAGATATTTTTGGTTAATCTTTTTTATTGTCATGTTTTTTAGGGCAGTTGTGTGGTGGTGGTTATTTGGCAAGCCTTGAGACTAAAGGCTGCCATCTGCTTATTCCAACAAGTGATTATAAATAACAGTGGGTCCATGGGAAAGAACGTGGACACCAACAGCATTTTCTCTTCAATCTCTTAATCTGTATCAGGTTGTATATTTTATTATTTTTTAGACTTTTTAAAATCTCTGTGTATGTCTCTATGTGTGTGTGTCCCTTGTGTGTATGTATGTGTGTACATGCATGTGTGTATGCGCCAGTGTTTGAGGAGTCCAGAAGAGATGCTGCATCTCTTAGGGCTACTATGACAAGTGTTTATGAGCCACCCAGGGTGGACGGTGAGATCCAACTACCTGTGGTCCACATGACAGAGTAGCAAGGGCTCTTACCAGCCATGGCTCCCGTTTTAGGTTGTCTGTTTTAGCAGAGGAACAGATACAAATTTATACAAAGTACTAGGTTGGTTTGTTGATAATGACTTGCCAACTAGTTTCGGTAGCTAACACTGAGTATGTAGCTGCTGTAGTTTCCTCCACTCTCCCAGTACTTCAGTGAAACAAAACCATTGCTATCCCACTGAACAAGATCTCCAGGATAGGTAAATGTTAGGGGCTGAGTTTGAACCCAAGACCAGCCCAGGTTGTACAACTGTTATTTCTTTCTTGCTTTAAAATAGTCTGCGTTTTTCTTTTTCCTAAAATGATGGTGACCAATCTGCCTCCACAATTCAGGTATGATTCTAGACCTAAACACAAATATTTCAGCTTATATAAAGTTTATTTATACGAAGTTTATTTATTTATACGAATACCGATTTGTGTATTTTTATGAATACTACGAGTAGTAACGATCAGAAGCCCGATGGTTAGTAAGCCCGATCACACGCAGCCCCTCCCAGCACTTATTTACATTAACCCAGGTCGAAACTTCTCTCCAAGATAAGCACTGCCAAAGACTCTTGGAAGAAGTAAAAACTCCTTATCTTTGCACACAGGCGAAGCCTTCAGAGAACTCGGATAGGTGTGGCTCCCAGAAGGCAATCATTTGATTGGAGGGGCAAATCAGGACCCGTGTTTACGAGAAAAAGGGGACACCTATGGGTGTCGCGGTTGGTCGCTGATGCGCGTGGCACAGCCAGTTCGGGACTTTGTCGGCTCGCTTGACCGTGTGTGTGTGGACAGTGTGAAGGTGGGCATCCAGTTTTCACGGCATGCAGCGAGCGGGTCCTTTGGAGACCGAGGCACTAAGATGCAGGGTTTGGGGGCGCCGCCCGCTGCGCAGCCCGTCCTGAGACCACCAGGCCACGCCCCCGACGCTCCAGGCTCCGCCCACAGCCGGCACGCTCCCTGCCATAGGCTGCCCCAGTTCCGTGTACACTCCTCTCCCCGCCCCTGGAGGCTCGGACCGTACCACCCGCGAGCACGGGGGAGTCTGACTTCTCGTGTTCAAACGGCTGTCAATCCGAGTCGTCCTCGGCCTTCACAATAGAAACCTGGGGAAGTTTGAGTTACTCTAGATTAAACTGTGCGAGAGTTTCGCGATCTCCGCTCGAACTGCCTGGACCCACGAGCCGGGGCGCCAACGTCCCCCCTCCATTCCCTTCACGGATGGTCTCGCCCAGGGAGTACCTCGGGACCCTTTAAATACCGCGTGGGGCTGCGGAGGGCTGCAGAGTTGACGGGCTGGTGAGTCTGTCGGTGAGTGCGGTCCTGGGTGAGGGGACAGCAGAGCCCCGCCATCCCGGACCTCCAGCCTCCCTCGAGCGTCTGCGCGGGATCCGGGGGTGCGTACCCATCCCGGGGGGGGGGCGGGCGTGGGATCCCAGGGGACCGCCTCTCCTTAGGGCAGCGGGATGCCCTCCGGGGTCGGGACACTTGGCCCCGAGGCGAGGTCTAGAGTGAGGCTCGGTGGCGGTGGTGCCCAGGCTGCGCCGGGTCCGCTGGGCCGCGATGACATCCCTTTGGGTGCGTGCCAGCGACTGCGCCCCGGGCGCGCGACGCTCCGGGCTCGCAAGGCGGGGGTCCCCGCTCCCCAGGCCCTGGAGAGTGGGGCTGAGCCCGGGTCGGGCCGGGCTGCGGCCTGTGTTTGGGGCTTGTTGCCGGGTTTCCCTGGCGCTGAGTTCTGCCCCACAGTCCCCTCCCCCAAGCGTTTGTTTTGACAGGAAACGTGGTGCTGCTGGAGGGAGGGGCGAGCTGAGAACGTGGGCGAGCGGGTGGGACTCCTGAGACTTCCGTTGGACTTGACGGTCCAGGAGGCCAGCTCAGGTCACATCTGGGTCAGACCCTTCTCAAGTGCTCAGGGTGGTGCCACAAAACATAGCAGCGAGATTTGGTGGCACGTGGATGACACAGTTACGTGTTTACGTTAGTGCCTTTAAACGAGCGATTTCGCAATGGCATGACGTTTCATTTCAAAATGCGCTTATTAGACTGGGAATGTAGTTTTATGGCCGAGTACTTCCCTGCTTCCCTGGCATGTATGTATAGGACTGTAGGTTCTGTCCACCCTCCCCCCCCACCACCACAAGAAACTCACATCATGTGCTTTAATGCAAAAATCTAGTCAACAAAGAAGTGTTTACAGTACAAGCAGAGGAGTTTGGAAACACTAAAGAGTAGGCCCCGCCTGATTGAAGTGAAATATACTCTCTTTTATCCCTGTCTGGTTACCTTAAGGTGAACAAAACAGGCAGCTTGACCTTGTCCCTAGTGAACCCCCTCAGCAATCAAGGTGTCCCTCAGGCTCAAAGGTCTTGGTTTCCTTACCTGCCAACTGATAATGAGGTTCTTATGCTGGTTCCTGGGGAACCTGTCTACTGCCTTTTCTTCCTGCCTCCATGGATTTCATACATGGCCCCACTTGAGGTGGCCCAGGCATGTGTACAGGCAGCTAACATGAAGGCAGCCCCTAGTATGAAGCACCAGTGTTAGAGTAGGCAGCCAGGAAGGGAGGAGAGCTTTCCAGGATGAAAAGTGACTAGAAATCTTCCCTGATGCTGCAGTGACACATGGAGCATGGACACTGCCTTTTAGACAGTGGCTGGCTTGTTGGCCTTTGTCTAGCTCTCTGTTGGCTCTGATTTGATGAGGACCAGTATTGTTGCAGGGACTTTCCCTCAGTCCTATGGTTTTGCTTTGCTGTGGGCTAGTGCTAAACAGCATTTGATAGAAGATGGATATTTTGTCGCATCTGCAATTCTTTCCATCAGAGCTCAGTCTTGCTTCCCCCCCCCCCCCCCAACCCGGGTCCTGTGGGTGCCTTGTGCTCAACTTTGGTATGGTCTTGAAGGTGGTATGGTCTCCACAACCTAGCCTTAACTGCATAGATTTCATTCTTCAGGGCCCTGTTGGATAACCTGAACAATTTACTTCCAAATGTTTTTTGGCTTGGCTAGGTGTGCTTAGTTAGCCCTTCTGGTAACACCTGAGTTTTAGCAGTGGAACTCTAGTAGAGGGCTTTTGTCACGATAGAGGGGTGGATGGGTGCTATTTTGTTAATTATGTTAGTCAGTTAGTCCTTCACTGAACAGTGCTTGAACTGTGCCCCAGGGTAAGGTCATTTTGCTTCCACATGTGCAAGTGTCCGTGTGATGATAGACAGATCAATTTGGCAGAGAGGGAATGGAAGGAATGAGTTGCACACTGATTGCCTGCAGCTGCGTGGAGCAGTAGAATGTGTGGACTTAGGGTTCCAGCCTGCTGCTGGCTTGAGTTGAGCTCCTGCACTGCCATAAACCTTTGGGTGAGTGATACTGTCTCTCTGACCCATAGTTCTTATTTTAAACAAGAACAACATCTACCTAACATAGTTATGATGCAGATTTGAGAAAAGCAATTGTTTTAAGCACTTACCAAGTATTATTGCAATCATAATAAGTACCCACAACTGTTGGTTCTGATTGTTACTTTTTAGTATCAGTGGGTGTCCAAAGAACACAGAGGTACAATCTGTGTGCTTTAAGCTTCTAGGTGGTGCACACCTTTAATCCCAGCACTTGGGAAGCAGAGGCAGGTGAATCTCTATGAGTTTGAGGTCATCCTGGTTTACACAGTTAGTTCCAGGACAGCTAGGGCTGTTACACAGAGAAACCCTGCCTCAGAAAAAATAAAATAAAAAGCCAACAACAACAACAAAAGTTACTGGGAAGGCAGAAATGTATATTGTTAAACTACTATGTTAAGTGACTGCTTAATGAGCAATGCCATCCAGGGTAGGACAAATTGAAAACTCCACTTGTCTTATGAATAGATGTGGGGACAAATTTGTTCATTTAGGATATTCGCTGGGATCCTGTCTAACTTAGGCAGTGAGCTCTGGATGGCTAATTTACACGAGGCAAGAGTGCCCTGAAATTGAATATGAATGACAAGAAGGGATGGTTGGCATCGCTGCCAATCTCCCAGAAGTCTGCTCTGCTTAGAGCCTGAAGGGTTGTGGTATGGTGAGAGCAAACAACAAACTGGTGGCCTCATGTTCTTCTCTAACTGGCATTGATTGATTTGAGTGTGGAGCCCTCATGGCCTAAACCTTTCTTTGGGCCTCATTTCTCAATACTGTCAATTTGGGGTGGAGTTCCTTGGTCCTCTGCAAGAACAACAAGTACTTCTAACTGATGGCCCAACTCATGCTTTCTGGGGGAGTTTTATCCAGTGGGATCTAGCTCTGATTCCTTAATTCCAATAGGCATAGACTCTTAATAATGGCTCTATGCCTTCTACAACGTTCTGTCTGGATTCCCAGGCCAGTACATTCTTTGAAGTCAAGGTGAAGGTCACTGTGATCTCACAGCCCTTGCATTCTGTGTGGCTGCAAAATTAACATCACCTGGACATGGCCAGGCTTACCGTTTGTATGTGTTGTGTGGCAAGACTTCCTGGAGAGATACAACACAAATGTACTCACCCCAGACAGGGAGCCCACAACAGACCAGAGTACAGATCCCATCCAAGTCCATTCTGATGAAACATGAGTTTTATTAATTGCACTTGGAGGATGAGTGAGAGGTCAAGTCCAATTTGGCGAGATATGAGTTTTATTGATTGTGCTTAAGGAGTATGCATGAGGGTTACTTACAATAGATGACTCAAACACAGCCACACCACCAACATCCACTCCAGTGTGGGTGACAGCTCCCCAAGACTGGAACACAGTGCACAGCCTGTAAAAGGTTCCTTAGTCCCTCAAAAGGGTCACAACCCACAGGTTGAGAACCCCCGATCTTAGAATTTGTGAGTTGAGCTACATCTGGGTCTGTATGATCTAAAAAGGAGGCTGAACCAGAGTTCAGGTAGAATCTTAAGGTAGCAGATACTGATGGCCTCTGAGTGCCTGTCTGGAAACCATGCTCTCAAGGTCCTGCCCCACGCTTCTGATGGCAAGAGCAGCCTTGAATTGAAGTCCTCTGAAAGGCTCCCAGGACCATTCTCCCATGGTCTTAATAATGAGCATCCTCTGACACCTTTAGCCGAACTTCCTTGGCCACCGTGGTTTTATTCTAGAGATAGGTTTCCATACTTCACACGTTCGAGGATGTGAATTTGTAAAACCTCTCAACTGTGTTGTCCTTTCTCTTCTCGCACATCTTGTATGTGGTTAAAAGTAGCCATACTCATCCTTCAGTAGTTCACTTAGAAACATCTTCTCTTAAATACCTTAGTCCATAGCTCTTAGACACCTTCCATAAAGCCCTTGGACATAGGCAAAATATGCCAGATTCTTGCCTCTATGTGACAGGGTTTCTAATATTGCCCTACATTTCCTTTTGAGACATCATTGGTGTTGTCTTTACTGTCTTCATTTCTAACATCCTATTTCATAACAAATGAAGTCACACTTAGGAAATTTAGGCTTTCTCTGAAGCTCTTAACCAGCCTCTGAGTTCCCCTCACAGGGTCTGCTTGGTCCATTCACAGCAGTCTAAATGTTTTCTAGTCTCTTCCTTCTAATTCTACCTTGTTGCCCAGTTCCAAAACATCCTCCCTATTTTCAGGTACTTGGTTCAGCTACAACCAGCTTTCTGTCCACCCATTATGTGATTCTGTAGGACAGTACCACAGGCTGATTTATCATGAACAATAATGTATTTGGTTTACAAGTTTGGAAGGCTGGGAAGGAACAAAGGAACCAGTGTCCACGGTAGTCCTTCCTGCTCCATTGTATGGTGGAAGGCATCACATGGGCAAGAGAACACACAAAATTTCAAACTTCCAGATGTATGGCCTTTGAATATAATGTCAATCTATGCATGAGTCTGGAGCCTTTATGACATAACACCCTCAATAGGCCCCTCCTCTCAATATGTTGCTTTGTGGGAAACACCACCAAACCACCACAGTTTATCAAGGATTATATCCTCAGACTCTGGTTTTCATGGCCTTAACGTTTTTCAGAATTATAAATTATCTTAACACTGTAATTGGCATCTGTCAGGACATTACTAGGCACTTAAGCATTAGACTTGACTATTTCAGGCAATCTTCAAAACAACTCCAGTCTGCAGATATCAGGAATTAGGTCAGGAACTCTGTTTGGCTAGCAGTGTTCTTATTGCTTAAAGTAGTGACCCATTGCAATAATGTTGGGAGCTTTGCTTGGCGATACCTTCTCTCTTTACCTTTGACCAGTGGGTTGGGTGGAATGTGGTGTTCCTGTAGAATCACTTTGTTTACCTGGGAGTTGCTTTGGTGTGAGCTAGGTGGATCTGAGTTTGTTGGGATGAGAAGCATTGTCCTTCTCTAAAGCAAATGGCTGTTTTATCCTACGTCTGAGAGAATCTGAAATGTTGAAGCCATCAAGTTACCCTCAATGCCTTTTCAGTCCAGTTGATTTGTACCCAGATGACTCATGTGGAAACTCAAGATGAAGAGAGGTAAGAATTGGTGTGAAAGCACCCGCAGAAGACCTTTTACCCTGGGACAGGCCATTTGATTTAGGGTTTTATATTTCAGACAAGTGTGAGAGCTCTGTCCTGGGGTCACTGCCAGCCGTGTTTTTCTGCAACGAAAACATGACTGGGTTTTTAATGTGGGCTTTGGGGACTTGAATTCAGTTCCTCATGCCTGGTAGAGCAAAGGTTGTGCTCATTGAACCATTATCTCCTTAGTCTGGTCTGGGTCTGTGGAGATGAAGAGATGTGCTATAGACCTGTTGAGCAGAGCACCATGAGCTGTGTGGAGGATGGAGGGAGGCTTCCCGAAATGGGAAGTGAGATGTTGGCAGAGAATGACAGCTGCTCATTTTCTCCTGTGCCTTCCTGCCTTCCCCCAGAGCACTGTAGTAAATGCTCAGGTAACAACTAGTTTTCGAGGGTAGAGGAACCTGCCTTGCCACTGAAGAGCCAAGAGTTTGGGACTGTTTTATTGTCTGTGTCTGTGGTAGTTGGCTTTGAGAGTCTGGGATAGGGTGACTGCTGGAACTGACAGCTCCCCACTACTCCGTGCCTGTCTGTCTGCAGAAACAGTCAACAGTTCTCTGCTTGCTCAGTTTTGATCTGAGCAAAACTCTGAGTGCCAAACTGAAGGAAGTTCTGGTTGAGACCAGGTGGAAATGCCCTTTGCCCTTTGTCCTGTTTCATGCTCCCCCATCCTTGTTCCCATTAGCACCCAAGGGATGCAGTTTGCCCTATAGATCACAACTAAGACTGAACCTCCCAACTGGGCCCTTAGTCCTGACCCTCCTCCCGCCTTTTTTCCTTGTGCTTCTCAGCAATACCTTGTTTCCACTTCTTTCCTATGGCACAGCATTTTTAAGTAACCTACTTGAGAGCTGTAAGAATGTGTCTATTTTGTTCAGTTACTTTTCCCAGTGTTGGTGCACAGTATAGGTACTCTGCAAATATTAACAGCTTCGTTAAAGAAACTGTAGAGCCATTCCAAGTCATTATGTGTTGTAATAATGGTTCCTCTTTCTTCTGGCATCCCTTACTGAAGTGCCCTCAGGGTTGGAAGTGCCTTCTCCCTTGGGCAAAATTTCCCTTTTGGTGTCAGCCATACTACATGCATATCAAGGCCAATTTCCCCATGGCCCTGGCTGGTGTTCTTGGGCCCAGGCCTGGCATTCATATGCCATAATCTTTCTAGATTGTGCTAGGCCTGACTCCTTCCTTAGAATGCTACGTGATATCCCAGAGAAAGCACTTGATTTAGAGTCTAGGTTCCATGGTGGAGTGAACTTCTGGTCCCTCTGAGTCTGCATCAAAACCCTATGTTCCTAGGTATTTAGTCCGTTGTGCGAGGTGCTTTGTAAATTGGTAAGTACAAATCAAATAGCAGGTCTTGGTCTGCAGTTCATATGAAAATGGAGGAGAACCCTGGAAACCCAGAAAGTCTCCTCGGTCTTTCCTTCCTTTGAGAGGCTCACAGAGGGGCCAAGAGGTTGTTTGAGCACCCCCCCCTTTTTTAATTGAATGCTTTGAATTTTCCCTGTATATGTGTACAGGTATGTGCATTCTACTTGAGGAAGTCAAAGGGACAGCTTGTGGATATTGGTTCTCTCCTTCTGTCGCGTGGATTGCAGGGATTGCACTCAGCTCACTGGGCTTGGCAGCAAGTGCACCAAGCCATCGCACCAACTAAACTTATTTTATTTAAAACAAAGCACTAGAAACAGTACTTGAGTGCTGTGTGAAGAAAGCCCTGGGATGCAATTAATCCTCCAGTCTCCTCAAAGCCCTGGAAGTTCAGTCTTAGACCCCAGCTTTCCTCATGGACTCAGGTCTGACCAGGAGCCTCACAGAGCCTTACCACACCAGCCCAGGAGAGAGCATCTGCTCTGTGTACATGTTCAAAGGGGCTGTCATCACCTGAGGCTTCTCCACATTTGCACTGTGTATGACCCAGAAACCCATTTGTGGGAGGGAATCTTGGTCAGGGTGCTAGGGAAGGGGAAGTAATTTCTTGGGGACTTTTTTTCTTTTTTCATAGACTATCACACTTGTGGGTGTTATATTTATTGCCCATTTTGTTAAAAGGATGTCAGAAACCATGTTGATTCAGGGTCTCTCTCTGTCTATGCAGGTTCTCTCCCTCTCTGTCTCTCATTCTCCCCATCTCTCTCTCTCTCTCTCTCTCTCTCTCTCTCTCTCTCTCTCTCTCTCTTTCCCTTTCCCTCTCTCTCTCCACACCCAAGGTGATACAAGATGCCTTTGAATGGTGAGAAGCAGTGTGTGAACGAGGACCAGCAGAGTGATTCAGAGTCTTCTCGGTTCTCCGAAAGCATGGCTTCGCTCAGTGACTATGAGTGTTCCAGGCAGAGCTTCACCAGCGATTTCTCCAGCAAATCCAGCTCTCCTGCCTGTGAGCAACAGGGAGAAAGGAGGGGGCGGTGGGGTGCCATTGCATGATGGCTTTGGAAATTCACAAGTGTTGTGAGCAAATCACACACTTTGCCCTCCTTTCTGGATGCACCAGACTAGTATGCCAGAGGCACTGTGTGTGCAGTTCCTGTGTTCTCAGGAGTAAGTTTGTAACGTGCTCATTTTGTTTTGAGCCTTGTCTCTAACCTGTGTTGTTTGAGCATGGATCTAAAGCCCCCACCCCTAGCCCTGTCTGTTTTGTCTCTGAATGGTGGGAACACCCTTCTTGAGATTATCTTGTGTAGATTATGATGAAGTCAGATTAGTCTTTTCTGTTTCACACTGAAGGAAGTTTGCCTTTCTGGAAGGGTGGACAGGAAGTGAAATAATCTAAAGAGAGTTTCCCTACTGAGTTCATACAGTGTTGGGCAAATCCCCCCAGATCAACCCACAGAGAGGATTGCTACACTGGGTTGTGAGAGAGCCAGAAGAATGGTTGTCACCAGGGAAACAGCCTCTGCCCCCACCCTTTCTTTCTGTGGACACAGGACATGTGTCAAGCAGGCATTTTTTTTTTTTCCTTCTTTTTCTTCACAAGATTTCACTCATTGGCTCAGGCTGGCTTTGACTCTGTGGCAGTTTCTTCCTCAGCCCCCTGAGGGCCATACTTGGCTTAGCCTTTGCTTTTTTTAAAGTTTTGAATTAGCATTTTGTCTACAAAGTATGTAACATCTTAAACTAGCAAAGCTAAGGTAGGAAGAAGCAACTGATGTTTAATAAGATCAGATGCTACTCGCAAACAATTCGTTTTATTAAAATTTTTATGTTTCCAGTTTTTAAACTTGTAAATTTTATAGCAAAGAGAAAAGAAGGGATTGCCTACAGTCTCACCCAGACATGACAGAAAGCGAACAGTACTTTGCCAAACTATCATCCTTCACACTGATGTAGACTCTTGCCCTTAGCATTGTAACCAAAACATGTATCCTCATGATAGAGTATTTCCTAAACACTGTCCTTATGATCACCTACTATGTCATAAAGGAAACATATTTATACATATTTATTGATTTGTCACTGGACAGTTATTTTCCATCTTGTTTTGCTCTTTTACAATCGTGGTCTTATGAGGATCCCAATGCACTTAGACTTTGGATATCATTGATCATTGGACCAAAGACTTCAGTTGTTTTTAAGGAGAATTTTGAGGTGGAGAATCCACAGCAGCCATGCGCTATGCCTGTTTTCTCATTCCTGACGCCATGTCTAGAGTCTCTGTGCCTGGAACCATGGCACTAAGCAATCTCATGTCCCAGCATCATCTTTCTTTGGCATCCTCCTCCCCGTAAGCATCTTCTCTGCCTCCTGTAAACAAGCAGTAACAACAAAAGAAAAAGTATTGCCTGTCTGTGCCTTTTATTAGATAGAGGTCATGAGTTTTAATTAACTGAAGCTGAGATTTTCCAACAGTGATTTTATAAACTTGATTTATTAGAACAATTCCTTAGTATAATATCTTCATTCTTTACTGTTTTCCTACTGAGTAGGTAATCCATCCTCTCAAATATATTTTGTAATGCTTTAATTATGTATTGAGTTCCTCCTGCTTTTTTACTTAAATTGCTCAATGGTGGCGGTGCACACCTTAAATCCCAGCACTTGGGAGACAGAGGCAGGTAGATCTGAGTTCAAGCCAGCCTGGTTTACAGAATGAGTTACAGGACATCCAAGGCTACACAGAGAAACCCTGTGTTGAAAAAACTAAAAGGAAAAAAATTAAATTGTCTTAATTAATCACCTCAGAGAGAACCTGTTAAGGGGCTAATATATGTATCAGTGAAGTCAAATGAACTAACAAATGGCAAAAATTGGAATTTAACTTCAACCTTACACTAAACTGCCTAGACAGATAGGAAGTATACAACCTTATCTATCAATCTACTGCCTAATACATGTAAACACATATATCAATAAAACACAGAAAAAAACCAATTTAAGTTTTTAAGAATTATAATAAGCCTATATTAAGGAGTTTGTCATAGGGACATTTGGAAATTCATTATAAATATGGAAACTGAAGCTACAGAAGGAGTACTTAACTATTTGAAGCCTTTACCAAGCCCACCTTTCTTTAGTGCATGTTCTCAGACTTTAAAACCATGATATTGACCTACGAACGAGCCTTGACCCTGGGGGACGTTAGATGTCAGCTTCTCTCCTACTGCATTAGCTGACTTCCTGTTTCTTTCAGCTACAAGCCCTCCCAGGGGTGTGATGTTTGATGACGTGATGGCTGCAGCAAAGAACTTAGCAGACATGACTCTTGCTCATGAAATAGCTGTAAATGAGAACTTCCAGTTGAAGCAAAATGCCCTCCCAGAGAACAGGTAACCTTGAAGCCTGTGTGTATGTAAATGATGCTAAAGATTCTATCTCTGTGTGTGACTGTCTCTCTGTCCCTGTGTGTGTATGTGCGTGCATGTGTGTATAATTAAATGTAGTGAAGAGTCCTGTGGAAATGCATTGACTTAAGAGATTGAACAAGGTAGCCTCCCTTGTGTGCTCTTCCTGGGATGTCTCCTATTTCAGCAGTTTACTCCTGGCTCACTTTAAATGGGACATCTGAGTAGAAGATGGCAGCCATTCAAAGGCATGTCTCCTTGGGACCAACTTGTCTGTTTCACGGAGGTTCAGCTATTGAAGAAAAAGCAATGCTGTTAGCTTATCCATAAAATACAGAGTTGGGTAGAAGACTATCTACTAAGTCATAATATGCCTTCTTAGGACACAATTTTTTTAAGTTACTGAAATATATGCTATGGAAACATTTTAAAGTTTAGAGGGAAACAACATGAATCTCTAAATGAAAAAAATGCATTATATTGTGCATATTGGATATTTTTTAAATATTTATTTTTATTTGTGTGTGTGTGTCTGACTGTCTGAGTTATGTATACATGGAGGCTACAAGAGGATATTTGATTCCTCCGAAAACTTAGATGTTTGTGAGATAGCTGGCTTGTTAAGAGGGGTCTGACTTCCTGTCCTTGGGATTACACGTGTCTTATCCCACTAAGACATTGCTCCAGCCCAGTGTTTGTTATTGTGTGAGAACAATACCCATACTTGGAACATGGAAAGTATGCTAAAGGGTTAATCATGGGCTTATGAGTAAGATATGTATGTCCTGGGCTTTTTTAAATGCATTTTCTAAGAAATCTATAGTGGACACATATCTTTAAGTGCTCATTTTAAATCTAGAGTGAACAGATATCTTTCAGTGCTCATTTTAAATAGTCCATTTTGTGCTACAGCCTTGCTGGTCAAGTGAAACGTGTTGTTCACCAGGCCTTCTGGGATGTCTTGGAAGCAGATCTCAATGCTGAGCCTCCTCAGTATGAATATGCCATCAGACTGTTTGAAGAAATCAGAGAGGCAAGTGGATGTTTGTTCCATTAATGCCTTAACACTGGGGTCAGTGTGATGGATACCATAGATGGATAGCTTATAAACAGTAGAAATTCCTTACAATCTTAGAGACTGGGAAATCTGAGACCAAGGTATCAGCAGATCTGCTGCCTGGTGAAGGTCTATTCTGTAGGAGAATTCTTCTTTATCCTCATATGGCATAAGTGGGTAAAGGAGCCCTTTGGGGTCCCATCCATAAAGACATTAATTACATTTATGATGACTGTACTCTCATGACCTTATTACCTGTCAGCATTGTGGTTCAGCCTATGACTAGGGACAGGGGTGCAAATATACTGTAGCAGTTGGTTTCCTCTCCCAAAGACTGTTTGGTATCATCACTGACTTCAGAAGACTGAGCAGTCAGGTACCAGTAGATTCTCTTATGAACTTCCTACAGTGGGAGGGATCTAGGGGCACAGAAGCAGATAGACCTCAGGACAGAGCTCTGAGCACAAAAGAAGACTTCAGAATTAGACCTGGCTTCGTAATGGGCTCACCCTCTAAAATGTCAGTTTGAGTGTTTACAGTGTCTTTCCTATGACATTTACAAGATGCTTGCTCTTTACCATGCACTGTGGTATGATTTTACATACATGCTTCCCTAACTCACCCAGGGTCACAAAGCTCTGAGGGCAGTGGGGAGCTCCTGTTCCCCAGCCATTACAATGTCTTTGAGCTTATTGTCCACCACGTCCTGGGTACTCAGTTATCCATTAGCTTGAATGGTCTTTGTGTGCAAAGTATTTGTCATAGACTTCATGGAGGGGCAGGGGAGGGGGGCCTTTCATCTACTCGGGTACCTTTGGAGCCATTATGTGCAACCTGTTCCTTCTTCCCCTCATTGAAGGCTTTTGGAAGTGTTCAGGTTCTGCTTCTTCATCAGTCATCATTCTGAACTGTCAGTCATCCACCACAGTGGTGGCCTTGATTCAGCTTTCTTCTCAAGGTTGAGACACTGGGTGTCTCCAATGTACTTCCTAGGCAACATGGGGACGTTGTGATGTGAATGGGGAGGGTTCCCACCTCATTTGTAACAGTGCTGCTGACTCTTCCTTCCCTGTGCAGATTCTCCTCTCTTTTCTTACTCCTGGTGGGAACAGGCTTCACAATCAGATCTGTGAGGTTTTGGACATTGACCTCATTAGACAGCAGGCTGAGCACGGTGCTGTTGACATTCAAGGTCTGGCCAACTATGTCATCAACACCATGGGGAAGATGTGTGCTCCTGTGAGAGATGAAGACATCAGAGAGTTGAAGGCTACTACCAACATCGTGGAGATGCTGAGGTTAGCTCTTTTGCTGTATGCATTTTCTTACAGTATCTTCACATTCATTCAAAAGAGACCTGGAAGCATGGGAAACATAGACAGTTGGCCTTCCAAAAGAGTTTGTGACTCCAGGGGAAAAACAGAACGAAAAACACAAGAAGCCAGTCAGTCCTTGACAGAATGTGTAGAATTTTCTAGCAAGGTTGTTAGTCTGCCTTCTGTGGGCCCTGAGGATATAGGAAGCAGAATTCCTGGCCCCAGGGGTTTAGGGTGAAGAAGAGAGACAGACCTTAAAGAATGTACTGTGCGAATTGAACAGTTGTTCTTGAGCTATTGAAGGAGGCTTAGAGAACTTCCAGCAAGGGTATTTTAATGTCCTTGAGGTTAGAGGAAGCCATCTGCATTGTGAAGAGTCATTAGCTGCTCTTGTTCTCAGGAATTTTGTCAATGAGCAGTTGTTTTGTACTGGTGCCTGACTGGGATTATTTTTGGTCGTGCCGCTCTCCACTTCCTTTTTGGGGACCAAAGCTCTTCTCTCCTTGGTTGTCGCTCACCTAGCTTGTGATATGTTCTCCATTCAACTACGAGTTGAAAGGGACTGTGGAACATCTCTAGGTAAACTCAGTGCCAAAGGGGCAAATACCCTTGACTTTTGACTAGCCACACAGGCTCACCCAGATTGAAATGGGGCTGGGGAAGGTAGTTCCTGTCTGGAGATACTTGCCATAACCTCAGATCTGCCAGAGATTGCTAGTCAGCCGTCCAGCTCTGCTAGACTTTCTCCAAGGATGTGATGTTCACATTGATGTGTGAGCATCTTGTTGATCTCTTTAGACAATAACTTACTCATAATCCCTAGGACGTACTGTGAACCACTTAGTGCCATTGAAGGGGACATTTTTTATGTTATAAGTCATATTGAGAACTGAGTTTTATGTTACAGTTTTAGAAAACAAGGAGATGGAAACTGGCCTATGTATAGAAAATAATTTTGTTTATAGCCTGTAGCAAGTAGACATTTTTTCCAAGGTGACACTTCACCTGTCTGTAAAATGAGCTGTATATCTTTAGAATTGTCTTGAGTTCCAGAAGACTGTAGAAGCTCTTCTTCCAGTTACCAGTATTTCTGGCGTAAGATGTCAAATCTCAAATCTCTAGTGTTGATGTTGGTCATGGGTACCTACTGATTTATTTATTTATTTATTTATTTATTTATTTATTTATTTATTTGTGATCCACTGAGTTTAGGTAGAGTTGCTTGCATAAGCATGGGTGGAGGCTGTTTGCTGGAGCATGGGTAGTTCATGAGTGGCAATAGCCCCTGAAGAAAATGCCACTCCCTTTCCCAGCATTAACTGCTAGTAGCTCCTAGACAGGGGTGGGGGGTGAGGGGTTGGGAGGGTGGTGGAACTTCATAGTTATTTTCTCTGTCCATGATGGAATATTGAAGGGCCCAAGCTTGTGCCTTTCACGCGCTGTAAAAGGGTATATCTCTGTCTGAGGTCGAGAGCATCACTAATTTATGAGTATAAATATAAGGCAGCTTGACAATGTGTATTGAGCCAAACAACGATAGTAGGTTCAATCTGTGGCCTATGGCCTTCTAAGCTATAGGATTTGATTTAGCCTACACTATCAAGTGTATGTTCTTCCTGTGAAATAGGCCTTAAATCCAATCAGAATGTAGTTGGTTACCCCACAAATAGCCATGCTGCTATTGCTCAGAAAGTCTGTATTATAGACTACAGCATTCACAACTAGGTAAAACCATTGCTGAATTTTCTTCCCCAGCAGGCTGGACAGCACCTGTCACTTCATACTGTAGCAGCCAGGTTGATCTCTCTGACAATCAAAGTGTGTAGAATCTTCAGCAGTAGATCTTGTCTTACTGTCTTGGTAGGCAACAAAGAACAGTGGCAATAGATTGTTGTTATGGAGAAAATGTTGGGACCTTTCTGGGCAACAATTCAGAGAGAGAGATAGAGAGAGATGTCCCTTTTCTGACAACAGGATTTTTGTTTAAAGATCCATGACTTCTGGGAGCAGCATTAACCACTCATGTAGTGTTTCTTTTAAAAAAAAAAAAAAAAAATCGGGGAATTTAGTTAGCTTATAAAGAATCGGTTTTCAAATGATTCTTTCCATATATCTTCTGTTTTTGTTATATACCCATGCCCCATCCTCCTGCTCCATCCCTGTTTAAACCTTTTCACAGATCATATCTCCCCCTCCTCAACTTCCACATCTCATTTGTTTTACTATCTCACCCACTTAGACCCTCTGCAGCCTCCTGGCTGTGTTCTTGTTTCTTGACCTTTACAGACACTTTTACAACACAGACAAATAACTCAAAAGTCTAAGCTGGGATCCCCACATGAGAGAAAACATGTCTTCCTAGGTCTTAGTCACTTCACTCAGTAGAATGTTTTTCAGTTCCATGCATTTTCTTGTACATTTTATAATTCTATCTTTTAATATTTGGATAACAGTCCAAGGTATAGATTTGTGTTTCTCAACCTGTGGAGTCACACCTTCTTTGGGGAGGGGTCGAATAACCCTTCCACAGATCACCTAAGACCATCAGAAAACACAGATGTTTACATTATGATTTTTGGATTTTTGTTTGTTTGTTTGTTTGTTTGTTTGTTTGTTTTTAACAGGCTTTCTTTGAGTAGCCCTGTACATCCTGGAACTCACTCTGTAGACCAGGCTCGCCTCAAACTCAGAGATCTGCCTGCCTCTGCTTCCTAAGTACTGGGATTAAAGGTGTCACTATCACCTGCCTACATTATGCTTCTTAACAGTAGCAAAATTAACAGTTATGAAGTAGTAAAGAAAATACTTTTATGGCTGGGGTCACTACCAGTTGGGGAACTGTATTAAAGGGTCACCACATTAGAAAGGGTAAGAACCATTGGTATAAGTGGACCACATTTTCATCCACCCATCAGTTGACAGAAAACTAGGCTGGTTCCATTTCCCGGCTAATATACAAAGAGCATCAACAAACACAATTGCTTCCTAGATTTCTGTTTTCATTACCTTACTACTGTTCATAACACACTTCCAAGGAGGATGTCCTTTTCTCTTGGTCATGGAAAACTGAGGCACGAAGACCGAAGACACAGAGAAGTATGCATGACCATAGGTCTGGTCAGTTGAAAATCTGGGTTTGAGCAGGACTGCTCAGCCTAAAACACAGATTTCCCCCTCAATCCTCACTGCCCTGTCCTTTTATTTACTTAGATGTTTTCCTTCTTTCCTTAGTAGTAGAATCCATATGCACTGTGTTCGGCTCCTTACAGTCACAGCAGGCTGTGGTGGATGAGCGGGTGGAGTGACAGGATGCCACGGAGGATGGTTTTGCAATGTGTGGGGAAGACATGTGGGATAGACGTGCATAGCCTTCCTTAAAAAGTGACCCTGGTAATGACCAATGGCACCTCAACACCATTCTCAAGAGGCTTATCTTACCCAGCCTGTGACAGATAGGTCACAGTTTCAATTTAACTTCGTGTCTGCTTCTCATTTCAATTTTGTAATTTTTAGACAAATATTCCGTGTCTTGGACCTCATGAGAATGGACATGACGAATTTTGTCATTAAGAATATTAGACCTCACATTCAACATCATTTGGTGGAATATGAGAGAAACAAATTCCAGGAAATTTTAGAAGAAACTCCAAGTATGTATAATAATACAATGTATGCTTATGTCAAAATTAAGTCAAATTATGATGCTGTAACGTTTGCCTGTTTGTGTTGTGTTAATGTTAAAACATGTGTTAAGCCACTTAAAAGTTGGTGTCACATACTTCCAGTTTTCTGTTTGTTTGTTTTGTTTTTGTCCTGGGAGATGCGCTGAACACTCTTACTTTTCCATTTATGTATTCATAAAGGTTTATTGAGCACCTGTTGTATCCCTTTGGAAAGGTGCTATGGTGTGGCAATAGACAAAACAGAATAAAGTTGCAGTTTGACATTCTGGTAGGCGTAACGAGCAAGCATAGACTGTCACGTGTCATTAGTGTCAGATAGTGTCAGGACAGGAGTGAGGGCAGAGGGTGTTTGTAGAAGGGGCGAGGCAAGGCTTCTTCAGTAAGTAACATTTAGGCAGATTTTGCTAAGTACTATGGGAGGGGCATGCACAGGTCTAGGGAAACGCAGGGAGCTGCAAGGACAGGCCCTGCGATGTTTGAGACTGAGGGAAGATGGGCGAGAGAAGGTGGGATGGGATGGGCTGAGAGGGGAACAAGGCAGATTCAGATTGAATGGTAAGATTCCAGGCGCCCCTGTTTTCATGGGGCGTCATTGAGAGTCTCAGCAGGGAAGCAGTATGTGATTTACTTTTAGGGCATGGTTCCTGCATGAGAGCAGAGAGGGCAACAGAGCTGTCAGTTGCGTGGCCTAGTGCTTCTCAGACTAGAGCGGTGGTGGCTTGTTCCACACAGCAGCGACAGAGGAGGTGAGGCCGGGTTCTGAGTGTGCTTTGACACTGGAGAATACCTGGAGGCACTGAGGATGACTCAGTAAAGATATTTGGACCAAGCACTGGGTTAGTAATGGGAAGGGGGAAACTTGGGGAAGAAAGGTGGGAGTTTTAGATACATAAACTTGAAGATATAGTTTGACATTATCATAGAGAGGCCAGTTAGACATTTAAGGGTGAGGGTACAGTGTTGGGAGCCATGGATACACACTGGTATTCACTAGCATATTTATGCTATATAAAGCTATAGAAATGATAGTTGGCACTTAGTGCTTAGCAGGTTCTAGCCAATTTGCTTACATTAACTAATTTAATATTACAAGTATACAAAGTTGCTTCCCACTATAAATGGGGAAACTGAGGCATGAAGAGGTTATGTCATTTGCTTCTATATCACAGTTTATAAAATATGGAGCTGTACTCACACAGGCAGACTCATGTAGTCCATGCACTTAACATCTTTACCACATGGGATAAGATGGCCTTCGGGAGTTAAGTAGAGCTGCCTAGGGGACTGGCCTGGGACAGATTAGCATCTAGAGGAGACATGATGAGAATCAACAGTGGAGACTATGCGAATAGCCAGGGAAGGAGTATTCAAGCTAGGAGGAGGGCATCCTACATTGCAGTTATGGGGGCCATGAGTGGATGTGACAGGACCCTTTACTTTCCAGTGGAGGGCTCGAGGTGCCATGCAGCTAGCAGGTGGTTGTGTTGATCTGGATCTTATTAGCTGTGATCTAAGGCTACTTGGTAGCCTACCTTCCTTATGGCCTACCTTTAACAGACTGAGCTCTTCCATTACAGTGATAACATAGTAGCATTATATAAACAGGGCTTATGGATGCTGATTTTAAATGGACCCTACAAAGTGGAGGAATGGTCATAAATTTAGGCATGCTCTGCTTGGTAAGAAGCTTGTGATACCACTTTCCCCTTTGATAGTAATTTAGAGACCTTTCTTAAGCACTGCAGGGCAAATTAAAACCTTTGCAAGGAAAGAGTAGATAGATGGTTAGATCTTCCTGGTGATTGGAGCTGTTTGAATTTGGAGATAGGCCTCTCTCTATTGCTGGTGGTGAGGCTATGACCTTGTTTAAACTCTTTTCATTGATGAGTCATTCAAGCCTCACTGAAATCTGGAGAGCTTGGCAATGACATCACTGTATTTACATATGAGGAAACAGAGGTTAAGTTATAAGACCTAAAAGACATCAGTGTCAAGCCTGGATGACCGGGCTCTGCCTTACAGCATGTGCTGGCTTTTGTTGTTGTTCTTCTTCCTTGGGTTTTTTTTTTTTTTTTTTTTTTTTTTTTTGTGACAGGGTTTCTCTGCACAGCCCTGGCTGTCCTGGAACTTGCTCTGTAGACCAGGCTGGCCTCAGACTCAGACATCCCCCCCGGCCCCTGCCTCCAGAGTGTTGGGGTTAGAGATGTGCCACAATGCTATTTGAGCATGTGCCATTTAACATTTGGAACCCTGACTCTCAGTGGGGCGCATTGCAGATGGTTCTGTGGCATCAGTTGGTAAATGGGACTAGATGATCACTAAAGACTCTTTAGTAATAAAAGATCTGAGACTTCAAGGACTCTATTTTAGCTCCAGTGGGAAAAGGGTTGTGGAAAAAAATCCTTCAATCTAAAGCCTGAATGAACTTGACTGTGGTGTCAGCATCAGCTTTCTGAGACTCCGTGATGAGATCATGTGTTCCTGTATGGTGAACATATGTATTCAGTCCAGATGCTGCAAAGCTTGGGCAAACTCCTTAATACTTAGTGGAGTCTAGCTTTGTTTATCTCAAATTATTTGCTTCTCCTTAAAACTTAGGTGACCTTATTTTTCACCTCATGTTGACTTGACTCCTTCCCACAGATTTAAGAATACAGCAAAGCCAGCTGTGCTTAGAGTTCATTTTTACTCAGCTAGAGAAATCAAGAATACAGGAAGCAGAGTATATGTCTGTTAATTATATCCCAAGTCACTCTTCCAACAATCGGTCCCTGCCCTAGTATCAAAATAAGAGTCTCATAAACAAAACAGAAACAAACCATTAGTACGTGGGTGTTATCATGGTTTAATAAGGAGCAGGGTAAACAAATAGGCCGAATAGATGTTTATTTAGGGAGAAATAACTTACAACTTTGACAAATGAACACCAGCAGGTTCCACTGAATGCTCTCCTCTCCATGTTCAGCCAGACAGAGAGCGTTCCCGGGCTCCTCCTCAGACCTAGTTCCACAGGTCACTTCTGCCCCTGGCTCCACCCCATGGTCAGTGCTGCCACAGATGCAGACAAAGTGAATATCTTACTACAATTACCCTTTTAGTGTAAAAAGATTTAGGCTTAATACAAAACTATTTGCAAAATGGTGAATAACAAGTGTGCTCTAAGAAAAGGAAAATAAAAAACAACTTAAGACCTACATATCTAGTCCTAGGGTGAAGGCATAACTGAGTTTACAGCAGAGTTGTTCTAAGCTGGAAAGCTTAAGTCTAGTACCTAATATATCTAACTAGGAAGAGAGAATAATAGTTGTGATAGTTTAATCTCTAACCTCATCAAGACCTGCGAAGCAAAGGAAAATAACAATACTAGGGTAGACAGGAAGTACAGGTGGGAACTTCCAAAAGGTGCAGCAAGGACAGAGACAGCAGGCTACCTGGTCACTCATTGTCATCTAAATCATCAGGGCTAGTCTTTGCCTGGCTACCATTGGACCATGTCTAGGACTTTTGAATGTCCTATTCTGGTGATGGGGTGGGTCATGGTATTCTTCTGGCATCTAGCAGGCAGAGAGGTCAGAAGTACCACTAAACAGATTGGTCAGGACAGCCCTGTTATGAGCAGGTTTTTCCCTCAGCCTTGGCCCACCTCCGCATCAGCCCCAAATAACACACAGACTCTGTATTTGATATAATGCTGTTGGCCAGTTACTAGTTTCTTATCTGCTGGCTCTGTCTTAAATATTATCCCATTTTTATTAATCTATGTGTTTCCATTATGAGAGACAAAACTAACCCTGAAGTCAGGAGTTCAGAGCAGCTGAGTACGGTGCCTGAGAGGGACATGAGAGGACTTCTCCGTGTGATGGAAACTGTTTACGTCTGGTTTGGGATCATACGTGGTCAAAATGACCAAAGTGGGCACTTTGCTTTATGAAACTGTGTGTCAGTATGTACGTACATGCATTTCTATGTATGGGAGGTGAATGATCTTAACAGCAATGGGAAGTAAGTACTGGGCCCTGTTACTTCCAAGTGTCTTAGCATTGTCTGTATCTGGGACGGCCCTTGCCCCTGTGTCCTAACAGCGGGACACATGGACCCTGCCACACTGCCTTTCCATCCCTCCCACCTCCCTCCCCTCATTCCCCGGAGGAAATGAAAGGCAGGGGCGGATGAGGCTCAGATAGAGAGGTCTGGGGTGCAGGCGGAAGTGGAGAAGAACATGAGGAAGGTGTCCAGGGAGACTGCAGAGTAACAAATGCAGGTAGGCCGGTTGTCCTCGGAAGTGTATTTATGGAACAGGAAGCGAAACCCAGGTGCGAAACATGGCATTATTGAGGGGAACCAGGGGGTGAGAAATCACAGCGAAATCGCCAAGAAAAGAGGGGTTCCCTCAGATGACATGCTGTTAGAGAATGGCTAAAAAGAGCATGAAGTAAAGGTGTGTGGATTTCACAACTAGACCATAGCTCGTGGCTTTCAAAAGCACTATGGGAAGACTGTATGTTGTTAGTTCTCTAATCTATGCTCTGTATCTCAGGATACAGCACAGCCATTCATTCCGCAGCCTTAGAGAGGGATGTGGGAGTAACCCTACAAGCCTTTCATACTCTGCATTTAAAGTGGTCCTCAAGACCCATGGACACTATGCCTAAATAATAATATTTCTCCTTTCCTGTGATTTCTCTCTGTTTTCCATGCCCTTGGCCATTCACTCTTGACTGGAGGACAGCAACCTGCTACCCTCTCGTTTACTCAGTCCCCCCCCCCAGTGAGTTTTCCAACAGCTATGTCTGATTATATCAGTCCCATGTTTAGGGAGTATGTATTTCCCATAGCTGATGTTTGTAATCTAATAAAAGAATGAAAATGATCCATCAATATGGGAACATAAGCTTGCATGTAGTTCTTGGCAAAAATATAGCTGTAAGCAGACACTCAGATAAATTTAGGACCACACAGTTTAGTGTGCTGAGTCCAAACTCAGGGTTATTTATGAGCAAGTCTGTGATCAGCTGGTTCCTGACTGCCAAGCCAATGCCATCAGGGGCTGGTCTCTCTTCTCTAGCCCCTTAGGACCAGCAATACAGATATGATGGGAAACTTCCAGAACATGCCATGCGCTGCCATTTGAAAGTATTATTTGGGTATTCTCCTTGCTAGCGTGCCAGGCAGCCCTTTCTTCTCTCTGCCTTCAGGTGTCACTTGGAAGCTCTTCCTCATGAGCACTCTTGAGTAGCTCCGCCCCTCTCCTGCTCCTCTAGCATTTACTGAACCCTGTTAGAAGCAGTAGTTATCTGTCTGTCCATATGGACTGACTGTGTCTTTTCCTTCATGCCTGGGAATCTATCTACAATCTGTCATGTAGAATGCTAGAAAAAAAAGGACTGGCCTGCGAAAGAATAACTGGATGTTGTTTTTGCCCTTAGATGCCCTCAGCCAGACTATGGAATGGCTAAAAGAGTCTGTAGATGAAGAACGCCTTTCTGAGACTGCTGTGTCTCCTGGAACTGAACAGAGTCCCACACCAAGCCTAAGCCCTCTGTTGGTGCTAAATAACTGTTACTTGAAACTACTTCAGTGGGATTATCAGACAAAGGTCTTACCAGAGGTGAGTGGCTTTTCCCTCCACCAAGGTGTCCAGCATTTGAATTCTTGAGTCTTAACTCTGAATCAGACAGCCTGTCTGTGTTGCGTATGGTGTGGTAACTAAAATCAGATATAAATGAGAGTGTGGATATGACATTGCTTATTTTACATGCTCATGGCATTGTGCTTCCCTTTCTATTTTTACATTTTAAATAAATATGCTAGACACTCGTGACAGATGGAACACGGCTCCAGGAGTTGACAGAAAAGCTGAATCAATTGAAAATGATCGCCTGCTTGTCCCTCATTACCAACAACATGGTGGGTGCTATTACAGAGGGCCTTCCTGAGCTTGCAAGCAGGTTAAAAAGGATTCCAGCTGTTCTACTCGAAGGCATGAATAAAGAGTGAGTTCTCTCTGTGTGTATCTGCTCCCTCACATAGGAAGAAGGTTCTACATGTGTTTCCCAAAGCAGTCAGCAACCTTGGCCACTACAGGCTTTAGACTTTCTCACACCTTTCTACAGTGTCTTTTAGCATCTCAAAAGTTCTAGCTGTCCTCTCATGGGAAAGCAGAGGTGTGTTCCATGACACGTGCCAGCATAAGTGTTGTGTTTCCCCTTTCAGTGGTGTGCACAAAAGCTTTTCTGTGACAGTGTGGTGGGAAACGTAAAACTAGAAATCCAGAAAGCTATGTGCAGAACTATGTTGTCTGGGAGGCTTTTCCAGATTTGTGGGTCTGCTCTGTCCTTTTTCTTTCTTTAGATAATTATTGCCTTTAATGGAGCCAACCTGTGAAGGTTTTAACATAGAGATACTGCCTAATGAACGTTTTGCTTTTAAGAAAAAGGTCTGTCCCACCGAGACTCTATCACGGTCAGAAGACAGGTCTTGTCACTGCCCCTGTGGCTCTCATACGGCTCAGCTCCCCCTGCTGCTTTGCCTTGCGGTGTTTTCTAGGCCTAAGTCCTCTATTCTTGCCACTGAAGGGACATGTATTTGTCATCCCATCTGTTAGAAAGAACATGAACCATGTGATAAAACCCAGAGAAGGCTTCTTAAGTGGTTTGGGATCCATACTTCTCATTTTGGGCTGAAACTCAAAGAATGGGGTTTGTCTTGGGCTGTGTAGAAATGGGCAAACTGAGCCTTGGATTGTCTCATTGTCCAAGGCCCTACCCTTTTACTGACTCTGAAACTGCCTGCCACGCACCTGAGTTCATATTTCAGGACCCAAGACCCACATAGGAACAGCACCTTCCTCTGTCCTTGTAGTTGCTCTGTCCCTAAATCTCTTCACACTGGGAACCGTTGCTTTCCAGAGATGTTTTCTTCATTAGGGTTTGCAGAGCATCCAGTGCTGCCAAGGGTTAATATGAAGCTATAGGAATGGCAATCAGGTGACCAGGTGAGACTCAGCTCTGTGACCCCCTTGTTACGTGTGATCGAGAGGTCCCTGAGCCCCTCTGAGCATTATTTTCTCATGTGGAAAGAATAATCGGGGCTGGGGAGATGGCTCAGTGGCTAAAGAGCTTGGTTTGCTAGCTTGAGGACCTGAGTTTGCATGCTGCAGCACCGGTGTAAAAGTCAAGCATGTCTGGAGCCCTGGGACTGTACAGCTGAACAGAGAGAAATGGGACCTGGGTGCTTGCTGGCCTGCAAGTCTATCCAAACTAGCAAGCTCCAGGTTCAGTGAGAGAGCCTAGCTCCAGAAGGAAGGTGGAGAGGAAGACACTTGAAGTTTATCTCAGGCCTTGACGTGAACACCAGGGAGCATATTCCCCCAGCCCACACACACAGAGAAGAGTAGTCATTTCCCTACTTCAGGACTGTGAGAAAGAAAGATGATCTCTGGGAGACTGCATATGTGTCTGGCACACCGCATGTACTCAGTGAATGTTTGCTATTAACAGCTGTTTAGGTGTTCAGTCACCCTCCGTATAGCCCTATTTCGTTGTTTCATATAATGTAGAAATATTCCTGCCAAGCACCTCAAGTCACCACAGACCCACATGTCATTTGTATGTGATTTGATGATCTGTTACAGAGACAGGCAAGGTTTTGCTTTTATTTTGAAGCCTTGGCTCATATTAAAATTTAATTTTTTCCCTTTATCTTAAGAACTTAGTGACTAAAAGGCAGAGAAAGCTAGAGCACTACTCGTTAGTAGTTGAGACATCAGGAGGAAGAGATGCTATCAAAACAGTCCACCCTTGGTGACAGAGCCACAGAGATAGGTCCAGAGCGAGGGTACAGCAGGTTCCGGTTAAGGCAGAGCCGCAGCCATGCTCCACCACTTTCTTCTTTTCCCACTAAGCACTTACTGATCGCTTGGCACCCTGCTAGGAGCTCACTCAGGCAGCAGCAAGTCCAGAGGTAGAGCCTGGATTTGACCCAGGGTCTTCACCACATCAGACTTAAGCCCCAATTTCTCCATTGTGCTACCTCCTATCACTAGGTCATCTATTATTCTTTAGTTCACATTTCTCACAGTGATACAAAAGAACCCTTTCTATATAATGACATCGTTTCCCATTCTTTAATAATGCAGACTAAAATACTCTCGCTAATAACTTCTTTATTGATGAAGTGGCCTGCTCCTCAGTTGCTGTTATAATGTCTAGACTGTATTTGTTTATTTGTTAGTTACTGGAAAGTAGTCATGCGAGTTAACTGCTTTTGGTCATGAGTAGTCTAGAATTTCAGGTAATGTGACTTCTCAGTAGCTCTGTTATTTTTGACTAGTGTTACAGTTTTACTGCTGTAGGCACAGAAAAATTAATTTTTTTCTACTCAACTTTATAAGATCATTAAAAAGTATCTATGAGATGGTTAAAAGCACGTGGCTGCTCATTCAGAAGGCTTGGGTTTAGTTTCCACTACATACATGGCAGTTCACAACTATCGATAATTCTAGTTCCAGAGGACCTGATGACCTCTCCAGGCCTCCAAAGCGCTAGGCATGCATATGGTACACATGTGTGCACGCCTGTGAAACACTCAAACTCTTTCAAATCAGGGATTTAAGAAGTAAGTGGATATTTTCTGTCTTTGCTAGACCTATGAAAATGGGGTTTTACATGCACCCCTTTGCATGGTCTTCAGCACTTAAAAAATCTATTCTGTGAGAGCATTGGTATTTAGGAGAGGAACTATTTTCTGTCCATTCTAATAAAAGCAATTACTGCTGCTGTACAAGAAAATTGCCAAGTGTCTGCAGTAAGTATATTTTAAAATAAAACGGTGCCTGAAGACCCAGATTTGGCCTGATGCAGTTTGCTCTGTTTTCTAGGACCTTTAACTTGAAGGAAGCCCTGAATTCCATTGGTATTCAGACTTGTGCTGAAGTTAATAAGGCCCTGAAAGAGAGAGGTTTGCCCACTTTAAATGCTGAGGTTCAAGCTAATCTCATCGGTCAGTTTTCAAGCCTCGGAGAGAAGGACAATCCTGTCTGTACCTTGATGGGTGAGTCCTCTTTAGTTTTTTATTTTGTTTTGTTTTTTCTTATTTTAAATATAGATCACAGTTCCCCCTCCCTTCTTTCCTCCCTCCCTCTCCCGCCCTCTGATGCCCCACCTCTTTAGTTTTAAACCAGTTTCTGCTCGAGTTTCAGTTTTCTTTAACTTGCTGTATCTGACAATGTCTAAGTGTTGTCATATTTTAGTGTTAAACTCAGAAATAAAAGCAATTCAGATTTTGGATTTTCAGATAAGGGATAAGTAATCCATGAAATCCACTCCGGTACTCTATAACCAACCAAACAAAAAGCCCAAACATCTATGTGATAGATCTTGAATTTTTGGCAAAAGATACTGCCTTACTATTGCTGTGAGGAAACACCATGACAAAAAGCAGCTTGGGGAGGAAAGGGTTTATTTCACTCACAGTTCATCACTGAAAGCAGTGAGGGCAGGAATTTACACAAGGCAGGGACTCAGAGTCAGGGACTGATGGAGAGACCATGGAGGAGAACCCTGACTGGCTTACCTCCATGGCTTGCTTAGCCTGTTTTCTTATAGACCCAGGGGCATCAGCACAGGTGTGACCCAGCCCATGATGGTCCAGGCCCTCACGTTGAGAAAGTGCTCAGCAGGTTTGTCCACAGCCTGATTTTATGGAAGATCCTCCTCTTTGATAACTGTAGCTGTACTAAGTTGACGTGATCTAGTCAACACAGATACTGGGCTTTTACTTTTGGAGGACAAATCTGAAAAGTATAAAGAAAAGCAGATGTTTTCCTAATCCTCACTTCTCTGTTCAGAGCCCATCATAGCTATCCAGGCAGTGGGCTTTATGAAGACAGTGTGGTGATGTGGAAATCCTGGGTGAGTGTGCAGGTTCAAACCCACTCTCTGCACACTCACCGAATGAGGCTAATGGTTCTGCCATGAGCTTACCTGAGAGAACTCCTTGGTCAGAGTTAGAGAGGCAGAGAGCGAAGGCTGGGACTGGGAGGTGTGGGTGGCTGCCATTGTGCTTGCTGGTCAGGTAAAGAACCTCCTGTGTTTACCTGGACAGGTTGGGTGGGACAATTGGCAGTGTGGAGCGTGCACCAGGCCTCTTGCAGTTTCCTGTGACTACTTATAAAAAGGACAGTTGTTTTCTCCTCAAGCTGAGAGGGCCAGGGCTGGGGCTGGCTGCTGACAGTGTGGCTTCCCACTCCATCTCTTAGCATTGTGTCCCTCTGGGCTGCGCACCTGCACACTGAGGTGGCTTGCTCTGCCATCACCCTTCCATGTTGAAGTCATACAGGCACCAGAAGTCTTCCCCTCTGTTGGCTAACAGTGGCCCAGCATGGAGCCCTGTTGGTGTAAGTGGCCTGACTGTGGCCTGACTGTAGCTCAGTCCTTGAATTGGTCTTGGTGATAAGAGGCAAAGAACTTAATCTTGAAATGTGTGCTCACTTCCAGACCAGTCTGCTGAACCCGAGCATCATTGAGTGTGGGGAGACACTGCTCCCTTACACAAAGCAGGGTGTGGCTACCATTAAAGAGGACAAAGGCAGGTGTTTGTAAAATGTGTTCAGTTACTGCAGCAGCTGGAAAATAAAGCCTGGGAGGAAGAGGGTATACTCTGGGATTAATCTGTAATAGGAGGAAGAGGGTATACTCTGGGATTAATCTGTAATAGGAGGAAGAGGGTATACTCTGGGATTAATCTGTAATAGGAGGAAGAGGGTATACTCTGGGATTAATCTGTAAGCTTTCCATGCACAGTGTCAGTGCCCTGACAGTATAGTGCATTTTATTATGGATTCAGGGGCTCTGCAATGATTTTTCTTATTCCTGGGAACACAGGATACCAGAAGGTATAAGGGTTTTTCCGCACGCCACTGGTCTTGTCCCCCTGCCGCTCCAGCCCCAATTAACACACCAAGACTCTGTATTTGATTTAATGCTGTTGGCCAGGTACTAGTTTCTTATAGGCTAGCTCTGTCTTAATTATTAACCCATTTCTATGTATTTCCACGTGGTCTTACCAGCGAGAGGTGAGAGGCGGCTGGCGGTTCTGCCTTCTCCAGACTCTCCATCTTGACTCCTCCTTACTACTTCCTCTTTCCTCCTTGTCTCCTAGTCCCTTCTCTCTTCCTTTCCTATTGGCCAGCAGTGCTTTATTCATTAACTGGTATGAGAAACATATATACATAATGGCATCTCCCATCAAGAAGGTCAGGCTACAATAGGCTACTTAGGTGCCCCAAGGCTTCAACTTGACCCCAGAAAGGAACAGTGCCAGATTACAGCACTGTGGGTGGTAGTAGAGGCTGCTCCAAAGGGGATGGTTGACAATGGTAATTGACACAGCCACTTAACACACCCCTTACCTCTATCCCTCACATGCTGACCTGCGACTGCCTTTAGTCTCCAGAGGAGCAGTTGCAATCTGTGAGACTGTGCTCCTGGGAGAAGAAAGGAGCACATGAGCTGGCTTCCCACTGGTATGCAGACCTCATGAGCACAGGGGTGTGTGTTGTCTGCTGTTTCTCTACATGGTACCGAGTCTACAGATGGCATTTGTATATACTATGAAGGCCCATGCTTAAATACCTAACAGGGTGCCATTGAGAGTCTTACCTTGACTATCTGGTTCCAGGGTTCCTGTTCCTAATTGTGCTTCAGGCAGGACTGGAGCTGTGAACTCACAGTGCCTCTGTGCCTCTGTCTGTGCCCTGGATTTCAAATGGGAAGGGGGAGGGGCAAGAGATGCCTTTAAAATCTGCTAAAGCAGCTTTTGTCTCCCAGCTCTCCCTAAGGCAGCTTTGCCTGTTGTTCTGCACACTGAAAGTATTTCTTAATCTTATTCAAAGTATCGCTTCCCTGGCTACTCAAGTGACTGTCCTGAGTGTCTCTTGACTCTGGAAGACAAGGACAGGCCTTTGGCAGGGACTCCATTTGACTGCTTCAAACTGAGCAAATGTTTCTGTAGTCTTGGCCCAAAAACTTGACTTGTTCAAAGAGGAGACAGAAGCACTTGTTGATATAAGGATTTCATTTTTAAGCTTTCTTGTGACAAAGCGTTTAGATTGTATCTGTGATAAAGTTAGGCTCAGGTCTGCAAAAGTCAGCCAGTCCCAAGGGAAAGTTCACTGCTCTTTTGCATGATGAGACACTAGCATAAAGCAAGCACTTAGATCTTGGCGTACAGGCTAGGTACTCTCAGTGCTGGCCACAGCTCTCCCTGTGAATGGCACCCGTGTGCCGTGTGCTGGCCACAGGCTCTCCCTGTGCATGGCGCCCGTGTGCTGTGTGCTGGCCACAGGTTCTCCATGTGAATGGCACCCGTGTCCTGTGTGCTGGCCACAGGTTCTCCATGTGAATGGCACCCGTGTGCCGTGTGCTGGCCACAGGCTCTCCCTGTGCATGGCGCCCGTGTGCCATGTGCTGGCAGGTTAGGGAGCAGCCCTTGCTCAGTGGGCTGGATAATTACTTACCAAAACAGGGTGTTGGCACAGTACTGCTTTTAACTACACCAGAGCAATAGGCATGAACTTCACCATCTCTGGGAAACCCAGATGTGGGGCCAGTCATCCTCTGTATTATGTTGAAACCCCAAGTGTGCTAGGTTTCTAGATTTATTTCTCATAGAACCAAAAATTTGGATTTCGGTATGAAATCCCTGATTTTAAAATGCTATAAAACAAAACAAAACCCCAAAGAACAGTGTCAGCTTCAGTAATGATTGTTTGACGTTGGTCATTGACTTTTGTTAAAATACTACTACTACTACTACTACTACTACTACTAATAATAATAATAATAATAATAATAATAAAGTCTACCTCACAAAAGCACTGTTTTTTTTTTTTCTAATCAACCATCTCTTATATATACAAATCACTCCAAAACTCTCTAGCCTGAGTTTTATGTGCTCATTTCTTTCTCACAAGTCGGCTAAGTAGTTCTTTGGCCTTGTCCAGCTCATTTATGTTTCTGTGGCTGGGGCTGGTAGCCCTTATGGCCCTGATTGGACTTTCTCAGGAGCTTGGGAGGGGGCTGCCATAGATCTGGGGAGTCAGGTTTCTCGTCCCAGCAGTATCAGCCTTATTCACGCAGTTGACAGTAGGCAGAGGAGTCAGCCATGCATCTTGACACTTAGGCATGCAGCTGGCATCCTGCACTTCTTTTACATTGTGCATTGGCAAAACATGGTGACAAAGCCAGTTCAAGCTTGTGTCCTTAATTGGAGGAATTGTAATGCCACTTGAGGACAAGCAGCAGTAAATGGGAGCCTTACTGCTTATTATTAGATTATGGACTTTAGTAATGGGACAGGTAACGATACCATTGTTTTTCCTTTAGATAAACGGATCCAGTTGTACATGAAAAGCCTACTCTGTCTTCCAAGCACTCAGAAAAGCATGCCTCCCATGCCAGGGGGCCTTGGCGTCATTCATCAAGAGCTGGAGGTGCTTGGCTGTCAATACGCAAACATCGTGAATCTCAACAAACAGGTGTATGGACCATTTTATGCAAATATATTCCGAAAGCTGCTTTTCCAGGATGAAGCTGTGGGGAAGATAGATGCTTCACTTCCAACTAACTAAAGAGAAGCTGGCACTTGGGAAGAGATGGAGATTGGCACTTGGTACGAGATGGAGATCGGCACTTGGTACACGGTCCATTTCTACCAATGGCATTTTAGATGGGGCACAGTCTCAGTACTGTCCCTAGCGCAGTGTTAGACTGAATTTGTGTAACCTGGTAATGTTAGCATCACAGAGGGGCCACATATGCTATAGATTCTTTGTGTATCATTTCTGAGTTCAAGGCAGACATTTTAATGAAGAAAAATAATTTTTAATGAATTATATCACCAGAATAATATATATCACTGGTGTTTTCTTAAAAGCATTTTTATTGAGTATTTATATGTGGCTTGTTATTCAACCTGAAAGGAGTTGTTTTGTTTATATACTTGATTATACTGCAGTTGTCTGCAGGAATACAATGTGCAAACATTTAAAAAATACCTTGAAAATGAAGGGCATTCTGCTTTTTTTTTTTTTTTTTTTTTTTTTGTGGAAAAGTAAATTTGTGTCTGGAGTCGAGATAGCCAAGTACATTTATTAGGGTTTTTGATCTTAGTTCTTGGCATGTTTATTTAGTTTCTACTTAAAGATTCACTTATACTTTTGAAACTTTCCTAACATGGTTGTTTTGTAATAAAAAACTTTATTAAACAGCAGACATGGTAATCTGTTTATTCTTTTATTGCTAAAACATGTGTTTTCTTAAAATGCTAAAATTTATTTCAGAACAATTAATGTCTTGGTTTTCTAACTTCCCCTGGGTGCTCAGAATGGAATATTTAGCATTTTTTTTTGTTTTGTTTTGTTTTTTTCCCTCACTATAGCCCTGGCTGGGTTGGAATTCGCTGTGTATACCAGACTTACTTTGGATTCACAGAGATGTGCCTGTCCCTGCTTCCTTAGTGCTGGGATTAAAGATCCTTTTTATTAGTTATTCTTGGTTGTGCTGTTCCTCAGAGCAGCTTACAGACATGCCATCATTTTTGGTCATTCGGTTAACAAGCACCAGGGGGCATCCACCAGGTATCAAGAAGCTAGTACTCACTTCAGCAGTAGAAATACTAAAATCAAAGCATAAAGGTGAGAATAGCCCCTACACAAGGAAGATGTGAAAATGACTGAGGTGACCCATAGTTTTAAAGCAAGGTAAGCAAGGTTTTCCCCTCTCACGCAGAATCTGTTGAAGACATCAAAGAATGACCATTTCATGAAATTAAAGAAGAAGGGAAGAGTAGGAGGTGGATGTGGAGAATGACAGAGTAATGGGAGCATCGGTATTATCAAAGTTATAATGAGCCAGGTTTGGTGGTACAGCCTACATAATACCAGCATTCAGCAGGCTGAGGCAGAGGGATCCCAATTTAAGGATAGCCTAAGCTACAGAAATAATATCTTAAAAACAAACAAACAACTGTTATTTAGTATTACTAGTATATGTTTAAAAAAAAAAAAACTTTTTTTAGCCTTGGCTGTCCTGCAACTCCCTCTGTAGACTAGGATGACATCAAACTCAAGAGATCCACCTGCTTCTGCTTCCTGAGTGCTGAGATCAAACGTGTGTGCCACTACTGCCCAGCTAAATAATGCATTTTTAAACACTCAAATAAAATTATGAAAATTTAATAAGGGCTATAAAATGTGATTCATGCTAGGAAAGATCACTGAACTCTCCCATGGGGAGGATAATTCTTGGACAGAAGCATGAAGGACATATAGCAACGGGCCAGGAAGCAACAGGGTTGGAGTGGGCACAGCAGACTCTGGCTGAGCAGGGAGTACAGTAATTAGGAGAAGCAATGAATCCAGAGAGCAGCAGACAAGAATGCAGCAAAGCAAAGGTAAAGGCTCCCTGGTGCCAAAATTGAGCTTTCCTTTTTTTTTTTTTTTTTCTCTCCTGAAGGGTGAAGATGGAGTTTTCTGCCTCTCCTGGTCCCGCAGCCATTTAGTCCTAAATAAATACACAGAGGCTTATATTAATTCTATACTGTTTGGCCGATGGCTAAGGCTTCCATTTGACTATATCTCTCTTAATTTATTAACTCATTTCTATTAAACTGTGTATTGCCATGAGGCTGTGGCTTACCCGTAATGCTCCGGCATGTCACTCCTTTGGCAGCTGCATGGTGTCTCTGGGGCACTCGCTCTGTGTGTTCCTCTTCCCAGCATTCTTAGTCTCGTAGGCCCACCCATACTGGCTATATTGGCGGCTGGCCAATCAGCATTTATTCGCCAACCAATAAGAGAAACATTCTCATCATACAGAAGGACATCCCCCAGCAGAAGGGGATAAAAATAACCATTGACTACTTGCAATAGGACAAGATCACAAACAATACTGCTACTGCAACAAAAATTTCTGTAGGTGGTGACATCATAATCTTGTGTGTGTGTGTGTCTGTGTGTGTGTGTACATGCTCACAGAAACACATGGTGTAAGCAATAAAAACATCTGTGATGTGGGATGCCCCTCTGTATGCTGTGAATATGTTTTATTGCCATTGGTTAGTAAAGAAGCTGATTGGCCAATGGCCAGACAGAATATAGCTAGGCAGGAAATCCAAACAGATACAGAGAGAAAGAAGGCAGAGTCAGGAAGACGGCGTGCAGCCACAGGAGGAGTAGAATGCCAGAACATTACTGGTAAGCTACAGCCACATAGCGATACACAGATTAGTAGACATGGGTTAGTTTAATTGTGAGAACTAGTTAGTAATATGCCTGAGCCATTGGCCAAACAATTGTAATTAACAGTAAGTCTCAGTTATTGGGAAACTGGTGGGCTGGAGAGAAACCTCATTAAATCTGGGAACAAGTAGTGAGGGGGTGGAGTGGACACTGAGCACCTCACAGACCAGCTTAATTTGAAGCATCGGTCTTGGAAAATAGATGGCAGCTAGGAAGTGTGTGTGTTGAAAGACGTCTACAGCCACACTGATGAAATTCTGCTTGTTGCTTTGCCCCACTGAAGTAAAACCTCAAGTCCCTGATACCAACATCAAGTGAGTCCAGATCAAGTGCCCGACCTTACATGGTAGAGGTGAAACAAGGGAGTCGTTGACTCCTATTCCTGGGGCCCCACCAAAGTCCTGCCCAGGTTCTAACATTCTCCACTTGCTGTTCAGAAAAAGTAGAATTGGACTGAGTCACTAAATCCAAATTTGAACCCGCCCCAGCGCTCCATAGCTATGTGAGTTCAAGCCTTACTCTGCCTTTCCACCGGACTGCTTGTCTGCTTCACAGGATGAGGCTGAACTCTCTGCCAACTGTAGCATAATGTAACCAGCATACATTACTGTAACTGTAATCGATGAGTCCTAAAGCTCTTTCAAGCTTCAAAGGGTTTTAGTGTTTTTAGAAATGTTGGCTAAGTGCTTAACTACGTAAGAACAACATTTGTCATTTCTCATCAGAACCATGGCTCATTAGGCCCCAAATTGTCATTGGCAGAAAAACTCAAGGGTATAGGGAAGGCTGTAGAGGTTGTCCTTGATGTCAATTTCAAAGGCTGGTGACAAAGCACAACATGCTCTTAATTCATTTAATAGTCATTAAATTTATCCTGTGAGTTTTAACCTTGCAAGAAACGTTTTAATGATAAGCTTCATGCTGTCTCCTTTGCTCATCGGCAATGAAGCCTTGTTTTCATTTTCAAGCTTACAATGTGAGCCTCTTTAATACTTAAGGGACAGGAACAAAGGAGCTTTATGAAGAAAGACTACCTGGGAATGTCTCAGCAGGCACTCTTGCAGGTGTGTTGGGGCAGTGGGATCGTTTTTTTGGTCTTTCAAACCATGATAAAATAGTAACCGCGAGGCCGCACTCACCATTGGCAAGGCCTCTACCATTTTCATGTGCAACAGCTGATGAACTTACCGAGTAAATCTGAACTCACAGAGTCTCAGTGTATGCTGTTAGCTCCAGGCCATATTAGCTCCTTGATCATCCAACAAAAAGCATTTCCCGCTGTTGTGATGTTACCAAATGCTGTCTTGGTTACCAAATAAATGACTGGCCTTCATGTCCTGAGAGAATGGGACTGAATTTGTTCCCCCCTAGACTGGACATACTTCCTGCACGGGGTAAGCTAGTTTCAACCTCTCCCTCATGTGCAGTAGATGGCTATTTTTTGTGGGGAACCTGGCCTTTTGGGTGGGGATAATGATGTCCTAGGACACAAACAGGAACCTTTCAGAGGAGGGACTGTGGGCATGGAGGGAAGTGAAGACTTCTGAACTGCTCAGACTTACCCTCAGTATGCTGCAGTACCTTCTGCCCATGCTCTTCCCCGCCCACTGGTGAAATGACAGACAAGGAATATCCTAGCCCTCTGCCTTGTCAGACAGAGTCCTTTCTCCAGCACTGCTCCCAGCCTCCTCTGCTTCTTTGAGAATGTATCCTGCACCAAAACAGCACTGGAGATATTTTTTGCAGCTGGTAGGATTCTGCTAAAGTCTCGGAAAATGGACCTAAGTTCTTTAACGTAATGTAAAGGCTGGGAAATGGCCCAGCTCTGCTGGCTTTCTAGTATCACCAAACAGTGTCCTTTGGCAAGCCCTTTGTGAGCACCACCTTCAATTGTTAGGATACAGAAAAAATAGACTTACTGTGCCCTAGCTGTTGGCTGCATTAGAATGTGTTCTGCCTCCCTATACCTTTGCTGGGATGTTATGATTGATTAAAAGCATTAGGTGTCAAAGAAAAGCGAGTTTGAGACCTAACAAAAAGCATGGGTCCTGGAGTAAGGTAATTATGGATTTAAGTTCCAACTCCATTTGGGCAAAATTCCCAACTAATCCCTGTCTTAGCTTCTCAAGTGGAGATAGAATACTTACCAACAAGGGTGAATCATTAGAGAATCTACCTAAAGAGGGTAATCAAATGAATGGATGTTCTCCCTGGTATCCCAGGATGCCAAACACCTCTCCCATACTAATGTCCCTTAATCAGCCATTCCTGCCCTATGGCATTGGCCAACTGCGCATCTGGCTACCACATACTTCATTCACCTTACATAATGGATGGGGCATTACTACAAGATGCAAAGCACTGATCCTCTAGGACTTCCCAGACCTCTGTGCAAATCATCAGGCTGTTATACTAATACCTCAGTAAAAGGTACTGCAGTATACACCCGAGGAAGCACAAAACTAATCCCGAATTTTTTTTCCCATTGTTTCAAAAGTCTAACCTAGAACTCTGAAAGAAGTCATGGGTTTGACCTAGGGTGCAGAGGTAATGTAAAAAGGTATACAAGGGATTGCCATCTAATAGCCAATACCGTCACTGCTAACCAATTTTAGGGAGACTACTTTGGACAATTTCCTGTATTTAAAGAGAAACTTTTTAAAAATCATATGGCAGTTCACAATGTTTGCAACTCCAGTTCCAGAGTATTTGGCATCCTCACACAGACATATATGCAGTCAAAAACCCAATGTACATAAAAAAATAAATCTTTAAAAATCAGGGTGAAAATTAGGACTATAATGTTAAACTTATTACCTGTTGTGGCTTTATTTTCAAATTAAGTATTCACAAATTTATTAAGGAACAAACTGCACTAGAACCTGGAAAGCAAGACAATTCTCATTCTGGTATTCACAGCCTGAGAAGATAGACAAGTAAAGAGGTTATGATACTAGGTTACAGTAGCAGAGAGCCTGACAGATGCAAGGTTACAGCTCCAGTCTGTTAATCAGAAAGCTGAGATTTTTAGTCTCCAGGCGACTGCAATCTGTGATACAATGGGACAATCATTGTAGTGGAACTTGCCATTTATAAATCACATTCATAGTCCCTTCCAGACTATACTCTGAATAGGGTGCTCTCTGGTAATTAATTCACAAGGACCATTCAACTATATCTTGTTCCTCTGTGAACATTTTAAGATTTAAGGGCAGGGGTTGATTGTATTTTTAAATGATTTACCTTTCATATGAATAAGATCAGAGGCCACATCTCTAGAGTTGGTTCTCTCCTACAATGTGGGTCCTGAGAATTGCAATCAGGTTGTCAAGTTTTGTGACAATCACCTTAAACTACTGAACCATCATGTGGCATGCTTTTTTTTTCTTTCTTTACACACTTACAGAAGACTGTCACCAGAACATTTAGAAAATAGAAGCATTGAAATTTAAGTAAGTAGACCATCTTGGGGCCAGGCTGAAAAACAAATCAGAAGCTCATACTTAGAAATTTTAAGGACTTCCTTCCAATGGTGTAGACTGTTAAATGGTGTACATAGACCAGCAGCAGTGAGCACATCATCTATCTCCACAGCTTTTGTATTTCCCCCAAACTGGAACTCTATCCATTAAATTGTTGTTGTCTTTCACATTTTCTTCCTGTGGGATTTTTCTTCCCATTGGATTTGCATGAACTTATTTTCAAATTACAGAGGCAAATCCCTTTGCCTTTCTTCTACCAACTGTCTCTGTATATGTGTTTACTGAGAAATTTTTAATCAGTGTCTTCTGAAATTTAAATTTTTTCACAGAATGATAAAAATTTAAAGTCCTATTAGCAAATCTTATGCTCTTTGTTTTCATCCTTGAAACCCTTCACCAAATCAACATTATTAATACATTCCCTTTTCTTTGGAGACAGGGTTTCATGTAGCCCAGGCTGGCCTCAGACTTGGAAGGTAGCCCATGATGCCCTTGAGTTGCTTCTGATCCTCCTGCCTCCTCCTGCTAAATGCTGGGATTTTGCCACCATGTGAGGTTTATATGCAGCCCCAGGTTTATTCGTGGACAACAAACCCATGACTTGGTTCCAACTATCAAGCACTCCACAAACTCCCCATCTCTTACATTTCCTTCTATGTTTTTTTAACATATATTAAATATTTATATTGGTTATTTATATAGGTTATATAGGTACTGTTAATTAGCTATTCTAATATCAATTATTGGGCTTTCCCTACTGTTAGGTTGCAAATCCTGGGAGAAATAGGCATATTTAACATATCAAAGCAGACCTGGCCATCAGGTTCTCCCAGTCTCCTCCACCACACCTAGACACAGTCATGCACATATTTATTTTATTTATTTATCATTCACCTACCCATTTAAACGAGTAAATCTATCCATGCTAAACTTTCGTGCGGTCAGTTTATCCGAGATCGTCATCCCCGAGTTTTAGTAACACTGTCGTGTTAGGACTCGCTCTCATTTTGTGGGCGGTAGATGGCTGTCCATCACACGCAGCTACCATTGATTATTTAACCAACCACTTCTACCAGACAAGGGTAAGAGTTCTTGCTCTTTTGTACAACGCCAACACACACAGTTTTAGACTGAGTTAAACAATTCTCTGCTCCAGGGTGTCGCGTTGTGGCCACTGCCTGTTATCCAGTAAGTCTTCGGATTAGCTATACACACAGAACTACTGCATTCATTCAATCCTTCTGGGGAACTGGCAACAACCCTGTCTGTTGGCTGTGTGGGATTAGCCTCGGAACTACACCAGGGGGCGCAGTTTCCCACATCCGGGTCGGTCACTTCCGGGTAACACCGCAGGTTGGGCCCGGACCAAGCGGAACCTTTCTGAAGCGCCTCCAGTAAACAAGCGCAGCGGGGACACTTTAGGACAGCGCACACCGTTCTCCGCGTGCTGCCTGCTTGGAGCAGCGGGGCGGATGTGAATTTTCTGTCGGCTTCTTCCTTTACCGCGCGGGGAATGGACGTGCTAGCGGAGGAGTTCGGGAGCCTGACACCGGAGCAGCTGGCTGCGCCGATCCCCACCGTAGAGGTGAGCGCCCTGAGCGCAGGCAGCGGAAGAGGCAGGGGGCGTTGCCGGGAGAGCACTGGTGCCGGCGGGGGCGGGCCCCAGGCTTCTGCGCATGCCCAGGGCTGCGCGCGTGCGAGTCTCCTGGCCTGGGTCACGCGTGTTGGGGGCTGTCACCGACAAGGGGCCCCTTGCAGTCTCCGATGCAGCCTGAGCTGGCGTGCACTGGCAAGAACTGGCCCTCGCCTCCTTCAAGGGGAACCAGTGTCATCGTGGCTTCGTGGCAAAAGTAACTGAATGCCACGCTGGCCATCGTGTTCCCCATAGCCCAGAGTTTCTTTGGGCTGCAGACGTGTTTGAAGGACCCTGAATATTTTACCCCAACTTTTGATCGTGTATTTCCTGAGGGGCCCTTATAGCTCATTCATCAGATTCTCCAAAAGTTAAAGGATAATTGCTACACAGCAGTTACTGACATGATTAAATCCATCCCGAGAAGGCACACACAGTCTGAGCCTCGGAATCTTTGGCAGGGAGCGGGAGAGTGAGCACTGAAGATGGTCAGGGGAGAAATTCAGGCGAAGGGACAGGCTATGCCTGACCTTCAGCAATACCTAATCAGAAGTTTCAGAGGAACTGAAATAAATCCATAATAACGGGGGGGGGGGAGCAACAGAAAAAATGAAAGGTAAAGGTGTTGGACTTTTTCCTTGGGAATAATTACATTTGAAGGGTTTATACAGAGAGATGATGTAATTGTACAGAATGATAAAAGCGTCCTTAGGGCTCAGAGAGTTGGCATAAGGATTGAGTGTACCACTGGCTGCTCTTCCAGAGGACCCGATTTTGATTCCTATTATTAGCTTTAAACAGGGAGCTGCATATAAATAGGGCTTGGGGGGGTGCAGCATTTGGGGTGTGGAGGTAGGTGGCTCAGTGGCTCAGAGGGAGTTCCAAAATTCTCTTAAGGAAAATACACAGTATTTGTCTTTGTGTTCTGCATGCTTCACTACTCGTAATCAACAGGATCTGCTCACAGGCTTGTCCAACCTGTAGTCCCTGCAGCTAAGGGTAGTTGATAACATGGCCCAATGCAAAATTATAAACTTAGTTAAAACTTAATGAGAGTATTTGGGGGGGGGGTATGGTCCTGAAGTGTGAATTTTGTAGATCACAGTGTTGTATTACAGTGTTAATAATGTAAGGGACCTCCTTAACATTCCTCATCCTTAACTGCAACATCAGCTGGGACTCTCAACATGTTCCACGCAGACCACACAATGCTTTCTGCTGTTTGTGGTCCCTACCTGCACCTTAGCATTTGAACCATAATACACAAGCTAACTGGAACCTGCTGTCCTATCTTACCCACTGTCTTAAGTCTCTTATGAGTATTCACCCTCCTGACCTTGCCTAACCCACAGCAAGGAATACACATCCTCTGTGTCCTCAACCCTGTCAACTCCTGAAAAGTGTCTATGCCCTGATAAGCCTCTCCACCAGTCCAGCAATCCAAATCAGACCAAATCAAACTTAATTAGAAAGAGCCCAGGTTTAATGAGTAAATGGTAAATGCTCCCAGATGAGTTTCCAGCCCCCCACCCACCCCCAGGAGGAGATGGGGAAGAGAAACTGAAAAAAAGGAAAGTGTTTGTTTCCTGGGGGGGGCAGTTTAATACTCAGTGTGAGTGGTCTTGAGCATCTCTGTGGGAGGAGTCATCATTTGTCCGGCTATCTGAGATGCAGCAGGGTTTGGAGAGAGATGGAGGAGGAGACTTGTGGTGGAACTTCCACCAGAACATCTTCAACCCATGTGGGCCTGCTCACAGGGGCTCCTTCTATTTGGAGTGCCTTCCTCATGCACACATCATGCCCAGGCATCCCAGTCCAGCTACCAGGTGTAATAACTGGGCCCTGTGCAAACTTTTATCACCTGCTAAGTACCATTGCATTTGCTTACATGTCTCCCTGTTATACTAAGACTTCTGAAGTCAGGAAGTATGTGCATTTGTTCACAGGTTTGTTTTAAGTTGGTAAGAGACCACTACCAAATAAGTACTCAAGAAGATCTACAAATATTTGTTCACTTTTATCAATCAATAATAACTGGCCCCCCAAAACTTGAATAACTTCTGCTTGAATAATATGAAGGAAAAAAATACACTAGCATTGATTAATTCAAATAAAATGGAGCTCCTGTCTAGAAAGTTGTACAGGAAATATAGTTGGAAAGTTCAATAGTGAATAGCTCAGCCAAAAGGAAATGACATTTTAATTTAATTCATCTTATTAAATATTGCTCTAATAAGTACTATTCAGATTGATATTCATTAGTTCAGCAATAAAATTGTAGTTTATTTCACAAAACTAAAACAAAAATCAGCATTAATAAGTGCAATGTCAGTTTCCAAGTCTGGTGTCTTTCTAGGCCTGTTGCGGGTGGGGTGGGAGCATGGAATGATAATAATGTTTAGAATTCTATTACCAAGTCTTATGTTTTTCTCTCTGTTACCTTCCTTGAAATCTTCACCAAGTTAACATTGTTAAAGCATTCTCTCACTTTTTTTTTTTTTTTTTTTTTTTTTTTTTGTGGAGACAGAGTTTCTTGTAGCCTAGCCTAGACTTATATAGCCAAGACTGATACTGGACTCCTGAATCAGCTTCCATTGTCTAATTGCTAGGGCTGTGGACCTGAGCCACCACACCTGGCTCAAAGGTTTGAATAGTTTTAAAAGAAAAAGCTAATACAAAAGGTGATTGGGGACACATCCAGGATCTGGGGGGGGGGGGATTTAAAGGAGGAAGGGTTTTCCATTTTCCTGGAGGAGATTAGAAAGTATGTGTTTGTGGCAGACAGTGGGCTCTCCACTATGATCTGTGTACCCCTGCCTTTGCCATGGGAGGAATTTCACTGGGCACCCAGGGAAATATTTGAAACGTGGGAGCAGAAAATTGAAAAGCTAGATTAGTATGTAGGGTTGCTGAAACAAAGGACCACAAGTTGAGAGTATTAAAAACATTTCTGACTCCTGGAAGTCCAAGACCAGTCTCACAGCAGAGCCTCCTCCCTAGTGTCTGCTGGTTTACTGACAGCCTTTTTGTACAGAAGTTTCATCCCCCTGACGTCTGTCTTCATCTTTACGTGTCAGTATCCCTGAATGTGTCTGTCCAAATTCCCCTGTTATATGGCCACCAGCCACACTGAATTAGAGCTCACCACGTCCACAGTCTTGTAGGCCAGGCCACATAGAAGTCAGCATAGGGATGCGACTCAACATGTACTGGTGTTCTTTCCCTGTTTAATCAGATCCAACGTAACATAGCATTACGCAGATATCGAGTGTTGGTTGGTTGCTTTGGTTTTGAGCCTTGCAGGTGGCTAACCCCTTTCTGGTGTGCGTCTTCCTTTGTACTGTGGTAAACTTGGTTTTTGTGGTTGCTGGCACAGAGTTCTCATGTTCTTATTGTTTCATCCGCAGGAAAAATGGAGGCTGCTTCCAGCCTTTTTAAAGGTAATCGTTTGTTTGATATTTAATAATAATTGGTTATTTATCACCATGTTATGTTTATCACATGGTCCTTTTAATTTTTTCTGACTAAATGCATTTATTAATCTTTCCCTTACTTGCATTGAGGAAAACTGGTGGTTACTCATAGGCACCCTCTACTTTATTGACATGGATACCCTTTACCCTCCATTCCCTCTCTGTTTAGGTGAAGGGCCTTGTGAAACAGCACATCGACTCCTTTAACTATTTCATTAATGTGGAGGTAAGCATCCAGGATTCAAACAAGACATGAATTGAGGAACAGTTGGGAGTCAGAGTTCTGCCCCTAACCCTGCACTTTCTCCTGCAGATAAAGAAAATAATGAAAGCCAATGAGAAGGTTACAAGTGACGCTGACCCCATGTGGTACTTAAAGTAAGGAACCAACTACTCTTAATACTATCCTGATTGCTTTCTAAATACTAAAGTGAATGTACTCACTGTCAAATCTCTTGTAAAACCACTGTTGTGTCTATTTAGTAAACTAATTATAAAGTGCTCATGTTTGGCTTTTAATTGTAAATCATCATAAGTAGAGTTTTAATTGAAAATTTGTTAAAACCGTTTTTAATTCTTCTAAGCAAGCCTTTCTTTTGACGCGTTTCAGATGTAGAAAAATTGTAGGAAAACAAACAAAACAACTGCTCAGTGTTCTTTGCATAGCATGTGCGACTCCATTATACATAATCAGACCACAGTCACCAGAACTGGAAAGTTACATTGATAGAGTACGGCCAGCTGAACTATAGACCGTATTTGGTGTTTTTCCCATTTACGTCCGCTCTGTGGCTGACAGCCCTCTATAAGTCCAGTTCCCCGGGGGCCAGTGCCCTCTTCTCGTTTCTGCAGGTACCATGCATGCACACAGTGTAACACTTGAATTAAAAATAAGTTTTTAAAAATACATAAGGTGGAAAGCAGTAGAAGAAGCAGCCCAGCATTGTGTTTGGTCTCTCGTACACCTGTGTTGTTGGATGTTTTTCCTACTCTTTGACTCTTTGGGCTCTTTTGGGAATCTGCCACCCAGCTCCCAAGTAAATCACCATGGAATCTTTTTATTTCTCGGCCTTAGCTTGGCTTGTTTCTAGTCAGCTTTTCCGAACTTAAATTATCCCATCTGCCCTTTGCCTCTGGGCTTTTTCCTTTTCTTCTTTATATCTTACTTTCACTCTTGTTCCGTGTCTGGCTGGTTGGCTGGGTGGCTGGGTGGCTGACCCCTGATGTCCTTCTCTCCTTGTTCTTTCTTGCTTCTCCCAGATTTCTCCTATTTCTTCTCTTCCTGCCATCCCTGCCTAGCCTTACTTCTGCCTCACTATTGGCTGTTCAGATCTTTATTAGATCATCAGGTGTTTTAGACAGGTAAACAATCACATCTTCCCAGAATTGAACAAATGCAACATAAGCAAAATCAACACATTTTACATCATTAAACAAATGATCCAAAGCTTAAATAAATGTAACACATCTTACAATAATATTCTGCAACACACCTGTGAACACACAGGTACATAGTCATACCCCTCCCCCCCCACACACACATACACACACACACCTGTGTACATATATGTACATATTCATCTCTCACACACACTTACCTATGCACACCCGCATACATATTCATACATCTCTCACACTTACCTATGCACACACATATACATATTCATACATCACACACATGTACCTGTGTACAGCCACATCCATACACTTCTCACACACATACCTGTGCATACAAATGTACATATTCATATTCATACATCACATTCACACACAGGCATACATGCGCGTGCACGCGCGCACACACACACGATGGCATTCTCCCTCATTTGTAAAGTTATATGAACTATCACTTCAAGATGTCAATTACCACTTTTGTTTGTCACCTTCAGGAAGGGAGGCACTTTTCAAAGACTGAGGGATCACTTGTGCATAGTCTTTAAAAACACATAATTGATTAAATAAATTGGCTTTTCAGATATCTTAATATCTATGTCGGACTTCCTGATGTTGAAGAAAGCTTCAATGTAACGAGACCAGTGTCCCCTCATGAGGTAATTGTATATCTTACCTTCCTTGGACTTGTTTGTTTTCACCTAGAGTCTGCTTTTAATGTATACTCTTAAGATTTTTGTGATTGAAACTGGGTCCTCTGGAAAAGTAGCCAGTGATCTCAACCCCTGAGCCATCCCTTCAGTCCTATATAAACAATTTTTATCAGTCAGCAATAGAACATTTAAAATTTTGTTATAGCATACTGTACATACATTTCTACTCTTGTTGAAGGTATTGTACCTATACAGCTCTTTTAACAATGTAATGCAAATTATTGTCCTTGAAAGTTTTTATTACCAACAATATAGGATAATAAGGGAATGCAGGTTAATAATTCGTCAAACTTATAGTCACATTAGATATGTTTTCAAGGTCAAACAAAATTCTAGATAGACAGGTCGTCTTCAAACACTTCAAAGAGCTACAGAATATGGCATTTGAGATGTTTTAGTCACATAGATTCTTTTTTTTTTTTTTTTTTTTTTTGTCTGCTTCTGGCAGCACCAACCTACTTCAGATATGATGGGCATCAAAGAAGTTCCACATGGACTTTACTTTCTATGTGGCGAAAGTAGCCATTGGGCAAGAACGTGCCCTTGCCTGGACTGCTGACAGTATGATTTCCAAACTGGACAAGTAGAACACAAAAGAGACTGGCTGCCACACCTTGACAAGACAAGGCGGGACAGTCTTTCAAAAGTCCTGCTCACAGAAAAGTTTGTCAGATATGCTCACCCTATAGGGCAAAGGTAGATGCCCCAACATTGCAGAGGAACCTTGGGCAGTCAGCTGCTTTTGTCATTTCTCACTTTTTTTTTTTTTTTGGAAGTCTCTTGCTTATTCTTTCTGCTTACTCGGTTAATATTATTTCCTTCCCGGGTCTCTGAAGGAGTTGAAGACCAGATAGTATAGTTATAGTTTTCTTACTTTTATAATTGTTAACAATTTTGAACAGTATAACCAGCCACATTAAATTCCTTTCTATGATGGATTTGCCAGGGACAATCTGACTGATTATTGTGGTGATGTGAAAACAAACTGGTCATTTGTACCCAGTTGATGAGAAGAAGATCATTCCTAGGACTATTGTTCCATCTTTGGAATGACAGAACTAGGGGCCTTAGATCAGTATGTACGGCAATACATGATGCCGTCCTCTTCCTGAGGAAAGCAGGCTTGGAGTAAAGTTTAGTTTGGTGTGGACCATACTCCTAGCCGGGGGCGCTGAAGGGAGGAGGGACAGTAACTGTGTGATTTTTGTTCCAGTGCCGTTTGAGGGACATGACGTACTCTGCCCCGATCACAGTGGACATTGAGTATACCCGAGGCAGCCAGAGGATAATCCGCAACGCCTTACCCATTGGCAGGTGAGAAGTGAAGTTGCTATTGGAGCCGCACTGGAGTTTGGCTCCATAATGTGATCCTAAGCAAATTAATAAGTCTTCTTTGTTTCTTTCCCTCGTCTGAAGTGTGCGGGAAGCAGTACTTATCTCATGGAATTACCTTTGGATCCTTAGAGTTAGGGCCACGTATAGCTGTGGTTCTTAGTGATCGTATATCATTTTGTAAAGCTGAGGAAAATGCTTCCCTGCTCTTCTCCTGACACTAGCAGTGAGCGCTCAGTAGGTCAGCTAGGTGATGCCAGCAGTGAGCGCTCAGTAGGTCAGTTCGGATTTCATTGAATTCTCCTGCACTGGGCTTCTTGCTGTGCAACCTGTGCATAGTTTCCCTAGATGTTTATGTGTTGCAGTAGTTGTGGAAGAAGTTAGTATCTCTCAGAAGTTTGAAAATAATGGATGTCATCAGCTAGTATTTTTGGAATGTGCTTTTCCTAATTAGGGACATTTATTGAGTCTTCTGAAGATATAGTTGTGAATTTAAAGTGATTTTGGTTTTCTTGAGGTAAACCATGTGTACCTCCAAACCATGGTTGGAGGATGTAGCTCGTTTGCGTCTATTGCATAAACACTCTTTACATGTATACATGTATGTAGTCAGTGTATTCTGTACTTGAAATCTTTTCAACTTTATGTTTTTATTTTCTCCGAAATGCATAAATACCATTTCTGACTGTGTTACTTTAGAATTAAAACTGCATAACTTATCAAAGATTGAGTATAATAACTTTATTATCCTTTTAAGAAGAATAACATCTTAGAAAGCTTTGACTTGGATCAAGTCCTTGACTTTTGTTATTCCAGGTTCTTCTTACCTTTCGTTTTAACCCATAAATTCAAAATCATTGTTGTTTTATAAAGTTAACATTTAGTATTATTTCTGTGCATTTGTTTTTGTTATTTTTCTAAGATTTACTTTATTTTTTGTATATGGATGTTTTGTCTACATGTATGTATGTATGTATGTATACTACATGTGTGCTTGGTTCTGAAGGAGGGCTGAAGACAGCATCAGGTCCCCTAGATCTAGAGTTAGAGATGGCTGTGAGCACCCATGTGGTTGCTGGGAACTGAAGCTGAGTTCTCTGGAAAAGCAGCCAGTGCTCTTGACCCCAGATCATCATTCCAGACCCTTGTTTGGTTTTCTTATGCACTATATGTTTTTTTTTTTCACGTCAGACTTTGGTTTGTGTTATATTTTCCATCTTCTGAAGATGGCGACTTTCTTATAGAAATTTCATTAGTGAGGGTCTTTTTACTTTTTAGTTTGCATCTGGAAACATCTCTACATGACCTCCACGTACTAACAGATGTAGGTTGTTCTCTGGGTCCTTTAATGCTCTCAGTCTACTCAGTTTTTCCTTTTGGTAATCTGCTTTGCTCTGGTTTTACACCCTCTTTCCCGATTTGCTGTGTTGTATGCTTAGGTGTGGTCCTCTGTTCTGTGTAAATATTAGGGTGACGGCTTTCACACAGCTTTTTCTCCTCTGAATAAGTTTGTCTGGAGGACTGAGTGGGTGTGCTGTAGACTGTCTTGCTCTTTGCGTGGTGTTTGCAGTCTCCATCATAGAGTACACCTCTTAGTCTTCCTAAAATACTGTTCTTGATAACTGCTCCCACTCAGTAATTCTCTTCTCTGTCAGCTGTGCCATTGCCATCCGGCTCAGCTGTAGATTTTTGTTATCCGTGCCAGAAAGTATGTCTGGGAAATCTTTGGTTTCCCTTGGCTCTTGTGGGAACATCTGACATCTTTGACATTCTTCAAACATGCTACACAGAGATGCAGGCCTTTCTGCCATGTGTTCACTGCATTTTTTTTTTTTTTTTTTTTTATGCCTCAACCTATGCATAATAACTTCCTTTTGTTTTACTTTAAACAGGATGCCCATCATGCTACGAAGTTCAAACTGTGTCCTGACAGGGAAGACTCCAGCAGAGTTTGCCAAATTGAATGAATGTCCGTTAGACCCAGGTATGTGTGATGACTTGCGTGTACCCTCTCCCCCGCTTCCTTGCTCTATGTTTTCCCCTATTTTCTACTATAGCCTTTCTGTCCTTTCATGAACTTGTTGCAAAACTGTGTTCATAAATGTCTGAAGATTTGGCACCTGTTTTATTCTAGATTTTTAAAAATACTCGATTCTTTTGTTAGCTTCAAAAGGTTGGTAGCTTAACTTCTGACTTATTGCCAGGACTTGTTCTTTTCTTTCTGCCTTTGTTCAGTGGTTTCTTTCGATGTACTTATAATTTGAGGATCTCACTAAGTTACTGTCTAAGCTGTTCTGAGAAGACCCCAGTAGCTCACTGCAGTCTGTGTTAAATATAGAAAAGGGAGAAAAGTGAAAATATTTTTGCTGGGTTTTAATCTCTTAGAATTTATATTATGCTGATTTTTAGACTATTTTTTTTTTGATAAAATTTCAAACAACAGAATGCAGAGTTTCTCCCAATGCCTTTATTTATGATTTAAATTGGCCTAGAGCTGCTTTACTTGAACTCCTTGCATCAAGGGATTTTGTTATTTGCTTGCTAGACTCAAGGGATTTTGTTGTTTGCTTGCTAGACCTTACTTGGCTAGACTCTAACCAAGTTTTTCGGAAGTTAAAATATTACCTTAGTTTTGCTTACATTTTGCAGATAGAACGAAAACCCATTCTGTCCTATTCCTGAGTTATGTGAAAAAAATATGTAACATTGGCCTGTGAATTTTATTTTGAAAACCTGATCATGGCCTACTATTGTTCCTGATTTGTTAGAAAAGTTGGAGCAAGTATCAGTTTCCATTGGAGATCCCAGGTTATTCCTGTGCTTAAGAACTAACTCTGCGGAGCCATCTGTTCAGTGCATTGCTCTTTTCATTTGGCTGGCTTGGTGAAATACGCGGGTGTTATAGATTGTCTTTCTGTTACCACAATACACGCCGTGACCAAAAGAAGGTTGGAGGGGGAGGGGTTTATTTGGCTTACACTTCCAGGTCACAGTCTGTCATTGAGGGTGTTCTGGGCAAGAGCTCGAGCAGGATTTGAAGCAGAAGCCACGGAAGAATACTGCTTTCTGGCTTGCTTCCAGGCTCGTGTTTCTCTACCTTCCTTATGTAGCTCAGGCCCACCTGCCTAAGGAGCGCACCGCACACATGGACTGGGCTATCCCACACCAATTAGCAATCAAGAAAGTGCCCGGCAGACGAGCCTGCGGGATAATCCAACGAAAGCAGTTTTTCAGTTGAGGTTCCCTCCTCCCCGTGTAGCAACAGCAAAACTGACCAGCACCTTCTCCCCCTCGTCAGCGTCACACACAAACGCGTCACTTTAAACCGCAATTGTTCCTTTCTGGCTCGTTCCAATTATCTCATGTTAGTGCCATAATACAAAATATAGTACAACCTTAAAAGTCCCACAATCTTAAAAAATTGCAGTGCTTCAAAGGGTCAAATTCTCTTTTAAAAACTCAGAGTCTTAATGAATGGACCTCTATAAATCCCAAAACAAATCATCTGCTTCCTTATTCCAAGAAGGAGGACAGGGCACAGTTGTAATCAGATCAGAGCCCAGACAATCCACAGTGTGAAAAATTCAGTGTCTGACATGTGCGATGCGCTCATGAGCTCCTGGCTGCGGAAGGCTTGGATGCTCCATTCTCCGGCTCTGCCACTGGAACGCACATGGCTTGTCCCATAGGCGCATGCAGCTTCACCGCACACCTGCCGCTGGCCCATGGTCCAGGCATCTCCAGGATCTTGGAGTCTCCGCTACAGCTGAGGCTTCGCCTTCACCAGTGGCTTCTCCTCTCTCTCTCTGGGGACGTTAGCACTTCCACGTGGCACCAAGCCTCAGCCTCTCTTTCCCACTCCCCCAGTCCTGCGGCTTCGATGCTGCCAAACCACTACCACATAGGAGACTTAAAATTATTAAGTTCTGCCTTGGTCCGTTCTGGACCACAGCTTCCGTGTGCTTACCCTGAGGACATAACTTCCCGGATGACTCACCAGGGATGTTGGTCTCTCATTAATTACCACTGTTTCTCAGTCCCAGATAACCTGCCTCCATTGTCTCCGTAAAGCAGAAGGTTCACTTCCACAGATCCTTAATGGAAAAATACCACACAAACAGCTCTAACAGAGTCTCTGCTTCCCTCTGAATCTTTACAAGCCAGGCCGCCATTGTCTGCCTTTTCAGTGTCCTTACCTTCCAAGCTGTCACAGAACGACCTATTACTCTCTGAGCACTCGATGGCTTTTCTAGCCCAAAGTTCCAAATGCTTCTTCCATAGTCCTCCTCAAACCAGCATGGTCAGGTCCACCACAGAAACACCCCACTTGTAGGTTAATTTCTGTCTCAGTTTGCAACTTGAAGAGAGATTTATTTAGCTTACTCTTCCAGCTCATAACCCATCATTGAGAGGAGTTAATTCAGGAGCTCGAGCAGGAACTGAAGCAGAAACCATGAGGGAATGCTGGTGTCTGTCTTGTTCCTGGGCTTACGTTCATCTCTCTTTCTCATGGCTCAGGACTATCTATCTACGGAGGGAGCAGTAGGCTAGGCCCTCACACATCAGTTAGCAATCCAGAGACATGCCCACCAGGCCCACCAGGCCAACCAGATGGATGCAATTCGTCAGTTGAGGTTCTCTCTTGCCAGTGGTCAACTTGGCAACAAAACTAACCGGGGCAACAGACCAATGAGATGCACTGTCTTCAAGAGATGTGTCAGCTTTGGTCGCTGTGGAAAACCATGCGCTGATACTATCATTGGTCCACAGAACGGTGCCACCAGTGCGGTCCCTTCGAGTTAATGGTTGCTGGTGCCTGAAGCAAATGATCACAGGCACCCACCTGTAATCTGAGTACTTGGGAGGTGGGGACAGGAGGGTCAGGGCCAGTCTATACTGGTACTTGGCGACTACCTCACCTGTTCACCCTGGTGTAGAAGAGGTGGTGAACCTTTCTTGTTTCCTCTGGGCAGGTGGCTACTTCATTGTTAAAGGGGTTGAAAAGGTCATTCTTATCCAAGAGCAGCTGTCCAAGAACAGAATCATTGTGGAGGCGGATAGGAAGGGGGCCGTTGGAGCTTCGGTTACCAGGTATGGTGTTTTTCAGAACACTAATCATTTCAACAACAGCGGGTGGGTACCTTCTCATATGGAGGTGGCGGTATTGAAAACTCATCTGTAGTGTAAGTTTATAAGTACGGCATTGGTTTCAGGGTTGGGGATGCAAGGCAGTGTTTGGAAGACACTAGTTAATTTGTGTTCTTTATTAATTTATATTAATTTATATAAAGAAACTTTTTAAGAAAAAGCACAAAATCACTCTTCAGGGTTTCCATACTCCTTTTCAGGTTTCTTTTTGTAAGCAAAGACTGTTCCATGCATAATACTGCATGAGCTATACCATGGCCTTAGCATGTCCTTGTTAGCTGTGCAGTCTAGCTCTTTTCACATTCCTCATTTCCTACAGCAGCACCCTGTAGGACTTCTGCAACATCTATTCTCGTGTGATTTGAAACTTGAAGGTTATGAGGGCAGGAAGACTGTAGCATATGTAAGACGTCAGTGTGCAGTAGATTCTCTTCTGGTGGCCTGTAATGAGCCTATTAACATAGGGTTCTGCAGGCTTCTTTCTCATGGAGAGGCAGCTAACAATAACGGCCACTTACAACTACCAAAGACTTAATAGGAACCAGTCAGTTTCTTTGGTAGATTGTGAATTTTAATTGTCGCCACGGTCCTTCAGGATAAATGATACTGTTTCTGTTTCATAACTAAGCTCAGGATCACCTTGCTTGTAAGAGGTCCTCAGCGTCCATCTCTTCCAACTGCACACAGTTTTGGAGCCAAAGCACTCTGGATTTGAATAGAAAAAGATGATGTTTCTGTCACTTAGCTTCTCTGTCTCAGTTTCCTCATGTGATTTAGAGGGAGCGCTCACTAAGTGTTGTTGTGTGGAGACTAGAACTCCTAAGCCACATGGCAACAGGGTAGTGGGCAATTCATATGTGCTACTATGGTTGAATAGAGCTTTGGTGATGTTGTGAAGGAGCTAAATTAGGATAACTCTTTGTTTTTCTGTGTGCCGGCCAATACTGTGGGTAACTTTTGGATTACTAATTATAAACTTAATTCTTCTTAGAATATGGGCTGATCCATTTTGAGATTTTTCTTAAAAAAAAAAAAAATCAGCCATGAATATATGCTTTACAGTGGATCAAAGTAATTCAGGTTGAATAAAAATCAAATAAGTTAAAAGCCAGGCACTGTGGTGCATATCTATAATCTTTGTATGTAAGAGTTAGAAGGAGGGGCAGGAGTTTAAGATCATCCTTATGTAGCAAGTTCAAGGCCAGCCTGGACACAAGATCTTTCCTCAAAAAACCAGCCAGCAAACACACAAGGGGAAAGGGAAGGGAAGTTAGGTCAAAGGGCAGAAGTCACTGGTCCATCCACAATATTTCTACCATAATCTTGAAGATGAAGAAGCAGGTGTAGTGTTTCTAAGTGTTCACAGAATTGGCAGGAAGTTGTGTATCATTGAATGCCTGTTAACTAGGGGCAGTTTTATTTATGGAACAGCTGACCCTGACTGGGTAGGGATGCAGTTTAACTGGCTTGTGTTCATTCATAGCTCCACCCATGAGAAAAAAAGCAGAACCAACATGGCCGTGAAACAAGGACGATTTTATCTGAGGCATAACACCTTGTCTGAAGACATACCCATTGTCATCATATTTAAGGTAAGACTTCAGCCCTTTTCCTGAAAAACCAGAGTTTCTCTGGTTTCTTCTCCTTACTAATTACAGTCTTTATCACATTTTAATTTATTTTTCTGTACGTGTGTGAGTGTGCATGCTATAGTGTGTCTGTGTGGTGGAGGCCAGAGGACGAAACGGACAAGCCGCGTCTCTCCTCCCACCACGTGAGTCCCAGATGAACCCAGCTCATCGGGCTCCGCATTAGCACTTCACCCACTCAGCCGCCCTACTGTTCTTGTTTTTCACATAGAATTAGGTAAGGCAAACTTAGGCAGGTAAGGGATTCTACGGGTAGAAAGGTTTGTGTCATACATATGTCGTATGATAATCTGTTTTTTGTTTGTTTGTTAGTTTTAGGTGATGCCAGACTGTACAAGGGTGTAATAGTGAATTAGCCTTTCCCACCGTCTTCCTCTTCACAAAGTGCTACCTAGAGATCCCACTTCTACCAGTTCCTCATGAGTCTTTCACGTGGCGGTTTGCATACTCATGGGTAGAAACGCGCAGTGCATATTATTTCACACTCAGCTCTTTTTGATTTTATAACTTACATCTTGGATATGGTGTAATAGTTGTATGTGCAGACTTGGTGTCTTTGTTGCTGTGGTAAATGACAACAGCAGTACATGGGGAAAGGGGTTTATTTTGCTCCACAGCCCATCGTGGCAGGAAAGTCAACATGGCAGAAGCCTGAAGCATCTGGTCACATTGCATCTGCGGTCAGGAAGCAGAGAAGGCAGAGCTCTTGCTCAGCTCACTTTCTCCTGTCCAGGACCACAGCCTGGGCATGGTGCCACTCAGTATTTGTCTTCCCATCTTGAAAATCCAATCAAGACAGGCCCCACAGCATGCCCAGAGCCTGTCTCTGAGGTGACTCTAAGTCTCACCAGGTTGACGTGGGGATTAGCTACAGACAGATCCGTTGACAGATTGTTGTTGCACTTACAGGTGTCTCTGTAACAAGTCTTGTCCTGTCCAGCAATCCAGCTCCCAAATAACAACACAGAGATTGCTTGTTAATTATAAAAGTTTGCCCTTAGCTTAGGCTTGTCCCGTTAGCTCTTATACCTTAAATTAACGTGTTATCTTAATCTACATTTTGCCTCGTGGCTTTTTAATCTTTCTTGCAGCTTGCACCCCCTCCTGTTTCTTGTCTATCTGTCAGGTGACTCTGCATTCTTCTTTCCAGAGTATTCTCTGTCCCCTGAAGTCTCATTTAACCTTTCCTGTCTATTCATTGGCCATTCATCTCTTTATTACACTAATTACAACAAATACATTTTCATACAATGTACTAATATCTCGAGTTTCCCCCTTTTATCTAAATAAAAAGCAAAGGCTTTAACTTTTAACATAGTAAAATTGTATACAATAAGAATGATTATCAGGTAACAATTACATTCACAATGTCCAGTCCATTTGTATTTAGCAAATTTGGAGAAAGTACTGTAGTGTCTGTCCTATTTTAGTGAGTCCAAATTTGGTACCTAATTTACTTTCAATCCTAACTTGTATTACCAACCAAAAACTATCTTTTTAGACCTCAAAACATTTTCTAGATAAATAATTTAAGCTTTTATATCTCTCAACCTTATACACTTTATATATCTCTTATGTTATTTTCTTTTCTGTGTTTGGCAACAATGAAAACTGTAACTATAACTTTCTCGTCTTCAGCTGCATCAGAGATCCAAGAAAGATATACTATTACCTGATTTAATAGGAAGTGCAGAACAACTTCCAAAAGTATACAAATGACAGAGACAGCTGGCTGCCTGGACAATCACCCAAGGTTCCTCAGCAATACTGGGGCATCCATCTTTGGCCTACGGGCCTAGAATATCTGACATACTTTTTTGTGAAGTAGGAAATTTTGAAGGACTGCCTTACCTTGTCTTGGCAAAGTTTGGCAGTTGTGTTCTTTTGTGTCCTGCTTGTCCAATTTGGACAGCATGCTGTATGTCAGCAGTTGAGGCAAAGGCAGTTTCTTTGCCCAGTGGCTTATGTTTGTCTCATTAGGTCTTATAACTTAAATTAACCCACTTGTATTATATTGTTATATTAGTCTATGTTTTGCCTCATGGCTCTTTACCTTCCTTTTATCTTGCGCCTCTTGTTTCTTCTCCATCTAGCTGTTGACTCTGCTTTTCTTCTTTCCAGAGTTCTCTGACCCCTGAAGTCCCTCCTGGCTTCTTCCTGTTTAGCTTTTGACCATTCAGCCTTTTATTACATCAAACACAGCAAATCCATTTCTACACAGTGTACACATATCCCACAACATGATCTGGGTCCCAGTTCATGGACACAAAGCTCTTGATATAAAACACGCTGTGATAGGCTCTATCTTGGGAAATTCCAGATCTGTTCTTTTTTATAGACTTCTAGATTCTCTTGTTTCTAGATAAACATGTGTCCTTACTATACAACTGGATTTTTAAGTAGTGGCTTAGAACCTGAAAAGCTATTTCCTGTGGAAATGATTAGTTGGCAGTCTTCTTGGAAACTGCTATGGTCTGTTTAACATGTTGTGAGGTGTGAATATAGGTAACATGAATCTGGATGCCTAACTTAACTAGTACAGAGGGAGGCCCCACACAGCTTGTTGGGTAATCTCAGAGACAAACACTGCTCAGTAGCACCCTTCAGTTTCACTCCAGGACTCAGCTTTCCTGTCCCACAGCCGCTCTATAGGAGAATGGAGTCACCAGGCAGAGATCCTATACCGAGGCAGCAACTAATCTGCTTAACAAGGAAAAGCATTTGTAGTCACAAAGAAGAGACTGGGCCTCTACTCTTAACGATGTCCCGGATTGCATGGGCGCCGGGCTTCTTCAAGTGTGGCTTGTGGTTATGGGTGGGATATGCCCCTGGACATTCGCAGGTACTGACTCATGCTGACAAATCAGGTTCTTTAACTTGAGAAATAGCCATATGTGAGATGCAGTCGTATGAAAGGGGTTCTACAGACTATTTTCTATGTTTAATATAGCTTAATATTCTTTTGAGTTCTGTATGGAACCCATATTGGAGCCCAACAATTGGCTGAAAGTTCTATATGGAGTCATTGATTTTCTTTACAAGATAATGACAGCAGTCATAGCAATAGGACCATTATATCAGGAGTCCAAAGAGAGTCTCATGCATTCTGCTGTCTAACTTCCCTTCTTTGAAGTTTGTATTTTCAAGTACAGAAGGAATTTTGGTTTTCCTAGGAAAACCCTACAGCACCTGGCAATGTCTCATGTATACACAGTGACAGAGACATTTTATCTACCAGCCTAGAATTACATCTTCAGCAGAGGGCAGTATGTCTCCATGTATCCATGGCACGTTTTTTTTCTCCAAAGTCTTGAACATGAGAATGAATAACATTGCTGTTTTTAGACTAGGAGTGTTAATTGATCAGAAGCATAAGATCCTTTTATCACTCATGTAGATGCATGCGTGGATTAAAAACCTGAAAAGCTTTTTTTGACTAGATGACCACAGTTTAATAGAACAGTTTCTTCTGTAATATTTAATATCTGTGTTGTAAACATAAGCAGATAGAGCTGACTTAAGTTCTATCTAGAAAAAGGCAATGAATTAACAATATGTTTTTTATGTAACCAGTTAAAAATGAAGAAAGGCTCTGAAAAGTTTAGCATATTTTTATATATTTTATAGGTCTTTTTGTGACTTATGATATACATAACAACTTACTGTGTTTTACATGACGATAGGTTACAGCATCTTTCTGCATGGTCGTTAGTGGTAATTATGTGTGTAACTTGTTTCTTGGTATCTAGAGCGTGATTTTAGGTGTCTGTTTTCCTTTCCACTTGGGTGTTTTCAGTCTTAGACACGCACTCTGAACTGGGTATCCTTAGCATGCTTGTTCATGCACACTGCTGATAGATTGTGGGATTTTAATCCTGGAAGTGGGAGTGTATCTCTTCAACACTTGGTAAGTGTTGCATAAATGACATTTAAAATAGCGTTTAAAACTGTTTAGTTCAGATAAGTGAACTGATTGTATACAGTCATGTGTTAGTCTTCTCCTGCAGGAGTGTTTTAGTCAGCTGTTGAGGACTCTTTGTTTACCACCCCTTATTTCTACCTGGGTGACTGTGCAGCTTACTGGAGATCTTAGAGGCCAACAGATTTAGCCTAAATTTCTGTTCTTTCCACTTAGTAGCTGTGTGACATTGTGAAGAATTACCACCTTCTCTGAGTCCCGAATAACTCATCTTTCAACAGAAAATTCACCTCCGGGGCAATGTATGAGACACAGATGAAATCATGTGTTCCTTTCTCTTTGCTTGGCCCTCCTTACCCCTTGTCAGAAGCTGGGGAAAAAGAACCTGGATGCTGCAAGAAGCACTTGGTTTCTCTTTGTGTGTTGTGTGGCCTGAAAGACCTTGACAGTCATTAGGACCTGATGGTTGTTGATTGTAACCAACAATTGGCTCAAAGTGGCTGGAGCAGCAGGGTCTCCAGACACCATGCTGGGTGTGAACGTGCTGGGTAGAGCTTGGAAGGCCTGGGCCAGCCTTACTTAAAGGCTTGAATCGCCAGGTCTCCTGCCCATGAATCTGCCCTCTTCCCATTTTGTGTCCCATGCTTTCAGCAGTTATAAGTTGCATCTTTTAGCCCAGGAGGATCTCAGGGGCTGGGCTTTGTTTCTTAGAGCCAGCTTCTGTGGACGTTTTTGTTTGTTTGTTTGTTTTTTTAATCTTTAAAGGGAATCAACTACAGATTTAAAGAACTCATCACAGTTCCCCTGCTATCGGCAAGAACAGCTGCTAGCAGTAAAACTTTCAGCTCCCTACAGAAAACCAGAGGCTCTGGATCTTGGTTCTGTGAGGGAGTCACCATCATCAGGGCCCTTACACGTCTCCCTCCCCATCAGTGCAAGTCACTAGTGTCTTCTCTCTACCTTTAAAACTTGCACTTTGTAGGTCTCTCAGGACAGCTTCATGCTACTTTTTAAAGAGTGCCTCTCCTGGATTTTGTTCAGTGTCACTGACTGCCAGACGGTGCATGACCTTCAGACAAACTTTATCTCTGCCATTTTTTTCCCTAAGGTTATTATTGTACAGCATTTCTCTCTTGACTTTTTGGTTAGTGGGAGTGATGAGGGTTCAGGAGTACAAAGAGTTCCACATAATATTAGTTTTCAGGTGTCTAAATTATATCTGTAAAGCGAAATGGATGGGCATCTTGTTTGTTTCCATGGCGATATGTCATTTATTTGTAGCCATGACTGCTGAAGGCTAAACAGTGCTAAAGTTGATTCAGTCTTTGGAGCTGAGGCTCTTTTGACAATACTTGTCTGAGTCATGGTCTCTGTGTCTCAGTGACCCAGTAGGGAGGATTTAGTCTTGCCGGAACGCTTGGGCAGCCCCCCATGCCTTTATTCCTGAACCACCTAAGTCTCCTCAGTTCCCCGAGTTTTATGAGCCTCCCTCTTCCCTTCAGGAGGGGTATGTCAATTCAGAAATAACTACAAAGACGCATCTTTGTTCTGTTGGTCAGAAATCTGGGGGTTATTTGGCTGGGGGCTCCTGGCTCAGGGTCTGTGTGTTATCAGAAAGTCTGTCTGTCGTCACCTGACGCTGAATTAGAGCTGGGCGACCACGGACATGGTAAGAGGCTGTAAGGGTTTTGTTTTTTAACCCCTCGACTCCTCACATTCTTTTCACAGGGCAGCATTCTGGCCAAGCGTCTGAGTAAGAGTGAGCACAGGGCCATGTGTGCTACAGAGGCAGCAGCTTGCAACGCATAAGAAGGTTCCTAGTCAGGGCCACACTCACTTTCAGCAATGATCGTTTCTGACTTGCTACCATGGGGATGGCCTTGCTTTTGGTTTGCTGTTGTTACTGTGACTCCACTGAATCTAGAGATGACCCCAACTAACAGTCTGAACAGCAGTGGAGAGGCTACCTTAAATGCCATTCCCCAATAATGAGATTGATGACTAAATTATACGCCATCCTAGAGCCCTCATCTAGTAGCTGATGGAAACAGAAGCAGACACCCACAGCTAAACTGAGCTGAACTCCTGGAATCCTGTTGCAGAGAGGGAGCCGTGATGAGCAAAGGGGTCAAGACCAGGCTGGAGAAACCCACTAGACTTCCCAGCCTCAGTTCTTCGTGGTGAAACTCTTACAATATTCCAAAAAATTGGGATGGTTGTGCACATGCACATGCTTGAGGATGTTTGTTTTCCTCTTCCTAATGACAATTTCTATTTCAGGTTCTCGTGCAGATTGGGCTATGGCTGCCAGTGCCAGATGGCCCCATCTCTGAGAGAAGAGCTGGCTCTTGCTTAGGAGTAATACCCACAAACAATGCCAGATTAGCATAAGCAAATGTCAGTGAGTGAACACAAAGCCAACGCTCTGCTCTTTCCTTCCCTTCCTAGGCCATGGGTGTTGAGAGTGACCAGGAAATCGTGCAGATGATTGGAACAGAGGAGCACGTGATGGCTGCATTTGGGCCCAGCTTGGAGGAGTGCCAGAAAGCTCAGATTTTCACACAGATGCAGGTGTGCTTTTCATGATGGCTGTGGCTGTGGATTGAGACATCAGTGCTGCTCATCTCAATGAGCCACCATTGCAGTGGCTTTGGGCTGTAGGTTTGGGAAGGGAGTTGAGAATAGTGAGTTCTTTTGACTCACTTCTGTAAACTGGAGGAAGGTGTCTGCCTGAGGCAGGCAGACGGGCTGGACTTTTCAGAAGAGGACTTTGTGGGGAGGAAGCTTCTTGTGTACCTCGATAACAAGCGCCGTCTCCCCTCTCCATTCAAGGAATGGTCCATTTTTAAAAGTATTGGCACTGGCGTGCTTTTGTTCTTCTTTGATGTCCTTTGATGGTGCTGCTGGTGGTGGTGGTGTTATGATAAAACACCATGACCAAAGCAACTAAGGGAAGAGTTGGTTTTGGCGTTCGGTTCCAGAGAGATAGAGTCCATAATGGTGCTGAAAGCATGGTAGTAGGAAGCTGGCCAGTCACGTTTTCACTGATACAAAGGAAGTAGGAAGAGAGCAGGAATTAGGGAAAGGTCATCCTCACACCCCACCCCCAGTGACATACTTCTCCAACATAGCTCCTCCTGGTGAAGGTTCCATAACCACCAATGGGGGGGGGGCAGTGTTCAGATACATGAGCTATGGCAGACATTTCTCATTTAGCACAGCATGGACCAAAACCAGGGCTTGCGTTGTCTGCATTGCAGGCATCCTACCAACGACCTTGGTACTAATACCCGTTTCATCCCCAACTTCCAATTTATCTATTCGGTCTCTATCCCATTTTCTAAATTCCTAATTACTTCAGTGTCAAGAAAGGTCCAGGAATAGTTCCTTTTATCCTCTCAGGATCATCACTGACCTCAGATACACCTGATGAGAACCTTGTAATCTGAGGAGAAGATGGCGTTAGGGAACTCCATGTGTGTAAACATACTTAATTCTACTTCCTTTTTCACGTGAGAGAGTCCTCATAGTAGTTGAGCTTTTCAGTCTGATATTCACAAGGTGTTTTGCTGACTCTGAGTCTATGGCATCCCTCATGCCCTCTGAGAGCTAGGGATGCCCTCCTGTAGAACTAGATTAGGTGGTTTGAATCTGTCCATATGTACATTGTCTACTGTGAAGTACTTACAGGAAAATACAAATCCTGGGTTTCTTTCTTCTGGTCATCTGTTTGTATGTTCTGAAATCAAATCCGTCTTGATGGTTTTTAGATGAAGTCATGCACTTAGGAAGGTTGATGACATTGCAAGTATGTGTAATTCCCAAGCACATCATTAGAGATTGCTCCTCACAGCTTTCTCTTTCTCTATGGTTAGTGGAAAAACGACTCAAATGATTGTGCAGACAGCATCAGGAAACATTATTTTTATTAGGAAGTATTATAAAAAAAGGCCTGTCTTGGAAGTGAAATACTTGATAGGCGTGAATCTTCATTTAAAAAAAAAAAATCAAGGAGTCTTGTCTAGGGCGCTAAGGACATGGAGAGGAAACATTAAGAAATAACCAGGAAGTAGGAAATGAACACTTTTCTTTTGAACAGGAACTGTGGGCTCAGCTTTGGGAGACTTGCTGTTCTGTCTGTGAACAGAAGTGTCCTAATGGTAACAGAGGGCTCTGATGATCTCCCAGCACATGTTAGCCATGGCTGTCAGGTAGCCTTCAGCATTGTAGAGCTGTGCAAGCAAAGGCTGCAATGGGTTGGAAACCACAACTGATGGAAATGTTTCTTCTATAACTCAATTAGATGGAAGAAAGATAATTTACTAACTTCAGAAAGAGAAATGTTTTTGTTTCCATGAACAGAAAGTATGAATTTGCAAGTGCTTATAGTCATGCGTGCTAGGCTAATAATAATCCAAAATGATTAGTTTATTGAGCATATAGTATTGGTTACGAAAGCATGAGCATCCTCTGAATGAGGGTGGAGGAAGTGTACTTCACAGTGGAATAGTGTTGTGTGACAAAACGTTTCCTGGGGAGATACAACACGTAAGTCCACTCACCCCTGATTAGGATCTCAGGAGAGGCCAAAGTCTGGATACCACCAGAGTCAAACTTGGTGGACCAGTGAGTGCTATTGGAAGGGTATGGGTGAGGAGCAGAGTTGACTCAGACAGCTGCATCACCAAAGGTCACCTCAGCATGGCTGACAGCTCACAGCCTCTGAAACCTGGAGCACACTGGAGCCTGCGGGCAGCTCAGCAGGTTGATCGAACATGCCTTTCCCAGTTGAGCCTGGTCTCGGCTCTCTGCTTCTTCCAGCCTGCTGGTCTCAGGTCCTCTTCACAGCTTTCTCTCTGTCTCCTTTGCAGTTCCCCTTGTCCTGGAGGAGCTCCCAGCTTCACTTGCTTACTCTGCCAGGGAGGGGGCCTAGTGAGTCTGCTCAGTCTCAGGAACTTCCTGAAGCTAAGTCTTGGGTTGTTTACCTGCCTGCTCAAGGAGCTTCTATGGGACGGGGTGTTTAAATTCTTCAGGAAGCTGTTACACTACAAGTAGCCCTTTGAAGATGTGGTGCTTCAGTTGATTGCTGAAAATCTAGGATTATTCTGTTTTGAGGCCTGTTGTTAGCCTCCACCATTTCCTCTGTTCTGAAGCCTTAGCTCTATATTTATGTTTTCATCCTTGTCAAGGGCTCTGGTGTACAGAAAAGGTGTTTGTTGCCTCTTGGGGGATGTTGGTAGGATTGACATTTTGTCCTACCTTGGTAGGCTGTTTCTGCAGCCTCACACTGTGAGAAGGTGGCATTGTTAGGTACCCAGGGAGGAGATGGCAGTGTGACTTCAGAAGGGACTCCCCTCTCCTGTCCCTCTAGAGTTTAACTCAATGTGAGGAATCTTGCAGCTTTTCCAAAGGAGAGGACTTTAATGGCAGCTCAGTTTAGAGGACATCAAGCTGCCTCTGTGTTTCCTGCCAGGTGGGGTTGGTCTTGTCAGTCTCTTCCTCCTTGCTTATTCAGCAGTCACTATGTGAGTACTTCAGTGTCTGCTTTATCTAGAGTACGGAACTTTAACCTCAGTCCTGTGTCTAACTTTTGCTAAGCATACAGTCCAAAATTTTCCCAAGGGTTTTGGTTGTTGTTTGTTGTTTCCTTTTATGTTGTTTGTCCCTTTACTACGTCATAATATTCCATTGTATGATTCGATTTTTCCCTTCTTGTGTTGATGGCCATTTGGGTCTTTTTTTCTTTTGCCTTCATGAACAGTGCTACCATTAACAAATGTTTATATGGACAAATCTTCATTTCTTTTGGGTAAATAAATAGGAGTTGAATCACTGAGCCAGAGAACGTGGTATATTTAACTTTTATAAAGTTGAAAATACCAAACTTTCCCAGTCCCCAAATGATCATGCCATTTTGTATTACTGGCTGCAGTCTTCGAGTCTGACTCCTTTTTGTTCTCACAGTATTTGGTGTTCTGTCTTTTTAATTTTAGATGTTCTTTTATTGTGGCCTTAATATTAATTTCTAGTGGCAAATTATGTTGAGCAACTTTTCATGTGTGAACCAATCACTGATTTTCTTTGTGAGGGGTTTGAACTATGTGTTTACTATCTTATTTATCTGTTTATTAATGAATTTCAGAGTCTTTTTAAAAATAAAAACTGAGCCAGGCATGGTGGCATATCTTTAATCCCAGTACTTGGGACACAGAGGCAGGTGGATGTCTTTGAGTTCCAGGATAGCCTCGTGTACAGAATGAGTTCCAGGATAGCCAGGGCTACACAGAGAAACCCTGCATTGCTTCTCTGGTCTTTTTCTTTCACGGTGTTGTTTACCTTTGGGGAAAAAAAACAATTACCCAAAAAGTTTGTGTTTTGTCCTTTGCAATCATTACTCTATCCTATTTAAGGAGGTCTTTGCCTACTCCAAATTAGGATATTTTCTGTATCTTTTTCTAGAAGTCATATAGTCTTAGTTTCCATGTTAGATATAAAGTCTTGTTTTGTTTTTCAAGACTAGGTAGCCCAGGCCATCCTAGAACTCACTTTGTAGACCAGGCTGGCCTCAAACTCAGAGATCCTCCTGCCTCTTCCTCCCTAGTGCTGGCATTAAAGCCGAGTGCACCATCGCCTGTCAGGTCTAAATTCTTATCTGAGATTAGTTTTTCCTTTTGGTGTGATATGGAGGCCCAGGCTCTTTGTTCATGTTTGGGTACTGAGTTGTGTTTTACCAATTCAAAGGGCAGTTTCTTTCTCGATGGCTGGTTTTGATGCTTGTCAAGGGTTTGTTGACCACTCAGTATGTTTGGGTTTTGTGATTTGTTTCCATCTTTCTCCATGCCAGTGTTATATAATTTTCATTACAGAGGTTTTGTTTGATTTTCAAGACATGGTCCCTGTATGCAGTCCTGGCTGATCCTGAACTCACTCTATAGGCCAGGGTGACCTCGAATTCACAGAGATCCACCTGCCTCTGCCTTCCAAGGATTGAGATTAAAGGCCTGTGATATCAGTGCCTGGCTACTGTAGTTTTATAGTTAAAACCATGATTGCTTCAGGTATCCAAGTCCTTTGCATATCCATGTAAATTGTGGAACCTAAAACTTTAGAATCGACTAATTTTGGGTTTTTTAAACCCTTTTGGGAATAAAATGATCTACTATGAATTTATTGGTTAATTTAGAAAGAATTTAAACTGTAAATCATGTTATCAAGTCTTTTAGCTGATGACATTCATTCTGCATTTATCATTTATTTGGGTTTTGTTTTCTCTGTAGCTTCTAGTATAGAGATTTTTTGTTTTGTTTTTGTTTTTTGAGACAGGGTTTCTCTGTATTGCTTTAGAGCCTGTCCTGGAACTCGCTGTGTAGACCAGGCTGGCCTCAAACTCACAGAGATCCTCCTGCCTCTGCCTCTTGAGTGCTGGGATTAAAGATGTGTGCCATCAATGCCCAGCTAATATAGAGATCTTAACATGATTTCCTTTTTTTTTTTTTTTTGCATGGGGGGTGGGAGTGGAGTTGGGGTGAGGGGAAGTACCCTATTCCACAGTGATATTCTGAATGAAGAATTGATGGCTACCTTATAGACGCACACAAATACAATTTCTCTCTATGATTTCTCAGTTCCCTATAAATAATTATGTGTCAACTTTATAGGAATAAGACAATTTAAAATTCAAAAGGGAACCAGTGTGTTAGTAGGCAGTGTGCCGTAGTGTTTTGCTATTGGTTCATGGTGTTGAGTCTTCGTTCCCAATGCAACAATCTTGTAACCAGGGTCCTTGCCACTTTGCCTGTAACAGCACGTCAGCAGTGATGCTCTGCAGTGATACAATTCAAACACTACTGTTTTTTTTTTTTTTTAATAGGCGTTAAAATATATAGGGAATAAAGTAAGAAGACAGAGAATGTGGGGAGGTGGACCAAAGAAAACAAAAATAGAAGAAGCAAGAGAACTCTTGGCCTCAACCATCCTGACCCATGTACCCGTGAGTAATTGCCAGCTATGAATGTTGTTGGTGAGATTCATGAATTCTTCCCAAGGACTCTGCAATACGGTTTATATGTTCTTTGAAGTGTATCCCCAAGAGCTAATTCTAGAGGACTATATTGTCCCGTTGGGACTTAGTTTCCGTTATCAGCGATGTTGGTAGCCAGTGTTGGCTGTATCTTTTTTTTTTTTTTCTTAATGTTCATTGGCTGAGGTCATCCCCCACCACCTTGAATTCAAGAGTTTTCAGCTTCCCTCTCTTATAGGGAAGACTCTTTCACCCATTGCTGGGTGGTTTGCTTTGTCACCTGACTAGTGAGTGTACAGAGAGAAGCTAGAGCCTGCCTGCTGGCCTTGAAGTGGGTCGTGTTTATTTTCTGTTGACTTACTGTTATAGGTCAGCTGCAGTCGTTTTTGGGGTATTTCCAGGAGCTGTCCTCTCCCTCAGTGAATGTGTGTGCCCCTTTTGCTAAATCAGAGCTCGCAAGCATTCCATCCTGGATAATATAATTCCAGGGTTGCAAACTATACCTTCAGGGAGTCTGTGGATGTAGACTGGCCTTGAGGCTCAGTTTTCTTACCTTAAAACACCTTGAGCAAATAATACATATGTGTACACTGCTCTGTGGCTTCTGATCTAATTCATACTATTGAAGCTGCGCTTGCACTGAGTTTTAGGCTCTTTTGGGTCATGGAAGCAGAAAGAGCTTTGGAGCTAGAGATACGATTGTTCAGACCCTGATTTTGAACTTTTGGTTTCCCTTGCACTAATTTGAAATTTTCTGAACTTAAGTTACAATGTAACACTACTTCCCCCCAATTCTCTTGTGATGATTTAAAGATTATGTAAGTTAGAACTTTGAGGGCAAAATAGGAACATGAGGTATTACCAAGATAAAGCAATACTGTTTGTTGTTCTTCAAGACCCAGGCTCAAGAATATTCTCTGTGCTAACACCCAGGAGTTTGCTAGGAAAAGTGAAACTCTCCCTAGACCTACTGAGTCAGAAACTCCAGAGTGAGCCACAGCCTGGCCACATGTATTTTAGCAAGTCTTCTGGGTGCCTGTGGCGCATACACAGATTGGGAAACCTTAACTGTTAAGAGGGGTACTACTCAAAAGTTTCCAGGTTCTGCTGACAGTTCTGTCCCAGTATTCTATTCTCACTTTAGAGCTTACCCATTTCATGTCAGCAGCCCCCAAGGGATGTCTGAACTGCTACTGGAAGTCTGCAAGTCAGGCATTTGTGTAGTCTATGAGTCATGTATGTAGTCTACAAGTCATGTACAGTCCTTAGAGTAGAGGATTCCCACTTTCCACATGATTGTGGACATTGTCCTGGGGAAATGTTCTCAGGATGAAATCATTTCCGTTAGGTCTAGGGTTGGGTTACAAGCATAGAGTGGTTAAAAAGGGAGGTGGGTAAAATGAGCTAAAGAACCATGAATGTAGCAGGGGTGGCTTCTATGAATATTCATGTTCACGTCTACCTCTAAGTCCACTAGTGTTTATGTTTGTGAAAGCGGAATGTGAACTGGGGTTTTTGTTGACAAATTAAAACGTGATTAATAAAATCTTATTCTCATGGGTAAGCAAAGCAAGTATTATTGATTATTAAATAGCCAGAAGAGTCAGATGATCGACACAACCTACCCAAGGCCAGGGAGGACATAGGGAGCAAAGCAGTTACCATAGACATCTTTGAAGAAAAGCTTCCTAAGGAAGTACAGGCAGAGATGGAGAATCTGAATACCTCTAGGGAGGTTTACAGACTAGCTGAATTCCTTAAAACGGGGAGATTTATAACAATTCATGGCTTGCTTATTTGAATGTAATAACATTGATTCTTTGCTCGAGGCACCTTGATTTAGAGTTCACCATCACAGAATGTTCCTCCGATTTCTGAATTACAGGTAAAGGAATTCAATTTCCGAGCTAAGTGCATCTACACTGCAGTGATGGTGCGAAGGGTAATTCTGGCCCAAGGAGATAATAAAGTTGATGACAGAGACTATTATGGTAACAAGCGACTGGAATTGGCGGGGCAGGTACTTTAATTATCTTCTTGAAGAGTTTAATTTTCTTTGATAAGATTAGTTTTTTTAGTCTCCTTAGATATGAATTCTTACATATCTAATAGAAACTGTGTGTAGTTTTGAAGTATAACTTTTGCATATGACTTAGATTTATTTTTTTTTAACCGTGGCAAGACCATGTTCTTTAAATAGCCCTGTAGTATGCCACCTGTGTTTTGTTGAGATGTAATATTGGAAGGGAAATGTGACTCTGAGTGATATTAACAGTTGTCTTAATTAACAATTTAATTTCAGTTAACAGTTTCAATAAACAAATGTTTCTTAGATACCTCCATGTTCCAGGCTTGCCCCTGGGTACTGGTGCTAGGTGTACAGGAGGAAGATTGTGTGTGTGTGTGTGTGTGTGTGTGTGTGTGTGTGTAAGTGTCCCTGAGAGCAGGTGCCCAAGGAGACTCAAGGCATCAGATCTCCTGGATCTGGAGCCACAGGTGGTTGTGAGCTGCCTTGCATGGGGGCTGGCACTGGAACCCTGTCCTCTGCAGGAGCAGGACTCTCTTAACCTCTGAGTCATCTCTCCAGCCCCAAACAAGTTCTGAAACCATGTGTGACTGAGTAAGTAGGCAGAGATGGGATTTCTAGAGTTCATGGCTCATGGGTTTGGATTTCATTTTGCATGGAGTGAAAAACCACTGTGCAGTTTTAGTCGGGGGTGACCTGAGCTGGGTTATAGATGGGAGAGGACACTTGGAGAGGAACAGGACAAGAATGGGCTGGCTGGAAGGCAATAGCAATGATCCAGATAGGGGGCATCCCACAACTAAAATTAATTGTTGTTATGTTCAGGGTCAGGGATGTGAGTTGGTGTGTGCATGGGTGCATAATGGAGGTCAGAGAACAACTCCAGGATGGCTGTCTCCTTCTTCTGTGTGGGTTCTGGGAATTGGTCCTTGGCAGCAAGTGCCTTTAGCCATCAAACCATCTCTCTAGCCTGACAACTAAAATTGAAAATTAGGATTTAGAAGTCAGAACAATTTTTAGGCTTGTGAAGAGTCAGGATCTGGAATGGGGGGAAGCTGTTTAGTTTAAGGTCGATGCCTGTTCAGCAGGGGTTTGACCACTCCCTCTGCAAGGATTTATAGTATTCCTACTACTGTCCTACTACTAATCTTCATTTTCACCGTTTTTCAATTAGAAAAAAAAATCCAGCTCTTAAGTGAGTCCTTAAATGGGGGGGGGGGGTTGGGGGGAGGTTGTTTAGAGGAATACGAAAGGGAATAAGAAGGAGGCCAAAGAGGATATCCTGTTGCTTAAGAAATTGGAATTAAAAAGAGGACTCCCACATGCAAGGAAACATAGCTTAATGAACAATGTGAGCACATAAAAGGCATTGTGTTGGCAAGAGTGTCTAAAAACAATGGCTGCTCGTTCCCACCCGTGGGATGAAGCAGTGCAAACGCGCTTTAGCTTTAGATAACAGAGTTGTCTTCACTGGCCCAGTGAGCTTTCCCTCAGTCTGACTGTCACCAGAGGGTTGCCAGGCCAGCCGCCAGTAGGTGTTAGCAAAACCTACTGATTTCAGGCTTAATCTTTGCACTTACCTTTTCTTTTCCGGTAATGTGTTCATTATTTGCTGCACGTTACTCTGTCCTTTGTCTGCAAATTTTTTGTTTCTAATACAGCTTGCTTTGTATGGGTGAGATATGGAATGTCACCAAAATCCAGTACCCTGGAAAGCCAGGGATTTCCATCCCGGGACAAAAGAATGCCGTCTTGACTTCAGAGATTGCCTAATCCCAGCTGTTCTGATAATGTAATTAAGGCTGCCTAATGTCTTTAATTTTGCAACCAGTTTGTGTGAAAAGGAGAATTTGGCACTCTGAAGGCTTAAACACTAAATAGCAATCTCAAGGCGCCTAATTAGAATTCTCTGACATTAAGCTAATTGGTGAAACTGTATTTCAACGGCTTAACTTCTTTATTAATTTTTTTTAGCATTTTCATTGAAAATCAACTGATGGGCTGTCAGCACTTTTGCCTTAAATTATGATTTGCTCAATGGTGCTTCTGTCTTCAGCAGGAGGAAAGGCCTCAAACAAGCAGTAAGAAGTGCTGGATGTTCGCACAGCGTCCTACCGTTACAATTCTTTTACTTCCAGCCTAGATATTGTGGTTCATTGTATGGCTTAGCTCACAGCCTCTCATTGCTCTGGTAACTGGACAGCATTATTTCTCTAAAGTTGAAATTTTAAGAGAGAAGAAATTTATTCCTGTAGCAGTAGCAGTTTGTTGACTATACGTTCCTATTCATTCCTGTTTAGTGCCAGGGACGTTTTCTTCTGTTTGAATCAGGAGGCCACAAAAGATTCAGCTGGAGTTCCAAAAAACTTTTTCATAATTTGAGACAAAAGCAGCTAAGTGTAAGGAGTAATTAAAAGGGCCCTGGGCTCTGTGGTCTGGCTAAGGGTCCTTGATTCTGTTCAGGATGCTTGTGCAGGGTCTGTGCACTGCCCACAGGAAGTGGCTGGACCGTCTCCTGTAGCCCCTCACCCCTCTGCACCTGCCCCCACTCCCACAGTCTTTCTTTCCATGCGTGAAACTGCTGGGTCTGACTGTAAGGAAGGATTAAACGCTCTGGGAGGAAGTTTTCTTTTTAGAACGCTTTTATAAATTCAAGTCCAAGATCCTGGCTTCCTGATCTGCAGACTTGGATTTAGTAGAAAAGTAGGTAGATGTGTCCAACTTAAGGGGGAAGGCATTTAAAATGATCCAGCTTAGAAAAACTCTTGATGTTAAGGGAAACTTAGTTGTTTTGAATAATTCTTCGTTCCAAGTCATAAGTCTGCTTGCCCATTGTAAACTCTGGAATATAGTCAGTGTGGGAGTAGGTGAATCTTCAACTGAAGTGTTTTCTGTTAATCTCAGAATTCCTCTTTAAGTGAATAATTGAAATGTCTTTGCTTGTTGACTTAAATCACAAACTGATTATTTTTTTTGTTCTATTAATAAAAGGAAAGCTTACATGGGAAATGTGGATATAATTATAAATAGATTGGTGTTTGTAATAGCTACTATATTTATTACTGAAGGAGCATGCCAGGTCTCCCTTGTTGTATATAACAGCTACTCAGTTTTCCCTCTCTGTGAACTTCATGGCTGGTTATCTGTTGCTGTGGCACATGCTTGCCCTAAGCAGTGGCTTCGTTTTCTTAGACCTCACCTCACAATTTTGTGGGTCAGGCTGTTTGCCTGGTGGAAGTCAGCCATTGCTCATCTAGTGGGTGACTGGAAGGGGGGCTAAGGGCAAGGCCCAGTAAGGATGTGAGTTCTCAGGGTGGCCGCTTCAGATGGCTTCGTACTCTAAGAGTGCGTGTTCTTATGGACTAGACAGAAACCCTGTCCTGAGGCCTTGATGCTCAAGCCACACTATCATTAATGCTTCCCTGGGGGTGAAAATGGTTGCAAACCCTGTGCATGGTTTAGGGCCTCGGGGCACATGTCCCATACCTCATATTGTCTTTATAGTTCATGCGATAGCCAGAGGTTGGGGCAAAGTTTGTTCAAATAACTTGGGGTTTCTCCCTGTGGGTCTTTCCCTTCTGAGAATTCTTCGCAGCTACTTGTGCTTATTAGCTGGGATTGCGTGTTTCCTGGTTCTTCATCCAATAAAACCTAGAAGGGGGTGAGGGGCCCTGGTTGGTCAGTTGTTGGGAAGTGAGTCTCTGCATTTCGGCTTCCTATTTAGACCCATCTCACAGTGCAGTCTCAAGAACAAGAAAAGTAGCCATTGCTGAATGTCTTCCGGGTCTTGCTGCCAGCGCCTTAAGAGGTGTAGTGCTGTGTACTCAATACTCAGTCGTCGATGGCAAATCCTTAGGTGACCAGCCAGCCATTCCTCTCAATCCTCACACAGCCATCTCACGGTCTACATGACCAAACTAGCATTTATTTTAATGTGATTCTTAGCATAAATTAAAAAGATATCACACAGATACATGTTATGAAGGGTCCAAATAAAATGGAACACTCAAAGCTACTTCTCAACTTACACGTCATCAGTGCCCTTCCCTTTACCTGTTGTTCATCTCTCTCTCTCTGCTGTGAGAGATATTTGCATTTATTATTGTCTTGACTAATTACAGTGTTTCAAGTTTTTTGTTTCTCTGTGTAATAGTAGCCCTGGCTGTCCTGGTACTCACTCTGTAGAACAGACTGGCTTGAACTCACAGATTCCCGTGCAGCATGGACAATAAAAACCCAGAGACAGATATTGGGGTTAGAGCTGAAGATCAGAGGCACAAGGCAGTCACTAGAGTTCTCACCTCCACCAACGCTCAGACCTAAGGGGCGATCCACCCAACCTCAGACCCCGCTGCACTGCCTCTCAGACTCACTGGGACAGCAGCAAGCTCCTGTCTCCCTCCGCCTTACGTTCCTCTCTCTGCCCAGCCATATCATTCCTGTCTCCACCTCCCTAGGCCTGGCTTTAAAGGCGTGAGCTGTTTCGCTTTTAAACTAATTCAATCTCATGTAGCCCAGGGTGGCCTTGAACTCACAGAGATCCATCTGCCTGTATCCTCCGAGTGCTGGGATTAAAGATGTGGCCACCGCTGCCTGGCCTCTATGGCTAACTAGTGGCTTAGGTGTGTGGCTTAGCTCTGCACTCTGATCTTCAGGCAAGCTTTATTTGTTAGATCTTTAACAAAGTATCACCACAGATGCACCCGTCTCTGCCTCCCAAGTGCTAGGATTAAAGGTGTGAGTCGCCACAGCCCAGCGAGTTTTTTGTTTTTATTATTTTTAATTATGTGTATATGTGTGAGTATGTGCACATGAGCATAAATACCCCTGGAGGCCAGAGGTGGTAGATCTCCCTGAAGCTGCTGGTGTTCCAGGACATTGTGAGCTGCTGCCTGTGGGTGCTGGGACTCTGCTCCCCTGGAAGATTGGCACATAGCCATGCCTCTGGCTCTGATGGCAAAATTGTAACCCTTTTACTACAGTGTAAGTCTTGTTTTTGAGCTTCAAAATTAATTTATGTCATACAATTCACCTATATAACTTTTCTGGTCAGTATTATTTGTTTTACATTCTTTTAGATTTTTTTTATTAATTTTTTACATTCCAATTCCAGTTCCCCCTCCCTCCCCTTCTGCTCCTTCCACCTCCCCCCCCCCATCTACTCCTTGGAGAGAGTAAGGCCTCCCCTAGGAATTGTAGTAAGTCTGTTCCATCATCTCTTTGAGGTAGGACCAAGGCACCTCACACCCCCGCACCCCCGTGTCTAGGCTGTCTACTCAGTATTATTTTTAAGATTCAGGGCTGGAGAGATGGCTCAGTTATTAAAGGCTAGGCTCACAACCAATAATAGAAGATTCAACAATGTTATGTATTACCATAGTGCGTTTTTATTTCTGTATTATAATCTGTTATATGAGCATACCATAAATGTAAGTGTAATTGTAAATATAAACATGAATGCTGCTCTGGCCAGTTTACCAGTCAAGAACTCCATATACTTTTCCTTTTCTGTCTCCTAACTTTAGTCTTTGCAATTCCTGGTTCCCACTTGTAAATATTTATAGCAGGAGGACTACGTTCAAGGAGTCAAGTTGCCCAAGTGTGTGTGCATTGCCTTGTAGACAAATTCCTGATGCTTTTCATCTATGACTTCTTGTCCAGCTTTTGTGTTTTTGTCTCTGGGGGTTCATGTAAGATATTCTGTATCCTTATTTGCATTTCCTACTTGACAAATGAGATTAAGCTCTTTATCTGTTGACCAGTATTATTTCCTCTACTTTGAAATATCTTGTTTGCATCCTTATTAGTTTCAAGGAGACATTTTGCATGTTTAGGTCCTGTTTTTAACCAATTATATAGGCTATAGCTATCCTTTTCTAGCTATTTCTGAAGCTAGAGAGATGACTCAGCAATTAAGGGCACTTGGCTGCCCTTCCAGCACCTACGACCACCATCTCACGACCACCTGGAACTCCAGCTCTAGAGGATCCAGTGCCTCTGCTACCCCCTCACACACCTGCAGACACACACAAGTAAAAAGATATTTTTTATTTTTATTTTTTGGAGCTGAGGACCGAACCCAGGGCCTGGAGTCCACCATTGCAAATCCTGGAGCCAGAGCAGGAGGGCCAGCCCTGTATGCATGTAGGAGCTGGGAAATGTGCCTTGCCTCTGCCTTTCTGGTCCATTTGAGCCTGCCTGGTAGACATTGCCTGCCCACATCCCATGAGGATGGTGCGGACCTTCTTTATTCAGTTCACTGGTTCAAATGCCAGTCTCTTCCAGAAACATCTAAATAGATATACTCAGAAGACATGCCCTGGCAGCACTGACACCTAAAACTAGCCCTTACACATGCCTACTACATTTTTTGTGGTAGTGGACATGGACTGAAGCACTAAACCACTGAGCTGCCTGCCTACGTAGGCCTTGGAGGTTTGAGATGGATTGGGGGGGAGACAGGATCTCGCTATAGCTCACTGTATGTCCTAGGTTAGTCCCAAACGTTGTGCCCTCCTGCGTCCTCCCTCCCGAGTGTTGGGTTTGCGGAAGTGTTGCCACACACCTGTCCTCCTTGTGATGTGATGTGTTTTCATGTGTGTTGTCCATGTTAATGTGTCTCATTGGGAACGGAGCTTGCCGAAACTAGATGCTCTTGTTCGTTCCGTGTTCTCTGGTAGACTGTGTGATGGGTGGGGGAGCTGTGTCCCGCAGTTGTCTGTCTTTGTGACTGGGAACTAGAACCCCGCTTCACTGTTCTGCTGGCGGCTTTTTAGTGGTTGAAGAGGATTGTTTCCGTTGTTTTTTTGTTTTTTTTTTTTTTTTTTTTTCATCATTTCTTTATAGTATAGAAAGTCATGGTATCTAATGTTTTCATTCTAACACTTTTATTTTCTGGAATTTGGAAAATAATACTTTCCATCATCGTCTCTTTGGGTCCCTTGAGACATAAAATTGATGTGTGAAAGGCAAGAAAAATGCTAGCAAAATGCTTACAAATAAAATGACGGGTTCTCTTGCCCTTTGTTTATTGGACTTGTGTCTTGCAAAATTCACCTCTTCATGACGCAGTTTCTTTTAGGGTCCCTGTGACCTCCTTGAGATATGTTATCATCAAGTAAAGACAGCTTTATGGCTTCCTTCTCGTTACCGGTATCCGTCTTTGCCCCGTGGAACGGAATGCCACCACCACTATGCTGAATAGGAATAAGAAGATGTGCGTTCTTCCTCGTCCCCAGTTCCCTAGTGGAAAGCTGTCTGTTTCCTGTCCCTTTCCTGTGGGCTGAGCCCCTGCTGCAGAGCAAGGCAGTGATGCTTGTTCTGAGCAGGTTTCCTGCTCCTCCCCCATGGAAGCTGGGCTTGGAATCCACCTCATCCTCTGGTGGTGTACCTTTTCTTGACATTAGTGACGGCATCTGTCAGTCCTCCTCTGGTTGTAGTCTGCTGTTTTTTTTTTTTTTTCTAGGTGCAAAGCTTGTGGGTGGCAAGGAAGATTTCTCCTGCACTCCTGCATTGAGCGGGCAGCTTGCCTCTGCCCTTTGAGCTCAGGTCCTCTCCCCTCCTAGATGTGCTAAGCAGGGGTTTCCTGACCCTTCCCCAGCTACTTCTAGATTTACTTTCTACTTCCAGGAAAGTTCAAAGAGTTCAGTTGCCTCTGTTCCAACAAAGCTGTCTTTCTCCCTTACTATTAGATGAGCAAATCATCGGGAGAAGAAAACAAAACTTGGAAGTGTTGCCTTTTCCTGTGTGGAAGACTGAAGAATTCTAAACTCCCAAGATAAACCACAGTTGGCCTTAAGGACATCTAGGTTTTGGGCCTGTTTCTCTCACAGTGCTCCTGGGCTTATTTTCCCGCCTGCCCAGGCCTTCTGAGACAATGCAGTTTAGTTGTGCTGGAGTTTGAACCTCATCTAATAGGAAATACAGATGTGACTTTGTATGATTTCTTCCATTGGGTGTTGTGTTTTTTTCAGGCTTTGCCATATGACTTTCGCCTAGCTTTTGTTCATTTTCATTGGCTGCTAATGTCCTCATATAAGTGTAGCTCAGATTGTCTAAGTTTTGTTAATACAGGTTGCAGTTTATGTCTGATACCGGTGTCCTCATAGAGCTAAGTGCAGACTTCAATAGGAAACTTTTCTCAAAGTGCTTGCCAGCCACCAGCACTTCTCACATCCGGTGATGCCTTTACTCCCAGCACTCTGGAGGCAGAGGCAGGAGGATCTCTGTGAGTTTGAGGCCAGCCTTGTTCACAGAGCGAGTTCCAGGACAGTCAGAGCTACACAGAGAAACCCTGTCTTGAAAAAACAAAAACAGAGAAAAAGAAAAGAAAGAAAGAGAAGAAATGCTGATTACTGTATTTTCCCTTAGATCTACTGAGTCAGGAACTTCAACTTATCAGAGTTCAGTGCCTCTCTTTGTAAATTAAAATCCGTCAGTGAAACCTAAAACTCTGAGAGTATTCTAAACTGTATATCTCTGACTTCCAGATTCATATCACCTTTGCTGTCATTCAACATTCCTACATAGAGTTTGGCATATATATATATATTCACCAAAGTCCTGTACATATCCATGAGTTGAATTTTTACAACAATATATCATTTTCAGTTTTAAAATTAGTCCTTTTCCCCCCAAAAAACCAGATTCTTAATTGAGTCCTAAGCTTAGTCATTGTGTCCTTTTCTTCTAGCTCTTATCTCTTCTTTTTGAAGATTTGTTCAAAAAATTTAATTCGGAAATGAAGAAGATTGCAGACCAAGTGATTCCTAAACAAAGAGCAGCCCAGTTTGATGTTGTAAAACACATGCGCCAAGACCAGATCACCAATGGCATGGTGAATGCCATTTCTACCGTGAGTATCCAGCCTTCTCTGCACTTGTGAATTCAGGTAGACTCGATAGAAGAGACAGAGGCAGCGATCATAGACGATAGACACACTTACATCAAAGAAATGGGAGGAGATAACTGATTCTCCTTGAAAGTTAGTGTAAAGTTTACGTGTCCTCAATGGGAATTTTGTTAATATAGCCCCCCCCCCAAGCCATCTTGTCTCATTCAAGTATGGAGTAATTTATCTGTGGTGAATTACTGATGTCTGAAAAGTAATTCATAATTTAAATAACTTATTTTTCCTGCCTTTTATTAGTTATTAATTACTTTCCTTAATTCACAAATTAAACTTTATCGTGGGTGTATAGAAAAACAGCAGGCGATTATTGTACTTCCTGCATTTCAGGTGTCTACTGGGACCTTGGAACCGGTCCCCCATAGATTAGGAAGGGCTACTGTGTAGCATCACTGCTATGTTGTAGTTCCTGATGTATTGCACTATGCAGAACGCACTTACAGGGGGGGAGAAGTCCCTTGGTTTAACAGTTAGTAGTCCTTCTTCTCATGGGTATTTTCCTCCATTGTTTTCCCTGTAATGAAGTTCACATATATCAGGCAGATTGCTTAGTTGGCAGCTTTTGTCTAAAGCCATAAAAAGGTGTTTATTTCACAGTAGGGTTTATATTCTTCAGAGAGCTGTCAGCTATTCCTTTCTGGGCTCTAGACTGGTCCCTGCAGCTGCTGTGTATTCAGGGCTGGGCTATTCACAAAGGTTATCAGATAGGTATCTGCTCCTTTTTAAAAGCATGGCAACCATAGGTCTGTCTGATAAGTCTGCCTCACATATGATATTCCAGACACACAATTAGTTTTATGGATGGATTTTGCCCCAACAAAGAACAATGTAGCCCAACACGTTGACCCCCCCCCCCCCCGTTACCATGGAACAGTAGTGCAGACTTGCTTTGCTGCTCAGCTTCAGAGAGTTTAGTGGGTCTGTGTGGACAGCGTTAGAGCATCCGCTAGAGCTAACACAGAGGTGCAGCCGGCTCTTGGGCCTTGGGCGCGGGTATGTTAATCTCCTTGCTCTAGGTTCTGAAGGCAGAAGACCCACAATGTCGGCACTGTGAGTAAGCGCTTCCCTTCTCCTGATCATGTTCTTTTAGCACAACACCATTTATCTTCCCCACCACCTGCTAATTAGAAAGCTCCAGGCCTTATGGCAGGTGTGTCCACATCTGAGGTGACTGCAGAGGGGTCCCACCAAAACTCCTTCACCAAGTTAGCTTCCCTGTGGAGAGTTTTAGGCTGTTTCTCCTCTTCCCTGTTCCTGTGCTCTCCTTTGTTTGCTCCTACAGAATGCTAGGACAAACTCTCCCAGCGCCTTTCCCCACCTACTTCCTATTCACTAGCAGGCTGCCTCATGTTAGCTCTCTGCTGAATGTTTACCTTATTTACTCTTTACCCTCTGGACATAGGTCTTGTCCCAAGATAAAAGCCAACTGAGTAGGCAGCAATCTGTGGGATCCCTGTTTGCTTGCTCTTGGTTGGCTAAACGGTAGAGGTTTATACCTGGAATTTAGCATTTATCCAAACTGTCAAAAAATTAAAGCTTCATAAGACATAGATTTTCAGTTTAACCGATTAAAACTTGAACTCATGAGGGAGATCTTCTGAAGTCATATTTTAATGTAAACTGTGATCTGATCTCCAAAAATAGTGGTTCTCAACCTGTGGGTCATGACCCTGTTGACAAGCACCTATCTCAGAAAATATTTATTTGACGATTCATAACAGTATGAAAGTTAAATGAGCCATGGAAATAGTTTTACAGCATGAGGAACTGTGTTGAAGGGTCACAGCTCTAGGAAAGTTGGGAACACTGTCCTAAAAGCCCCTAATTTTCCTGTTCTGAGGATTCTAAAGCTGGGATCCACAAATGCCCTTCTGACATTGAGTTCAAAAGTTTATGCTCGTTGTCCTCTACGTTTTTCTCAAGAAAATCCTCGTGAGTTTAATCTGGTTCTTCAAGAAAGAAGGGAAGCAGCCCAGCACACACTCATATCCTCTGTGCGGCCATGAAGACAATTGAGTCAGATGGTTTTTGAAAGTTTTTACTTTGATTTTTTTGATGCACACTATTTTCTATAATTTGTGTTACTACGTATTCATGTTTTTGGAGAATAATATTTAATAAATCTGATGTGTTTGGTTATAGGAGATAAAATAGGAGTATTCACAATTTATTCATAGTCCATTTTATTATATTAATATTTCAGGTTAGCATACAGAATAATAGAGTTCATCATTATAGCATCTTTAATTACACAAATCTATTTTAATATTGATGTGATCTCAGGGTATTTCTTGATGGGACAATATGGATCATGCATTAAAAAAAAAAACAAACAAACAAAAAGGCCAAGGTAGATCAAACTGTGCAATTTCATATTCTTTGTGCCTACATTAAGAAGGTATAGATGATTATCTCATTAAACTACTGTTAGTCATTTTTGTCTGTGCTCAGATTTGTTTTAACACTCTTTTTGGGGGGGCATTAAATAACATTAAATCCAGCATGAGATTCCCTTTGGTTTTATATTAGTTTTGCCTGAAGAGTATGGAAACCTCACTAGTACTTCATGAGTTCATTTCCTGCTTCCTGTGGAAGCCTCTGCTTAAACTGCCTTGGGCAGTGGACCCTAAATCCCAAAGAAGGTGACTCGTGTGGTGAATATTTGGAGCTGGTTACTAGCCACAGTGAAGCCTCATTCTATGCCTAGAAAACCCCAGCAGATCACCTGGCTGAGTTTTAACTTCAGTTGTTATCATTTTGGTTTGTGTAGTTAAATCATGGCTCTGTGTGGACTGGCAGGCAGTAACTGTGATAAACTTGGCAGTGTATGAAGAGGTTAGGAGACGGCTCATGTATTTCATCTCTCCACAGGGAAACTGGTCTCTAAAGAGATTTAAAATGGACCGCCAGGGTGTGACCCAGGTGCTGTCTCGTCTGTCCTATATCTCTGCACTTGGCATGATGACAAGGATCTCTTCCCAGTTTGAAAAAACAAGGAAAGTGAGCGGCCCTCGTTCTCTCCAGCCGTCTCAGTGGGGAATGCTCTGTCCCTCAGACACACCTGAAGGAGAGGTAAGGTACCATGGGAATCTCTGTGGCCATACTTGTTGGGATGGAGTCTGGAGTTCTGTTTCTGGACCCAGGCACTAGGTTATTTCTTCTGTTGTGAATAACTGATTATTTGGCATGAAATATCATAGTTTGTCAAAGCCAGAAGCCTTTGATTCGGTGTCTTACCTGAAGAGACTCCTAGTCGCCGTTTCTTTCTCATTTTACCGTAAGAATCAAACCATGCAATGAAGAGGTGGTTAGGAGGTTGACAGCTGAGAGCCCTCACCTTTGATGCTCGGAAGGATCTTTGAGTAGCGTCTTGATTTCTTTAGTTGCGCCTAGAGGACTCCATAGACAGTTGTAGACACCTTGGAGCATACCGTCAAAGGCGTGCAGCAACTCTGACTTACATGGAAGCACAAGCCATTACCTCAGTACCAAATCACTGGCTTTGCCAAGATTTAATTACTTAACCTCACCACACCCTCTGTTCCTTGGCTGTGTTTTGAGTGTATGTGTGTGCACCACTTGCACGCAGGTACCACAAAGGGCAGAAGAGGGTACTGTTTAGCCCCTGGAACTAGAGTTGCAAGCTGTTGTTAGGTGCTGGGAACCAAGCCTAGGTCCTCTGCATCTCTCCAGCCCCAGGCTTTCTCATGATACTGTTGTTAGCGGCACCTGATTCTGTTCCTTGTGAGTCATAAACTAATGGAGAAAGATGGGTCACTATTACATCTCCAGGTAAGGAAGGAAGGAAGGGAGGGCCACCACTGTGTCATCTTCAGGGCGTGGAGGAAGGGTTCCTACAGTAGAGGCCTGGTAAATGTACAGTGATTTTTAAACACTAAGTTTTTAACAAATGAAAGATGTAGGCTTCAGAGTGTAGGATTTTGTTAGGACTCAAAAGAGGTGAAAATTAGATGTCCGAGCAGGCTGTGGTTATTAGAAAAAAAGCCACGGAGGCTGACTTGCTCAGCCTCTTCCTTACACCCCCATGACTCCTAGTCTAGGGATGGTATTTCCCACAATGGACTGGGTTCTCCCACATCCATCACCAATGAACAAAACGTGCTACAGACTCGCCTGCAGGCCAGGCGTATGGACACATTTTCTCAATTGTGGTTCCCTCTTCTCAGATAACTCTAGCTTGTGTCAAGTTGACAATAAACTGGCTGGGACGGTGTCTTGTTGTCTGAGGGTAAACTCATCAGGTAAAGAGTATACACATTTTAAAGGTGAGATTGTTTAAGGTGTGTGTGTGTGTGTGTGTGTGTGTGTGTGTGTGTGTGTGTGTTTGAATTTCCAAGTGTCCCTTTCAAGTTTGTAATGCCACCAACAAAGTGCTGAGCATTTTCACATACAAGCTGTATTTTGTATGACTAATGTACATTCTTAGAAATTATTGTCTCTTTTTTGTTAGGCCTGTGGCTTGGTTAAGAACTTGGCCCTTATGACACATATTACAACTGACATGGAAGATGGACCCATTATTAAGTTAGCTGGTAACTTGGGAGTAGAAGATGTGAATTTATTATGTGGAGAAGAACTCTCCTACCCAAATGTGTTTCTCGTCTTCCTGAACGGTAAGTACGCTATACAGACATGTTCTTCCTAAGTGGTTCTCATCATGTGAGTGGCGATCGACCCATTTAGGGGTCAAATGACCCTTTCAGAGAGGTTCATCAGATATCCTGTATATCAAATATTTACATTATAATTCATAACTGCAAAATTAATTATGAAATAGTAGTGAAAATAATCTTATTGTTGGGTGTCACCCAACAATAGGAAGGTTGAGAACCAGTATCCTAAGCAATCATCTTTTGGGAGTAGAAAGGGAATCCATTGTTTTTGTATTTAAAGCATAAACATACTTTATTTTCTGGCCGTAGAGAGACCTTTATTTTTTATTTGTATTGAAAATAAACATTTTCCTTACAATAGATTCTGATTATGGTTCCCTTCCTTCAGTTCTTCCCACATCCTCCCCGCCTCCTTGCTCTTCCAATTCTACAACTCTTTCTGTCTCTTTAGAAAACAAATAGGAAGACAAACTAGAATAAAACAAAACCAAGCAAAAAAACAAAGCTGAAGAAATGAGACACACACACACAAAACCCATAAAACCCCCCAAAAAGTACTGTTGAGGTTTTTGTTTGTTTGTTTTGTCTTGGCCATCTACTTGCTGGGTATGGGGCCTGCCTTTAAGTGTGAGACTCCACTGGGCAAACTGATTCTTCTGTGTGAGAGGTTGGTTGTCAATTGGAGATGGCTTGCACAGGTCCAAGCCAGCTGGGACCCCAGTGCTGAGAGGGGAGCAGGTACAAGCTCCCATCCCTGACTGAAAAGCTGTCTCCAGTGGCGCTAAATCAAAGGAAGAAAAGTGAGAACAGAAACACTGATCGTTTGGCTGTGGTGCCCAAGGTTCTGAGAACACGAACAGCGCCGAGGCCCATCTCCTGCCTCCCATCTGTCTGAGCTGCTAGAATGTCCACAGTAGAGTAAGCTCTGTGTGGTGTCTTAATAGCTTGTTAAATATACACACGCTACTGCAGAAATGATCAGACGACACCACTTCGTAGAAGTGTTCAGCCGTTCAGTCTCTTAGAACTGAGCGGCTGGAGCGAAATATTCTGCTTCTTTGGTTCATAGCCATCTCTTCCTTCAGAGCCCCCCAGAGGCTGGCAGCAAGGTGCCCACCCTTTTTCCTTTGACTTGGTAGCAGCATGTTGTCTGGTGGGCTCATCTCTGGCTCTTAGCTCTTCTCTGCTTTCCCCCTTCCCTCCCATTCATAGCATCGATAGATACAGGCTCTGGGGAAGGGATCAGGACCTCAGCAAGGCAGTCAGCTTGCTCTCCCCAGGTGTTGATGGAGCTGGAGCTTAGTCTACACGGCCTCCAGTGCCTCTGAATGCTCATGCTAAGCCTGGGAGGTGAAACCTGGCATCTTGGTTTCACAGAAGGTTCTGGAGTGTCAGAGCTAGCAACAAGGCAATTCTCAGCACTTTTCCTACACACAATACCTGTGGATTGAACAGGCCAGTCTTCACACCCACCTGTGTATTGAATAAGCCAGCCTTCACACCTGCCGGTTATGGTGTGAACCCCCATGGCCATGCTGACAGCCAAGGACTGTGAAGTGAACTCTTGGGAATTCCTCAGTCAGTGCCCAGTGTGATGGGCACATGCTTCAAGGCCCTTACTTGGACTGTCTTTGAGCACACCCTTGTGCTGCTTTCTAGAGCCTGCGTGCTAGTTCTGATGTTAATTACTGTTTTCAAGTGACTGTTCATTGCTTCTCAGTATTATTATTTGATGGTTAATTTAAGTCAGATTATTTTTCGTTCCTGACTTACCTGTGTCTTCTCTGTTTAGGGAACATCTTAGGTGTCATTCGAGACCATAAAAAGCTTGTCAGTACATTTCGGCTGATGCGAAGAGCAGGATATATCAATGAGTTTGTTTCTATCTCCACGAATCTTACAGACCGATGTGTGTATATTTCCTCCGATGGAGGGCGCTTGTGTAGGTATGTTGCTATGAAGAATTTAAGTCTTTTTATGTGAAGTTTTAAAAGAAATGGCCTTGCTTCTAGTTTTGGAGATGAATTTAATTCGGTTATCAAACACTTTAGAGATGAATGGGAGGTTTGATAACTAATGGTAGATATTTTTTTTGTCCTCAGAGAGTTTCATCTGCTAGGAGAAACAGAAAAATTACTAGTAGCAGCCAGCTGTGCTGGGATTTAGTTGTTGTCTTACTGAGTGGTGCTATGTGTGTAAGACTCTTACTGTATGAGGGACTTGGGGTGTGTGAAGCTGAGCCACATACCCAGAGCTAGAATTGGGCTTTTCTCGGTTGTCTTTAGAAGTCACATGACTCCAACAATCATCATGGCTTTTACCTCTGTATTCTACCCGGCTTTAAAGAATTGGTAGAATTATGTCACTTACTTAACCACAGCGTAAAAGGAGAAAGAAAGGCTGAGGAAATGGGAGTGTGAAGACACAGATGAAGAAAGTAACTGGAAAGGAGGGCTCCTGGAGAGTGCCTAGGTGCTCATCACACACAGGCAGATAGAAACCCACCTAGTATCTGCCCCAGCCCGCCAGGCAGACACCAGCTCGCTGGGCACTCCTGCATCGTCATAACTCCCCCAGTCCCTGATCTCTCTCAGTGTGTCTCCCCTTCCCTCGACTCTCTCGTTCCTTCTGGTGAGTTCGTAATGCTTGTAGCAAAGTAATTTCTGCTTACCCTGTTCAAAACTGGTTTCTCTTATGGTGTTGCTGAAAACAATATACTCAGCTAGAGTCCTGACTGGCCACTTAGTGACTGTGATTCTGGTGTTTCTAGCCTTCTGAGGCTTGGTTTCCTTGGCTGTGAAGTGGCCTAAGCCAGGTGTGGTGGCTCAGTGGCCTTAATCCTAGCATTTAGGAGGTAGAGGCTGGTGGTGGATTTCTGTGAGGTCCAGCCTGGTGTCTGTCTTAAAAAGAGGAAGAAAGTGGGTGTCAGACAGCATGGCCTTCTGAGGGGCAGGAGAAGCAAAGGCATGTTCTAAGCTATTCCTGTTTGGAATTTCTTTATTTCAGCGTATCCATATGGTAAAACATGTTCTAAAAGAAAGTTGTTTTTCAGAAGAAATTTTGTAATAGCAGACCACACCTCTGGCTGGAATAGGAGAATTTGTTGAGGAAAGGGGCATCTCCCCCTCTAGTCTAATTTCTGCTGAATCCTGAGCCTTGACCTGAGCTACATGGAGTGGGGCGGGAGTGGGCGTGGCAACTAGAGAGGGGCGGGAGTGGGCGGGGCTGCTAGAGAGGGGCGGGAGTGGGCGGGGCTACTAGAGGGGCGGGAGTGGGCGGGGCTTCTAGAGTGGGGCAGAAGTAAGTGGGGTGGGGCGGGAGTGGCTCTCTGCTCACCGAAAAGCCAGGATTTGAGGCACTGACTTCCTTGAAGAGCTTGCCCAGCTCTTGTTTAGAAGCTCAAGCCCCTTTTGTGTGTGATCAGCTCCTCTCCTTGTCCTCAGTGCTCGTTAGTCGTCACGTAGTCGTTTGGGCTTCCGAGAGTGTCTGCTGGCTTCTTGCTCCCCTCCGTAAGAGCTGCGTGTCCAACGCACGCTGTTCTTCTTGTGGGTATCTCCTTGTGGCAGCAAAGCCCTCAGAGGCAAGACACCACTGAAAGTTAATCTGCCAGAGTGCCCTGTCCATCTCACCCGCATCGGTCATTATAAGTCACCTGTTAGTCTGTGTCAGTGATGTTTGTCGTGCATCAAACCACCTCAGATGTCTGGGTCTCCCCTGAACTCTCAAACTAGGTGCCATTATTGATAGTTCTTTACCTGCTGACAGCACAGGCATTACAGAAGTTCTCCTTGTGGGGTGTGTGTCCCAGGACTCCCCAGCGGATGCCTAAAACCATCCATAGTAGCCAGTCTCAAATGCACCGTTCTGACGAGACTGTTGCCAGATTGCTGTATGGCATGGAGGCAGTAGAGGAAGGGCCGCCCCCTTCCCGGCTAGAATGGAGCAGGGTGCTACAGGGTGTGGCCACACTGCCCAGAAGCATCTACATGATTTAAAACTTTGTAAACCACGGTTGACTGAGTCACTAAATCACCAAAAAGCATGAAACCCCTGAAGCACAGATAAAGGGAGATTGCCATGCAGCAAGTATCCCCAGCGGGAAATGAGGCGCCTCTGTAGTGGTTTAAAATGTGGCACGAAGATCTCGTACCCTGTCTAGACTTCATTGGCTGTGATTTTTGTTTAAATCCAAATGTCTCTTAGGATAATTGGAGAGAAGCTGAGTAGTGAATACATACATAAATTTAAGGTTGTGTGTGTGTGTGTGTGTATCAGAGAGGGAAGGTGGAGAGAGAAAGACCCTACTATACGTCCTCAAGCAATCCCTGAACAAGCTGCATCTGCCCTCTCTCATTCCGCAGTGGTCAATAGAAATGGCAGACCTCATCCTTCCAGTAAATTATTCTTCTCCCTTCCTAGGCCTTACATAATTGTTAAGAAACAAAAGCCAGCAGTCACAAATAAGCACATGGAAGAGTTGGCTCAAGGTTACAGGTAAGTGACCAAAAGTAGAAATTATTAATCTCTTTAAATATGGGCTTAGATACTTTCACCGGCAGTAACATTCGTTGATATATGCTGTAAGGAAAGTATATTTTCATCTCTACTCTTTTAATCCAGCCCCACCAAGTGTACCAGCAACCAGTTCAAACCATTCCGCATGCAGTAGCCTGCATATGGTGAAGTGCCTGACAAACAGTTCATGGGGGTTTGAGAGCCTTGGTGTAAATTACTCTCCATCGGCCTCTTCCACAAAGAAAAGCCCTCGTAGCCTTGTTGCTGATGGAGTCACTGCATCCCTCACACCGCAGTCTCTAAAGTCAGTATTTTAGGAGTGGGGACCAGATTGGCAACAATTATGTTTAGTGCTTTTATTTTAGTGACTTGTGACCCATAAACAATGGCAGGAAAGAAAGGACTCATGGGATAGGTGAAAACCGGGGTCTTTTGTTACACAGTACCGCAGCAAAGTGCCTTAGTGTCTCTTTTAACAACATTTTCCCCCAGGAACTTTGAAGACTTCTTACATGAGAGTCTAGTTGAATACTTAGATGTGAATGAAGAAAATGATTGCAACATTGCACTCTACGAACATACCATTAATAAGTAAGTAATACTGGTAACATCCACAGTTAAAGTCCATTTGTTATAAAAAGTACTATGTGTTTTCACACAGTGTTTGTGCCCTATTAGGTCCTCTGGGAGATGTTTTGTAATAAAGCAACTGTGGTTTGTCCCAGAGCAGTGCTGCCGTCAGTCACAAGTGATCTTAGATTTCATTGTCCTTCCTACCACGTGACACTCGGTGTATGCTTTTAAAAGGAATCGCCTCTGGTTTCAATATCCAACTTGTGTAAACACTGGGGTCTCTCCTAGGTAGGGTTTTGTCTGTGGATATCTGGAATCTTCTTGGTGGAATAGGAATTCCACACATAGTATGTTGTAAAAATATTGCTGAGCATATGTGCAGTGTAAATTTGAGATGCCAATGTGTTCATAATATTTCTCCTACCCACTGGTATTTTAGAAGCATCTGTGTTCTGTTTGGAAGACATTAGAGGACATCTGTACAACTTGCCTTGTGATTCATGCCATTAATTGGACCACTTGCCTGAAACTGAGATTTTCGAAGTTAGTTATGTTTTTAAAAGGGAGTTTAGTACTCATATTTGATAACCGTTTGTATCTTCTATCACAAACATGTAATTTCCAGTACCAGGGGTTGACCTCATATGTGCTAGTCAAGCTCTCTGCCATTAATCACATCCCCTAATGAAGGAAATTCTGTTTTATTCTAGTGTAGTAAATTCAACTTTATGGTATGCTTCTTAAAACAGAAAACCCCTAGACGCTTCCCACCCTGCTGACAAAGGTTCTGATCACGGTTAAGGTTCTGCCAGATCCTAAGGAAATGCTGCTCTTCCAGCTTAGAGATACATGGAAAGCACTTCTCGGTGAGGAAGTAGGAGGTCTTTCACCGGGTACCTTACAGCTAACTTTCCACAGTGGGTGAGGACCTGGTTTCTTAGAAATCTCCTCTCCCTTCAGGTGCTGTGAACCTTTGAAATGGCTATAGTTCCATTGCCAGGACCCTTGGGACTGTGTAGCATGTGTCCTGAATATGATATGTGTTACTTTGAATAAAAACCCTTAAATAACCTGGCTGCTCTTTCCCATGAAAACATCTTAGCTACTTTATTACTCAGCCCCAACCTGAATTTTCTGCAGAAATGTATTATGAAATAATTCAGATGCTCATATGTACTAGACAGAAGAATATAGTGCAAGTCACCAATACATATGAATTTCTAGTAGCCATATGAAAAGGAAAATAATGAGAGCTTAATTATTACTTTGGGAGGAGATACTGAGGATTGAATGTAGGGCTTCACAGGTCTTAAACTGTCTTTACACCTAGCTATATCCCCAGCCCTTATATTTAATGCTTTTATTATCCCACTGTGCCCAAAATATTGTGTCATTGTGTTTTGAATATTTTAGTGAGATATGCTATATTTTTCCCACTATAAGTCTTTAAAATTTTATATATAATTACAGCTGAATTTTATTAGAAATACTAAATCTGATAGAATTTTTGCAGTTGAATATGTAGTTTCACAAATGTAAATTGTTTGAAATATAATGACAGTTTAAGATAAGCTGAGTTTTAAGTTTTAAATCCATTAAAATTGGGTAAAATCTAAACTAGTTCTTCAGTAGCCCGGTGTGTCATCTGTTCAGTAGCTACCGTCAGCTGAAGACTAGCACTGGTCTGCATAGTGTGTAGTGACTTATTTTCAAAGAGCTCTATTCCTTTCCCCCACACAGTGATGCGGGCTCCTTATTGATAGGCGCTGGCCACATGCAAGCTGCTGCACCATACTGAGTTTGGTATAGAAATTTTCTTCCTGCGGCGCGCCATTGCTTCACTTTTACATAAACAGTGTTCCACTGTGTCCCTTCCCTTCTACTTCCGTCACTGATCAGACACTTTTTTTTTTTTTTAATCACAAAACGGTTTAAATTCTCAGGTTGCATCCTGCTTTACCTTAGCATGTTTTTATTTTGCCAGTTTCACTAGCATCTAAGTTTATTGTCTTGTAAGTCCCTTGGGGACCCAGGAAATGGTAAATTTTATATCCTTTAGCAGACAATCATTTTAGTGCTTGATGCCTAAACTGCCTGAATGTTCATTAATTTGCTAGAGATACCACCCACTTGGAGATTGAACCCTTCACTCTTCTTGGTGTTTGTGCTGGCCTCATCCCATACCCTCATCACAACCAGTCTCCACGGAACACCTACCAGTGTGCTATGGGCAAGCAAGCCATGGGTAAGAGTGCCGTACCAAACTGCTCCTACATGACGCGGGGAAACACGTCGCCTTTGTTCCTACTCTTGCGTGTTTGGGCAAATCAGATGGTAGTGATACCTGGGGTTGCCAGGCTCAAAGGGCCTGTGGAACTCTCGGGTGCCTGCAGGAGATTTCAGCTGGTTCCCCTTGGTTGTAAGAATGAATGTAAACATCAAAGCTCTGAAAAGTGTAAGTTAACCAGGACAGATGTGTGAAAGAGCAGAATACCAGAAAGTCACGGGCGGGGAGACAGTTGAAAGGCGGAGGGGGTTCCCTGAGTAACTCATGTACCTGGGTTGTCTGCATGACAGGCGTGAACCTGCCCTGGTCTGGTAGTTGCTGTTGTGTCACCTAGAACTTGTACACCAGTTCCCAAGTCCGTTTCTTTCCCCCCTCTGATTTTCCTTCTCTTTCTCCTATCTTTTATGAATTTATCTACCCATCCATAACCTTTACTGAGCAAGACTGGAAGTCAGATGTGGGGAGAAGGAGCCTGAGAGCAGACATCAGCCAGCTCTCTGCTTGAGGAGGTTCAGTGTAGTTGGAGGGGCCAGCAGGTTAGACCAGGGTCTGGGGACTGAGAGGGAGAGGAGTCCATGTAAAGCTGGGATTGCACTGTGTCTCAGAAGGGAAGCCTCTGTCCGGGAGATGGTGTGAGCAAGCGTTTCTCAGGAGCCTTGCTGCTTGGTGTGTCTTTATGGCAAGAAGACAGAGAGATGTGGCAGAGAATATATGCCACTCGGGGATCAGTGTGACCCAGGAGCTCTGAGGAGCCCACCCCAGAGACAGTTTTACTTACAGGCTTGTTGAGAAAGGTTTTCAAATCACAGTCCTCTTAATGGATTTCCATTCCCCTTACAACATGTCAACTCTTATCTCAAGGGCTGCGGGGGCTTCATTTTCAAACCCTGACCAGTTGAGGGGAAGGGAGGTTCTGCATTGCCACCCTCAGGCTCTGCCCCTCTTCCTGCCACAGCTGGCTGGCCATTAAGAAATCTGGCTCCCTCACTACAGACAGGAAGTAAGTAAAGATACACCTTCCTGAGCTTCATGAGCCCTTTGCCTGCTGTGAAGAGATGAAAGGCATGCTGTCCCACCACCGTCTACCTGAGTGGTGTAACACCCGGGCAGTTGGGAATAATCCCCAGTGGGAAAATCAGTTTTGCCTCCCATCACTTCCAGCCGTGTAGTCCGATGCCCCTGCCTGTGCTCCTGCTTTGCTAACAAGTTGGTGCGTCCAGTGTGCTGTGAAAGGACTATCACTTCTTTTGGGTTTACCAAACCATTTTGTTTCATGATGTGGATCCTTTTTGAAACAATACCAGCTTTTGTGGGGACCTTGAGCAGAATTAACACAAGACTAATCACTGCATCGCTAATGCCACTCGTTTTGTTTGACGAAGCTAACGGAAGCACTGGCCAGCTCCAGTTTAGTGAAACCGGTTTAAAAAATAAAGAATAGACTTAAAGGAGGGAAAAATTATTTTTATCACAACCCTCCCCACCAAAAACAAAACAAACAAACAAAAAAAAAAAAAAAAACCAGCCTTTATTTTGTGGTTGCACATGTCTAAAGCTTTGGGTTAGTTACCACACACAGTTAAGCAGGATCAGTGTGCACAGAAAGCCAATTCAGTGTCTGTAGAGTTCTTTTGTAGTCTTCTGTGTGAAGGTTTTTTTCTCGTTTTGTTGTGAGTGTCATTTGCAATTCATTGTCTGTGTTTTCTGAGGTTGGTGTATTCAGCTGCTCTGACCCTGGGCCCTGCACATTTAGCTCCTTGGATACAATCCTCTGACGTGACTGCTGACGCTTTCGAGACAAAAGCCACTGAATATCTTAAGTCATAAAAAAAAAAAAAAAAAAAAAGCCTTTGTTACTGTTTGTCATTATAAAACACACCTGACCGGGAAGGAAGGCATAGACAAGTGTGTTTAATTTAAAGTTGGCACACGGTTTGGCCATGACTCCCATGATTCCCTTTGGACGCTTACATAGGTGCAGGGGTCAGTCAGAGAAGGCACCTCAGAGGCCGGGGCTCCTCCGGAGCCTGCAGCCGGGCACTGAAGCCACTGTAAAGAGGACACATCACTGAAGACTGCTTTAATCTCATTGTCTGTGGGTTTCCAAATACTACCTGACTCGCTTGTCAGTCATGTAGAAAGTGAAAGGCATTCACCAGTCCAGAACTGGCCCACTGAATATTCTAGCCAACCTGGAAGGCTTGTGTCCCAGCCATTGCCCTTCCCACCCCACCCTCCAGAAAGAAGCGGTGGCCCCTTTTCTCCTCCACAAGAAGTACGCTAGGACCCGTGCGACTGCGGGGGTGGGGGGTGGGGGGTGGGGGGGTGGGATCAGTCCCACAAGGCAGCTGCAAAGGGGCTTCTTAAATCATAGATTCTTAGGTCAGGAAGGCTCCAGTCCCCACGTGGCATGAGTCTGTCACTTCTGTGGGTGTGGCTGGAGGTGACATGGCTCTGGACAGAAAGTCCAGGCGGGCTCCAGGTCTGTGGGTGGGCGTTGGCTCTGCTGGTGCGGGAGCTGCCGTGTGCACTCGGGAGGCTGAGTTCCGCTTCACTCTCAGACCCTGCCTGTTACCAGTTGGCAATCCTCTAGTGGAGCACTTTGTCCTCCTTAAAGGGTCAGGAAGTCTCTATCAGCAAGTTAATGAATGTGCATCACAGCTCTCCTCCAGCCCTTCCTGTTCAGCTCCAAACTGCTGAGACTAAAGAGAAAAAAAAAAAAAAAAAAAAAAAAAAGCAAAAGCCAGGAGCTGGGACAATTTCTGGTTTTGGCTTCCCTAGAATCTGTATCTAAGAAGAACATTTCCTCCTGTGTTTACACTGGAGTGGGATGCCCTGAAGTTGAGATATTTGAAGCACATAGTATTCAAGAATCCTCATCAAATGTTGCTGCGTGCATTCCTCTGTCCCAATGTTTGTTTCAAATATCTATTTATTTGTTAAGGAGTTTTAAAAAAAAAAAATGGGATTGGGGGGGGGGCTTAGCCAGTTATTCATGAGAATTTTTTTATTCTATTGATTTTTTTTTTAATCATTGCAGCTGTTCTAGCTGTAGGTCTGTGCTGTAGTTCCTGATACAAATGCTCCCGTGTTATCTAAGTTCCCCGGGAGCTGCAAACACCCCTGTGCCTGGTTCCATGCTAGACTCACTCAGGTGGTGAGGTTCCTGTGGCTCAGCTTCTGTGGTTTCCCTCATAGGGAGTTACCAATTGAATCCAAGTTCAGTCTGTGGGTGAGACCTGTACGGGAACAACTGGCTGCTAATCATGATGACTGATGCCCCTTACTGAGTACCCACAGGGCGGCTGGTATTGCTGGGCAATGGACCCAGGCCTCCATTCATGCCAAACACATGCTCTATTGCTGACCTGTCCCCAGACCTCCAAATTCTTACATGCATGATAGCAATCTGTGAGTCATGTACCTTTTTTTCTGACAAGAAAGCTGAATTTCAGTGGTTGAATAGTTTATACTATGGTACATACACTGTGTCTCTTAACGAAATCTCTTTTATAAGACTTAGTGAAGTTCTCTGCAAAAACTCACGTCCTCCTGTCCTCCTATATTTCTTGAACTTTTGTGGCCTGTAATGACGCTGGCTTCTCTACTACATTAGAGATTACAAACTCATTGAAGACAGGAACTGACTTTCTTATACTGTTCTTGTGCCTAGCCAGCTTAGTGGGTGTTGTGCTAAATGTTTCTGAGAATAAATAAGTGGATGAACGAATGACTGATACAGAGCTGGATTACATGGCATGGGTCTTTAAATTCAGTACTTGGAAGGCAGAGTCAGACAGATCTCTGTGATTTGCAGGCCAGCCAGGATTATATTAGTAAGATTTTGTCTCAAAAACAAACACATAAACAAAGTGGAGAATGATTGAGGAAAAAAAAAAAACAATTTCCAACTCTGCCTCCATACACACACCAGCATGTATAACTACACACATGCATACACGTACAAAGGGAGGGAGTTTTGAGCTAAAGTTTAAAACTATAGAAATCATATAACCTGATTCTGATTGATTATAAAGCTACAACAGTAAAGACTGTGTAGTATTGATTCAAGGGTAGATGTATGACTAAATGGAACAGAGTTAACAGTTGAGAAAGAGGTGCAAGCGTTATAAGCAATTGATTTTCCTTCTCTCATTTGAGACAGGGTCTCTTGTAGTCCCTGGTTATGTAAACAAGGCTGGCCTCAAACCCATGGAGATCCGCCCGCCTCTGCCTCCCAAGTGCCAGGATTAAAGGTGTGTGCCAGCACACCCAGCTCTGGTCTGAATTTCTTTACAATCACTATCCCCATCTTAAGACAGTACGTTATTTTCATACCTACTGTTGGGTGTACACTGTGTGACAAGGAGAGCACAGGTGCTGGCAGATGTCAGTTTCCCCGGAACTGGAGTTATCAATGGTTGTGTACTTCCTGCTCTCGGTACTCCAAACTGAACTCCGTCCTCTGAAAGAGCAACAGGTTCTCTTAATTGCTGACTCATCTCTCCAGCCCTGGCCAGTGATTTTCAATGAAAGTGTCATAACAGTTCATTCGGGAAAGGGGAAATTCTCAAATAAATATATTTGCTTTAGTATATCTGTATGTAAAAACATGAGTATCAATTTCTACCTGTTATCATAGAAAAATTCATATGAAATGATTCATACCCCTAAATGTAAGAGCTAAAAATTGAAGAAGGAAAGAAATATCTTTGAGAACATATGATTTGAAGTAAGCTTTCTCATACAGGATAGTGCAAAGAGTATAAACTATTAGAAGAAAAGGTTTATGGATTGAATTTATCAAGATTAGATTTTTGCTCTCGAAAAACAGTGGGAGGCATGAAAACGCAGGCCTCAGAGTGGGAGGAAGCAACCCCACACATGATGCCTAGTTCGTATAAAGACCTCTGGTAATAAGAACCCAGTTAAAAGACCAAGAAAACCCAAAGTGAGCCACTCAGGGAGTGTACAGAAGAATGACCAGTGGAGGCTGTTCAACAAGACAGTTGTCTGCCTTGTAGATACAAAGTTACCCTGAGTCTGCCTTGTAGATACAAAGTTACCCTGAGTCTGCCTTGTAGATACAAAGTTACCGAGTCTGCCTTGTAGATACAAAGTTACCCTGAGTCTGCCTTGTAGATACAAAGTTACCCTGAGGCTGACTTGTTAGATACAAAGTTACCCTGAGTCTGCCTTGTAGATACAAAGTTACCCTGAGGTTGCCTTGTAGATACAAAGTTACCCTGAGTCTGCCTTGTAGATACAAAGTTACCCTGAGGTTGCCTTGTAGATACAAAGTTACCCTGAGTCTGCCTTGTAGATACAAAGTTACCCTAAGGCTCCCCACATACCCTGGAACAGGTGAGGCTGCATCCTGCAAGCTCAGGTGTTGCCACTGGAGATAGGAGACAGTCATTCCTCCTGACTCTTTGGCAGTGTCTGCAAGTTAACCATGCCATTACCCTTTATTTTAATTGGTAATGATTAAGATGGAGGGCAAAGAATGAAAGAAATTTAAATGTATACAACTTCATTTTTCCATAAACACTGTTTTGTTACATGTTTATAGTCTCGTTCTTCTCACCTTTCCCTGTTTTAACATACACTTGTATATGTTAATATGCCCGTTGATGACTTCAGAAAGTTAGAAGAAAATGTGGCTTAGTAAGAAAAATCATGTCCTTTTAGTGAGCAAAGGGAGTGGCTGGGAAGGATGATTACGGCGACATGGTCTGTGGAAGCAAACCACAGCTGTGGGCGCCCTTTGTGTGAGCTGTGTGTGTTATTCCCCCGTGCCTTTTGTGGCGTTGCCTGTGCATGCTGGGCCAGCACTGCCACTGTCCACTGTCCTGCAGCCCCAGTCCTCCAGAGCTCTTTAAGGAGCCTGAAAACAACAGTAAAGACATTTTAGTTGGAGTATGTGCATACATAGGCAAGCCTCTCCGTTCAGTTTCTTCAGATGTTTTCTCAAAAAAAAAAAAAAAAAAAAAAAAAACCTACTGACAAATAGTCTTTCATAACTTTAGGGAAGAACTATAGGGATTTAATGGAATTGTAACATTCTGTGATACAAAAATCTTAGTTTATGCATAAGGTTTTAACATATACATCATTATGCATCCAAAAACACTGTGTATAAGTACAATACATAAGTTTTAAAGAAAAGTTTCCAATGAGTGAGTCACAGCTCCAGACGTGCTAAATGTTGTTCCATTCAGTGGTCAGCAGTGATGCTTGAGAATTACGCTCTGGGCCTGTGAGCACCGTTTATAGCAGGGTCAGGCTCAGTGGCCATTGTTGAGAGGCACAACCATTTATGCCTCCCCTGCTGCAGGATAATGCTACTCTTAGTTTAAGAAGACATGCTTTGGCAACCTGGTGGGACATTGCCTGAATCCTCAGCTCAAGCTGAGTAAACTACACAGTTGAAACATAAATTTTAAACGGTTTCATAGAAAGACGTAAACTTATTGTCCATGAACTGAGTCTTGATCCCGGCAGTGGTAGGCTTTTGCCAAAGCAGTGAGTGATCACTGCCGGTTATCTTGTCCAGTTTATTAGTTGTCACTAAAATAGCACAAATTGCAAGTCCTAGTGCAAACTCAACAAAAGGGCCATGAGATTCAACTTGACAATTGTTTTCCAGCCAATTTTTTGACAAGTTTTGTAAAGATTTAAGCACAAATGCACACACTGCTAAAGAGAGTGTTCTTTGCTTTAATTCACTTGGCATTTCATGAGCGGCCACGTGAGCTCCTCATGTGTGGTGCCCCTGTGTGGCACTCTTTGATGATTCTCAAAGAGTGACAAATCTTTGTTGTTGTTGTTGATGATGATGATGATCAAGTAGTTGGTTACAGTCCTGATTTAAGATTGCTGTTGCTTTATTTATTTTGGTGGGTAGTGATGGGGGTGGAGCACAAATGATCTATTAACACAAAGATGCAGAAGTTGGAGGAAATCAAATACGGAGTTGAGCTCTGAGTTTGGCTTCTCCATACGGTAGCACTTAGGGCTGATGTGTATGTACTGTGTCTACCATGAAGGCACATGCGTGAAACAAGCAATGCGTCTCCGAATGCTAACATCCCAATTACTCACAAGTGAAGAAATGCTCAGAAGTTGAGGGGAGTCAGCCGCCTCCCAAATGATCTTACAGCGGGGCAGGTCTCCGTTTCTAGTTTAAAGGTTTTAAAATCAGCTGTGTGCCCATGAGCCCCAGACCCCAAAAGACTCTACTCCAGGAAGGCCATAGATCCCATTGTGGGGTTAAAGTTCAGATTTCACTTGGAGCTGACAGTGACACATACTTCTAATGACAATGACCGTCAAATGAGAAGGTGGCCCTACCTGCTACCATAAGGAGATAAGCAAACTCAGAGCCAAGTTCTGTATCTGATTTCCTATAACTTCTGCATCTTTGTTTATTATATCACCTGTCTTCACTCACCCCTCATCCTAACTGCACTGTGCCCTCCACTCCTTAGGAGAAGGGACCAGACCTTTCCCCAAGGGTCCCTAGTGTAGGAGAGGGACCAGACCTTTCTCCAAGGGTTCCAGTGTAGAAGAGGGGACCAGACCTTTCCCCAAGGGTTCCAGTGTTTGGTGCAGGTTCATGTCTTTTTGCTGTTTCATAAATAACAAATTGATAAGTCCTTGCTTCTCTGCTGTCGGTTGAATCCTTTCTTCATTCCAGTCCTTCTCTCCTTTCCTTTAAACTTCTGCTGTCATTCGTTATGTATTTCTGTTGTGCTGTGTAAGCTCCTGCATGGGAAAACCCATGTTGCTCTCACATCATCTTAACATAACTAAGTATAGGTTTATGGGCTGAACTTGTGAAATTAACCATTAACAACTAAAATTGTGCAAATAGTGTCGATTGTATTTATTAAGTCCAAGAAGTTGAAATTCTTTCTATTGTTATTACTCTGATTGTACTTTTCAGGGATTTTAAATATTAGGGAGAGAAGTTGCTTTAGAAACCAATGGCCACAGTATGGGTATTACTTTTGAAATGTTTACCCTGAGATTTTCGTCATTTATTAAGCAAATTTAATGTATTTAAATTCAGTGCTACCTGATTATTCTACAAGATATAAATAATGATTGGTTTTGTTTTCTCCAATACTCATAAAGGTACCATTGGATACAACCAGCGAAACAGAATTGATACACTAATGTATCTACTAGCATATCCACAAAAACCCATGGTTAAAACAAAAACCATTGAGTTGATAGATTTTGAGAAATTGCCAGCGGGACAGAATGCAACAGTTGCTGTGATGAGTTACAGTGGCTATGACATTGAAGATGCCCTTGTTTTGAACAAGGCCTCCCTAGACAGGGGTAAGTGGATTCTCAGAGCTTTAACTCCACAAGTACTTGTTTTCAGAGTTAGCATGGTAAGTACGGATTATTGGTGTTAGAATGCAGTGCAGGTTTCAAATGATTTGAACTTTGTACATAAACTAGAGCTGTTGTACACTTTTTACTTGAATTGAGAATTTCATGAGTACAGTGTATCATTCCCATCCCTCCTTCTCCCTCCTTCATTACCCCCACCCAAATTTAATAACTTCTTTATTGTTTTCCACACACACACACACACACAGGCATGTAAAATGTGTAAGTCCATTTAGTGTTGCTGTGTTCATGTGTTTAGAGCTGACCACTTGGTCTGACTAGCGGGCTCTCAGGGAGCTCATCCCTAGAGAAGACCGACTTTCCCTCTCTCAGCAGCCATTGGCTGCCTTTAGCTCTTAAGCTCGGGGTAGAAACGTGTAAATTTTCCCCTGCCCACCTGGGCACATCAGCTAATGTTGTCATTTTGATGAGGTCTCATGGGTACAGGTCACTGCCATGTCTAGAAATTATAAGACCTGTTACACTTTGGTCTTGATTTTGCTTGTTTGCTTTGTTTGTAATGACTGCCATTGGGGGGAAAAATGCATTAATGTTTAACCTCAGGATCTCTGTTACTTTGTTTCATTATTAGCCTGGAAGTTTCTCAAAGAGAAGAATAAATGAGACTTTTTCCCTACCAGGAATTAAATAGTACATGAACTAAGGTTCATTTTGTTTGTTTCAAATATGTCTATCTGCTGGTGCATGCAACAATAAGCGTGTGTTGAGAGGGCAGATAGAAAAGGCTGTCACTGACCAGCTTAACCCCAAGTGTGTGATGCGTTTGTTAGCCAGATGTCACAAGCTAGGAATGTATCCTACCCTGTCGTGTAGTTTGTGTGCTTCTCTCTTCTTGTGACAGTTCACTTTCACAGGTCACTACTTCATGCCCTAATGAGCATCACCTGGTCTGCAGGCTGGCTTCTCCATTCAGCCTCTGGTCCATCCCTCTCTGGCATACCCACAATGCCTCCCCTTCCCTCTCCCCAGTTGCTAGGCAGCCATAATAGTACTCCTAGATATGTGTCACTGGCATTAATGTTAGCCGCACTGAATTTATGCCCCCCCTTTTTTTTTTTTTCTCCAATGACAACAGCCATGCTTTAGAACTAGATATTTTCCTTCCTGATTAACTGGTAACGTTGATGTGGAAATCTGAAGGCTGTGATGTCTGTCAGAAACTCCGAACCACGATTTAATGATCGGAGTTTACCCTTTGCTAGCTTTTAAGCTTTCGCCTGTAAATAAAATGTCCATTTACGCTTAGAAGAAACCACGCGATGATTCTGTACAGTTTGGATTCACATGCCCTGTAGCATGTTGCTGTTAATGGCTGTTGCATCATGGCTTCAGATCATGCAATATTTGCAGAGCAGCTGGTTCTAAGCTGGTTTTGCTGTGGCTGCACAGGTCACTGGGAGCCATGATGATGAGAAGCCCCCCACCCCCCAGAGACTTACAAATGACTCGACACACGTTACATGTTTTTAATCCCCCAGTCACTTTCACATTTAAAACAGAGGAAACAGGGAGCCGGTGTATTTCCTTTTTTGCAAAAATAAATATTATTTTGCTTGCTTGCTTAGATCTAACCATAAATGCCAGAATCCAAGAAAGGAAAACCTTTCAGGGAGGCTTAGAAGAAATTATGCACAGATAGCTTGTGCCCTGCATCCTGGCTTGAGAGCTGGTGGACTTGGTCAGTTTTCAGGCATGTTACCAACTTCCTGTTTAAAAGGATGGCAAAGCCCTATGAAATTCTGGTGTTTTGTGGTGTTGTGTTGCCTTCCTCCAACATGATCCAGTAAGTTGCGTGCTGGAAAGTGGAAGTTGAAATCAGTTTATACAGATAGTCGGCAGAGGAGGATGAACCAGCCTTTGTCTTGTTACTTGGGTTTTGCCAGTTTCAGAGTTACCAACAGTAAAGTAGTTTGAGGCTTGGTTTTTCCTTTTGTTTTTGGAAATGTGAGGGCAAATGGCTTATTGAATACTGTAAGTCCATGTTTTGTTGTAGTTTCGCATTATTGGGGTTTCTGACACATTTGGGTTTCTTTTCAGGTTTTGGGCGTTGTCTTGTATATAAAAATGCTAAGTGCACATTGAAACGATACACCAATCAGACCTTTGATAAGGTGATGGGTCCCATGTTGGATGCTGCTACCAGAAAACCCATCTGGCGACATGAAATTTTAGATGCGGATGGCATTTGTTCTCCAGGTAAAAACCTTTAAAGAATAATGAATTTCAGTGCATACTTTTTGAAATTTGAGAGTTACGTAACAGTATTTCTAAATTGTTAGTAACTGGGGCAAGAAGAACTGATGTGTAATGTTCCTACCTAGATTCAGTTAATGTGGTTCTTGTCACTGAGTTTCCTTCCTGTCTGTTTTTCTGTGTATTATGTATGTTTACCCATAGCAAAAATGTATTCTAGGCATAATCTTAAATTGCAGAAAAGCCAGACTTGAAACAGTGGTTTGAATAAGGTTTGACTCTGTATCTGTGCTGGTATCTCTTAATTTATACATTTTGCTCATGCTCTGACTTTGAACTATTCTTTCCCTAAAAGAAATGATTTCATTATAATTGAAATGTATAATGAATTTGTTTGTACGACACACAGCCCTTGCCTTAGGTTCCACAGGCTAATGTAGAAAGCTGACATTGACCATCAGATCACACACAAGCATGTCCTAGTGTAAGGAATCATAGAGATAGCTGTGAGACCATTGGTATGGCAAGAGGATTTGCCCCAGTGTGGAAGCTCTGCAGAGTGTGTAAGGAAATGAGCCCAAGTCTGCGGACGGGTGAGAAACGTCTGCTGAAGAGAGATGGAAAAGTAAGATTGAAACCTGTGGTGTGTGCGTGAGTGTGACAGCTGAGGTTATCTGAAAGGGAGAGAGCATAGCAGGGCTGTGCAGGACACAGGGTCAGTCGCCTGGGTCCCACACGGCCTAGTCATGGTGGAGCCCTGGGTGCACAGTTCTATAGGGAGCTATGATCCCCCCAGCCACGCAGATGTTAGCCCCTTCAGTCTCTCTACCTTTGTTTCCTGGAAGTTTCCATGCAGCGCTGGTCACTGTGGCTTTGAGGATGGTTACTTAAGTCGCTGGTCCTTAGAATGGAAATAGCAAAACCACAGATGTGGTAACTGGGTTCTGATTGAAGTATCTACAGATGGCAAGTGCTCCTAATCTATTCTGATACCAAGAGATATGTAAATTTGCCGTTGACTGGGGTGGTGTCCCCTTGTTGTGCAGTCTCTTAAGTCAGTTTCTTGTTGATGGAGGTGTGGTTTCACTGATATGTAGTCCTGAGTCAGGGTCTCATTAATCACATTGTGATTTCCAACTGAATTTTTTCTCTTATGAGTTTATCTCTAGACCCTGTTGAACTTTACTAACTGGCCCGTGTCTTTCTTTCATGTCTGGATTTCATAAACCAAGTCTGATCTTAGTTTTGTGCCCAGCAGTCTTGCATTCTCATAAATGATAATGGTCTGTTTAAGACTCTTTTCTTTTTCTATGAGCATAGTTGAACAGATGCCCTTGCTGTATGAATGTGCATCTTTTGGGTATATGCCAAAGAGTGGAATTGCTGGGTCTTGAGGTAGACTTATTCCCATTTTCTTGAAGAACCACAATACTGATTTCCAAAGTGTCTGTATGAGTTTGCACTCCCAACAGCAGTGGAGGAGTGTTCCCCTTTCTGCACATCCTCTCCAGCATGAGTTGTCACTTGTGTTTTTGATTTTAGCCATTCTGACAGGAGTAAGATGGTATCTCAGAGTTGTTTTGATTTGCATTTCTTTTTCTTAGGTGAGAAAGTAGAAAACAAACAAGTGCTTGTAAACAAGTCCATGCCCACAGTGACTCAGATTCCTTTGGAAGGAAGTAATGTGCCACAGCAACCACAGTACAAAGATGTCCCCATCACGTGCGTATTGCTCATGCCCTGATAAAATGTAGAGATGTTAGTAAAAAGAATGGATGGGGGAAAGTAAATGTCATATGTGATTATGTATCATGTATAAGTTATTCAATCCTTGTAAAAAGGAAGAACTAGAAATAACAATTTTGGATACCTTTTCTCATAGGAAAACAGTATATCATGGAAGATAACTTAAGAGTGGAATCATACAGTTCTTATAGCCTAGTAAGAGAAATGGGCCAGATAGAAAGGCGTTCCTGGCAGAAGAAACAACAAGTACACTAGGTATAAAAGGCCCAGGTTTGGAGAATCAGTGTAGCTTGCTATTGCTAACATATGGGAGAGTTTGCAATTCATTCTGCAGAGAATAATACAACCAGATTTGTGCTCTAGAAAAAGATGAAATGTTGGCCACATCATAACATCACCAATGTACTAGATAAAACACTGGCCACACCGTAACAGCACTAGTGCACTAGAATCGAGCTGTGTCTAAGATTTGTGTGTTACCTCACCTGGGGAAAGCATTTAAATCCCTTTCGTTTTCTCTGTATAATGAAAAGGTTAAATCCGTTCATCTCTAAATTTCTTCTTGGCTCTAAAAATATGAACCGTGAAACTTACTGAGGTGAGCCAGTAGCAGTCAGCACACTGTGATACAGAAACCCCCAAAGGAGATGGGACTCCTGCCTTAGACAAGCTGATCAGGGGTGGGAAGATTGGCAAAGACTGGCACAGAAGAGCTAGCCGCCTACTGTACTGCTCAGTCTTTTGGGCATTCTACGTGTGAGAGCTTAGTTAGTCCTTCCACCCTGCGGCGACATATTCTCCCAGAGGTCACCAGGATCTGATGGTGTGGGGATGGAAGCAGGGTCACCTGGGTACACTTGGCAGAGGTGGGACTTGAATACACAGTCTGGCATCGGAACCGCTCTTGGGACCCGTGCTAAATGCAGCAGTGTGAGAGAGCCATGAACTTGTTTGTGGGACGGGAGAGCATACAGCTCGCTTGGGAATGGGTCCCTGGTACCAAATCCCTCCAAGGGATGGATCTGTACTGTCTCACCTAGAGGAGACAGATGTTCAAGACTTGTCTCTCCTGCTTACCTTACCTTCATTTTGTTCATTCTTGAAGAGGCCTTACTCTGCTGTTGTATCTTGTCTTTTCATATTACTCTCCTGTCTTTAAAATCAGGTTCTTTCCCACTTAGAAAATGTGCTCAGATATTTTTATCACCTTAGAAGAAAGATGGCCTTGTCTGGACTTGGGGTTCACGGCTCGCTAGTTTTCCTTCCATTTCTTTCCTTTCTGGGTCGCCCCTGTTGCTGCTTCTCTACCTCACTCCCAAATTCCTGTCTGCACTCCACTGAAACGGCTCTGGAGCAGGTAGCCAAAGACAGCCTGCCTTCTTTTCAGTCAAGGCGTGTTTTTTGAGCACTGTTAATACTGCTCCAGGAGGTATTCTCGTTACCAAGACAGCAGTGAGCCAGCTGTGCCTGTGGAACTCACAGCCTAGTGCAGGAAGAGAGACAGACAACTAAGGAAAGCCAGAGTTGGGCAGGTTTGCCAGTCAACCGCATCTTCTGTCTTGTGTCCGATCCTTTGTTTCTGATTCACCCAGCACACCTGGTGTGTGGCTTGCATCGATCATTCTAAAACATTTGTACCACTGTAAGATCTTTCCTCCTGATTTTATATTTAGCACTATCTTCACCTTACCCTCCTACTGGTTGTTTCTCCCTCACAGCTCCTCCTCCTGTGTGGCCTGGTAACAACCTTGTCCCTTTTATGGATCTGTTTCCCTAACCCTCACTCCCTGGCTCTTTACTGATGTCTCGCAAAAGGACATCTGCCTGTTGCTGGCTCCATGTTAGCACCTGAGCCAAACCTAGACCAAACCATCTTCCTCCTTAGCCCAAAACCGGCTTCTCCTAATCTCTTTTGGTGGTTGGTAGACGCCACAGTCCAGCCAGTCGCTGGCAGCCCAAACCCTGTGCTTTTCTTTCTCCTGCTACAGGAGCCATTTCAATAACTCCTGTTGTATGTTCTATCACACGTACTCACTCATTCATAGACACAGTCAGAGACACACACCCGCTTTTGCATACACATATATTCACACATACACTCACAACACATTCACACATGCACACACTCACATGTACACATAGTACATTCACACATGCACACACTCACGTACACGCAATACTACAATCACACACATGCACAGTACACATACACTCAATACACATACACGCTCACACACACAATACACTCACACATATGCAACACTCACGCACACAATACACGCACACATATGCACACACACACACACACGTGTACACTCAGTACTCTCACATATGTGCACACACAACTACAGTGCACTGAAGGATTGTTGGAAAAGTGGCCAGGCGCTCAAAGTTGAGTCTGGTACTCCTCTGGAAGTTGAGGCTCTGCTGCGTGAGGCAAGTGTAACATCGTGGAGCATCTGTTAGTGTTGTCCGTCATCATGCTTCAAAGGAAAACTAAGTTTTAATGTTAAAAATAAGAGCGATTTTTCAGAACATGAGAGAATATCAAAATATGCCGTGGTGGGATTGAGGAGAGTATGTGGGCGACAGATTGACAAAGGGCATTAGAAGCTACTTTGGTGACTATTGTTGCATCAGGTACAAAGGTGCCACAGACTCCTACATTGAGAAAGTGATGATCTCTTCCAATGCTGAGGACGCCTTCCTCATTAAGATGCTGCTGAGACAGACGCGACGCCCTGAGATCGGGGACAAATTCAGCAGTCGTCATGGGCAAAAAGGTGAGTGGCACCCGTCTTCAGTCTGGGCTCTCAGGGTCGCCGGTAAGGATGGGCCATTTAGAGGCAGGTATGGTGGAGTATTTGTCTGATCACTCATTTCTTTTTCATTTCATTCATGCCCAGAGTTATAAACTGAACCCATGCCCATTGAAGTGCATAGGAAGAAATTGTGGTTGTTCTTATGAAAGGCATGTGTTCACCCCATTCTGTATTCAGTTGTCGTAGAATTTCAGTTCCAGAAGGTCCCTCGGAACTTAATATCCCTTTACTAACAGTTTTAATACTTTCATCTTATGTACTATGTGGACAGAACAGAATTGACATGCTAGAAAGTATCAGTATTCCTTACAAGAATTCACACCATAAGAGAACATTCCTTTCTGCATCAACCTACGCATGTCACACTACTGCCCTGGACTGTTTGATGTTAGCTTGACCCAAGCTAAGGTCATCTGAGAGTAGGGAGCCTCAACTCAGAAAAGGGCTCTGTAAGATCTGGCTATGAGACGTTTTTTAAATTAGTGATTGATAGGGAGAGCCCGTTGTGGGTGGTTCTATCCCTAGGCAGGTGTTCCTGGGTTCTAATAAGAAAGCAGGCTGAGCAAGCCATGATGAGCAAACAAGCCAGTAAGCAGCTCCCTCCATGGACTCTGCCTCAACTCCTGCCTCCAGGTTCCTTCCCTGCTTGAGTTCAAGTCCTGACTTCCTTCAGTGGTGAACAGCAATGCTACAGTGTAAACCAAAGAAACCCTTCCCTCCCCAACTTGCTTTTGATCATGATGTTTCATCACAGCAACAGAAACCCAAACTAAGACGCGTACCCAAGTCGATTTTATATTGGGCAAAGAATTAGAGACTAGTAAACATGTCAGTGCTCATCACCTAGGCACTGGTCCCACTAAACTCACTAAGGGTGGCAGGAAGGTGCTCTTCCAGTCATAAAACCCAATGAAGCCGTTTTCCGAGCAGGTACTGAGTAAGTACTTGATAAGAGTATCTGAGTAAACAAGTGAGTGTTGAAGCTACCTTCAGTTCTTGATGGGTGGGTTGTCCTTGGGTTTACTTAAAACACCCTGTGTCTGCGCCCAACCGTGGACAGACACTCCTTTCCCAGAAACACCCTGAGTCTGCGCACAAGCATGAACAGAGAGCACTGGTCTCCCCGAAACACCCTGAGTCTGTGCATAGGCATGGACAGGGCACTGCTGTAGGGCTGAACCCCACTCAGTAAGCTCCGTTAAACATGGCCTGTAGGTGAAATGTCAGGAAAGCGTGCTACCGTGTTTTCCCGAATGCAGTATGACAGCAGTGCTTCTGCCTCAATTGTCTGCACCGTGGCTTTGGAGCTGTTTGCTCTTAGGGCCTCTGACACACATGTTCTCTGTGAAACTGAAGGACGTCCTCCCCAGGTGGCTGACCTTTTGCTCAGTGAGGACTTTGTCTTCCCACTTTTCTTTTTCCAGATGGCTTTTAATCCAAGGTAAAAACCTCCTGATTAGCCCTCATTCCCTTGATAACCCTGTCTTAACGGTTTATCAAAGTTATTGAAAAGCCAGGAGGCAGAAAAGGAAAGAACCAAACAGAAAAATAGGTAGCATGCACTTTAATCAAATATTGAAAGACCAGGACTCTTGGGCAAATAGAAATTTACTTATAACCATGACTTTTATAAAGTACTAAGTATGCAGTGGTGTGTGTGTGTGTGTGTGTGTGTGTGTGTGTGTGTGTGTGTGTGTGTGAATAGTGCACATGAGGGGGTTGGGGACAGCTTTCAGAAGTCCTCTCCTTCTATTATGTGACCTCTGGAGCTCAGACTCAGGTCATCAAAGTGGGCAGTAGCACCTTTACCACCATGATTTTAATGGTTTATTGTGTATTCTTAAGGGAGGCTTGGGCTAGTGATACAACTCTGTGGTAGGCGGTTTCCCTCTTAAGGCCTTGCTCTTCCTGCACCGCAGATAGAAAAGGAGGCCATGTATGAAAGGAAACACTAGTCCTTGCTTTTCCTCCATTGTATCTCCCAGAAGCAACTCCATCCCATGTAGACCTTCATGCTCCTAAGTATTCTTAGATACATTCATTCGTTGTAGGTGTTACTTATTGATTATTAGGTGACTAGGTAGATCCACTAACTTAGCGCCTCTTGATCTAAACATCCTGCCCTAGCTCCCTGACTGTCAGAAGTTTGAGTCGTGTAGTGTAAATTTCTTTCCGAAGTCATCATCTTCTGTCATTTACTTACAGTTCTGGGTATCATCTGTTTGTCTGTATATTGTTGTTCCACGTGGAAACACTTAGATTAATAGAAACGGGTTAATAATTAAGACAGAGCTAGTAACTGGCCAACAGAATTATATCTACTACGGTGTCTCTTTATGTTATTGAGGGCTGGCGCAGTGCTGGGACCAGGCCAGCTGCCGGAAAAAAACTTACATGATTCCTGGTGTGGAGTTCTGGGTGTGTGTGTCATGCCATGATTCCTGGTGTAGAGTTCTGGATGTGTGTGTCACACCATGATCCTGGTATGGAGTTCTGGGAGTGTGCTTCACACCATGATTCCTGGTGTGGGGTTCTGGGTGTGTGTGTCACGCCATGGTCTTGGTGTGGCTAGTTATTTTGGTTCAGACACAACCTGGGGTAAGAACAGTGGTTAGAGGAGTTTTACGTTCACTCTTAAAATGTGACTTGCTTAGAAATAACAGAGCATTGCCTGCAAGCTGACCCATAGGTCTTTTCCAGGAGAAAATCTTGAGGTTGTTTTGATTTGACATGTTTATGCTCTGCCTTTTAAGCATGGAGTTACGCTCTTAGTGTTCAAGAAGTAGCATGATCTTAGAGATGACGTAGTTTGTTTGTTGTCTCGTTTGGTTTGGGTTTTTTAGTTTGGGGTGGTTTTTTGATTTTTGGGTTTTAAGTGTTATTGGGGGTTCTGTTAGTGCATGTATAATACAGAGATTAGGTTACAGTTCTGCACCCAATCCCTCTGAAAATACCCTCTCCAGCAGTTATCAGCAACTGGAAGATTCTGGATTCACAGAACATGAGTATTGGTCTCCCGCTCAAGCATAGTCACTTCAAAGGTAACAGGATAATTAGTAGGTAAAGGGAGCAACTGGGGCTCTGTGCTGTGCATGATGAAGAAGTTGAAATGAGTGGGTAAGCTGGAACAAGAGAACCCACACCACAGCAGTGTGACAAGCAGACTGATAGGAAAGATCAGAGCTACTGTAGGAAGCAGAATGGTCGTCAGTGCATGCAGAAGCCCTCTGGACCCTCAGAAACATTCAACTCCACACCTTTAATTCCCGTACTTGTAGAGCAGGAACTGCTGGATCTCTGTGATTTCAAGGCCAGTCTGGTCTACAGAGCAAGTTCCAGGACAGCCAGATATATAGTAAGACCCTGTCTCACAAAACAAACAAGCAAAAAACAGGACTAAACTGACAGCCAGTGTTGACGGAAAAGAAGGAGGTCTTGGATGACTTCTTGAAGCCAACACACTCTGAGTACCTTTTGTTGCTAATGAAATTTCAGTCTGTCCACTATGATAGTCAGAGACTTTTCCTGAACTACATACAGACTTCCTTGAGTCATCGATAGATCTGTTATAATGTCATCAGTGAGACTGTGGCAAGACCTGGCTCAAAGAGCTTCTGATGAAGAACATCTGGGATGTTCTGGGTTACTCGGTGAGGGCCTCCTCTACAGCAAAGGGTGAATGTGCCTTGCATGTTTACAAAAGAAGCAAAGTCCCGCTTTGGTTTTGAGTTCTATGGGGGAGTCTTGATCTTTTCGGTGTTTTAATTTTTTCATTTGGGAGTGAAACTGTGACTTCCATGGTTCATATGTAACGACCAGGGGAACAGAGGTATGGGTCTGAAGTGCTCAGTTCTTACATAAAATTCATTATCAGCTTTGTAGATAAAGATACATGATGCTTTACTGGAACCATGTCTAGAGCTAGACTTGCATTTAGAAATACAAACAAGTGTATCAGGCTCTTTGGCTTTTTATAACAAGTCTATGTATAGGGAACTCACTGAAGCCAAGTTTTTAATTGGGGCCAAATAGTATTTTCATATTGAGACTTTTCCTCTGATCATGCTTTTATTAGCTTTTATTCTTAGTCTTTTTAAAATTCTTTAGCAAAATATTAAAATAGACTAAGGAGTTAAGTTTCATCTCAGTGTCCAGGCAAAGCAAATTATTATATTTCTGGATTTCCTTTCGGTTGCTGCCATTCACAGTGAGCAGGGAAAGAGTGGACTCCTTTGATGTGGAGAGGAGAAAAGCAATATATCACTCTCCTGAAAGAACGTTTCTCAGTCTCTCATGTGAAAAAGGATTAGCACCTCCAACAAAGGTCCCGCAGATCACAGCACCGAAGCAGGGCTTCTAAGGGAAAACTGCATTTGATCAACAGTGTTTGTCCTGGCAAACAGGAGCTTTTTAATAACTGCAAGTCTGACATAATGACGGCCACTCCTTAGTGCCGCCCTTCATGCTCTGGGACCAGATAGCCAGTTAAGATGCTTTACTGTCATCCGTCATTTTAAAGTGGGGCCTGGTCTCATCAGCATACAGCTTTTCTCTTAGTGGTCCCCTGTGTTGGTTTATGTTGTATTTGTAGACACAATTTTCTAGAATAGTTAGTTATCTTTGACCGTTGCTCAAGTAAGTTCCATTGAAAGGTTGCTTGCCTCTAAAAAATTGTTCAGTAATCTGCTATTAACTTACTAATATTTTGATGGAGTGTGTCATAAAGGATAAGTTCTGTCTGTCCTTACTCTCCAGAACATTTAAAGTCCTTTTACAGTGCTGTAAAGGGGCTGTGAGGAGTAAGAAAATGTTTATTCGTGTGTGCCAGGAAATCTGAGAGCAAAGTTTGTTAAACACCTTAAAACGCCAGTTTTTCCAGACTGCCATTTAGTATAGGTTTTCTGTAGAGTTTTCCAAACTCAGCCTAGAGTAATAACGAAAGGCTGGCACCTTGTCCTCACACAGCCTTTCTTGTTAAAATCCTCTGCCAGGCCACCTTCAGACACACTGCATGTCTTTGGCTCCCTGGCTGCCAGATCTGTTTGAATGGAAGTTTCTAAATGGGAGGGAAGAGGGGGTGACTGATGAAAGTAATGGAAAGAGCCTAAAGATGAGGTGCATTTTTTCCAGCATCACTAATAATCGAGTCCAAAAAGAAATTCCAACAACTGACTAGTCTTTGAAATCCGGATTTGCCGGCATAGACACCTCATTGTAAGAAGCCTTTACTTAACCTGTTTTCTAAGAACAAGTTCTCATCTTCTGTGGCTCACTGTAGCCCTCTACCCTTTTAGTAAATACCCAACTAAAGCTTTGAAATTAGGGTATTTAGTGTTTTATGGCCCCGAGTAAAAATCTCCAATTCTGTTTCCAAATAGTGTAGGCTCAACACATTTCATTAAGTTCTTGACACGTTTAGCCATGTGTATTTTGTAAAGTTCCTATGGTTATTGTTTTACAATAGCTGCTTCCAGAAGCATTGTAAGGGCTTCAATTAATCAGCCCTTTGTGTGCCTCAGACTATGCAAATTTATCACATCAAACCATTCAACTGCTCATGGGAAAGCTGTGTAAAAACACTATTGTCTTCTAGCGCCTCCTCTCATTTAGAGTGATGTTTTAATAAGAAAGCTAATCAGGTTTTCTTATGCATTATTTATCTGTTAGCATGTAAGGAAGAGCCAAAATTGAAGTTACATCAGCCAGGATATGGCAAGTGATGTGGTAGATCTGAGGCGATACCACGGTTTTTATCTTCCCTCCGTCTCCCCTTGGCATGATTTAAGGTGGTGTAAGAAAAAGAAAAGGTTAACTTGATAACTGGAAAAAAGGGAAGAAAGGAGTAACCACCACCTGTGCTAGCCTTCACATTTTGATCTAGAAATTTACATTTCTGAATGTATTAAGGCCCACAGACATGAGTGTACTAAGAACATTTCTTACTGCACTGGAAACAGTCAAACTTGAGAGCATCGGCTGTGCTCTGGCCCTGTTCAGTACCATATTCATCAGTGGTAAGCAGTTTCCCACTGGACACTCCTGCCCTGGCCCTGGTGAGAAGGCAGGGTCTTGATCATGTCAAATGGCCAGAACAGCAAACTGAAGGGTGCAGGCTCCAACCTCCTCTACCAGAGACGGGGTAACTACTCCCAGCTGGCTTTCACTGAGCTGATCTTCTCTATAGTACTTCCTGCTGAGAGCAATTAGGTTTCTTCTATAATATTAATTCCTTGTATTTAGATTGAGCCTTTTCTCTAAGGACCAAAAAGTTGCTCTCAGACACTGGCTCCTCAGTTCTTCTTAACACAATTGTCTAATGGAGGAGGAGCTAATCATTCCCAATATAAAGACCAAACTACCAAGGCCCACCACTTACCCTTCCTTCCCAACCAAACATCAATGCCCAGATTGTATCCATTAAACAGAAGAGCGTCAGATTAAGGTCACCTGACTCCTTGTCCTCCCTCCACTGGGCTGAGGTCCAAGGAGAGATGAACTCTACATACAGATGTCCTCTCCCCATGCTCAGAAGCGTCATGAACCTGGCATCGGTCATGTTTGCTTCTTCACTGCCCAGCCTCATGGTGCAGTGTAACTAGAGAAAAGGCATTGGGTCACTTCCTCCTTCCTTCCAAGCAGCGTGAAACTAGTGGAAGTAGCCTCCGCATGGTGAAGTACCTGCCAAACGAAACATCAGTGAGTTAGGCTCTACTCTGATTTCAGTGGCCCTTCTTCCAGATGTGCTCTGCGTCACCTACAGCATTCAGGCACTGCAAATTCCGTTGCAGAAGGTGTTAGCTTCCAGTACCCACTTGATTAACCTCTGTCAGCTGCATCTGCCTCACCTCCATATAGTGCTCGTCATACAGTATGTACTTATTAATAAAGTCACCTTGAAAATAAAAAGAAATCGTTGGAGTTATCTTCTGCAGTTAGGGTCTGCCTTCTTGTCTTGATCTGCCTCTGGAATGGTATTTTTTCTTTTCTCTTTTACACTGTTTGTTTGTTTGTTTGTTTGTTGAGACAGGGCCTTACTGAGTAGCTAGGCTGGCCTTGAACTCAGAACCCTCCTGCTGCCCCAGTACTTGCATTACTGGGATGAGCTGCCATACTGATTTTTTTTTTTTTCTGATATATTAACTCTTACCTATTTAAAGTATTCATCACACAGATCCAACCCACTAAAAACTAATAGGTCAGCGGCTGTTAATATTAATCACCAAGAAATACATTTTAAGAGAACCAAATGATTCAAACTGCTGACTAGACTTTCTCTGGACAAAACCATTCTTACAAGATTTCTGGCTTGCTCTGTGAAGCCATAGAAATAAAGATAGCAACCTGGTATGCGGTGTGTGGGTCCTCAGCGGACTAGCACCCAGCTTAGCTTCTCTAGCTCTGTGGCTTCGCCTTTACCCTTGGAATTAGTGCCTGTACTGATGGAGTAATATTCTCTCAGCAGGGCATCTGCTCCTATGTTTCCCAGCTTGTATTTTTCTTCTCTGATTTCTTCTCTGTTTGCTGAGACTCCTGTAATACAGTCTGTGCCCTACCTCCCAGTTGCCCCCAGTGAGTGTATCAAAGTTCGAGGGCAAAATGCATTTGCATTTTGCTACCAGGAGGCTGTGCTATGAACAATAGAGTCGAGACATCAGCATGAGCCAGGATGAAATTTTATTTTAAAATCTGAAATGCTGTGTAAGCTTTTAAGGTATGAATCAGTAATCGTTTCCCAACAGCTCCCATTAGCCATGCTTTATTTGTAGTCCATCCTCTTTCCAGGGACCAGCGGGTGTTAGCGTACTGCACATCATTTGCATTTTAAGCCAGTATTCAAGGAAAGTGACCACAACTTTGGAAAGTTCATAGCACTAGCGTGGACTTTATGCCCGTGATCCTTGACGAAACACAGTTTAAATTTTTCCCTGGAAGAAAAGTCACCTTCCCAGTGTGGTGAAGACCTGAATACTTCTGAACCAGAGAAATAAGGAAGGCAGGAGAAAGGGGGAGTGTGTGTGTTTCTAAGACTGAGAACATTCTTTACCCCTGCTGGATTCAGTAAAATGCAGACTTCAAAAATCATCCATCTAATTTGAGATTCAAGATCGTCAAATTCTGTCTAAATATTTTGTTTTAACTTCTAAGCTCATTATGGCCCCTTTGTGTTAACGTGTATTAAAATCTGTCAGCTATGACTGGTCTCATAAGCACAGCCAGCGGAGCAGAATAAGTTAATTATTTACTCGTGTCACTAGTGCTCTTCATCTAATGAAATGCACAGCTGTGTTGGATCTGCAGTTGGATGTGTAGCTCCCATTGTTCTGCAAGTCAGCAGAGGGTAGAAGCCGCAGTGATGGAGAGCCCTAGCCTCTCTCTGCTGTTCTGGCTTTCTGCGTCGATTTCATGGGTCTTTTATCATTCACTTTCACACAAAACAAACAACACAGGCTGTCTGCTATGGGAACCGTCTTGGCATATAAAAGGGTTCCAGGGACTCGAGTAATTTTAAGTTAGCGAAGATTTAATTTTTGGTTTACAGGTGCCCTTGGTTCAGAGACAGCCAGAGCAGTTCTGTTACAGGATAGAGTAAAAAAAGCTGCTTGTGTGTGCTTTCTTCCCCAAGTGTCAGGCAAAGGCAGACAAGGAGAGAGCATCCCAAAAGGAAGCTTTGCAGTGAGGTTCACCCAGCTTGGGGGAAGGTACTACATTCTGATTTTAGGAATGGGCATTTCATCTTACAGCATAATGAGGTTGAATTGACTCAATTAAACACGTCAACTACAACCAAAGACAAAGTGCAAGTTTTCTTCATTCCTATCCTCCTCGAGTGCCAGCCTGCCTGCCTGTCACACTGCTCTCTCAGTCTGTTCTGGATCGCCTGTCCCTCCCTCTCACCTTCTCCTGGTGCTTTGGGGGGGGTAGACGGCAGGTTTCCCAAGCTGCCCCCAGCATTCCTGAGTTCTGGCCGAAAGGATACGCATGTTTCCTTTGGCTTTGTGTTTAGGGTATCACCAGACTTTCTGACCCTCACCAGCCATCACAGGCCCTGCCCCATATAGGAGTGGCCATGCTCAACACTTCGCTCATTTCTGCACAGTGATATTATCAGGGTGCCTAGACTTACAACTTGATGTCTTTCAAAGTAGATTTCCCAGTAGCTCTAGGATTTGTCAGAAATTCCAGTATGGATAAGATATGGTTTTGGAGGAAAGGAGAAGTCACATAAATTCTAGCATGCAGGTGGTACGTCTGAACTACAGCATACCAAATAACTGTTTCTGTCCTTCAATGACATGATAAAACCTTCTCAACCAAAGTAGCTACAAAAGGAGCTATCTCCTCAGAGTCCCACTGCTCAGACCTGAGTGCAGTCTTCTACAGCCACTGGAAAGCAGAGTCAACAGCAGGCTAGATTGGCCGGTGGATTCTTCCCCTCTGTCCTCTGTCCTTCACGAAACAGGGGTCATGAAGGTTTTCTTTTCAAATAGTGTGGCTTGAATTATGTAGAGTACAAACAGGATTGAAAATTATAGTTTTTGTTCAATAGGCGAAGTTCAACATCAGAGAAAGGAGGTGTATTTTATTACTACAATAAGAGCATCTGTTTCCTTATTCTGCACTGTTGGGTACACGTCCTCCAGTTCTTTCTTTCTTTTCCTTTTTTTTTTTTTTTTTTTTTTTTTTTCTGTTTTGAAGTTTTAAAACTTTATGTTCACTGGTATTTTGTCTCCATGTATGTCTGTGTCCAGACAGATATGAGCTGCCATGTGGATGCTGGGAATTGAACCCAGGTCCTCTGGAAGGGCAGCCAGTGCTCTTAACTGCTAAGGCATCTATCTCTCCAGCCCCCAAGTCTTCTAGTTCTTATATAGAGTGTGATTGAGCCCCTAAATTCTGTCCCTACACATCTTCCCATGAAAAACAAATGGGAAGGATTTCAAAGCATAGAACCTGTTAAGGATAAGGAGCACTCAGGGCTTGCCACCTTGAGAGAATGTCAGTGGAGTGCAGAGCAGGCAGACTCTGTGCTCACCTTCATTCTTTGAATTCCATGTCCAAGTCTAGCCTTTTACTCTAAGAGTGATTTGACTCTTACTTTTCTTGTTGGTCTTTACAAGTTCAATCTAAGATCACTTTTCTAATGTGCTGTAAGCTATAGGAATTAAAATTCCTTAAGGTAGGTTAAGCTCGGCCAGGGAAGGCCTGGCAAGGTGGGCCAACTAACCAGCTCTGTAGCCAGCGGGGAGCACCTGTTAGCATTTTAGCCATGCACAAGAATTTCTTTTCTTTGCAATGATGTATTTTTATTTTGTGTGCATTTGGAGTTTTGCCCGTATGTATGGGTGTCGGATCCCCTGGAACTATAGTTGCCCACAGCTGTGAACTGACAAGCAGATGCTGGGAAGAGCAGCCAGTGCTCTTAACCTCAGAGCCATCTCTCCAGCCCCAGCACAAGGATTTCTTGTCACAGGTTTTTAAAGCCATGTTTTTGCCTATCAGTCTTCTTCAGTGGTCAGAGAATTTGGATTCCTGTGGGTTGGGTGCAGAACCCAGCAGATCATAGCCTCTCTGACAAGGAGCAAAAACTGCTGATTGCAAAGCTTCCGGGGTAGGAGCAGGCCTGAGTCTGTGCCTCTGTTTTCACGGCACTCAGGGAAGGTGGGCGAGCAGCCTGACAGCACCATTGTGTGTCTCGCCAGCAGGCCAATGCTTTTCTGCAAGGAGAGTCATCTTTGAACTGCCTGGCTACCAGGGTTGTTGGAAATTGCTTTTGTTACTCTTGATGGAGACAGTTGGGAGGGTTTTGGAACAGTGGGGATAGAGACAGCAGCAGGAAGATCCCAATTAAGTACTGTATTCTTCTCTCTTGCCCATTTGCCTGACATGCTGTAAAAATCTCCTGTCCCCAGGTGTTTGTGGCCTGATCGTCCCCCAGGAAGACATGCCATTCTGTGATTCCGGAATCTGTCCCGACATCATAATGAACCCACATGGCTTCCCATCGAGAATGACGGTCAGTTACCTGCGGGCTTTTCAGAGGTGCTGCTCTGAAGGAAGGAACAGGCAGTTAAGTTTAGTTACAGTGACAGTCCCCCCAACAGATAAATGGACCCCCTGTGCTGGCCACTCAGTCTCCTCCGTGGTCCTCCAGAACCCTGTGTGCTAAGTATGCTCAGGTGTCTCTTCGAGCAGTCACTTCCTGTAATCTGGAGTCTGTCACAGGTCACGTGGCCTTGCCACAGTGCTTAGCTCTGCACTTGAGTTTCCTTATCTGAAAACTAGGGGACACAGTAGGGGACATTAGTCACCTCAGCAAGGTACTAGTGCAGCAAGGTACTAACTAAGGTAGTTAATGCTGCTACTCTTGGTAACTGTAGGATGAGAGGGTCAGGAGAACCCCACGCCACAGGGGCACTCACCAGTTTGTTCCCATCGCACTCCACAGGTCGGAAAGTTAATTGAGCTGCTGGCCGGCAAGGCAGGTGTGTTAGACGGCAGGTTCCACTACGGCACTGCCTTTGGAGGGAGTAAAGTAAAGGACGTGTGTGAAGACCTCGTTCGCCATGGTTATAACTACCTGGGGAAGGACTACGTCACCTCGGGCATCACAGGGTGAGTGTGCTGGTTGAGAAAGCTGATCTTCAAGGTGTGACGTCCAAGGCTTCCTTGGTCAGAAGGAGCGAAGCTTCACTCTTTTAGCAAACTTGATACAAGAAAAACCACATTTAAGAAATGGGTCATTGTGCTGGGTGTGATGGTGCACACTAACCCCAGCATTTGGGAGGAGGGGCAAACGAATCTCTAAGTTTGAAGCCAATGTGGTCAACAAAGCTAGTTCCAGGACAGCCAGGGCCACACAGAGAAACCATGTCTCAGAAAAACTGGAAGGAAGGAAGGAGGGAAGGTACAAGGAAAGCATACTTACTGAATAAATCCCAGTTCATGCCCCCCCCCTCCCCAAGCTGGTAGTCCATAAGGAGGTAGCTGTCCAGCTGAGGTGAGGCTGAGCAAGACAGAGTGAAGGGTCTGCCTGTCATATTTAACAGGCATAAGTCCATGCAATTGTGAATGGCGAGGTCTTAAAAATCACATCACGTTGTATGCATGATCAAACCAACCGCTTCCATACCCTGTGGCAGTTAAAACACTGGCTGCTGCTCCACAGGACCCCCATTTGGGATCCAACACCTTCAGGCCTCCAAGGGCTTCTAAAGCATGGCACATGCACTCATGCAGGTACACACACAGTGAATGAGTGAATATATTAAGGCCTCGGGGTCTGCCCTTGGATTGTCAGCCACTTGAACACAGGTGCAGCTCAGCTGAGGCACAGGTGAGGGCTGCTGCTTTACTGCAATGCATCCAAGATTGCTTCACAAGTGTTGGAAATGCCCCACATCCGTTTCTGCTGAAAATACAGAGTGCTTGTTAAAATGACTTGTCCAGATGGTAACAGTACTGATTTTTTTAGGTAAACCATTCTTGAAGTGTTTTAAAAAAAAAAAAAAGTGGTCATTGCCAAACCAATTGACTTTATTTCTACTCAGGAAAATTCCTGTCCAGAGATTGTGCAAAACCATAGGACCCACTCAGTGCAGCTTCCTAAATATAAAAAAATCAAAGAGTAGAGTAAGGTACACCCTGTATGCTGGGGCCAGCTATGGTCTACATTAACAACATGCTTTGCTCAAAGTGAACTTGTTTTTCAGATAGGCCTTGTGACAGGCAGAGAGAGCAGCAGGTTTGATCCTGGCCACACCACTCTCTAGTGCTTACCTATCCTACTCAGGCTCACTGGCTATTTCTACATCTTCAACAATAGAGGCACAGTGCTCCTGGCCTGGCATGCTGATGATTAAACAGCACTGGAGAAGCTTCCTTCCCTATGAGGAGGTTAAAAGATTTTTGAAGACATCCATTCCCTAGCTATTTGCCTCAAGCAAGACTTTTTTTTTCTATTAGAATATTTACATATTCACTTACTTTGAGAGTCTTACTATAGTTATTCATTAGTGAAATAAGTTATGTAGCAAACTATATTGAGCACTATATGTATACCAGGCAGGATGATTGCTGCACAATGGTGCTGAGTGCACTCAAGTGAGGGAAGTGGTGGTGGAGAGCAAAGGAGAAGGGCTCCTCTAAGAAGGGTCACACCTGTAGCCCTAGCACGTAGGAGGGTAGGCCTAAAGATTTCGAATTTGACACCAACCTGGGCTATATATAGCAAGTTCCAGGCCAGCTTTAGAGATATGGTAAGACCTTTCCTCAAAACAAAATTCATCTAAGGAATGCACTGTTGACAGGCCCGAGCATATACCTGGCAAAAGATCACTGTCCGCACACGTCTGAGGGCAGCAGTCCTGAGTCAGAAGTTCCAGAATGTTTGGCATGATCGCCATGTACAATTTTTGGCAACATGGAGTATCAGGAAAAAAAAAAAAAAAAAAACATTGGGGATTTTAGAGCAGAATGGTTTCCAGTTTAGGAGGAATCTCCCTGGATCGTTAGGGTAGACCAGTTGTCTAGAGATGAGAGTAGAAGCAAGATCATCCAGAAGATAACACACTGAGAAAGGATGTCCTGACGAAACGGGGGGCAGTGAAGAGGGTCACCCTGTTGACAGCTTATGTCTTGTGAGAGCAATGTCTGCTCACATGGTGGCAGTGCTTCTGTGGTTTTGGTGTAGCCTTTTCATTGACTGTAGACTGAAGACTGTCCTCACACAGTCGTCGTAAGTGTCTGAGGAAACATTAAGGACCTACTGCTTCTGAGACCTGAGAAGGCTGTATGTCAAGTCATCCAAACTCTGTTTCTTAAATCCAGTGTTGACTCTCCTTTCAGTGAGCCCTTAGAAGCATACATCTATTTTGGACCTGTGTACTATCAGAAACTGAAACACATGGTACTGGATAAAATGCACGCCCGGGCCCGAGGACCACGAGCTGTTCTTACCAGGTAAGAGGCGCCCTTGGGGGAGAGAAGCTGATGCTGCAGTCAGAGCATTATGTACGTGGTATCTCTGGAGATAAATAGTCCCGGAAAAAAATTTGTTTTCCTCAACGTATCAAAATGTGGGTGTGTTAGATATTGTCTTAGTACTTTCTGTTGATAAAAACAATATGACAAAAGCAAGTTGGGGAGGAAAGAATTCTTATGACTCTTAGCTAGTACTCAAAGCCAAGACATGAATTCAGTCAGGGCCGGAACTGAAGCAGAAGCCACAGAACTGCTTACTGTCTTGCTATTTACTCATGGCTTGCTCAGCCTGCTTTCTTATGCCATCCCGGGTTACCTACCTAGGAGTGGCACCATCCACAGTAATCACCCATTAATCCAGAAAATAAGCTTGCTTACAGGCCTTAAGGAGCATTTTCTCTATTGAGGTTCGTTCCTCTCAGAAACAAAACTAGTCAGCACAATTGATCCCTTGTGAACTCAACACAGCACTATTCAAGTGTTTCCTTTCTCATTTGTCCCCAGGATGGCGTATTAATATTACTATCACAATAAAAACATTCCATGGTCTTTAAAAATTAAGAATTCCTGTAAAATTTGTAAGCTCCTATAAATCCTAAAAAACCAGGTAAATGCTTTCTTACTCCAAGAGGGAGGGATCAGCTTAGCCACAGTCCTATGAGCCATAGTCCTATCAGCTCAGAGAATATTGTCAGTGTTGTGGAGAATGGGGAGTTCATTGGGGAGGGAGTTAGAACTTCAGTCAGCCTTCTATAGCTGCAGGTCTGTTTTCATAAGTTCACAGTGCAGAGAAACGATATTGGGAAAAATGAAGTTGCTTCACGGGCCAATGAGATAGCTCCATTGGTAAAGGTGCCTCCAGATCATATCTCTCCTGTAAGCCCTTGTGTGCATGATAGTACCTACCTACCTACCGCACAGAGTGCTAGTGAACGTGGACCAAATGCCAGGCGCATGACAGATGTCTTTTTTAAAGCCAAACTTAATCTTAGCCATAACTTGAGCAGATGCGACACCTGTTGAAATCATAGATGTGTGTGTGTATGTGCTTCAGAATGCTGAAAAGGGTGGTTAAGAGAACTTGTTCCTCTTGCAGAGGACCTGGGTTCAATTCCCAGTCCTCACATGGTAGCTCACAACCATCCCTAACTCCAGTTTCTGGGGGGGGGGGTCCCATACCTCTTTTGATCCCCGAAAGCACCAGGCACACATGTGGTGCACATACATGTAGCCAAAACACTCATACGTAAACTAGAATAACCTTTTTTAATGTTTTTAAAGAAAAAAAGAGAAGAAGAGGTAAGATTTCAGAGATAGTTATTGTCTAGGCAGTGAGACCCCGTGGGCCAAGTGTTGTCTCCTTCTGAGTCAGTTATAATGCCGCTTTTCTACATGGGGGTTGTCTGGGAACAGTTAGCTATAGTCATTCATCTCAGCAGATGAAATGCAAGCATGGAGTCCACCCACGTGTAGATAAGCGCCTTCACCAGCGTCCTCAGGAGGGAGTGCCTGTCGTGGTGTGTCTACCAGCAGCTAACCATGCCAAGGTCGTGCTCATGGTGAAGTTTCCTCTAGAAAGTGCCCTTCAGTTCACTTTTCATTTGTAGCTTTTTCTTCAAACACTCCACCCTTCATTTGATTTCTCCTGCTAACGTCGAGCTGTAACAACAAAACAAAAGCCGTGTGAACATTTCCGCGTATGTTGGGAGGCACCTTGTTCACTGTGTCATGGGGGGTCCACTCGAGGAAGTAGCAGGCTGCAGGGCCTGTTCTAGTTTGCTTTGTGCTGTTGCGATACAGCACTGGCTAGAACCAACGTGGGGAGGGAAGGTTTATTTGGCTCACAGGTTACAGTGATTCCCCCAGGGGAGCCAAGGCAGGAACCGCAGAGACCACAGAGAAATAAATGCTGCTTCCTGGCTGCTGAGCTACCTTCCATGGACAGTCCAAGGCCCACCTGCCCAGGATGGCTCTGTCCACGGCAGGCTGGGCTCTCCCACACCAGTCAACAGTTTTGAAATAAAAATGGTCCACAGACATGCCCACAGGCCAGTCTGATGGAGTTCTTCATTTGACAGTCCCTGTTCCCCGGGTCGGTCTAGGACCCCAATTTCTTCCCTGAGAACTGAGATGTCTCTGAAAATACTCAGGCATAATACCAGTGACCAGATGTGAGAGTAATGACTGCTAACACTAGTATCGAGGGGGTTAATAAACAGTATTTTGTTATATTGTCTGATAAGGACTATATAATTATGATTTTGTTTTCCCACAGTGATAGCCACTAGCTTGCTCTTTTGACACTCTTGGGAGTTTAGTGTGTTTCTGCCGTGGGAGTGCCTTGCTTTGGTCAGCTGAGGGGCCGCTGCTCTTTCCCATGTCTAATGCATGTATGCATGTATGCTCCTCTGCTACAAAGGCAGCCCACTGAAGGGCGATCTCGTGATGGCGGCTTGCGTCTTGGAGAAATGGAAAGAGACTGTTTAATCGGCTATGGAGCGAGCATGCTTTTGCTGGAGAGACTAATGATCTCGAGTGACGCCTTTGAGGTTGATGTCTGCGGGCAGTGTGGACTCCTGGGATATTCCGGCTGGTAAGTAGATAGATGCTGCATCTCTCCGACCACCTACCCTGCAGCCTTTACCTGTGATCTCATGTGTGCTCACACTTGTCCATACGTCCCCCGAGTAAGTGTTTGTATGTTGTATTTAATGCTGTATTTATACCACTGCAGTTTAGGCTCCTAAGAAAAACAGACGTTATCCTAATTTTAATGTCATCACAGGGGCAGGAGAGGTGGCTCGGCACTTGTTGCTCCAGGACCTGGGTTCAGCTCCTAGCACTCACATGGTAGCTTACAACCACCCATAACAAGAATTGCAGCTTTAAAAAGAAAAATCAAAACCTCCTTAGTGGAAGTTGTATCAAGATCCCTTATTGGTAATCTCAGACCCCCAAAGCAAAATTACCCCATATCTTACAAACAGTGGCAAACCTAGGACAAAGACCTGGTGTGTATAAAGTGCCCTTTACCCATGGCAGGTACACGTTTGGTGTACAGACAGTATCTGTCTCGGTTGCTCACCCAGCATGCATTCAGTTTCTGCTGTGTCAGATGCAATTCTAAGTCTAGAAGTACTGTAATGCAGGAGACATGCCCGCTGTTCCCTGCATTCTGTCTCATTGATGAACTCTCCAGTTTGCACCTCATAGGTGCTTAATGAAAAATGTAACTGCTAAGTGGTCTCTTCCATTATAGAATTGCCAATAAGTTCATTATGTACTTTTGAAGTTTTTAATTTCCATGTACAGTCTGGTGTCTAAATGACATCTTAGTGGGTGATGCTCCCTGGGCTGTTTGTGTTGTGTAGTTGTAGAACCTTTCTTGTTTGTGATCATGCCACTGCTACCAGGGACCAAAAGGATCTGCTTAGGGTATCAGGATCTGAAGCCCTGCAGTACCCGTGTAGCAGACAGAGCCTGTGGTCCCTCTGATCTGTCAGAGGCAAAGTCTCACAGTTTCTAAGATAGACATTCCATGGATGGAGATAGCCATGATACCCTGCTCCCTTCATCCGCCCTACTCAGAACCCCTCTCTCCGGTGGGAAATCACCTGAGAGAACAGTGTGAAGCTAGGTGAGTAGTCGTTGCCAGGGTTTAAGGAACACATGGCCACCTTTTCCTCATAGACTTTCCCCAAAGCCTGTATCGGCTGCCACTTCATGGTTAGATCAAGCAGGCCAGGACTCAGCATAGAATGGGCCTGCAAGATGCTTAGAAAGTAAAGGTGCAACTGGGCAGTGGTGGCACATGCCTTTAATCCCAACACTCTCGGGAGGCAGAGGCAGGTGGATCTCTGTGAGTTCAAGACCAGCCTTGTCTACAAATCGAGTTCTAGGACAGCCAACACTGTTACACAGAGAAATCCTGTCTCAAAAAGACAATAAAAGTAAAGATGTACACCAGCCTGATGACTTGAGTTCCATCCCCAGGACCACATGGGAAAAGGAAAGAATGGAATCTCACCAAGTGTCCTCTGACCTCCAGATGTGCAATGTGGCACTCGTGTGCCTGCAGAACTACACCGCCACACACAGTCATACACATGGATGGATGCATGGATGGATGGATGGATGGATGGGTGGGTGGGTGGGTGGGTGGTTGTATGGAATCATGGATGGATGGATGGGTGGATGGATGACTTAGAGAACACTTGCTAGCTCAGTGATAAACCTTTTAGCAAATTAGTTTATGATTGCAGTGTAGATGAATTAATGAATCCTGTTTATGAAGAAATCATTAATTTGGATACTAATGGAAGAAGTAGCCATTTTTCAGTTCATTCTTTCTGAGGTTATAGAGATGTTGCTGCTCTTGAGAGCAGCCTAGCCCCTTTGTCTGTCAATTAGGTGCAGTTTGGTCGGTTCTGAGCTGTCCGTTTGTGTATTGAAATGCATATGGAGCACATTGTGGGCTGTATAACTAAAGGAGAGAGACAGAGAGAGCAATAGCATCATCATAGGATGGGCCTGGGGTCTAGTTCCATACTTAAACCTTCCAATCTGGCACAGAGTTCTCATCTCTTCTTTCTTGTGTTTCTGTCCTCCGGTGAAAGGAAAAGGAAATAGTAAAGTGGGCTCCCCAGGCCCAAGCCTTTGTCTCCTGGCTTGGTGCGTGGGGACGCCTGACACAAGGCTGGCTGCACAAACTATGTCAGTTGAACCTCTGCCTCCTCTGCTGCCTTGCTTCTGTCTAGTGTCCAGCTCACCTGATTGCAACCCTGGATGAGGGTTTAGTGTGCCATCCCTTGAAAGGACCTGATCAGGCTATGTGGTCGCATCAGTCTTTATCTGGAGCTACATAGACCTTAAGACACCATGTGTCTGATTTGAGTGCCCTACTTATTTATACTCTGTGGCCAGCAGGAAAAATCCTAACCCATTCTGTAGTCTGGCTGCCTCTTCATGTGCTTCTCCCTGGCTGAGCAGCATAACAAAGCTGTCATTTTTTCTATCATTATCTTGTCTTGTATGCCCAGCTGCTGGGAGGGACCAAGCACAGCCAGTTGGAGGAACGTGCCCTTTAATAATAAGCCACACAATGGAAGCTGAGTAATTAGCGGGGTCCAGTATCTTGGAGTAGGACCCCATGGGTGACTTGCACGTTGATAAGGCATTGCTATGGGGAGGGTTACAGCAAGACTCTCGTTTCTCAGAGGACCCAGGACAGAAGCCACCAAAGAGCCCCATTAAGGTAATTAGCTCATGGAAGATGCTACAATGGACATGTTCCTCGTGTGCAGCCACAGCTCCCTCTTGCTGCCTTCATCCTAGGGATCAGTTTACTGTATAGTTCTTGGTCAGGTATCTATCCATGCAAGTTATTCAGCCGTAGAGTAAATTAGCTTACATAATGTATATGTGTGTGTGTGTGTGTACACATATGTGTATGTGTGTAACATACATATATAAAAACGTTGGAATGTTTTGAATGAATATATTATTGGTTATCCAGACTAAGAATCAGCACATATGGAAATTTTAACTAGATTAACTGAAATTGGAGTTATAATACATAGGACAGGAAAACCAGGAGAAGTCACTCCAGTTCAGTCTGTTTCCTCAGTCTAATTAAAGTGGTATGAGTATGATTCTTGAATATTAGACCCACCCATGAACATTAAATGCATGCTTGATTCTAATGCTTGAAAGACATCTTTGGGCGGCCTTTTAAGACATTTTTTTATCGCTGAAGTTTTTATCATCTTTGATAAAGGCTTCTTTTCCATCAGACTTTACGTGCCTTGGTGGTAGGACTGGGATTTTTGGGGAGTGTGTTTCAGAGAACAGTGTGGTACCGAGATGCCCCCAGACACTATGTGATTGGTGGAGGTAGCTGAAAACTTCCAACAGTGAGACATCTGACACAGTTTCTGATGGTTCCGGTTTCTGGGATTCTTTCAAAACGGTGTTAAGCAAATGTTTTCCCTTTTGAAGAGAAAGTTTTAGAAATATAGTTAACAGGCTAAAGCTGCAAACTCTTAAGCTACAGGGAATGGTTTGTCCAGAGATGTCCCTCTAACTTTCTGAGTCATCGGTGCGTGTGTGACAGTGGCAGGCAGCTGGGGGGGGGGGGGCGGAGCAGCCATGCGTGGGCGGGCCTTTGTTGCTAACCCTCTGACCAACGCGGCGGCCTTGGGTTTCAGGTGCCACTACTGCAAATCGTCATGCCACGTGTCTTCCCTCCGCATCCCGTATGCCTGCAAGCTGCTCTTCCAGGAGCTGCAGTCCATGAACATCATCCCCAGGTTGAAACTGGCCAAGTACAACGAGTAAGGCTGGGCAGCACCGCAGGCCGGCACCCTGCGCAGCACGCAGCTGAGGGCTCACGAGAGACTGAGAGGAGAAGTTGCGAAAGGCTGGCTGGACAACCTTGATCAGGAGCCTCGAGCCACCAGAGAGCTGGCCCCCACACACTAGAGCATCATGCTGAGTCACGGGACACACAAGCTAAAGTGATGATGGATTCACTCCCACTAGTTTTCTTTTACTTTGAGTTAGAATCTCACTTGGTAGCCCAAGCTGGATTTGAACTCATCTCAGTCCTCCTGCCTCCTTCTTTCACAAGTGCAGGATTTACGGGTGCGAGTTTATTTATGTTATTATATTTTAAAATGTACTGAATAGAAAACCCTTCCTTCTTAAAACTCCCCATGGCATCTTCTGGTTAACAGAGCTCTGGTTCCTTATCAGACGTGGGGGGACATAAAGAATCATTTGAACTGGGACTATGGTGTTAGCCCTGTCAGTAAAGTGCCTGTTGCAGAGCACAAGGACCCAAGTTCATCCCCAGCAACCACAGAAGAGTTGGCCATGCACTAGACATGGCATCTAGTACCCACGTACGGGTCTGTTAGTGTGGAGGTAGGGTAGGAGCAGACGGGCAGACCCTGAGCTCACTGAGCAATGGTGTAGCCAGTGACTGCACTTCAGGTTCAGTGAGAGACTCCGTCTCAGGCGGAGAGTGAGGAGGTCCCCCAGTGTCCACTCCTGGCCTCCACACATACAGAGGATGGTTAGATTTGTTGGCAGCAGTTCCATCTCGCTCTCACACACTGAAACTTCAGCCTTGTTGGAAGGTCATCAGCACGGTCTGCCTTGTAAGACTGCCCTTCCTTAAATGCCAGGTTGCACTTACCTAGAACCTCCAAGATACTACCCGGGTACAATACGTGTCCCTCCCATTCCTACCAGAGTGTTAATCGTCCACTCTCCCCGCTGTGGTGCCTTGAAGCCCGGAGAGTCCAAGAAGCAGTGGGTGCTGGACGGTCTAGGCTGTGTTCTCAGTGCCGTACTTGAAATGCTCCTCAGAACACTAATGGTATTGTGCACCGAGAGGATCAAATCTCAGTGTGAAAGAGGCCACTGCTCACCCCCGGTTCATGCAGACACCCAAGAGACCACACTTGTCACTGACTTGTGTTTTCCTCACAGCAAAGATGTGGATGTCGGAACAGCTGCTCAGTGCAGGCCAGGGGAGGCTGTGTGAGTGGGCAGCCTCCTTCCGCGCCTTTCGGAGCCGCATGCTTACTGTGCCGTCAGAGGAGGCGCCACATCTCCCCTGAACGTTGGTCTTTCCTTACTCTGACACACCTTTCTCCATATTGATGTACTGTACTGAGGAGTGTTCCCAGGTGCTGACTTGGACCATCAGAGGTGCTGTTTTTCTAGGGTGATCTTGATCCTCCCGGCTCCATCAAAGTTAAGAACCCTGCAGTGCCCAACCATCTTCTCATTGAACACTCAGGTCCCTTGGAAGGAGTAGGCAGTGTTCTGACACCAGAACACGTCACTCAGCACTCTGTGATGGATGGAGTCATTGTAATGGAGATAGAAGGAGCAGAATATACTTCTTAATAAAAACAGAGTCCAGGAAAGGGGGCCACAGTCTGTGACCAGAGATCAGTTAACCCATCCATCCGTGTTACAGGCACACTGACCACAGTTAACCCATGCGTGTTACAGGCACACTGACCACAGTTAACCCATCCATCCGTGTTACAGGCCACACCTACCACAGTTAACCCATCCATCTGTGTTACAGACACACTGACCACAGTTAATCCATCCGTGTTACAGGCACACTGACCACAGTTAACCCATGCGTGTTACAGGCACACTAACCACAATTAACCCATCCATCCGTGTTACAGGCACACTGACCACAGTTAACCCATCCATCCGTGTTACAGGCACACTGACCACAGTTAACCCATGCGTGTTGCAGGCCACACCATGACCCACACTCAAAAGCGCAAAGCACTTTTTGGGGTGACTATCTCCCTATTACAGCCAAAGAAACTGAGGCAGAGTTGCTAAGGGGCTCCCCAGACCACCTCACCACAAGGGAACAGCAAGAGCTCCAAAACTTCAGGCCTGTTTGGCTTTATCCATGATTCACCACAAGTGGTCTTTTTTAGGGATTCGGATGCTACTGAGTGTTTGTGTCTCCTGCACATGAACAGTTGTGATCATCTGGAGAGTTGTTGCCCGTCTGGTGGAGGAAATTACAGCTCTCCAAGTGTGCACCACTTAGAAGGCTGCATCTAAAGTGAGCTTGCCAGTGAGAGGAAAGCGGTTGGGTCGTTTCAAAACCAGCAGAGAGCACATTGATTAGCTGTTTGTCAGAGAACTTTAATGAAAAGAGACAACAAGGGCTGGAGTGTGGCTTGGTGGTAGATCCCTTGCCTAGCACCCCAGTCCTGTCCTCCAGCACTTACGCCAAAAGGCCACAGTTTGCCTCTTTTAAAAGTTACCCCTTGATTTAAAAGCTACCAATTAGCTCCTAATTTTAGTAAGGGTGGATAATTTCTTCCAGGCCACCCATGGAACACTTTATCCCTGAGGTTTTTAACGGGTTGGGAGTGGCATGGGATGAGGTCAAAGTCTCACCAAGACCTGACCTTCGTGGTTGCTTCAGAAGAGTCAAAAGGGCTGCAGAGACAAATCTCCGGTGTTGCCAAGGTACCAGACTGGACAGGCTGGCATCCTGCACAGGGACAGAGCTTATTGAGTGACTCAGGGTTTTCCACTGTCCCCTGGATCGTTCAGCTCAGGCTGCTGTGTCTGGATGCCACAGGTAGGGTGGCCAGGGTGACGGAGTATCTTCTTAGTTACAAGGGCTCCTGCCAGCCAACCCCTTGAGGGGTCCTCGGTGCACACTGAAAGCTCCACTCCGGCACTGCCTATCAGGGCACTAGGTGGGCTGGGTTAGTGCGCCACTCGTCTGGCATCACCAAAGTTCTTTAAGGGGGCTGCTATTGCTCAAACGGCTCCAGCATAGGGAGTCTGAGTTCTAACCCTGAAGGCATTTGAAACAGTTCATGACAGCACAGGGGAAATGTGGGAAGTAACCTATTCAAACCCATTCACCAAAACAACGGTTCACTCCTAGGTGTGTGTGAGAGAGAGAGAGAGAGGGAGAGACAGAGAGACACAGAGGGAGAGAGACAGAGAGAGAGAGGGAGTGAGACAGAAAGACACAGAGGGAGAGAGACAGACACAGAGAGACAGACAGAGAGGGAGAGAGAGAACATGAGGGAGTAAGTGTGCGTGCATGAGTGTGAGAATGGTGTGCGTAGGGGTGTGTGTGGCTGAGTGTGTATGTGTATGAGGGTAACTGAAAGGGAGTGTGTGAGTGGAGTGGGAGCATGTGTGTATGAGAGGTGTGTGTGTGTGTGTGTGTGTGTGTGTGTGTGTGTGTGATTCCCCAAGTTCAGGGGCTGGAGAGCGAGCTCAGCAGTCAAGATTCCCAGCATCCTCATCAGGAGGTTCACAACAATCTGTAACTCCAGCTCCAAATAATCCAGCGCCCTCTTTTGGCCTCTGGGCACTGCACTAATATGCACATAAACACATGCAAATGATAGGTTTTTTTAAGATACATAATTTTTGCATTGGATTTATGTTATTCTTTAACACTTTTAAATTTTATTTACTTATTTTTGGTGTTTTGAGACAGGGTTTCTCTAGTATTGCTTTAGAGCCTGTCCTGGAACAGCTGTTGCAGACCAGGCTGGACTTGAACTCACAGAGGCCTGCCTCTGCCTCTCGAGTACTGGGATTAAAGGTGTGCACCACCAACACCTAGCCTTTAATACTTTTTTAAAACAGACCTGGTAACTAACCACTTAGGGATACAGGCTCAGCATCATGGCTATGTGATCTCAAATTGTCTTTGTTCCTTGAGTTTTCCCATCTTGAGGATAGAGGGATAACAATACACCTTTTTTAAGATCATATGTGATGGTGTGCCTGGCCCCAAACAGAGGCTGACATATGTCTGCAGTTCTCATTGGGAGCAGGAACCTTTGTATCACATGCCTGGGAAGGACATTCTGTCCCAGAGAACTTCATCAGAGCAAAATCAGGCCCCACAGAGAATATAAGCTCACGGTGTGACTGGTCCCATGGCCCGTGGGTTCATCAGTTCAGACAACCTTGGAAAGACACAGGCAAGGGCCAGCTCCTTTGGAAAGTGGACCAAGTGCAGAAGCTGTAGAATTTCTAGAAACTGTTTGGACAAGCCGCCCTGCTTCACAGCTATGATGAGGAAGGAGAGCGATAGAGAGTCAGAGAACTTGCTTGCTTGGAATCACCATTCACCACTGACATCAAAGTGAAGAGGGTTGTCAGGCTGGGGTCCCGGCAGCCTCAGGAAGCCCCCAGAACACTTCCATGTGGGAGTCAGTGAGCACAGTTTCGAACAAGTCCCTGATTGGGTGCTGCATAATGGGCACCGTTTGACCAACACCTTTATCTGCAGTAATGAGTCACACAAGACTGAAGGGGCGTGTGGCTGGGCCCCTCCACGTGGCCTCAGCCCATTCTGTTGTGAAATGGATGGTCAGGAAAGCAACTGTAAAAATCACACCTCTCCCCTCTGGATTGACTCCATCTGTGTCTTACAAAAACCTGTATTCCATTTGTCCGCTGCAAGTTGGACTTTTACTACACTAGACCAATATGGGTGGGAAATCAAAGTCACGGTTCTCTGAAGAGGAAGTTTTAGGCAGGGTGAGAAGTAGTCATCCAGAAGTATATTGTTTGTTTCCAAAGCCAAGCTACCAGTTCGATTCGACACTCCAGAAGCACTTAACAGGTTGGCTTCAGGAAATCAAATTTGTGACTTGGGATACCATGGTAGAACAATGTGAAACTTGACTTTTCACTTACCAGTCTAAGTTGTGAAGCAAACGTACTCAAGTCTGCAAAACAGCTCCATTCCACGCTCAATAAATTCTTAGTCGGGTTTACTTCCAACCATCCACATTAATGGAGGTGAGGAGGGGTATGAGGAAATTAAGGCAGGTGATGGGTCCAGAATCCTTTGCGTCTGATGCTAGGAAGGAATTTCACTTCCAGTAAAACTGGAGTGGTAACATGACTTTGCTGTGTTCGTAGTGACTCCACACTGCATCAGGAGAAGCTGGAATACCACCCTTCATGGGTAAATACTGATGACAGAGCCCTGGAGGATGGGGCAGCCTCACACACTGGGGATGCTGTAGGCCAGGGACTCTCCACGTGTTCCAGCCAGCTACTCAGACTCACAAGTTGTGGCCCTGTGGGTGGCTCTGTTGATACCCAAAATTTCAGGTCCAGCTGCATATACCACACCCCTGTACAGCCAGCCCTGGGATGTGTGGGGTGCCGAGGCAACCTTTCAAACACATTGGAAACCGACTACCCCCTCTCCCTTGCTATTTTATTAAAACAGCTTTTCCTGTTGGCCTGGCCTGGCCTGGCCTCCCACGGGCCCTAATACCACTTGACACTGTCCCAGCCTGCTCTGCTGTAGAAGGCATTGTGCAGAGGGTAACAGCAAACAGGAACAGACAGCTGTCCCCCTGAACCTGCACATGGCTTCCCCCCAGTGCCTACTGTCTTCAGACGTCAGCCCCTAGTTTCCCTCCCATGGCCCACCGAGCTGCCTGCAATGTGGCAGCCTGTCTGAGCGTGGAGAAGCTCTCAGCTGCTCCACCCCAGCTGGCCCTTTCCATCCCATCCCCATTCTTGAAGGCTGACAATGTTAGTTAGCATTTTTTATTTACAAGTTCAGGGCTGAGGGGGTGGCTCAGTTAGAGAAGAACGTTCCTTGGAAACACGATACCCTGAACTTGATCACCATGTGAAAGTGTCAGGCGCAGGGGCTAGGGAGATGACTATCTATGCAGAAGACCAGGGTTCAGAACCCCAGAATCGACGTAAATGCTAGGTGATTGTGGCAGCTCTCCTCTAAGTCCAGCCTTGGGAGGCAGAGAAGGGTCCCTAGGCATGCTGCATAGCAAGCCTATCTCAGTGATGCCTGGGTTTGCTTGAGAGGCTGTGTCAATGGAGACGGCAGAAAAGAGGATATCCACGTGCATCTTCACACAAGTGCTCATGCACACACACACACACACACACACACACACACACACACACACACCAAAATGCAAAATGAGAAAGAAAAAACAACAAATCACCAGGCATGGTAGCATGCTCTTATAATCCCATTGCTGGGGAGGTACAGACAAATGGATCCCTGAGCAGCCAGCCTGGCCTAATGGATGGACTCCAAAACTCAAAGAAGGCCGGTGGCCGGTGGTGTGCCTGAGGATGACACCAGGGTTGTCCTCTGTCCTTGACATGCACACACACGAACATGTACACACACTCATAATAAAGAACATTTTCCCAGTAGCCCTTGGTTACAACAGAGACAGAGTCAAAAAAAAAAAAAAAAAAAAAAAATGTGGCTGCCTGCAAACACCCTTGACTGGCCAAACAAACAGCTCACAGCACTCACTCCCTAATACTCCCTAATGCCTGTGGAGGGTGCATTTGCAGGAGTGTGGGAATTTCAAGATGTGCATGTGGCTTCCTACCCAGCATCCCTGCTGCTGTGTGTGACCAGATCACGGGGTGTGTGTGTGTGTGTGTGTGTGTGTGTGTGTGTGTGTGTGTGTATGTGCGCGTGCGTGCGTGCATGCAAATATTCAGCTCTGTGCAGAGGACTCAGCATTCATGTCCCCTGCACAAGAATCCAGTGACCTGCATGAGAAAGAATTTGTGCATGAAGGAATCTTTGGCTTCCTCGCAAAGGAAAAAGTCTCCCCTGGAAAAATGCAGGCCTTACACATTTAGCAGACCCTTGTGTCCACAGAAACAGTCACTGCCAATTAGGCAACTGCTGGCAGATCAGAAGCAAAAGCCCGCACATGAAACAGAGAGTGCGGGGAGATTGCTGCCTTCTATCTCTGAATTATGGGCGGCCGAGCTTGCCTCCCCCTGTGTCCAATCTGCTCTGAGCTTTTCCTGCTGTGGACCAGAGGCCCCAGGGACCGTTACACACTCCAGTTTTCATGCAGCTTACTGATTCCTTTTTCACATGAATGAAAAACGCCTTTGATTTTGAAGACACACGTCTGTTTTGTGTAACACTTAACCGATGTGCCAGAATCATCCTGTACCTTAAAGAGGGAGCTTGCACTGGGTTATTAAAGTCAGTCCTTCTGGGAAGAGTCACTCCGCTCACTTAAAAGGTAACTGTCACCTCTCCTAATGGCGCTCGACTCGTTAAACCTGGATTAAGGAGCAAAGGAGCAGCTGAGCAGCAGCTGGAATCCAGCCACAGCCCATGGATAGACTTGGGCAAGCCACAAGATGGTCTTCAAAGGAATAGTAGCTTCCATGGACCCTCTGGAGCCCTCTAAGCCTTCTAGCCCTCTCTTCTGTGGAAACTTCACTTGTTAGAACATGGCAAGCTTCAAGAGACCTTGAACCAGTTCATCTGTCCAGTACATACAGTAGGCTGGTTGCCCCATGGAGTTCCTTACCTCTGGAAAGGGCTAACGGGAGATTAAACCATTTATCTGCTCCATCAGACAAAATCTACTTCTTGTAGATAGGAGTATCTCTACTGGGTCCTGGGACTGCAGAGATGAGCTAGATGCCCTGCTTGCTCTTGGGGCACTTGGCAGGGCCAAGAAACTCAGGAAAGCTTAGGCTGGGGTCAGGTGCATAACTTTGGCATGTTGAACTGCATGCTTGAAGTATAGGATGGGTTAGATAGAAACAACACAACTCCCACCAGATCCTCACGGTCACTAATATGGGTTCTGTGTGTATTTTGAAGAGACAGAGTTTGTGTGTGTTTGTCTGTCTGTCTGTCTGTCTGCTATCACCCTATAAACCCATACTTTAAGGCACTGTTCCATTGGATGCTCAGCCTAAGAAGTGACTGGCTTCTCCGGTGCTGAGCAATTTACATCGTCTTCCGTGATGACTGACTTCCTGTGTTTCCATTCTAAATGCTGGCTTTCAGAACTGTCAGTAATACCTAATTCTTCTACTGGGCAGCCAACGGCACCACAGAGAGGGTGCTCTTGAGCAGTCGGCACCTTTCCCAGAGGAGGTAATTGCCACAGCTGATTTCAGACTGGACAGACATTAGCCACTGGAAGCATGATCTAAAATGGGTTTCTGTGCAGAGAGTGGAGTTGATAGGACTGTGTGGGAGTTGAGAGACAGAATCAAGGGAGCACCTGAGTTCTAACTTGTACAAAGAGCCGGATAGTGAACCTCCAGGACATGGAGAGACTGGCAAGAGTCTGAGTCAGCACCAATCTGATGAGACAGCGCTGTGGGCAGACTAGGAAGTGATTGAGAACAATAGAATGGATTCCCACCCCTCACCCTCATCCCTGCTGAATGATATCCCACTGTGTATTTATAGCACAGTTTCTGTGTCTGTGCATCCATCACTGGATGGCTGTATTGGTCCTATGCTACTCTAAACAGCACTGCAATGAAAATGTGAGTGCGATGTCTCTCCAACATACTAACTTCATCCGTGTTGAATATATACCCAGAGGCGGGGCTGCCAGGTCACATGACAGTGCCGGTTCCAGTTTTGAGGTACCTCCATTATTTTCCGAAGAGGCTGCACTAATTTATATTACACCACCAACAATGTAGGAGAATTCCCCTTTCTCCACATCTTTGCCATTTTTTTTTCTTTGTCTTTTTGATGATAACTATTCTAACTGGGGTGGTCTGATGTATGCCCTGGTTTTGATTTGCATTTCCCAGGGATTAGGGGTGTGGAACTGTTTCACGTAAGTGTTAGCCATTTGAGAAATGTCTTTTCATATCATTGGCCCATTTTTTAAATCACTTGCTTTGAGTTTTTTTGTTTTGTCTTGGCTTGTGTTTTTGTTTTTGTTGTTGTGTTGTTTGGGTTTCTTCTATATTGTGTAAATTAAGTCCTGTTGAATGAAAGCTTGTGAATGTTTCTCTAATTTGTAGGTAGTGTCTTCTTCCTGTTGGCTGTTTCTTTCGCTCTAAATGGTTTTTAATTTGGTGTAATGCCACTTGTTAATTTTTGCTTTTGTTGCCTTGCCTTTGGAAAAACTTACAGACCGGTGCCCTAACTCATTCTCCCTACTCTTCTGATGGTTTTACGGTTTGGAGTTTGACCCTCTGTCTGTCATATCAGCTACCCTGCATGTACAATACCAAGGTCATCTGAAACATGACATGGCGTCACTTCTTCATGTAGTAGCTGGAACACACGCTACTTACAGACTTTCCTCATCAACTGTGGATGTTGAGAGGTAAATTTCACATAATACAGACTGTCAAATATGAGTTAGTTTCCTAGTGTCCTTCAGTGGAAGCCAGCCAATAGGAGTTCACTGTTACGAAAGCACGTGTCATAGATTCCGTTCATTGTGGTTATTCTCCTTTTGGTGCTCAGATCGGCCCATCATTACCAGAAGATGTTCAGGCTGGCTCCCACATCTTCACAAGCTTGGTAGAACTCGAGTATCCTTGACTGGTGGTGTGCCATGATTCTCCAGTCCCTTGAGCCATTTTTTACTGTCTCAGGCCTGGACTTGACCATTTCCTTTTTGTGGGAACTATTTCTAGATGCAGACCCAGGTGGTGGGGGGTTCTAACTGTTGAGAAGGTGATAGTTTCTATGCCTTTTTGATGACTAGAGATGATGATAGATAGATGATTGATAGATAAGTATAGATAGATGATAGGTAGATATAAATGATAGATAGATGATAGGTAGATAGATATAAATGATAGATGATAGTTAGATAGATATAAATGATAGATTGATAGGTAGTTAATACCCACAATTATGTATGCATGTATGAGTACATACATACATATTCACACATACATACATACATACATACATACATACATACCCAGTCATAGCCTGCTATGGTTTAAATGTGCTTGTTAATTCAAGTGTTACTAATATGACAGTAGAGAGGTGATTGGCTCCTTGAAGCTAGCACCCCACCCCCATCTTAGTTCAAGAGGCTTCCTGCAGCTTTGGGTGAGTTTGTAAACCATTTGACACTATCCAAAAGAAAGCTTTAAGCTATACTAGTTTTAGACTGAAAAGACCATAATGAGTATTAGGGAGCATTATATAGTGATAAAGGAGGAAAGACTCCGAAACAACAGCAAGAAGCCCGGCCCTCAATGTGCATGCATCTGAAGGGAAGGGAGGGTGATGGGTGGAAGAGGAGACAAGCCCACTCTGGGTTCCCAGACTCCAACAGCTGATACCTCAGGCAGGCAGGAGCCATGTGGTTGATCTGAACAGCAGTCTCAGCCACACTGGTGGAACTTTCCATTCAAGGACAGCAGTTTTTCTCAAGGTCACATGGCCATTTCTCTGGACAGACACACGCTTGCTATCGACTGTAACAGTGGACCCAGAGGAGCTGCATGAGCAAAGAGCAATAGTGAGCAGCTGCGCGCAGAGGGAGAGCTCAGTGATGGAGAGCTACCCAGTGCTCATGGACTAGACACTACCTGATCGTGAGATGTCAAGTTTCCCAAGCTAGCATGTAGATGACACAGTCCAAATCCAAACCTTAGCGATGTGGTTTACGGGAAACGACAGAAGGGTTATAAAGTTTGTATGGAAAGACAGAAAGCTAAAAACAACTAAAACAACTCCTAAGAGCAAAGTTGAGCACTCGTATGATTTTAAAATTTAATATAAAGTAGCAGTAGTCAAAATAGTGTGGCATTAATTACTAGAACTAAATAGTGAAGGCGCAAATAGACTTGCACAGAAGAAAGGCACAAAAGAGAAGGAATACTTTTTCCAAAAATGATGCTGAAGTGATTAAAAAATAATAAAAATAACATAGAAATAAACCTAGATACAGTCCTTCTACCGTCCACAAAAATTAAATCAGGATGGATCCCAGGCCTAGATATGAATTTTTTAAAAATCTACTGGAAAAGTTGAGTTTTGAAAAGAGTTTTTCATCCAACAACAGGATTGTGGAGAGGCAAGAAAGGGGCGGCGGCGGGGGGGGGGGGGGAGGGGGTTGGGTAAGGTGAAAGGAAGGGTCAGGATAGGATTGGACTGGAAAGATAGGGAGGGTGTGAGCAGAGAGGCCTGTGCTCCAGAGGCCACCACAGCAAAGACAGCAAACAGCGCTCTCAGCCGCTTAGGGGCTCATGGTGGGTGGCATGCGCTGACCATCAGGGCCGTCCCCCAGTGCCTTCCTGGGTGGGGTCTTCTCTCGGCTTGGTGAGTGTAGAGCCTCCTCGCTGCTGCTTCATGAGAGGTACCCAGTCTGCCCAACTTCTATGTGAAGAAAAAGAGAACTGCATAAAACCAAACTACTAAAAAAACTGGAATGCATTAAGTCACTGAAGTAAGAACTAAAATTCTTCCAAGTCATCATAAAACGTGTCACATAATGGGATCTGGAAACCACAAACCACATGTTAGGAAGATTTTTAGAAAAGAATGAAATACGGATTATGTGACAGTTAATTTGATTGACAGTTTAGAATTCCCCTGGGAGACAAAGTTCTGGGCTTCCCTGTAAAGACATTTCCAGAAAAGTTTAAGGTGAGAAGCACCCCGCCGCCCGCCCGAGTGTGGACTGTTGCAACTATGTGCTGGGGCCCCAGATGTTCTATGAAGGCTTCGGAGCAGAGAAAGCGAGCTGAGGGCCATCTCTCTGCTTCCCCTTGGTGTGTGGCATCGTACCTCCACCACGGTGAGCCGAACCCTCAAACCCTAAGTCAGAATCACTCTTGCTTTAGTTGCTCTTTTAAAAGATCTCATTTTATTATTACCTTATGTGCATGAGCATTTTGCTTGCTGTGTACATGCATTTGTGGTGCCCTTAGAGGCCAGAGAAGGGTGTGGAGCCTTCTGCTAGAGTTAGACTGCTGTAAGCATCTACATAGGTGCAGGGAATTGAACCCCGGGTCCTCTGGAAGAGCAGTCAGTGCCCTTAACCACTGAGCCACTTTAAATTGCTTCTGCCAGATGTTTTGTCACCAAAGAAAGACAATAGCTGATGAGGTCTACAACACAGATGTAGCACAAGCTGACGTCAAGTGTGTCTGTTGCTCTCGATACATTCAAATAGATAAATTTTTTTAAGAGAAGATACCCAGGCTGAATCGTAGGACAAGGCTCAGTCCTTGCAATCCTAAGCTATCCCCAAACATGGCAGCCTGGGAAATTCAAGATGGAGTTACAGGGCAACATTCTGGGGAATACAAACAGGAAGGAAAAGAAATGTCACTTAATAAAGTTAAAGGCAAAAGCATTGCACTGGGTAAATAAAGGCAGTTTGTGATATTAACTGAAATTAACACCCAGTTTAGCATTTATTCATGTACTAATGCAATACCATCCAAATTCCTAACTAAGTGTGTGTGTAGCTAAGAGGTTGAATTGGCTGTGGGAGACTTCCTCTTTCTATGCAGATACAGTTTATGACATAATAACGTGATAAAAGATAATTAAAATACTTGAGGCAAAAGCAAGGCCATGGATCCCTCAGACTGAAGCCCACAGACCTTGTCTTCCTGCAACCCCAGCATGCTTAACTGCGCAAGTCACAACACAAACCAAGACCCCTAAATCAATGACAGAAGTCGAGACAACACCCACCACCACTGTTCCACTGGAGGAAACGCAAAAACAAATTCTAGAATATTTAGAAAATGGCCATAATGAAAACGTTTGCATTTAAGACGGCTAAGAGGCATAGGGAAAAATATGAAGCCTGAAATATTAATATTTATAGATGATATGTTATTAATTAATGGAGGTGGATTAATCCGCAGTCTTGCTGAAGGTATTAGAACAAGAAGAAAGCGGTGGACGATGAAAGCAGATGGGAAAATGGAAAGCTGAATTTACCGTATTAGTGTTGAAGAGCTCTGCGAAGCAAGAGCCTAATCAGAAAAGGTGGAGGCAATGCAAAGTAATGAGGAAAAGCAAGTTTCTGAGTAAATTAAAAGTTACAAGCTTTAACTGTTTGGTCGTAAAAAGGAGTAAGACAATTTCGGAAGAAAATATGAATGCTTAGTATTCTTAGAGATGGAGGGCATCTGAATAGGCTGATTTATAAAAGAAATCCCTTTAAAGATGTAGCAAGTTATTGTCCATGAGAAATGGTCCAGTAGGGTCCCAGTAATTTTTGATAGGAATATGTGGGGTTTTTTTTTTCTGCACTATTAAAACAAAACAAAACAAAACCACATGTATGGAAGGTCATGCTTTGAAGTCCCATTTTTTTCCCCATTCAGGCATCAATAATGAGTCAGCATACAGACAGAAGATCAAATGAACGTAGCTAGGCTCCAAAATGAACTCAGCTCCTCGGTGAACTGGTGGTGGGACAGAAATATGAAGCGGGAACCCCATGTAAGAACACAAGCATATCTTGTTGCTGGTCATGCCCAGGGAGCCTGTCTTCTGTTGGGTTATCAGTTCTAAAAATCCTGAGCAGCTGGGGCTGTCACCAGATGGGAAGGGCTGCAGAGCACTCTCACACATGGAGGAAGGCTGAACGATGGCTGCCCAGTGAAACTGTGGTCCCAGAGTGGGGAAAACACACTGTATTGCCCACGCGGTTGCGGTTCCCCTGTAGAGGCCGGTGGACGGCCCTCTGGTGTCTGGTGGACGGCTCTCTCCTTCTACCTTACGGGTTCTGGTGATGGAACTTGTCAGTCAGCCTTGGCAACAAGGGCCCTTACCCTGAGCCTTCTCTTCAGACCTGGGATGATTTTAACTGACAGCATCCCCTCCCCCACCCAACTCAGGGTCCTAAGATACCATCTCCTTGAGTGTATCCACAGCCTTTTAACATCATAATTATGTAAGTGGCTATCTGACAGCAGTAAGGGGAAGATAAAGTGATGTGTGTATGGTGTGGTGAGTGTGTGTGTGTGTGTGTGGTGTATGTGTATGTGGTATGTGGTGTGGTAAGTGTGTTTGTGGTTTGGTGTGTATGTGTGTGTTTTAAGAAACGGCTTCTATAGGGAAGGAGAATAGGATATTTGGGATAGGGATTAAAATATTAAATCTTTCTTAGCAGACATTGTTTCACAGATTCTGCTTTGGAAATGTGAATGTGCTGCATGCTTTTAAAAATGAGAAGGAAAAGCAGCATGAAATAAGAGAGTCCACTTGTAATTTCAACCTTTGAGCTTAGGAAAAATCACTGCCACACTAAGATCAGACAAAGCTGACAAACTGAAGAGCAGTGAGTGTTTGGACCCCCTTGGAGGCTGATGTTACAGGGCCAAGTGCCCTCCAAAAGATGGAGGAGTGGGGTACGCCAGAGAGGCCTGGAGTCAGGAGCTCTGTGCCAGGACAGAGGGGGCAGGAGGCCGTGAACTGACAGGAACACATGAATGAATGGTGGGCTTCAGCATGGGCAGTGGAGAAGCTCCCAGGGGCATCTCCAGCACTGCCCTGCCAGTAACCCCACCCGGTTCTCACGGTTAAGGTCTGAGAACGACCCCTTCATGGCTCTAGCAGAGAACACTCATAGTTGTAAAATATGTCCAGTGCTTTTTCCATAACAAAAGCCTACACTCCGGGATGGGGACTTGTCCCGGATCCCCGGGGAGGGAATGGCACTCCTGTTCCAGCCCATGCCTAGTCTCCATGTCTCACTCCAGGGGGCAAAGAGCCACGAACCAAACACTTGTGCAAAGCCACTGACACAGGTCCACTAGAAGTCTGAACTGGAATATGAGCTCCCTTCCTCTCGAGCCCCCACCTCACCAGAAGCTGGTAATTAGTGTAGCTTCAGCAAGCATTAGCCAGAATGACTTCTACCCCTGATCATGTAAATCTTCACCATAAAGACTGGGTCTCAGCTGCCAACAACGGAATTACTGGTGGGGGTGGGGAGTGGGCTGGAAGGTGGCCCTGTGTGTAAGGCTAGAGGAACTGAGTTCAGATCCCCAGAACCTCTATAGAGTTGCACCATTTCCTGTGTGACCCTATCTCAAGGCAATGAAACTGAGCCTAGGAACTATTCCTAGAGAACTCTAGTGGAGACAAGCAGCCAGGGTGATGGAATCTGAGCATCCGACAGCCCATGAGAAAAAAAAAGTCAAATAAGTTTTAGCACTGATCATCAGCTACTATTAAAACCAATAAACGGCTGCTAGAAGCCACTGACCTTGCTGGTAATTCCTGAGCGATGCAATCTTAATGACAGGCATGTGTCTGTGACCCCAATGTGTGGGTACAGAGAAGTGCAGCCACCTTCCACATGCTACTCCTGTCAAAGCTGTGGACCTGAATCCAATCCTTTAGCCTCAACTGCCAAGTCATAAAACCTGAGTGTGTGTGTGGAGGGGGGGGGGTGGTTGAGACAGGACAGTGTAGCCCTCACTGTCCTGGAACTCACAGAGGTCTTCCTCTTCCTGCCTCTGCCTCCCACCACCCAGCATGCTTCTTTTCTTACCAACAGAACTCTAGTTTGTTTGAACTGTCTGTGTGATTAACTAAATCAAACCCCATTCTTTGAGGATGCCTTTCAGATGAAAATAACCAAGACATGCAGTGTTTTGGAAAGAAAAACAAGCTGGCTACCGTTGACACAAGATTCCCTTTCCCGCTTCTTTTCTTCCTCTTCCAGTCTGAAATGTAAATGATATATTATTTTAAAACATTTATTATTTACTTGCAATGCTGAGGATTGAACCTAGGGTCTGGAGCAGCGGTTCTCAACCTTCCTTAAGCTGCAACCTTTTAATACCGGTAGTTCCCCATGTGGTGGTGACTTCTAACCATAACATTATTTTTGTTGCTGCTTCATAACTGTAATTTTGCTCCTGTTATGGACCACATCTATTTTCACCAGTGGTCTTAGGTGGTCCCTGTGAAAGAGTCGTTCGACCCCCCAAAGGGTTTGCAACTCACAGGTTGAGAACTACTGGCTAGAATGTGCTCCAAGCACTCTGCCAGGGGGCTACAGCCCCAACCCCCCTTGTGCATTTTTGCTTTGAGACAGACTCATTCAGTTAGTAGCTGGGATGACATTAGCGTTGCTGGGATGACAAGCTTGCGCCCACTTCATAGTCACTTTTGAACAGCAGTGGGTAAGGGCAGGCTCCTGACCCTGGGACTGGGGGATGAGGATGCAAACAAGTCTTCTGGAGAGAGCCATGGGACAGGTGGTAGGCATCCTCGGGGAGCAGCCAGGTCTCAGGGAGGGAGGAGGTGGGAGAAATTTAGAGAGAAGGCACTGGAGACCAACCCCAGGAAGGGACTTGGGAGGATGAGATCGGTTTCACAGGCAGTGTGGGAAGAAGCTCACGTGAGGCAGCCGGGGACCTGGAACGGAATGACTTCTGGTGGCTCCAGGGGTGGCACATGCCATCCATCCTGGGGGGAGGGGCTAAAGTACTGGTCTCAACTGGAATGTATGCAGAGTGACTAGTTCCCTGGGCTCACTATCTCAGGTGAGCCCTTCATAGTGGAGAGGTCATCTCAGAGGGTGTCTGTGGGCTTCTTTTATGTTGGCTTATTCTTGAAGCTGGCTAGTCACCTGGTTTTAGAGGTGACTTGACTCTCCCTCCCTCTGTCCCTCCCTCCCTGTCTCCCTCTCTCCTTTTGCTCTTTGTTTTTTGAGACAGGGTTTCTCCATGTAGCCTTGGCTGTCTTGGAACTTGTTCTGTAGACCAGTCTGGCCTCGAACTCTCAGAGATCCACCTGCCTCAGCTTCCTGAGTGCTGGGATTAAATGCCTAGCAATCCCACGCTTTCTTGCTGTGTAATTTTAGGCAAGTTACTTACTCTCTCTGCGGTCCGTGTAAAGGCGGCTATAATATGGTACGTATTTTCCAGAATTATTCTGATAATTGAATATAATTTGTTTAAATACTTAGAACGGTGGCTCATTCGTAGTGGTGCTCAATAAACCTCACCCATCATTAATATTACTCTTATTCCCAAGGCAAGTCAGAAGCCCAAGAATCCAACACTAGACAGATCACTGAGCGCAGGCAGGCAAGGATGGCCTTGGCTGGCCAGGGCCTGCTCTGTAAGCCACATTCTTTTTGTCCGAGGTAAGCTAACTCATGCCCTGAGTCAGCCAGCGGGCAGAAAACCAGGGTGTAGGCAGGCCTGGAGGGAAGTTAGGAACTATGTGGCTCATGTCTCTGTGACATCATGCCTGTAATGAAGAGGGCAGAGTAGGGCTGGCAAGTGCAGGGCTGTGGGGGCCAAAGTATAGGAGCACAACCCCCAGAGGACCCCACACACCTTTGCTTACATGCCACACAATACGCCTTGCCAGAGGCTGTGGAAGCTGCCGTTACACAAAAACTGCCAATTCCGTCCTCCTGGGCCTGCCTGCCTGCCTACCTGCCAAGCTACTAGCAAGTTCTATGGGTAATTCAGGTCGCCTTTGCTGCCACCGCCCGCCATCTTCCCCCCCCCCCCCCGTGCATCCCTCTGAGTGGGGTAGACAGCTCCTGGCCAGTGTAATGCCCCTTCCCAGTCTCTTCTGGCCAGAGTTGGTCAGCATCAAGGCTGGGAAAGAACTGGATTCCTCCTCAGAGTCTCCTGAGCCTGCTCCAGCCGTTGTGTGCCAGTGCCAGCGGTCACCATCTTCTAGTCATGGCAACACCCCCCCCCCCTCCAGCAAGCAGCTCTCTTCCGGCCTACACGGTGGTCACTGTGATCTTCCCAAAATACGTTTCGGGTGCTCAACACTTCTGAAAGATCCATTTTGTTCCGTAGCCTCCAAGGAAGGTGCCTTCCACGACCCTTCCTGGGGTCCACGCTCTGGTCCTCAGCACACCTGACAGGACCTGTTGCCCTTTGTCTCTGTCTTTAAAACCCAGTCCTGGTACCACTGCCAGCCCCCCCCCACCCCACAGATCAAGCCACATAACTGTCACCCACATTCAGAGGGCCTAGTTCGGTTCCACGCAGGCCCCCCAGCTGTCAATCCATGTCTGTGAGCTCCCACTAGCGTGTGTCAGCCGTGGTTTTCCCATCATGCTCTTGTGCCCCCCCCCCCTTGTTCATATGATCCCTTCTCCCTCTCTTCCCCTGAACTCCGGGAGCTTGGCCCAGTGCTTGGCTGTGGGTCACTGCCCGGTGCAAGAGCTGGGTTTCTGAAACCCATTCACTTTGGGGGATACCTTGCTTTGATTCAGGGGGCGGGGGCTTGGTCCTGCCCTCAACTTTTAATGAGACAGTGTCACTGAGGTCTGCAGCAGTGGCAGCTATTGCTTTTCAACTAAACCTTTTTATTGAAGGAAACGGCACAAGCTGTCACCGCTGTGTGTTCTCTCCGTCGTGAACTTCCACAAACACACTCTTACGGTCGGCCTCTAGGCAACACGGATTTGAAACTTTCATTGACTTGCATTCGGACAGCACTATTTTTGAACCTGAGTGTCACCTCCTGAATGACACAGGCTTTGACATCCTCCCACTCCATCGTGTAACAGGCATGCTATATAACCTAATCGGGGCCAGGCTGTCTCCCCTCTCAGGCTAAGCAGGGCACGCCAAGGATGAGAAGGATCCATTGCCAGCCTGAGTTGTGCCTGTCCAGCACCGGCCTGGCCTGAACCTCACACAGTCCTTTTCTATCATCCCGGTCCTGGGAGGGCAGCCCATCCTATCCCACACCTTTTACTTGGCATAATGGATGTAATCTGGCTAGCAACATCTGTGTACCAATCTCACCCACCTACAGATCACCTCTGCCCCAAGTTTTAGTGGTCAAGGACCCTGCCCAGGACCCCAGGCGCTCCCAGTGGCGGTGGCAGCTCTCCTCCCTGGAGGCAGAATTCTCACCGTCATCTAATGCACCCTAGCATTTTGTCCAGCGAGGCTTTGACAGGCCTGGCCATTCGGTCTCTGACTTCAAACTCACGAGGGCATGAGGAGCTTGTCCTCAACCCCTTTGGCTGCCAAAGCTTTTCATCCACCATCGCAGAGGGTGTGCTGGAGCTGCGTGTGGGTGGAGGGCTTCTGAGCAAGACACTGCTGCGTGTGAGGTTACCATCAACTTCCCGAGATGCCCTCCGGGTTAGGACTCAGTAGCGGCCTGAGCAAGAAGAAGCGATTACACACGGAAGTCAACCAGGGCCTGGGGAGAGCAATAGGAAGGAGTACCGTTATCCCATTTCACTCACGAGGAATCTGAGGCCCAGAAAGAGGATGCAATTTTCAGAGCCAGGATTCGAACACACTTCAGCCTTCAGCCTGGCAATCGGCGCTGCCCCTTCTCCGCGCCCCGTGACCTGAACGCGGCACGTGCTGGTCCCTTGCCCCCTCCCACCATTGTCCCACTCGGCGCGGCTCGGGGGGCTTCCCGGAGGCCCGCGGTGGGCAGGCCTGGGGTCGCGGGCAAGAAGCGCACCCGGCACGGCGGGAGGGACCCGGGCGATCCGCCCCTGCGCCGCCGGCGCTGCCTCTGTCCATGGTCAAAGCAGCGGGGTAATCCGCCTTTCTCTTCCGCCCGCCGGAGCCCATTCATATTCTAATCACAGCGTGGCCAGCCCGCGAGCGGCCACTTTCCCGGGGCGGCGGGAGCCACCCCCCTCCACTTGCGGTCCGCCAGCCCGGGCCCCCCTCTCCCGCACTTTCATCTGCCCTGGGGAGGGGTCCCTGGGAAAGCCGCGTCCCCAGCTCGGACGCCGGGACTTCTCACCAACTCAGCTGAGGACTGTGGGGGACCGAGAGGGTGGCGGAGGGGGGCGCGGGGGACCTGGGAAGAGGGAGGGACCGGGACGCAGACAGACTGACATACAGGGTTATGGGAAGAGGCGAGGGTGGGGGTGGGGGTCCCAGAGATTCCTAGGGAGAGACAAAGAGACACACAGCCAAAGGGAAAACGGAGACAGAGACAGAGAGGCACGGAGACCTGGAGAGACCCGTAGGGTGCCAGGCAAGGGTTACAAAAGTTGTGGAGGAGGAGAGCCATATCCCCATCCCTCGCTGCCAAGCGTCCTTCTTGTTCCTCAGACTGGAGATGGGAACCTAAGGCTTCAGTTTCCCCTTCCCCACCCCCGAGCCCCACGCATGTCCGCGGATCTGCGTGGGAGAAACTCGAGACATACTCCTCCTGCTTTGCTCCAGGGCCCCTACTCAAAATCGAACTCAAGACGGAAACGGGACGTGTCTCAAGGGGAGAGAAAAAAGGAGTTGGGCCCACTCGTGAAGGAGACTCCTAGGGCCGGGGCACCTTCTGCACCCCCCTCTCCATGGCTGCACCGCGCGGGGCCCGGGCGCGGGAGGGCTGAGGGGGGGGCAGATCTAAGCCAATTTTGATTTCGCCTATAATGAGTGCCGGGCTAAGGCTGGAGAAGGCCTCTGGAACTTTAAATAAGAAAAACGTTGCTAATGCTATAATAGAAGGGGGAAGTCGGAGGGCTGGGATTGCGTCGCTCTGAGCCCCCCTTTTCGGAGGCGGCTTTTCTTATTCAAAACAGGCCCACAATGGGCTTCACAGTGCGCCTCGCCACGGCCCCATCTGACGAGCGGCCATTCATCAGGCCCGCTGGCCTATCAATGACATTGCTCCCATCGGGGCTCCTATAAAATGATGTTTTTTCCCATGAAACATCCGCAAACATTTTGACGGGTTTGGCTTTGCCCGACTGGATTACTGAGTGTCCCCTCGCTCGCTCGCTCGCTCTCTCGCTCTCTCCCTCTGCTCCAGCTTGCTTCCTTCCCTCGCTTCTTTGCCTCCTTCCCTTTTCTTTCGTCTGGTTCTTTCTTCCCCCCCTTTATCCTTTTGCCCCCTCACCCATCGGCTCCCTCTCTCTCTTGCTACCCATTCCTTCCTCTCTCCTTCCCTCCCTTCCTCCCTGGGCATCTCTAGCACAGGGGGATCCCCAAATATCAGGACTTTTGGGGGGCGTCTGTGCTGTCCATGGGAAGAGCATGCATTGTGGGTTACTGGAGGAACCCGACATGGATTCCACAGGTTAGTCTTGGTGGGACTTGGTGGGAGATATTGGGGGAAGGAACAGGGAAAGGGGGGGGACTTCAAGAGCTGCAAAAAGTTCAGGCGGGTCAACTTGACAGTGGGGTCCCAGGAGAGAAGGAGTGTCGAAGTTTTCGGTCCAGCGCTAAGTGTTTAAGTGGATGCATGGAAGTGTGTGGTGCGTGTAAATGCGTGTGTGCGCGTGCGCGCACGCTGAGGAGCGCGCTTTCACTTGGACATAAAGTTGTATAAAGATGCTCTCTGGCCTGCGGCGAGCTCGAGGTGCTCTTGCATGCAGGAACTTTGCGATCCAGCCTCCCCCTCCCAGGCCCAGCCGCTGCTCCGACTTTGGGCAGGGTAGTGGTGTGCTCAGGGTCTAGGGTGAGGGCCGGGAACGTTCCAAAGGCGGGGGAGAGCGACCGCGTCTCACCGCGCGCGGGAGGTGGAGGCTATTGCTGCAGGAGCCGCGCAGCTGGAGGGAGTGGTGGCGGCGAACCCGGTGGTCCTGGGGCATTCGTAGCTTTGGGCTGTTAGAGATGGGAGCCCAGGACTGTAGCCTCAAGGCCGCCAAGAGGCAACCCAGTAGCAGCTGGCTCCACACGGAGGCTGTAACCTAGTTGAGGGGAAAGCAGAATACAAAGCATCACTAGAGGCCTGAGTTCTGGCATTGAGTTCTGTGAACTGCCCTTTGGTTAGAGGGCTTTGTGGTGGATATCAGGCTCTAGGGTCGCCATGGTTCACAACAGAAGGGAAGGCACGGAATTTCTTAACAACGAAAACACGCAGCATCTCCGTGCAGTCTCCGTCAGTCAGCTTCTATGCCTAGAATCTTTGGGAACCCGCCACACTTCTAAATCTCAATTACTTTTCCTATGTCCTGTCCATGTAGAAGTTCTCAAAAAGTTTACTCTCTCCCCTAGGCCTGGTCTCTCCACCAAGCCATTTCCAATCCCTGCTGGGCCACAGCTTCGGAGTTTCTCGGGTGTGATAGAGGCAGCCTGAACAGAGAGGTGACCGTTTCACTGAAACTTGGGAGAATGTGAGGGAATCAAAACTGAGCAACAAGTGTCTACTGGCCTCAGCTGTGCCCCGACACACATAACTTACAAGTAAACATCACACACAGCTCTTCCACTCCACCCACCCCTAGGCAGGTTGTAAAAAGATATATGATGTGCTAAACCATTTAGATATCTTCCCAGACGTAGTCCTTGGTTCTAGGAGGTAGGCTTCAGGCCTCTCCTGGCCTACATTGCAGACCACGGACCCAGGGGTATCAGCGGCAACCAGAGTACTTTTCTGGCTCCGACGCAGTCAAGCCCTCAGGTTCCCCCAGGGTGACTGTGAGCCTCCAGGCAGTGATTAAAGCCCAAGCCTCGGAAGTCCTGCTTATCTTCGAGCACACGCAGAGGCAATAAGCTATCTTCCCTGGGTAGTGCACTGGGCTGCGCAGCTCCTTGGGCCCGTCGTGGTCTTCTCCACATCCCAGTAGTGCTGGTCCGGGAGAGGGAAGAGCAAAACTTTGCTTCAACATTTTTATTTATTTATTTTTTTAACCCAAAGAAAACTTAAGACCCACAACATTAAAAATGAATGTATTTAACCAAATTAAACCCATTTATACAGAATCAATGGCCCAGGATCTTCAAGGGGTCCGCACACGAGGCCTTCCTCCTGCCCCAAATCAGACATGTCCTAACTGGCTTTTAGATCATCCCACCACAAGTCCTTGCTTGGTGCTGTAGAATTGTGGATGTGTCCTAGTTTTAATCCCGGATTATTAAGTGTTTGTGGGGGCACTGGTCACCTCCGCCCCAACTGCAAACATCCCAAATGGGTTATGAAACCCCAGTACCCCCCTCCCCTCTCGTACCTAAGAGATATCCCTAGATCACACTCCTGAACTCAAAATCAAAAGTTTTGGTTAATGGCAGCAATTGAGAAGTCATTCCAGGCACACCAGGTGACATTTCACATGCAAAACTCCGGACAAGCGAAGTGCGGCGGGGCGAGGTCCGATCCAGGAGCCTTCTTTCGCCTCCCTTCCAGAGAATTAATCCAATTAGTCTTTCTTCTGAGTTTCTCTTGTTATGTAAAAGGTTCCTTCCCCTCCCTGGGCGTGCAGAGGCCAGCGCTCCACCGGCCAATTCGAGTCTGTTCCCCTGGAGTAAGGTTGCGCTCGGCTAGAAACACGAAATCAGTTATTTCATTTTTAACGGGCTCAAACAACAGGCTCACAGCAGTTGCTGGAGCGAAGTCCGGAGCATCCAAGTTCAGAGGGGGCCGGCAAGCCGAAGCTACGGTCTCTGCTTTTTAAAGGGGAAATTCCTGCAAAGTGCCTGGGGCATGGGAGAACGGTTTTGCAGGGGCCGGGGCTCTAGTGGCCTGCTTTAGGCCCACTTCAGCGTGACCTGCGGAAACTCACCCCTTTGTTCCGCGCATCGAGCTGGTAATATATTCCTTGAGTTTTTCCAAAATACACTACAAGTGTGGGGCCAAGACAATGGTCCCGTCGGGGGAGGCCCCGGAGCCGGCGCGCGCCTCCTGGATCCTCGGGGCTCTCAGGTTTTTTAACAGGACAAAGCAAAGCAAAGCCCCTATAGGATGGGACTCTGGCGGCTTCGCCAAGCTCTGCCGGGCTGCTAAGGCAGCTGGTGCGCTCAGGATCCATCGACGTGCTGGCGCATAGGGACTGGCTTTACAGTTAGCACCAGCACACTCGACCCACTGGCCTCAAAGTGGGTTCTCGGGCCGGTTTGGCCCCCATCCACTCTCTACTGGGCCGCTGGAGGTGGCTACTTGTTCGTGGCTATTCCGTTATGGTTCCAGATACCCCTACATAGAGCCTCGCTGTTCAGCTGCTCCTTACTTAGAGATTCGAGAATGAACATGGAAAAGTGGATAGAATTTTCGGCCACCAAGAACTTGTGCAAAGTGGGGATGGGACAGGTTTGTCGCCTACGCGTCAAAAGGGCTGTTTCTTGTTAGACGGGATGGATAGTTCGTTAGAGAGGTGCAATCGCTCCAACTGGAAGCTTCTAACTCTACCCAGTTCCCCCACATCCTGCGCTTCCAAAACTCAGAACCGGGGCGTCAAAGATTCTCGAATTGTACCTAAATGTCTGGGGCCCAGTAGTAGGAAAACACTGCTCTGCAGGGGTGACCTGGTACTAGGTCCAGCCTACTTTCACTGGGTCCTAAGGTGAGATATCCTGGGGCCTTAGGTTTTTGCCCATGGGGTAAAGAGGCCCCAGAGAGACAGGCCTGTAACCCCCTGCATCTTCCCGGAGGAGAAGCTCTGGGGTAAGTAGAAGTAGCCTCCTTGTGCAGCCCGGATGGCTCAATGCAGGACTCAGCAAGAGATGTGAGCCTAGCGCTTATGATAAGCCAGTCTCACTCTTCCTAGACGTGCGGGCGTGTGCGAGCGCGTGCGTGTGCATGTGCGTGTGTGTGCATGTGCGCGCGCGTGTGCGTGCATGTGCGTGTGCCTCTGTGTGTGTGTGTGTAGCCCGGGAGGTGGACTTGCATGATCCCACTCTGGCCACCTGCTAGCATCTGAGCTTGGCAACAGAGTCGAGTGGGTATCGCATGGTCCACGGATCCCTGATACCCGGGATTGCAGTCTTGGGCCATGCGGCCCCCCAGTTCACAGGCCTGACTCCACAGGCCTGCGGGCTCGCTATTATCCCAGGCGGGCCGTGGATAGCGCACTTTCCCAGCGCGATACCCAGAGACCGGGAAAAGTTAGCCAGGGCTGCTGCGAGGCTCAGGCCTGGGATCTGAACAGCCACCGCCCCCAACCCCCTACCCCCAGTGCGTCGCCATGGAGACTGCTGGAAGTTGGTGGTGGAAAACACACCCGGCGCAAAGCAAAATATTATGAGTGCAGTTGGGGTGACTTCAGGGGGGCGGGGGACCCGAGGGCATGAGCGGGAGCCAGAGGCGGACAACAAAGGACCCAGAGCAAGGAGGGAGAGGAGTTTGTTTGGGGCCTCCCGGGCACTGTGTGAGTGCTGGACCGTCCTGCTTCCCAGAGGGGCCAAAGTCTCTAATTTCTCTCCAGCAGCTACACCTTTTCTCAGCCGGCTTGTGCAGCCTTGCTCCCACCCGGCCTCTCCGGGTCCTCTTCCAGCCTCCCTCCTGGTCCTGAGTGAGGAGCCAGCTGGGCAGTGTGCCCGCCTCCCCAAGAGCCACAGGCTAGCCAGCATAAAGGGTTTTGGCTTTTCTTCCCTACGACCTGTGGGTCGCCCAGGAGGAATTTTCTCATGGTGCTCCTCGCACTGGATCTGAAAAGGTGATGGACTCAGTACCTGACCAGACATCTAGGAGGTGGAGAGGGTATCCTATCTGGCAGTTCCCTACCCCTCACAGGCCTTCTTCATGTGGTCAAAGCACTTGAGTTACCATTCTGGTGCAGCCATTTGTAACTGACTTTAGGTCAACCAAGCCCTTCCCAGACTGTGTCTCCACCTGTGAAAAGATCCGCCAACAGCTCAGCCTGGGAATTCCCCAACAAGTTAGGCTCTCTTCCAGGCTTGGCTTTAAGACAGTATCCAGAAAGCAATACTTGAGGCTGTTGTGTTAGCCCTGTCTGAGCTATGCTGCGCAGAACTAGTCTAAACCACGCGGGAGTCAGTTGGGAATTTACTAGTCAAGAACCTTGGATAACTCATTTTAAAAGACCATCAACTTCCTTCCTCAGTGTCAGCCTGAGGTGTTTTCTTATGGACTCCCAACTCCCTGCCTCCTGGAAGGGTTTACCAAAGGGCACTAGATTGTACAGGAGCTGTATTCAGTGCCAACAGGGACTCTAGCAGAGGGCCTGACATATGTTGGAGAGGAACACACAAGCCCTTGTTCCAAAAATCGCTATCAAAGGAAAACCACGCTCTAGTTTGCTTTCTTGCATCTCCAACTCCCCTGATGACAGTTTGGGCAAAGGAGCCTTTTCCTTTGTTTGAGTCTGTTGACAAGTCCATAAATATGGGGTAGATATAAAGATGTCTATATCTGAGTATGGACTACCCTGTAATTCCAGCATTCTGGGGCCATAATCAAGAGGATGGCTGTGAGTCTGAGGCCATCCTGGGCTAAATAAAAAAAAAAAAAATACCCTGCCAGGGATACTTAACAAGACATTGTCTCCAAAAGAAACAAAATAGCTGTGTTCTTGCTAATATTGTGTTACTCAGTGACATACCTGTATCCGTGTGTCTGATGACACACACAGCATGCGACACCTACCAGATACTTTTGTCTGTGGAGTGGCTTCAGGGACACGGGTCCTCACAAGTTCTGCATGGGGGGGGCAGTGGGGAGGCGTGTTGCGAATGGTGGTCCCTTTCTGTCCACACTTGTTGCTGTGGTTCTAAGACAAGCTGCTGTGTTCTCCATGCTTGTTACTGGCAGAGCGGAGAAGATCTAAAGTGATGATGTCACAAACCAGAATGCTGGGAGGCCAGAGCTTCACTTCTCCCAAGCCCCCGACTGCCCATCCTACATGTTCTACAGGTCTCTTGGGACCCTCTTCGGCTGCCCCTCTAGGGGTCCCGAAACTCTTCAGGACGGAAAAGGTGGGCAAGATCTCTGCCATGGCTTCCACCCTCCCCCTTCTCCTTACAGGCTTGTGGTCAGATGAGGGTTTCAGTGAGACAGGCTGAACTAAGAGACTGGCTGTTGCCAGGTGAAAGTTTCATAGTTCTAAGGGTTTCACTCTGTCTCAGCTAGTTGGGTGGCAGACCCTGGGGACACCAAGGCCACAGACCCTGCTGTCAAGGATTTCAGAGTCTGTGTTGCAAGACAAACTGTGAATACATTGAGAGTGGCTGTAAGGGACATAGGGGTTGTCCTAGAATTCAGAGGCAAGGGTGATGTCAGGTGGCAACACCATAGCAGGCATGACTCCATTCGCAGCTTAAATCTCTGTGGAGTCCCCTGCGGGATGAAGCAGGTGAGGTTACTGCTGCTGGCGGCAGTAACAGGAAGGGCCAGGCGTGAGGGGCGGTTGCTCCGTCTCCTGGCCCACCATCTTGGTCAGCCTCCTGTGTAGTTTTACACGGAAGCAAAGGGTAAATTTTGCCTTTAGGTGGATCTGACACCCTCTTGGTGGGAGCAAAGTGGGTGAACGAGTAAGGAGAATCAGGGGCTGTTTGCTCTGGGTGAGGGAAAAGTATTGCGCAGTTGGTTGAGTTCTGCATGGAAGAGGAATTTAGATAATAGCTATAGCTGTACGATAGTGGCTGAACATTGGTCTCAATCACAGGACAGTCTTTCATTCATTCATTCATTCATTCATTCATTCATTCATTCAAGACAACCACGTCTCCCGTGTATCTGTCATTTTGTTAGATACAGTGTTTAGCTGCTTCTCTAGAGCATAAATTTGAAACAAGTGAATGAATGAATGAATGGGAAAATCCAGCAAGGGAGAAACATGAAGGAAAACCCTGTCTGAACTAATGACAGTGCTCTCAAGCTAAAAGTAAGAGCGGCAGCCTACGGGCTTTAGACACAGCTGTGGCTGGTGACTTTCTGTGCCCCAGAAGCTGCCCTGGTAAGGGAAACAGTGCCTCTGCCTCATGGATTGGTTACACAGGGTCCACTGCTTTCTGCAAATACTAAGTGGAAACTTAAAAAAAAGTAAACAAAAAAATTAAAAAGGCCTAAGGTTAAAATAGCTTTCTTTACCGTACAGTTATTATTTTTCTTTATTGCTGTTAATCTCATACTGTGACTAATTTACACATTAAACTTTGGCATAGTTGTGCATGTAGAGGGAGCAGAAAAAGTACATACAGGTGCTGTCTGTGGTTCTGGGCTTACGCTGGAGTCTTGGAAGAGATCCCTAGTAGATGGGGGAGGGGCCTTCTGTATCCTTGGAAAAATACCTCATTTTGAGACAGAGTCTCACTGTGTAGTCCTCACTGGCCTACAATTCACTTTGTAGACCAAGTTGGCCTTGGATACAGAGATGCCCCTGCCTCTGCCTCCTGAGTTCTGAGAGATTAAAGATGCGTGCCATCAGGCCCTGCACTATTAATTGAATTTCAAAATGTACTTTTAATTTATTTTTTATTATTCTGGGGAGATGGGGTGTCCATGCACCACAGTGGATGTGCAAAGGCCAACGGACAATTCTTTGGGTGTTTCTGGTCTCTTTCCATTTTTTTTATAAGTGTTCTGGGGATCTAACTCAGGTCATCAGACTCATATGGATGGCACCTTTATCAATTGAACTGTCTCCTTGCCAGCCCTGAAATACCTGTGTATGTTATTATCCACTCTGTTTTAAGCAATGACAGTCCATCCATCCAGGGGACAAAGGCATGACGAGAGGGTGGCAGAGGGTATTGCAGACAACCTATAGTAATCAATTGTTTGTCTCTGAGTGCCAGGCCATTCAAAAATGATTTCAACTCTTTTTTTATTTTTTTATGAAGAAGATGGTGATGGGAAGAATTAGCCAGTGAAGCATATACCATTTTAGCCTAAGCAAAGAATGCTTTTTCTCATCCCAAATGTTATAACCTTTCAAACCATGGAGGTAAACTTTTAATTTACTGCTGAAAAAGGTAGAGATATAAGGGAAGGATTCATGTCTTTTCTATGGATAAGAAGTGCACTTTTGTCTTTGGAATTCATTTGAAGTTTAGTTGGCATGGCTTCATCTCTGACAATGCCCTAGCTGCATTTGTAGAGACCACAGAAAAAGTCAGCCAGGAAAACATGGGCTATTAAACAAGGTGATGACACTTTCGGTCTTTAGGTAACTTTAAATAAACAGTATGTATCAGGCCCATTGTCACAGATATGCGTTAAAATGAGATGTCAGGTATATAACAGGACTTAGTGGGAAGAGTATGGGATTTGGAGCCTCTGGATAGACCGAAGTTTAAATCCTTGTCAGAGAGTTTCTAACGATGACATACCTTCTCCAAGCCCCCGTGTCTTCATTTGTAAAGCTGGCTTGTGCCTAGGGTTCCTATGAAAGTCCAAATAGTCAAACTACTCAGCCAATGCCAGACCCTGATATTATTAACCATGCCCTGGCCCACCTATGCTTAATTCTTGGTATCTAGTTGGAAAATTAGGACAGGATTCCTGGAAAGAGTTTAAACTGCCTCAATGGGCAGGGATGCTTGCTGGATACACATGGCCTCTATTGTGTTTTTCTTTATTAGAGAGGATATTTTTGATGAGAGGGATGGAAGCCAGGACCTCAGGCATGCTCTGCCATTGAGCTCTGTCTCGGGCCTGGTATAATATCAGGGGAGCTCCTTCTTTTCAGAAGGGCTTAGACTCAGGGATTCATTTCACCTTTACTTCCATACCTTTCCCACGACATAAAAAGGGCATTCCATGGTGGTGTTCGCTGTGATTTCATCCCTGTATCCATCCCTCAAGCTATAAAGGAAGTAGAAACCCCGTCGTTGTAGAGGCAACAGCTGCTGACTTGGGTTCAGGTCCTGAGAAAGAGATCTGGGGATGCTTGGAGGAGATGTACTCTGGACACTCTGCAGAAAGTCCCCAGTAACCCCCGTACTTTTCTGGTTCTGGAACGAGCCACCTCTGATCCAGTCTTGGTTCTCCTCTACCCTGCCCCCTCCGGCTTGCAGACCTCACTTGTTTAAAGACTAAATCATTTTGTGTGGCTTCCAGAAAGTCTAGTCCTTCAAAGAGATTTCATCAAGGAAAGAAAAGATTGACTTCTCTTGCCCTTCCTGCAATGTGTGTGTGTGATGCATCCCCAAGTGTGTGCGTATGTCTACATACCCTTGTAGGAGAGGCCTGAGGGAGGCCTTAGGTGTCCTGCTCTATCACTGTCTGTCTTCCTTGAGACAGGGTCTCTCCCTGGATCTCCATCTAGGATAGCAATTCACAAGCTCCAGCAGGCCTCAAGTCTCCACCTCACACAGCAATAGGGTTACAAGCTCATGGGTGGACACATTTATTGGGATTTGAACTCAGGTCCTTTGCTCATGCAGTAAGCACTCTTACCTTCTGAGCCACCTCCCCAGCATGCATATGCATGCAAATTAATTTACATATATTATATATTTAATACGGGAACAAAAGTGACCATTTGTTCTGTTTCTGTCTTTGTAATTTGATTTTTACCCAAATTGTGGGTTTTGCTGTTAAAAACAAGGGAGTCAGAAGGACAGGCAGATACAGAGAGATCATAAATAACATAAAAGAGTGAAATGCAGCCATACGCTTTCATCTGAATTTGATCCAAATTTAGGCACCCAGGAGAGCATTAACCCATGCTAGAAAGTTAGCTGGTTTCTGTTGTATTATATTTGACCATTAGAATAGGAATTAGTTTTTTTTTTTTTAAATTTCACCTATTTATAGATTTTTTAAAAATTATGTCTATGAATATTTTGCCTGCATGCATGTATGCTTTGCATTATGTGTATGCCTGGTGCCTGTGGAGTCAGAAGAGCGTATCAGATCCACAAACCTGTAGTCACAGGCAGTTGTGAGCCACCACACAGGCGCTGGGAATTGAAGGTGGGTCCTCTGTAAGAGCAGCCAGTGCTTTTAACTGCTGAGCCATCTCTCCAGACCCAGGAGCAGGGATTCTTTGAACTGTGAGCCTGGATTCTGCTGGTGCACAGCCAATGACTACTGAGCACAGAATCTGCAAACATTAATTCGAAGACACAAGAACGCTTTGGGCACAGGTTGCGGTAGTGAAGGTTAGTTAGTGCCGTAGGTCCTGCCTCCTAAACTAGCATTAGGTGCAGCCTAAGCAACACTGCCGAATCAGCAGGTCTGTACTTCATGTGAGTAGAAAACCACCACTTCATAAGCACTGATGCCCTGAGACCGACGTGGCGGGGAAAAGGCAGCATCAGTCCATGCCAGTGACTGGACTTTTGAGCTGACTTCCAGCAAGGTCATTGATGGAGAATAATTAGTACCTACTAATTATGCCTTCCAGCCAGTGTCTCATTTTGAGGCACAGATGTATCTTGTTGAGAAAATTGTGTCAGTTTGTCTTGAGTCTTACAGGTGCATCTGCCTTAGATGTTGGAAGGGGGATGTGTTTCCTTATGTTAGAATCACAGGATTAATAATTTCTAAAGTGGTCACAAGTGACTTGTTTTGAGTTCTGTGTTATGGTTTTTTTTTCAGGACTGTTAGGCTAAATGTGGGGTGTTGATGCACTCAACCTGTTTATAGCTTATGTGTTGAATCTAAATGTTCACAAGGAGCAAAGTTCCTTTGAGCAATTAGGATTTCATAGATCTCTAGAACTGGACGCGTGTTATAAATTCAAACTTCCTAACTATGGAAGTGATTGATCGAACATTTCCCCATTTACACTGTGGGTTCAGTTTTGCAGCAGTAATCTAGGCTGAAGGAAGAATTAGTGTCTGCATGAAGTCCTTTTGCTCCACAGGAAAAAGAAAAAGAAAACCAGATCAAACCATTTCATACTGTCCTTAGGTAATAAGTATTTGGGGCAAAATTTCTGTCTCTAAGCATTTTGCTTCTTTAGTCTTCTGTCAAATGCAAACCACAAAACACAAAACACAAAACAATTTCTTCAGAGAGCATGACTTGGCATGATAGAATATACACACATCTGGCTGAGAAAGTTTTGGAAGCTCATGAGGAAGGACTGTTGCAGCCCTCAGCTGAAGCACTGAGCCCTGGAGAATTAAAAGGATGGTTTCTAGCAGCCCACTGGCTGCTGTGAGAGGGTCCTTCGTCATTGAGCTTTCATTTTCAACTCAGTGGGCAGAGTGTATGAGTTTGCTGTAGTTTGGGTGGGGAACCTTTCTACAGATGCCAGGCTTTTAGATTTAAAAAAAGGAAAAGAAGGAGGAGAAGGGAGGAGAATAAGGGAAAGAATAAGATGAGGAGGAGGAGGGAGAGGAGGAGGAGAAGGTAGAAGAGGAGGAGGAGGGAGGAGATGGTGGAGGAGGTAGAGGAGAAGGGGGAGGGAAGGGAGAGGGGGTGGAAGAGAAAGAGGAGGAAGAGGAAGAGAAAGAGGAGGAAGAGAAGGAGGAGGAAGACACCCTTTCCTCTAATCAAGGCTCCATTTATTTGGAAATGTGAAAACCTTGCTGTGGTTGAAAGAATGGCTGCTCTGCCTCATTGGGGCTGTCAGGCTCCAGGCTGCTGGACATTCTCAACCCTGGCTGCCCCGTAGGCACTGCTGAGGGGATGCTGTATGTGGGGAGAGCTGTCTGCACAGACTTCCCCCTGTGTGCACCCAGGGAGCCCTGCACAGCACCTGCTACCCTTGCAGGGCAGAGCTCAGGGCAGGAGGAGGCTTGGTTCAAGACACCCTGTGGAGTCTGGGATCTATTCAAAGTTCCTGGCACTGAGGTTCCTAAAAAGAAAGGAGGACTCTGTGTGAGTGTGTATGGACCTCTGTAGATGCAGAGGAGGGACGTACAAAAGGAGGAAGGGGGGAGGAAGTAGAGGGAAGAGGGGGAAAGGAGGAGGAAGGAGGGGGAGGAAAGATGAGAGGTAAGAAACAACTAGGTTGAAACCATTTTGGCAACTGATTGCAAGGCAACCAGATATTTTCAAAATTGCCAGTTCCCTCTTATTCAAGCAAGCCTCTCTTTGAAACTGGACAGGGAGTGAAAAAAAAATTTCCCGAAACTATGTTAGGTATGTAGACATGGCACCTCACTTCAGTGATCATATTGAATGCATGACATTATTTATCTCCATTTCACAGATGAGGCCACTGAGATTCGGAGGATCTAGGTGACACACCTAGGCCTAACCACAGCATCCTGACATGGCATCCTTCACCCACTAAAACCTTTAAGTGGAAGGAAGACTTTGATGTGCACATTCTAGCTCAGGGCTGTCACTGACTTTCCAAGTCCTTGTAGGGGAGGAGCTGATACTGCAGTTCTTGGGGTACACTGTCATGGGGATCTGGCTGCTCATGGGCACTGGGAGCTGGTGCTGGCAGGAAGCAGCTGAGGATGCTCACCAGTGGCCCTTCCTGAAGGCACCTTAGCAAGCAGTGTGCCTTGCATCTCAGATGATTGTTGGTTCTTGCAGCTGGGTCAGTAGCCCCCTGACTGCCAGTTGCCTTGGTGAATCTGACATCTTACATCCATCATTCAGGGCTTCACACCTACTTACATTAGACAAGCTTTCATGTGGGAAAGGTTCGCTATAAAAACTGTGCTGCTAAAATAAACCACATGTTAAGTGTGTGATTGCAAGACTGGTAGTGTTGGCTTTACATGGTTTATGGTGGCAACAATTGGCTTCACCCAGAGAGGATTTGTGGAGATGCTGAAGAATCCATTTTACAAAAGAGTGTGAGAGTATTTGAAGAAGTATGCAGAAGGGCTCTCCTGGTACTTGGCATGCTGTAAATGATGAAATAAACGGTGACATTGATTTTTACCTGGTAGTGATTTCCGAGACACCCCCTCACTCCCAGGACCATAGAGAAGCAAACAAGTTTAAAAATATGCATTTTTTCCTTACTGTGTTTTGTATTTTGCGATGCTACCTCATGAACCTGTGACCTGGCACAAGCTGTCCTTCCCATTTGTCACTTGGTAAAACCAAGGTTCAGAGGGCTTCATTCACATGCATTCACTTTACACAGCAAGTGATTACCCAAGTCCTGACATCAAAATGGACACTGGCTTTTTTTTTTTTTAAGGATTTATTTGTTTATTATTTATGGGTGTGAAACCTGTATGCTTATGTTTATCCCTTGCATGCAAGATCCTGCAGAGATCAGAAGAGAGTTGGATCCCCCAGAACTGGAATCACAGGCTGTTGTCAGCCAACCCATGTGTGCAGGGAACTGAACTCTGCTCTCTGGAGGGGCAGCCAGTGTTTCATTTGAATCAGACTACCTGCATACCTGTTTTTAAAAAACCTGTAATCAGGGATGGATGGGGCTGTTGGTTTCCCTGCAACAGAGTTCTGGGCCCTTCATTATGTCCCATGGTGTTTTCAGCTACATGGGTATAAAGAGAAGATACTGTCCTGTAGGCGTTGACTTGAAACATCTTCCCTTGACCCTCATGCTTTCCTGGGGCTCACTGTTGCCTGTGCTGTGTCTGCACAGTGAGTAGCACCTGTCAGTGTCTGGCACACATTCAGACCCAGGAGGCATTAACTTAACACAGAAATCCACCTTAATACTACAAGGACAGGGACCATTGGCTTGCCTCCTGGGAAGCTTGACTTGAGGTCTCCTGGGGTCAAGTTCTGGACACTTAAACAACAAATGAAGCCCTACTCATTTGAGCACTTAGTATGTTCCAGGCATGCTACTTATGCCAAGTCATATCTTCCCATCCGTTCCTGTTCTTCTTGTCAGGGAGGAGCAGGGGAATGAGGCACAGCCATTTCTTAGGGGCACAGATGATTTCTCATATCTGTCATAACAACCTCAGGGCAGATGGTTTTCATCAGAGGGAAGTCAAGGTCCAGGAAAGTCTGTAATTTGTCTGTAGCTGCAGAGTTTACCTCTTCAGTGGCAAGGAAATGCTTGTTTTCCTGGTTTTGCAGGCTGTATTCTTTTCAGAATACAAAGAGATCCAAGGACCAAACCAGGAAGATGGCAGCAGGGAACTAAAATGGTAGTTTCATGGGGACACATCCCATCTGTGGACACATGAACTGTAGCCTGGGCAGTAATGAAGACAAAGAAGTACTTTCTAGAAAGGACGGTGCTGTGGGCTGATAGGGGTCTCTTTCCAGCACTGAAAACTGTGATTTTACAATGGATTAGCAGGAAAGAAGGGAGGAAGCATTCTGCCCAGAAGAAGGGTCTGTGTTTTTGGTAGCCTGTCTCAGATGTTGGGTTGAAGTCTTCTTGGGGCTTATGGCCTAGGGTTTTAGGCCATGAGCATCACCTAACAGAAAGGTGGAGACGAAATCTAGACATACTTAAAGGGGTAAAAACATTCAAATACTGCCAAGGATGATTCTGATCTTCTATGCATTTTAATGATGTTGTAATGATAGACACTGAACAATTTTTTTTTATCTGCTGATGTTGGGTAGTAGTAGATATGACCCCCAGAAATGTGGGAGGTGATGAGATTCCTACAGTCTGGGTCTGTGGTTGTTCAGCCCTCATGCTATTCTCTGCTTATAGAAATCTGCTCTGGCATTGGACTTATCCCCTAAGGAGATAGAGTAGAGCTCCTTCCTCCTCTCTGGTCTCAATACAATTTTTTGAGTTGGTATCTGGACAAATACCACTGATGTATCCTGGGTAGGGAGAAGAGTTCCTTATTAATTCTTGCACCATACAAATAATGACCTCAGTGAATCTGTCTACCTGCTTTAGAGTTGTATATACTGAGATTTCCTGAATGGAAACAAGCACAAGGCATTGTCACTGTTTATTCAGTCCCACCCAGGGCCATACCAGGCACACGACGGTGGGCAGGTCAGTGCCACATTCATTGATTGTGTTGGTAAAGAGTTACAACCGTGGTCTACATCTCAGTAGAATGTTCTTAGTTCTATTTGGAGTTCCTGGCATGGATTAGTGATGGGTGTCCATGGCAAAGGAGAGTTATGAATGATCTAGCACAAAATCATAACTTAAGGCATTATGAGGGTTTGGATGCCATTTTATTCGGGAGGGATAGGTAACAGTTGCACATGTTGAGAGTAAACTGTAGATGACATCCTGTCTTAATGTCAAAAGGTTGGACATGCCTGATAGACTGGTGCACGAGGATTGTGAAGTCTCAATTGGTCTTAGTAAAGATTCTCAATATTAAACATGCCCAGTATAGATAGTACCGTCACAGCTATTCTCTATGAACACCTCTTTCTCCAAGCCTCCCATCTAAGGTGGTGTTTAGGCAGTGCCAGACGGAGAATACTGACCAGTGCTTTGCCTATCTCCCTATACCCTACCCTACACAGAAAACGCTGAAAGTTTCCCAACCAGCTACTGAACAAAAGCCAAACTCCTTCACCAGCACCGATTGCAGAGTCAGGCTTGGATGTGTGTGGGCCACAGTATCTTAGACTGCCAGACAGGGCAGGCTCTGTACCTGTGTGCAAAAGGGACACCTAACTATGTGAACAGTGACTGCCAAGGTGCCTGTTAACTTTTTAAAATATTTATTTATTTAATTTATTTTTTGCATTCCAATCCCAGTTCCCCCTCCCTCCTTTCTTCCTGCTCCTCCAACCCCTCTGCTCCCATCTGCTCCACGGAGAAGGTAAGGCCTGCCTTAGGAAGTCTATGAAGTCTGTCCCATCATCTGGTTGAGGCAAGACCAAGGCACCTCTCCACCACCACACCCCTGTGTCTAGGCTGAGCAAGGTATCTCTCCATACAGAAGGGGTTCCACTAAGTCAGTTTGTGCATTGGTGTTAGATCTTGTACCCACTGCCAGAGGCCTCATATATTGTCCCAGTCACACCATTGTCACCTATATTAAGGGAGTCTAGTTCAGTTTTATGCAGGTTCCCCATTTGTCAGACTTGAGTCAGTGATCTCTCACTAGCTCGGGTCAGCTGATTCTGTGGGTTTCCCCATCATGGTCTTGACTCATTTTTTTCATATTTTTGCTCCTCCCTCACTTCAACTGTACTCTAGGAGCTTGGGTCCAGGTTACCTCATTCAGGATGTTTTTTTGTTTGCTTGCTTGTTTGTTTTGTTGTTGTTGTTTTGTTTTTTCCTAGTTCTATCCATTTGCCTGCAGATTTTAGGATGTCATTGCTTTTTACCACTGAGTATAGTACTCCATTGTGTAGTACTCTAGTCTTCAGTTGAGGGGCATCTAAGTTGTTTCCAAGATCTTGCTATTATGAATAATGTTGCTATGAACATAGATGAGCAAATGACCTCCTGGTGTGAATGTGTTTCCTTCGGGTATATGCCCAAAAGGGGTATTGTAAGGTCTTGAGGTAGGATGATCCCTGATTTTCTGAGAAATCACCATACTAATTTCCACAGCAGTAGAAGTTTGCACTCCCACCAGCAATGGAGGAGTGCTCCCTTTTCTCCACATCCTCTCCAGCATAAGCTGTCAGGCTGGATGGAGTGTAGGTCAAAGGTTTTGTGGCTTGGTCAGTGTTTCTGTTTCTCTCTTGGTAGCATGCAAAGACCCTTCCCATACCAAAGACACTGGGATGTAGGGGTGAAGGGTCTGTGTAGGCACTAGCTTGTCTTCTCCGTGTTCAATGAGTTATGTAGGTGTTATCTTCAGCAGTGGGACTTCTGTCAGACTGGGAAGAGCAACTTATTGTCTTAGCAACAGCCTGGGTTGCTTGAGAATTCTCATGGGCCCCCTTTGGCCAACTATTCAATTAGATGAAACCCAGTCCCAGTACTGGAAGCTTCATTTGGTGACAAAAGATGGCTAGTTAGGACTCTGTTTCCTCCATTATTTGGTGATTTCATTTAGATCACTTTCATATATGTATATATTTTAGGAAATGTCTACTGTATTAGGTTTCCATACAACCCTCAACTGCTCCTTAATTTTAGCTGTATCTCCCCATGTTTCCTCCCTCAAACCCCTTTCCTCTCCACACTTGATCATCCCATCCCAGCCTCCCCCAAATCCATACATGATTAACCCTTCTACTTCCCTTTCCTAACAAGGCCTCTCTGTGTGCACTAATCCCTCACTCTATACCCTCCCTCTTGTTCTACAATTGCAGCTTCGTTATCAATGACTTCACAACTAGTATCCACATATAAGCAAATACATACCATGTTTGTTTTTTGGGGTCTGACTTTCCTCACACAGGATGATTCTTTTCTAGTTCTATCCATTTGCGTGCAAATTTCATGATGTTATTTTTGACAGTTGAGTAATATTCCATTCTGTAAATGTACATTTTCTTAAGCATTCTTTGGTTGAGGGGCATCTAGGTTGTTTCCAATTTCTGATTATTATGAATAGAGCAGCAATGCACATGGCTGAACAAGTGTCTATGGGATAGGATGAACCATCCTTTGGGTATATGCCCAAGCGTGGTATTTTGAGGTAGATTGGTTCCCATCTACCTGAGGAACCACCATACTGATTTCCTCAGTGGCTGTACAAGTTTACACTCCCACCTTCAGTGGATGAGTTCCTGTTACTCCACATCAGAGGACAACTTAAAGAGTTGGTTCCCTCAGTCACACAAGCCCTGGGAACTGAACTGGGGTCTTCAGGTTTTACAGCAGGCCCGACCTGTCAGTTTCTTGAGTGTGTTCTTCTGCCTGCTTCGGGGACTTTGAACATGCCGCTCCTCCAGGACCTCTGTTTCTCCCTGTGCTGTATTCACACCTGTCCCCTCTTTCACAGAGCCTTGTCAGCTCCTTAGCACAGAGAGTTACATCTTTTATTGTGTGATTATCTACAGCTGAGCTAAAAGTCCAGCCTTCTGTGAAGATACTGTGTCTGTGGTGTGTGGCCAACACCAGGCTCATGATGCTCTACAGTGAGCTGACAGGTAAACAGTGGGGTGGATGAGTATAAGTCCCTTCATAGCTCCCCTTTGGGAGCCTGTGTGGTTCACGCCATGCTCAGAAAGCTGCAGAGAGCATTCCATGGCTTCTTAGGTCATTGTGATAAATGTGAAGTTCTATCCTTGGCTACCAAGTCCCTGCATGCTCCAGCCCTTCCTGACTTCCTGTCTTCCATGCCTCCTCCTCCCTCATCACAGCGGTCTCCCGGACCACTTCCCTCTACAAGGCCACTTCTGCCTTGGGCCTCTGCCCTCCACTGTCACCGCCTCAGACCAGCAGTTAGAGTCCCTGATACCTAAAACAATACCTCACGCCCACCTTATCCCACTCTGTGGCTCTTACGCACCACAGTTGATGCTCTGAAGTCATCTCATTTGTCTGTTTGGGTCTGTCTCCACCCTAGGACACGGATCCCCTCAGCCAGGACTTTATTGGTTTGCCCATCTCTAGATCTTTAGCCTAATACAGAGCAGACACTAAATCAATGTTTGGAGAGCACAGGGAAAGAATAAAGGTAAACTAGGGTGGGGCTTTCTTTGTGGTACAGCCCCTTCCTGGATGGAACCCAGGGGCTCCTGGGCTAGGGCCTGTGGTGTTACCATGGTAACCACTGACCTGAAGAGCACTTTGGAGAGGCCACAGCTGTTGCCTCCTAGGGTCCAAATTCTCCTGTGTCACCACCAGTGTGGAGCCAGGGAAGAGAAAAGAGAAACTGGGAGAGAAGGACCAGGAGGTGCTGGAGGTGACAGACGCGGGCCATGGCCCATGGCAACACCATTCCTCTGGTAATGACCTGCGCTCTGAGGATGGGACCCAGACAGGTCTTCCTTGGCAGTCATCTGTGTGGCATAGCAACCCTTTTTATGTAGTGTTTCTAAGGCTGTGGGTTCCTAAAGTAAGCCCCAGCAGTGTCCTGAAAGGCTGCCTATATAGAAAGCATGAATAACACCTTCTATTAAAAACCCGATGACACTTTCTGTCAGGAAGCCTTTGCACAGGTATTGCATAAGACACTCCTTGTCTCCAGTTCCTTCGAAACAGAGCTCTGTGCTTCCTGTGAATGCTCCCACTGACAGGCCTGGCTGCTCCAGCTGCCTGCACACTTCCTGGCCTGATGAGCCAGCCTTTGCAAGTTGTCTTAAGTCCCCCACCCCCTCCACACACACATACACACCTGTCCTTCCCACCAGGCCCTTGGGTCATAGGTTAACGAAGTCTTCACCTTTCCCAGAACCCACCTGGCCGTTCACTGCCCCGTGCTCTGTCTCTGATCACAGCCATCCTGCCTGGGAAACCCTCAAGGGAACAGCCAGACTAGCTTGTCTATGGAGCAGCCAGGCTGAGATGGAAACTGCCTTCCCTCAGATCCACATCTTCACACACACACACACACACACACACACACACACACACACACACACACACACTGCTTGTTCACGGAGAACTTGTGCCACGAATCAGAACGCATGAAGTTCGACAACCCAACTCAACCCAGATACCACCAGTGAGAGTTTCATCACTGGATTCTCCCGTCTACCTCAGCTTCTGTTCAGCAAACCAGAGGCAACGGACCCTGCCTTGGTTTCTCTGAGGAGTAGAGACGAGGAGGGTGGCCAGTTGGTCACTGCTACAGTTCACATACCCACTGACTGTCTGGCTTCATCGCTCAGCAGCGTGTTCCTGGATTCTGAGGGATGGTACCTTCCCGATTTTCTGATGGCCCAGGTGGCCAGGTGGGTTAAGGGCTTTGCCATTTCTTGCCGATTCTATTTGAGGGCACCTTTGGAGAACCATGGGAGGCAGGGATTCAGGAACCTGGGAACCATGCCAACACCTCATAGCTAGTGAGTGGTGAGGCTGGGACTGGAACTCCAGTTCCATAACTCTTAACCGTGCAGTCTACCAACACCTCTCCCTTTCAACTCTTATGGACTACCTCACCCCTGATGCCTCCATGACTGCCACCTGACCCTGCCTCTTTCTGACTCCTCAAGGAACACGCCCCTCGCTGACTTCATCTCTGCACAAACTCCTCCTCCTCTTCCGTGAGACCTTTTCTGATGGAGGGTCTCCCTGTCTGCCACTCTAATTGCTGCTGTTTTCATTAGTCATCCCTGCCTGCCAACTGCTTACCTAACTATGCTTAGCTCTTGGGGACAAGATACTGAACAAGGCAAATAAGGTCGTTACATTCTAAGGGTGAGGAAAATGAATTGCAGAAAACAAATAAATAAGCCTCGAGGCCCCAGTCCCCTGGAGATAACTGGGTTCTGTTTGAATGATGCCTGTTAGAATTACAAGAAAGGCTCGTGGCAATTGTTTGTAAATGAATGAATAGATTGGGGATCTCAGGGCCCTGTGAACATGCTCTGGAAGCTTTGTGGAACATTTGGCTTTTGAGGGTCACTTTAATCAGCTCCCTAGTATGTCGACATGTGTTTGTGAAACAGAAGTCTAAGTCTGGGCTGCCTGGGACATGTGTGCTGTCTCCTAGATGTGGCAACTTCCTGCTTCTCCCACAGCCACCTAGGAACCCCAGCAGCACTGTATGTGGCTCTGTCGATCGCATCCTATGAAATGGAGAAAAGTCTCTGAAATCAGGGTTTTCCAGTCTTTGAACCGAGTCTGCCTGGGAGCAAAGCTGGGTTAGCTCCTGGGCGGTTTCCTTAGCATCTTCCATCTGTGAGCCCAGATGAGGGAGTTGGTCCAACCCTGTTGCTCGCGCTCAGGGCCATCCTCACACCCTTTGCCACATTTGCCATCAGCTTGGTTTTCACCACAGGAAGTCATCAAGTGTGAGTAAAAAGCTGCTTCCTCCATCCTTGGAACATAGTGCTCGTGCGTGTGGCAATGCTGTCCACAGCAGGCGTGCTTAACAGCTTCCAGTTCAAGTTCCCATACCTATAAATAGAAATATCGGAACATGGTGAGAACATTATTCTGAGGTTAACTTAGACCAATATGTGACAATGCCTTCTTGAGTGATGGTGGGGGAAGGGAGGCTTCCAATAGTGTTGACTTAGTATGTGCAGCATTTCTGGGGCCAGTCATAGCAAGCAGCTGGGTCCAAGATGGAAAACAGAAGCTAGAAGTGGTGGTATGTGCCTGGAATCCAGCTGATGGAAGGCAGGAGGACTGAACAACAGAGGCCAGCATGAGCTACATCATGAGACCTTGTCCAAAAAAAGAGAGGAGACTTGAAGAGATGGACCAACAGTTAAGAGCACTTGCTGATCTTTCAGAGGACCTGGGTTTGGTTCCCAGCACACATATGGTGGTTCACAACCATCAGTAACTCTATTCCCACCAGATATGACTACTGAGGGCACCAGGCACACACGTGATACATATGCACAGGGAAAACATTCATACAATAAAATAAATCTAAAGATTTTTTTTTTAAAAAGATGGAGAATAGAAATTAAAGGGTCCTCCCCTCAAGAGTCCAGGAGATAACATCTGCCTTGCTTTTAGATGCTCGCAGAAGCTAAAAGCCAGTCTTACTCATGTTTTTGTTACTCATGGCTTCTTACAGCTTTTTACATCAAAAAGGAACCAAAGAGATGCTTTGGCCTTTGATGTGCTGTGCTTTTCGTATCCTTTAAGATGAAGAAGGTTAGGGAATCCTGCAGCTGTGTGGACAGATCTACTTAAAGCTACACATCCTTTGACATCTTATGGCAGCAATGTAGCATGTATTGAGGCGAGGCTGGGCTTGATTCCAAAAGAGAGTCTGCAGAAAGAACCAAGTGCGTGCCATTCCTGAGGTGTTTAAGCTCTGAACGGAAGCCCTTGCCACACGTGACAAAAGCTGACAAAGAAACAGGCAAGCAGATTTAGCAAAAATTGTCGTGTGTAGGTAGAGCGTTAGCGAAAGTTCTGACACAAATCAGGTTGTGCTTGAGTGGGTGCCATGTGGGATGCAAGAGAGAGAGAGGCTGAGCCCACGCTTGAACTACTGAGGATGCTGGCCCTGAGCTCCACCAGCTCGACGGCGTTGGCAAATCTAACCTCTCTAAGTTTTAGCTTTTTCTTCTCTCTCTGCCCCCTTCCTTTCTGGGGATGGAGTGTGGATGTGGGTGCCAGAGGTTCCCACCCTTAGCTTTTGACATAGTGTCTGTCATTAAACCTGGAGCTCACTGATTTGGCCTCAGAGCTCTTCCTTCCTTTGGACACTAGCACTGGGATGACAGGCATGCCATCACACCCAACTTCTTATGTGGGTGTTAGGAATCTGAACTTAGGGCCCCATGTTTTCTCAGCAAAGCGCTTCACCCTCGGAACTGTCTCCCCAGCCTGAAAACATGCCCCTTCACAGCACTGCCTCCCAGGGCTGTCACGACAGTCCATAACGCGGACTCGAACAGTGTGGAGTACATCACAGACATTCAGCGCTGGCTGGTCTTTGTTGCTGAATCACATATGCTACACAGGTAGATAAACACAGGGCCTCATTGAAATGTACATCATTCAGGTTGAGAATGACAAGTTCCAAGCTGTCCCATCCACCCAGTATGGACTACAAGCATCTTGGAAGCAGGCTCTCCAAGTGTTCATCCCACAGTCTGGACCCATCGAGTTGACTCTATTTGCTGGCTGTTCACAAGGATACTGCTTGACTAGAAGATGTTTTGGACCTTGGATAACAACAAAGCGGGAGAGGTATTTCCTCCACGAGACAACTGTAATAAGTGAGGGGCGAGAACCAGAAAAAAGCGTCAGAGAGGCTGAACTTGTTTTGAGTGGAACAGAGGGGGTAGAGAACAGCCCGGCACAGTCACACTATGCCTTGGAGGCAGAGGGAGCTGTGCGTGTGCAACAGTAGGCAGAAACTTGATGACGTGTATCTTACATCTCCCTTTTCGTGTCCCCTTTTACGGTCCCCTGTCCTGGGCTTTCATCCATTTCTGGCGCTGAAACTGAGCCACATTAGGAGAACAAAACAGGACAATTTTTTTGCCTGACTTGCGACGTGGTGGCCAGGGTCTGTGCCATTCTGGTCCACCAGGTATAGAGGACACGCTCCTCTCTTTGCTGCCTAGCTTTCCAAGACGCCTCCTATTGCAGGGGGTTCTTGCGGCTGGACCAGTGCCTTCTAACATCAACTGACTTGGGTATAATCCAGTAAGTGACAGCAAGACTCTCCCTTGCTTCCTAGTCTCATGGAAGGGACAAGGAAGGACATATGTGTGAGTGGGTGTGTGTCTCTGTTCATGTGATAGTAGCCATGTAGTGTGTGTTTTTACCTGAGGATCGGGGGTGGGCCCAGAACAGTAGCACTGCTCTGTGTGTGTGTGTGTGTGAAAGTGTGTGTGTGAGAGAGTGTGTGTAGGCGTGTGTATGTGTGTGTGAAAGTGTGAGAGAGTGTGTGTAGGCGTGTGTATGTATGTGTGTGTGAAAGTGTGTGTGTGTGAGAGTGTGTGTAGGCGTGTGTATGTATGTGTGTGTGAAAGTGTGTGTGTGAGAGTGTGTGTAGGCGTGTGTATGTATGTGTGTGTGAAAGTGTGTGTGTGAGAGTGTGTGTAGGCGTGTGTAAGTGTGTGTGTGAAAGTGTGTGTGAGAGAGAGTGTGTAGGCGTGTGTATGTATGTGTGTGTGAAAGTGTGTGTGTGAGAGTGTGTGTAGGCGTGTGTAAGTGTGTGTGTGAAAGTGTGTGAGAGAGAGTGTGTAGGCGTGTGTATGTATGTGTGTGTGTGTGTGTCAGTGTGTGTGTGTATATGTATGAGGGTATGTGTATGTGTGAGTGTGTATGTCTGTGAGAGAGTGTGTGTGTGCATGTATACATTCCTACAGAGAGCAGAGGACATCTTCAAGTGCCACCACTCAGGCACTGTCTAGTTTTTGAGATAGGGTGTCACTGTCTTAACTGTCACAGAGTTAATGAGGCTGGCTTGTCAGCAAGTCCCAGAGATCTGCCATCTCTGCCTCCCCAGTGCCAGGATTATAAGCCAGTGCTGCCTCACTGAGCTCAGGCCCCAGTGCTTGGCTTGCGGAGCCTTATCCCAGCTCTGGACAGCACCTGTGATAGTTTGATGGGGAGGTGCCATCATGGTCAGCTATGGATGCTGCTAGGGAACTGTGTCAGGGCTACAAGTAAGGAAATCTCAGTAGTAAAGTTATGGGAGAAGGCTGGAAAGGGCTCTGGAGACCCTTTGTTTTGGGATATAATGTTTAGCAAACACCCACCTTGCACACCCCAGCTTTGAAATGTCCCAAGCTTCTGGCTTCTCTGCAGTGCCTTTGAGCCTTGTGTCCCGTGACCTCAGCTTCTGCTCGGAAACACCAAATTTCCATCTCCTCTCAACAGACTGCCCTTTGTTCCTCACTCTGGATGTCTTTCTCCAACTTGTTTGTAATTTTGGAAGCAGCTTTTAAAAGAACAGTCGGTCATGTCATCATCACAAACAGAACAAACTCCGTACCTCTTCCTGCTGCCAGCTCTCACATGGTTTTCACTTTGTGGGATGAGCTCACCTGCCCAGCTTCCTCATGCAGCTTGGAACCTAAGGCTCTCACTAAAGAGTTTCCTCAGCTTTGAAGTACAAGGGTTGACATTAGTGAGCCTTGCTCTGAGGCCTAGCTGCTTACCAGGAAAATCAGAGACCAAAATCCTTGCTTGGGCGTGGTTTTGAGAATTGGGTAACAGAAAGGACTCAGTAAGGTAGGGCATGCCAGCTCCCACATGATGAAGGCAATGAGGGCCAGGTGTGGCGGGTTGTGTCTGCAATCCTAGCAAGAGATGCTGAGGCAGGAGCATCACCAGAATGAATTACCTAGTGACCCCAAGGATGAAACGGGCTGCATTTTGACACTATCTCAACAGAAAGGAAAAGAAGGCAAAGAAAGCAGCAAGAATATTTAAAACCACATGCCATGACTGCAGCCAGTCCTGGCCTAGGGTCACATATGCATTCCCAAGAATGGCCACATTCTGTAAAATCACACAATAAAGAATACAGAATTCTCTGGGGGAAATTACGTTTATGGATACAAGGCTCAGAAATAGTCACTGATACATAGCAGAATTATAATAAAAACAGTAGCACAGCTGGACACAAGTAGCACAGTTGACACAAGCTGGATCACTAAGAATGTGCAAATGCAGAGGTCTGATGATTACTTTGGAGGGAAGACTGACTTGCTGTGAGTTATTGTACGTGGCATAAGGTGGTCGCATAGGCAGAAGGGACTTGCTTTGAGAATCCTGACATAGCTGGTGGATGTTTGAGGTGAGAGCTTTTTCTTATTCTTCTGGACTCTGCTCATCTGTTTGCAGCTTCCTTCCTTCATGAGCCCATGGAAACAGTGTGGCCCCATGCTAATTCTTAACTCTTCCTCTGCTATCATTTGTATCAATTGTATCGGATACAATTTGTATATTGTATCATTTGAACGTTGTTGTGTTCAAAGAAGGCAGCTGATTGTAGCTGATGTTCTTGAATGATTGAGTAGTGGGTGCCCTAGAAAATGGAATGAGCATTATGCTATATTATGAAAAGTAGACCCTTAATTAACTTTTGGAATTGGATAGAAAGCCATAGTCCTTTAGATTTTAAAAGTGCATCATAGATCTCTCCTCTCATTATACTTGGAAGAGTCCCCTTTGGGGATCACCTAACTAATGAAGGTGACTGCCAGGTTCTCTACCATCCTCCACTTCAACCAGATCACCTGGGGTTTTGTTTGTATTTGAAGAGAAGACTCTCCAATTCACAGGTAAGTTTGCAAAGCATGACCAGGTGATCAAACTATGGTTTACAAGCCACTTCTCAGGAATGTGTGTTGTTTATAAAGAAAGATGATTCTTGGTTGGTAGTACTGGGCTTCGAATGTTCCAAAATTAGTAGATTTTGATCAAGAAATCTTCAAGAGGGCCTTCAAATGGCCATGTTGCCTCCAAGCTACCTGACAAATTTAGTAGCAGTTGTATACACAGAGTATACACTGATAGTCCACTTCTGGTCCAGGCTGACCTGTAGGCATGACCATGTTCATGGTCATGTTATGCCCCTGTCTCCTACAAACAGCAATTCTGTGATTGATTGATTGATTGATTGATACTTATTTTTTTTCTTCTGTAGAGAGCTGGATTGAAAGATGTCTCAATGAAAGCGAGAACAAACGCTATTCCAGCCACACATCTCTGGGGAATGTGTCTAATGATGAAAGTAAGTGCTTGAATCTCTTTCCTCTATGACTTCCCGCATGAGGTCCAGGGCCTGATGGGTTTGGGAGCATTTCTGGTCTGCTAGGCTAGGGCAAACCATCTGGAATAAGACAAGTGTCAACCAGGAATGTTCTGCAGAGAGAGTGGAATCCAGTCGTGTGGGCATGGAAATCTGAGTCAGAATAAACCTTGTTTGTTCTTTACACATCTGCTTCCACAGTCAACCTTCTAGCCTGGTTCCCCAGAGATCCCATCAGAGTGATGCTGGCATTGTGCAAATCCAGACCCTGAAGGGGTCTGTACCCAATGTAAATGTAGCTGGGTTATAGGTTTATGGCTTTAAAACAAGTGCCCTTGCTAATGGAAAGTGGAAATGTCTTCTGGACATCAACTAGGAACTAGAGTTGGATGTGAATCCCCATCTTTACTCCTCTCCTCTGGCTGTGACTGGCCTCCTGAGTGTCTTAGAGTTAAGGACTTGTATGGTCACCATCAGAACTAAAAGGGGGTGCACACTTACCAATCACAAGTAGCTTTCTCCTTTGGGTGTGATGCAGTTTGAGCTCAGTTTTTTCTAAGCCTAAGCTGGGACCACCCACTTCCAGCCCCTAGGACCCTCCTTAAATGTGTGCTTTTTATTATGCTGAGGTAGTTTCCGCTGATTCCTAATCCTTTGGGTGATTTTTTTTTTTAATCCTAAAGTGTTTAATTTCATCAAGTGTTTTCTTCTGTGTCAGCTAATATGATCATATGGTTTTTTTTCTTCTGTTCTGTTATGTGGTATATTAATTATATTGATCTTTGCACTCAAATAGTTGATCCAGCTTGGTTGGTCATTGCATTTTGCAATCTTCAGATCTCTGTATTCTATTTGCCAGTATTTTGTTGAGTGTCTTTGCAACAGTACTCACAAGAGATGCTGGTCTATAAGTTTCTTTTTCTTTTTTTAAATTTAAATTAGAATAAAGCTTGTTTTGCATGTCAGTCCCAGTTCCCTCTCCCTCCCCTGCCCCCAATGACCCCCTGTCCCATCCCCTTTCTGCTCCCCAGGGAGGGTGAGGCCTTCCATGGGGGATCTTCAAAGTCTGTCATATCATTTGGAGCAGGGCCTAGGCCCTCCCCCCCCCCATGTGTCTAGGCTGAGAGAGTATCCCTCTATGTGGAATGGGCTCCCAAAGTCCATTTGTATACTAGGGATAAATACTGAGCGGCCCCATAGACCTAATTGACATTCTTCTGGGTCATTCCTATGCTGGTTTTCCAGCTATCAGTCTGGGGTCTGTGAGCGCCCCCCCCCCTTGTTTGGGTCAGCTGTCTCTGGGGTATTCTATAGCCTGGTCTTGACCCCTTTGCTCATGACTCCTCCCTCTCTGCAACTGGATTCCAGGAGGGCTTCTTTTTCTTATGGTGTCTCTGCCTGGTTTTGGTGCTTGGTGTGATGGCTTTGAGTTTGGAACTGTGCCTGCCTCTTCCATTTTTTAGGAAGATTGGTGCTCTGCACAACCCTGTGTCTTTGGTGGACTCAGGCACTCATCTCTGCCTGGTTTGTCATGGGACAAATGTCTATTTAGCCTTAACAGATAATGCTGTGCAGCCTTCTAAAGTAGATGAGCTGATGGAGACTCCCAGATGTGGCAGAAGCTTCCTTCCAGTGGCTCGCTTCCCTGCCAGCCTGTGTTATACCCATGCCTTTCATCCTAGCTGTTCACACAAGAGCATGTTGCCATCACATGTTGTCTTCCTACACCATATCTAAGGGGGTTCACCAGGTGTAAACATAGTATAAATGCCTTCTCTCCATTTGTGGCTTGCCTTCCCACGCTGTGTGTGTGCACATGTCTGTGCATGTACATCTGCATGTTTGTGGGTGCACACGGATATGCTTGCAGGCCAGAAGTCAACCTCTGGTGCTTTGAAGGAGCTATCTACCCTGTTTTTTGAGGCAGGGTCTCTCATTGACCTTGTCTGAGTAGGCTAGGCTGATTGGTCAGCAGGCCCTAGAGAGTCCCATGGGTTCTGGGACTCAAACTTGTCTTCATGCTTGCAAGGCAAGCATTTCATTGGCTGAACCTTCTCCCCACTCTCCATTCTCTTCATTCTCTTTGGATGACTTGAACTTCTTCAGTACTTATTTATTGTGTGTGTAAGTAGCTGGGGGTTAGGTCATGCACACTATGGCACACAGGTGGAGGTCTGAGAACAGTTTGCAAGAGTAAACTTTCTCCAGGTGGGTCTCAGGGGTGGAGCAAGGGCCTTATCCCATCAGCCATCTGTAAAGTGGAGATTTCCCCCTCTAGTCTGGGTCCAGTTTTTGTCTCCACCCACCAGATCCCATAGCTGTATATTTATAATTGCTTAGCCAATGGCTTAGGCTTCTTACTGGCTAGCTCTCTGTTTATTATTAGCTTATAACTATTAATATGTATGTCTCCACATGATCTTATCCTACAAAAGAATGTCTGAGCACCCACCTTCCCGGGAGCTACATCGTGTCTGTCTTCTGGAAGAGCAGCCAGTGCTCTTAACTGCTGAGCCATCTCCTCAGCCCCAAACATATTGCTTTTTTTCTTTTCTTTTCTTTTTTTGGTTTTTTTGAGACAGGGTTTCTCTGTATTGCTTTAGAACCTGCCTGTCCTGGAACTCACTTTTTAGACCAGGCTGGCCTCGAACTCAAAGAGATCCACCTGCCTCTGCCTCCTGAGTGCTGGGATTAAAGGCCTGAGCCACCAATGCCTGGCTAACAAACTGATTTTTTTCTTTCTTTCTTTTTTTTTAAGGAATGTATATCGTTTATGTCTTAACATTTGTGTGTCCTGGCTAGTTTTATGTCAACTTGACACAAGCTTGAATTATCTGAGAAGAGCGAATTGAGGTTGAGAAAATTCTTCCATAAGGTTGGCCTGCAGGCAAGCCTATAGGGCGTTTTCTTAGTGACTGATGTTCCAGGGCCCAGCTCACTGTGGGTGATTACACTCCTGGGCACATGCCTCTGGGTGTCTAAGGAAGCAGGCTGAGCCTGCCACAGGGAACGAGCCAGGCAGTGAGCAATGCTGCCCCAAGGCTTTTCCTAGCCTCCAGTTCCTGCCTGCAAGTTCCTGCCCAGGCTCCCCTCAGGAGTGGCCTCCAGGCTGAAGGCCACATGGACACTTTCCTCCCCAAGCTGCTTTTGATCACGGTGTTTATCTCAGCAATGGGAACTCATTATGATCAGACTCTCCCTTTATTTACTTTTTGTCAAATCTTTATGACATCTCTCAATTTACCCCTCTCTGTTGCCTTTATTTCTACCCCCACGTTTATTCCCTTCTTCCTTTGGATTTCATGTGTTGACTTTCTCAGTTTTGGGGGTAGATAATTGATTACCAGCCTTTTCTAAGATATACATTTAAAGTTATATAGATTTTTCCTCTAAGCACAGCTTAGCCGAATGCCATGATGTCATTTCCTTCCCTTTTCTCTCCTTCTTCTCTCTCCTCTCTCTCTCTCTCTCTCTCTCTCTCTCTCTCTCTCTCTCTCTCTCTCTCTCTCACACACACACACACACACACACACACAAAGAATAGGCTTCATTCTTGCTATGCAAATGTCCTACTACTGAGCTATATCCTCAGTCCTGTCTGTTTTGTTTTTAGTTTTTTAAGACAGGGTTTCTCTAAGCAGCCCCTGTTGTCCTGGAACTCACTTGGTAGACCAGGGTGGCCTCGAACTCACAGAGATCCAACTTCCTCTGCCTCCTGAGTGCTAAGATTCAAGGTGTGCACCACCACCACCTGGCCTTTTTTCAGTTTTCTCTCTGACCTGTGGCTTGTTCACAGTTCCAAGGCTTGCTTTGTGAGCAGCTGCCATTGCTTAGCTGCTGTCTGCCCACAGCTCCACCCAGCTCCACTGTATCCCAGAGTGGATGTATAATGTCCATGTTTGAAACTGTTGACTCCACTGTCGCAGCACAGGCTTTATTGTGGAGGAACCTTTTACTGTTGGACGTGTAGTTCAAATATGTCACATCCTTAAAGACGCACCGCCATCTTTGGCTGCTCTCTGGGTTCTGAGACGAGTGTGTTTAAGTCTCCAGCTGATGGATTGTTCCTAGTTTTCTAGATTGCTATATCCTCTCATCAATGGCCATCATCCTCATCAAACCTCATTACCACTAAATTATTTTGCCTTGAAGTTTTATCATGGCTACACCAGCTTCTTTCTGGGTTGTTATGGTGTATTTTTCATCTTTGCTTTCTTCTTGTTGTTGTTGTTTGTTTTGTTTCTGATTTCGATGAATTCGGTATTAGGGTTTTTTTGGTTTCACTTACTTGGTGCTGGTATGGAACCCCAGCGAACGGCTGGTATGGAACCCACGGCGAACCCCACGGCGGCACAAGTGCTGGCCTCATGATGAAGGTTGTGTTCTGAATGGTGCTGGGAGTCAGTCCAAGGGCTGAGTGTGTGCTGGGCACACCCTCTGCCACCAAGCTGCCCCAAGCTTATCTTTCCCCTACAAGTTTAAAAACTGTCCTTTGATAATCTCTACTTCATTGAAGATTTGCTCTTCGTTTTGTTGGTCGTATCATGGACATACTTAGTGTTGCCTTTTAAATTTGAATCATGTGTCCTTCTTTATTCTTTCTTTTTCGTGTTCTTGGGGGGTGTGGCTGTTTATGGGATGCTTGTTTAGATGTTTCCCTCGGCTTATTTCCAAGTTGACATTCTCTTAGAGAGAAAACCCTGGTTGGGAGAGATGGCTCCCTTGCTGGTTAAGGGGTTGGTTTTGAGTTTGACCACAGCATGAGTGTCAAGAGTGGTATGACCACAGGTGTCTATAATCCCTGTGTTGTGGGACTCCCTGGGCAGCCACTCAAATGGGTCACCCAATGTCAACCTCAGGCTACTACACACATGAGCACACAACTGCATAAACTGGTGTACACACACACACACACACACACACACACACTGTCTCTTGAGAGTTAGTCTACAGAGAAATCATCATTTCTTTGAATGCCGTGTGCCCTTTTCTTGCTGCTGTTAAATTTGTGTCTGGCCTTCTGTTTTCAGTGATGTGGCGATGGTCCCACACACAGGACTTGATGGTATTTCTTCTTTGTGTGGAGCAGTGTTTCTCCATCTATAGGTTGCCATCAGATTTTCAGACTTCTTAGTCCTTGTCTTTCAGATCTATTTTCTGCCCTCTGCTCCTTCCCTGCTAATCTGGAACTCTGAACACCTGTGGAGCTGTCTCCCAGGCCCTCAACTGCCATTTTTAAAAAGCATCTCTAGTCTGCTGCAGAGGTAAAGGGGAAGGAGGCAGAAAGCCATGAGCTGGTTTGTGAGTTACATTGCTCTAAGCAGAGAGGCTTAAGAAGTGTGGGAAACAGGCCAGGAAATGTGAGCTTCAGCCTTGTGTTGGCTAGTTTTGTGATCTGAGCTACAGTGATCTGAGACGTGCAAACCTCAATAAGAAAACACCTCCAGAAGATTGGGCTGCAAGCAGGCAAGCTGTGGAGCATTTCCTTCCTTCCTTCCTTCCTTTTTTTTTTTTTTTTTTTTTTTTTTTTTTTTTTTTTGAGACAGGGTTTCTCTATGTAGTCCTGGCTGTTGGAACTCATTCTGTAGACCGTGCTCTATCCCCTTCCCCAACTGCTGGGATTAAAAACATGTGCCTCCAGCCTTTTCTTAATTCGCAGTTGATGGTGGAGTGCCCACCTCATTGTGGATAGGACCAACCCTGGGCTGGTGGTCCTGGGTTCTTTGAGGAAGAGGCCTGAGCAAACCACAATGAGCAGCACCCCTCCATTGCCTCTGCAGGAGCTCTTGCCTCGAGGTTCCTCCATGCTTTATTTCCTGTCCTGACTCCCTTCAAGATGAACAGTGCTGTGGAAGCATAAATAAAATGAACTCTTTCCTCCCCAACTCGCTTTTGGTCATGGTGCTTCATCATAGCGATAGTAGCCATAACTAAGATAGCCCTGTCACGGGATGACTGGAATTTCAAAGAGGGAACAGCAAGCTTGATGGCTAAGGTGACCCTGAAACACTGGCTTTGGGAGAGGCCATGGAGATGGTGGATTCGGGAGCAGGTGGAGTTATCTGGGCACTCCAGGGCTCCCGTCAGGGTGCAGGTTTGAAAAGAGGAAGCATATAGACTATCGCAGGCTATATCGATGTTAGTCATGGTGGGAACTGGAGGGACGGCTCCAAGGAGCAAGAGCTCAACGGGGTTCTTCCAAATTTGTTTCTGGGTCTCTAGGAACTAGAGCATGTGCAGTGTAACACAGATGTGCCCAAGTCCTCTAAGCTTCGGACTGCTGTTTCCCTGGTACCTAAACATCAAAGAACTCTCACCTCCAGCCTGTGTCTCATTAGGAGCCCAGCCTTCCCTTTGGCCCTGCTACCATCAGGGATTCTCCTCGTGCCTAGGGGGAAGGAGTCCACGCCGGGCCTTGCTTCTTCCTCCTCCTCCCAGCTCCTGACGGTGGCTTTCTTGTCTGCCCTCTTACCATGCCCCCAGGCTGGCATCTTCCTTTCCTTACCAGCCCTCCTGACTCGCTATGCCTGTAAGTGACAGGCTATTCATAGCACAAGCAAGGGAAAGGAAGCCCAGGGTCATGGTGGGTCACAAGGTGCGGTGACTCACGCCTATTCTATTAAAATAGCACCCTTTCAAGGTTACATAAGCAAAGACCTCCTCTCTTTCTCCACCCAGCTCGCTCAGTGTGTCTCGGTTTTGGTTTTTTTTTTTTTTTTTTTAATCCAATTTGGGGTCTTGTAACTTCATAAAAGGGATTCCGGAGAATAGGAAATGTTGTTAAGTCTTATTTGAAATTCCTAACAGGGTAAAAAAAAAAAAAGAAAAAAAAGAAAAAAGAAAAACCGATGAGAAGACTGCTGAGTTTACCCACTGGGGAGAAGACCCGGTCGGGGAGGTAGGCTTGTCTTTTAGGACTGCTATGTAAATCCCTCAAGCTGTGGGAGAGAGATCCCTGGCAGCGGCAGAGAGAGTTCAGGTAGTGTTAGGCTAGAGAATGCCTTAAAATCCGAAACAAGCGATGTCTCCCACAGGGAAATTCCCATAAGCTGCTTTTATAACCATTACCACCAACACCAACACTGAGATTACCACCATCAACATCAGCACCACCATCAACATCAGCACCACCACCATCATCAGCACCAGCACCATCATCAGCACCACCACCATCATCAGCACCACCACCATCATCAGCACCAGCACCATCATCAGCACCAGCACCATCACTATCATGATTATCACTGTTTGTGGCAGTGGGGAATAGAACCCAGGGCATGCATGCTAGGCAAGTTCTCTAATGTCAGGCCACACCCCCAGCCTCTGACTGCTTTTGCAGCCTTGCATTCCTGCACTGAGCCCTACTGCTGCTGCAGGAATGCAAGGCTGCCAGCTTGCCGACGAGGCACCGGCATACAGATCGACTTAAGATACTCCACACATTCCTTCCTTCCAAGCCTTTTACTTATAAATGCTGCCCTTAACTTGGCTTGTTTCTAGCCAGCTTTTCTTAAGTTATTCCATCTATCTTTTGCCTCTGGGCTTTTATCTTTACCCTGCAAACCTTTCTTTACTTCCTACTCTGTGGCTTGCTGTGTAGCTGGGTGGCTGCCCCTGGAGTCCTCCTCCTCTTACTCCTCTATCTTTTTCTTCCCAGATCCCCCCCCCCCCATTTATCCTCTGTCTGCCAGCCCCACCTATCATCTTCCTGCCTTGCTATTGGCTGTTCTGCTCTTTATTAGACCAATCAGGTATTTTAGACAGGCAAAGTAACACAGCTTCACAGAGTTAAACAAACACACCATAAATTAATGCAACACATCTTTGCATCCTTAAACATTCCACAGCATGAACCAATGTGACACGTCCTAAAAATAATATTCCACAACCGCTCAGCTTCGGACCTTTTGTGTCCGTCTGTCCCCTCTCCCCCCCCAGAAACAATGATCCCCACTTCATGATAAAAGTACTGGACATCAGGGTATTGGAAAGTAAGCCATTCATTTTTACCACCTTGCAAAGTAGGGCTTCAGCCTACAGAAAAGGCAAAACATGGCCGGTATGCCAATTTGGCACAAAATGATGGTTTTTTATAGTCCTAAGTGTGTTTCTTCCTCCTTGGTTATGTTGGAGAGGAGGGAGGTAGACTCTTTCCCTCTTCCTAAACTCCCCATCCTCCCGGACCTCTGGATCGCCTTCCCTTCCTGATTCGGGGGGGGGGGTTGTTTTTTTAGAAAATTGTCTGTCACGTTTCAACTCTTAGGAAAGGTAAAAAGTGTCCAGGTGCCAGTTTGTAGCTGAGGAAGACAGGGATCTAGTGCCTCCCGTTATCTGACGGATGCGCTTTAAGCCCCCCTCAAACTGAAAATGGACCATACTGACTAATTTCTTACTCCTACCAGCCGTGTATGCTTTGCCCGCTTTCCTTCTGGGCTCTGGGCCTTTCTCCTCCTGGTTTTATGGGACTTACTTCTTTGGTGGCAGATGTATCCTGAGAGTCTCACAATTGCAGTTTTTCCCAAGCCTAGTCGCCATCTTTGAAAACTATGGCACATTTTCTACTCCCTCACATAGAAAATTTTTAGTTTTATTTTTTGTAGTGAAAACGTGCCAGTTTTTTCCTTGTACAGCTTTCGGGGTTCACGTCTGAGTTAGATGAGCCCCTCTCTAGACAGAGGCTCTGGAGGAATTCAACCAGAGGAAGACAGGAAACAGGTATTTTGCTCCTCAGGGCAATGCTGCCGCCACCCCTGTTTTGTCTGGGACTCAGCCCTGTTCCCACAGAGAGGAGGATTTACTGCCAAGCACCTGGGTGCCACACACCCTGCTCCGCAGCAGAGGCTCTTAGGGAGGTGGTGAGTTAGGGGAAATCAAACATTTGCCAACTGCCTGCTCCCACCAGGTGAGGCGGCCAGGTGTGGGTAGGACAACACAATGAAAGGAAATAGAATTAGAACCTGGAAGTGAAACTCTAGCCTCACATGAACTTGAACTGTCCCTCTTTTGAGCTGAAGAGGTGATTAATTAATTTAGAGACTTTCTCCCACTACATTAAACTCTTCGAATCAGCCTCAAGGCAGGAAATATTCTAGAACAGGTACCTGGATATGGCAAATTTAATCAGCACAGGGCTGAACCACTAGGGAGAAACAATGGGTGGGAACCATGTTCTTTAAACCTGCAGTCCATCACTGCATGCCAGAAAGAAGGCCGGGCTCATACATGCTCGAGTATAGAGGCTTTGACAGGAGTAAGGCGCGGTTGTCTTCACTCCACCAATAGCCACGTGATCTTAGACCAACGGCTATGCTCCTCTGAGCCTCCCCTTTCCTCCGCTGGGAGAGGAGTAAATGCTACAACGTGCTCTAGTGTTGATGAATGCTAAACACCATAAATGCTGCATTTGGTGCTGTGTGTGTGAACTCGTTCATTCTCTAGGGCAGCTGTGAAAGCCAAACAGCTTCGTGAAGAGCTTAGCATATTCTGGGCACCTTACTTGTCTTCCATGTATGGGCTTCATGTGCCGTTGTTACTTGGTGCTCTCTGAGGTCAAAGGGGAAGGGCTCAGACTTTTCAAATCATTTCTTCATTCATTCACAGGTAGTTTTTGAACCTTCGAGGTGTGTTGGTGTGGTGTGTTGTCAGATCTGCACCCTCCTGAGCTTGCAGCTGGGCAAGGCAGCTGTCAGAATTTCGGCCTGATACTTCATGACCAAAGCGATAGCATTTAGAGGTGGGGGTCTAGGGAGGGGATTAGGACATGAGCATGGAAGTCCCCAGGAAAGGAATGAGTGCCATTGTAATAGAGTCCCCAGAGAGCTTTTTACCCATTCTGCCACAGGAGAGAGTACGGCATCCGCCAAACAGCTCCTTTGAGCCAGTAGGAGATCCCTCACCAGATGTGGAGTCTTTCGGCATCTTGATCATCTTGGACTTCTCAATGTCCGGGAGTGTACAAAAGGACGTTTCGTTGTTTATAAGCCATCAAGTGTACAGCATTTTGTTACAGAAGCCGGAGTCGGCTAGGACAGTTACAGAGTAGTAATAAGGGCTCTGCTAGGGAGAGAGAGGACAGGGGCTGTGGAGCCACTGAGTCAGTCCCTGCGAGGACTGTGGCCTGCATGCTGGCTGTCTTGGAGGAACTACAGGTTTTGAGTGATAGCATGTACACTGCAGCAGGGCGGGTCAGAGCCCTGTGTTCTTGGTGCCCTCTGGTCTCCACAGACAAGGAAGTGACAGACCCAACAGCTTCTTTGGGTCACAACAACATGCCCAGCCAGGATTTGAGCCTAGAAGTAGAGGAAAGTAATGGAAGAGGCCAGAGGCGTCTGTGCTGTGCTGGGAACTGTAACTGTGTTTTCCTAGGGGTTCTCCGAAGCAGAATGCTGCCCGGCTTTAGCTGGTGGGCACCACAGAGTAAAAGCGCCAGGAATCCCACTGGCCTGATGGTGTGCCTTGCTAGATGGGTCTAACTTGACCAGAGTCCCTTCAGCCTACTCAACTGCAGAGTCACTGGGCAGTGCCCAGATCCTAAAGTCTGCAGAGACGCTGGGCAGCGCCAAGTTTCTTGGTCTCCGTCATCTATTGCTGTTCCGTCTTCTTAAACATGCTTTCCTGCCTGCTTTGGATTGATGGCCCCTTCAGATCCCAAGCCAAGCACCACTGTACCTGCCCAGAACTTGAACATTTTTAGCTGATATTTTTTTTAATTGAAAATGGATTTTTATATAGCATATTCTGATTATGATTACCCCTCCCCAGCTCTTCCTAGATCCACCCCACTTCCTCATCCACACCCTTTCTCCCCACCCTCATCTGAATACACACAGGCACTTAAAAAAAGAAAGAAAGAAAAGAAAAAGATAAAATAGAAAGAAACCAGGATAGGACAAAACAAACAAAAAGAAAAAAGATCCAAAGAAAAAGCACAAGAAACACATACAGGACACTGAGACACACATTTGCATACAAACAAAACTCATAAAACAATAGGAAAATAATATATAAGTAAAAGATCTGCAAGGTAAAACCAAACCAAAACAAAAATCTCCAAAAATACTACTGAGTTAATTTTGTGTTGGCCATCTACTATCGGGCATGGGTCCTGCCCTTAAGTATGGTGTTTATACCCAGTGTGACTCCATTGGAGACTATCGAGTTTTCCTTTTTCAGCTGATGATGAAGAGAGCAGAGGCTGTGTCCGCTTTTCTTGGCTTTTTGACTGGCGCAGGGCTAAGCTGTAGGAGACATTCAATACACATTTGGTGAGTTAGGATTGATAGTTACCAACTATGAGGGTCAGGCTTGGAGGTGCCACCTTGATGGGAGAAGGCCAGGCATTACCCAGAGGCAGAAGATGCCTGTTTAGAGAAGAGATCAAAGGCCCATCCCGGCTTTGGGTAGAACAGTTCTTGTCTGGATCACCAGTAGCCACCCTAGGACCATCACAGGTACCAGCCCACATTTACCAACTGTTTGGACCATGGGGATTTTCTAGCCTCCGAAAAACTTTGTTCTTAACAGTTTATAAATATACATACCAACCTCTCAGCTCCGTTTGGTGGGCTCACATGTCACAGTCTGCAGGATGGGATGTATGGTGGCTAGCACAAATGCCTTTTCAAAGAATGTTAGTTTCATTTTGGTACTCTTTAAAAAAAAAACATACCTAGTCTTTAAAGCATTTTTGTCTTCTATGTACATACGCATGCATGTCTGCGCACCATGTGTTTGGCTGGTGTCTGCAGTGTCGGGTGCCCTGAAACTGGAGATACAGAGAGTTGTGAGCCACCATGTGAGTGCCAGGGAGGAATCTCCGGTCCTCTGCAAGATGCATTGATACCATGTGGTTTGGAGCTATGAAATGTCAGTTTCACTGCGTACACGCCAGCACCGGAATCTTTGTCATTTATAATTTGACCTCCTCTCCGAAATCCACGTAGTACCACAGTTTCCTCTCTATCTCTTTGTGCACCGCAGAAATAGAATGATACTTTCATTGCTTACCGATTGCATTCTTATGACAGCCTTAGCTCCATGTTCTTTACTAGGCTGTAAAACTGAGGCCCTGGCAGGGGCTGACACCAAGGTGACTTGGGCACTCACTCTCCTGCTGTCTCAGCAGTCTGCGAGCCCTCAAGGAGAGGAGATGGATGGGGGCTACACTGCTCACTAGAACATGAGTGTAGCGACAGAACCAGACGTGTTGGGGAGGCTTCCAGCAGGTGACACGGCCCAAGTTAGGCTGGAAGGGACAAGGGCCTTTTAGAAGGGGCTTGCGTGACAAAGCGGACTGAATAGCGCTGAGTCTGTAGAGGATTCTGACATGTTTGAGCCTGAGAACTCTTGTGCTTATATTAGTACTGTGGTCTGCGAGACAACACCCAGTGGATACGGAATTTATTAGCTGAGGAATGGGATTGGCTTTCAAAACAGAGAGACAGCCACTTTGGGGCCCATTAGTGAGTGACACAGTATAGGATTCAGAAGCCTGAATCTGATTCACTCCCTGCCTTCCCTTTGAACCTACCACTCTCTCTGTCCAGGCACAGGTTTGCCGTCTCTTTCCCATTCCTTTACTGGCCAGAGAGTCTCTTGAAGGTTGCATTTAATTGTGGGGAAAATTTTCTTCTCAACCCCATGTTTTAATCAGAATTATACTGATACCAACCTGCTTTCTTGGGTAGAATGTTTCTGGGGACTCAGCTTTACTGAAACACTGAAGATTTTTAGGAAAGAGTTGGTTAGGTGTAGCCAATCTGTGGCCTGTAGGATCTGTGCAGCCAAGGATAACTGTGACAAAGCATAAACCTATGCAAAGCATTATGTACGGTCCTTGAGCACAGACTTTGTAGATGACGGTGTTATGGCACAGTGTCAAAAGGGCAGGTACTCGTTTGCAACCAGCATCTTGTACCATCTTCATTTTTTTGTTTTATTCAAGCTGTTTTCACAGGTACTAGTTCCTTTCCATCTAAGTTTTCTGTGCCAGACTTTGTTCAGTGTATTTGTAGGTGTGGTGGGCGTGGTTTTGTTCTCTTTCATCTCTCTCTTTCCTTTCCCTTCTTGTTCTTTGCTTGAGATGCTGGGGATGAAGCCCTTTTATGGAGGGGCACAAACGTCCAGCCCACAGCAGTGAGTGAGGACAATATATGTAAATCCTCACACCATGGAGACAGATGTCCAAAATCTAAGTGGCTAGGTGCATGTTACCTGTCAGTGACTACGGGGTTGGGGGCAGCCTGTCAGATCAACCTACTGTGGTCACATAAAGCAAAGGGACCTACGAGTTTTCTGCAGGAGTCAGCTTTCTGTGTCAGGTGTGGTGGCTCATGTCTTTAATTCCAGGACTTGGAAGGCAGGAAGGTCTCTCTGAGTTTGAGGGCAGCCCCGGTCTACATGGTAAGTTCCAAATTCCATATGTAACAAGGGCCAGCCACACAGAGAGGTCTTGTCTGAAAAAACCAAAGTAAGTTTTCCTTGTGTTCTTTGCATTAGTGTGCAGCGAGGCTTGCATGTTGGGAACGCCAAGGCGCCATTGTGTCAAGGCGTCAGCATCCTAGGAGCACTTGGGCTTTTGAAACTTGGGGTGACCGAGAAACCTTTCTCCTGTCGCCAGCTGAAGTCAGCTCCCTTTTCTCTCCTTTAACAGATGAGGAAAAAGAAAACAATAGAGCCTCCAAGCCACACTCCACTCCTGCCACTCTGCAATGGTAAGTGTCTGCTCTCAGCAAATGTGAGTCACCCGGATCCCTCTAGCTATCACTTTCAGGCTATGGCTTGGCTGTCTTGACATTGTCATGCTTACTCGGCATTTAGTAACCCACCTGAAATGTGTTTAATTTGATGATAAACGCAAAGCCCCCATCTTATATGTAGCCTGGTGATCTGAGTTCTCATATGTCTTTGGGGGTGGATTTTTTTTTCCCACTATCAAAACACTGGTAAAGGATTAGGTTTTATGTGAAAGTTGTTAACTGAGTTTTAATAGGATCTGTTATTACAACCTGTGGAGCTTTAGTAAATGGAAATGAAAATCTGTCCATCCTTAACCTAGGAGCCCTGAGTGAATTAATAGTTGTTGAAAATATAATTATTTTACTATTACATTAACAAAAGTGATCCTCTAGAATGACCTTCCATTTAATATTTGAAATTCCCAGAGTTGACGAAATGTACAGCGAGAACCTCTGCTCTCAAAGCTTTACTTGAACCCTGGAGCTCTCTGACTTGAGACCCTTCCTTCGGAGGAAGCTGGCTGTTGAAGGCTGTGCTTCCCTTAGCAGTCTAGTTCAGTGAATCCAGAAGAACCCAGGAGGAGCAAAGGGAGGGAAAGATTTGGAGCGGGGAGGTTTGCACATGGATTCCTTGCGAGCTTCTGTGTGGGGTTTGCTTACATGCCCTATGCCATTCTACATCACTGGCCCTAGTACCGCTTTGTCCAATTTATACAGGAGAAAATAAAACTGAGGCCGTTACATCATCGCTTAGGCCACGGCTTTCTAGGTGGGAAGAGGCAGGAGTCTGGCTGGGGCTAATTTACTACCAACCCAGTGCTTGGAAAGGACTGAGAAAGATCTGACAGGGAAAGGGAACTGACGGCCGTAGGACTGTTCACGTTTCAGTCTCTGGGCTGATGTGCACAGAGGAAAGGAAGATGACATAAGGCATATCTCAGATAGCCTTCCAGGGGTTTCCACAGTCAGCTTGCCTTCCAGGGGTCACCGCTGTCACCTTGCTAGCAGAATTTCAATGAGAGGGAACACATGGAGAAATAAGGGGGACAAGCAAAAGGCCTAGAAAGGAGTCTTGGAAGCCACCTCTGACATCTGGTGACAGAACAAACTGATGACTATAATGGGAGCTGACATTCTTCTGAATGCCCCCCTCCATTTGTCTTCCTCCTGTCTCTGTAACCGTCATCCTAAAGATCATGACCTGGGGATTTGGTTCAGTTGGTTGAGTGCTTGCCTAGCATACAGGAGGCCTGGCTTTGATCCCTTATACAAGATAAACTGCATGTGGTAACTCGCACTGTAATGCCAGCACACGGGAGGGAGGTGGAGGAGAGGGTTAGAAATTCACCTCTCCCCTATGTGCATTGAGTTTGAGGTCAGTCTGGTGGTGTTCTGAATCTGTCTCTGCTAGCAAACCTGCCTCTGTAGCAGTCTCCAAATATCATGCCAGTCTTGTCCACATGAGTGCCACGGTACCACCCCAGGAATGAAGTATCCAACACTGGGTGTTGGAATTTCTAGAACTGCAAGACATCGACATTGTTTTCTTAGTGACCTGAACCAATTCATTTCAGAAAAAAAAAATTCAGTTTAATTTTCTAACAAGGAACTGTGTTGCTTGTACCGATAACAGAAGAAACATGAGGCATCTATGACTATATTTCCTGGCTTTTCTAAAAAGCTACTAAAATACAAAGCTAAACAGTAAAAGTTAGACCAAGGGAAGGAGAGTGAGCCGTATGTAGGCATCCATGAATTTGCAGACAGAACTGATAAACCAGCTCAGATTAATCTCTAAATTCCATTTTCACTGTGGTTATTTTACTTTTCTTTTAGGAAGGTGTGTGGGTGTGTGTGCATTTCCATGCATGTGTGATGTCACACTGGATCCGTGACCTCACACCGGATTAACTAATATAGAATTAACCTCAGTCTGGAGAGGTGGCTCAGTAGGTAAAAAGACCCGTCACCCAGCTAACAACCTGAGTCCAAGCTATGGAGCCCACATGGTAGGACAGAAATGACCCCCATACACTTACCACGGCACATGCGTGTGAACTGCCCCCTCCCCCATTTAAAGACGACGCTAATTCGCTTCGTTCTAAGTGTCACGCCCCGTGCTGCATGGAGAAGAGCTGCAGAATTTAGTTGGCCCTTTACCTCTTAGCAGATATTTAGGTCTGCCCAAATCTCACCTTTGAATTATAAACAAGACCCCAGAGAAGGTTTCGCATGGCACCCTGGGGAGGGTTTCCTCTGTGCAAGTGTGGACAATAGATGACACACACTGGATGTGATGGGCTGACAGCACCGCCCATCAAACAGTCCCCAATTCTGTCCCTCCCTGCAGCACAGAGTTCTTAAACACACGGACCCAGGAGGCTCTCTCTGCAGGAGTCTGATGTCTGAGGCGCTCAGGTCCTTCCTGTTGTCCAGTGTGCACCCAGAGGGATGTGGAGAAGGAGAGTTGCTATGCCAGGCTGACAGCACCCAGCCTCCCTGGGACAATTTGGCTTGCTGCTAGAACCGGGTTAGGAATGATTTGCTTCTCCTCTGACCCCTCCCTTGCAGAGGCCCCCACCACCACCACCCTGGAGACACCAGGCTTCCCCCGAGAACAAATAACATAACTGCCAAGCAGCCAAAAAAGAATTGGGGCCACATGACTTGGAGGCAGCTTCCAGCAGAAAACAGGCAAATATTGTCAAAGGGCTCCTGCCAAACCCTTTCCAGCATCCTCGGTCATGGGGGTGAGTAAATCCCACCTCACTGGGGATGCTGGGCGCTGCTGGAATCCCAGCCACACAATCACCCCTATTCACACCGAAGATTTTCAAATGGAAAGCAGCCTGTTGGGCCATGGCTGCTGACCTGCTGCCAATGCATGGCTCCTCTGTGGCCTGCTACCTCCCCTACGCACTACTGTGCCCTCCCTGAGCCCTGTGCACCTCCAGGGTGGGGGCAACTTTCTTCTCAGCACCTAGCACCTAGTGAGGTTTCCCCCCAATACTGAGGAGGCAGAAGATGGAGCAGTGAGGCTGGAACATTTCCCCTTTTCTGATGGGTTGCTTTTTATTTGATGGTAGTGTGATATTGATACTAAATAAATTTAGTGTTTCTCTTTAAAATGTTCTCATAAACCACCAGCAGCCAACTGGTCCTGGGGCTGTTCTAAAATAGGCTCTACTATTTGTCCTAGTTTTGTTTCTGTTGCTGTGATAATATGTCCTATTTGGAGAGACAGCTTAGGGGTCAAGAGAGCACACTGCCTTTGCAGAGGGCCTGTGCTCAGATTCCAGCGCCCGCCTTGAGTGGCTCACAACCTCCTGGGACTCCAGTTCCAGAGGATCCAGTGCGTTCTTCTGGTCTCTGTAGGCACACACAGGCGTGCACAGGAATGCACATGGTTTCAAACTCTCTGTATTCTCTCCCCCTTCCTTCCCTTTTAAATTTAAGGAAACATCTTGTCCAAAAACAGCATAGAGGAGGAAAAGGCTTACCCCACTTATAATTCTAGTTCATTATTTTGCAGAAGTGAAGCAGGGACTCCAGCTGCAGCCAGTCACACCTTATCTACAGCCAGGAAGAGAGAGATACGCACACTAGCGCTGTCTACTTGCTCTTGCTCAGCTAGTCTTTCTAAACGGCACAGTTCAGGGCCCAGCCTAGGGAGTGGGGCCACTCACTGTGGACGTCAGTTAACCTACAGTGGATCGTAACCACTACAGACTTCCCCACAGGCCAACTGGAGAATTCCTTTGCCAGTCCTTTCTCCAGGTGAGTCTGGGCTACAGCAAGTTGACCATGGTTCCTAGGTCACCGGAGGTTCTCCTCATTTTGACTCTGCTACGTGTGGAGAGCCCTCTCCAGGGTGTAAGGAGATTCACAAAGATGTTCTTTGGGGCCTCACTTGCCACAGTAAGTTGAGGAGAGGTAGATATGGAGAATGAATGGAGAAGAAGATGAAGGACACAGGACAGGGAACTGTCACAGTCCCCTTAGCTTTAGACAAAGCACAGACTTTGGCTAAAACAAAACTGTAAACAATAGATGCGGATACTCAATGGCTGGGCAGAACTCTGCATCCATGAACCCCAACCTCTGGGAAGTTGTAAGCAAACTGAGGGGAGTAAGCATACCCTTCTGTACTGTTTCTACCCATCACTGCGACGGCAGAGAGAGCCTCATCCAGTCCTCTGCTCTGGACTGGCCAGATTCAGGACAAACTGGGGCAGTTTGTTTCCCCTACCCCCTACCCCCACCAGACGATGTCACTATGAAAGTCACTTAACTCCCATGAAATTGCAGAGTGGGCAGACCACTATAGCCATGCATTAATAACAGACGAACAGGACTTAGGTCACTGCGTTGTTGAGTAAGCGCCATGGAAGTTCTTGTGGTATGCATTATAGAACTGATTGCTCCTCAGTCCATGAGTAAAATGAGAGGGGATTAAATCTGACACAGGAGAGGATGGCACGGCCCAATGACAAAGTTGCTGCTGGTGTGGATGTGTAAGTTCAAGGGACACACTCACTCTGAAAACCATGATTTAAAGCAGCATGCGATAAACTCCCCAGTAGCACTCATTTGCTACCAAGAATTACGCGTGTGGGTTGGTGAGGCGGCTCAGTGGGTAAAGGTACCTGCCACACCTATCCTTCAGTCTATAGACCCACATGGTGGAAAGCAAGGACCCATTCCCATGAGTTATCCTCTGACTTAGACGCACGCACGCACGTACACGCGTTACCACATAGTTGGTGTGTCGCCATCACATACAGGAGGAACAATACCGCCACTCTGCTATGGGGATGGCTGCCATGCCACAGATAACAGAATCCTCAACTCTGTTCTGATCTTAGGGCATCACTTTCTGTTCCTTGAAGAACACTGATACAAAGCTGCCTCCCTGTGTCCTAGGAGGTCACAGGCTGAAGCCTTCCAAGGAAGTCTTCTTTAAAAATGTGTTTCTCAGATAATGTCTTACTAGCTGGTGACCAATTTCATTATCTGCCCATAATAACATGGCTCAGTTCAAATGCATTGAAGTTAAATAGAAGCTAATAGAACAAGTCCAGAATTGTTTGTGTGTGTGTGTGTGTGTGTGTGTGTGTGTGTGTGTGTGTGTGTGTACAATAGAAACGTCCAGGTATAATGGAGCATTGTTCACCCACCATGTCAGACTAATGATGTCCTCTAAAGGAGGGAGGAAGGGAAATTTCATCATCAGATATGAAGAGAAGTAATTAGCCACTCTGTCTCTTTCGCGCCTCTGCCAGGGGAGCGGATGTTCCAATTAGTAATTTCAGTCCACACGCCAAGCCTCTGGATTTTTCGAGGCGGCCTGAGGGACGGTGTCACAATGCTGCTCCTGTAGAATCCACCAAGCATCAAAGTTGCCCTTCCATGCCAATTACGCCCATCACTCACGGAGCTTATTAAAATGCTTCATAGTCATAAGCCACCTGGACACACTGAGGCGCGGCAGCTCCCGTCGTAGGGACAAAAACATAGAAATGCAGCTGGTTAGCAGGGCCTGTCCTTCCACAGGTAACCGCCTAATTAGCTCAGCCCGAATGCACTGTGACTTTTGTCCATCAGATTCAAGTAGTTTGTTGTTGCTAGGGGTTCATCTCACAGGCTGTGTTAGCATGTGGGTGCTGTATTTCTTGATCTCCCGGTCAGATTTAGCAGGCAAACAGACCGCAGAACAGCAAATAGAAACACAGGCCTCAGTAATGTGTAATGAATAAAGAAACCAGGAATCCACCTGGGACATGATGCTTTTTTTTGGGGGGGGGATAGCACACAGAATACTACTCAATAGTCCAGACTGGCTTCAAACTCATGGTGATCCTCCTGCCTCAGCCTTTTGAGCGCTGCAATGCAATTACTCTCAGCTTGCGAATCCATATTTTTAACGACATATTGAAAACATTACTTCCCCAAGCTTTGCCCAACTTGGGGCATTTCTGACATTGGGACGATTGGCCCCTTTCAGGTTGGGAACCTGCGACCCACCTTTGTTACTTACTGCTTATGCCTCCAGTCTGACAAAAGAAGATGTACAGCCTGTATGCTATTTGGACTTAGTTCAGGCCAGCACTTCTTGCCTGAACTAGCGTATTGACTCCAAACTGGTCTCGTGTGTTTTTTGTTTTGTTTTTTTTTTTTTTTTTTTTTTTTTTTTTTTTTGATTCATGCAAAAAATACCAATTAGCTCAACTTTGTTAGTTTTCCTCAGTCTTCCACCACCCCTGTATCATTTGAAAGTGTCCCACATACGGATTCTGAATGGCTTGAGAAGCCTGTACCCCCCCCCCCAATCAATGGATTTGGGGGATCAAAATAAACTTAGGACAATGTTAACACAGTCTGCACAAAGGCTCACTTTCCTCTCTCCATGCAACCCTGGCTGCCCAGTTCCTCATGTCTGTGTAGTAGACTGCAAAATGTTCCTCCCACACACAATGGCCTGAAGTCTTGAAGTCAAACCTTGGTTAATTTAGAGAAATAGTGTGGATGGAATTTTCTGTCCCGCCTGGTCCCACAGCTGTTTAGTCCCAAATGAACATGCAGAGGCTTATATTAATGATAAACTACTTGGCCGATGGCTCAGGCTTCTTATTGGCTAGCTCTCTCTTAATTATTAACCCATTTCTATTAACCTGGGAATCTCGACATGGTCTCGGCTTACCAGTGATGCCCATGCATGCTGTCTTCCTGACAGTTGCATGGCGTCTCCCTCGAGACTCTCTCTCTGTGTTCCTCTTCCCTGAATTCTCCTAGTCTGTTAACCCCGCCTGTGCTTCCTGCCTGGCCACATCCTGCCTGTCCATTGGATGAAACAGTTTTATTCATCCACCAATAAGAGGAATATGTATTCACAGCATAAGAAGGACTTCTCCCCCTCCCATCAAAACAGTTTAATAGAACACTCACAAGTCTAAGATGAAACTTGTGAGGTCTACTTTTTTGCTTTTTTTGTGTTTTTTTTATACTTTGTTATCAGCTAACAGAACATACAGAACATATTAAGACTTGAATTAATATTCTTAATGTTCATCATCAGAGACATTATTATAAATCAAATTATTATTGTGATTTATAGAGCATTCTAGAAGTAATTAGGTCTTCTTGCCTCTGAGTCTTGTGGGGGGGAGGGTGTGTCTGGTGTGTGTGGTATGTGTGTGTGTCTGGTGTGTGTGGTGTGCATGTGTGTGTGTGGGTGGTGTGTGTGTGCATGTGTGGTGTGTGGTGTGTGTGTGTGGTATGTGGTGTGTGTGTGTGCGCATGTGTGGTGTGTGTGTCTGGTGTGTGTGTGTGGTATGTGTGGTGTGTGTGTGGTATGTGGTGTGTGTGATATATGCGTGTGTGGTGTGTGTGTGGTGTGTGTGTGTGTGGTGTGTGTGGTATGTGTGGTGTGTGTGTGGTGTGTGTGGTATGTGTGGTGTGTGTGTGTGGTGTGTGTGTGGTGTGTGTCTGGTGTGTGTGTTGTGTGTGTTGTGTGTGTGTGGTGAGTGTGAGTGGTGTGTGTGTGTGGTGTGTATGCGGCGTGTGTGTTGTGTGTTGTGTGTGTGTGTGCGGTGTGTGTGTGGTGTGTGTTGTGTGTGTGTGTTGTGTGTGTGTGTGTGTGTGTGTGTGTGTGGTGTGTGTGTGTGTGGTGTGTGTGAGTGGTGTGTGTGAGTGGTGTCTGGTGTGTGGTGTGTGTGTGTGTCTGGTGTGTGTGTGGTGTGTGTGTGTGTGTGGTGTGTGTGGTGTGTGTTGTGTGTGTGTAAGTGGTGTGTGTGGTGTGTGGTGTGTGTGTGTGTGTGGTGTGTGTGTGTGGTGTGTGTGGTATGTGTGTGTGTGTCTGGTGTGTGTGTTGTGTGTTGTGTGTGTGTGTGGTGTGTGTGTGCGGTGTGTGTGGTGTGTATGTGTGTGCGTGTGTGTGGTGTGTGTGTGGTGTGTGTGTGCGGTGTGTGTGGTGTGTATGTGTGTGCGTGTGTGTGTGTGTGGTGTGTGTGTGTGTGTGTGTGTGTGTGTGTGGTGTGTGGTGTGTGTGTGTGCGTATGCGGTGTGTGTGGTGTGTGTGCGTATGCGGTGTGTGTGGTGTGTGTGTGTGGTGTGTGGTGTGTGTGTGTGTGTGTGTGTGTGTGCCTATGTGCTCATGTGGAGGCTGGAGGTTGGTGTTGAGTACCCTATCACCCTTTCTTCAGTCACTCCCACATTGTTTTGGAGGCATCTTCTCTCACTGATTGGCATGCTCGCCGGCCAGCCCCAGAGACGGCCCTTTGCATGTCCAGCCCTGGGGATAGAAACACACACTTCCATGCTCACTCTTAAGACCTGGGCTCTGCAGTTTGAACCCCTGGTTTCCAGGAAAGGTTCTCACGCTGCAGCAAGCACTCCACAAGCTGAGTCGTCTCTTCAATCAACGAGTCCTTACTGTTTTAAACCTCTTTTTAAAACTGCATGTGTACATGTGTGTCTGTGCAAGAATGTGCCATTTGAATATACATGCCTGTAGAAGTCAGAAGGTGGTGTTGGATCCCTGGGCTGGAGTTACAGGAGGTTGTGAGCTGCCTGCCATGGTTGCTAAAAACTGAACTTGGGTCCCCAGAGAGAGGGCAGTGTATGCTCTTAACGGATGAGCCGTCTCTGGCTCCTCAGTCAGCTGAACACTATTTCATCATCATCTGAACCAGGTCGGGGATGGAACGCATGTTCAGCCACATTCCTTTGCACGTCATTTAAAGATTCTCTGCAGTTCCCATCATTCTTTCCTTTTAGATTGCCCTTTGAAAGCCCCTCTCCCCACACAGACAGATGCTCCCACCATTCAAATCACATGACATATCTATTGCTCTCTGTTGTTCTGCTTGCCTGGAGCCTCTGCCAACTGCTGCGGCAGAATAGGTTCCTAGCAAGAAAAATTCTCTCAATCACCGGTCACATCAGAAAATGAATTCTACTTTCTGAGCCTTAGTTTCTGGACCAGAAAGATCAGTGTAATGCCTACTTCATGTGGTTTTCTGTTTTGTTTTGCTTCATTTGGGTTTTTGTTTTTTGTTTTTTTGTTAACTCAGGTTGTCACTATGTAGCTCAGGCCATTCTTGGACACACTATATAGAGTAAAGTCACCTCAGACCCCGTATCTTCCCACCCCATCCTTCTGAGTGCTAGGAAGGATTACAGGCATGTGTCAACATGCCTGACCTTTATGTGATTGCTGTGAGAATTAAAAAAAAAAAACCATGGCTACCCAGTGCCTGCCTGGCACCTAGAAAGAGCTCCGTGACTATGAGCTGTTGTTTGCTGTTACAAAATTTCAATCCCAAATCCTCTGTGAAACCATAATTATCCACTCCAAGCTACATACTAATCAGTGTTTCTGTCTTCAATAGCATCCATGTCCAGGAGTTTATAGCATTTACATATTCTTATTCCTTGTGTTTCATTCTCCCCAGATAGACTCCAAAGTGAACTAGGACATAGGTTATGTTTTATGCCAACACAGTGCTTACAGGAGCCAGGAAAGGGACTTGGAGTAAGAAGACAGGGGGAGTGAGGACCCTGGCCAATACCAGGGCACATGTCACTCTGGCCAATTGTTGTCATGAGGGAATGAATGTTGGTCCGGGGTTGCCAGAACTCAGTTTTCTCATAAGAAACCATGAATCTAGACTTTTGTGCAAAGCCCTGGGTTCAAAAGCTGGGTCATTGCTGCTCAGGCTAAAGGAAGAACGTCTGTGAGCCCTCACTGGTGACAGCCACCTTACCTATGTGGTCCCCCTAACGTTTGAGCCGCAGCTGGGCCTCTGAGGCTACAGAGAAACAATGCTGTGAGTGTCAATTAGGGATCTTGGCTGAACTTGGAGAGTGATTTTCATTCATCCCAGATCCAAAGTTCAGAACAGGCCCAAGGAAACCTATACTGTACACAAGGCCAGTTTCCCTGGGCGAATAACAGAGAGAGTTCCACTTGGTGACACTGAGGACACGTGCATTGGTGCAGAAGGCCTTCACTTGGTTTGCCATTGCTTCCTTAATTTATTATTATTATTTTTTAATGGGGAGCATTCCACAATCATGCATGTCGTCCCTATCAGGGGCCACGCTTCTCTCTGTTTCCTTACATTGAGAAAACTCTTAGGCCTCAGCAAATGGGTTTTGAACTGAAGGTGTCATCTTTGTCCCTGTGTTTATTATGAGTCTGATCGCTATGTACCATCAAGGACTGTCTTACCATAATATGGCCCCAGTGCCTGAAAAGTGCTAAGATCAATACATACCTGTTGAATGAGTAAATGATGGAAATGACACATCCATCAAACACCAGGCACCTATTGTATGCCAAGGGACGGGTGGGAGGGACTTCAGGGACTCTGAGGTGCCTGGGTACTCCCCCAGCCTCAGGGTATCTGGTCACCTGGAAAGGACTGCATGAGGTATTTACTGGAACCTGAGAATCAGCAGGAACTACTCCATATGTTCAATCCCAGGAGATGGCAGTGGACTGAACGCTTGGGACCCTCAGCACTCGGCTCTGGCTTTTGGGGTCAGAGTCAAACATGGGGTTTGAGACTGAGCTATTGGAATGAGCTCAGTGAGTGGGCACCTTGGGAGGCTGCGTCCTCATTCTACATTCTACGACAGTGCTGGAACATGTCTCTGGAAAGTGCCCTCAGAGAGAGTTTAAAGCTACACAAGGACGTTTATTCCATTGCTTAGGAATAATGCCTTATTTTAACAACAGAAAGTTTGGGAAAACAGAAAGTCATCACTTTGTCCCCTAAACCTGATTCCAGGTTTTGCTGTTATTGTTGTTTGTTTTTTGAGTGGTTTCCCTAAAAATCCAATGGTCATAGGAGGAATGTTTTCTGTTGTATGTGTTCCAGGCTCAGGAGGGAAGCTCCAAAGAGAAACCTCCAAGTTGTCATGAGTCACAGCAGTGATGCTCTCTGACAGGTCGATGTCACTGGAAGCAGGATTCATTTGAATGCCTAAATTCTGGTGTTTTATTTTTTTTTAAAGCCTTCAAAACTTAGATTTATTCTGTGTCCTCAGTGCTCATCACAGAATTGGGGCACATTGGTACCCCAAAGTGTCTTATGTAAAAGGAAATGGAGGAATTCTAATGTCGTTCACAGGACATCTGGGCCCTGTATTTACACTGCTTGCCACCCACCAGCCACCCTAAAAAGCGGTTGTTGTCGGTAATCACTTCTGAAGTGAAACTGAGTCCTGAGGAGAGTGGACATGATCTTCCACAGAACCCCTAATCTGCCCTTGGGAAAGCATGGGATATAGCACTACCTACCTGAGTACCACACAGAGGAAGGAGACGCAGCATAATCAGAAGACAACTCTACTGGCATGAAGTCTCCCTTTGGGCAGTGATGAGTGGCTGTCCAGCTGCGACACCTCTGCTTGCCCATGTGTCTTCTTAGATATTTTCTTTCTACCACCACGCAAGTCAAGCCAAGAAGCTCCAGGGTGTTGACACGCAGCCTGTGACATCTTCCAGTTAGAAACAGCGGCTTCAAAGTGAATGCACCATTTGAAGCCTGGCTGAGGAGGGCACCTGTAAGATCTAGCATTGCTTTAAAGGTCTATGGAGGGGACCTGTTGCTTCTGTGCCCAGGCCAATGTCAGCACACAGTAGAGGGGCTGGAAATTTGGCCAGAGCAATAACCAGGACCGAATGCACCTACTGACCCTGCAGGTGACCTTGTTGTCCCGGTTCTCATCAAGGAGGAAGAGAACTGTTTTTGAGGCCTTCCCAGGCTGGAAGGAAGTGGGGACTGACAGGTTTTGCTGTTGTTGCTTTTCTCACTGGGTGTCTGTTTCCCTAGGCTGGAGGAAAACTATGAGATTGCCGAAGGCGTCTGCATCCCCCGCAGTGCCCTCTACATGCACTACCTGGATTTCTGTGAGAAGAATGACACACAACCTGTCAATGCTGCCAGCTTCGGGAAGGTCAGTCTAACCTCCCCAGGCTGGGCCTGGTCAGCCCCCCCCCACCAACTTTACATAATTCAAACAGTTTACAGTTTTAAAATTGCATTTTACTTGGGGTGTGTGTGGGGGGAGGAGCAGGGGGGCGTCAGGAGTCAATTTGTCAAAAGCTGAGTCCTCTCCTTCCACTGAGAGTCTCAGCGCTCCATAGCAGGCTCGGTTGAGCCTCTTCACCAGCCCACGACACACAGTCGTAAAACATCCTAATTCTTGTTCTATGAAGTTACTAAAATAAACACTTCGGTGACTTTGCTGTAATATTTTGCTGCAAAATCCTCACACAGTTAAAACAGTACCAAATCAAACTCTAGAACAAAGCAATGCACAGGATTGGATAATACCTGGGTGATGTGCTCTCTTGTCTTCCGTTGTAATTACGTTGCACAAAGTGGCATGTCTTCTGTGAGAGGCAAGCGTGATTGGTGAGCCTGGGACCAGAGAGGCTCTTTGCTTGGTAATCCATGCCTTGGGGAGACAGGGAAACAGCCCTGGATTATGACCTAGAAAGGGGTCCAACATGCTGTTCTGAGGGGCTCAGACCCAGCAGTGAGGGAAGGCAGAGTATCCCATGACTCTGGTGACTTGTGTCGGCATCCTCTTGAAGGGGTCACAATCAGAAGGTCAAGTAGGTGTGGATAGAGGGGCAGCTATGGTGACTCATGCATCCTTTCTGAGCTTTGTCTGCCTTGTGGAAAGGGTCAGGTGAGAGGTCAGAGGGGGTGAAAAATAATTTAGTCATCCAGCAGCTCAGATATACGTTAGCCTCCCCTTGCTGGTGATCACAACTGTTGGTATTAGGAGTTCATCTTGGAAATGCCTGTGTCCAGAGGCAAACAACCATCCATTAGCTTAAACATAACTAACACCATTCATTGGCTTGCTCGTGTAGAGACTCTGCTTTCAATCAAAGACACAAACAATTCTGCAGCTCTGTGGTCATCTTGGCGTTTCCTTGAACTCTTACTCAAGAGCTAAAGTCTGTCCTTCCCTCTTTGCAGCCCACTCCCATCCCTATTTTAAGCCTCAAGCCCCCTTCAAGATGTGGCCAAATCCCAAGAAGTTTGGGGTCTGAAGTCACCCTGACTCGGGTTTCTTCCCGCCGTCTGTCTGTGCCATCTCCCTTACCCTGCTGTTCAGCCCGGTGTCTTTAGCCGCATACAGCATCTAACACATTGAGACTTGAAGAAAAGCAAGAACCCAGGCCACACTAGCAGCTGCTTTGGCCTCACTGCAAACAATGAGCAGCAGCACTTAGCTAGAGACTGCCCTATTAGAGGGCACCTCCCCATCACGGAAGGGTCCACAGGGCAGTCTTGTTTCACACACACACACACACACACACACACACACACACACACACACACACACACACACACACACACACACACACACACACACACACACACACACACACACACACCAGCCCTGTGCTTTTGCTTTTCACGGGACAGCCCACAGAAAGTTGATGTGGGCTCAGTAGACTGGTCAGTAGACAAGTTTACCTCCCGACAAGGCCGCCTTCATCAGCAGCTTTGCTGGTCCTCAGCTCATTTTCCATAGCCCCAGCCCCTCTCTGCCCTGCCTCTCTTAGTCGTATCAGGGTGGGTGCTTCCTCTCAGTTAAGCCCCCCTGAAAATGCCCTCACAGACACACAGGTGATTGCAATCCAGTCAAAGTGACCATGACCATCAACCCTCACAGCAGGTCCTACCCCTGTGCCCTCTCTTGTCTTTATTAATCTGGTTGTGTATTCTTTTGACAAATGCAGGGTGCCACGATCACTGTGCCTTTATAGTAAGCCTTGAGGTCAGGTAATGACAGTCCTTTCATCTTGCTCTCTACTGACCTACTACTTATTCTGGATCTCATATGTCTCCGTGTAAACTTTAGAAGCAGTTACTTAATAACTGCAAAATACCCGCTGGGATTTTAATTCGGATTATAATTAATCTGTACAGCAAGCTGTGCAGAACTGAAATCCTGACCAGGTTGCATCTTCCTATCCATGTACATGGGGCACCACCCCATTTGGCTTTCCTTGGCTCTCAATTGCGTTTTCTTCATATAGATCTTATACATATCTAACTGGGCTCACATAAAAGTGTTAATACAAACGGTGTAGTGTTTGCTGCTGGCGTGTAGAAAAGCCTTTACATATTAGCTTTCATATATTAGCCTCATATCCTGCAACACTTCTATAATTTCTTTCTAATTTAAACATTTTGGTGGGTGTTTTGTTTCTCAAATACATTTTTATTTTCTTTGTAGACAATCACGTTATATGTGAACAAAGACTAGCCTATTCATTCTTCCTGGCTTACCTTTTATTTCCTTTTCTTGCCTTTATTACATTAGTGAGGCCTTCGGGAACAGCGTTGAAAAGAAGCATGATATTCTGTTATGAACAACCACATTAAGAACTGCCCTGCCTCCCGGGGGGAACTAACCCCTTGGTCAGTGTGTCATCCACCCTTTCATCCTTCACAGCATGCATTGGTTTAAGGCTGTGTTATCTGAAGTTAATGCAACTTCTCATACTTCTTTTGGTTACTGTTATTCTCCATTTAGTTTTCATCTTTAAGCATCTTTGTATTTAAAGCTTTTTTGCAAACAACATATATTTGGATCTCGTCTCTTTTTTTACTTCATGAATCAATCTCTCCCTGACATTCCATCTCCTCTCTTTCTTGGTGTCTTGCAAGGATCTTTCTGCACAGCCCAGGCTCTCTGTGTAGCTCATGTTGGCCTCAAATCCTGATCTACCTGCCTTGGCTTCCTGAGGGCTTGAACCTACCACCTGCCCAGCACCTGCAGCTTCTCTCTGAATTGGTGTAGATGCCCGAGTGATGTTCACTCACAGTGATTATCCACACAGTTGTAACAATATTACCACACCCATTAGTTTTCTGTTGTCCTTATTCTTTATTGTATTTATATATTTTACTATTTCCTACTGTTTACAGTTTGATTTACTTATTTACTTATATGTGTATTTACTTATTTAGAGACAAAGTCTTGCTATGTATCTCAGGTTAGCCTCAAACTTGCAACTGTCCTTCTGGATGCTAGGGTTATAAGTATATGCTATCATGCCTGTTTTTTCATGCCTTATTTCATTTTTTTATTCATTTAATTTATGTGGGTACATGTGCATACATGTGGGTACCTGGAGAGGCCAGGAAGGAGGTGTTGAATCCCATGGATCTGGAGTTACAGGTGGTTGTGAGCTGGGAACCAAACTCCTATACCCTGCAGGAGCAGCAAATTCTCAAATACCAAGTTGTTACTGCAGCCCCCGACACCCAGCTTTTACTTGGGCTTTCATGCTTGCAAGTACAGGCTTACACAGCAAGTATTTTAATCATTAAGACATGTCCCCTTCTCATCCCTAAAGAAGTACTTTCAGTTAACCATTTAAAATTGTTAACTTAGCCCAGTTTGGCCACAGATTCACTGTATAGGCCAGGCTGACCTTGAACTCACGGTAATTCTGCTACCTCATTCTGAGTGGTTCCTTGAGAGTAAGTGTGCCTATATTTTACGGTCATGTTTGGATGCATATGTATGTACATGTGTCGTGTGTGGAGACCACACCTTCTCCTGCTGCTCTCTATCTGATGAGACAGGTTGTCTCAGAGCCTGGGGCAGACTGTTTGGCTAGACTGGCTGCCCAGCAAGTTTTAGGGATCCACCTGTCTCCTCCCTCACAATGGGGCTGCAATTGCACTTAGCCATATTGGGTTTTGGCATGGATTTGAACTCAGTTCCTCGTGCAGCAGACAGTTAACCCTTTTAACTTTAATTAGCCATTTTATATGACTCTGCTTTATCCTCTCTTTTGGCATAACATTTATACTTTTTTAAAAAGTTGATTTTAGTGCCTGTCCATAACTTGCAGTATACATTTACAGCTAATCGAGCCACCTTTAAGTAACTTCACTGGTGAGCGTCTTGTAACAGTCCTCTCCCTCCTGCCCGTGCTGTGTTACTGCTTTACCATCATCAATTTCCCTGATGTAGGAGCCTACACAGACAGATGTATAATTAGTGTATTGCTGAACTAGTGTTTTTGAACACAGTGTCATAGTAGGCAGACTAAAAACAAGTTTCACTTTTACCCAAAGTTGTTGGTTAGAAAGAGAGAGAGCGCGGGTTTTTATCTCTAGAAGGCTCTCGGATGCCTGTGTATCTGCTATGACATGGATCCAGGGCCTGGAGCACTGTAGGGTACGGCAGCACTCTTTGACTTTCAGTGGGCTTACATGGAGATACATCTACTGGAAGCTGAAAATGTCATCAGTCACAGATGTGTTCAGAGTACTGAACCTGCTGAACAGCAAGGTTTAGCCTCGCCTACCTTAGACATGCTAAGACATTTATTTACCCTACAATCAAGCATAATCACCCACAACAATTCGGGACACTTATTTACCCCATAGTCAGGCGCCAACAAAGCACTCCTTATAAGAAGTTTTTGAACATCTTGTATGGCAGCATCGCACACCATGGAATTCTAGCTATCTGCCTTCATGAGCACATGGCCAACCGTAGCTGCCACTCCTACTATTGCTCAGCATCACAAGAGATCATCATCTCACATTGTCACCACCTGGAAAATATCACGGTTCAAATGCAAATGCAAAGCCTGGTGTCTCCCAAATGTGTGTCACTTTTGCAGTACCTTCAAGAACACAGGAAGCTGAGTCATCAAAACTGCCCCCCCCCCAGTCAACTCTCAGATGATAGCCAGTTAAAAGCAAGACTGTGAGGCTGACACAATTTATAGTCCACAAATTGTGGGGGGTCTTGGGGAGAGGTAGAAATATGGAAAGGCATTGGATAGCTTGGACAGTGTGATCTGAGTGCATTCTGAGTGCATGAGGCCATTTAGCATTGCAAGCTTCACTTCCAGGAAGGCTTGCTGATGACTCCAACTCCTCATGGCTCTTGTCTGTAAGCACAAAGCTAGAAGAGAACACAGCCCTTTAGTACTGACGATTTTCTTCACACACTGAGTTTATGAGGGAGATTTGAGATCTATTGGGATGAGTCCATCCTTTTCCAGATGGGGACATTAAAACTCAGAGGGAGGGGGTGATTTTCTCAAGTTGATGCAGGGTTGCCCCATCCAAGCTAGCTGATGGGTGGTTCACTGATGTCAGAAAGATATGAAGAAACCAGGAAAAGGGAAGTCGGCCTATATTTGCATGACTTTATTTATACTCACAATTTCCAGTGAGGTCACTGGTACATTGAACTATGGGGGTGGCTCCTCCTTGAATGTCTGGCTCCCTTCTTGCTGGCTAGCCTTGCTCAGTGGTGGGGACAGCCATGTGTGTTTGGGGCTCTGTGTTTAGCATCATGTATAAATATATGGGGAGCACAGATGGAAATAAGACCTTCGAGAGTCCCTCCATTCTGCCCACCTCCTTCTTGCCCTGACCTGGGAGGAGGGGTCATTCCCATGCCCATGGATACAGGAGATAAAAGTGTCTTGAAGGCATTCCAAGGGTCTTCATAATGATATCTTGCCATCACTTAAAGGAAAAATTAATTATGCTGATAGAGCTAGCATATGTGTTCCTTAGCCTTTAGAATATAGTATAAAATATCCACATGATTTCATATCAACATATATATTTTAATTTGGTTTTCTTAGTGGAGTACCATGCAAAAATTCCCAGACCAACTGGGTCTGAAGTTCAACCCCAGCATGAACCAGCATGAATCCAGTTTAAGAGACCTGGGTCCAGTTCCCTCGCCTGTAAAGTGGATCCATGGAACAATTCCGGGGACTGTGGAGGGAATGACTAAATCCACCTAGCTCGAAGCCAGCAAACAGATGCACTCAATGCCTATTGGTTACAATTATGATTTCATTTTATCATAGCAACATTTCATGGCTCTAATACCTCATGGCTTTTTAATACACCATCCCGAATGTATGAGTGTTCCAACTCTTCTGGATGCTCCTCCTGCTGAGCAATTTTGAAAACTATTGTTCTAAAAACATCCCACATCACACTCACTGCTATCACCACCCGCACTTTTCTTATTATCGCCTGCACAATTATTCCATATTTTGACTTAACCTGCATCTTACGTAACTCACCCCACTCTAGCTAAATCAGTCTGCCAAAACTGTCATAGTCTCACGCACACGTGACACATCATCCAGTCAACCTAAGGACAATACCTGGTTCACAGATTTTATGTTTGGACCCCTTGCAGTTCTCATCCACATTACCTGCCTCATGGTTTGCTGTTACTCTCCCCCCCCCCTCCTGCCGGAGCGCTTCCCAGACCCTCTCATCCATTACCACATGGGATTCAAAAGTCTGCTTCTACCTCATTGCAATCCATATGCTTTTTTTTTTTTTTCTTTTGGAAACTTCTCTTGGAGAATTTTCTGCAGAAGTGGAATTTCAAAGCTCAGTGTAAATGGATAACATCCAGGAAATATGTGCATATAACACTTTATATGTATGTGTGTGAGCATACAGACTGGGTCATTATGCCCAATGCACAATTGCTCTAGCAAACACTTGGGGAAGGCGTCACAGAGAGCAGATGTTTCAAAGTCTTTATTCACACCTACACTAGGCTTCAATTTTTCTTCCTCTGGAAGGGGATTAGGTTTATTGCAAAAAAAAGAAGAGAGAGAGAGAGAGAGAGAGAGGGAGAGAGGGAGGGAGAGAGGGAGGGAGGGAGGGAGGGAGGAGAGACTCCCATTTTGTGTCTAGATTTAAATTGGGTTGGGAATCAGCTTCTTAACCAACCTCTGTTCCGAATCATCTCTTTCTCTTGTTTAAAGATTCCCACAATGGATATTTATGAAACACAGTGTATTAGGGTATTAAATTTCAATTTCTGTTTGACCAGCCTTCCTTTTTCCCACACCTCAATGGCCACTGAACTGGGGCCCACAGTTCTCCCTCAGATCAGTTTTCGGCATCATTGACTCATTATATCCCCAGAATCCTCTCTCCTCTCGTGTGTGGGAAGATTCACACTGGCTCTGTCACCCTCGAGTTTCTTTCAGATCATTTGTTGATGACAATTTTTTTTGCCTCCTGAGGGTGGGTTGAATCTGTAGAAACAATAAGAAGCCCGGTGGCTAAGTTAGAAGACCGAGGCCATGGAGGCCGTAAGATGGGGGGCCCAGAGTGAAGCCTGTCTGTAGAGGAGAGGGGCTGAGGGAATTTGCTGCATGGCTCTGGAGGGATCTCCTGGGGCACTTTGTAGAGGACATATCTGAGGACCAATGCCCAGTTGATGGACACCCTGCTGGTTCCCTGGTGCCAAGTGTTAGGAAAGTAAAGGCCAAAGAAGGTCAGTGGGATCCTGTCCATGCTTCCTCCACTAGCAAGAGGCTGTGAACCCAAGCAGTTAGGTCACTAACCAGCTCCCACGTCTCAGCTGGGGAGTGTTTTAGGGTCACTTTTAATGCCTAGAGGAACATGTCTCAGACAGTGTGGTGCTCAGCGATGTTTGTCTGCCCCTCCATTACCTTCTCTCTTTCCTCCTCTTACCATAGGGCCACTGCATGGCCGAGTCATTTCAGGGATGCACACCTACAACTTGTAGTCTGTGAAAATTTCACCCACAAAGTTATGCTATTGTGCCCTGCATGCTGGGTCTCCTCAAAGCTGGGTCGTGCACATGAGCCACTCACTGCCACCTAAAAATTATCCCAGAAGCTCCAGAGAGCATAGATGTCCTGAAGGCCCCACCCCCACCCTCCCACCCCCATTTCCACCCCCACTACTGTCCCCCAACCCCCCCCCCCCAGCTCCGTTTGCCCTAGCTGAAAGAGAGAAGGGTGGGATTCATGAGTAATTAAAGGGAATTTGGAAGGCTGGGATGTTATGGAATGTTAGATCAGTAGCTAGAACAGCATGTGGTGTTCTTTAGGCAGGCTTCATTGAATCCATACAAATAAAGAAAGAGGGGCTGCCTGCCCGTCTGCTCATTTATCAAACAGCGAAGCTCAGCCTTCACAGCTCCACAAAAGTGTTTTACTGTTTGCCGAGTCTCTCTCCAGAAATTAAAAGCTGAACAGCCCTGCGTTTTGGACACTCCCAATGAAATTGTGCTGTGCTTTCAAAAACAGGGGCCAGTTGATGATGCAGTGAAAAGAGGGGGGGGCAGAGTTGTAATTTGCAGCTCATAAGAAACACTTAAAAGCAAGGAGAGAGAGAGAGAGGAGAGAGAGAGAGAGGAGAGAGAGAGGAGAGAGAGAGGAGAGAGAGAGAGAGGAAAGAGGAGAGAGAGAGAGGCGAGAGAGAGAAGAGAGAGGAGAGAGAGGAGAGAGAGAGAGAGAGAGAGAGAGAGAGAGGAGAGAGAGAGAGAGAGAGAGAGAGAGAGAGAGAGAGAGAGAGAGGAGAGAGAGAGAGAGAGAGAGAGAGGAGAGAGAGAGGCGAGAGAGAGAGAGAGAGAGAGAGGAGAGAGGGGAGAGGAGAGAGAGGAGAGAGAGAGAGAGAGAGAGAGAGAGAGAGAGAGAGAGGAGGGGGGGGGGGAGGCAAACTTCCTTCCCACAGGATTTCCTGCGGCTGAAGGAAGGAAGGAGGTACCATCTACAGCAGCTTTCCTTGCTCGGAGTAGGATCAGCCTGGAACTGCACCAGGGCAGGTGCAGGCAGCCTGCCTCCTCCCATCCCCCACACCCAGCTCACAGCAGGCTCGCCTCTTATTTCCTGGAAAAGCCTGTCTTTGTTTGCTGGTTTTTTTGGCTGCTTAAGCCTGAGGAGGTGAAGATGAGCAACTAAGTACCAAGCACTCTCATCCCACAAACACATAGCTTGGGAAGGCAGCGTGTGCCACGCCTAGGCTGGACCACTGGATTGGGTGAGGATCCTCTGACAGACAACCCAGGAAAGGGGGCTGACTCGGTAGGCGGTGGATAGTTCTAGAGGAAGGGGGCTGCAGAGTGGGGCTCAGGGCCTGTGACCCTCGTGCTCCGTCTGGTCACTCCTCTTCACCCCTGCAGCCCCGGACTGTGGACTTGTCTCTGGTCCCACATCCTTGCCCGACCGACTTCTGGCTGACAGGCAGCGGTGAAAAGTCCAGATGCCTGCCCACTGGGACAGGGTTCCCACTTTGCCCTTTGACCAGCTGAGCTGCAGTCCATGGGACAAACAGCATCCCTTTTTACAGATGAGACCTGATGCTCGTGTGGCAGAAGGAGCAAAATACCTTTTCAAGTTTTCCATTTTAACACACTTTAAAATGCGTAGTATCATCTGGAGGGAACGGGAAAGCCGACCCCAGGCTTGTTGGGAAAGCATAAGAACCTGAGTTCGAATCCCCAGCACTTCAAACACACAAACCACCTGTCAAGGCTGGACGCAGGTCTGCAACCCCAGGGCAGGGATGCGGTAAAAGTGAGGGGGAGGGTAGCTTGCTGACCATCAGCCTAGCTCTAGATCCAGAGAGATACCCTTCCTCATAGAAACAAGGTAGGGAGTGACAGATCAGGATGCTAGACATTCCGTCTCCATACACATCCACACACATGCGTACACACACCACACATGAGCACACACATCCACACACCACATAAGCACACACATCTCACATCACATACATACATACACACACCATACATGTGCATGCACACATCTCACACACACGTGAGCATGCACACACATCCACATACACCACACACATCCACATACATACATATACATACACCACACATGAGTACACATACACACACACACCACATGTATGCATGCACACATATCACACACACACACACAGTGTTTTGAGTGTAACTTATGCACTTCGAGTAATTTCTGATTGTTAAACAGTTTTGCCTTTGAGAAACTATTATGAGGCAAAAATACTAATATACCAATAGTAAACATAAATACCATTATGCACAAAGATATCACAGTTCCCTCTTAACACACTAGGAATATATTCAATGGCTGATGAAAGAATCATTCATTTGTTCTGCTACGTTTTGAGTCCCATCATTACCTATGGGAACGGCTGCTGCAGCCTACAAGATGGCATCCCTGCTGCTACCATAGCCCCCACAGCCAGTTCTCCACTCAGCAGCCAGATTCATCTCCCTGAGTGGTTCAGCTGGAGCTGGTCCCCACCTCACCCTGTGAAAGCCAAGTATGCACAGGGCCCGCAATCCCCCTTATGGTCCCTCCCAGCGGCTTCCTCTTCCACCATCTCCTTTGTCTTTCCTGCCAACTGCTCCATCCATATCCCCCAGAGTTCCAAGAGCCCTTGGCCTTCCCTCCCCCACAAGCTGGAAGAAAGATCCTTGGAGTCCATTCCCTCACTTTCTGTCGGCCACCACTCAGATCCATGTTGTCGCCGTCCTCAAATAGTAAACAGCCAAACAGCCCCGCTACCACATTCCCCATCTCGTACTTTTGACTTCTCTGTGGCAAGTCTCTGGTTTAAGACAGGGTGGGGTATTTTCTCCATTTCAGCCTTTTCACTTTGAGACATGTCTGAGCGTAGGCTGTTTCTATTTTCACCAGCATCATATTCCACAGGCCTCACATGATATCCAGGTTATAGCCAGGGCTCAATGAAAGCCGCTGAGAGAATCTAAGCCACATAGCCACATTCTGATATCCAGCCTTGATGGGGAGTATCCTTCCGTGTGCTGTGACTATGTGTCTCTTATTGGCTGATTGTGGTTATTGAAGCAACACACTGCTGAGCATGAGGAATCGTAGAAGATGAGTCTTAGAGGCCCCAGGTAGGCACTGATAGAGCTGAGTTGGCCATTTGCTTACAAAGATCCTACGGAATGCTGGGGGTGTGGCTCAAAAGTAGATTCCTTGCCTAGCGTGTATGAGTCCCTGGGTTTTGCTCCTAGCACTGAATAAATAAGGTCAGGATTTGTGAAAGAAACTGGCCAACAGATGCAAGTTTTTACTTAGAAAGAGTAAATTCAAGATGTCTTTTAGACAGCATGGTGACAACGGTAAATAATGCATTATGTTCTTGAAAATTGCCGTGAGAGTGTATTCTAGGTGTCCTCATTGAGTGTGCCTCAAGAGCGAGGCAATGCTCATCCTGATGAGCCTAATCTGTCCACTTCATGATGCATATTCCAGAACACCATCGTCTTAGTGCTCCATTGCTGTAAAGAGACACCATGACCAATGCAGCTCTTATAAAAGAAAGCATTTAATTGGGGGCAAGCTTCCATTGTTAGTGGGTTAGTCATGGCAGGGAGCTTGGGAGCAGGCGTGGCAGGCATGGTGCTGGAGAAGTAGTTGAAGGCTACATTCTGACCCACATGCAGAGAGAGAAGAGGAGAGGGGAAGGAAAGGGAGGGGAAGAGAGGAGAGGAGGGGAGGGGAGGGGAAGGGAAGAAAGGAGGGAGGAGAGGAAAGGAGAGGAGAGGAGAGGGAGCCTGGGCCTGGCTTGAGCTTCTGAAACCTCAAAGCCCACCCCCAGTGACGCACTTCCTCCAACAAGGCCACACCTCCTTATCCTTCCAATCCTTTAAAATAGTGCTACTGCCTAGTGGGTAAGCATTCAAATATAGGACCCTATGGGGATCATTCTAATTCACACCACCACCTCTGTACTACATGACATAAACACATACGTTTTAATTGGCCAATTTAAAAGCAGTCATGTAATTGTAGTCGCCAATCAAGTGGCCCAGGGAGGAGCATGCCTGGAAGCAAGGCAGCGAGACAGCACGGCACGTGCCGTCCTGGGCAGATGGAGACGGGCAGATGTGGACAGAGTCGTAGCACACTTGGAACAGAAGAAAGGTGCACTGTTGCCATCGCATGAGACAGATAGATGCCCTTGAGGTGTGGAGATAGAAGGCTCTGCCCCCACCAGGGAGCTGGGAGGAGCTCACAGGGGAGTGATAGACGTCCTGAGGAGAGAGGACACAGCAGTGTGCAGCCCACAGGCAGTGGGTACAGAAGAGGCAACCTGAGAAGCCCCTAGAGAAGCCACTCTGACGGGCTAAACTGGACAGAGCTGAGATCACGTGAGGACATTTAGAGAAACAAGATGGAGGAGTGAAAATGGAGCTTCTGCTGAGTCAGGTGACCCTGGAGGAATGTCAGAGCGTACTACTGGACAGGCAAGGGTGTGTGTGTGTGTGTGTGTGTGTGTGTGTGTGTGTGTGTGTGTGTGTGTGTGTGTGTGTGTGTGCGTGGGGGGGGTGCGGGTGATACTAAGCTACTTCTCCATACTGACTTCTGATAATTCCATTAATGACTTCTGTATTTCCATTAAACAGAAGCATTTAACATTTCTACTTTTCTGGATGTGAATGGATTCCAAGTTATTGGGTTGTCCACTGGCATCACCATCCCCTTGGCTCTTTCCTGCCTTCTGGAACCTCTTAGGGTAGGGGAAGATGGATCTTGTTCACAACAGAAGCCACAAGAGCTTTTCCAAGAGGGTCAGAGAGAGGCGAGCAGAGGAGAAATCTTGACTTCCTCAAACACAGCTAAGTGGGAAGAGAAGGGAGTCATAGAAAGAGGCACCAAAGGAAGGTCTGAGAGCCCAGGGATATTTTGTTCATGGAGGAGCGTAGTTGAGTCCAGAGCATGCAGATCTCAGGTCTGCATGAGGGTGGCTCAGCTCCTGAGTTTCAGTTTGTTCATCTGCACAGGGGAGCAGCCCAGCGCTGGGTTTGTGCTGATTAGAGGTGGCGTGTGCAAAATGACTAACATATACCCAACCCAAGACTGGGACTTGAGTGAGCAGGACACTGAGCCCTGTTGTTTAGTCACTGCGTACCTCTCAGTTCAGCAGGGAGCAGGCAGGGGCACCCAACACTTCACGAGAAGGTGTATCCATTACGTTTTCATTGTGACTGGAACAACTTAGAGGAAAGTTGGTTGTGTCTGAACACTTGGACCTTATGCTCAGCTGGGTTTGGAGAGGGCTGTGCAACCTTTGGGAGATGAAGCCTCATTGGAGGAAGTGGATCACTAGGGAACCTCTGGAGATTTTAACCCTCCCCCCATCCCATTCCTGTTCATTTTCTTCCTGACCACTGGAGCCATAGATTAGCTGCTTCCTGCTTCTGCCAAGCCTGTCTTGCCATGCCGTACTGTAACCCCTCAAACTAAAAACCAAATAAACCCTACTCTACTTACATTGTTTCTTGTCATGCATAAGATAAAATGTGTATAGTGCAAAGATCGTAAGAGCCAGAATGGCAGCAAGTCCTTGTGAGATTGTCTCTCCTAAAGCTGCTGCATAAATACCACCTGAGCAATGACCATCAAAGGGGGATGATTAAAGGGCCCAACTCCTACAAGAATTGCAGGCACTAATGCCTGCTGAGAGAGGGAGGGTTAGCCTCTCCTGGGCATAAGCCCCTGATGGGTTATCTAATACAAATCAGTCAACCCTTATCTATATCATCTATCTCTATCTCTATCTATATCTATATCTATATATCTATATCATCTATATCTCTATCATCTCTATATATCTATATCTATCTATATATCTATCTATTCTATAATGTGTGCATGTATAAACATATATTTAACCAGCTATATTTATATTTATATATTTATGCATATGTTTATATTTCTGTTTGTATATTATATATATATATATAATGACAAAGAAAAGGAGGTTATCAATTTGAGACTTAGGGGAGGGGCATGAGGGTTGGAAGGACTAGACATGGAGAAGAAGAAGATACCTGGCATTTCCAATGACGAAATGAAATGATCACATTTGCCTTGTAGAGGCTAGATTGGAGGCGGGGCATCCTGCTGGGAGAGTGTGTTTGTGGTCCAGGTGGAGATGACTGATGTGGCTGGAGCAGAGATGGAATGGGCGTTGAGACACAGCTGGCTTATTGGGGAGCGTCACTGAGATGGGTTGGGAGACAATGAGGAAGCCCTGCTGTCCTAGGAAAATTACCGGAAGGTGACGCTGGTCACAAAGATGGTGAAGCCACCATTCAATACACAAGTCATTCCAAGGGAGAAAGTAAAACTACTGGCAAAGGAGTGAATCATAGGTCAAATTGGTCGGTGAGTTCCTGAGCTTGTGTCATGACTAGACAAAGAATGACAAGGACTTGGATTGTAACCCATATTGACTCATGGGGATAGAACAACTGACTCCAGGAAGCCTGTCCCTATGTCCCAGTGGCCTGTGGCTTGTCTGTAGACCAGCCAGCAGCCCTGTTTTCCTGGCCAAAGGTTGGCCTGTTTGCCCTGTGAATGTTGTGTGGGATACCATGGGTATAAACAGAGCCCAGCCAGTCCCCTAAATCAAGAGACAATGAGGCTTAGCAACCAAACAAAACAGTGCTGGTTTCTTTTATCATCAGAGGTGATGTACAGGGAGCAGAGAATGGTTCACATTTTAAAGGGAGAGAAAACCCCACACTGTAACATTCTGGTGCTTTGGGATGCATCTTGTGAGACCATCCTCAATTTTGTTCATCAGAACTACTCTACTAAGAAAGTTCTTTTCTTTCTGCGTAGACAGTTTGTTTAGGACAGCAGCGATCACAGAAGCAGTCTTTGTCCTACCCACAACCCAACAACCCTAGCAGATCCTCAGTTTAGTTCTCCACATAATCTGCTTATTCTTGTATCTTTACAAGCAAAAATTTCAGCTAGAGTTTAATGTGTGCATCTGCCTAGTATCATATCAAAGCAGGTCTGATGTCACGATGTAGTAAGAGTTTGGGGACCATTCTTTATGGCTACATGAATACTACTGAGAATATATTACAGCATGTAGGTATATTACAGCATGGGGTATTCATGATGTTTCTAAGTTTTCTCTTATTAGAAGCCCCACACCTTTGCATTCTTACTTTCCGATACTTTATTAGATCTTATTAATAGATCAGAAAGTGTGAGTATTTTGTGGCTCCTGACGTATGTTGTACAACTGCTTCAAAGGAACACTGTATTAATAGGAACCCTGGCAACCTGAAGATTCTAGTTGTACTATAGATTTAAAAAATATTATGTTTACTTGGTGTATGTGCACATGAGCACATGAGCATATACATGCACACACACACACACACACACACACACACACGTATACATACATATACATGCCATAGCATTCATGTGGAGGCCAGAGGACAACTTGTAAAAGTTGGTTCTCTCGTTTCACTGTGTGGGTCCTGGTGGGTGGAGCCATCAGGTTGACAGCAAGAGCATTATACACTCACTGAGCCATCCTGCTGGCCTTTTACTACAGTTCTGACAGCACCAAATGTTACCGTTTTCATATTATCAGCTAATATTAGAGGGCTCAACAGAGCCCCTCACTGCTGACCCCATTTGCACGGGAGATATTTCCTGGGGCTGCACACAAGCGAGGCCCCGCTTTTCCTGAGAAATTAGTGTGCCCTGATAGATGGCTGGGACTCCGGAGTCACTACTGTTGTCTAGTTTGCTTGGGTGGTTAGGAAACTCAGAACCCAAATTGTGACTTTCTTGATTCAGTGTTTGCTTCTCTTCTCATTCCAGGCCTACCACTAGTGTTAATACTTAAACATTGTTAATACCTGCTTTGGTCCCTTGCTCTACAGATGGTCACACAATGAGCTCTGGAGGGGCTGGCCACAGGCTGAGACAAATGTGAGGCCGAAAGGCCATTAAACCTTGGTATAGGCTTAGACTGCACAGCAGGGCAAGGGGCTCCCAGAGCAGTTCAGTGACACAAGCTGGGATAGTGCATTTTACACAGGACAGGACAATACCGGGGTGGGATGGGGGCACCTTATGTAGTTCAGAGAATGCCTCCATCCTTTTTGGTTATCACTGATTCTTGTGTATGTTTATGTGCATGCGTGTGGAAGGCAGAGATCCCCGTTAAGTGTCTTTTCCGCCACTCTCCACTTTATCTTTTGAGATAGGTTCTTTACTGGGATCTACGGTTCTTCAGATAGGCTGGGTTGGCTGGCTCGCAAGTCCCACCAATCCTTCTATCTCTATATCCCTAACACTGGGATTATAGGAACTTGAGTGCCACCGTGCACAGCATTTTACATGGGTATTGGGGATGTGAACTCAGACCCTCATATGCATAAGCAAGCACTTTACCTGGTAAGCCACGCCCCCACAAGTCCATAAAAGAATGTTCACAGTCTCATTTCCCTCTCCAAGTGGTTCTGTGATATTCTTGCACTGAGCATCGTGTGAGCTATCTCTTCTCTCCCCGCATCCTGAAGCTCACAGGAAGAAAGGCTGCCTGTCTATTCTCCACACTGAGGGTACTTGGTTTCCCAATGTGTCAGCACAGGCAATCTTCATGCTGGCACCCTAAGATCTCCGTTTTTCCCTCTGTTCACCTCTTTCCCACTGGTTGAGTTGACACCACCGCCTGTTATCCCTCTGATTAAGGGCAGACTACATGACTCCCCTGAGTCCTCAGATATCACAGAAGGGAACCAAGGTACACAAAGATTGCATATGTCAAGTCCAAACCTCTAACCGGTTCACAGTGCATGGATGGAGATGAAAAGGAATGCCAGTGTGTGCCAAGAGTCTTCTCTCTAGGGGAAGCCCTTGAGCTTGCACCCTAGCAGCAGGGGAGCGTGCATGCTTAGCATCTCTTCAGGCAGGACAGTGTGCAGCTTCATCTCTCTGACCATGCACATCTGCTCAGGGCTCAGCCAGAAGGGAGCAAGGGAGCAGCGCCCAAGGGTTCCGAGTAAGTGTAAAGAGGAGAGCTTCAGAGGAAAGAATGAGCCTTTAGTCTGAAACACACTGTCGAGTGTTTACTAAGCCCGGGACTGTACATCTAGTTAACACCCTCCCCCCACCCCTATTTCTTGAAGGCTTCTTCAAGGCACAGGTTCTTGTCATTTCTATTTTAAAGATTTTGTTTTTATTTTTAATCACGTGTGCACACATGTGCATCTGTGTGTGAGGGCGTGCCCCGATGCTCTCAGGTGAGACCAGGTAAGATGACATGAAGTAGAATCGGGTGACGGCAAGAGGTTGCCTGTGCTACTGGACACGGGTTGGTCCTGGGAGATCTCTGAGCAGAGAGAGCTTGCTAGGAAGCCCAAATGTGGTCTTTAGAGATGGAAGCCTGTGACATGTGGGTGACCTTGCATTCTTGTAGGAGGTGTGGGGAGGACAGGGCCAGCTTGTAGGGATGAAGGAGGGATAGTACACAGGCCTAGTTACAGGGCTGAAGGTGGGCTTGGTTCCAGGCACAAGAAGAATTAGTATATTTTAGACCAGGCTGGGCTCCCCTGTGTTTTATTCAAAGGAATCCCCACATGTCCAAAGACTCCTAGCAAGTCAGTGCATCCATCAGGGCATCAGGGTCTGAGTCTGTCTCCTTCCCTGTCCCAACCCCCACCCCCTACCCCTTGTCCCGATGGGTAAATGGTTTTTGTGTTGTCTTACAGATAGGGCCTGTTTCCTTCCCTGTCCTGCCACACACACACACACACACACACCCTTTCCTGATGGGTAACTGGCTTTCGCATTGTCTTACAGATCATAAGGCAGCAGTTCCCTCAGCTAACCACCAGAAGACTCGGGACCCGAGGACAGTCAAAGTAAGCACCTCAGCCCGCTGCCTGCCTTCACAACACTCGCCTCGAGGCCAGACCTTAGACTGCTCCCCTGGAGCTGGATCTGCAGGCCTTGAGGGGATCTGAGCCTAAGGGGGGACATGGAGGAACTTTGTGACATCGAGGCTCTTTCTCAGGACCCTTCAGAGAGAGAGATAGAGAGAGAGATGCCGGCCATCCAAAATCCTGGGGCCTTTGGGCCAGTCAGTTGTCTTCTGACCCGGTACCACCCTGCCCTCAAGTGTTCCTTGTAAAGCAATCTGTACATATTTGCAAGGAGTCCTGAGACTTCTTCCACTATCTCCAGGTCGCTTGCACTCTTTTAGTCGAGTAACCTGTGCCCTGATAGTACACAGTGGGCCACAGACACCATCCATCTCCAACCACATGAGGGAGAGGCGGGAGGTTCCTCTCACTGCCTCGGCGCTTTTCTACCAGCCGGCCGACATTTGCTTCACGTTCTTGTCTGAGACAGGTTCCTACTCTGTAAACTGGAAGAGTTCACCCACGGTCCTCTCTCCTGGGCCTCTCACATACTGAGTTTATGAGTCTCATCATGCCTGGCTTGCTAGAAACACTCTGTTATGTAAGACAGGCATGAGAAGAAGACTTCAGGTCAAGTAGAGAATAAGAAGGGTGGGACGCAGAGGTCTTCCGGAGGCACTAACCCTTGAGACCAGAGAAGTGACAGCCAAGAGGACACCTGTCTCCCAGGTGTGTACCACAGAGGGTCCCCTGCCTGTCCTACTCCATCAAAGACCTCTAAGGATATTTTGGAAACTTGAAGGGCTCAGGACGTGTCCCTTGGAAGAGGGAGGTGGCCACAGAAGTTTTGCCAGCCCCAGTTCAACAGCTCCTTTTACTGGGAGACTTCTAAGAACCTTTGTTATGCTAATGTGCACAGCAGCTCCACTAGAGGGTGCCTTCCTCTTAGGCAGTATTCTAGACCTTTGACCACCCTGAGCAAGGCAGCACAAGGAGCCCTCAAATGTCCAAACCTCTTTAAGAGGAAAAACTTTAAATCACCGGTACAGGACTTAAAAGTCTTGCCTTGTGTGTGAGTGTGGGGGTGGGGTGGGGGTAAAATCATACGTGACCCTGAGAAACAGTGGCCCCATGGCTCACGCTGGCCTCTGAGCTGTACACCCTAGGTTTTCTTTCGTTTTAATTTAGGTTGGTTTTTTTTTTTTTTTTTGATGAGACAAGGGTTTTCGATAGCCCAGGCTGGCTTCAAACTGGATGTGTGGCAGAAGAAGGCCTTGAACTCCTGATCCCCCTAATACTGTGATCCCAGGCCTATGCCACCACCCTGGCTTTGAGCTGGATGTTCTTATCATCCAATGAAGGGATCATCAAACTTGGGAAAACCCTTTTCTGGTAAAGTCTGAAAATAAGAGTAGGGATGTGTTTGTGTGTGTGTGTGTGTGTGTGTGTGTGTGTGTGTGTGTGTGTGTCTGTGTGTGCCTATTTGTGTCTGTGTATGTGTCTATCTATGGCTATGAGCATCTGTGTGTGTGTGAGAGAGAGAGAGACAGAAACAGAGACATACACACACACACACACACACACACAGAGAGAGAGAGAGAGAGAGAGAGGAAAGAGAGAGGAGACACACTTAGGAGAAATTCCAAAGGACCATCCAGAAAAAAAATTGAATAAAGAACATCTTAAGTTAATTTCTCAGTGCTTTATTCCCCAGGGTGATTACATTGAAGAACAAACTTCCTAACTTCAATTATAAAGAAAAATCCTGGTATTTTGTTTAAAAATAAGGTTGCAACTTCAATAAGAATAGAATGCAAAACTCAGAATCTTTTAAAATTGTTTGTTGTGATCACAAAGTCGATAACTCGAAATCTTGGTTGAGCGAGATTTGAGCCACACATGGTAGCTCTGCCTGTCATCCCAGGACTTTGGAGTCTAAGGCAGGAGACAGGAGTTTGAGACCACAGGATTTAAAGGTCAGCTGCCTGAGTTACACAGCAAGACTGACTAAAAGGATGCTGAATGGATGGAAATTTTTGGAAACTTTTGTCTAGCCTGTGCTCTTTGGAAAACCACTGACTCACACACACACTCTGTGATTTCTAAGAGAGTAGGAATAGTAAAGTTGATGAATGTGAAACCAGAAAGGGTGGAAACAGAACATGCATGTTTCCTACCCTGCATGCCCTTGAGACATCATCCCCTCTGAGAGAGCCTGTGTTTCCTCTGTCCTTCTCTTCGTCTTTATTCTACATGTTAGCAGGCTGGGCAGCATCTTTTCGAAGTTCTGCACACTCAGAGCCACATTCTACCATTTTTAAAAGGGTCCTTCCATGTTGTTCACATCCTCAGTCAATCTAAAGGCAACAAGATGCTTGAAGCTACATATGAGTCTCTTGTTGCAGGGTGGCCTCCCCAAATCCCCCAGCAAGCCCACTTAGATAGACCAAACATAGGCTTGTTTAATGAGGAGTGTTGATACTCCCTCCAGAACCAAACAAACCAGAACAGTAGCTTCAACATGATTGTAGATCTCAGAAACATGCACAGATTAATCAAGGAGTAAGCTGTACTATCTTATAATAATGTAAATATTCCATAATGTTGTATTAAGACATGGCTGTCTTGGCTTTAGGCAGCTATGAGGGACATTTTAAAGCTAAGCCAGTGTGCTACAACTGTCTTCCCTGCAGAAGGCACCTATGGAGCCACTGGAACAGCCCCTCCCCCACAGATGGAAAAGGCAGTTATGTGACAGTTGGGAAGTAGAAGGCCCAGACGGTAGATATTAGCTCAACACAAAGAACTTTCTGGTAACTACATCGGCTGAAAATGAACTGGGCTGCCTTCGGAGGGCCTGAGTTCTTCATCCCAGGAGGCATGCAGATGGAGGCGAGCTGCCCACTGGGCAGAAATTTCACAGAATGGTACCAGCAGGAAGGGGGCTGTGAAGGGAAGGTTACATGCACCCATCTCTCCCTCCTGGTGAACACCTTTCCCAAGACTCAAAATGCTCCCCTAGACCCATCACCATGTTGCTGTGGATAGAGAAAAGTAGCTGATGCATTGGCCAGTGTTTCTGAAAATGAGGCGCGTGGTTACCAGAGCATTGCCACTGCACTGTGAAACTCCACCCTAGACCCACTAAATCGGAATCTTGGGGGTCAGGATGCTGCTGTGTGCTCTGTGGGTGATTCTTAGTGTTAATAAAGCGTGGGAATCACTGACTGACAGAGGGGCAAAGCCCATTAGAGGTTCAAATCCTGCCTCTGTTGTCCGCTCACTTGGGTGGTCTCGGCTGCATCGGTTAAAATCTCTAGACCTCTAGTTTCCTTGTTTGTAAAATGTGAAGTGTGTTATTTCTAGCCTCGTGGGGATTTTGTGAAATCAGATAGTGGGTGACAAGCCTTTCTTGCCATGAAGCTCGAGCTGGTCCATGGCCCCATTTGCAGATGTTCTGAATTGGTGGGTTCTCTGAAGGGGTCTAGGAACCTGCATGTTTATTAAACTCTAAAGTACTTTTGGGACACCTCCTGTTTACTGTTAATACTGCGCAGGGGCTATGCAGGCAAACAGACTAGCCTGACACCTTGCTCTTGCCTGAAATTGCGCTACACCCTTGAGCAAACTGCTTGCCTTGTCTGTTCTTATCTTTAGTATGACCACAACTACCCTCATTTCAGAAGTTTATTTTCAAATTAATTTGAATAAAAAGCACTTTGTAAAGTGTTCAGAACCTAAGTGCTCAGTAGATTGTTACTAAAAGTAGAAAAAACAAAGCCCCACCATCTCCACCACCACCAAATGCAGCTTCCTTCCTTCCCTCTTTAGTTATAACTGGGGGAAAAAAGTCTGCAGTTATATCAATTGTGAGTTAAGAAAAAGTTTCAGTCTTTGGCATTCAGGGTCAAGTGAGGCACTGAACGGATCTGCTTAACATTACAGCTTTTGCTGGGTGTGGGTGCACACGCCTTTAATCCTAGCACTTGGGAGGCAGAGTCTCTGAGGTAGGTGTCTGAGGGTTCGAGGCCAGCCTGGTCTAAATAGCAAGATCCAGGCCAGTCAGAGTTACACAATCAAACCTAATCTCAATAATAATAAAATAATTTTTAAAAAATTACAGGTTGTTGAGACTAGCCTTCGCTGAAGAAAAGAGTCATGGCCAGGTGAAATTTTTGGTGTTAAATGAACACATTCTGCTGCCTGGATCCTCAAAGAGGGGACACTCAAGTGTTAGGTACTTTTGGGAAGGAATTTGGTAGACATTAGAGAGACCAGGTATAAATGGAAAATTTCTCATCCCTTTTTTGCTTTGCAAAGTATTTGACTTAACATTTTCTGTAGGAGGCAATTTTAGTTATTTTTACCTGCCTGATTGATGGCTGGCAACATGGAACTTTGGCTTAATTGTAGATTTCAGGGATGTCAAACCTTATAGAAGAGTTAACTCTTTCAGCCCTGGGTTGGATATGTCCAGCCATCCTTGGTGCTGGACAGCATTCTCCACCCTAGGAAACCCCCATGTAATCATGACCCACATGAACTCTTATCTGCCTCTCTCTTGGTGGCCCAGGTACCATTACTATGGGATAGCAGTGAAGGAAAGCTCCCAGTATTATGATGTGATGTATTCAAAGAAAGGAGCTGCCTGGGTGAGCGAGACGGGCAAGAGAGAAGTGACCAAACAGACAGTGGCATATTCTCCCCGGTCCAAGCTTGGGACATTGCTGCCAGACTTTCCAAATGTCAAAGATCTAAATCTGCCAGCCAGTCTTCCTGAGGAAAAGGTAACCTCATGCAAAGTGAACCCTCCCTCCCTCTCTCCCTCCCTCTCTCCCTCCCTCTCTTCCTCCCTCCCTCCCTCCCTCACTCCTTCCCTCTGTCCCTCCCCGCTCATACATTTCAGAGAATTCCTGAATGTCTATGGTGATTTGTTTGTTTGTTTGTTTTGCAGAAGCACTTATACAAACAATGCACTGGGTTTTATATTTTTTTTTTCCCAGTGTCTTAACCCCAAGGATAATTTAGTCCCCTTAAGCCACATTGGACACCTGAGTGTGAAGAGCACATTGTTTGATTTTCCTGGAGCCCAGAGTCTCAGGGTGGAAGATGGAGGCAGAGTAAAGCCAGTGCTTTTGTAGTGCAGGGTGGTGTTTGGGTGTCATGTGAGCACAGAGCCAGGAGCCAAGGTCATAGAACATCACTTAAGGGCTATCCTTTCCCTTCAGGATGCATGGCCCTTGTGTGAAGTCTGCCCTGCGATTGAATAAATGGTGTCAACACTGAGATTCCCCGGACAGCCACACTGGGTACTAATGTCTTTCTTTGTCATTGATCCTTCCGTCACCCCACAGGTATCCACCTTTATTATGATGTACAGAACGCACTGTCAGAGAATACTGGACACTGTCATAAGAGCCAACTTTGACGAGGTAGGTCAGCAGCGTTACACTGTGAATACTCTGTTAAAATATTGTTCTTCCCTCCCACTCCTACGGAAGAGCTCCCACCAGATGCAGAGTCTGGCGTCTAGAAGCCCTTGTCCGCCACTGGCCACTTAGCCTTCCACGGCAACACTACCAGGCAGGAACTGCTATTGTCCCTGGAGGTCACTGCCCATATCAGGTGTCCTTGGCTTTTCCTTGATTTGTCTAGAGAATGACATATTCGGGAGACCAGCTTGCCAGCATGTCAGTACACCTACGCATATGGTTTCTGAGAAGCTAAATAATATTTTGGTTTTAACCTTTTCCTGGGATCAAGCACCTTATTGCTTTGGGGGTAATTGCCCTCCTCCTCCCTCAAGGCCTCTGTCCATTTCCCCCATTTTTTCAGTAAGACCATCTTTCAATGCAAGAAGCCCGCTTTATTTATGCTTTAGGATATTGCATTCAAGAAAAGAACACAAAGAGAAAAGCAAAAAGGAATCGAGGTACCCGCTTAACCAGAGGGTTACTAAAATCCTCATACACACTAAGCCACCTACCTCACCCACCAGAGCAGAGGCCTCCATGTTTAAAGATGGCGTTTTGATTTTTTTGGTTAGAACGGCGGCGGCGGCACCTGGGGCATTGGATATGGATGTTCAATTCAAGGGAGAAGAGTTGGGCTCTAAATGAGCTACAAACCCTGACACTACTGTGGAAAACACCCCAGAGATCCCATGTGTTTTGACAGGCTACATTTCTACCGTGTCTTCCCCTTGTTGGCTGGCTCTGTAGACACAGCACCAGGAGAGATGTCAGTGTGTTCGTGATTGACAGGCCTTTCTTCCTTCTCTCACATTTTGTGCCTTCATCTCTAAAATGTCCTTCAAATTTTCCTGAATCCTTGGAGTGGACATTTCAGTGGATTTTTTTTTTAAGTTTAAAAAAATTACTGAAATCAGCAAATAATGAGTTACAAACAGTTAAGATGGCACTAGCTGCTACAACAAATATACCCCAAATCTTAACCTTCCAGAAGCTTTCGCTTAGTCATGTCACAGTCTAATATGGATACTCTTTAGTGGAGACGTTGATGACCAGGGCTGACTTAGGGACCCAGGCAGCTTCTAGCCGGTGGGCCAGAGTCTCGGGGTCCTGTTGTTCAGCCAGAAGTCATGCCCCATTCTTAACGTCACCATTGTGTGAACCCCATGACTACTATGCCAATCTCATTTTCACATGCAACTTTATTTCATTCAAAACTCATCCCCATTTCATTTCCCTTCCATTCACCTAGTCCCAGCGCTTAGTGGTTATCCGAGGTTGCCATATGTTACTTACTCATTTTAGAGAGATATTTAATGCACAGACTTACGGGGAGAAGAAAGGGGGTATGGGGAAGAACAGGCTCAAGTCCTAGCTCTACATTGTAAGTATCAGTTTCTCAGCCAAGAAAATAAAGAAGCACCCCTACCAGTATGATTGATGGGATGAGTAAAAGGAGGAGACTCACAGTTCATAAACTGTAACCGGTATTACAGAGATACATGCTATTATCAGACATCCACTCATCCAGACAACAAAGAGACTTGCCCAAGGTCACACAACTGGGTAAGACCACAGCTGTGACTGTGACTTTTGTTACCTGATACCTTTAGTCTGGCAGCCTTTAAGGTGCCTAATCCAGGCATGGCTCAGTCCACCTAGCCACAACAGAAGGAAGCAGGGATCTACTGGGCCAATACAGAAGGGAGGGCAGAAAGGCTTTTCTTCTAAGAAAAGTCTTCAGTAAATGGACTGTTTAATCCCGGGCATTACAGTATCCAATCCACAGGAAGGGCCCTTGTCCATCTTGTCCACTGCTCATCCTAGCTGGCTATACTTTCAGACTTTGGTACGTACTGGTGGGGGGGGGGTGCAGGAGGATGTTTGGATTGGTAGGTCGGGGATGGTTGGACAGATGGGTACAACCCATTAGAACATTGTTAAGTAGTTTTAAAACTCAGACATTCACATGGAGAGGACTCCTCTGTCGACAACATATCACAATGGGTCCTAAGTCCCACGTTTGATTCCCCCAAGCCATCATTTACTAGCCTGTGACTGTAACCAAATGCATTTTCTGCCTCTGAGCCTTGCTGTCTATTGAAAAAAGAAATTACGATTGTCATAATCTCATAGAAAAGTTGGGGTATATACTAAACAGCATATATAAAGTGTCCAACTCTGTACTAGTACATAATAGATGATAGGCATTTTGGTAACTCTTGGTTTGCTAAGCACCTTCCAATGCCATGCCAATTAAGCACTCAACTACACATCATTAGATGTCTTTCTACGTGTTGCCAGTGTGTTTACTATAAACTAGATATGGACATGGAAAAGAGATTAAAAATCGTAATAATATTGCTTAGGTGTTTTAAAAGTCAGGGGACTGACCAGGCAGTGGTGGTGCACACCTTTAATCCCAGCACTTGGGAGGCAGGTGAATATGGAGTAAGTTTCAGGATAGACAGGACTGTTTCACAGAGAAACCCTGTCTCAACCACCCTCTCCAGATTAGGGGAATGGAGAGTTGGCTTAGTGGTTAAGGGCATTTGCTGTTGTTGTAAAGACCCGAGTTCGATTCCCAGCACCCGCATGGAAGTTCATCACATTCTTGAACACTAGGGATACATGTGGTACACAGCCGTACATGCAGAGGGAGGTCAGAGCAGCTGTCTGCCCTTGGCAGAAATGCTGTTTGTGTCCCATTTCACAGCTGGCCTCCAGGTCTCAACACTTAAAAATCCCCCTTATTCCCGCTTCTTGCTGTCCTTCGCCAGGGCAATGGGAACCATTGTCATCCAATGACACACAAAGAGAAGGAAGGGGGGTCAACAGTGCGTAACACACTTGACAAAATGGCTGCCATGAACTTGGGGATCAATAAGGGTTCCTTATGTGACTTGAGCAGGCTTCTGACAGACAGTTGTCCACTAAAGTCTCTCAATGGACTTGTTTCATCCTGCATGGCAGCTGATATTTCCCACGGTTCTCACTGGAAGCTGGCAGCTTACAGAGCATAGGGACTGAGTGTAAGCAGAGTCAAAGGGTGCAGGATGAGATGGTAAGGCTTCTTACAGTAGAAGATCTAGCGCCTAGCTAGATGTCAATGCCCAGGGGTGGGCTGGGATCTGGGACCCAACCCTGGCAAGTGTCTGCAGGGTGGTGCACACATCAGGCAGAGACAGAAAGCTCTGGAGTGGCTGCAGCAGAGAAGGACATGGGCCCAGGGAATCAGCCAGAACCCCAGTTACATGTAGTATGCAAGATGATCCCAAGGCTGATGGTGGAAGGAGCCACGCCCCACCTTTGGATTGCTGCCTGGCTCCAGGCAATGAGCTTGGTAGCTCTGTAAGTGGGAGTAAAGATCCTGGGCTCAGTTATCACCAGCACTGTCATACAAGAGAACTCTGTAATGCTCCATGCACACGGGGAAGGAGCACTCAGAAAAAGTAAAAATACTAGCTCCGAAGCAACAAGGCCAGGCTATGTTTCTCACACGGGATCAGTCCTGGCTCACGGGAATCAGCAACCTGGAGCATGCTGCGTGTGGGGTTGGAGAGCGCCTGTCTTGAGGAATGGGAAGACTGGCGCATAACCCAGGACTCAAGTCGGCCCTATAGAGACCCACAGTTGGGTGCTCACAGCTTCCTCGTGGGCTTTTCAGTTTAGTCTTTGCGTATGTAAGGTTACCTGTTTCTGTTTCCCCTCCCTCGTCTCATTCCTCTACCTTCCTCCTCAAACCACAGCCTAGAAGTGACACTCTGCTTGCAACACCCCCTCCGGCATTGGCATTCACTTTCACTATACTAGCAAGGATTCCGTTGTGAGCATCCAGCAGAGTGTCCTGGAGACAAAGAAAAGGCCAATCGTGTTTCACATACCCTTCTATCTTACCACCCATGTGTCACCACCCATCATCTCATAATGACACCAGGCACTCTGAGAACACGGGAGCTCGGGGCATGAGAAGTTCCTTGCACTCTGTCCAGGGTTTTGGCACACATATTTGAAGTAGGAGGATTTCGCAGGTCGTCAGCACTTGTGCTCTCAATCTGTAACTACCATATCTTGTCCCTTCCTTCTCAGGAGACCCAGGAGCCACCGAGGCCTCAGTGACTTAATGTGTCCAGCCCTTCCTCCTTAACCAGCTCTCAGACTTGAGTTTACAGAGTTCATCTTACACTGAGGGGGCCAGACACCAATGGGCATGGGCAAGTGTGGGCAGTGGGGGAAGTCCCCACAGCATCCTGAGCTGGGGCAGCTCCCAGACTCAGGAGCTGCAGCCTGTGCTGTGGAAGCGGCATCGCAAGGCTCTGAATGCTACTCTCCCTGTTGGTCAACGCAGGTTCAAAGTTTCCTTCTGCACTTTTGGCAAGGAATGCCACCCCACATGCTGCCCGTGCTCGGCTCCTCCACGGTGGTGAACATCGTGGGCGTGTGTGACTCCATCCTGTACAAGGCCATCTCCGGGGTTCTGATGCCCACGGTGCTGCAGGCACTGCCGGATAGGTGAGTTTAGTGAGTCTGCATCCCTTCAGGAGGAGCCAGGCACTGGCTGTTATGTTTGTTTGTTCTGTTTTGTTTTTAACTATGATTGTAAGCAGGGCTGTGTAAAGATCATTAATAACGGTCTTTTAAAAATTAAAGGTTGTAGTTTGGAATGTAAATAAAATGTTTCTACTTGGAAAATGGTTCAAACTTCCAAAGGTAGAGAATGGCACGCAGTGGAAGTCACTTATGTTTTAAGTTCCCTGTACTTAGATTGCACACATTACATTATATCAGGTCTTTTATGTGTATTTACACCTGTCTAATATCCCACAACATGGAGCATGTTGAAGAGCGCCCTGTGTGTGCTGGGAATGCCGTCTTAAAGCTGCCGTCTGATGAGGTGCTCTGCAAATGTCTATTAGGTCATATGTCTTGACAGCAATGTTCATGTTCTCCTTGTCCTTAATGACTTTCAGTTTCTCTCCATTTTTGCTTCATTTTGAAACTAATTTTTGAAGATTTGTAGTTAAACATATTTAAGTTGGAATGTTCTGCCTGCTTGGGGAACTGATTCATCGCATTCACATATTATGACATTTGTGTTATTCATAATAGATATTGTCCCTAGGAATGCTTCTTGTTCAGCAGTTTACTTTGGTAGTAACATGGATACTAGAGCATTTTAAAGATCTCTGCCTTTTCTACCTCATTACTCTGTCATTCTGCTCGTACATTTGTCTTATGTTTTATAGTTAGCATAGAGTAAGATCGTGTGCAATTGTTTATCTAATCTGGCAGTTTTCCCCATCTAGACTTTACATTTAATGCAGTTACATGGTTGGTTCAATTTTTCATCTTGCCAGTTGTTCTAGCTTTACTGAGTCTGTCCGAAATGTCTTTCTTTTATGTATTCTCACAACTAGATTGTTATTTATTCATCTTTTAAAAAGTTAATAGTTGCTTTGATTTACATGTAGTATAAGAATCTTATCTGGGTGTGCTGGCACACACCCTATTCCCAGCATTTGGAAGGCAGAGGCAAGTGGATCTCTGTGAGTTCAAGGCCACCCTGGTCTACATCGTGAGTTCTAGGGCAGCCAGGGTTACATAATAAAGAGATCCCGTTTCAAAAAGCAAGAAAGGAAAGGAAGAGTCCTATGACAGTAATGTTCAGTGTGTCATCTCTTCTGTGTGTGTGTGTGTGTGTGTGTGTGTGTGTGTGCTGTTGTCATTTGTTTTTATATATGCTAAAAATTTGCAAGGTATTGTACTGTTTTTCCTTAGACAATTATCTGTCAGTGCGATTGAATGAAGAATGAAGTCTTTTATATCTACCTCCATTCTCATTATTCCTAATTTTCGAGGGGGTAAATTATGGCTGTCTGCATAATGTATTCCTCCCAGTGGAACGTCTTTATATTTCATGCTTTGTAGGTCTGATGGTGATGGCTTTGTTCAGGGGTTTTTGTTTTGTTTTGTTTGCTTGCTTGTTTGTTGTGTGTGTACATCTTGTGTGCGCACATGCGTGTGCGAGTGTGTGTGTGTGTGTGTATTAACATTTCTCCCTCACTTTTGAGAAGCATTCTCACTGGTCCAATGCTGGATTGACAAGTTATGCCTGTAATATGTTCACTGTGTACGTGTATGTCATGGTCTGCTTACTCGTGGTGGTTTGGATGAGAATGTCCCCCATAGGGTCAGATATTTGAACATGTGGTCCCAGTTAGTGGTGCTGTTTGGGGCTCAGGAGGTGTGACATTGTTGGAGGAAGCATGTCATGGGAGGTGGCCTTTGATACATTAGTGATTCTTGCCACGTCCAGCTTGCTTCCCCTGCTTTGTGCTTATGGTAAAGGATGTGAGCTCTCAATGTCCCGTTCCAGCTGCTCTGCCTCCGATTTACTGCAGCATTTCTCCACCATGACAACGTTTAGCCCTCTGGGACAGTAAGCACAAATACATGGTGCTTTATCAGAACAACAGAAAAGTAACCAATACACCACGCATGCACGCATAGAGGCTAGACGTGTCTTCTTCAGTTACTCACTGCCTTATGTTGGGGGATGGCTGGCGTCTCTCACTGAACTTCGAGCCACTGCTACGGCTGGCCTGGCCTTCTGTAAGCCCCCGCAATCCTCATAGTTCTGCCTCCCAAGCACCGGGGTCACAGATGTGTACCCCTTGGCTTTTCCATCGCTGCTGGGAACCACTTTCAGGCCCCATACTTGTATAGCAGACACTTTAGCGCCTGAGCCTCCTCCCAAGCCCATAGGTTCACAAGGGTTGTGTGTTCTATTTTCTTCTCAATATTGTAAATATTCGTGCGCTTGTCTTTGACCACCTCAAGCTGCTTCTTCTACCTTTGGTGTTCAGCTGTTTGACAATGACCTATTATCATTCTTTTTTGGCTCCCACCTAAGTTTTTGGATCTTCTTGCATCTGTGCTTAACTGAATTTCATTACTCTGGGGGAAACTCCTAGACACTCCTAGAAAACTCCTGTCTTCTCTATTTCTCTTTTTCTCCTCCTGGCATTTCAACAGTGAATATGTTAGCCCGTCTGACATTGTCCTACAACTCTTAAAGGAATTCTTTCTTGTTTTATTCATTTTTATCTTTGATTTTGGATTGGTTAATTTTTATTAGAATATCTTCTGGTTCGTGGTTTCTTTATTTGGCTGCCAGTATTACCACACCTTGATTCTTTTTTTTTTTTTTTTTTTTAATACCTATAGTTTATTGTTGTTGTGTGTACTGCATAAGTGTGGAGGGAAGGACAACTTTGTGGAGAGGCTTCTCTCTTTCCAACTTTTACATGTGTTCTAGACACTAAACTCAGGTCACAAGGCGTTGGAAGCAAACACCTTTACCTGCTGAGCCCTCTCCCCCAGTCCCTACCCCCTACCACCATTATAAAGTAACTTTTCTATCCTGCTGAAGTTTCTCGTCTGTTTATGTATACTGGTCATCTTTTCCATTAGATTTTTATTAATTATATTATAGTTACTTTGGGGTCTGGTTATACTGACTGCTTTGTCTCTTTAGAGAGATTTGATTATTTTTTAGTCTTATAATTGATGTGTATGTATGTATTGTAGTTTGAGTGTGTTTGACCCCCATAAGTTCATAGGAAGTGGCACTATTAGGAGGTGTGGGCATGGCACTGTCAGAGTAGGTGTGGCCTTGTTGGACTCAATATGTCAGTGTGGCGGTGAGGTTTGAGGTTTCCTATGCTCAGAATACTGTCCACTGAGTCAGTACTTCCTGTTGCTTACTAGTCAAGATGTAGAACTATCAAAATAAATAAAAATAAATAAATAAATAAGATGAAGGACTCTCTGCCTTCCCTGTGTGACTTCTACAGCTGCCTGGGACTTAGTTTGTTTATCTTTGCCTTTTTGTCTGTGACAGAGGTGGCAGCATTAAATATCAAATACGATTGGGTGTGGTGGTGGTGCATTCCTGAGATCCTAGCATTCAGGAAGCAGAGGCAGGTAGAACTCTGTGAGTTCAAGGTCAGCCTGGACTATATATCAAGTTGTATACCAGCCAGGGTTACTTTATAAGACCCTGTCAAATAAAAAATAAACATATCTCAAACATGCTTACTGCACAGTTTACAGTAGACCTTTGAAGACTCTCTAAAAACCCAGTTAGACTATTGCTGCTATGACCTCAAACTTACAAATTCAGTGTCTTTAAACTAAGAAGGCAAAGTTACCTCAAAGGCCAGGGTCCATCTGACAGCTCACTTTTAAGTTTTGAACAGTCATGTCTTCAACTTGCCTGAGTAGACAAGGCCTCATGCTTGTTTGGGTTGAAAATAGGCACTGTCACTCATGGCCCTGGGCAGGTTGAGGCTCAGCTTCCAGCCCACTGGCTCAGGCCTTGCCCCTCTCTAACTATAGCTGAGGTGGACAGATAGCAGCATCTGAGAAGCCGACCCACACAGGTACTGTGCACCTCTCTTTACAGGAAAGGTGTGTCACAGCCACCATTTTTATTCTCAGAGTTGTTTTGCTCACCTCTTCCAGGTGATTTTGGCAGAGTGACTAACAGGTGACGTAGCAAAAGAAAGGTGTGTGTGTGTGTGTGTGTGTGTGTTAGATTGGCAAGGAGGATATAAAAACAAAACAAAAAACCAAGGTCAAGGACCAAGCCAGAGATGCTAAATGAAAAGCAGAAGGCTTTGGAGATGGTAAGCTGTGAGTCGGTTGAAGCTCCTGCATGGGTTTGTCACACTGTGACACTGTGGCACAGTCAGGGGTCAAACACACTGGCCTTGGGCCTCGGCTCTTCCTCTTGCCCCACGCCCTAACTCTGAGCCTCTCTGGATGCACTAATAATAATACCTACTTCACAGGTGAGGTGAGGATTAAACAAGAGAGTATTGCCAAGTGTTTAGAGTCTGGCTCAGCATACTCATTAGCAGGTGCCTGCTAGTACCACTTCCTTGCTGTTGTAACAGCATCAGGCAGGCCTGGCAGTTACCAGCAGTGCCCGAGGGCAGCAGGGTGAGACCTGTGGGTGTCAGAGCCATCCATGCAGGAGTGTCTGGCTGACCCCCATTCCTACTGCCAGCCTAGGGCTAAGGGAGGGAGGGGCTAAGGGAAGAAGCTCAGTGGATGATGGAGGAGGCCGCATAGCAGGGTCTAGAAATGCATTTCGTAGCCATGTGCTCAGGGTTGGTGGCTCCTTGCCTCCTCACCGACACCACAAGCAGCCTCAGTGTTTAGGTTAATGCCTAAAAGACTGTGAGATGGATCAGAGGGTGAGGTCCTTGTCCTTCCCAAATGTCTCAGTCCACCCCCCAATCCCAAGACCCCGAAGCAAACAGAGGTGGTAACAGCAGCATCTCTGGAAATGTGTGGGCTGGCTAGCCTGGTGTGAGTGTAGGGTGACAAATAAGAGAGACACTGACACCTAAGGTTGTCTTCTGACTTAATATATGCATCATGGCATGTGAGTACCCACATATCACACAGAGAGAGAGAGACAGAGAAAGAGGGGGAGAGGAGAGAGAAAGAGGGGGAGAGGAGAGAGAGAGAGGGAGGGGAGGAGAGAGAGAGGGGAGGGAGGGGAGGGGAGGAGAAGAGAGGAGAGAGAGGAGAGATTTTTTTTTTAAAGCCTCTAAACTCCAAATAGGACCTTTTCTGGGCTGAATGCCTCCACACTTTTCTTCAGCTTAATAAAAGCAAACAATTGCCTGGAGCAAGAGGTCGCTTCCACAGTGCTGCTGTGTTCTCTCTGATCCAGACAAAGGCCAGCTCCCAGCTCCGGCTGCATGCCAGCGACAGCAGTGCATGGTTGGAGAATGGCAGGCTGCCCCCCGCCACTGGGCAGTCACCCAGTGCTTCTCTGCAGCTTGGCCAGAGATTCTGAGAAGTTGTCCCCTTTAGAACTTCACCCCAGGCTGTGGATGACTAGGCAACATGAGCTTGCCTTGTGACATTCTGAATTCTTTGGGTTCATCTTGCCTCCAGTGCTAGGAAGCATCTTTGTGGACTGGCAAGGTACCAGGCCTAATGTTGCCTTCCTTCAGGAAGACACAGTTTCATTCCTTCCTCAGCCATACCCCTCCACTCGTCAGGAAAGCTGCTGTCTCTGCCTCTAGAACATTCTAATCTGACCTTAGTGTGCCATTTCTACTCTTTCTGCTCCTACTCAGACCTCTCTCTTTCCTAGCTCATTGCAACAATGTCCAAACAGTGCTTTCTGTTTGGTCCTTGCCCTCCTATGGCTAATTTTCATCACAGTCATATGATAGGATTGGGATAGCACAGGAATCTCATGATGGGGAGAGACCAGTGAGCTGAAACACTATAGTCAAGGTGGACAGTGATCCAAATTGGTAAGGGGAGGGAGTATGTCATTATCTAGGGCAAGGGCATATTAAGTGGAGGGACCAGCATGTGCAATGCAGGAAAGGGCTTTGGGGTGCTAGAAAAACATAAAGGAGGCCAGTGCTGCAGAATGGAGTGAGCCAAGAGGCAAGCGGGAACAGCTACAGGTAGAGATCATTGGGCAGATGCAGGAGGGCCTGGGCAGGGCTTTGTGGATTATGTCTGGGATCTTTCCATCTGGAGACTGGGAGACACTTACTTATCATTGCACCTACAAAACATTTCTTAAATGCCTACTATGTGTCTGGTGCTATGGTAGGTGCTGAGGATAAAGTGATAAAACAGATGTAGTCCTTGACCTTTGTTTCAAAGCATATGGTCTAGCAAAAGATGTGCACTAATCAAAAGATCCCATAAGTCAGTACAGAATGACCTGGCCATCACAAGCCATGGGGCCTCCCCAGAAGAACAACTATAGGTTTTGACCTCATCTTGGGGGCTTTGGGAATGGTTTTCTTACAGAAGTTACAGTCAGTCTGAAGCGAGAGTGATGAGGAGTTGCTGAGCCCATGAATTAAGGGAAAGATGTTCTTGGTGTAAAGAACTCAAAGAACAAAGGTCCTAGGTGGAAGGGAACTGGGTCAGAGGCCAGCAGGAGGAACCAGAGAGAGGAGGCGGCTGGAATGTGTGCCTTGGGGAGCGAGGGTGAGGATTTGGGGCCTCAATCTCAGAACACAGGAAGTCGCCGAGGGCCTTTAACCTGAGAGTGACACAGATCAGCACCATAAATGGTTTTTTTTGGGGGGGGGCCCTTCACCTTGTGCTGGGATGGAGGTAAAGGCAAGAGGAGAGGAGAGGTGCTCAGGAAGTTAACATTGGGGCCCAGGCGAGAGACGATGGCTGACTCAAAGGGCAAGGAAAGAGAGCAAGTTAGATGCACTTGGGAAGTAATTTGGAGGTAAAAATCTGCAGTCCTTGCTAAAGGGGACAAGAGTCTGTGTTGGTACACTTAGTGGACACACTAACAGAGGGACACTGAGCCACAGACACAGTAATAGAGGGACACTGAGCCATGGACATTCTCCTGATAGATGCAGTGCAGAGGTCACCTAGGAAGTTTCCTGGACTAAACAGAAAACTGAGGCCACTGTGGCCTTATAGGAAGCACACAGGAGAGATGACTAAAATAATGGACTCATCAAGGAATAAATCAACCACAACCCTGTGGAAAAGTCATCACATCCAACTCTAGAAAGCTTAAGAAAATGAATGTTGTATCTTACATGTAATATGTGCATATCATTAATTCAGATAAACTAAAAGCTGTGTTTAAGATAAACGGGGAAATTGGAACACCAGCTGAGCCTCAGATGCCGTAAGGACACTGTGATTTAAAATGCATGCACTCATGTGAACATATACATAGGCACACATATTTAAAGTGAATGCAGACACAAATACATACTTAAACCTTATGAAATTTGCACAGTAAGTTATTGGGAGTGAATAAATGTTTTAATTTTTATTTATTTTATGTGTTTGAGTGTTTTGCTTGAATGTGTCTGCCTGGTGCCTGTGGAAGTTTGAAGTGGAGTTGAAAAGAGAGATGCACTCCTCTAGAACTGGAGTTTGATGGTTGGGTAGACAGCACTAAGCTCTGGCTGAGGAACAGCCTAAAGCAGCACCCACCGATGCCAAGGGGAGCCCGGACTTCGCCAAAGGACAGGTCTTAGGGAAGCAGCACCCTAGCCCTGCCTATACTTCCTGCCTGGCTACTGGCCAATCAGTGTTGTATTCATTAACCAGTAAGAGAAACATATATACAGAAGGACATCCCCATTAAGCCTTGGCAGCTCTTCTACGGGACCTGGGTTCAATTCCTAGTACCCACATAGTGGCTCACAAGCCACTGGAACTGCAGTCCCAGGGGATCCAGTGTCCTCTTCTGGTCTGTGTGGGCACTGCATGTATGTGGTGCATGCAGGCAAAGCACCCACACAAATAAACTATCAAAAATGAAGGGGGAAATGGGTTAATAAAGGACAGTCAAGTGGGAAGCCATGTTAGGTCAGATGGTCATGAGGGCTTCTCTGTGGAGGTAACTTTGAACCATAAGACAAAGAAAATATTGAAAGATGCCACACGAGGACCCAGGGAGGAGCAAATAGCAGTGTGGTAGTTGTGAAACATGATTGTGCCAAGAAGGAAACGACAAAGGCCGAATGTAGGGCACAGCTTTAATTCGGCACTCTGGAGGCAGAGGCAGATGGGTCTCTTTGGATTGAGGCCAGCCTGATCTATATAGAAAGTTCCAGGTGAGCCAGGGCTACATGGTAAGACCCCGTCTCAAACAAAAAACCACCCCGAAGAAACTAAAGCTAAACCAACCAACCAAACAAACAAAAAAGCTAAACAATAAAGAAGTAATATGCTTAAGTGAAATGAATAGAGGCAGGAGTTTTTTTTTAATAAAAGTTTTAATTTTTTGCAAAGTGAGTCATTCTTGAATGCATTAAAGTAACTAGAGGATGATCCAATCAAGAGGAAAAGCTGAATTCACAAGAGAAGGGACAGTCAGTAACAATGTCCCTGGGAAGGCAAGAAAGGGTAAGCCTTGGGACAAGAGAAACCAATGCCTCCTGATTCTGTTAGGAAGAAGCTTCAAGCTTGTGCAGGGAGCAAGATGGCAGCCATTGTGCTCATTTATGCCACCCATATGGGGAGGAGGGTGGGCCCTGGGGGCACCCTGGGGATAGGGGTGAGGGTATGAGAGAGGGCAGGGCTAACTAGTCACACAAAGAGTGGAGGTTGTGAAGAGAGAAGCACAGCAGGGACTGCCATGGACATTGGTGGCCACGGTCTGACAGGTGAAGGACAGCAGAAGACAGCCAGGGCAAGGGAAGTGGCCGGGCCTGGGTCAGGTGTGTGGACCGTCACCATGGGGTGAGGTCGGTGTGGAAAGTGGGACTGAGGCCACAAGCAGATGGTTTCAGTGTGGGGTCTGAGATCCCCATCTCACACTGGGCCCTACAGCCCCGGCTGCCCACTCTTCTCCATCCTTAAAATATACTGTGGCTTCAAGGTCCATTTTAGAGCCTTTTGCCAACTTAAAGCAAGCTGCTGCTGGCCCCCTGGGATGGCTCAGCCAGTAAAGGCGTTTTTCAGGGAAGCCTAGTAATCTGAGTTTGAGCCTCAGGGATCCATATAGGAGAAGGAGAGAACTAGTTCCTTCAAGTTTTCCTCTGGCCTTTCCCTCATGGCATGTGTGTGCCTTGGCATGCCTTTGCACATGTGTGCACATGCATGTGTACACACACACACATATACACACATACACACACACACACACACACACACACAAATAAACAAATAAATAAATGCTCCCAGCTCCAACAGGAGGCAGTGTGGCTTGCTTGCTAGGCAAGGATCTCCAAATGCTGCACGTGGATTCTCCCAGGCTGCGGTTTTGGACAAGACTGGAGGAAAGCATGATGGATGGAAGCCAGGTCCAGAACAGCTTTCTTAGGCTGAGGCCCACTATCTTCACCTACAAGGCGATTCCAAAATACCACGAGGACATCTTGATGCCACCTCACCTTGCAGTGGCTCTTACCCAACACTGTGCATCACAGACCGGCACTGGTACCCATAAGCCCCTGGTACCACAAAGCCATCAGATCTTCAAAGGCACCGGCTGCACACTGTGCTTCTGGGCTGCTCTGACCAGCTGCGTCTGTTAGTAGCAGCCAATAGAGGACTACGTGAAATCAATTCCTCTGGGGACTCAGAAACTCAGGCCACACTTACGTTCATTTTCTCCCTTCAGCTTAACTCAGGTGATCAGAAAGTTTGCAAAGCAGCTGGACGAGTGGCTGAAAGTGGCTCTCCACGACCTCCCAGAAAACCTGAGAAACATCAAATTTGAACGTAAGTATTAAGTTTGGAAGCAGAACGGGGTGAGGGCAGCTTTTCAAAGCCACTCTTTCACATGGTGAGTCGTTGATGAACCAGGGGTCAGGCTAAGTATTTCCCATGTGTGAACTCATTTAATCCTTGTAAAATGTTTGTTGCCAGCAGCACAGAGAAGGGATTCGGACTTAGGTAGTAAATAGCAAAGGCAGGATTTACTCCCAGTATCCCTGACTGATTTCCAAAGTCGGCCAGTGAACACAATACTACTAACTCCATTTAATCCTCTGGCAGGCACCACTATGTGGTAGGACATTGTGCCTCTACCTACAGGTGCAGAGAGGCAAAGAAACATCCCCAAAGCCACACAGCCACACAGCTGGTGACTGGGAGACACAAATCAAACTCTTGTCAGCGCTCTAAGCTCCTGTCCAATGACTGGCTGTAGCTAGTATAAGAGCCTCACATATTCTCTGCCAAATTAGAAAGCTAAGTTTAATATTTCTTATAAGGGTACTGGAGCCATGGATCTTTTCTTGGCTTAGTAGTGTGTTGTCACTCCCAGCATTTAGCTGAGTCTGAGAAGGCTGGTTCTGTTTTTTCTGTCTCAATGGCTCTGAGCACAGTGAACACTCCTGTACAACACATTTGTTGCTATCAAACAACGATGAGATGATTTTAAGCAAAACAAGGTTTTAAAATACATTTCTTAAAGGCCCGTTTGAATACAGCTCGAAGTCCTTGCCGAAAGCAAGTGCCAGTGTGGAAAATGAAGGCGATCAAATTACCCTTTCTCTGCAGGCAAAGAAGCCCTTTGAGGCGCTTTGAGGCCGCCTGCAGTGCCCATCACCTATTGATAAAGCCTGCTTTATTTCACGGCTCTCAGTTCTTTTCTTTTCTCCAGCACTGAATTCCACATCACAAAGTTAAAGAAAAAGTAATTAAGGAGCAGGATTAACAATTGATCAGCCTGGAAAATTAGAAGTTCATCTCCCCCGCACACACAGCCCCCCCCCATCCTTCACCACCCCACACACTATTTTTCAAACCAGGCCAGCTCTGGGTACAAATTAGAATAATCCTGGGGAAATTTCTGACTATTTCATGACCAGTTCAGAAATTAATGAGAAGAATGCCCCGTGTCCATTTTAATTACAGCAACAAAACAAACCCGTTCAAAGTCTGTGTCGAGGAGGAGGTGAGCCTTCCACCTGTGCATGCTTGGAGGAAGTGGTCCTCCCCAGGGAGCCTGAGTATTTGGAAAATGTGCAAGAATGTGGAAGCAAACCCCCTCCACACCCAGTGCAGGACTGGAAGAATGAAGACCATGAACAGGAACATGTCTAAAAAAAAAAAAAAAAAAAAAAAAAAAAAAAAAAAAATCCATAGTCAAATTATCAGACAACTAGGCAAACAGCCTTTCCTAAATCAGAACCCAGAAATGGGTGCCAGAGGCCATTTGGCCAAATGATAAATGATAAAAGTCAAATTCCCTTATGGGGTAGCCCAGGTTCCATGCCGGTAACATCCCTGACCACACTGCACTGAGGTCAGTCATGGTTCTGTTGAGACATACTGTGTTTTAAAGGGCTTCTTTCAAAGCTTTCATTTGATTCCTGTTGATTATCTGGAAAGCAGTGATTGAGCTTGCAATTAGCAAAACTAAAGACGAGTGAATAATTGCTTTTACTCACAGTTGATTGGTGCCACCGTTTCTCACACCTGTGAGTGTGGCATGTGCATGACTTTGAAATCTGTGCCCTAAATGTCATCATTAGGAAATGCTGTTGGAGCCAAAGCAGGGCAACAGTCAGACGCAGGGGTCTGCCAGTTAGCACCTAAAAACAGAGGCAGGGTATTGAGGCAAAGTTAGAAAATGGAAACTACTCTCTGAAATCTGCTCCTGGTTGGAATATCAAGCATGCAAATGTTTCTAGCTTCCTGTTTTCTTGTTGCAGTATCAAGAAGGTTTTCCCAAATTCTGAGACGGCAAACATCGCTGAATCATCTTTGCCAGGTAGCTGTCTTCTCTCATTTATTAACCCACTGCTGAGTCATTGCAAAGGACACAGGCTACATCCACGAGGATAACTTCCTGTGTCGTCAAGCTGGTGGATGGCAGGGCTTACTCTATTTTGTGTTTAGTTTCTATACATAGGGAACTAAAAACCTCAACCCACCAGCAAAGTTGTAACTTGTATACAGAATCATTTCTAACAGCTGTTGCTCCTGAACCTTTCGGCTATGGCCTGGGTTCCCAATTACGTGTTTCCTTGAAATAAATTGTTGGGTTTGTCAACTACTGTTGACAATGGGTAAAGCAATTGTTTATACAGTGCCCTTGGCCTCTCCCAAGTAGATACCAATTGTCTCACTCAGTATGACATTTGAACACCCTAGTTACATGTAGAAACCCTTCAAGAGGTAGCAGCTTTCCCAGAGAAGCATGTAACCTGGCCAGTAGTCAGCGTTCAGCAGGGATGACCATTCCTTCGTTTCTCCTCACCCCAGTTCTCTGTAAGAGTTGGTGCACCTCACTCATTCATCTCAACTGCCTTTCCATGCCTACACAGGTGTGGTTGCTCATGTGTGGCTCTTGGGGGATCCTGGTTATGCAATGATGCAATGACAAGGCAGGAGGTAGGGTTTCCTAATTTGGAGTGGTCCAAGGAAGGCTCCGCCTTGGAAACCTGTCACCTCTCACTGTTGTTACCCTGTGCCTATCCAAAGGCACAGGCAAACCTTTACAGGTTGGGGCAGCTGTGCCAAAGGCAGCTCCTGGGCATTGCTCCAGGGAGTATCTGACAAATGAATGCAACTCGGGGAATAACATGATTATTAGAAAAACCAAGACACACTTCGTGTCCTGAATTCCTGACTGTGTGTGCCAGCCGCATTCTCTTGCTCTCTTATACTTGGAAGAGGGAGCCTTAGACCAACCTGGAAACACACGTGCTTTGGGTGTTTTACTCTGGGCTCAGATACTTTAGGAAGGGCTGTGCCCCTTTAATGGACATATAGATATCTATTCCTAAACCTACACTCAAGCGTGGCATGTGTGTGTATGCTTATACTCATGAACACGGACACACATGCACACACACACACACACACACATCCTCTCCACCTTGCACACATTGAGCATGGAATTCATTCAGGAAATAGTACCTTTCCAACCTCACAGACAGGCCCAGACATAGGGACCAGCCAGAACTGTGAACTGGTATTAATTCTGGGACGGAAACACGACAGTATATTTGAACTAATAAAGCAATGAGCTTCCCTAAATACATACAGAGAGCAAGTCAAGACCCAAAGAAAGGCCCCTCCATACAGTCGGGCACTAACCAGGCAGGCACCCATTGTCATGTTATGCATGTCATGAAGAAAATGGGGTAGAAACAGGAAAAATATTGAATATCAAATATAGACTAACTGGAGAAGGACTCTCCATGTCTGTCACATAGAGGCTGGAGCATCAGGACAGCGGGGCTGCAGGGAACACAGGGTGTGAACACAGGGTGTGAAGGCTCCCAAGGGTGAGCACAGTCCATGCAAAGCAAAGCCGACCTCAGCAATGACAGTGTGTCCGTGTGTGTCCATGTGTGTCCATGGTGCTTTGCTTCCAGTCTATGTGCTATGCTTTATGGCCACCATGAGGAACAGGAGGCAGGTGCCACCGTGTCTCTGTTTCACAGACTGAGACCCGGGGGACGAGCAACAGAGCTGGGGCATGAGCCAGGTATGCCTGGGCCCACAACACCGTCCTTCACGCTTTGCGATGTTCATGGTCAGAGACTAGTATGTTCAAACAGTTGGACATTCTGGGGGTCTCTGACCTTCAAACAGTACTACAGGTATTTCACTGGATTTGATTTGTGTCCGAACAGAGGATGGCAGGGGCTCTACTACCTCTGCCTAGAAGTTCACAGCCTTAGAACTAGAGACCAAGGATATCCTTGTGTGTTTCTAACTTTTACAATAATTTTACTAGAAGATGTTTTAAAAATTTTAAGTATAAGAAATAATCCTAGATAATTTTTCCTTTGGTCTTAATATTACTCCAGCTTGTAGATTTCGGTTCACTAACAATAGTTTGCTTGGGAAGTTATAGTTTTAAAAGACACACACGTGCATACACAGACAGACACACACAGAATGCACCTATATCTTAATGTCTTTTTTCTACCTTATTCACATTTGTTTCACTCTAATTATATAAAAACAAACACAAAGGATAAGAGCCAAAAATGCATAATATATTTGTGTGAAAAATATACATTGTGAAAATTCTAGGTACCAGTTAGGCCCAGGGTGGCCAGAGTAGTTCCTCAGTGTGGCCCTGTGACTTTTCTGACATTAGAGACACGCAGGTTTATTAAACACAGAACTCCTTTCTACCAGCTCAAGGCAGAAAGCTACCAGGTCTCTGGGCCTCATCCCATGGTATGTTGGGGTCAAGACCAAAGGGGTTGGGAACAACAGCAGGGTGTGGCCTGGCCCAGGCCAAGAGAAAAAGAAGGGGGATGGGAAAGCTTCAGGAAGAAAGAATCTGTCTGGATTCTCTGAGTTAAGTGATCACCACTGTTTCTTGAAATGGAGCTTGCCTGGATTTCAGAGTAGATTACAAAATGTGGTAAGCATACCCACTCTGACACACGGGACAGAGAGGAGGGCTTTTAACCGGACAGTTCGGTGTGCTAACAAGTCGGTTGGGTTGGATTACAGGCATCTCGAACGGTGATCCACAGTGCAGACATCACATTCCAGATGCTGGAGGACTGGAGGAATGTGGACCTGAACAGCATCACCAAACAAACCCTCTACACCATGGAGGACTCCCGGGACGAGCACCGCAGACTCATCGTCCAGTGTAAGGTGTCCCACCAGGGGTGTGGTCCTTCTGTTTCTGTTTTTAAAAGAAAAGGGGGAAAAGGATCTTAAATGTTCTAGTGATATTCCCACGCTGTCCCTTCCCTGGGTCCCATTCTTCTTATTGTTCCTGTTAAATGGGTTGGCCCAGACAGGAGGGCAAACTTACTTAAGAGGGTGTGTGTCAACATGGCTGATGTAGTAGAGCAGCACACAATGACCCTGGATGCCATGAATACCTTCAAGGCAGTGAGTGACCGAGAAAATACAAACTGAACCGTATGTTCTGGTTTGGTGTATGCTAGTATGGAGCCAGTTGGATGTGGCATCTATGTGTCATTGGACGGTCATGTGACCATGATGTGGGGAAGATGTTTGCTCCCAAGAGTGAAGCCACACCTCAGGAGGACAGAAGCGTCACCCATCACCTTTAGACACTCCTGTTCCTCTGAGCCTTGGCCCAGCTGACTGCTCAGGGCATGCCTTACTTTGGCCAGCCATCTTTTCCTCCTTAGGGCAGTAGGGCACATGCTCTCAGGTGGCATAGTCAGAACCCCTCAGAGATTCCAGAGAGGGTGGTGTTGAGAGTATACTGAAGGCTGGTTGGTTAGAGACCCAGACCTTCTGTGTGGGGTAAATTACATCATCACCCAATACCCACCAGGAGAAGGGGCTCTTCAGAAAAGCCCAGGCCCCTTGACTTACAGGGCCGGCTCCTCCACACTGTTGTCCTGGGGTTTCTGTTTCTGCCAGTCAGTCTAAGCCTGGGCCATTTATGAACCAACATTCTCTGAGAGTCCCTATCAGAGGGTGTTTCCTTTTAAGGCCTCTGAAAAGGCAAACAGCCCTAAATATCTGAACCTGTGGCCATCCACTTACTCCCGGGTTTAGACCCTGGCCTTAACTCGTGTTCTTAGTCCTTCTTCCTGCACAGTTGCACATTTGTCTGCTGTTGAGTCTTAGCAAAACCCTCTGACATAATAATGAGTTTATCAGCTACCTCTCCCTGCCAGTGCCATATCAAACCACCATGTGTAGAGGCATTAATCCTGCTTTGCAGCCACATTTGAAAAAACTCGGCTCCAAAGAGTGGATGGGGCTTTCCCAGGGTCCCATGGTCACCATGTGGCAGTGCTAGACCTTAAACCTAGACTGGGGAGGGTCAGCCTCGCCAGCCCAGGACAGCTCCTGCTGTGAAGCAACGAGGGACCAAGGTTGTAACCTGTGGTTGAGCTCAACAGGGTACAGGGTCTTTCTAAGCACTGTTAGGATTCTTGTTTGTTTCCTGTGTGTGTGTGTGTGAGTGTGTGTGTGCTCAAGTGTGTGCATGTGTGTGTGTGTGTGTGTGCATGTGTGTGTGTGTGTAGCTGCACATGTCATAGCATGTGTGTACAGCACAAAGGACAACCTCAGCCTTTACTTTCAACCTTGTTTGAGGCAGGATCTCTTGTTCGTCACCACCTACACCAGGTATCCTAATTAGGGTCACTATTGCTGATGAAACACCATGACCAAAGCAACTTGGGGAGCAAAGCGTTTACATTTCTGCATTGTAGTCCATCATTGAAGGAAGTCAGGACAGGAACCTGCAGGCAGAGCTGATACAAACTCCATAGGGGAACGCTGCTTACTGGCTTGTCCCCGTGGCTTGCTCAGTCTGCTTCGTGTGTGTGTGTGTGTGTGTGTGTGTGTGTGTGTGTGTGTGTGTGTGTGTGAAGTTTTATTAGAAAGGGAAGATGGGGAGGAAACATAAAAGACACAGAAAGGACAGCAAAGGAGAGGGAGACAGGAAAAGTCCTGTCTGCCGCAGGGGAACAGCAGGAAAGAGAGAGCAGAAAGAGAGCTGGAAGGAGAGGAGATGGGAAGAGAGCTCAGTCCGCTTCTTACAGAACCCAGGACCACCTTCCCATTGGTGGCCCTCCCCCATCAATCACCGATCCAGAAAATGCCTTCCAATCAGATCTTATGGAGGCATTTTCTCAGATAAGGTTCCCGCCTCTTAGATGACTCCAGCTTGGGTTAAGTTGACATAAGACTAGTCAAGCTAGCGGGCTTTTAAGCTCCTGAGAGGTCTTCTATCTCTACCGACACTTCAGAATAGTAGTTGTGAATTTACAGCTGTGTGCTGCCCAACACACAGCTGTTTGTGTTTGTTTGTTTAGTGAGGGTGCTAGGAACCCAGACCCACACCCTCAAACTCACCCATTGAGCCATCTCCCAGCTTTCAGGCCAGATTCTAGTTGTGTCTCCCCATTCTCAGGGCACCCTAATAGCCTGTGGAAAGCCACTGGTCTCTATGCCCCAGGGCCTCCCAATGGGCCAGGTATGGAAGTGGCATCTGATACTGTCTGAGGAGTAGAGACCCACCAGTGAACCTGCTTCTCGGTTTCAGCACCACTGACAGTTTTTCACTGGCTTCCCTCTTCCCTTGGAGCCTCTTGTGGGAACTAAGTGTGAACCAGACACTGGAGAACACAAGCGTGGAGCCAGTTGCAGGGAGCAGGTTCTGAGCCCGTGCTGGAGCCCTATGGTGTCACCGCTGCCTCCATCTCTAAGAGAGAATCTTTGGGTTCTCGAAGTTCTCTTAGGTGCAGGATGGAATGATGTCATTTGAAACTGGAACTAGACTGTGGTTCAGTTCATCCCAGCTGGCTCTCACTGATGTCTATCCTGGTTCAGGCTCTGTGTTAGAAGCCAGGTAATGACTGGGATAGAAGCTGCCCTTCTGACACAGCCCAGAGTCCATGGTGAGGCCAAAGCTGATGGACACCTGCGCTGAGGACACAGGATGCAATGTCAGAAAGGAGAGTTTGAGCCAGGGAGCCAAGCCGGAAGAAGGTGCATGGCCCAGTACATGGGTGTCATACAAGAGCAAAGTCTGTGAAACATACAGAATGGGCCCAGGGGTCAGTCTGAGCAGGGCTGGGGGCACCACATGCTGCACTTGCACCTTCATTACCACCAGGGGACAGATCTGTCAGTTCTTGCCGTCAGGGTTGCCATTGCATCTATGACATAGAGCCTGAGTAGGGATGCTCGGCTCACTTTAGCTCTTACATATATTGGTATCTGAGCACAACACCAGAATTAAAATTAAGGGATGCCTTAGGTAAGGGTAGGGCTGTTTTCCCCCCAAAGTCCTTGCTGGAACCTTGGCTCCTGTGCATAGAGATCATGGTTTCTAGTTCTGTAAGATGAGACTATTGCAGAGGGGTTAAACAAGACTAAGCACCACACTTAGTGCACAGTAGAGTGCTCCACAGCAGAGTGCTCCACAGTAGAGTGCTCCAGAAGGCAGTGGTTAGGAGGCAGATGCATGAGCAGAGCTATTTGCAGTCTTAACTGCTGTTCTCTAGCTGTAAAACATTTTTGTGTTTCCTCATCTTGAAGTGCCTTAGTTTCTTTATTTTCAGATGGGAAAAGTTGAGAGCACTTTCCTCCTTGAGTTATCAGTCCACTCATTCAACAACCAGCTACATATCTACTCTGTATAAGGTAGTCCTAAGCAATGGGATCAAACAGCCCCCATGGCATTAACACTTGACTGACTCCATCCATGTAAGTCACAGAAGAGAGTGCCTGACACTTAGTAAGTGCTCCAGAAAGTTAGCTGTTGCCAGATTGACTGTACAACCATTATTGTCTCCACTGGCAACCAAAGACACATTTGTATCTCTAGGCTCTGCTGGGTAACTCACTTGCTTTCTGGCTCTGAGTTAGTTCATTAATCTCATTAAGGAATAGAACCTTGGACCAGTTAGTTTTCCCATTGCAGGGGTAAATTTACCCTGATAAAGCCAACAAGTTCATTTGGGCTCACGGTTCATCATGGCAGGGTAGTCATGGTGGTAGGAGCTTGAGGTGGCTAGTCCAGGGTCAAGAAGCAAACAGTGATGAGCACTCGTGTTCAGCTTGCTTTTTCCTTTTTGCTCAGTTCAAGGACCCCAGCCCATGGAATGGTACCACCCATCGCTAAGGTGGACCTTCTCACATGTGAAAAAACTGCTCAGATGTGTGGAAGCAAGAGAAAAGTACAGATCCTGAACTGTTAGCACCATGTCTAAAATATTCAGTGAAAGAGATGTCTGCGAGGAGAGCATCCCCAGCCATGTCCCTATTTCCCACAGTGCTTCACTGATGCCCAACCACTTCACACGTACTTTCCGAACCTCAAGCTAAAGACAGGATGGAGAGAGGACCAGATGGTTTCATTTGATTAGTGTGCAATGAGTACACGTGCCTAGCACTGAGAGGCCAGTAAGCTACTCATACAGTATAGTTGTGGTCCAGAAACAGTGGGATCGTTGCTCGTGCCCCATCCCTGGGCAGACAGCAAGGGATGGTGATGGCCCAGCCTCATGGTTAAGTAAGCTTTCCAGGATAGCAGCCATGGCATAGGTAATGCATCAAACAATGACATGAGCGAAGAACCAGCAACCAGACTTGACACCTATTGGCCAGTGCTATTAATGATACATTAAAGGCAGACTGAAGACAGAAATGCGTTATGAGGGGGAGGGATGCCCTGTCTGCTGGCGAGAGGCAGAGAGGCAGAGAGGCAGAGGGAGGTCTGGAAGGGCTTCATCCATGCTGTCCCGTCCTCTGCACCTTTAAGGATAAGCCACTCTGGCACTACAACATGACTGAGGTGTGTGGGGTTCTGCTTCACTCACAGTGTACCAGGAGTTTGACCACCTGCTGGAGGAGCAGTCGCCTATCGAGTCTTACATAGAATGGCTGGATACCATGGTAGACCGATGCGTTGTGAAGGTTGGTAGGCAGAAGGGAAGGGGTGGCCATAACTCCTGCAGATGGTTGTTTGTCTCTGTGCACACCTACCCAGCATAGAACCCCAGCCCCAACCCTGGGAGGTGGAGGGGACAGTGACAGGACTGTTTTAATCTCCTGTTCCTGATAACCCAAGCCTGCATCCCTTACCTGTGTGTCACACAGCGTCTCAACCTCAGGTTTCCTTACGTGTGTTTATGCTGCTAAAACCAAAAAGACAAAAGAAAAAAAAATCACTGCTCCACAGGCTTGAACTTGAAGCTTTACAGACCTTCCCTCATTTTTCGGAGACAATAGTGAATGAAGAATTGAAGTATTAAAGCCATTCACTTGCTTGTAGGTGGCTGCCAAGAGACAAGGGTCCCTGAAGAAAGTAGCGCAACAGTTCCTGTTGATGTGGTCTTGCTTTGGTACAAGGGTGATCCGGGACATGACCTTGCACAGTGCTCCCAGCTTTGGTAAGGCTATGCCAATGTCTCTCTCTCTCTCTCTCTCTCTCTCTCTCTCTCTCTCTCTCTCTCTCTCTCTGACACACACACACACACACACACACGGTCCAACCACTTTTCTGGACTCCGTGCACTGAGACTGTGGGGTTATCTTCTATCTCTTGAGGCCACAAGGACACCAGTGTGAAGGTATCTGTGGGGGTAGGACAAAATGTGTTAGGTTTTCCAGAGAGCAAGAGGGCACGGAATGCTAAGGGGAAGTAGTAAACAGCCTGTGTGAAAATAAGGTGTTTGCTGACAGAGAGGCCTGCCAACATTTAAGGAGGTACAGGTGGCAGTAGCCAAGCACCCTTCGTCATATGTCCCCAGTGTCTACCACTTCCAAAGGACAGTCTGCAGAATCCCACAGCTGTGGGTATTTAAGACTGGGCACACATAGGCCCCTGAGTTTAAGCCTTGGCAAATGGCCTGACTGACACCCAGGGTTATTTTCTGCTGACTTTCATTTGTCAGATGATTGACTTTTGATGTTTTGATTGTCATTTCTTCAGAAATGCACTCTGGCCTGCTCTGTGGAATAGGCTTTTGCATATCCCCCTTTGCCTTCCTGATCCCTTGGATCACCCCCTAGTCCTCACTTATTACTCCCCATTGTGACCGTGCCTGAGGTCTGACTCCAGGTTCTCTCCCTGCAAGCAGAAACCTGGTCCCCAACTCAGTTAAGATATTATGCTTCCTGCAGGACACAGTTGTCTACTTCTCAGCAGAGACGATATACGTCTGAGTCCATACTGTCCATAGCAAGGGAGATGGGACCCGGAAAGACTTTATCTAGGTATTCAAAATCCTAAAACACTGGCCTCTGTTTTCTGGCATCCCTACCAGCAATGGTTGGTAACGTTTCTGGGTAATTGCTTCCATGCTGTCTGCCTCTGCAAATACAGATGTGATTTGTGTCTCATAATTTCAGGTTAAGCCAATCAACTCTCAGCTCTGTCCAGGCTTTTAATTGGATGCTTTTCCATCTAGCTTTTTACAGACTTGTCACCATTTCCCAGTTGTGTCATACAATGAAGTGCCAGTGTGGTAAACACAGGAGTGTTAGTTAGGAACTGTTATCTCTCCATTATTGAGTGGAGTTGGCCCACTCAGACATTTTGTTGGTTATTTCTTTCACTTCAGTCCTGGGGTTCTCTGAACCTGCCCATGCTTCAGCTACAGATGGAAACTGTCTTTGAGCAGAGCATGGGAATGCTCTGATTACCACTGCCTGGGCAGTGCCATCAGATGTAGCATTTTGATGACTTCCAGTCCATAGTGGTGAGCGTTAGCACATGTTACCTATAGCGCTGGAAAGATCATTTGTGCATAACTGCTTTTGATTAAGCGATGGATGAATGGTATCTTGAGATTTTTTTTATTGCTTCAAAAATCAAAGATTCAACCATTTTTCACACAAATACATGCATGCACAGGGACAGTGAGGAGGCTCTGCTCCATGCCTTATCACTTATCCTTCATTTGCTGATCCATGAAATAAGCATGCACTGACACCATCTCCCATCATGCAGGGATGGCAGTTTCTTTGTCATTATTCTTTGTAGTTCATTTCTTTGGGCTGAGTTAACAATCAATGTAAAATGGAAGCCTGGACAGAACAGTTATGGTTTATTAATGCCTTGGATTTTTTTCCTGAGGTACAAGTCATTAAAATGGGTACAGTGTGTTTATGTCTTTCCTAATCACACTGTTGTTGGATGTGCTGGAAACTGAGTTAAATGGCATATATATCTGTGTATTCATACATACATACATACATACATACATGCATGCATGCATACACACACACACACACACACACACACACACACACACACACACAGTGAAAAGAAAGGCTTTAACCCAATTTCACTCTTACAGTATTCTCAGCCTTGAGTAGGTTGAAACAATGCCTGCCTCTAAGGCTATTCAGCAAACTCTAAACGGTCCAGCTCATCTGACTCATTGTTGAGTTCGGCAGCTTGGGGCGACAGGAAAGTTGAAAGAATGTGCAGCAGACAAACGCCCACCTCCCCCTTTCTGTCTATATATGTCAAAGACCCAGTGGGTGGCTGTGTTTGGGTCATGTGTTTGCTGTATGAAAACAGCTAATTAGGAAAAAGAGCCCTCTGTTCCCTGGCCCCTCCCCCAGCGACAGGGGCCAGCTCTATGCATCTTATACCTCCTGCATGGTCCTCAGCATGGGCAATGAATGGTGTGGGGTCCGTCCCAGTGCCAGCATGGCAGGCTGACCATTACAATGGCCTTGTGGAATACCTCAAAGGGCCCTGGCAGACTCCATCTCCTCTCAGAGCAACTCTTTGAACTGTAGTCAACACCTTCCTTCTTCTGGATTACTTTTCGATTTTGTCTCCAAGATTCCTTTTGCCGAGTCTAGGCTTTGATCTAGAGCAGACAGACTTTGTGCCATAAACAGTGTCTCTAGAAGTTTTCAGAAATGGCAGGTGACAAGCTTTGGACCTGGTGATGTTGAGCAATGGAAAGGTTCTGTCTTAAAAAACAAAACACTTTTGTTGACTGATCTGATTCCAGTTCAGGGACGCCTGGGTCTCTAGCCAGCACACCAGTCTTCGCACTTTCAGTGTGGATTTTCACGAAATGTCCATTTATTTTACTGCTGTGGGTGTCTGGAATGTGACAGCAGTTGCTAGCATACTCTAGAACAAACCTATCTAAAAAGCCCATCGTTTACAGGGGATGGGCAGGGTTACACACTCTTCCACACATCGGTTTTCTACGTGATGGTTTTGTGGTCCAGCATCAAAGCTCACCCTTCTGGGCCAGGGCTGGAAGACCCCATGGGCATCTGTGATGGAGTGGCTCCCAGATGTGCTGGCTGTGATGGAATCTTCCAAACTGCCTGCCTACACTCAGGTGCCCTGGTTCCTGTTACCCAGAGCCCGCTAAACATGGATCCCATTGTTGCTAGTGACGCTTGAGAGAATGAGTTTCCTTCTCCACCCCACAGGCCCATGAAGGAGGAGGACTTGCACCAGATACTGAGGGACAGGGCATCCTTCTCAGCTCAAGCGTGTGCCCTTTCCCATATGCTGTCCTGACCCACCTATCTTTCTCAGTTAGATACCAATGGGAACTATGACCCAGTATATATGAAGAGCCTAAGAGATTTTAGACTCCATATTAGTGTTTTTCCTTTTGCTTTCTTTAGTATGTCAGACAAGGAAGCTGGGGTGGATTTAATAAGGGCTTCTCAGACCTAGACATGTAAATAAGGCAAACAGAAGCCAATAATAATAATCTTCACAAATATTTAGCAAAAATATAAGATCATTTATTTCTCACTGTAACTCCATGAGGCAGGGGAACACACAGAGTGGGAAGGAAGCTTGCTGAATTTCTTTGCCCGAGATCAAGGAGATGGAGTAGCAGAGCTCTGGCTCAAAACCCATCCACAGTCACAGGATGAGACCATCCACCTGACCATACCTGCTCTGTCACCGCAGTCATAGGACTCAGATAAATGGCACAAAAGGGCTTGACAACTTTATTTTATCCACAGTGATGGTTTTAAATCTATGGGTTAAATTTTTTTAATTTAAATTATGAGAGAAAAGAATAAACATTAGAATGCTGCAAATACTAACAGATGCCAGACAACAATGGAATAATGTCTTGTTAGTGCTGAGAACAAAAATTGTCAACTTAATCAAGAATGAGAGCAACAGAAAGTCATGTTCAGTTATATAAGGACCAAAAGAAGTTGGCATCTACATATATGCATCAAAAAGCAAAGGCTGCCAAAGGGTGCACTTTAGCAAGAAGAAAACTAAAGCCACTAATACACTGGCACACAAGAAATAGCCATTTCCCTATTACCACTGCCACATAACAAACTGCCCCAAAGTAAAGAGGCCTGAAACAGCCATCTCCTCATCCAAATTCTTGTCATGGGTTCCTATGGTGACTTAGCGGTCTGCATGGGACCATCCACAGATGCAGGTCTCAGACACAGGGTATGTTCCTTCACACTCTGTTCAGATTCTGGGATTCCTCTCACCTAATCTTTAATGCAAAGTATGTATATGAATCGGGTCCTATTTTACATGGCAGAAAACTTTATGTAAACAAATCTAATTACCTAATCCTTTGTACATTTATTTGTTACTGATGTATGTAGGGAAGGGCAGGTTGGGGGGGGGGGAGGCATGCCACAACCACAACACAAGTGTGGCAGTCAGAGGGCAACCCTTGGGAGTTAGTTCTCTCCTTCCACCATACGGCTTCTGGGAATTGAACTCAGGTGTTCAAGGTTGGCAGCAAATGCCTTACCCATGGAGACGTGGTGATGGCTCCAAACTAATCTCTAAGTGTGTTCTTTACAAAGGTAAAGCCACGTTTTATGGGGAAATATATAACATGGGTTAATGAGAAGTGGATGCAGGACAATTAAAACATGTGGAGGTCTCTACAACTACTAAAGAGCCAGATTTTGTCCGGATTGCGTATCTATCCATATATGTCTTTACAGTTTAGGATGAACCAAGAGGTTATCACTATGACAACATAACCATAATTTTCAAGGGGAAATGGAATACTGTGAACACTTGGGACATGGCAAGACCTGAGGGGGTAAAGAAGACCCAGAACATAGGTGGTGAACTGAAGATCAGAACAGGGCATAGAAATGGCCAGCTGAATAAGTGAGGAGGCCTCTATTCCCATGAAAACAGCAGGCAAAAAACATTGCAAGAGGCAAGATTTTTCTAAATTATATAAGTAATCCTTAATTTATGAAAATTCCTACTTACAAGAATCAAAATCAAAACTGGAAAGCAACGTCACCCATTTAATGAGGGAGCCTCTATTTCAAACCTGTTGACAAGAGTAGGAGAAAAGCTCTTGTGAGTAGCTTTGTTTCTCATGGGTGAAAACACTACAAGACCTCATCCCAGGCTGTCTCTCTTGAGACATTCTCTCCATGTAGCCCTGGATGGCCTGAAATTCTCTCTGTAGACCATGCTCGCATCAAACTCACAGAGACACCTACTTTGCCTCCAGAGAGCTGGGATGAAACTACCATCCCAAACTTTTTCTTTATTAAATCATGAATAATAAGGGGTGAAGTGTCTTTGGCCAAATCTGATGGCCTAAGCTTGATCCCTGGGACCTACATCGTGAACAGAGAACTGACGTGTAGAAGTTGCCCTCTGACCTCCACATGTGCATAAACACGTGTGTGCCTTCACTTCCACTCCACACAAACAAAAGGAAAATAATAGTGATAACCATGATTGATAGGGGTTGATAGGGTTCTACCAAAATTTCAAGTATTATTCAAAACCTAATCATGGATAAGTAGCATCCTGTCATAGGACATCTTTATCATTTATAGAGAAAAGAAAGCATTTGTTTGCAGTCACGTACCATGGCTTTTGAGAAACTCTTTGTAAAGTAGAAATCAAAATAAATATTAAAGATTATTTTAAAATCTCTACAACAAACAATATATTAAATGGTGATGTTTGATAAGGTTTTCCATTTAAGGCATAAAAAGTCAGGAATTACTTCCCATATGCTTTAGTAAGCATGTACAAGAGATCTAACCAATCAATAAATAAATGAAATACATGAATTAGAAGAAAAACACAAAACCACCTATTTAGAGATATTATGATTGGCAAAAAGATGGTCCAGTGGGTAAGGGGCTTACTGTCAGTCTTGGCCATCTGTGTTTAACCCCCAGAACCCATGTGGTAGAAGGCGAGAACTGGGTCTTCTAAGTTGTCATCTGATGTCCACATGCATGCATAAAAAAATAAATGTAATAAAGTTGCTTTAAGAAATTAGTCAATAAGCTAAATGGAAATTCAGTTACTTCAGTTTTTATGAAATCATTGGTATTTTCAGCACAGCATTGAAATATAATTTTAAAATAATAGCATTATTCACAGTAGCAAATGAGACTAAAAAGCACCTTGAAATAATTCTTTAAAGAAGTGTTACAATCTCCAAGGCTTTATGGATAGATATTGTGACTCGGGCCTGTGTGTCAGCTTTCAGAAGACTGAGGTAGGGGCCACTGCAAGCTCAAGTTCAGAAGCAGTGCACCGTGAGTCCAAAGCTAGCCAGAGCCACGTGGTGAGACACTGTCTCAAACAGACAGACAGGGAAAAAACAAGACAAAAAACAAGACAAAAAAAAAAACAAAAAAAACTATAGTTCATATTTAGAGTGATTCATCCCCTCCAAAAGATGTTAACTCTTTTTAGTGTATAAATTCAATGGACTTCAAGCTCATATCTTCAATCTGTCTGAGTATAATAACCTGATTTAAACTCACATGGAAACCTTAAAGAGCTAGGAGAGTGAAGACACTGTGAAGGCAAGGGCCGGAGAGCTGGGTGTAGGCTCATGCTCAATGGACTCGAGTTGATTATAAAGCAAGACAGAGTGGCGTTGGACAGTGATATACAAGAAACACCTCAGAGGCCAAGCCAGACCTGCAGGAGCAGACCCTTCTCTAGCCCTTCAGATCCACCTGTCCACAGTGCTCAGCTGAGAGGCAGAGACTATAGATGACATACAGGAGTGCGATTCAGACCTGTGGGTCTCTGAGGCAAGAATTTTAGGGTGACTAAGATAAAATTAGAAGCCCCAACTTCCAAAAAGAAACATCTAAATAAAAAACAATAACAAAAATATTCTTAATACTTCTTTTAAAAATAGGAAATGAGCTGTGGTGGTGCACACCTTTAATCCCAGCACTGGGGAGGCAGAGGCAGGTGGAGCTCAGAGAGTTCGAGGCCAGCCTGGTCTACAGAGCTAATTCCAGGACAGCCAGGGCTACACAGAGAAACCCTGTCAAAAAAGTTAAAAAAAAAAAAAAAAAAAAAAGAGTAAATGATCTCGGGATAGGAGACTGTTTGTGAAAAAATAAAACACAACATAAAGCACAAAGCATGAAGGAAGAGACTGCCAAGGCTGACATTTGAGATACATATATTTAATTTAGCACACATTTTGAAAGAATGTGAAACAACACAGTGTGAGAGGCTTGGCTTGGTGAGGCTTCTTTCGGCTGTATTATAGATGGTATAACTCAACCACAAGAAATCCTTAGGAGGAGAGGCATCAATATATGTGTTTTCAACTACCCTGTTGTGGCACTACCTCAAATCTTACAGCAAGGTCAAGTGAATGATGTCAGAGCCACACCACGATTTTGGGTGACAGCAGGGTAATTCATCAATGGCAGCTCCCGTCCGTCCCTGGGCCTGCTCTCCAAGGCCCACTCTGGGATCACTTGTTTTCTTGGTAATTTCAGATTGCTAAATAACGTGCACATGTTTCTATCTCTCTGTTTGTCCCTAGTGACTTGGTTTTCCCACTGTGTCCCCTGCTCAGTTTGTGGAACGGCAGCCATTCTAGGGATAACACATTGGGATTTTAAGCTGTGCTTAAGGAATCCATAAACAAAGTGAAACCGTTTCCAAAAAGGACACAGAAGAGAGCTATTTTTGTCATGGATATAACTATCAAATGATTAAAATCCAGAATATATTGAAATCACTTTAAATAAGCTGTCATCTATCTATCATCTATTATTTATCTAGCTATCATTATTTATCTGTCATCTATCTGTGGTGGATACAGGGATATGTGGATGTCAGAGAACAACTTGTGGGAGTTGATTCTCTCCTTTTACCATGTGGTCCCAAGAACTTAAGTTGTCAAGCTTGGTACAAGTACCCTTCTGCACTAAGATATCCCTTTGGTCTTTAAATAATCATTTTTAAAGCAAACACCTAGTATAAATAATAAGCAATGGATGTAAACGGCAATTTACCGAAGAGGAAACTCTACTGAGAACAATAAGCACATGAAAAGACCGTGTCTTGGTAGTGATTAGGTTACTGCAAAGTTCTCACTTCTCCACCAGCAGGGTTCTGGTAAACGTGCAAATTATTCTGGTGGACAATTTGGCACTATCTCTTAAGACTGGAGGTGCAGCTGTTCTTGGGTTCTGTTGCTTGGAGTGCTAGACCTAGGAACTAGGAGACAAAAACAGTCATTTGTTAGGAGCGGTTTTCACCCCGACAGGTCTGGTCCCACCGCCGCACCAGCCCCATTAACACTCAGAGACTCTGTATTAGATACAAAGCTGTTGGCCAGTTCCTAGTTTCTTATTGGCTAGCTCTGTCTTAATTATTAACCCATTTCTATTAATCCAAGTACTTCCACGTGGTCTTATTTTACTGGAGAGAGGGGCTGGCGTTCTTCTCTCTCCGTCCTCCATCTTGGCTCTCCTTCCTCCTACTTCCTCTCTCCTAGTCTTGCTTTTCTATCTTGCTTTCCTATTGGCCAACAGTGCTTTATTCATTAACCAATACGAGAAACATATTTACAGAATGACATCTCCCATCAGTCATTATAGTCAGTTTTCAATGACAAAAATTTGTCAGCAACCTAGCTTTCACCAGCAGGAGTACCGAGTGGCGATTCAATTGCAACTTACATGTCAAGATGCATGGATCTGCAAACAGAAAACTGTCTAAAGCAGGTTGTAGAATGCTGTGTAGGGTGTTGTATCATTTTCCTCCCTCTGGAAAACTATCTGTGTGTTCATTGCACATCTCTAAGTGTACACTAGCAGTATAAAATACATGTGAAGCAATAACAGATTCAAGATTAGGGATTGTTCAAAGGGATGAACACAGAGGCAGGGAAATTATAGTAAGGAAGGGAACACGGGACTTAATATTTCCTTTCAATTAAAAAACATGTGACTTGTTGGGTGATGGTGCATGCCTTTAATCCCAGCATTTGGGAGGCAGAGGCAGGAGGATCTCTGAGTTCGAGGCCAGCCTATTCTACAAAGCTACACTGAGAAAAACCCTGTCTCAAAAAACCAAAAACCAAACAAACAAAAACAATCAGACAAAGGCCCCATCTGATTTAAATGTAGAAAAATGTTAAGCATATCATAAAGCTATATGATAAGTATACTAATGTTCATTTTAGAATGCTCTCATTTTTTATAAACTAAACAGGTTTGGCCAGAATTAAGAAAATCCTAGACTCTATCAAATGCAGTTAAGTAGGTAACCATACAGCAACAGTTTCCTCTGTCTTCATCCTGATGAAAGTTTTTTTTTTTTTTTTTTTTTTTTTTCCATGATGGCCGTTGGAAATCGCTAGCTCTGGGCCTGAGCAAGTGGTGTATACTCCCTGAGCCTTCATTTCCCCCCACATATTAGCTGACAAGAATAACCCTCCACAGAGCCATTAGAAGGTGGAATAGCTTAGCCTGGTGCATATCGTAGATAGTCTGTGCTTGACCATTCCTTCGTTCCTCTAGTCTATGTGCACCGAGTCTCTGCTGTAACCCTGATACTGATGGGCACAGAATGAAGACAGGGAGATCTTTAAAAAATCCCCCGTTACTCTTTCTCACCCGCAGCCCCTCCCCCAGTTTTCCTCTATATTTACCCTCCCCTGTGGCCATGATACCCTGGCACTGGACTGCTTTTTGCATTTTAAAGGACACAGTAGCCCTTACTAAGTCAGGGTCTTGATGCCTCCTTATAACCAGAGAACCACAGTGTGGCTGTAGGCAGGGGACAAGAGTTCTACCACAGCTCAACAAAAAGAAGCTTTGTAGAGCTATTGAAAATTAGCAGACCCATTGGGTGTGTTGATGGTTTCTAAGGGACTGCCTGGACAAACACTACTAGGCAAGGCAATTTTCATCATCCAGGTTTTCCATTCTAACTTATCAGTTCATGGATGTTTCATTCCATCCATGTTGACTTGGACCAACATCGTAGCAATAAAACAATTCCTTCAGTATGAATGTTTTCAGTTCTGATGATATCCTTTTAACTCTTTTTTTCTGTAGCTGGGTGGATCAGTCATTGTATAAGTCTTGACATAACAAATAACCATTTATTAGGCATCTGATGTATACATGCATATCTCATTCTGCAATGTAAGCTCCACTGTCTTCCTTTCAGAGAACATCACACTGCATAATAATTCAACAGCAACTTCAATAGCAGATGGACCTGAGCAGTTCTGCCAGTTAACTGTGTGACTTTGCATGTTTCCGTGACTCCAGAGTGTCATTTTTCCCTTTGTAACAAACTACTATTTATCTCATGTGGCTGAGATGTAGATTATACACAATAACCTAACAGAGTGGTTGCCCCAGAGTACCCACTCACTGTACATATAACTTTGTTTTTCTTATTTAAAATGATTAAGCTGGGTAGGCTGAAACACAGAGATTGAAATGCCATCTGTGCTGGGTGGTTTTAGACCCTGGGGACTGTTGAGCACAGACACTGGTACATGGGACAGTCTTTAACATGGCTGCTCGCTTTCCTTTTTAAGGAATTATCTACATTCAAAATGAAGAACACTCCTTGAAATCTCAAATCTTGTTCACCTGGTTTCCTAAAAACCTTGTGCTAAATGAGCCTCAAAAACATTTAGGGAACTAATTCTGTTATTGCAAATTTACCATTCCTGTTCTGTTCCTGGGTTATAGCAGGGACATCGGTAGACACCCGTGAACTAGAAGGCACATTCCCTGCCATGGGCATACTTAAAGGGTGTGCGATAGAAACAATGCAAACGAGTGCCGGTGTGCCAAACTCTGGGCAGAGTGAGGACTGCTGAGGCAAGGATGGGCTCAGGCACATTTGGAGGGGCTCAGCGTGTGCCCCTTTTTATGGTGACGCATGTACAGAGAGGGGCTATGGGGATATGGCAAAGAGCAGGCAGTTCTAGCCGTAGGGAGAGGAGTGAGCTCCCGAGCGCGTGGCTGGAGGAAACAGTGGCGTGCCTGTGGGCCAGATGGAGGGGAACCCACAAAGTGCTCTGACTCCCTTTCCCGTTTGCTCCATTTTCACCAGGGTCTTTCCACCTAATTCACTTGATGTTTGATGACTACGTGCTCTATTTACTAGAGTCGCTGCATTGTCAGGAGCGGGCCAACGAGCTCATGCGGGCCATGAAGGGAGAAGGAAGCAGCACTGGTAAGCCGCACCCTCCATGGCCATGTCAGGGTCTAGCGCTCTGACTAATAGACTCTCCTCTTCTGTTTCCTTAATCCCACATACCAAAGAATCAGTACCATTCCTCTTGAGAGTGTGCACCCGTGTGTGTGTGTGTGTGTGTGTGTGTGTGTGTGTGTGTGTGTAAACCATTGAAGGGTTTAAGCATGGAGTGACCAATATAACACAGATTTCCTTCTGGGGGGGGTTCTTTGAAGGCCCTTGACCTTGGCATCTAAGAACTTACCTTTTCTCTGTTTGTAGCGGAAGTCCAGGAAGAGGTCATCTTGACCGAGGCTACCCCACCCACCCCTTCACCAGTACCATCATTTTCTCCAGCAAAATCTGCCACATCTGTGGAGGTGCCACCTCCATCCTCCCCTGCCAGCAACCCATCCCCCGAGTACACTGGCCTTAGCACAACAGGTAAGGGGAGGGTCTCCAAAGTGCTGGGTGGGGAGATGTTGAAAGCAAGAAATTTCTGGAAAACAGTCTTCCTCAAAAGACAAAGAGAAATACTAAGACTTGGAAATCCTTTTGGATTTGTGGAAGGTTTACAGGTCTCAAATTACTCATTAATACATCTTCCATATGTTGCTGCTTTCAGTTGGCTTTAAACACATGATGAATATCATTACTCCCCAAAGTAGGCTGCTGCATTTATTAATATGTTACAAGAAACGTGAGGCCAGGCCCGAGCACTGTCCCTGGAAGGTGGACAGTCAGGAGGCCATGTGAAACCATAGTAACACTGAGTGAAGCAGCAGCTGTGAACAGAGTTGGTCTTAGACCACCCTTGGGCCACCCAGGACATGACTGGTAAAGCTAATGCTCCTAGAAGGCTGTTGTGATGGGAACCACAGCACAAGGCCCACACCAGTCTCACACGCCAACCCACACCCAAGACTCGCCCAAGCCTAGGTAGTCAATCATCCATATCTAAAACAACTGAAAGAACCCCAAATAGATACTTGTATATCAGTTTTCATAAAAGTATAATTGTCAAAGGGTGGAAAGAACCCATGTATGTTCTTTGCCCATTGAGGAGTGAATGGATAGAAACGTGGTATATTATAGGATATGATTTAGCCTTGAATTTAGAAGAAATGGCATTCTATAACATTATAATATGAATGAATCTTGAAAGTATTATGCTACGTGAAATGAGCTAAACATTAAAGGACAAATGTCACACTCCTATTTACAGGGACCCTAAAGTGTCAAATTCATAGAGTAAATAGAAGATAGAGGCAGGGGACAGGGGGACATGGGGACAGAGTTTCAGTCTGGGCAGATCAGAAACTTTGGAGATGGACGGTGATGGTGGACATGGGACCCAACAAATGTCCAAATGCAACTAAGCTGAAAAGTGTTTATTTGATAGATTTTAGGTTAAGGTGCTTTCACACACACACACACACACACACACACGCACGCACGCACGCACGCACGCACGCATCACCATAGCATTGCTGATCCACGGGAGAGCAGCATGGCACAGTGGGAAGAAGGAGTTATACAGAGTCAGAGATCGCCAAAGAAACACACAGCTGTTGAAAGAGATATTTCAACAGACAGGCTGAAACAAAAACAAAATACAAGTGAAAGAGAATCAAAAGAATGAGCTAAGAGAGTCTCTGATAGTACAACCAATGCAAAGAGACAACCCTTAAGTTAAAGCTATGCTAACCATTCAGGAAGTACAGCGTGTTGTTACTGTTCTGAGACAGCGTCTCGCTGTGCAGCCCTGGCTGACCTGGTCAGCCTCAAATTTGTGGTGAATCTACTTCCTTTGCCTGAGTGCTAGGATTGCAGGTGAGTGAGTCCAGACCAATGCTCACATTTTAAATAAGTGTTTCAAGAAAGGATAGGGCATGGCAACTCACACGTGTAATCTCAGAATTCAGGAGGCTGTAAGACGGGTAGATTTCTAAGTGTTTGAAGCCATGCTGTGCCTATGGGATGGGTGGGATGGGGCAATAGAGTAAGCTCTTATCTAAACAATAAAAAAAAATCAATAAATAAATAAATAATAAAATAAAGCAAGGAAAGGACAGGGAGGAAGTGTGAAATGGAAGAAAGAAAGAAAGCTCAGAAGGAAGGAAAAGAGAGAGGGAGGGAGGGAGGGAAGGAGGGAGGAAGGGAGGGAGGGAGGGAGGGAGGGAGGGAGGGAGGGAGGAAAGGACAGAGAACACTAGTAGTTTAATGGTTTTACAGACCGGAGATAAGACTTAGGGTAACAATGTCCTTTCCTTGACTCCTGAGGTGATTAAATGGGGGTGGTATGAAAGTCATCTCTAAACTTACTGAATAAAATCAAAGAGATGATATCAGTTCAAAAGAGAACAGATAACCACCAAAGGAGACTCAGCTCGACGCCAGACTTCTCATCAGCAACATTAGATTCAGTATCTGGTGCACTGTTTAACATGCATTGAAAATATTCCTATTTCATAGCTTGTGTGTGGAGAGAGGTAGTGGTACATGGATACATATATATTTGTAACATGCCAAGTCCTATGCTGAGTGCTGTGTATGATTTGAATATTATTACGCCAAAGCCTTGCTACCAAAAGCCCACACAGGCATAAGAGAAATAAAGACAATCATAGAAAATGGCATAGTAAAGGTATGAATTACTGCTACAGGGCTTTCAAGGAAGGGAAGTCCGTGCTTGGAGGTATCAGGAGAGACCTTACAGAGGGGTGGCGGGTTGGGTTAGGTGCTGTGTCACCCTGATTATCACCAAGCTTTAAGTCTCCCTTTTTCCTCACTCCTTTTGTTAGATGGCCTTGGTGCTGTGTAGTATTTAAGGAGTTATTACAGCAGAAACCCACTTGTTGCGTGCACGAGCTTTGGTAGGGAACCGTATCACAAGGAAAGCATTTTAAATGCAGCCATTTGGAAGTGTCCATTCTCCCAGACCAGCAGTGCTGCACAGTTCAGCACACAAGCTCATGGGCAGTGCCTGCAGACACAGGCTTGGAAACTGAGGGAATCCAGCTGAACCAACCTTCAGACAGGTCGTTATGACACTCGTGGGGAGGGGACTAACAGAGGAAAAAACATTTTTGCAAAACATATAAGTGCTGTTCATGGCTCCAGCATTCACGGGTTCTTCCTATACTGGAGTGTTGTGTCAGCTGCCAAGAGCCACTTCCCTGAACCATGCTGCTGACAATTCCATCACCGAGGCAAGCAGTCACTCATGGCCATCCTGTCTTGCATACCAAACAGTGTGATCAGTGTGAAAGGCTTCCTCCCAGCATGGCACATCTCACCAAGAAGTGGTTGGGAACCGGGAAGGTATGAGGCTTGTGCAGGGAAGCCTAATAGGAGCATCTCAGACTCATCCTGCCAGTAAGTTTGCTTGGCTTTCTTTATATGATTTGAAGGCCTCAAGCTTGGGGCTGGTGTGATGATGACCAAGGCCACGGGAATATCATAAAAGTGTTGACAGATTTCTGTGCAACGTACTGCAGGTCATAAAAGTCCCTTCTTTGGAATACAAATGTGAAACAGGCTCTCTTCAGATGCCTGTAGGCTTTGAAGATTCTGGCACATTCCGGCTTTGTTCTCAGGTATCTCGAGAGGGCATTAAAACGTCATCCTACATAAGAATATCTATGTTAATTTTCTCTAGTACCATTTCTGAAACACTCCATGGATCAGGTCTGGATCCAGAGTCTGGATCTTCACATATAATGTGCCATGGTCTGAGAGGAAACACACATAATTTCCTAAGAAGCTGCATGGTTTTATGTATTTGCTGTAAATATACTATTTTTATAGAGTCCTTAACTTTGAGGTCTTTGGCATACTTTCAGTGAATAATATAATAACTTAGAAAATGATTATATAAATCTAAGAAAACATACCCATCATGCTCTTTTAAAAAGTTAACTCAGGCCAGGCTATGATGGCACACACCTTTAATCCCAGCACTCGGGAGGCAGAGGCATATGAGTTCAAAGCCAGCCTGGTCTAAAAGAGCTAGTTCCAGGACAGCTTCCAAAGCCACAGAGAAACCCTGTCTCAAAAAACAAAAAAAAAAAAAAAAAAAGTTAACTGTTTATGAGTTTAATGCCCAGTTAGTTTTATTAAATTGCTGTTTTATATTCTGTCTACTTTCCAAAATGCTAAAAACTAAAATTACATTTATTTGTGTATGTGTGTGCATATGTGCATGTGTGTCTGCAAGTGTATGTATATGTGTGTATACACATGTGCATGTGTATGTGTGTGCACTTGTGCTTGTGTGAGTATGTTTGTGTACATATGTCCATGTGTGGGTATGTGTGTGTATATATGCATGTGTGTGTGCGAGTGTGAGTATGTGTGTGTGCACATGTGCATGTGTATGTGTGTGCACTTGTGTGTGTGTATGTGTGTACACTTGTGCATGTGTGAGTATGTGTGTATGCATGTGTGAGCATGTGTGTATGCATGTGTGAGCATGTGTGTATGCATGTGTGAGTATGTGTGTGTGTGTGTGTACTTGTGCATGTGTGAGTATGTGTGTGTGTGTACTTGTGCATGTGTGAGTATGTGTGTGTGTGTACTTGTGCATGTGTATGTGTGTGCACTTGTGTATGTATATGTGTGTACACTTGTGCATGTGTGAGCATGTGTGTATGCATGTGTGAGTATGTGTGTGTGTGTGTGTACTTGTGCATGTGTGAGCATGTGTGTATGCATGTGTGAGTATGTGTGTGTGTGTGTACTTGTGCATGTGTGAGCATGTGTGTATGCATGTGTGAGTATGTGTGTGTGTGTGTACTTGTGCATGTGTGAGCATGTGTGTATGCATGTGTGAGTATGTGTGTGTGTGTGTGTGTGTACTTGTGCATGTGTGAGTATGTGTATGGGTGCACTTGTGGAGGTCAGAGAAAAACTTGTATAGTTGATTCTTTCTTCCTAACATGTGTTTCAGGGATTAAATTCAGGCCATCAAGTTTAGTGGCCTTTCCCACTGAGCCATGTTGCTAGGCTCAAACCAAAACTTCTTTTAGGAACCCAGGGTAGAGGCTGAGGATGTAGCTTAGTTGGTAAAATGCTTGTTTAGCATTCATGAAGTCTTGGGTTCAATTCCTAGCAGTGCATAAACTTGGAGTGTTGGTGCGCCTCTGTAATTACAGATCTCAGGAGGTGGAGGCAAGACCAGAAGCTCAAGTATCGTTGAGCAAATGATGTAGTATCAGGTGTGACTTAAGAGTCAAGGTCAGTCAGATACTTTTCAAAGCAATGCCTCCTATTGGATGGACAAATCTTCGCTGTAAACTATGAAAAAAGGGGCAGTTATCATGTCTGTTCATTGAACTCACAGTATTAGTCAATGGCATATGACCTCGTGGTAGCCTTTGATGCAAGGGAAGGCTGGGCATCACAGAGGGTGAGTTACAACTTTCCAGGAGAACAGTTTCTCTTACTCATGTCTGGGTCTAGTACCATTTCCATGCAGACACATATTTTTTAAATATGTTATCTTAAGACTGTGCTATTGTTTTAAACAAGAGGCTGTGGAGGAGGGGAAGAAAAGAACTAGCACTGGTACCTGACACTGATCAAGGCCAGTGTAGAGTGAGTTTACTAAAGCCTTTGGACATCCGTGATAAGAGCTAGTTATAGGAATCCACACCAACACATTTCTACTGGGTAAAACCTCGCCCGTCGCCATCCACCCACCTGGAACTTTGTGGGCTTGCCTCCTCCCTCCTGGTCAGGCAAAGTTCAGAAATGTCACATTTAGGGGAAGAGGCTTTATTCTGCCTCGGGGCATGGCAGGTGGTGCCTAATTGATGAGTCTAGTTAACATGACATCAGGCTGCAATTCTTTAATGTCATTTAAAACAAAATGTTAAGCTCAGACTCTGTCTGGGTAGGCCACCAAAGGGCTCTAAAACCCCCATTTATGATGTCATTTTAAGTGTTCCCTCCTTTGGCAATGACAATAAAAGTTAACTATTAAGCTCATGTTTTCAGCTCCCCACCCAGGTTCCCTGCAACACAAAGCCAGCAAATTTGATCATTGGGAAGTTAGGTTGCCTGATGAAACGGGGATTCCTTACAAATGGCCCTGACTGTAGAACATCTGGCCTGCCCAGCTGTGCTCTCTCTGCAGCAGTTGAGGATGTCCACTTTCCAAATAACAAAAGCCCACTTGTACTAAAGACAGCGAAGGCCAGCGGCTCCCGATGGCGGCCCTGGCGACTCTTTCACAGTGAATCCCCCGCCACCACCGCTCCTTCCTCCTCATTGAAGGAACAGAATTAGGAGAAGTGAATCAGGAGGAAAAAAAGACTGTCTCAGGCATGCTTTGATTCACTCCATCCATCACATCTTGGCTATGTCCATCCGTCCACTTCATCTTCCATTCATTTGTTCACGCGATAAATACGGGTTCTGTGTTTAGTCTGTGCCCAGACCCGGAGGCGCAGAAGTGAAAACAAAACAAAACAGATTTGGCCACTGCCCTTGGTGGTACTTAGATTCCAGTGGGTGAGAGTTAACACAGACGTAAGCGACCAGGTAAATATGTAACTCCAAACAGCCATAAGAGGTATGCGTGAATAGCAATGTGTTATGAAAAAGTATAACCTGGAGGCCTGCCCAAGTTGAACAGAGAATGCCTTCCTCAGGAGGGGTCATCTGTCACAAAACTGACCAGTCACAAGGAGCCAACCATGTAGGACTTGGGGCGGGACAACATGGACATCTTGTGCACAAATCAGAGGTAGAAAGGGCTTGGTCTAATGAGGACTGGCTGTGTGGCATGTGAGTAAGGGAGAGAGTACCAGAGATGAAATCAACATGTCTTCCTGGAATGGATTTATCTATTGCCGCTGGCCACTTTGGTAAATCTGATGTTGACCATAGAGCTGTTTGTGCAGTAACTCCAACAGGCAAGGCTTCCCATGTCAGTGGGCATACTCCTTAAACACAGCAATCTCAAGATCCCAGGCAGCCATGGATGTGTACAGCTAGAGGTGTAGGCAGGTGTATATACATAATTGTCCTGTCTCAGTCTTGAAGGAAGTAAGAAATGTTTGTTTTGTGTATCTCAGAAAACAAGGGTTATCCAAAGAGAACTTAGTGTGATTATAGTAATTAAAAGCAATCAGTCAAACAAAGCATTTATCTGTCATGGCTGGAGTGATGAGTAGGGGTTAAGAACTTTGGATGCTCCCCCCCCCCATGTGACATTCTGTAACTCTAGTCCCTATGCATGAAAACAGTATACATACATGCATGCAGGAAATATATGCATACACGTTTCTATACACCTTTTAAAATAAAAACCCAAGCTGTACAGCACAGTGTCTGTCAGCCACATATCAGCCAGTTTAACTAAGGAACTTTCTCCTGCATTTGGTTTTCATAGTTTAGGTTTGAGCAGCTGCAAGTGGCTGGTGGCTAGTGTCTGTGGCATCAAGTTCCAGAGTCTCCACACACTCACTGGAGCTTATTCCTGAGAAACTGCAAGCAAAGACTTAGGGTAGATTTCCCAGGAGTAGGGGAAGGTCAAGTGAGCTTTCCCAGCAGCTGGAGGAGAAGGTATAGCTGGACAGTTTACACAAGTGTTCAGCAGAATCTCACAAATGCTGGGCGGGGGTATAATTCAGTGGTAGGGTGCTTGCTTAACGTGTGGATTCAATTACCTGCACAGATGGAAAGGTTTCTATTTTAAGCAGGCTACATGGCAGAGCCTTGCTTCTTGTTGCATGGTTCATTGTCATCTTTGAGATTCTTACTGCAGTAAATGCTGCTGGCCAGTGGATCAGGTCTGCATTTTAGCACAATCTTGGGGGATCCGAGAGTGGGAGTTGTGGTTGCTGTGGGAAGGCTTTGGAACCAGGGCAGTCTACACTCAACGTCCAGTTCTGTCGGCATCCTAACCCGAGCTGGGTCCTTCACTAACCCAAGCGGGGTCCTTCACTTTCTGGGTCTCAATTCTCTCACTTGAGAAAGGATTATGACAAGTCTGGGTTTGATTTTGTGTGCCTATAATTCCAGAACTTGGGACTAAATTAGAGGTGAGGCTGGAGAAAGGAAGTTCATGTGTTCAAGACCATCCTAGGATAGGAAGCTCTGTCTCAGAACAAACAAAACAATACCAGCAAAGGGAGGTAATGCTGCTGGTTCCAAAACAATGTGGGAAAGAAACACAAATGAGCTCTGCTCCCTGTTTGGTGAACTGTTGCTAATTTATTCAAGGACTTGTTGAAGGCCTTTCTTTTCCTAGTGCACTTTCTAGCCTGTGCTTGCAAACACATCCAAAACCAAAACAAGACTGAGGAAGAATGTTCTTTGGGGGATGGGAAGAAAATGGCCCCTTATTGTAGTTTTAGCTGCATAAAACAGCCATCAACTGCCCCTTGAGGGGATCTTTATAGAATCCTGAATGGTCAGGAGGCCTACCACTACCCTCAGACCTTTAAATACACGGGGTTGTGTGAATGGTGTGCGATTGGAGGCAACAGAAGGAAATATGGGAATTAGGCAAATAGGGAACACTTTTGTTTAACCAACAAATAACAAGCACTCGGGCTGTATCGGCTTTTCCTTTATTGGTGTCCCTTAAACCACAGGCCTTATAGCAACCCTTCTCACTGGAGGTCCCCCACCCAGGAGCTGGTTATGGGGATGTTCTCTCTGCTCCCCAGGCAGAAACTGCTTCCCACCCAAGCCAGTAGGTGTTAATCTGCTTAAGGCTGCCTGAGTGGATGCATTAGATTGCTGGCACATGGCCATTTAGAGGTTTTGTTCCCTAGACCATGGGGGCCCATTTTCCCAGAAGTTGTATGAGCTTTTTGTTTGATAAGAGCTATTCCTAGCAGCACTGGCTCCTTCTACAACAGATTCAATGGAATCAAAGTTTACTGAACACCTACTACTTGGCAGGCCCAATGCTGAGGATGGAGACTTGAATTAACAGCTGAAGCTCAGGAGCTCAGACAAAAGTAACTTCTGCTGCGTTCCCTCGGGTGATGGCTGTCTCACCAAGTCTTCCTACTGCCTAGAAAAGCCGTCTGCCTTCCTTCACTGCCCGCTCTATAGCCATGACTTTGCCTGCTGCCCCGAGACACCAGGGCTTGAAGAGTTAGCACTTGCTCATTATATTATCAAACTTTTTAAGCCCTCCCATTACAGTTCTGGTAGTGAGTCTGTTTACATTTTTATGAATTCTTTTCACAGAAGCAGTATGCATTTGTTATATAAACACACACACACACACACACACACAAACCCCCAAAATCTAAAAAATCAACTTTTTCACCCAGAAATAGCACACTTAGTAAAAAAAAAAGGGGGGGATTAAAAATTTTAAGAGTGCTATAATTTCATGGTATTGTGTGTGTGTGCGTGCGTGTGTGCGCATGTGTGTGCACACGTGTGTGTGTGTGTGCGTGTGTGTGCGCGTGTGCGTGCGCGTGTGTGCGTGCATGTGCGTGCGTGTGCGTGTGTGTGCACGTGTGTGCGCGTGTTTGTGCGCGTGCGTGCGTGTGTGTGTGTGTGTGCGCGTGCGTGTGCGTGCATGTGCAGTCTGTACACGGGCACACCCATGTCAGGTGGTTTCCTCTGTCAGTGCTCTCTACTTTGTTTTGTTAGGAAGATCCCTCTCTGACCTGGAGCTGGCTGGACACTGAGCTCCAGGGCCCTCCTGTCTTCACCTCCCAGGGCTGGGATTACAGGCACACAACCTCTCCCAGCTTTTTACATCCACCTAAAACTCTGAACTCCGGTCCTCACACTTGTAGAGCAATCACTTTCCAATGGAGCCGTCTCTTCCGCCCCTCTGAAGAGACTGAAAGCACAGAGAAGGGGCCATACTTAATCCAGTCACCTGATCACCTGATCACCTGATCATCCTGGGACTTCCTCTTCTGATGTTTGTGCCACTCTTAGGAATGATGTCTAACAACACTCCTGGTGAAGCCCCTCTGTTCTGTCGGGTAGTTTGTGAGTAATTTCTAACAATGCCCGGGGAAGAATATGACAGATGTGGGATGCAGAAAGAAGGGGGCGTCCTAGTTTTGTGAATGAGGGTACCAGTGGTGCCACAGAAACACATTCTTTAGAAGTTTGCTGCAATCGGCTACCTTACAGTCACAGTTGAGCATTCCACCCCAAGGGTGCTCTGGGCTTGGGGTGGCACATGGTGGCTGAAGCCCACAGAGGAGCAAAGCCACTCACCTCGTGGCCAGGGAGTGGAAGAGAGTGAAGAGGAGGCCAGGCTCCCATAATCCCCTTCATGGACATGCTGTCATGACCCCCACTAGGCCCTGCCTCTTAAACACTCTAGGCATCACGCCTTTAACACTTGAACCTGTCATCTCAGCAGTAGAGAGGTTGAGACAGGAGGACCAGGAGTTTGAAAGCAACCTGGATTACAGAGCAAGACTCTGTTTCAAAACAATAAAACTACCATAAAAAAAAAATACAGTGTCTGTGATAAGACTGGCCCCAAAAGCTTGTCTTCTTCCTTAGAATCTGGAATGGGGGACATAGAAATATACTGCAAGGGCCTTCCAGGAGGGCTGGGGTGGGGGTGAGGATGTCTGCAGACAAAAACACTTCCGCATAAGTCTGAGTTCAGTCCTGACCTCTACCTGCAGGTGGTGAGATGCACCCCAACAATAATAGCAATTATTATGTTTTTATTTCAAAAGCAAAATTTACAGTTAAAAACAAAAACAAACAAACAAAACAAAAAGAAGGGACTGGGGAAACAACTAAGTTGGAAGGTCGCCGGAGAGGCACATGTCTGTAATCCCATACTAGGGAGCCAGGTTCATGCATCCCTGGCTCACCTACCAGCCAGCCTAGCTGGATCAGAGGCTGAAATAGTTCTGAAAAAGTCCTCGCCTCAAAATTAAAACAAACAAACAAACAAATGGGGGGAAACAACTGAGCAAGACGCCCGACATTAATCTCTAGCCTCAACACACATGCCTACCCCCCAAACATGTACACACACACACACACACACACACACACACACACACACACAAAAGGACACTAGAACACCTGAACACATGAAGAGTAGCGCCTGAGTCTCATTAAAAGCCCACTGCACATCAGGTTCTTTTTCACTTATTATCTTAATCCTTACAATAGTCTTGTAAGATAGAGATAACTACTCCTATTTTACAGAGAATGAAGCAAAGGTTCCTAAGATTTGAGAGGCCTGCTTAGTTTCTCCCAGCTAAGACATGGTGGAAGCAGGTCTCAGAGCACAGAGACACAGGCAGAGAGAGGGGAAAGTGTGGGGCTGACCTGGGGTCCGCTGGCCACCCACGTGTTCTGAGACCTCGGGTAAGCCAACCATCATCCTATGAAGCCTGCCTGCCTCGGCCAGTGCTGGTACAAGGGGCTATCTTAAGAATTGAGATGAAGTCCACTATGGGGGGTACTGATGACATGGAATGGCTTAGTGTGGCCCTCTGAGAAGCTCCCACACATTCTGATTCCAAGGACAATGGGCACATGTTCCCAGTCATGAGGCTCCTAGTAGCGTCAGACCCCAGGAAAGCCAGGGCCAGGATAAAGGGCACTTAAAGGGAGATGGACATTTAGGAAATGCTATTTCACCAGATTCCTAATTACACTTTTATCTCCAAGCTAGCTCTTATTCCTTCTTCCATGTTCATGTGCTGCTACATGTTTCCCTGTTTTTATTTTATCCCTGCAGGCCAGAAGAGGGCACCAGATCTCATTACCAATGGTTGTGAGCCACCATGTGGTTGCTGGGAACTGAACTCAGAACCTCTGGAAGAGCAGGCCGAGCTCTTAACCTCTGAGCCATCTCTCCCATCCTGACAGACTGAATTCTAATATGCAAACTCTTCCTTTGTCTTTCTGTAAGAGTTTTAAGATAGAAATGGGCTTATGCAGATAATACAGGATTTTGGTTTGTTTCATCTTTTTTAAAATTTAGCTTTATTTTACTTGGTGTGTGTGGGTATTTTGCTTGCCTGTATGTATATGCACTGCTTGTTTCCTGGTGTTCATGAAGGCCAGAAGAGGGGATGGATGCCCTGGGACTAAATGGCTGTGAGCAGCCACGTAGGTGCTGGTGATTGAACGTAGGTTCTGAAAGAGCAGTCTTAACCACAGAGCCATTTCTCCAGCCCCAGTTTTATTTGCTCTTAAAAATGGCACATCAGCCAAGTCTCCAGCTCTCTGTGTACCCAAAGGGACACTGAATCCTGTTCCTTAAACATTGCAAAATATCTTAATATCTTAAAATTTATCAGAAATTAAGTTGTCTAATAAGTTTACTTCTTTTAGCAAGTTTTAAAATTCTTATAAAAGTTCTAACCATCATATAAAATATTAGCCTTTAGAGAACCTTTGTCAGGCCCCCTCTCAATCCCTACCCACCCACCCCACCCACCCCCAGACCTTAGAAGTTTCAGGTATCCAATTAAAAGGCAGTAAGTGGAATTAGCAATGTGCTGGGATAGGCCACAGGGCACTGACCACCCATCTTCAGCAGGAGAGAGGAGAGCGCGGGGTCTGCTTACTTTACTCTAAGCGGTTTGCTGGCTCTGTAACACCTGTCGAGTAGAGCATGAAAAGTTCATTTGCAGTGCTTGCCTGGGCCACGCTGTACGAGTCTTTGCGTTCTTTTTCTTCCTCTCTTCCTGTCTTTCCCATTTTTTTACTGAGTGTATTTGGACAGACAGGCACTCGCCCCTAAATGCCAGGTTGGGCAGACTGACACATACCTAGCCTCAAGGAATTTTCACTCTGTTGTGGGGGAGGGATGGGCATTAATCAAACCACATACCTTCCAGACTGGGGAACTGAATATTGACCTAGGTCCCACAAAGGCCTACAGCGCACCAAAGGGGCCTCACCCAGTCTGGAGTTAGCAGACCACATGCCTCTGGACTCATAGTGAGGTAAGAATGAGCATTCTAGGCAGTGGAAGCAGCGTGTTCCAGGTCCTGCAAAGCTAGAGATTGCGGTGCTCTGGAGAAAATAATTCTGTGGCTAGACCAGGGGCTGTAGGGAGACTTCTGGTAAGATGAGCTGGACCAGAGAATGCCTTGTAATGAATGATTTTGACAGCAGCTTAGAAGCAGTGGGAAGCCACTGTAGCATTCTCAGGACAAACTGTTAGTGACCAATGCAATGTCATCTGTCTCTGTAGGAGCAATGCAGTCATATACGTGGTCGCTGACATACACAGTGACGACAGCTGCTGGGTCCCCAGCTGAGAACTCCCAACAACTTCCCTGTATGAGGAGCACCCATGTGCCTTCTTCTTCTGTCACACACAGGATACCAGTCTACTCCCACAGAGAGGAGCACGGGTAGGTGACTTGCTCGGCACTGAACTTCAGAAGGGTTCAGAAATCCTCGGATTACAGGACAGGCTACCCTCTGGTTAGTCTGCACACCTTACTCAGCTATAACCTTACAGAACTGTCTGTATCACCCCCACAATATGCAGATAAGAAAGGAGGGAAGGGCGAGTGGCCCCACAGCTCCCCAAGGCAGCTGGCACCTTGTGGAGCCCTAGCTGAGCATGTCTCACTCCAGAACTGGAGTGCCAGGCAGTCCCCTTCCCAGCAATCCCGTGTAGCCCTCTGCTCACAGTGTGTCCTTGTCTCTTTGGACTCTAGTTAGAGGTGATCTCCTCCTCCTGTGGTAAGAAGGACTCTAAAGGACAGTGTGCTCCAGGTATTACCTGACCTTGAGCAGCCCTTGGCTTGGCGCTCTGTCTATCAGGAGTCACCAGCTACTCTACACTCACTGAGCACTGGAATACTCTTGACATTGAGGAGAATGACACAGTGCTGGAGCTCCTTGCGGGCCTGCAGACTGGCTGTAGAAGTCCCCAAATAGCTGGGTGCAGGAGCATCTTGGGCAACTCCCACATGGGTGGCCCAGCAGAAGGTGGAAGACCTGAATGTGTGCATGGGCCTGTAGGTCAGTATGTGCCCACGGTTCAGATCCCCTGGGATCTCCATGGGCAGTCATTATTCCCCGAGGCATTTCCCTACATAATCTCAATGCACTCTTAGAATTGCATTTCAGACCTTTTCTTAATCTACCAGGGTGTTAGAATAGAGATTCAAAAGGCCACAGGTCCAGTTCTTTGCCAGGACAGTCTTAGGATACGCAGTCATGGTAGTGGCAGCCTGTGTGCATGTGTGATTCTCCCCTCTCCCGTGTGCATGTGGCATTGCCCTCACATGAGTGGTCCCAGTGTAACCCTGCGCATCATTTCACAAATGTGAAAAATGGGACCATGAGTAGCTCCAGGTCACACTGCTAGACAGTGGCAAGGCGTGGCTCAGAACCAGGGGCCTGGGCTGCTGCTTCTCAGCATGAAGTTCTTTTGGCTGTTCACCACCACGGCCCAACAAAACATCCAAGTGATGCAGAAACCCAAAGTCCAAAGCAACAGCCTTCTCCCAGTTGACTGCAAGATGCGCCATGGGCTTTTGACCCAATGGGAGGAGAGGTTTCCATCATAGTAACATTTTAATCAAAGCCAGATTGCACCCCCTGAGCGCACACTTGCCAAGAATGCAGAGGGAAAAGGAAAACCGACCTGGGGTTTTAGCCACCACAGCAAAGCCAATAGGGTGGAGTGGAAGGAATCAAGTAGACAAGTAGAAGAAAAACGGGGGGGGGGGGGGGGGACAAAAAGAAAAAAGAGATGACTTTTTTTAAGGTGCCAAACTGACTGTTCTCTGTTATGACTCACAGTATTCATTGTGCTCGCTGAATTTCAGGTACACAGGAAGCTATAACTACGGGAGCTATGGCAACCAGCATCCTCACCCAATGCAGAGCCAGTATCCAGCCCTGCCTCATGACACGGCCATCTCTGGGCCACTCCACTACTCCCCTTACCACAGGAGCTCTGCACAGGTGAGTGTAGGGAAGGAGATCTTGCTGGCTCAGAGTACTTGGTGCCCAATCAAGTCAACTAAAACAGTTAATAAGTCCATTGTGTATGCCACCTAGGTCCCCAAGGACAGTCAGCTCTGTCCTTGCCCTCAAGTGGTAACTGGCCTTGGGTGCTTGTGTTAACGTGTCCCTTTCTCTTATACATCCAAGTTGCTTAGTGGTTCTCTGAAGTTCTTGACTCTATTTGACCTCTCTGATGGATCCAGCTAGCTGTGTTTCTGTTGGCCCATTGGACATTCTAGTTATCTTAGACACCCTCTTATGTGTTGTCCCAAGCACGACCAACTGATCTTCAGTTCCATTCAATTGTTTGGTTTGGTTTGGTTTGAGACACATGTCTCTTTCTACATAGTCCTGGCTATCCTGGAACTCACTGTAGACCAGGCTGGCCTTGAAATCATGGAAAGCCATGCCCCCCTGCTTTCTGAGTGCTGGGATTAAAGATGTGTGTCACCACACTCAACTGCAATTCTGTATTCTAAAATGTCATTGACATCCCGGCTGTCCTGCCTTAGCTCAAGGCCTTCCTAACTTAGGTAATAATTGGCCTTCATGATGGTCTCTGTCTCTAAAGTTTGTCCTGTCTGCAGCTGCAGGGGTCTTTTGAAAAAAAGAAAAACAAAACGTTGAGTCTGGTGCCATATTTGCAGTTCTTTCCTCAGCTTACATCTCAATATTCAGTTCTTTCCTGGCTGCCCTACCACCCTCTATGCCATGTAGAGCCACGTAGATCCATGTAGGGCCATGTAGATCCATGTAGGGCCATGTAGATCCATGTAGGGCCATGTAGATCCATGTAGGGCCATGTAGATCCATGTAGAGCCATGGCAGCTGAGCACATTCCCACTGTGTGTACTCCATGTAACCACGTCTCCATCTGCAGGCACTGTTCCCCAAGCTGGGAATCTTTCTGCTTATCATCCAAACATCTTATGGCCTTGTGCATCTCCTGAGAGAAACCCCCTTCCTTTCTCCAGGCCCAGACCCGCCTCTCTGTGGGCTTTCTCTTTCAGTCACACTTCCCATACCAATGCCAGTGACTTCTAACTCTGCAGGAGTCCCAAGCTCCTCCAAGGCACAGGTTAAGTCTCTGTTCCCAGGTCACAGCACACAGACCCCATCAATAGGTCAGCTTGCTTCTTGCAGACACTGCAGTATGGCAGGCTCATTCCTGAGCTCTTTGCATACACTCTGGGTAACCTAGTAAAAAAGGAAATGGGACAGAGTGACTTGTGCAGGGACAGAACCCAGGAAGTGTGACTGCTTTCTCGTGCATGAGTTCCACCTTCCACTGTGTCCCAGATGGGGCTCTCACTTTTTGGGGTGGACGGAAGTAGCTGTAGGCAGAACCAATGGTTGGGTTAGGCTAAGTGTACCATAGGTGGTTTGTGCCAGAGAAAGCGAGTTCTCAGGCCCCATAGGATAAGCACAAAGGGGGGCTGGTGTGGGCAGGGGCCTAGGGGGCAAGGGCAGGATGGAGGCTGTGTGGAGGCCACATTGCATCAGCCTGCAGCACATGGATATGCCCCCAAGGGACATCCTGAAGAGAATGTATCCACAATACACAGGCACTCAGGATAAACAGGCATCTGTTTTGAATGCCACTTCAATACCAAGGGGAACCCTGGTTTAATCCCAAGACAAGCTAAGAAGTTGATCCCACTAAGTCATCACCTGGGGCATTCATTAGAGAACCCTGACTGCGTCAGAGAGCAATGCCAGCTCCTTGAGTGCTGCCTCTCCTGGGAGCAGAGCATGTGTGCCTCGATTCCCCTGAATGACCGAGGTTCTGTCTGGATTACACTCAGCACCATCAGGCGCTCATTCATTCACTCAGTCTTCCACCCATTCCTTCCTCAGTGGTTGCTGGGAGCCTGCTCTGTGCAGCTACAGCTTCCAGGAGAACCACAGGGAGGGAGGCAGAAGCAGCCTGCTTTGAGGGGCTTGCACTCCAGCCTAGAGTCAGCATCACCACACCACTGCTTTGGCTGTCATCGTCCTTCCTTCTCTACTGCCTCATGCCCCTGCCCCAGGAAATTTCAGGAGCTCTTTTTGGAGGTGATAGTTTTAAAACCATCACCATAAAAAGAAACCAAGTTGTTCTTAAAGCCCACAGAGACCCTGGTGATCAAAGATAGGTCTGTAGTGTCCGCTGTGGAAGCCACAACAGTACCCAACTGGGTCCCTTATCATTCAATAGCTGGTCTTAATAGAGATAGATGGCCACGAACTAAGCTACAATCAACAGAAAAACCCTGTGTATACAGATGAAGACTCAACCAGCCTCTACGTGATCTTGCCTTGTGGCTCTCAGATAAGGGCTTTCCATACCCTACCACCTCCAAAACACACACACACTCTCTCTCACACACATACACGCACACACTCACACACACACACTCACACACATAGACACACACACTCACACACACACACACACTACACTTTATAGTGCACAGCTTAGTTAGTCTCCATCTGTAAAGTGGGGTGGGTAAAAGTTAATTATATCATATCTCTGTCCAAGTTGTTGGGTGAGGTCAGTATTGAAGTGTCCCTCTTAGGGAAGGTCCTACCCAAAAACAAAGCAGCCTTTGTTTCATTTCCCATTAACATTTAAGCAACTCACACTTCTGGGCACTTTGAAATAGATGGGCTCATCCATTCCCATAACTTCCTCAGAAAGACTGCATTTTCTCCCATTCTTAAAAACAAAGCAGCAAGGGGCTGGAGAGATGGTTCAGTAGGTAAGAGAATTTACTGCTCTTTTAGGGGACCCTTGTTCATTCCCAGCACCTACATGGCAGCTCATGCTCGTCTGTAACTCCAGGGCTTCAGACACCCTCACATAGATATATCTGCAGGCAAGACACCAACGATCATTAAATAAAAATAAATCATTAAAAAAAAAGAAGAAGCAGAACCTCAGAAAGTCCATATAACCCATTCAATAAAGCACACTTGAGTGCAAATTCTTAAGTCTCAGCCCCAGCCCCATGCCAGGGACTTAAATCCACTGTGTTGCGGGGGCAGCAAAGCCTAGAGATTGGCACTGGTATCATCACTAAATGTCAAGCTCCAGGAGAGAAGACACATGCACATCCAAGTTCTTTGCTTTAGGTTGGGTGTGCAAGGCTGAAATCCATTGTAGGGTTGAGTAGTCTTAGCTTTCCAGATCAGAGGTCAAGTAGTCTCAATCCCCCGTGAATGGGTAACTCTTCACTACAGGCAGCATGGATGGCTAACTTCACTATAGAAGGTTCATGTGGATGAACCTTTGTTTTGTGTGTGTGTGTGTGTGTGTTTTTTTTTTTTTTTTAAGAAATCTTCTTGCAACAGGCACACCCTTAATCCCAGCACTCAGGAGGCAGAGGCAGGCAGATCTCTGTGAATTCCAGGACAGCCTGGTCTACAGAGTGATTTTCAGGACAGCCAGAGCTACACAGAGAAACCCTGGCTCAAAAAGCTGTCGCCTTCACCCCGCCCCCTGAAAAAAAAAAAAAAAAAAAAAAAAAAAAAAAAAAACCAATTGCTTCTCAGCAGACCGCAAGACTATTAGGTTGGCTTGGAAGAGTCATACATCCTTGGACTGTGATATTCACAGGCATTCCATAAGTATGTGATCAAAGTAATCCGAAGCCACTTGCTTTCCCCACAAATGTGAGGATGCTTGGGGAGAGTACTTACTTGCACAGCTTGTGTTTGCTGATGGTCAGTGTGAATGTGAACCTCCAGTACAGCTTGAACTTCCTGAACTGAACTCATGGGTGGGACATTTCTGACCATGCAATCCTTACCCTGTCCTCAACCATAAATGTGAACATGGCCCAAGTATGTGTTCAAAAGTCATGTGAGCAACCAGCATCCATACATGTGGCTAGGCATGCCCTCCATGAGACAGGAAAACAGTTCCTTACTTTTCGTCTGGATGGCTCAAGTGCAGCATGTGACACAGCATGATCTTCATCTGGCTGCTCCAACCAGCCCACTGCCAGGGGTGCTACAAAATTTTCTTAGGGTACTCCACCTTGGGATAACATCTTAAGCCAGAGTAAATGAACACACACACACACACACACACACACAGAGAGAGAGAGAGAGAGAGAGAGAGAGAGAGGGGAGAGAGAGAGGAAGATAGTTCAGTAAGGTGTTTGCTTGAGTTTGTTCTTAGGACCCATGTTAAAAAGAAAGGAAGGAAGGAAGGAAGGAAGGAAGAAAAAGAAAGGAAGAAAGAAGAAAAAAAGAAAGGAAGGAAGGAAAAAAAGAAAGAGAAAGAAAAGGCTAGATGTAGTGGAATGTGTTTATAGCCCCAATACTGGGGAAACAGAGGCAAGCACATCCCTGGGACTCACTGGCTAGTTAGCATACTTGGCAAGTTCCAGGCCAGTGAGAAACTCTGTTTCAAATAAAGAAAAAATGGTAGACAGCACTAGCAGAAAACACCTGAGGTTGTTCTGGTCTCCATGCAATGCACACACATGCAGACATATGCCACATATGTATATGTGCACACTCACATAACAATCAATCATAATGTTGCAAAATCTTTGAGTGCAGAGCTAGTCTCCCTGGGTTCAAATCCCAGCTCTGCCTCTGGTTAGTTCTGAGCTTCGATTTATTCATCTGGAAAATGGAGATAAGTTAGAATATCCATGTCACATGGTTGGATAGTTAATGAAGATTAGAATAAGATCTGGCTCATAGTTAATACGATTTGCATTTATCATTCCCCTTGGCATCATGCCCATTATAATCGTATTTTATTTTATATAATTACACAATTAATATCTGTTCTCTGTGCTGCACTGGCTCTGCAGAGGCAAGAGCTGGGCTCTTCTCATTCTCACACTCCCAGGATCCAGCAGAGAGCTCATCCTTGGTGATCGCCCAGAATGTAGTCAATGAAACAAATGAGCCTTGTTTGAACACTAAGCTGTTATGTGGCCTCAAGCAGGCCACTGCCCTCACCTGTAAAATAAGTACTTGGATGTTCCAGTCCATTCCTGCGGCTCTGGGGATCACTAATAGACTACAATCCTATACCCTTCAAAAATGAAGAACATGGCCAACACATTTTGAAAACTTACAACAGGGTCCGCACCAATTCATTTTATTAATCTTGACCCTAAGAGCTCAGCAGCTGTGGACTGTCTGACAAAGAGTTTGGGGAGCCATGTCCTTCTTCGGAAGAAGTCAAGGGGACAGCTGCTGGGGGCAGCCGCTGGCAGGCCTTGAGCACAGTGAGAACTGCCTTTCATAGGAAAAGTTTGCACTCCTGACTCAGCCACCTTTCACCCCTGCCCAAGCAGCAGGCCATGTGGTGAGGGGCAGGGATAAAGGGCTCACTCTTCCCTTTCCAAGTGCAGGAAAGCCCGCCCCTGGATAGGGAGTCACTTCCCAAAATAGACTTCCTAATACAGTTCCAAAGAGGCCAAGAGTCAGTCACTACCAAGATCAAGATGGACTTACACCATAGCCTCTTGGTGACTGCTTTAAACACACACACACACACACACACACACACACACACACACACACACAAACACACAAAGAGGAGTCAATAACATCCCTCATACACTCCTTTCAAGAGGTAGAAACTAGTGATTTATCTTATCTTAAATCATTAGCAGCAAGCAGCTTGTGATTTGACCCAGAGGTTGGTAACTTCCTGTCATGAGCTCTCAACAAAAGCTCCTTTATTCTGGCCGGAGCTCTTGGTACCCAGAGTTTGTACCCAGCATGCTTGGGGCCTTGCATGAAGCCAGATGTGAAGTGTGAAAGGTGAGGTGGATGCTGCTGTGCAGTCTCTGCCTCTCCCAGCACTACACAGAAGTTTTCATCGGCCAATTAGTCATTAGGCCAAGCAGGCACTTCCACTAACCCCCTTCAATGGTCTCTTATACCACGGAGTAAGCAGTCACTGACTCATTTGCAATTAGCTGACCTAATGGGACCGAACTTTCCAAGCTGGTAACAGAATTGCATTGTCACACTGGAGATATTTTGAGCCCGTCTCATCTCCAGGCAATTGCCCTTTTCATTCTATGACACAACCTCTGGGCCCAGCTGTGCTGAGGGTCGTCGATGAGGCACAACAACGACAGACACTCTTGCTATTGGTGGGAAGACATTCCACCTACCCAAGCTGAGGCCAGAGAGGACAGCAGGCTTCCAATAGCCTGGGTCAGCATTCCAAGGCCTAGCTCTGTGGAGGAGAGCTCTTGATGATGGAAGATGAGGGTTTGCAAATTGTAGGTAGGCCAAGTTTAGGTCAGTCAGGCTGATATGGGGAAATTGTGTCACCCAGGTCTGGATTTTTGTGGTGCTCTGTGTCACCAGGCATGACTCCAACTTTTCCCATTTCTGCAATACAAGTTTAGATTTCATGCCCCTAAGGTTCTTTCTATGAGGAATGTCCCAGTGTACATTTACCAAATATGATTAGCACCTGTTAAGTACCAGGCACTGTACCAAATTATGGGGACATACTCTGAACAGAAGAAAGCCCCATAGGGAGCATCTGAATGTAAGCCAGTGCGGGAACAGCTGCTAGGCAGGGTGGGGGCATTTGGTTTCTCGAGATGGGATGTCCAGAGAAGCCGCACTAGGGTGTTAATGTCTGAGCGGATAGCTGGAGTGGGGAAGAGGCGGGTGTAATGGGAACTGGGGAAAAGGGTAGTTTAGGAAGGGCCTATGGAGGCACCTGCTCAGTGTAGCCCTAGAGGAAAAGGCAGACCTCTGTGCCAGCACAGTCCCAAAGTGGGGCCAGGAAGACATGCATCCAGCTGGTTCGCTTCGAGGAGCATCATTGATGTTTTTTAATATTATCTTTTCAGTACATCTGGGTTCTTGATTTTTTTTTTTTTTTTTTTTTTTTTTTTTTTCTTCTTCTGAGAATCTCCATTCACAGGCCTGAGGACCCACTATGGCTCCGCCCAACAGTGTGCTGGGGCCTCCTTCTGCACAGCACATGGGTCCCTGCCAGAGCTGCAGATCTGATTTGGGATTATGAAAAGCTTGGCATGCTGTCTGCAGTCTCCCTGGCAACAGCATTTGGTCCTTCTCCCTGGAGTTCCCAGACACCTCCTACACCCTCTTTCTTGACTGTTCTTTTCCTGTTCAGCAGCTGTCCTTTGCTCTGTAAGCATGAGGTCTTGCCTGAGGGGAAAGCTCTCAGTACTCCACCTCATACCCCATTTCTTGAGTTCTGAGTAGCTAGCTCTCTTCATATATTCCAAGCCTCCTCTGCCTCCTGCTTCCCTGATTCCCCTGGGACCCAGCTCCAAGAGGCAGAGAGACTGCTTTGCCCACCCAGACTCTGGGAACAGCCATTGTTGACAGCCAGCACTTCTGCGGTCTGTCTAGACTTCAGCCTGTCTGCCTCCCTCACAGGAGGCACCCCCCCACACACACACCTAATCCCTGGGGGCTCCACTCTCCAACTGTCAGGGCAGACAGATGGGGGGCAGAAGAATCCACACACCCTCTCCTCCATGCTGCCCTTGTCATCCTTGTTCATTGGCTCCGTCCTTGCTGGCCCTAAGATAGCAAGGATGTCTGTGCTGGCTGGCCTGCAAACATGAACGCCAAAGGGAGCCTTAGCTCCTCCCACCCCTCCCTTGTGGTCACTCTAACAGGGCCTTGTTTCCATAGCCGTCCTTCTGACAGTGAAGAATGTAAAAGAAGGCCCCTCTCACTGCTAATTCTCTCTAGAGCTTCTCCCTCTGCTCGTCTCTTCTGAACTCCTTCCTCTGGATTCACACAGATCCCAGTCATTTACCATTTACTGCTTGCATATCTTCCAGGACTCCAGCGAATGTGAACCCAAAACAAAGATGTTCTTTAAATGACAGGCACTAATAATAACCTTTGAAGCTGGTGGCTTGCTTTCTCTTCAAAAGCCTGCTTGCGGCTGCAGTTCATGATTGAATTCAGCTGTAAAATGCTATTTTTAATGTCATTGTGTTTTACCTGGTAGTGCTGTCTTCTTGGGTTGATGGAATAGGACTTATCACTTCTCCATAGGTAACAATAAAACTCACACCCATTCAGCAATCACACTTAACTGGCATACTTGCTAGTGTGTATGCACAAAGACACACCCATCACCACCAGCACCAGCCACCACCACTCACCAGCCACCACCACCCACCATCATCCACCACCACCACCTAGTGCCAGCACCAACACCACCACCACTACCACCACCAGTACCACCCCCTCCCACCCTCTGTATTCCCAGCTGGGGATGATCCTCTCTTTGAATTTGACTTCTCAGAATATTGCAGACTCACAGTTGACAGTTAAATCACTCTGTGTGAGAGGAATACCAACCAGCCTCTGGCTATGAGAACCCCTGTGACTCTCCTACTGATTGCTTCCTTGGACCAAAGTGCACGTTTGCACAGAAGCTCACTGATTCCTTTCCATCAACTCCTGTGAATAGCATCTTGCAATTATTAGCTTCAATAAGATTGCCTTGGGTGCAGGCAGCTTCAAGCTAACTTTAATTTTGTGGACTTTCTTTCTCCTCCACAAGTACCCTTTTAATAGCCCCACTTCCAGGATGGAACCTTGTTTGATGAGCAGTACCCCCAGGCTGCATCCTACCCCAGTCACTCCCCGCTGGCCAGAGGTGCCAACAGCCAACGCATGCTACACAAGCCCGTCTGTGCATTCCACGAGGTACGGAAACTCTAGTGACATGTACACACCCCTGACCACGCGCAGGAATTCTGAGTACGAGCACATGCAACACTTTCCTGGCTTTGCTTACATCAACGGAGAGGCCTCCACTGGATGGGCTAAATGACTGCTTTCATAGGAATCCATATTTAATATTAATAATTAATAATAATAAACCCAATACCCACTCTCAAGAAGACTTTATCTCTATACATGATAACTCGCGGGCTGTTCCTAAGCATCCATTTTCCTAATGAACAAGAGGATGTCAACATGAGATGAATAGACTTTAGTTCAGAAACGGAACTTACTAAAAGTCACTGGGATTGGGCTCCTGTAGCCAAGCCAGGCTTGACTGCTTCTATAGAGCACTACTGTGGGCAGGCCAATCTGTGCCTTTCCCCTCTGTTCCATGACCTTGCATGGCAACCACTCCCTGTAGGGTACTTATTTTCTTGTTGACAAAGCTCTTTAGTCTTGAAGGATGGATACTGGAGCCAAAATCTGGTTTGTGTTCTTGGATTGGCACACCATTTACCAAGAGCATTTGCCTTGCCATGTCTGTCATCTCACTGTACAGTTACCAGCCCTCAGACATGTTATTCACCTCCCTACTTCCTGCTGGTGTCATCCCTACTTCCTGCTGGTGTCATTCCTACTTCCCGGAGTCCTAGGGCTAAATGGAAGTTCCTGAAAATGCTAAGTCACCTGTTCACTCACTTTTGCCATAGTACCTGCATTGTCTTGGAATGTAAGCACTGTTTTGAGGGACCGAAGAGGCCTGTTGTGTATTGCCTTTAGTTGATTGATGTCTGTAGGGACCAGTTCTTCTATGAACAAGGATTTGTCCTAAGTTTGCACAATGGCTAGCATCAGCAAAAGGCAGGAGAGGGTTTTCTTAAGTTCTGTGTGAAATGGCACTAAGTAGCATTCTCTGCCCTGGTGCTTTGTGAAGCTGGATGGATCAAACTTTCACTTAGCAAGCACCAAGTGTGAAAACAGCTGTCCTGGTTCCTTCATAAGACTAGAATACTTTCCGACACTTTGCTAGAAAAAATTCAAAGCTGTGCCTTTGAGTCTATACTATACTGTGTATGTGTGGAAATAAAAAAATGTATTGTACTTTGGGAAAAAAATTTCGTAGGTATTTTTTTGTCAGGTTTGTAGCTATTTGTAAGGTTTGTTAGAGATTAACATAGGTTTTCTTTCTGTATTATAAGATGCACCAAGCAATTATGGTGGACCTATTACCCTATGGGTAAGAAATAAATGGAAATATGACATCGGATGTTCTAGCAAATGTTCTGTAAATAAAATGTTTGATCACACCACCCAGTGTGATAATCATGTCTACAGCTAAAATGGAAATAGTTTTATCTGTACAGTTGTGCAAGATATGAATGGTTTCACACTCAAATAAAAAGTATTGGAATGACCAGCTTCCATTTGTTTGTTTTCCATTTGTACTTGATATGCCAGGTGTGTGTCTACAATATAAATAACAGTGTTAAATTTGGGGGACATGAGTAGCAGAACAAAACTAAAAGGTCTTACTGGGTGTGGTGGTACATACCTATAATCCCAGCATGCAGAAGGCCAAGAGTGGAGAATAGTGAGTTCAAGGCCAGCCTAGCTCTGGTCTTAAAAAATAAAAATAAACTAAACTAAAATAAATGGAATCAAGCAAATAAACAAGAAAAGCCTTTTATGACTGTGTGGTTTTGTTTATTCAGTTCCCTATCAACTTGCCATACAGTAACCATACCATTTGGATAGGCCCACACAGCATGAGTATAGTGCAGATAGCCCATTGAAGGCTTGTAGAGGACCCGTTCTACAAACTGGGATCTGCCCTGTGTTTGCCTTCTAGCTCTTGCAGAGAGTATCTTCCTCAGCACCAGCATCATTAAGTGTCCTCTGGTACCAAGTTGATTATGCTTTGATGATCAATGGGTGTAAATGTATTTCAAGTGTCTTGCTTTAATGAAAATAAACAGAAGAGTGGATTGCTGGATATATAACAGGAATAACACTCTTCTCCAGCACAATAGTTTTGATTCTGAGGCTGGAAACTATGGGGTGCAGTAGTGTGTTTCCATTTTGTCCAAATGTTGACAATCTAGGAGCTCCAGAAGCCTATGCACAAGTGACCGTGTTAACCCCAACCTATGAGAATGTGACAACTTAATTTGCATTTTGAAAGATTTATTTTTAAAGGCAAGCCTTTGTGTGCTATTACATAACATGCTTATACCTGAAAGATGATTTTAAGATGGAAATTATTTATGTTACACATAGCCTCCCTTAAATATATTCAGCTGTGGTTTTTTTTTTTTTTTTTTTACAAAATAGAACATAGATGTTGGATTGCATTCTTTCATGGTAAATTAGTTTGACCTTTAGTTCGCAATCCATTAGCTTTAAATGATGAAAGCAAGAGAGAGAATGAATGAAATTTAGAATTTAGCTACTGTTGAGAATAAACCTCAAGATGACATCCCTGTTGGTGTCTCAGACTTCAAAGCAAGTGCCATATAAACAAAGGTGTGGTATGTCTGACTTTCACTTAATGAGCACCAAAACAAAAGTAAAGACAAAACCCAAATAACAACAGCAGCAAACTACAAGTCATTATCACATTCTCTAGCCAGGTAACAGAATAAACAGCAGCCATTTACAAATAACAGCCACAAGCTCATTAGCTGCACAGCCCTTTAGGTGAAAAGTTGTCACCATTAATAAGAACCTGGGGCTGAGAGATAGAGAAGCGGTTCCATGACCTTTGCAGGTGGGCATATGCATGCCCCTCACAGCACAACCAGGAATGAGGGACACCAACAAAGAAAGCGGCTTGAGATGAGGGCCAGTGAGCACAGGGCATCCTCTTTGGGAGCTAAGGGCAGGTTTCATGTTCCCAATTGTGCTAAAATCTTCACTTTAAGAAATAGAAAGGCTCTGATTAAGAAAGGAAATAGCGGTTGGGGGGGGCAGGATTCAAGGTACCATCTCTCTGTGGTGGCTCTCCTCCAGTCACCTGAGTGCGGACAGGCAAGGCTGGCAGCTGGCTGTGGGGCCAGTCAGAGGAACAGCAAAAGACACCCTCAGCACCTGTCCTTTGCCAGGCCTCTCGTCATCCCTCATCTAGGTTGCCCTCAGAGAAGGCAACCTACACAAATCAGGGACGTTTGCCGTTGAGTAAGCTCCACCATGGGGTTGAAAGCACAAACCATTAGGGAGCCAGTGTGTCACTGTCATATGTCATACAACCTCCTCATCCCGGACCTGAAGCAGGCTTGTTAACTGGCACTGAAATTCAAAGAGCACGGCGAGCAGATTTGGGTGAGGAGAGTGGGCAGAGATTAGATTGGCAGCTGGGCAGTGATTGAGGGAGGCTTCTCAGGCTGGTGTCAACACTCAGACTGAGGGGCACGTCTGCAAGCTCAGCTGGTACACCTGCTTATCACCTCCAAAGACCCCACCACTGCCTCCTATCCACCCCCTCCCACCAGGGGTCTTTCACAACTTTCCCTGTGAACAGGACTGGCTTTGACATCTGCCTTGAGAGCTGTCAACGTGTCTTCAGTGGAGCTGGAGATGTTCAGGGAGTCAGACCCCAGGCTCTGCTCCTCTCTCGGCCGACAGTGAGATTTTAAAATATTAAACCTGGGGAAAGGGTGTGACATAAAGATGCTATGATAGGCAGAGGGGGAAGGAAGGAGTCGCCACGGGTCTTCAGAAGCTCAGGAGAAAAACTCTCTGAAATTAAACGGGTTAGAGATAGAAGCAAATGCCTTGAATGTGTAAATCACCAGAAGCTTAAAACACGAATGATGGATATTCTTACTGGATTGTCCTTATTAAGGTGAAGCTGTGGTGAGTGAGGCCAAATCCTGGTCCCACCAAGGTCAGGCTGTCCAGGGACATTCCTCCTCTAGGAAGGATGTGACAGAGTGAACCGTGGACAGCAGGGCTCTCTGGGTTACTATATGTATTTAGGGTTGAGAAACGTGACCTTTCCACTTCAACACTCCAAGATTCAGGGACCTACCTCACAAAAAGTTCTAGGTTTCTTCTTTCTGTGGGGTTCCAGTGTATAGAGAGGGTAGAGCCATTAAGTATGCTAAATCCCCACTTCTCCACAGACCCCACTGTGCTATTGCTCAGCGATCAAACCTTCCCCTCTGTGCTGTGCCCCGCACTGCCATTCACACCAGTCCCTGTCACTTTGCTTTACTCTCCTAGCCTGGAACTTACTTCACAGCTCTGGTTCCTCGGCAGCCTCCCCCAGGCTCAGCCAGCCTGGACACTGTCCCGGGGAGACCCCTCCTCTTCCTGGGAGGTCAGGGCCTGCTGTGCCTCACCAGCCTCCTTCCGGGGTTTTCCCCCCATTCTCTTCCTGAACCTCAACCCCTCCCCAACACCCCCACATTTTGCTGCTGCCGGTGTAGGCGGGGCAGAAGGCGTGGGCCATGGAGCTAAGAGCTGTTGCTAGGAGTGTGGGTGATGAGAGGTGGTGGGCGAGAGAACCAGGAACTCCCCAGTCTTCCTCCCATTTCTCATTACAAATGCTTCAAGAGCTAACGCCAGCGCTTTGGCATCCTTTGTGGAAAAGAATCAGGTCTGACCATGACAGCAGGTACAAGAGAAATAAGTTTCAGAACCTGCTGCCGGGCCCATGTATGGTATTTATAACAGTATAACAGAAAAGTCTGAGGAAACTTGGAAATAAGTTTATTCTCAAGAAACTGCCAAACCCTCCTCTGAAGGTCGGTATCCAAAATGTCCTGGCACAAGACTAACCTCTAAGAGAACAGAAATAGATGGTGTTTTGGGGCTGAAACACAGCCAAGGCAAGACACTCATCAGAGGAGGCCTCTGCCTGACTCTTAGCTCATACTCTGGTCTCTGAGAGCTCTGAACCCCACCCATGCTTGGGGGTCCACACTAGATACATCATGTCTGCAATCTAGCCACCTCCCGGCCTGGTAGGTGGTTACCTCACCTCAGTTCACACCCTTGTCAGGGGCGCACAGCTTTCTACCACAGCACCCAACCTCCTTCCTTCCTCCTCTTGTTCCCATACCACCCTACCCTGGTCCTCTCCTCTAGGCGGCTTTGCAGCTTCTAAATCAAGCTTGACGGAGGAGGTAATACAACCAACCCACTGGGGTCCAAGAGACACTCAGAAGTTCTGGGAAACTGTGCTTGTTAAACAAAGGCAGTTCCTAAGCAAGGCTCCAGATCTTCCCGCCTACCCAAGGTGGCATTCCACACACTGTAAAAGAATGACAGTTTTCCTCTGTCATTTTCCAAGGCCAATACACAATCAAGGACCAAGATGTGGTTATTCTATAAAGAAACAGGAACAAAGGAAATCAATAGTAATTTTTTTTTTTTTTTCCTTTTCTCTTTTTAAATCAGGTCTCAGGGGGATTTTTATTACCAGGTTGAAAAAAAAAAAAAAAAAAAAAAAAGCACCACAGGAGAGGAGCAATGAGCCAAGCATTCACTCAAATGAAGTCATTGGGGTGTGGGGGAAGTAGGACAGGGCTTGGCTACCTCTTGCTGTTAAGGTCACTACCCTTTGACAGAGGTGGCCTCTGACCTCCACAACCCTACAATTCTATTTTGACTGATCCTGAAACCCATGAAATTCAGATGTAGGCCCAGCCCAGAAGTTGAGATAAAGCTGACTAATATGGGAAAAGCTCCCGGTATTTGCCCCCAGCTGAAAGGGGCTGGCGGTTCTTTGGCCAGGGATGCAATTTATTCTGCCCTGCTCCTTTCAGGGAAATGCTAATCCTTCATAGGCAACTGGAGGGGAAGACTTAAATGTGTTGATGATGAATGACAATAATCTTTTGTCCAGTCTGCCTCCTCCTAGGGTTGGACCTTAAGAGTTTAATCAAATGTTGGTAAGTAAATTAATGCTTTACTGCAAAAGGAGGTGCTGGGAGGAAGCGCTGGGAGAATATATTTCCTCTGACATGTGAGTTTCAATACACTTAATTGCAAAGGCATCGGTTTGGGGAGGTGTTGAAAGAATGCTTTAGACTCTTTATTTACACACACACACACACACACACACACACACACACACACACAGAGGCAGGGCCACTATCTCAAAGCTGCATGGCAGCATGCAGTGTGAAAGAAGTTTGTTAGTTCCTTTAAAGCCGTACAAACCAAGCATTGCATTGGCATTTCTTTGGCTAGCAATAGCAGCAGGGCTGGAGAGATGGCTCAGCAGTGAAGGCTGCACTGCTCCCAGTACCGACATCAGACCTGTAATGCCAGCTCCAGTGCACCTGACAATCTTCTGGACTCCTTTGGATATCGGCATTTACATGCGCACTTATGTAATGTGCACACACACACACACACACACATATATATCCATAAAATATTTTAAAAGTAGTGACAGTTGTAGGAGAAAAGGAAAACAATAGAAAATAACCCAGGAAAAACTATCCTAGTCCTGAAGATCCAGAACGTTATTTTAAGGACACCAACTAATTTTTTCCCCATTTCGGTCCAGCTAACACTGGGCATGGCCACTCCATGCTAAGCCCCATATGCTGGCCACACTGTCATGTCAACCATCTCTTTTACCCCTACATTACATGCCACAAAGTAGGTTCATTGCAGCTGAGAAACTCAACATCCCAGGAGTACAAGAGTTTTACTCGCAAGATAGAGTGGACAATCATGAAAGGCTTTTTTTCCCCTGTTGATTTTGGGAAGGGTTTTTAAGATATTTGACAATCCCCAGCTCTGAGGCACAGTGAGCTGGGACCGAAGATGAGGTGTTCCATCTCCTGGTCCAGGTTATTTGTCTACAGTTCTGCGTTGCCACCCAAAGGGCTAGATTTTCCCAAGAGGGATGTGGATGGGATTTCAAGTCAACAATCTGTAAATAGAGCTGACCAATATTCCGGAACTTGGGTAAATAACTCCTGATGGGCAGGGCCCATTTCCTGTGCTAAATGTGAAACCCTATTGTATACAGTCAATGTAAATCAATTATTGTCAATGACTTAGTGGTACAGGCTCAAATGAGAACACTGAAGATTCTTGAGGTTGGTGTCATACATCCTAAATTGTGCATGCCACAACATGCTTGTGGAGGTCAGAGGACAGTTTGCAAGAGTTACTTCTCTCCTTCCATGAGGTGGGATTTGGGGAACAAACTTGGGGTGTTAGACTTGGCAGCAAGTGAGTTGTCTCAACAGGACCCATTCTGAACTTTTCTTTGGGCATTTCTTGGTCTTGCCAACATTCCCTATCACATACCTCCTCCCAGAAAGCTTTCCTGATTGCTCACTTTCCCCGTTATTTGATTTGTGTAGTAATTATGTTCAATTTCCTTCTTATCACTAAAAAATAATTCATTTGCTGTCTGGATGTTTCTTATATCCTCAAATGATGGGATCAATTGCTTCTACTTATTTTTTTATGGAGTCTAACACAATGTGATATTTTCATTCCATTTTGCCATGTTATCCACTTTCTCAAAAACCTTTACAGGAACATGATTTTAGGAGGTCGCCCAATAACTAGTGATCTTCTGAGTGATCGCCTTTCAAAAATGTCCATTCACTGGTTTTTAAATCCCACGTGCTGTTTAAATCCACTGGCTACCATCTGAAATGACCAATACCCAGGCCTCTCAGCACAGACAGACTGAATCAGAATTTCCTCATGTCCACACAATGATAAAACCAGCATAGAATTTGTAGCTTCTCACTGCCCCTCATGAATATGCATTTCTAATTAATGTATATGCAGATGTGGTTTTGTTGTATGCAAATGTGACTTTGTTGATTTAGAATCACAGAAGTTTTATAAATAATATCTAAAATAAGATCCAGGTCAATCTGGATCCAAAACTGAAGCCCAGGAGGTGGTGAGGAGAGGCTGAGCAGCTGCCTCACACTGGGAGGGGGTGGTTGCCAAGTGACAGGTCCTATCTTGAATGACTGGAATTTTCTGAACTTCTGTTTTGGAACTAGTTACCAGCCTGAGCTGTGTAGTTTCTAAATTTCTGCCTCTAAGGAAAATGAGTACCTTGAGTGGAAGAATTGGGCTTTAAAAGCTGTCAGTGCCAGGAGTCCCTTAAAGACTTGCAGTGTAGCACATTCCAAATAATCCATTGCCACGACAAGAGGAAATTCTACAGCAGGATATATCAAAGTCAGAAATAAATAAAAAGTAAATGATGGCTATCTGTTTGTTGGCCTTATCGTTGGACCTAGCTCAAAAGGCCTCAGAATCTTGATATCAGAGCACAGAGCACACCCATCCTTAGCTAAGCCAGCAGACATATGTACCTATGAGCAAGATACTCAACACCTCAAGCCTTCTTTTCTTAATAAAAAAGATAGTGCCTGCTCCATTGACCCTACACTTTCCAGTTATTGCAAAGGTTAAGTCAGATGGTTTATGCGGATGTATTTGGAGGATACCAAATCTCAGTGCATATATTTGCACAGAAGCGTCTTGTTAGTATCTTTTGAATGTGATGGCTTTTAAGTATTTGTTGTTTTGATTACTGAAGTTCTAAATCCTAAATTCTTGGTACCATGTCACTTACACAGTAAGATAAACTAGATTTAGTGCTAGACTAGAATTTCTAGCCACTGAAAGTATCACATAACCAAATGTAGGGACGTGAAGTGATGTAGTAGACTAGCCTAGGCTCTGCCCCAGAGTCTGCTTTTAACTATTGACTTTGGAAGTCACTTAATTTTTTTTTTTTTTTTGGTACTGGAGTCTAATCAGTGGCCATTAGAGTCAGAGATACTGTGATAAGAATAAGAATATAAACATTTTAAAATGCAATTTCCCAAGCTATTAATTCATGCAAGTCCACATTTTTCTATTTCTTCCTAGAAATACAGAATTGGAGCCTAATTAAAAAAAAAAAAAAAGCCTCTTTCTGCCAAACCCACATTTCAAAGATGTGTAGGAGCCTCCATTTTTTAAAAGAAAAATATCTCTACTGGGATACTTGCTTATTAATATTCTCTTCTGGAGACCTTTGATTCCTATACTGGTTGGTTTTATGTCAACTTGACACAGCTAGAGTCATCAGCTGTGAGGAAGAAGCCTCAATTGAGAAAATGCCTTCTTAAGATCCATCTGTAAGGCATTTTCTTAATTAGTGATCCCTGGGGGCATGCCCAGCCCATGGTGGGCAGTACCACCCCTGGGCAGGTGTTCCTGAGTTGTATAAGAAAGCAGATTGAGCAAGCCATGGGGAACAAGCCAGTAAGCAGCACCCCATCCATGGCCTCTGCATCAGCTCCTGCCCTGCTTGAGTTCCTGTCCTGAATTCCTTTGGTGATGAACAGTGAAGTTCAAGTGTAAGCCAAATAAATCTCTTCCTTCCCAACTTGCTTTTTTGGTCATGGTGTTTCATTGCATCAATAGAAATACTAAATAAGACATTACCAAATAAATAATTACCCAAATAGGACTTCATGAAGTATTGGGAAGCTTTTAGCTGGATTTCCAGTTTGTTACTTAATTCTGGTGGACCTGTTCTCTATACAATGGAAACAATCCTTTATTAATGATTTACTAAGTGTAGTTTCAGTGACCTATTTAAATCATGGGTAGTAATTGCCTGTAAACATAAAGGATTGCATCTTTTTTTTTTTTCTCTTTCTTTTTGGTTTCTCAAGAGAGGGTTTCTCTGTGGCTTTGGAGGCTGTCCTGAAACTATGTCTTGTAGACCAAGCTGGTCTCGAAGTCACAGAGATCCACCTGCCTCTGCCTCCCTAGTGATGGGATTTAAAGGCGTGTGCCACCAACGCCAGGCTAAGAATTGCTATCTATTTTAATTTTAGGATTGTAGTTTGCATGGCCTTTCTTAGAGATACTCTCTTTCTGACTTAATTTATCACTGCTACAGCACTATCTTTTACATACTATACATCTGAAATATCTGGGCCCCTTTGTTAAAGGCTTGGTCCCCAATCCATGGCACTGTTGAGAGGTAGTAAGACATTTAAGACCTAAACAAAAAGAGTTAGGTTCACAGCAGCATGCTGTTGGGGTAGTATTCGGCCCTTGCTCCTCCTGGATCTTTGCTTTCCTGCAGCTATGAGGTGGGCAGCTTCCTCTGCCATGTCCTGCCAGTGAGCCCTGATACACTACCTGACCACAGGCAATGCACACAGGAACCACAGACACAAACCACATTTATGTTTTGTATGATCAAAACAAATCCTTTCTTTTACTGATTGGCTTATCATTTGTCTCAGTAACAAAGAGTCAATGCTCTGGCTCTTCACTGATTGGTTCAGCTGTATGCTCAATAAAATGCTGGCTCCATTTAAAGTATAATCCGCAGAAAATCTAAGCTCCGTGGGACCATCTTCTGTGTTGTTTAACTCTAAATTCCCAATATCTACCACAGTATAATAGAAACCCAAGAGAATGCCAGGCCTCCTTCCTCTTCAGGGAAGGCAGCAAAGATGGCTACTTGGCGGTAAAACACTTGGCAATTTCTTGCAGAATTCATCAATTTTCCGTGAAAAAGCCTGGAAGCACAGAATAGACTCCAACTCCAAACTTAATTTTAAAACTATGCTTTTTTTTTTTTTTTTTTTTCCCAAGACCGACCATCTTAAAGTAAAAACAGCAAGGCCATTCACAGTGGTGTTAACGAAAACGGACCACCTAGTGTGGTTGAGCCTTGCTTTGAGGGCCACCGGATCCACACTGTTCTCAAATATTTGTTGAATTTTTGAGGAATTAAGCGAACGTAGGTGACATGTGCGTGCTTGGCACAGAAGTTAACACTTGTCAAACATTCGCCTCCGTCACCACCACTGTGCCCATTGCTACTCGGGTTGTATGACATTTACGGTAGTTGGAGGGTGGCCACCTTTGGGGAAGACCTGGGTTCAAATCTCGACTCTCTCATTTACTGACACCTGCCTAAATTGCTTTATCAGTTCGGGTTCCTTAGGGCTCCATAAAGAACTGTGTTCAATTCCCCACGTTGCTGCAGCCTAGTGCACAACACAGCCGCAACCTGGCGAGAATTCCAGACACCGAAACCGCTAGCTGAGCCTAGAGGGAGCCCAACCTGCGCTTGACAGCTCCCACCCAGGGGCCCGGCAGTTTCGCCTTCGCTAGTCAGTCCAACCGGCCACGTCTGGTGCGGGTCAGCAAAGGAAAAAAACCTAGTCAGAACCCGGTTTAGACCCTCCCACTAACGGTCCCTCCGCCTCTGGCCAGCCGGTCGCAGGACTCTGGTTTCCGGCCTTGAGAGGACTACAATTTCCACCATGCACTTGGTGGGAAGTCTTTCCCGATGGATGACTACCAATCCCGGCAGGCTATTCGGTTCACTAATAACTCAGATGACAGCGTGGGATGACCCAGTTGCACGCCGGGAATTGTAGTTTCCTAGCCGTGGGCTCGCAGATGGGTGGGGAACAACCCGCCAGTTCTTGTCGGCTCAGGGGAATGATTCATAGAGTGTCAGGAGGGTCAGTTCTGCTTGTGAAAGCCCACCACGAAGCTGAACTCTTCTCCAAGACCGGTGGGCCGATGAGAGTAGGCAGGTGCTGGGCCTGACCCGGTCCCTGGAGGGTCGTCAGGCCTCCACCAAGCCCTGGGCCTTGGAGGGGGGGGGAGGCCTCAAAGCTCCGGTTGCTGGGGGAGCGGTGACGTCTCGGGGTGAAAGTTGAGGGGCGGTGACGTACGGCCTGCCCGGGCGGAGGCTGGCGGGTTGGAGACTGGAGGGAGGGAGGGAAGGAGGGAAGGAAGGAAGCTGGGAAGGAGCGAGGTAGCGGGGGCGCGAGGCGTTTACCTGGGAGGCAGCGGCTGGGGCGCGCACGGCGGCCGCGGCTCCCCCGCACCTGCGGCCATGGATGAAGAGCGCGCCCTCTACATCGTCCGGGCCGGCGAGGCGGGGGCTATCGAGCGGGTCCTGAGGGATTACAGCGACAAGGTAAAGAGCTCTGGCCCCCGGGCGTTCGCTGTCTCGCCCCGGGCCGCCTTTGGGGCTTGTACTTCGCATCCTCCCCACCCCCCCTCATTCCGGGGATGCGCATTGCTCTCCCCCGAAAACGTTTCCGGCTTGGGCATGCGTGTTTGTGCCCCCAGCCTTTCCCACTTGTGCATCCTGCATCTCCCCCTCCCCCCAACACACACATACACACCGTAGCGCCCACTCCTCCGATTCCTGGCCCAGCAGCCTGCCCTGTGGGCTTCTTCCTAAGCGTGCAAGTCACACCCCCAGAATCCGATGCGCATCTGCCCAGTGCCCGACTCCTGGATGCATACAATGCATGTGAGGCTTTCTCACCTGCATACTGTAAAAATACATGCTTCTGTGCATAAACACGGCCCTTGACATGCATAAAACACACCAGCAACGATGACAGTTCTTTATGTACCAATACCATTCTCCGGCTTTCCAGGCATCGGTGTTCTATATGTGATCTTTGGTCCTCAGCGTGTTTATAGGGTAGATGGTATCATCTTTCCCATTTTATAGATGAGGAAACCAAGGTGCAAAGAACTGAAATCACACTCAAGGTCATGGACATACATGTTGTAAGTGGGTGGAAAATCCAACTCCTAATAATACCTGTTATTTGTATCGCATTAACAGCTTTCCTATTCATTATCTCATTTAGTCTTGACAGCAGTCCTGTGAGGTATTATCTGTGTTTTGCAATGGAGACTCTAGATGGGCTAACTAGCCCAAGGTCATTCTTGGGAGCCAGAGTCTTCCCACCTAGGTCTTTAAACTGTCCATTCATTGTCCTTCCACTTTTACAATGAAATGGTATCTTGTTATGAACACCACTTCCTCTCCCCGCCCCCTCCCGGGACCGTTAGCTCTCCTTTTCTTTTCCTTCCAGAAATTTTATCTGTTCACTTGAGGAAGTGCCCAAACTAGCACCTTCAGTTCTTTAGGGGGCTAAGCTTGTATGAGAAAGATTGTTGACTCTCTTCTGTAAAAACACACCCAGCACCAAGGTACACCCTAGATATAACTGATACCTTATTCCTCATAATTCCCTTCCTACTTATCAGCCCCCTCGGATATTAACCGCTCTTATGATAACGAGGTCCCAAATTCATATAGCCTATGAAAGATGGGCCTGAGGTTTGAGTCTAGCTGTCCATCTCCAAGTCTAGTGCCATTTTTGCTGTGCTGCGTTCCTTGGGAGCACCCATGGGTCATTTTCTGGTCAAATCTTACCTCTTCACCTTCTAATATACTTCGGTGTTGAGCATATCTGCCTAATTTAGGAGAAACTCATTTAATGTGTAGGTGTACATACTTCATAGATTGTATTATTTTAACTTGATTTATTATTGCTTTCCAGAGAAGATATGGGGGAGCTGCAAGCTGGTTTTTCAAGAGGAAGTATAATAATTTGGCTATTGTGTTGAATTAACTAATGTTTATTTAGCACCTACTACATGCCAGATATCCAGCAATAATAGGAACTTTCTTCTGCAGGGAAGGGAGGAGGAAAACCAGCACTGGGATCTTAGTCCAGTACTCACTGTTTTGTGGCTAAACTAATTAGGCCCCACTTACTTGCTCCCTCCAGCTTATCCCTTCCTCTCCCTGATCTCCCTTCAGGTTGGTTTGCTCCTGTCACTCATGGCCACATCTTGTTTGAGCTTAGCTTCCCTTTCATATTGTAAGTGTTTCCTCAAGTGCTTCAGAGGGTTCCCAGACACCCTTTGTGGCCAGGCCAAGCCTGAGAATGTCCTGATTTGGTAGGAATGGGACGAGATAGCTCTTTGAGGAGAAAGCATGTTTACTATTAGTTACAGCAGGAACAGTGGAGTAGGGCTGACTGGAGCACAGAGGACACTGGTGAGTTCTCTTTCGCCTTGCGGCACTCTTCCTCAAAGGGAGAAGCTGGTGACACAGATCGGACGATGGTGAATGATACCCACGGTCAGGCAAGGAGAATAGAAAAAGCTGTCCAGATTTATGTCGTATGGGCCTGGAACCCCTAGAAAGCAGATGGGTAGCATGCCCGCCAGATTTCCTATCTAGAAAAATGGATCTGCAAAATGTTCAGAGGAAGAAGTGATTGTGGGACATTGAGGGGGTCCAAGCAGAAGAGGAAAGGTGTGGAGAAAAATTAGGTGTTTAGAAGAGGAGAAGGGCTCTGTATGTTACCTTTTCTAATAAGCCGGTCGTTGCAAGTATAGCAGAAAGAGCTGGGGTCTGGCATCAGATAAACCTTGGTTCTAATCTCAACTCTGCTGTTAATAGCTTCATGACTGTGGATGTTATTTCAAGCCTCTGGGTCCCAGTTGCCTTATCTGTGAAAGATGGATTAAAACACCATTCTTTCTATTTATTATGTGGATTAGCTCCATTGAAATATAGTGCCAAGCACTGAGCACAGTGTGTCTGTGAAGTCTTCCCTGTTATGAGGAGTTAATAGTCCGGATCCTTCATGAGGTGGTGTGGTCAGAGTACAGGCTCCCTGGATACTGACCCTCAGTTTACAGTGTATGTGGCCAAGTCCAGATTCTTCACTGTGCTGCTCTGACCTCTGTCAAATGAGAGGAGTAGTGTCCATATGCTAGGGCTTTGGTCAGGATTGCCTGGGTTCTGTGTAAAGCACTTAGAACTGGACCTGGTGCTGAAGAAGCCCATGGCTGTTTGCTGTCAACAAAGCCAATGGCACTGAACTGACGTAGCATAGCTAGAAGTCTGGGGATTTTCCCACTCTATATCTTACCCTTCGCACCTTCCATTGGTATGGTTGCCACATTATATCGCCGTCTGCTCTCAGAGCAGCCAGGAGCACTGTGACTCCAGCGTATACCATCTCCAAGCACTCTTGCTTCATTTGCTGGCCCTTGTTGTCATAGAGAAATCTCTATCCCAGAAAGAAAAAAGAGTGTTTGTCAAGGGGAAGTTGCTTCAGAATAGGAAAATAATTCTTCTTGGGTGGTGGTGGCACACACTTTTAATCTTAGCACCTGGGAGGCAGAGGCAGGCAGATCTTCAGTTCCGGGTTAGCCTGGTCTGCAGAGCAAGTACAGGGCCACACAGGGAAACCTGCCTTGAACACCCCACCCTAAGAGTAGTTGTTTCTCACTCCTAAGTTCACCTGCTAGCGTGTATTGAGTGTCTTTTGGCACTGTGTACTTTCCTGAGAATTTACACACACAGTCCCCTTACATTAAATGTTATAAGAGAAATGGAAGTATTTTCATATTTTTTGAAATAGGAGATGGAGGTCCAGACTGACAAGGTGGTTATATGGCTAGAAGTGGCAAATGCGGTCTTTAGATCCCTCACCTTCACCCAGGTCACTTTTGCGGGGCTGTGTTGCCTGTCTCTTGTTGATTCTGCTTTTGAGTACAGGAAGGTTTTATTTTCAGGAGCAGTGTACTACTTTCTTTGCTACTGGTGAGCCCTAAGCACTCTCCTATAGTTAGAATGAGCTGTTTATTTTGAGATGTGTTGCTATAGTTTAGACTATCTAAGCCCTTGGTCTTCCTTCCAGGTCTATTCTGATAACAGGTTTAGTAGAGAGGCTGTTGACCATCTTTAGCTTCATTGTCAGGTTGAGGTACACTGTAACATTGTGATTTTGTTGTTGTTTTTCAAGACAGGTTTCTCTGTGTAGTCCCGGCTGTCATGGGACTCCCTCTGTAGACCAGGCTGACCTCAAATGTGGAGATGGCCATCATCTGCCTCCCGAGTGCTGGGACTAAAGGCATGTTGGGGAGCGGCTAGACTTTGAGCACAGGGTCTTGCTTGTAAGAAAATGTTCTGCCTCTGAGCTCAAAGAACCAAATTTGTCACTTAGTACATGAAGAAACTTGAGTTGATTAACTGACTGATAAATCCAGACATGGCATGACATGTCCTGGAGGCAACCTGGACATGTCACTGTCTCACAGCCATCTCACAGGACTCCATTTGGAAGTGTGGAAGTTTATGGTCAGATGAATGATGAAAAGTTACTTAAGATAATGTTCCTTACGTAGGTCTCCAAGAGTTAGTTCCAGGAAAGGGAGACTGCTGGTAGCCCCGAGCTCATCATTCATATGCTAGAAGAGTGTGACTGATAGAAAACTAGCATGGAAACAGTTCTAGAAATGCAGCCTCTGCATTTGAATGGGGATTTAAATATCCTGGACCATGTACGAGGATGTTTTGCTTTCCATTTTTGAGATTGAGCTTTGACTTTGGTCTTGCCCTAGGTTTTTGCATAGAGATATCCTTGTTACAGGTGGTATTTACTTCCAAATTGTTTTATAGTCTGTTTTGAGTCCTAAGAAGTAGTCTTTGAGTGTAACTGTAGACATCAGTGCACTAACTCTGAGTTCTGTAATAGATCATCATTTAGCCAGATACCAAAGCGGAGACCATGCAGTAACAACAGTAGTGGCCATTTAATGACTATCTACCATGTGCAAGGAAAACCTTAGGGATTGTAAAGTGCAGCATGACCAGGGTTGCCCTCGGTGAGCAGCAGAACTGGGCTCATATTTGAGGTTATCTGATGGCTGAGTTTTGTGTGTGTGTGTGTGTCTGGTTCATCAGTGATAAAACCTGCAGTCATGAGTCTGGTGTGTCACTGAGAGGTTCTAGCTTGCCTGAACTTCAAACTGAACAGTGATTTTTCTCTGTGATTTATATTCAGTTTGCTCCTGTTCTGGAATGTAGTGTCTAAAAACCCCATGTTAGTTGGCTGACAGCTCTAGCAAGGCAAGTGCACCTGAATGCTAGTTCTCTTCCCACCATTTGGGCTGTGGAAAGGGGAGTGAGACAGCAAGATGGCAAAGCACCATGCCAGCCTGGGGCACTCAGAAAGTGCTTCTCAAAGTTAAAAGTATTTAAAAGTGTTGCAGGGAGAGGTGGGAGGGGATGCTAGGTCTGATCTAGCCTGGGTAACTGAAGTTATCCTCATAGAATCCAGAATCTGCTGGATACAGTGATCGTTGGGGTTGAGTTTCTAGTAGCTGGGTCCATTCAGAGTTTCATTTCTCATGCTCCCCATGCTAGTATATTTTCTAGTTAAATTAAGCTTTTATGCTGGCTAGATTGGCCCTTTGAAAATGTTTATTATTTTTAAATGCTGTTTTATTATTATTTTAAATTATTATTATTATTTTCAGTCAGACTTGCTGTGAAAAAGCAACAGAAAAGTGAAAAATTAGCCCTTGGTACTATTCTAAATTCTCACCTACAAAAAAATAATTCTATGTAGGAAATACTTAGAAGATATTTTTGTAACTTACTGAGTATCTTTCCAAACAAGAATTACTTTTTTCCTGTTCTCTCCTTATAAATGCCAAAAAAGCATTTAGGAGAAGTATTAAGTTTTAACAACTGACACATTTATTCCAAATAACTACAGAATTAATATTTTATGTAGAATGACAAAAACTAAGCCTTCTTGGTTTCTACTGTAGTTATGTTCATTTATTAGGGGGCCTGTACTGAACTTCACTTAGAATGTTGGCCTTCTGCCTCCTTGTCTTTACTGCTAGGTTTCAGTGAACTCTGACTGTAAATCCCCAAGTATAGGTTCAGATTCATGTCCTCCTTTTCTGCCTTCCCCCCCTCTTCCTATTCATTTACTCAAGATTTTTATTATAAAATAAACCCAATGTGCCACCTTTCTTTTAGTTGTTACATGTTATTTTACCAGATGGATGTGATATGTTCTGTAGAATATCATATGCTATGTTCTGTAGAATATTGTGGCATGCCTCTTTAACTGTATTAGAAAACACTGTTGTGAATGTGCTTACATAGACAGTTTCTCTCACTCTGAATGACTTCATTAAAATAAACTCATACGAGTAGGAGCTCTGGGTCAAATGGGGTAAATATTTTTATGGCTTCTAGTATGTGTTGCCAAATCACTTCCCCTTTAAAGGTTTGTGTCAAATGGCACTGCATTATACCAGCTTCTCACATGGCTTTCCGCCTCCCATCTTGCTCTCCCTGAACTGGCCTATGGGCTACTGCCCAGAATACTCCATCCCTCCTAGACTCGTCCTTCTCTCTCACATCACCTGTTTCAGTTGGTTTGGCCCATGTTTGAGTAGCTACATTGAGGTTTTCTTAAATGACCCTTATCTCCCAACCTCTTGTCTTCTCCCTCCTAGCGTTTCTGTAGCTCATTTTGTTTCAAACACTGTTTCTGCAAAACTACAAAACTACCAAAATGATGCTATCTTTTACACTCAGCGTGCTTCATTTGTAGTGGGTTGCCAGTCATGTACTGTTTTCCCAAGAGGAGCCCAGGTGCAGTTTACTTGCTTGAAATCATAACTAGTAAGAGTGAGGAGCCTCCTTTTCACAGTTTTGTCTTTCTCTGTTCCTTCCTTCCTTCCTTCCTTTCTTTCTTTTTTGGTTTTTGGAGACAGGGTTTGTATGTGTAGCCCTGACTGGCTGTCCTGGAACTCGCTCTGTAGACCAGGCAGGCCTCAAACTCAGAGGTCCGCCTGCCTCTGCCTGCAGAGTGCTGGGATTAAAGGTGTGCACCATTGCCTGACCTCGAATGATTTCTTATGGAATACAAAAAGAAAAGTCCTGCACACTGATGGGCATTTCCAAATCCTGTTCAATCTATGTTTCCAGTTTTATCTTCTGTGTGCCATCCCCTAATGTGTCCCATTTTTCTCCCAGAGCTGCTGGTTTCATGAATATGTGGTTCATACATCTACATCAAACACATAATATCCCTCAAAGTCCAGCTCGGTTATCCAGTGCCTTTGCTAGGCATCTCACCTCCTGTGGGTAGTCTTTTCATGTGACTTTACTATCTATCTATCTATCTATCTATCTATCTATCTATCTATATCTATATCTATATCTATATCTATATATAATTGTGTTATTATGTGTGTCTTTAATAAGAATTTTGAGATGAAAAGCAATATTTTATAAGAAAAGTAGTTTATGTATTTTGTTTAAAAAACTTTTAAAAATATATGTATTAAAATGACAATGTTTCCTTTTCCCCCCTCAGCATAGGGCTACTTTCAAATTTGAATCAACAGATGAAGATAAAAGAAAGGTAAGGTTTGGTGTGTGTGTGTGTGTGTGTGTGTCTGTGTGTCTGTGTGCCTGTGTGTGTGTGAGTGTGAGTGTGTGTGTGTGTGTGTGTGTGTGTCTGTGTCATTCCTGCATAGTTTAAGCGATGGACTTGTTTTCATCTGATGGTTATTGATTAGTTTTTGGTTTCACTTCAGTTTTCAGGAACCCTGAGAAGAAAGAGAGGTAGCAGGTTTAGGATGGGTTACACACGGTCCCTCTTGTTCAGCCCCACAGGATCCCCAGGCTTACTTAAGTTCAGGTGGAACTATCACTAGATTTTCTTACTGCTAAGAGGTTTACTTTTCTTGGTGGCAGAATTCCAGGTTGTGCACTGTGTCGGGCTAATATACAGCATGGCTATGACGGGCTGAGTTTGGGGAAAGCAGCTTTTCTTGCTGTGGTCCCTCATCTATATCATGTATCCTGTTAGCATTGTACCTACTTATATTGTCACAGTTGTCTAGGTCACCAGCTTCATAGTAACGGGACTGGAATTGAGAGATTCTCACACAAAGGAGTTACTACAAGAGAGGGTGCATCAGACATGGCTATGCAGTGTATGGTTGCCTTACTTGGTGGGTTAAGGAGTGATGCTAATGAGGATAAACCTGTCCTGCCTTTTTATTTTTCTGGGTTCTATACCTATATCCCAGGCTCACAGATCCCAGGGTCAGATAAGGCTATGGCTGAGTCAGTGTGCACCTCTTGGTGCTGGAAGGCTTGGCTTAGATGATGGTGGAGGATTGGTGGCCTTACAGGTGTCCATTTACCTCTCTCTACATCCAATGCCTGCTTCTCTACCTCCTAAGATTTATCCTCCTAATTCTAACCTTCATCTGGATGGTACATTAAGTTACTTACTTATTCATTGTGTTGGTTTTGAGATAGTGTTTCTCTGTGTAGTCCTGCCTGTCCTGGAACTTGCTCTGTAGACCTGGCTGTCCTTGAACCCAGAGATCCGTTTGCCTCTGCCTTGAGTGCTGGGATTAAAGACATGTGCCACCACTGCTTGGCACTGTGTTAGTTCTTGAGCTGTCCTTTCCCTTTCTGGTGACTTGTGGTTCTAGCTGTTTGTCCATAAATCTAGGACAGCAGTCTGGGCATGCCATTCTTAGCACCAATCGTGTGTGTATCTATAGACAGTCTTCAGGAAATAAGCCTCCCTACAAAACAGCTCAGTGTCTATGGAGGAGAAACTGGTAGTTAGCTATTTAGTTAAGATGCCTTTTGCTCTTTGACCAAAATATGTCACTTTTGGAGATCTGTTTTACCTTTAGATTGAACCCAAGTGAACAAAATTTTTTCATTAAAACATATATAAACAGCAAAACATTGAAAATAGCTGGTTACAGGATGTTGGGAAGAAACAACGGCACATTGATCGAATTTTATGAAGTAGTAAAAGTTCTATTCTGTGCTTTTGAAAAAGAACAAAGTAAGGCATTTAGAGAAAGCATATTGAATGATAGACTCATATTAGAAATTCAGATTAGGAAGGTAGCTGCTATATATTTGATTGGGAAAACCCATTCTACATTTGTAACATTAATGCGCTATTAGGGGTTAAACTTCAGAGTCTCTGATAGTGCTTTACTCAGCATTAAGAGCAAAAGAGATCACCAAGTCACTAAAGTGTTTGCCTCACCATCAGGACTCAACGTCAAGTTCATAGAACCAATGGAAAAATGCCAGGAGCAGTGACACATTTGTCATAAAAATGTGCATAAAAAACTAAATACAGATGTTTTACCCCATATAAATATTAGTTGAAAGGGAGTTTCCTGTATTAATTATACATGTTGTTTTATTCTAACCATTGTCCTCACTTGCGGTCTACATGGGCTTGATTCCAGCAACATTCCTCTAATACACACATAACCCCCAGATATACAAGCTTTATCCATCTAGTGTTTGCATATAAGTACACATCTTCCCATATACTTTAAATTATCGCTAGGTGCCCATTATAATGTGAATGTTTTGTAAAGTTATAGTGCCTTGTGAGTAATGATAAAAGTCTTGGTATGTCCAGTGCAGAGACTTTTTTCCTAGTAGTTTTGTTCCAAAGGTTGTTTGAATCTGTTGGCGTGGCGATTGCCCTCTGCTACTTTTAGATCTCTGGAGAGAGGAACCTCTGCACTAGTGTTTATTTCAGTTTGTGTGTAGGTTTCTGCTCCCTGGGAGGTCTGTTATAAACAAGTGTCATTAGGGACCTAGGTAGGTAATCTTCATTAATGGAAAGCAGTGGCAAACAATCCATTTCAGTCTCCAATGGATAAAACCATTACTGACTCTCTGATGTCCGCAGTGCCTGTCAGACAGTGAGAGGGGAACTGAGGGACAGCTCCAAGGCTAACAGTGTCAGAAGTTCTCTGTGGAAACAGTTGTAGGCACTTCTCTACATTGAGCCCACAGTGAAAATACAAGGAATCAAATTACTACATAGTTTTTTTTTTTTCTGTCCTTATACTGCCCTAATTGTGCTTCTAGAGCAGTTGTTCTCAACCTGTGGGTCTCGACCCCTTTGAGGGTCCCAAATCAGATATTTACATTATGATTCATAGAAGTAGCAGAATTTGAATAATGAAGTAACAACAAAATAGTTTGATGTTTGGGAGTCAGCACATCGTGAGGAACTATATTACAGGGTTGCAGCATTTGAAAGGTTGAGAAGCACTGCTCTACAGTAGCTACTTGGTTATAAAAATCCATAAAGTACAGTGCTTGCTAAAACATCCACCAAAAATCCACCCATAGTAATATCTTTCTTATATTAAAAAGAAAATTTTCTGACAACCTAGAATAGTGCAAGCAAAGCAGTGCCCTTCAGCCCTTCAAAAAAACAAAACAAAACCAAAAAAAAAAAAAAAAAAAAAAAACAAACAAAAAAAAAACCAGCATTATATTGGCTTTGTGCATTTGATGATCTCTACTACATCTGGTTCCTGACACTGTGTCATAGTTTTCAGTTTACAAAGATTTGCTTCTCCTGATTAGTGCCAAGAAGTATGGTGAGCATACTGCAGTGAGAAACTGAGGGTTCTGCTCACATTGCCGGGATGTGGGGAAGCCTTGTGTAGAAAGGATGCTCTACTATGCCGAGTTCTTCAGTCCTCATTGCTCAGGGGCTGTCTCTTCATAAACTTTTAAAGTAGATTCTGATGTACTGGAAATTATGATCTAATACTTTGTTGTCTTATTTCGCCACTGTGGAGACAGCATTTAAGCATCAGGCTTATGTTGGGATTTGGCAAATGGAATCAGCATATGGGGATTTGTATATTTTTCTTAAGGAGTAGAGTCAGATACAGTTCTAATGTTCGTGCATAGGATGCAAATTGTGACAGGTGCATGTGGGTCGCTGTGTGTTTGGATAGAAGCACCTGTGCTTGCTTTACATGTTCACCTGAAACATGTCAGTACATAACAAATGTATCATGCAAATGGGGAATAATCTGGAAACCTACATTGAGACAGTGAAAGTTCTTACCTTGGTTTTAACATAAAACATCCCAGCAAAGACTGTTGTGATCACAGTTGAAAAAGATGTGTCATAAAATGGATAGAGCTGGATGACAGCTCAAGGACAGAGTTTGCCTAGCATATGGGAGGCTCCGAGTTCAACCCTCAGTACTGGGTGTGGAGAGAGGAGTAAACCATTCACAGCTCCTTGACCTGTAACTAAGAATGTAGCATTATCAGCTGTGGAAAAGCTCCAGTTGTCCACGATACACTTCATTTTCCTTGTGCTCGCTTCGGCTGGAATGGTACAGAGAAGACTAGTGTGGCCCCTGCGCAAGGATGACATGAAAATTCATGAAGCCGTCAGTATAAAAACAAACAAACAAGCAAACAAAAAACCCATTTTCCTCAAAAGAATGAGTGTCCCACACCTAAACTTCCAGCGTATTTTATAACTGAGACTCATTAATGTTAAGCCGTCCGGTAGGTAGTTGCTGAGTTGAAATTGTGAGCTCAGCTCCTACTACTGAATGTGGCCCTGCAGTGATATAGACCAGGCTGGCCTGGAACTCATTGCTGGGATTAAAGGCCTGTGCTACTGTGCTGGCCCTTTCCCTCACTTTACTGACATCACTGCTGTGCCTATTCACTGGAATAGCTGGAGGCAGGGATGCTTGTTCTGAAAGCCTTGTCAAACTTCAAAGGAACAGCTTAATATGGCTTATAAATTTGAATCAGAATTTACTTGATGACGCTACCTAAGGGAACACATAGGCGCATGGTACAAATACAGTGCTCATTCTGCAACTAGTCTCTTCAGAGTTAATACTCTGGCTGGGGACAGAGCCCAGGAGTAGAATGCTTTCCAGTGTAGCCAAGGTTCTCAGTGCCCTCCCTCCCTCCCTCCCTCCCTCCCTCCCTCCCTCCCTCTCTCCCTCCCTCCCTCCCTGTCTCTCCCTGTCTCTTTGTCTCCCTCCCTCCTTGTATCCTGTCTCTCTCTCTTCCTCCTTGTCTCTCTCTCAGTTCAGTTGTAGAATACTTTCTAGCATATCCAAGGTTTTGGGTGCCTCTCCCTCCAACAGATAGTAACTTTAAATATTTTTTTATCCCATTAAAACATGTGCACACAGTGCAGATTTCACATCTCAAATTTTTGTTTTTAAAGTTCCTACCTAGTAGTAGCTCAAACCAAACAATTTGAGTTTTATTCCAAGCTGTACCTTTCAGTGTAGAAATTTTGCCAGAGAATTGAAGGGATAAATCTAGGGAGAAAGGGCAGTGATTCTAAAGTTAGGGTCTTTATGTGATCTTTAATACACAGACATGCATGCATGCATGCATGTATGTATGCACACATACATACATACATAGAGTGTGTATGTGTGTGTGTGTGCAAGTGCGTACCCATGTGAACATGGGAATAGCCATGACACTGTACATGTGGAGATCAGAGACTTGAGACATGGACTCTGTCTAGCCCCATCTGGGGTGGTGGCTGCACTTCAGGACCTGCTTTAGGAAACAAGGTCTCTGGATTCTGTTGTGTGCTGTGCTGCCCTGGGGCTTTTGCTGGTCCTCCTGTGTCTCCCTACCCTCTCTCCAGAGCAGCACACCAATGCCTTCTGGCACATCCTGCTTTTTCAGGCTCCAGCCTGAAGCTCAGCTCATCAGGCCTGTCAGCAACTGTCCCCCTGACCCACGCCGCGTGACCCTTGTGCTTCTTTTTCAGACTTCTGACTGGGGTGATATGAATAGTGTCTTTAATTGACATTACAGAGTTTGGGTATGTTTTCTCATCTAAACACCACAGTGCAGTGGATTTGTCTTTCAGCAATGATAGTGTATGGAGATTTATAAACCCTCATTCCAGTGAAACCTTTGAAAATTATTTTTTTAAAATTAATCTCGAGTATATAATGAAGAGAACATATACTGAAAACATTTTGTAACTCAGTAAGAAAAGTAAATGGATGATATGTGTACTGAGACCTCCAATAAACAGGTGCAGTAGGAACACTCCAGCTACTAGTTGGAGGGCTATTTTCTCAGGAGGGACACAATTTATATTCCTACTCCTGTTTCTCTCTTGCTGCCTTCAGAATTTTCTCCTTTAGCTTTTAGTAGTTGTTTTTCTCCTTCCACCGTGGACTCTGGGGATCTGATTCAAATTGACAGACTTGTTTTCCAAGTGCTTTCACTAGGTGAACCATCATGTGGCCCCTTCAGTGATTTTGAAAAGCATCCATGTAAAGCAGTGTGTCTGGAACGTGATGGTGAACAAATAGCATATATAAATACAATACTTTTGCCAGACTGCCACAAAGGTGAATGGCAGCAAAGCTGTATTATATTAAAATGACTCCAGATGGCAGCTAGAATCCCCAAGAACAAATCAGAAGAAGCAGAAGCGATAATAAACAAGGCCAATTATTGCGCCAGGAGGTGGTGGTGCATGTCTTTAATCCCAGCACTTGGGAGGCAGAGGCAGGCAGATCTCTGAGTTTGAGGCCAGCCTAGTCTATAGAGTGAGTTTCGGGACAGCCAGGGCTACACAGAGAAAAACTTGTCTTGAAAAACCAAAAAAAAAAAAGAAAGAAAAAAAATAATTTTAATTGTTGTTTTTGTGACTTTGCAGATATAATGTATCTAACAGTATTTCAAAAGACAAAAGGGTGATTACTGTCCAGGAACGATCCTTGTGTGCCTATGAATATTAATCTGGAGCAGATCATAAAGTGCATACACTGAGCCTCTGAGCAGTGGTTCTCAACCTTCCCGTGTCCAGCACTCCTCATGGTGTGCTCATCTCCAAACAGCTTTATTTCTTTGCTCTTCACAACTGTAATTTTGCTACTGTTACAAATTGTAATATAAATGTGTGTATTTTCTGATGGTCTTAGGTGACCATCCCAAAGTTGAGAACTATTGCCTTTAAGTAACAAGTACATAGCTCAGAGTTAGACGTTAAAGATTGTCAGACTGAGAGTAATTAAAGAAGATCTAAATAAATGAAAAAAAACATGTTTATGAATTGGAATACTTACTACTGCTAGAATATCGATATTATTCTCACTGATATACCAATTCAGTGTAATCCCTTCTAGAATTGTAGGTGGCTTCTAGTTAGAAGTCGACAGTTGTGAAATGAAAACAAACAGGACTGGGAACCAGTGTGAAAATGGCTGTGACTGTTACAAAGGAACCCACATCTCATTCAGAGATGCAGTTGGGGGCGGGAGAGAGCTTGGCTCTTAGGGGCACTGGCTGCTCTTCCTGAGGATCTGGGTTCAATTCTCAGTACCCATCTGACAGCTCACAACTGTTTGTACCTCCAGTTCCAGGGGATCTGACATATTCACACAGGATACATGCAGGCAAAACACCAGTGCACATAAAATAAAAATAAATAAAAATTAAAAAAAATGAAAATGGATCTAAGAGATAAAGATGTAAAACTTACTGGGAAAACCAGAAATCTCCATGCTTTCAGATGATACCAAAAGCATAAACAAAAACAGGCAAACTGGACATTGTGGAAATTAAAAACATCTATTCTTTAAAAAAAAAATACTACCAGGAAGAAAAACAAACAAAAAAAGATAACCTGCAAAATTAGAGAAAATACTGGAAAATCATTTATCTGTTAAAAATTTCACTTAAAATATATGAGGAACTCTTTAAATCCTTTATGTGTATGTGTGTTTTGCCTGTAAGTGTGTTTGTGTCCCATCTGCATGCTTGGTGCTTATTGAGATCAGAAGAGGGCGTTGAATACTCTGAATCTAGTTACAGGTAGTCATAAGCAGCTGAGCCATCCCTCCAGCCCTAGGAACCTTTCTTAATCAGAAGACAACTGAATTTAAAATGAACAAAGAATTGAAGAGCTAGGTTTCCAAAATAAAAAATTGACATCATTAGTTATCAGATAAAGGTAAATCAAAACCTCCATAAAACCCAACTTGCCTCTACTGGCTAGAAAAAGAGATAATAACAAGTATTGCTAAGAATGCCAAAATACCCATTCCTTCACACACTACTTGTAGGAAGTGGTACAGCCAGTGTGGAAAATAATCTGGCAGTTACTCACAAAATTAAACCAGTTACCATCTAATATACCTGTTATACCCCAGGCATCTAGAGTGGCTCTTATGAGTGTGTTACAAAAAGAAATGTGGACATAGCCCACACAAAACTACACACACACAGGTTTGTTGCTTAATAATCAAACAATAGAAACAACCCAGATGTCCATCAGCATGTCAGTGATGAACAAAATATGGTATATTCCTGCAACAGAATATTATTCAGTTAAAAAAAAAAGAGGTAAAGTAACTAGTGCATGCTAATGGTGAATGGACTTTGAAAGTGTGCTTTGTGAAGGAGGCCAGACAGATGTGGGATTTCTGTTAGTGTGAAACGTCTTGGATAACAGATCTTTAGTGACAAAAAATAGATTACTGGTTGCCAGGGACCTAGAACCAGGAAAGGAGCTGGGATTTACTGCTAATGGGTATTGAGTTTCTTTTGGGAGAGATGAAAATATTCTAAAATTAGATAGCAATGATGGCAGCACAAGTGTGAATATGTACTCTAAAAAAATGGACAGTATACTTTGACAGGATGGCCTTCATGTGAATTATATCTCAATAAAAATGACATGAAAACAAGTATTACTAAAGTAATAATGTGCCTTTCGCCTTCGAAGCCCCATCTGTCTGTGTGCACATTTAAGCCTCGCAACAAAGCTTTAAAGTCTGTACTACAGTGGTTTTTGTTTTACAGGAGAGGAAACCAAGCATACAGAGAAAATGCTCTGAACTAGTGAAGTGGTAGGCCGGAAGTGGCCTCAGCAGCCTGGTCCGTAGCCCTGTGTCACACCATGTCAGGCTGTCACACCATCATGTGGCTTATAACCTCTCTGACTTAGGTGGTGTCCAGGCTTCGAGGTTGGCTGTGGAGTGTAGACAGACCACTGAGCCGATTGCCAGCATTGAAGGACACAAGAGGACATGCTTGCCATGAGGGGCTGGGTAGATAACTGGAGGACTTGACCTCTAGAATTTAGGTGTGTTGCAGAGTTTTTCCAGATATGTTAGAATTTTGTTGCTGTTGTTAAAAGTGTAAGGCTCTTTTCAGTACTTCATTTCTCAGAACTGCTCACATGTCAGGGAAAGTGGAATGCTTATATGTCAGTACTTGATAGAACTCACAGGGACTAGACATGGCCAGTGATTCTAATTACTGTCATCCTCAGGATTGCTAATTAGCAGAGAAACTTGAACCAAATCAATTTAATGATTGTTCCTCACAGCTCTTCTCAGTCTTACCTAGCCAGTGGGTCTGTCTGTAGTGCTGAGAAATGATCACATCCAAGAAGGGAAGGGAGATAGAATTTAAGAGTGAAATAAAACTTCATCCACAGAGACTGTATCTGTTCAATAAATAAATAAAACATTGATGTAAATAAGCATGGACTAAGATGAGTGAGTATTCATTTAGAAAAATTGTTTGGCTTTTTTTAAAATAAAAATATTCTTTTCTATGGCCATTATTAAAAGCATGTTTTACTATTCTAGCAGTAATTCACTAACTATTCAGTATTTTTAAAATACAATTTTTGAATAGTTATCTTATAGAACGGACAATCAATTACTAACTTATTTCCTACTACTGGTGTGGTAACTTGCCTTCCCTCCATCCCTACCTCCTCCCTCTCTCCCTCCCTCCTTCTGTCTCTCCATTCCTCCCTCTCCCTCCCTGCCTCCCTCCCTTCCTCTTCTTTCTCTTCTCCCTTCCCTCCCTCCCCCTTCCCTCCTGCCCATCATGTCTGTTTCTCCTTCTTTCTTGTTTATGCTTATTTGCTGTATACAAAGGGCAAAGGTTTATAACTATCAGGTTCAGGTGACTTGACCTTCAGTTCTGGTTAAAAACTAAAATTAGATCCCTGTGGAATATGTATCCACTGACGTCTGGTGGAGAGTATGGGCATAACCTTGACATCATCCAAGGGAGTTTGGTTTGACTATAAAAATTCCTTGGACATCTCTCTTTAAAAATTTAAAAATCCCTGTGACTTTTGTGCTGTAATTTATAATGCATCCCAGCAGTTTAGTATCACCATGGTCCAGGGGAAGCACCAGGACTGTGGCACGGGCCTCATCCCCAGGTGAATGTACAGAGTCCATTTTAAGGTTGGAACCCTGTCCCGTCACTCAGAGTTGCTGGTTGATTTCAGTGAGTGCAGATGAAGTAGCATGGTAGGCAGGATGGGAAAATAGCAGGGCAAGTCCATGTTCATTGAAGAGAAAGTGGCAGGCTGTAAATGGAGCTTATTTCAATACCTCTACAACAGAAGAACAAAATGCTTTTAAAAAAAGATGAACATTTAGAACTGTGTTTAAGGACTCAGGTCTGTTTAAGGAGGGGAAAAAACCACAGTCACCATTTTCCTCACTGGCCTAATTTAATGCAGAGTAATGTTTAATGTTAAGAATGCCCATTTACCTTTATTTCTCACATATGACAAGTATCACATACATATCATCCCCTTTAATTCTCCCAACAACCCACAAAATAGGTACTCTTGACAGATGAGGAAGTTGGAGAAGCTTGCCATTTCATCTGAAGTCATGAAGCTGGGAGTGACACCCAGAGCTTTAGCAACCTGTTAAATATTCTGTAGCTCGCAGTGCTTGAATAGTAGCATGCTTTGCACGTGTATTTGCAGATAGTCAGTGTTTCAGACATACCTAGGGGAGAGCAGAAATACATCACAGCTTGCCTCCTTCCAAGTTGATAAGAGAGATGTCTCTCAACAAATACAGTTCAAGGTCACAAGTGTTCAGTTCTGAGAGCAGAGATGAAGTACTCTGGACTTAAAGCTATAAGAGATTACGTCCTGCTTTGGGATGGTGAAAAAGATGGCATTATTTTGAAGATAGGAATAATTTAGCAAGATGCAGCTGTGAGGACTCTAAATATGGGAGATTAAAAAATGGAAATCGGGTGTTAAGGAGTTACTGTGTCTGCACCAAGGGAATTGTGACTCTGAAGGTCACTTATAGGGACTCTGAGCTCCGTCTAGCCATTGAGCTTGCATGTGTCTTATTTGGCATGACCACTGTGGAACTGTGACAGGTCGTCTTGCTGCCAACTTCAGAAGAAAGTCCCTCGCTCAGTGAGTACTGCTGACTGAGTTTTCCAGTTGGACACCAGGGAGGTCTTTGGCTTCCCTTTCTTCTCCCCTTTCAAATCACCCAGTTCTACAGTTTCCCCTCCACGGTCTCAGTTCAGACCTCTGTCATTTCTCACGGGGCCCCTTCATAACCTGGTCCTGCCTCTCTTTTGTTGTTGTTGCTTATGTGTTTTCCACATTAAGTCAGTGTCGGTTGTTCCCGAGGTACAAGTGTAATAACCATTCTCCTGCTTAGCACTCACTGTAAGTTCCTCTCCTCTCTCTGCATCCAGACTCTGCATCCTCTCTCTCATCAACAGCCTGGTCTGTCTCCTCTTTACAGAAAGAAAGGAAGACAGCATCTCTCCACCAGACGGTCCCTCTGCATACCTCCATGTTTCTTTTCTGTGTCTTGAGAGGTCCCCACTGTCCACTTTCCCTGCTCCAAGTACAATTTAGAAAGGTCTGTATCAAGGTACTTTGTGGTCCAGTATTGCCAGGTCCTACTTGATCTTTTGTCTGCATTTGAAACACCCAAGCATTTCATCCATAAAATGCTTTCTTCAGTTTCCCAGAACACCCACACTTTAAATTTCCTCTTAAAAACTAGTCATGGTGTTGGCATTTTCCAGGGCTCTTGTACCTTTTCTTTCTGTTTTCTCTATGCAGTCTAATCCAGTCACAAATGAAGTGTTCCTACTCATACAGAAAGCATTGCTTCCACAGCTGCTTATGGCTCTGCCATATACATCCAGCTTCCTCTGACATTTTTGTAAGTATATCAAATGTAGTGACCTTACAGGGTTCTCTAAGCCTGTGCTTTCCTGAGTCATCCCTGCTTTGTAAGTGTGTTGGAGAAGCCAGGAATTTTCTCACAGACTGCAAGTGCTTTCCGTCCCCTGCTGACTACAACTGAAGCTGCATTTGCTCTACCCCTTGCTTCTCTGCAGACAGCAGCCAGGTCGTTTTGGTTTTAACATTTTCACTGGGTTTAGCTCTTCTTTGCATAAATTCTTGAGTGACTTTTCACAGCAGGTGAGCTGTGGGGCTCCGCACGTCCGGTTTCCTACTCAGAGTTTCATCTCCCAGCAGCTTGCTGCTAGTCTCACTGCATACATAGGCTTTCAATACTGCAAACATCCCTGGCTCACCTGTGCTCTCCACTCTGTGGTTAACAGTTTCTCACATTCTCAACTAGCCTTAAGTATCACCCACGCTGATGTTCCTCCAGTTCCTTAGCAAAGCACCCTGCCTCCTTCCGTTATAATGCTTCGTTATATTTTAGCTGTTTATGCTTATTTCTGCTTTCTCCATTAGCCTGTGATCTACTCAGCATCAGAATTACACCTTTGTCCACCCCCTCCCACAGTACCTTGAAAATCCCACATTCTCAAAATGTATGCTAGGTGGTTGCTCAGTGTTGCCAGTGAAGGGGCTGATTTGTGTTCTTCAGGACACTTGACAATTCCCATAGATGTTTTTATTGTGATGACTTGGTGGCAGTGCTGGTAGAAACTTAAAATTCCCACAAATGTCCTAAAACACAAAACAACCTTCCAAACAAAGACTTTTCTAATCCAAATTGTCAGCACTACAGGAAACTTGTGGTATTGATCTATGAGAAATACTGACCACATTAATATTGCTTGTATCTTCTTGTACCTCCCCACTTGGCTCTGAGTTCCTAAGACTTTTACCATTGTCAAACTTCACACCTAGACTGGACTGCCATTCCTATGTTGTGCTGGAGACAGGAACAAGAAAGAGAAAGCTGAAGCCACCATCTTAGACAGGGCATGATGACCCTGCATTGGCAGGAGCTCATTGGCACTGTCTCTGAATAGCTGACAGAAGCCATGTAGCCAAGCAGCCATGGGTTGGTCACTGCTGCTGTGCTACTACCTAAGAGGGAAGGTAGATTCACTGGTGGGCAACTCTCCATGTCTCCCTCAGCCTAGTGATGAAACCCTGGATCAGCATGCTTACGATTCTTTGTCTGTTTTCGTCTCTGGATTCCAGTTACTTTTAGTTCCTTGTTATAGACAACTTAGCAAAAACAAGATGCTTATCTGTAACCGTGCCTCACAGGTGAATTGTATTCATTGTGTCCTAAATGCTGGAGCATAGTACTTTTGTGAAATACAGTTGAAATTAACCACTAAAAGAAATAACCATACACTTAGTTGTCCCAGCAACAATAACCTGTCTCAGGTTCTGTCCTCATCTTTCTATGGTCTAGTAACAAACAGGCTATGAATGGGCAAGTACCCAACCAGCATGGTATTTCCTGAAAGCCTCTTTTGGGATTACATGTAGATGGTGATGCCATGTCTTTAAACAAAGGTATTTTCTTTATGTTCAAAACTTGCAATTTGCTTTTAAAATAGTTTTAGAAGACACATCCTAAGAGTGTATAGGTGATAGGAGATCATTTGAATGCTCATGTTTGCTTCATAGCTTATCTTGCTTGTTTCACAGCTGAAGCCAAAGCTGACCTTAGTTCTACAGATGCATAAGGAAACCCTGCCATTCCTAAGCTGGGAATCCACTGATTTTTCTGGATCAGCTGCATTTCATGTTAAAGTTGCAGTGACAACAGGAATTACATTCAGTGTGTTCCATAAAAGTTATATTTATGAAGGCCTGGAGAGATGGCTCAGCAGTCAAGAGTGCTTTTCTTCTAGCGGACCCAAGTTCAGTTCCTAGTGCCCACATCGATAGTTCATCACTGTCTGTAACTCCATTTCTAGGGTATCTAATGCTCTTTTCTGGCCCCTGAGGGTACCAAGCATGTATGTGGTACATACACATACATGTAGGCAAGATACTTTTACACATGAAATAAAATAAAATCCTTTTTTAAAATTGTGTTTTTTATAAGGACCCTGTGGCAGTTGGGAAAACGAGCTAGCTACCTTTCCAGTCCTATGTGTTCTTAAGTACTTGTATTTTTGGAAAACAAGTTGATATCTAAAAAGTGGTATTACTTTTCAATAGTAAAAAAACTGTCTTAACTTTCATTTTATGAGGTGTGTTGGTCACCAGAAATGACATGGTCAGGAGAAATGAGGATTGACAACTGCTAGAGAACAGAAATTCATGTCTTTAGCTGCTGGGTGACTTGTGCAAACTTTTAGGTGTAAAGTATAAACTCTGTAGGCATCTCTGACTTCTTGCCCTTTTTTCATAGGCCTCAGTTTCCTAGTCCTTTTGTCTTTTTGTAGCTTGGGCTATTCTAATTCATTTTCATGCTAACTTCCTCTTGTGGCTGAAGAAGAAAGGGACTGTGTAGATTTTTATTGTTTTTGTTTTGGGGTTAGAAGGTAAAGATACCTGTGTACTATAACATATTCACATGTTACATTTTATATTTATTTAAATCCATAGTTATTTTCATACTCTTCTTTAAAATTATGTGTATAGGTGTTTTGTTGTTATGTATGCCTGTACTATGTGTGTGCAATGCCCATTGAGGCCCGAAGTTGGAGTTACATCCCTGGAAACGAGTTACTGATGATTTTGAGCCTTCATGTGGGTACCAGGAATCAAAACCAGGGCCTCTGGAAGAGCAGCAAGTGCTCTTAATGACTGAGCCATCTCTCTAGTCCTGTATTCTAGGTTTCTTATACAGAAAGATAGATGATTTCTTTCTTGAAAAAAATTGTGTGGTGGTAAAGATTGTTTGATTTTACTCCAGGATTGTACCATGTGAGAAATAGCATGCCCAATATATGTGTTTGTTTTCAATTTGACAGATCTGAAATAGAAGCATTTTTCTGCCCTATATAATTTTAATGACTGCCATACTTAACTCTAGCTCTAGATGCCACTTATTTAAAATACAGCCTTAGCAGTGACGTTAAGACTTTAAAAGGAAGCCTTGTACCAAATGAGGCAGGTTGAGTTGATATGGATATAGATCAGATACAGCAGGTTGAGTTGACATGGGTATGGTATTTTTTTTTTTTTCAGCATGTCAAGTAAAGCTCACTGTTACCTTTATTTAGAATATATTTACATTAGAATTCATACTTCTATTAGTTGTGTGCATAGCCTGTATCAGGAAATTGCCTGTGACCTGGGAGTCTTAGCAAAATCATGTTTGACCCCAGGTAGCTTCTTTTTGAAGAGTTAAAGTCTAATGATAGGCTAATAGAACCTTTATTTTAAAAATCTTATTGGGGCTGGAAAGATGGCTTAGCAGTTAAGAGCACTGACTGTTATTCTAGAGGGCCTAGGTTCAATTCCCAATATCCACAGAACAGCTTACAACTTGTCTGTAATCTAGTTCCAGGGGACCTGAAACCCATGGCAAAACACTAATGCACATAAAATAAAATTTAAAAAAAAATTAAAAATCTTATTGGCTATATCTGTTACTTTTAAAAATAATGGAATATATAAAAATGTCTTAATGGAATGATATCAGTTGCTTGGTCTATATATGAGATTAAGTTTGAGAGATGCAGACATGCAGTTTAGGAAGAAAGCTAACATTGAATTTTGAGGTAGTGTCACTAAATTTGACAGTATAGATACTTTTGAAACACAAGATAAGAGCTGGAGAGAGAGTTAAGCTGTCAGGAGCACTTGCTGCTCTTCCAGAGGACCTGGTTTGGTCCCATCACCCACGCCTGGCAGCTCACAACTGCTTGTAACTCTAGCTGCAAGAGAGCCAGTGCCCTCCTCTTGCCTCCATGGCATCCACACACAGCTATGAATCTCTTCTCCAGCTTTAGCCCTGATTCCCCTTTGCCCTGTTAAGATTAAAGCTATGGAAGATACTTTATTCTGATGATCTGAGATAAAATATGTGGTTTTAAGAGGAAAAAAAAAATGATTGGACCAAGAAGGACAGTGACTGCATCCTCCAGCTCTTTCTGTGCACCGATCCAGTGCCCAGTGCAAGTTCCTCTCCCTCCCTCTGGTCCTCAGTTCCCATATCTATAGAAGAAGTGGGGGATGTGTACCAAGCAGAAGCTGTTGTCTGGCTCTGATGTTTTTGTGATTTATATAAAAATTAAAGTCCGCTTACAGCCAGGTCTTTAGCCTACACTGGCAGAAAACATTCTGTTTGAAATAGTTTCAGCCAAATAATTACTTTTGCATCCTTGCTCTTGTTTTTTAGAAACTCTGTGAAGGCATATTTAAAGTCCTTGTAAAGGATGTCCCAACAACATGTCAAGTGTCCTGCCTGGAAGTACTCCGCATTCTCTCCAGAGACAAAAAGATTTTAGTTCCTGTAACAACTAAGGAAAATATGCAAATACTGCTGAGACTAGCCAAGCTGCACGAGTCGGATGATTCTTTGGAGAAGGTGTCAGAGTTCCCTGTTATTGTAGAGTCGTTAAAGTGTCTGTGTAACATCGTGTTCAACAGTCAGATGGCCCAGCAGCTCAGCCTGGAACTGAATCTCGCTGCAAAGCTCTGTAACCTCCTAAGAAAGTGCAAGGACCGAAAGTTTATCAACGACATAAAGTGCTTTGACTTGCGCTTGCTCTTCCTCTTGTCACTTTTGCACACTGACATCAGGTCACAATTGCGCTATGAGCTCCAGGGACTACCGCTGCTAACCCAGATCTTGGAAAGTGCCTTTAGCATCAAGTGGACCGATGAGTATGAATCGGCCATAGACCATAATGGACCTCCTCTTTCACCTCAGGAGACAGACTGTGCCATTGAGGCCCTCAAAGCTCTCTTCAATGTGACGGTAGACAGTTGGAAGGTGCATAAAGAGGTAAGGTTGGGAAGAGTACACATGTCTGTCTGGAATTAAGTATCTGAGTTGCTACACACAAAAGAGAAATGCTAAGTTGGGAAGTGAAAAACATCCCAGTTTCCTTCATTAGTGGGTTCTCTAAACTGTAAGGTGTTTTTTAAGTTGTATTCTTTCAAGGGCTGGAGAGATAGCTCAGGGGTTAAGAACACTAGCTGCTCTTCCAGAGGACCAGGCTCTGTTCCCAGCACCCACATGCTGACTCAGAACCATCTGTAACTCCTGTTTCAGGGGATTTGATGCTCTCTTGTGGCCTCTGTGGCCAGCAGGCATACATGTGGTGCAGACCCACATGCAAGCAAAACACCCATTTGCATAAAATAAATAAGAGTAGGATAAAGAAGAGCTGCCGTGTTGTAGGATGGCAGGTAGAATATTCTGAGTTGTATAATCATTTATCTTTTTTGAGTGCCCTTCGAGAACGTGGTTTGAATAATAGACCGGAGAGAAACAGTAGGCTAATGATAGGTACTTGTATTGACTGCCATCTTAAAAGTTAAGATAAACCTAGTCAGTTGAACTTGGCCAACCAAAGCTGATGTCTGTGGAAAAGGGTAAAAATCATGGAATACACTGTCCTTACAGACTCCAAGGTGTTGCTTTGTAGTGCTGTGAAGCCCTAAGAAGTCTAAACCCAGTCAGATATTTATGGATACGTATGACCCTAGGAAACAGGCTAGTCACACCACATAGGGGCCAGTGTTGTTTTAAACTACCTACTTTCTAGCTTAAGATTTCTCTCTGTGGCCTGGACCTTCCAGCAACCCCAAGTGAGGTGGATTTGATAGTTTATATTTGAGTTGCCGCAAGAAAAATGTGCTGTTAAACATGAAATTTAGTTTGAGGAAGCCCATAGTTTTAAGTGAAGGGGACGTTATCATTCATCAAGAACCCAAGCATTTCCCATTTTCTTTTTCATTAACTTTAAAAAACCAGGGCAGTTCAGCTCCTGCCTTTGAGGTTAACCTTTTGCCCTGTCTATTTGAAGTAATTGTCACCCAAGTTTTTGGCAGTAGCCTACTGGAGAAGGGTTATCTCAGCTCAGGTATAGTGGGAACGCACAGGCATCTGAGCTGTACAGCACAATCTATATTTGAAAGCAAATATTTGAAGATGAGTGCTAGCAGCTGTTTCAGATGGCTGCAGTGTAGTCAGCTTTCTGAGACTTGGCAGGGAAAGATGTGCAAAGCCCACATGCTCCATTTATGCTCTGAAACCAAATATTTGGAAGTATTTAAAATGTTATGTCTCTGCTTATATGGTGCCTTCTGTGCTTATTTTTCTTACACTTGTTTTGGTGTTTTTAAGATCTCCATTGAGTTGTAAAAGCGCCTCTGAGACTGTTGGTTTATATGTGTCATGAATGTGACACTAGACCAATACTGAAGTTTTCAGAGATATAAACAGACTGAAAATAGGATCTCTGACAACCTACTTATAACAGGGTGTCCTAATGTGGCTCTGTATTCAACAGTCGCTCAACAGACATTTATAAACAATTGCTAGACATTGTCCCAGGCATTGTAGAATGCACTGGCAAATGCTAAGCATTGTCTGCCTTCATGAAACTTTGGTTTTGTACACAGAACCAGGTATTAAGTCATCACATGGTTGTGTTTAGTGTTAGGGGGGAAGTGCCCTGACTGAGCACTTGTGAACCAGCCGCCTGCAGAGTGCAGGGGCAGAGGTTTCCTAGAGTTGCAGCCCATTTATAAGACACAGGACCAAAGCACAGAGTGCCTTTTTCTGGGGGCACTCACAACTCAGCTCCAGTACAGACTGGGTAGGAGAGCCCACTTCCCTGGAATCCCGAGTCTTCTGTTTTTATCAGACCAAGGATATTTACTTCAATTGAGTGAGTCAGTGGAATGGTTAATGCTTTAATACCACCCAAAGTAAAGCAATATGAAAAAGCTACTGAAGAATCCGTTTTAAAATAAGTAATATTTTTCTTCTTAGGAAATTAATGTAGTCACATAGAAAAAACCACATAAGGGACAAAACTACAAACTGCCTGCAGACTCAGCGCTCAGAAGAGTGCTGCTTGCTCTTGGCAGCCATTCTTTATTGCATGGTGTGAATAGAAAGAAGCATCTTTACAAAATGCAGTCATCTTCTACTCTATGTCTGTCCCCACGCTGTTCTTGGAGAGCAGTGGTTTTCAGGGCTAAGGCTGTGACTGAAGAACACCTCCTAGCATTTGTGAGGTCCAGATTTGAGTCTCCAACTTGCCAGAATAAATCGTTTTTAAGAAAAATCTTTCCAAATGTGTTCCTTCTGGCACAGAGGTACCTAGGAGTAGCCTCTGGGGGTGAGTCTCCTAGGCTCCTCCTCTCTACGCTGAAAAGAGGAATTTTAAAAAGAAAAAAGGAGCCTTTAAAATTTTATAAACCTTTGGGGGAAAGTAGCTATTGCTATCGTCTCTTTAAACTTGTATTAAAAGGTTCTGCAGCCAAGTCAAACTTGATAATGACTTTCTCACTCAGAAATACCTAAGATGATGAATCTTAGGAAAGAATATTTGTGAGTTTAAAAACACATGTGAGCATAAATAATACTGATGAATATAAATATAAAAATAGAAGTATTTATATTTATCAACTTTTAATAAATCTGCTTTCTCATTTAAGCATGAATATAATGAATTTTCTTGTGAAATCTCTATTCCTGAAATTGATAGGTCAAAGGATTTCAATAGTTCAAGTTTTTTTTTTTTTCTAAATATGTATTGTCTGAGTGAGTCCATCTACATTCTTTTAAACCCTAGGCACCTGACTAAAGATGTTTTTGTTTTTTGTTTTTCGAGACAGGTTTCTCTGCATAGCTTTTTAGACCAGGTGAGTGTCGAACTCACAGAGATCACCAGCTTCTGCCTCTTGAGTGCTGGGTTTAAAGGCATGCACCACCACTGCCTGGCTCTGACTAAAGATTTTTATGCCTATGTTATACTAACAGTTAAGGAAAATAGCGATGTTTGGCTTTGGTTTTAACTGTTTCAGCAGGTATTTTTATAACTTCTTTCATTTACATTTCACCAAAAGCAGAAATAACGGCTGGATTTTTCTTGAGGTTTCACGGATTTGTACCACGTCTTCCTGCCTCAGTGCTAAATTCCTGCCTCCTGCAAATGCATTGTAGTGGGTTAATCTGAAGATTCCTGTCCTTAGAGCTGCTGTCATCTCCACTTGTGAATTCCGCTTTCCTCCCCCTCCCTCCACCCTTCCCACTCTGCACTCACTCTCTCCTATAACCCTCTTCCTCTCTTTCCTCTCCCTTTCTTAAAGGGTGAAGTGATGTCTCTAGCAGAGTGTAAGTATAGTTCTAGAAAGGGTAGTTTTAAAATAATCCTGTCTTTCCTATTTTATTTCCCCCAGTATATCTGTTGATGGATCCCTGACTTAGTTCTCTTTCCCACGTATCACGCAGTGAGAAAGCAGAGGGTCAGCAGACAGCTAGGTGCCCATTGAGAAGCTCAGAAGACAGTGCAGGTAACAGGAAGCACCAGAAACACTGGCTGAGGATACCACATAGGAACAGAAGGCTTGCTCTAGAGAGTTTGAAGGGACTGTGGGAAAGGCTAGGATATTAGAAAAGAAAAGAAAAGAAGCTCCAGGCTATGCGGTGTTTAACTGTTGAAATGCTTCAACATTTCAACAGTTAATTATATTGTGCAGGTTTGTGCCAGGTCCTTGACAAGGCACAAATACAAGGTAAGCATAACCTGCTCTAAGGCACTAACAACCATTAGAGAAAGGCATGCACACTGTTGTCTGTAAGAGAGCTTTAGTTTATGTTTCTAGAGTTCTGAGTGAAGAGGTCACATCTGAAGAGGTTGTCCATACTGAGTCATGGGGCAGTAGAGAAAAGCCTGCATAAAGGGCATGTGGCTGCGTGAGGGACCTGGAGTCCCTCAGGCTGTATTGCAGGACACACCTCTGGTGACAGCATTCGCCTGTTCATTGGTGCAGAGCTCCCATGACCTAAACACCCCCTTTTTTCTTCTTTCTTGGTTTTTCCAGACAGGGTTTCTCTCTGTGTAGCCCTGGCTATTGGGGAACTCTCTCTTAAGACCAGTCTGGCCTCTAACTCAGAGATTACCTGCCTCCTGAGTGCTGGGGTTAAAGGCGTACGCCACCAGCGCCCTGCTGACCTTAAACATTTCTAAAGGACCTTTATCACCCATGTTGATTACCACACCAATCAGATTCCGGTATGAAAGTGAAGAGCCACTTTAACCATGCATAGCAGAAACAATGCCATGTAGTCTGTGTGCTTTTTCTCAGGCATGGGCTAACTAAGTCAGCCTGTGGATGAAAGTGTACGAGAAAAACACTTTTGTAAATAAAGTGGAATCTTCACAGTTTGCATGAGGGTGGAAAGTAGTAGTAAATAATAGGCTGTAATTAAGAAGTGACAGCTGTGTAAAGAGATCTCACGGTTTCCCCTGTTTTTACTCTCACTTTGACCCTGTCACCACTCCAGCCTGCTTGCCTCACCCTCCTCCCTTGTCTTTGTCCCAGAGGACTTCCCTTCTTCTCTTCCTTGGGATGTAGTGTTATTTAAGAGGAGAGATGGAAATACTGATGCCCTAAAGACAGCAAATCTGAGTCATAAAGCCAGTAAATGAGGCTTGTGCTGTTTAGCTAATGGTTCACAAAGAGAAGTTGCATTTACTCCTGGTGTCTGTGAAATAAGAATGTTAGCTCTGTTGGACATACGAGAACACTGAAGATCAGAGAGCTGAAGTTACTTGGGGAACTCACACAGTGGTAACCAAGAGTAGGAAATAGTGTCCATTCTAGCCTTTTTTCTAGGGATTTTTAAAAAAAATGTATACATATATGTATGGCCTGTATGGATTTATATACACCACATATATGCAGGTACTCACAGAGGCCAGAGAGCATCTATCTGATCTCCTGGGACTTGAGTTCCTGGTGGCTGTTAAGTGACCCAGTGTTAGTGCTGGTCACTGACCTGGCTCCTCTGTAAGAGCAGTAAGTACTTTGAGTCACTGAGCCATCTCTTAAGCCCCTAAACTTATTTTATTTTATGTTTTTGCAACAAGGTCTCACTGTGTAGCCCTAGCTGGCCTGAAACTTACTGTGTAACCAGGCTGTCCTGCCTTTGCCTCCCAAGTGCTGGGATTGAAGATGTAGACTATGACATCTAGAAGTAAGTTTTATTTTTAAAATTTATCATTGTGTGTGTGTGAAGACAGAGACAGAGACAGAGAGACACGGGAGGGGGGGAGAGATGGGGTGTTGCATACATTCTACCACATATACATATAACGATCAGAAGACATCCTTGTAGAGTTGGTCCTCCATCTGCCTTAGTGCAGGGATAAAACCTAGGTTAGCAGGTTTGTGTGACAAACAGTTTTTACCTGCTGAGCCATCTCTCTGACCCTACTTTCTTTGTTGGATAAAAGCTGATAATAGCATGCCTCTAAAAATATTTGTTGAGATATAGACTGAAAGAGGAGATTAAGGTGTACAGGTAACCCCACATGCACTCAGTTGATTGGTTATGATACCTGGATGAATAAGCAGGAGGATTTTTTTTTTTTTTTGGATAAATGATACTAGTTCAAGAACATGGGAAAATAGATTTGAATCCCTTATGTAATATACAAATAATTAACTTGAGTTAGAAGAGAGACCTAAATATACAAAATGAAATATTAAAGCTTATAGAAGATTATCTTCATGACTTTATCTCAGACGACTCAAACATTTCTGAAATAAGGAAAGACTTCTGAGGAAGATAAAATAAAGACCAAACCATAAAGGGAAACTGAGCAATTAATATTAATTAAAATAAGTTCAAATGATGACAGTATTGCCAACAGTAGGGATAGAGTCTTGGAACTTCAGCACTCAGGAGGCAGAAGCCAGCCTGGCGGCCTAGCGAGGGGGATATGTCAGGGCAGAGATTTGCAGCATAGGTACCCTGAACAGTGTGAAAATGCTTACAGAAATGTGCACATGGTCAGCTCAACAGTAAAGTAGGCAAAGGGCTTGACTAGGAACTGTCCAAAGTGCTGTGCAAATGACCAGAAAACTGTCCTCCTGTGTCCTCTTAACATGATACTGACCAAGAAACTACCTCACGTGCATCAAGTGATCACTCAGCTGTAGAGAAACTGTCAGAAGACAGTTTCCCTCTCCTGGGTATGAATCCAGTACATTCCAGATGACATATAACAAGTGTGTTTGTGACAGCAGTTTTCAGAATGCCCCAAACAGGAAACCAAGTGTCCATTGAGAGGACAGTGGATTGGTACATTGTAATGTAATATATTCAGTGCATTCTTTTTCCTTTTTTCACTTAAATTAAAACAATCTTATTTTACATATCAATCTCAGTTCCCTCTCCCTCCCACCCCCCACCCCCCACTATCTCCCCCAGTGCATTCTTGATAGCAGTGTTGTTTTGAAAAAAATGCATGTGCATGTGTGTTTGCATGTGTTGGCTGGCGTGTGTGTGTCAGCTGTCTGGCTCAGTCACTCCCCACATTATTTTTTTGAGGCAGGGTCTCTTGTTGAACCTGAAGCTCACTTTATCCACACAGCCATCTGCCCAGCCCCAGTGGTGCCCCTGCACCCTCCCCATTGTTTTCCTGTCCCTGGTGAAGGCCCCAAATGTTTTCCACTGGAATGGAAGTCTTCTATGTTTAGTGTCATGCATGACGTCAGAGTGCTCAGAGCGTCTATCAGGCTCACATGCTTTTGCTGTGACAGATGAGGGTAGATCAGCTCAGCACTTAGAACCAACCACTCCAGCTACATACAGCATGGATCAGACTCAACCAGAGAAAACTGGGAGTCTGTTTTATTCTAGCCATACAAAGTGTAGTGGCAACAAAACTTGCTAATAGGATGTTGGAGGTTGGGGGCTCTGGAAGATGCCGTCCATGGGATAGGAGAGTTTTAGGGTTCTCAATGTTGGCATTACATGAGTCTTATGGTGCTTATACTAGCTGCTCGTTTTGTGAAAAGTTGTTCAACTGTACACTTAGAATTCAGACAGTTTTCTCTCTGTATGTCATACTTGACCACTTGGATTAGCATTTATTATTCACCTGTTTAAATACATACCTTCTGTCTTCATGAAGATAATTAGTGGAGGAAATGAAGTATGTGAAAATTTAGTTAAATATGTGAAATTACAAATTATTCCACAAAAGAAACCTTAACAAGACACAGTGATACAGTTCAGGTGCCCCAAAAAGGAGCTTCCTGGCCTGGAGAGATGGCTTAATGGTTAAGAGCACTGGCTGCTCTTACAGAGGTCCTGAGTTCAATTCCCAACTACCACAACAATCTGTAGTGGGATCTGATGCCCTCTTTGTCATAAAGGCTTACATGAAGATAAGGGTATTCATATGCATAAATAAATAAATCTTAAAAAACTCAAACAAAACATCTGTTAAAAACGGGGGTCGAGGGAAGCTTCTTGGAAGTCAAAAAGGAATTAACAGCAGGAAGCAGAGGCAGGACAGCCCATGTTCAGAAGTTGCTGTGAACAGGGGCATACAGAGATTTAAGTAGATACAGGGCAAAGAGGACGTTGCAGACAGAAAGTATAGTTTGGGAATAAGAGGTATGAAAAGAACGTAAATGGGGTAGACAGTGGTGTTTGCAGTTGCAGCTTGGACAGAGACCAACATGGATAGATTTGTAAGAGGCTTGTCATGATCATGATGAGCAAGGTTTCTTACCTCCAGGCCTGTCTGGTTTAATAGGAAGCACAGATGCATGTTGTCTGCACACCTGTAATCTCTAGCAGTGAGCAGGAGCAGTACAGCTGTGTGAGTTCAAGGACAGCCTGGTTTACATAGTGAGACCCTGTCATAATAAAGCAAGATCTGGAGATGGGGATAAGGAGCTTAGGCAAAGCTCAGGGTGCTACCCAATTTTCATAGCCAAGCAAGAGATTGTTCTCTTCAAGAAATAGTTTCTCTGCATAGCAGTCCTGGCTGTGCTGGAGCTTGCTTTTAAGAACTGTCTGGCTTCAAACTTGCAGAGATTCACCTGTCTCTGCCTCCCAAAAACTGGAGATAAATGTATGCTACCATCACCTGGTATAAATATCTATTAATATATATTTAATGTATATTAAATATAGGTGATATACTTAATATATAGCCTCTTATTATAAGAGGTCTTGTCAGTGGTTAATTATAGTTTAGTTTGATATAGGTTTCATTGTTTCATGTACTTTAGGACAAGTAAGAGAGTATACTTACTACTTACGGGAGAATTTTCACTCTGGAATTGGGGACGGGTGCTGAATGGGACAGCTGTGTTGCCCTTGCTTCACAGTCTTACCTTTGCCAGCTCCCTTGTTTCTTTACCACTTGTTTCATCACTGGCTGCCACATTTCCTTTCCTTCCCTTTCTCTCCCTTCACTTTCGTATCATTCAGTTTTAAAGTGCTCTATGCATTCCGTTTCTTTAATCCCAGCAGAACCTCATGTTTGTGGAAGTGTGTGGGAAGGGACTGAAGATCAGAGGCATATGACTGCTAGACTCCAAGTGCAACGCTGTCCCATTCTATGACTGAGGCCTTCCCCTGTCTCAAATCTATATGTGATATGCTGTTTTAAGTATTTTTCAGCCATATTACGAGTAATGAAAGTGTGTCCTATTGGTTGTTAGAGTCTGCGGAAAGAGTCTTAGAAAGACTGAATTATGTGTGTGTTTATGTTTAATAAATGCACACGTATTTTACTTTAGATGAACTTAATCATATACTAAGAACTTTTTAGAATTATTACTTATGAAAGAAGGGAATGGGGTGCAAAGTTGTGGTTGCAGTTGCAGAGTGGGGAAAGACCAACATGGATAGAGACTTACTGTAGTGTATCTAGGCTGTCATAATTATCCCTGCTTTGCTGTGTCATCTTCATTATGTTAAAAAAAAAAAAAAGAACAAAAAACAAATGCCAGACAGTGGTGGCACACACCTTTAATCCCAGGACAGGACAGGCTTCAAAACTGCAGAGAAACCCTGTCTGGACAAACAAAAAATAACAACAAAAAACCCAGAGAGATATAGGACCTTGATGCGGGTAGTTGAATACGTTGTAATTGTGCTAAGAAAATGGTTCCTCAGATGAAGTGCTTGCTGTGCAGGCATGAGGACCAGATTTCTGCTCTTCATAAAAACTATCAAGAGAGCCAGATGGGTGTGGCAGCCCGCCTGTAGGCTTGCTGCCCCAGTGGTGGAGACAGGCTCTCTGGAGCAAGCTGGCACATTAGACTAGCAAATAAGTGAGTTAGAGATTCAGTGAGAGACTGCCTCATTAAAGATAATAGAGGGCAAGAAAGGAAGACATCTGAAATCAGCCATTGGCCTCTGCACACAATTGTGCGCACACATAGACATAGCACATGTGCATGTACATGTATATGCATGTACATTACACACATACACATGTACACCAAAAGAAAAGGAAATTGTAATGGCCCAAGACCTCATTATAGATACAGAGGTTGCAAAGCTAAAACAATTATTCAGAACTTGGTTTATTTCTCATTGTCGGTTTCCTTCTCTCTAGCTCTTTGTCTCTAATTCGCTGACAATGAGTAAGTATTGGAAAAGTAAGGGGGTACAATTCTGATCATTTGTGGTACTGTGTGGGCCTGAGAGATTAAAAAGATTGTGAAAAATGGAATTGGTGGCCGTTCATGATGGTATATACCTATTGCTGGCTCAGTACAGGAGGTGGAGCCCCACAGGTTAAAGACAAGTGTGGGCTACATAGCAAGATCCTTTCTCAGAAAAATAAGTTGTTATTGTGCTCATTATTCTTGCATGCTAAGAGATGAAACAGTCATTAAGAATGGGCAGCCAGTTATAAAAGAACTGTCTCAATATAGCTTCCAGTAGTCAAACTTTTGTAAATAGTAAACTGGAATAATATGCTACAGTGAACAAAAGAATCTGGACTGCCTGGAGATGAAAAGTCCTTATGTGAATTGAGTTTTTGGAAATGTAAAACAGTAGCTGGGTCAGCACCTCCTGGCATCAGACCCTTCTGCAGGTGGTTATGACTATTAATTCCGGGGGAATGGCAACAACTTGCTTATTCCTTTGGAAGTTTCGGTTATCTTGCCGTCTCCCTAGATGGCAAAGGAGCGTTTGGGGAACAGTGATGCGTTACTGCCCCAGACTCCCGCAAGGCTTCCAGCCCCCAACTCTCCCTCTCCTCTCCATTTTCCGCAGGGCGACTCTCACCAGTTCCGTGTCATGGCAGCTGTGCTTCGCCATTGTTTACTAACCGTAGGCCCGACTGAAGACAAAACAGAAGAGCTACACAGGTGGGTGACCGCTATGGCGATGCCGCAGTGGGGCACATCCCTTGTTCTCCCCACATGTCTAATTTTGATGGTTCATTATGATTACAACAAAGTGAAAATATTATATTGACTCAGTAGGCCAGAGCCATGTCTTTGTGTTACATTTGTATACTGTCCTCTCTGACTGTTCAACATCTGTTGAACTGTAGTCAGCAGTAACCCTCAGAACAACAACATCCTGGTTATTGAATAGTTTCTGTGTTCCATAAGTGTTTTAGAGAGATACTCCCAGACTGGTAATGTTAACCTTTGAGATAGCTTTTTTCTTTGTTTTCCAAAGATAAGAAAACCGAGGTCTCCACATCATTACTACTTCACTATTTCATTTTAAGAGTATTTAACAAAAAAGAATACTCTATACAGTAATAATTAAAATACAAAACAACAAAATAAGGCTGTAACCATGTGTCTTCTATTAAAATATCTTAGGTGAGGCTGAAGAGGGTTGGGTCAGTGGGTGAAAATGCTTGCCCTTTGAGCATAAGGACCTCATACAAAAGTGGGGTGCTGTAACAAGAGCGTTTGTAATCCCAGCACTCTTGTGGGGAAGACAGGTGGAGACAGACAGAGCTCATGGGCTAGCCAGCCTGGTGTGCGCAGCAGGGGAACAGGCCCAGTATCAGATCAGGGTGGAAGGCAGGGACCAACGAGACCTGGGTTTTCTGACTTTCTCATGCGATCAGCCACATTCATACACACAACACTGTTCACACACGCGTGTGCGCACGCGCACACACAGTGAAATTATAGATATATAGAAAATAAAAATAATTCTAATTATCTAACTGGCCTGTTAGAGACATTAATGGAGTATTGCTGGAGTTCATCATTCTCTGGGGCTCATGGTGGACAGCTCAGTAGAGAGAGTATCTACTGTGCACAAGTCCCTGAGTTTAGTTCCCAGAACTGAAAAATAAAAATTGCCATTCTGTGAGAATAGCTAGAGGAGAGTTAGTACAGTTCCCAGTTCTCTTACTGGCTGTAGATTAGGTTCGTTATAAGACTGCTAGTGCTGTATTCTGGAAGACTACAAATGACTGCCAGGCATGGTGCCGCACGCCTTTAGTCCCTGCATATGGGAGGCAGAGGTAGGCTGATCTCTTTGAGTTCAAGGCTTTCCTGGTCTATACAGCAAGTTCCAGGACAGCCAGGACCATGACACAAAGGAACCCCCATCTTGAAGAAACAACAACAACAATAATAAATGCCTCGTGAGATAATTGAGAGCTACAAAAAGAAGGTTGCCATCAACTCTGCTTTATACATAGTCAGCATGAGCTGCTTCTAGTGGGTTACCCTGTGGGCACTTAGACTTTCCCAGGTATAACTTAAATAAAATTTTATGAAAACACAACCATAGAACAAATTACATGCATACTAACTCTCAGGTATTATTTTTCCATCAAACCTGTATTATCTTCATTACATGGAGTAGTGTACTTTGCATCATGCTGGGTTTATAGGTAGATTCTTATTTTTATGTATTCTCTACCCTGTAGCCCTTCAGAAGTTTTCTCTGACTGAAAGGTGTAGGGTGTGAGATGGCTAAGGTGGGTGCATCTACAAAAGCACTTCTCCAGAGTGAGGCCAGTCAGCCTGGGCTATGTGCTGTGATCCCTGACTCCAAGAATTGTGCAAATAGCTCCTCACCACAGATCAGACATTCCCTTCAGTTTTTGGAGATGGTGACCACATATGTGCAATAAGTCACATCCTAAATGCATTAAGCGTTTTTACCCTTCATGATTCTTCCCCCATAATTAAGAGGCACTAATAGTTCAGCATCAAAATTAAAAGTGTTTTTGGCTAAAACACGTAGAAGTGAATTGATTTTCTTGTGTGTTTTTAAACCCAGGCTGAGGGGCACACAGGCTGTAGAGAGAGAATCTGGAGGGCACTGCTGTGCTGGCCCCAGATGCTCTGGCAGGGGTCTCTGAAGAAAGGGTTTAGATCTTAGTGTGGTGCTCGGTGTGTGTCAAGGGAGTGAAACTGCAGGGATTGTTAGATTCTACAAAGTAGTCAGACTTTCTTCCTTCCTTTGGTGATGTGGCCTTTTAAAGTCTCTTCCTTTATGTGAAAAGTTTACCTTGATAAAATGCATTAGCTACACTGAACAGAGTTGAGTCCCGGTCAGGAGTGTGACACTATGAACACAGAGATGTGTCCTGGAACCACAGTCAGCATCATGGGCATTTCTCAGGCTTTCCTGGAGATTGAGGTTGCTGCTGATTTAGCAGTAACCTCGAATGGCCTTGGGTGCCCTTTTAATAGTATCGGTTTGGACAGTGATGGCTCCAGGCTAATCCTCTTTTAAATTCGGAGAACTGTACCAAGGTCAGGAGCTCTTTCCAGAGGTGTTAAATCTGCACCTGTGCAGTGTCCTCATCACAGTACTGTTTAAAACTACACAGGTGCCAGGCGCAGGCTTGGCACATAAGCTGATATTTAAAAATCATGTTTTATTTTTTAGATAATATGTTTAATTTGTTGAGAATTTCATACAATGCATTTTGATCATATTCACTTCTATCCCTGTTATATTTCATTCTTTAAAAGTTATTTTCAAGGTTTTTCCTTTCTTACTCCTTTTTTCAGTGCTTTGGTTTTTTTAAAGGAACACTAGTGTCAGGTGATCTTGGGTAGGGTAATATGTAGGTATGTGAGGGTTACATAAGAATGTGTGAGGCCTTGTGGCCTTGGTACTCAGTGAGCTCCTACAGTAGCCATGTCTGCTGTCTCTTCTATTATTGTAACAAGCAGATTGACTTTTACTGGAGTACTCAACATTTGTAGATTGCTTCCCGAGTTTTTCATATCTCATTTAGAAACTTGTTTTGTATTTATCCTTTGATCATATAAAAATACTTGTTTCTGATATTCTGAATTTTTTTCCCGAAGCCAGAAATTGCATTCATATTAAATGATAAAAATGCTTTAGAAAAGAAAAAAAGAAAGCACCTGGCAAATTTCTGGTCAGTTTCTCTGTAAATCAGTGTCATTGCTTTCTTCAGAGAAATGAAGCTGACATGGTGTGATGTGTGTGTGTGATGACCTCACTCAGAGAGGCAGTGCAGCCTGACCCCCATCCCGATGCTCAGGTTCTAAGTAGTATTCATGTTTCTTTACTTTCGTTTATCCTTACCAGCTAGATTATTAATTGTCTTATCTACCTTGTATTAAAAGATATCCTACTTCTATTTTGTCTGTACTGTTTTCTTGAAAGCATTTTCAGTATTCCCTCCCACAGCTAATAAGCTTAGCCATTAATACTTAGGCCCCCACACTTTGGATATCTGTAATTTATTTTGGAAAGGGAATAGACAAGGACAGCCATGCTGCTGAGGAAGGTGAGACCCAGACACAGCACAGGTCAGCTTGTTTGAGGCACTCAGTTCCAGTTTCTTCTCCACACCAGTGCATCAGTGTGTGCTCGTCCATGTCTTTGAGCCATGCTGAATGAGTGCTGTGTTGTGCATGTTGGGTATCCAGCTTCAGCCACCACTTACTGAAAAGGCCTTGGCACCTACATGTCTGCCTTCGTGCGTGCATGCATGGGAGGGAGGGGAGGAGGGAGAGTATCTCTGGTCTCTGTATTCTTTCTCATTGGTTGGAGTGTCTTTAGGCCATTTGAATATTTTTCTGATGGAAGTAGTGTATTGTTTTCAAACCAGGAAATGCCATCCTCCGAGATTGTTTAGGCTGTTCAGTCTCTTGACATTCCATATGCATTTAAAGATGAGTTTTTCTAGTTCTATAAAAAACATCACTGTGATATTGGTAGGAGTTATCTTGTATTTGGACTATTCAACTCCTAAGAATATTATTTCCTAAATATATATATGTATGTGTGTGTACATACATATATACACACATATGTACATATATATATATATATCACACTTTAAATATTTGAAAATGAGCTGACTTTATTTCCGTTTATATTTATTTTCTAGTGAGCACTTAGCCATGTGTTAAGTACTAATTTGAGCTTCAGGATTCAATAATGATCAAAGCATATAGTCCATTCTCCAAGGCTCACCAATTAGTGGAGAAGTGAGCAAATGAGCCACCCCTCCTCACACACACACCACCATGAGTACCATTTCAGGCATAAACAAGCTTATATGAGAGTATAGACAGGACATTGACTTTGGAGACGTCAGAGAGGGAGGTGTCCGTTGCTCTCTTGGCTCCTTTAGCTCCTCTCTGAGTAAGTTTTCCAGGTCCAGCTGAGTGCTGCTCTGGTGCCCTTAGGATATCATGTCACATGCCCTGATGGAACCAGTACTGACTGAGTGGTCAAGGCACAAATCCTATGAATAGTTAAATTAACAGCTCAAGGAGAGAGTAGAAAGAGACTACAAGATAGTTCTGAGCAGTTTTCAGAGTGACTCCAGCCAGTACCAGTCATGGTCTGAAGTGAGGGTCTTCCTCACAGGTCTGTCCTCTGTCTGTTCTTGGCCACCTCCCACCTCTGGTAACTGGTTTTTCTGTTTTGTTTGAGTGTTGGTTGTCTGTTTGCTTTATTTTGTTTTGTTGAGATGGTTTCTTTGTGGAGCTGTGGCTGTACTAGAACTCACTCTGTAGACCAGAACTCAGACATCTGCCTGTGTCCGCCTCCTGGGTGTCAGTATTAAAGGCATGCACTACCACACCCGGCATTTTCCTCTTCTCTGGAAGACTTCTAGGTTTACTTTCTTGCCTGTCTGCCTCCCAATATATCATTTCAGCCCCTTCTCCCTCATATCTCGAGTCTCAACACATACAACTTCAGATCAGACAGGCAACCTCCACAGCCCTGTGGGAAGTTACCTAACTGCATGCATAGTTGTTCTTCAAAAATCAGATGGCTCCTCCCAGTCACAAGGCTCAAGAAATATTTGTTTTGGTTGTGATGCATACACTTAGGACCTGCAGCCCCATCTGGGGAAATTGTGTCACCTGATCAGTTCCCTCTTTCTTCCTCTGTGCCTGAGTCTGCCAAACCTTTACACTCTGCATGAGGCCTCATATAGCCCTGTCAGCTAAAATACTATGCTTTTACTTAGCAAGATGGCTTGGCAGCATGGGAGAGACGGGTAAGATTGTGGGAGTCGTAAAAGCCTTCAAACTGTTTCTTGGCATAGCCATAGATGCCTTGGATTGTCTCAACCCTTACTACTAGACTTCAGGGGAAAATACTATGCTAAGTGTCACACAGACTCTGTATAATGAATTGGGCAGTATATTCACACATGGCAATGTTCCAGTTACATCAATTTCTTCTGAATGAGAACTGTCTCTCATTGTGTAATATTGGATGAGTCCGTGGAGTTAGATCTGAGGCAGTGGCCTCACTCTTCAGGGAGCATTCTGCCTTTGACAATATCTCTCTTCCTGTTGTCAAGCAAAACACTTTCATGGCAGTGAGCCACTCTTTCCCCTGCCTCTGAAAGCAACCAAATTCTACAAACCAGATGGCTCTGTATTCAAAATAGTCTGCCCTCCTTCTTCCCTCGACACAGTCTGCTTATTTGGGCCTTTGCATTTGTACCATCTGGCAAGGCTGGAATGCTTTTTACCCAGGTATTTGAGGCTTGACTCCTCCTCACTCTTTAGAACTTAGTTCAAGTGTAACTTGCTCTGTTAGGCCTTCTCCAGCCTCCTAATTTAGATTCGTGTACACACACACAAATATAAATATATCCTGTCCTGTTTAATCTTCTTCATCTTTTCATGGGATTTATCGCTATTTAGTAAATAATATTGTTCCTTTATTTTCTTGCATGTTTATTATTTCCTTCCTGAAGTAATAAGCTTTAAAAAAAAGATCAGGCTAGAGAGATAGTTAAGATAGCACATACTGCTCTTACAGAGGGCTCAAAATCAGGTCCCAGCACCAATGTTGGGCAGCTCACAACTGTAACTAAGTCAACTTCAAAGTATCCAAGGCTCCTGCCCACATGTGCGTACCTATAGATAGACACACAGACATACACAAATAAAAGTATTTCCTTTTAAAAAGGGATGAAAGACGTTGGTGGTGCACGCCTTTAGTCCCAGCACTAGGGAGGCAGAGGCAGGTGGACTTCTGTGAGTTCAAGGCCAGCCTGGTCTACAGAGGGAGTTCAGGACAAGCTCCAAAGCAATGCAGAGAAACCCTGTTTCGAAACACCAAAAAAAAAAAAAAAAAAAAAAAAAAAGGGGGGGGGTGAAAGAGCTTACCTGTCTTATCCTTTACTATATCCCTGATACCTAGGCAATAGGCAAGTACACATATGTGCATATGGACATACATACATATGTACATATACATGTATACATACACCACACACATATAGTAGTATGTACAGCAAAAATTAGTTGAACTGGAGGGTAGATGAATAGATGATGTTCTTGCCAGCCACTTAGCAGTAATTGAAAACTCAGGCAGAAACTTCCTCAAGCCCTCACCCTTGGTGGTACGAATAACTCTGCTGCAGTCTGTATCTGTGCCTATTTCCTGATGCTCTCGGACATTTCAGTGGCTCTCTTCCTGACCAGGGATAATTTTACACATTTTGCTTTTGCCTCCAAACCTTATTCTAGCATTATCTCCCCTTCTAGATCTTCAGTCTCCTCGAGGCTTGTAAGTCTTCAGAATGTGAATATGCCTTTGTAGGAGAAAAATAAATCCTTAACAAAACTCTTTTCACTGGGCTGGAAGATGATTTGGTGATTAAGAGCACTTCTGCTCTCTCCTAAGATGCCCCCAACTTGTCTAGTTCAGAGCCATCTGCAGCTGTGGTTCTGGGAATTCAGTGCCCTCTTCTGGGCTCTGGGGATACCTACAACCACACATACACATCCCTGTGAGTGCGTGCACAATGGGTGCTCATACACACACACTAAATAAGATGTAATAATTTTTTTAACTTTATCCTTCAGAGCTGTTACCATATTTGTTTCTGTCCCTTTACAGAAATATTTTGAGTGTCTCCTGTGCCATTGGTCTCCAGAGGTTTTGATCATCTCTAGGCCTAGTAGGGAAACCTTTTTTTAAAACATTCTTTTCTTATACATTACATCCTGACTGTAGTTTCCCCTCCCTCCACTTATACCAGTCCCTCCCCTTACTTTCCCTCTTCCTCAGAGCAACTCCTTCTCTGTCCCCCTCCACCCAAAAAAAGAGCGTTTCCCAGGACTGAACACAAACCCTCATACCACAGCTGGATGTGGCCACCCAATAGGAGGAAAAGGGCCCCAAGTTCAGGCACAAGCGTAGAGATACTCCCCATTCCCATTGTACATTATGTTTGTATACAGCTGTTTAATGTATAATCAATTATGAATTACATGTAGAAATAAACAGTAAACAGGATAATAAATTAATTTTTGAAGGTAAATTTTAAAATTAGCCTACCACAAACTTACTGTATTCTCAGTTTATAACCTTTTCTGTATATTTTATACATTTGACATTCAGACATCTTGCTACTTAATGATGGCTTTATTATTAACTCATTTCTCAGGGTATATTGTATGTATTAGGCAAAACTGATCTGTAACACAATGGGTATAAGCTCATATTTTGTGTAATTAGCACCTTTAAATATTTAACTTAAATATTTAACTTTGCATTTTATTTATTGGATGAATTCTCACACTATAACCTGGCTGTCCTCGAAATGGCAAACATTCCTTAGCTTCTTCAGTACTGGGATTATAGGAGTCTGATATCATGCCTGCTTAATTTACAACTAAAAATAAAAGAGTGTGTGTGTGTGTGTGTGTGTGTGTGTGTGTATCAGTTGGGGTATGTGTTGATTCCTCTTTACATGAGGGGTCAACCCTGGGTTTCCAGGTTTATATAGCAAGCACCTCCACCCTTTAAGCTAGGCACTGTGGCCCAATTTTCAAAACTTTTAAACCAATTTCTGGTGGTGCATTCTGGTAATAACAGCATTCCAAAGGCAGAGCAAGAGTGTCAAGAGTTGAAGGTCACTGTCAGCTACTCAGTGAGCTAAGGCCACTCTGCTGTATAGGGGATTCACTCTCAAAATTTACACAGTGAATCCAAGGCCATCCTGGGTCACAGGAGATCCAGTCTTGAAGCAGAAACCTGACTCCATGCTGAGTGAGGCATTTGGATTGCCCTGACTTTCCTTGTGGCACAGCAAAGGACTCTGCCGTTTTCTTGTCAGAAAGAAAGTAGAATGTGCTAATGTCTTAAATTTGGGTTTCCTTTGCAGGAATCACTTAAAGTGATTTGCCTGTTTTGTAAGAATTTGTTCAATTTAAAACTTATGAAGCAAGGCTGAAGATTTTGTGCAGGAATAGCATGTTTAACAGATGTGAGGCCCCAGAGAGCAGCCTCCCCGCAAAAAAGCACAGATAAAACAGTCTATAACCTACCTAAGCATATGCTGATTGCACTGTGACCAATTCACGATGCAAGTGAGTGACTAAGGGAAGGGAGAATCATGGCTGCCCTGCCAATGGCCCGGAATTTTCACTCTTCCCACTATTTCACTGGGGTTTGTGAGTGAGGAGCATTCGACTCAGGTGTGGGTGCCAGTGTTAGTGCATTGGTTCAATAGCAAAGTGAGACTTCTACTTTCCAGACACGTAGGTAAGACTTATATGTTTTCTTTCTGCACCCCAGTGGGTCATTTGATGTACCTCTCTGCAGTTGAATGTGCCCTGTCCTACTTTACAGAATGTTGCTTTGACCTCAATGTCTCTGTGGGCTTACCCACAGAAATCAATTAACATGCAGTTAACCTCTGCTACTTTGCCTAGACAACTCTAGTTTAATGTCATCAGCAAACCATGTTACCATAAAGAGAAGCAGGATAGTCTGAATGCTGTCATCTTCCTCCTCCCTTGCTACTTGCACTACAGAAACCCCAGTAGTGAAAGTTACTGAGTAAGAACAAAGCTACAGAAGTACAGCAGTACCTGATTTCATAAGACATTACGAAGCTCCAGTAATTAATTTATTGTAGTAGTTACATGAAAATAGACATGTAGACCAGTGAAACAGAGTATAGAGAGCCAAAAAACCTACATGCTACAAATGTGCAGTCATGTGTACAAACACAGGGGTGTGAAGAATAACACATTCTTCAAGAAACGGAGTTAGGAAAACTGGTTTCTGTGTGTAAAATAATGAAGTTAAACTGTGACACACCACCATCAAAGAGCTAGAAAGGTAACAGAAGCCTTCACTGTAAAGTCCAACACACTAAAACTTAGAGTACATAGAGTAAGCAAGCTTCTAGAGCTTAGGTTATCAATAATTTGTAGGTATGACCCAGGACAGACATCAAAGGCAAGGGTCGTTAGGTGGGAGTTCATCAAACTGAAACCCTGCAGTGTATAGGAAATTGCCTTAGTGAAAACACCTGTGCACAGCTGCCCACAGGCTTCCCCTTCCGTCCCTTTGGTAAGATACAAGGAATTGTTTTATTGTTTTACTTTTAATGCAGCTTGGGCTAGTCTTGAACTGACTATGTAGCCTAAACTAATCTTCAGTTGACAATGCCCTGCTTATCCTCCTGAGTGCTAGGATTACAGGAATGTACTACCAGACCCGGCACAGGACTCTTACTAGCCAGGAAGAAAAAGAACGGGAAGGGAGGGACAAGGGGGGGGGGAGAGAAAGAATGGGGAGGGAAGGAGGGCCAGGAGGACAGACCAAGGACCGGAATCGGTATTTCTCCAAAGAAAACATGCATATGGAAGCATGGCTAGCGTTACTAATCTGTAAAATACAATCAGACCCTTAAGGTTCACCTTTCATCTGGTATAGTGGGTAGCTGTGAGAGCATGTGGGAAAGGAGAATCTTTGTACCCTGGCAGCAGTGTAAGTTAATATAGCCATTGTGGGAAACAGTATGAAGGACCTTCTATAGTTTGAAAATAGAAGTGCCATTTACTGCACCAGTCACACCGGTGGATATGTATCCAAAAGAAATAAAAGTCATTGTCCCAAAGAGATACCTGCACACTCGTGTTCGTCACATCACCATTCACATTGACAGGGATGTGAAGACTACCTGAATGCCTGTCAGCAGATAAAGGGATAGCGAGAGAAGGTAAGGACAGAGATAGACTGCGGAGGTGGAGCTAGGGAGACAACCTGGATGTCTAACAACAGATAAGTGAATAAAATGTGGGAAATGTGTGCACGTAATGCGATGTTATTCGACCTTTGGAAAGAGGGAAATCCTGTCATTTGCAAGAACATTGATTGAGTAGGTACAGAAGACACTGTGATGAGTTAAATGAACCAAACACAAAAGGACAAATGCTGCATGATCCTCTTTAATAGCTAATCTAACTAGTGGTGCCGGGGACCAAGGGGAGGGCGTGTGCTGTCAGTCAAAAGCTACAATTTGTGGTTGTGACTTCTACTGCTGCTGTCCCGCAGGGTCTGTAGAGACAAGACTGTAACATTTATTTAACATTCGGTAAAAAGGGTAGATCTTAAGCTTAAGTGCTCATACCACGAAAGAAACAAAAATTAAACTTTTTTTTTTTTTTTTTTTTTTTAAATAAAGAGAACAGGGGAATCATTTGAAGATCTTGAGATTTGTTTGGCTGGCTTTCTTTCCAGCGAATTGACAATGCACATGTAAACCTCAAGTGTAAAGAAACTACATTTGATCATAAGATTTGTTACCTGCTGCTGCTGAGTGTGAACTGTTAGCATGTTCCTCACCATCATTTGGCATTTTGTTGAATTCAGCAGTTGATGGAAGACTAGATTTGGGGTTATCTTCCCCGTCCCGCAGCTAGTAAGCTTTTAATCAGGGCACCGAGGAGCTATAAGTAAGCCTTGCTTTTGAATCTGTGTATCCAGGGGGCTGGGAGCTTGAGCTGGAGGATGTCATGACACAGTGATTAATGGTCTCTAGGACCTGAAAAGGAGAGTAATATACACAGCCTTTCTACCCCCTGGAGGAGGAATGCAAACACCATTGTGTAAATGTGTGCATCATCACTGACTTCCTGGTAGCTGGGGAATCTCATGCACTCTTCTCCCACAAATAAAACTGTCAGGGAAGTGACAGGGCTCAAAGGCTGACCCTCCTCACTTAAAAGAATAGCTCAGGCACAGTGAGCCAGAAAATTAATTTTGTAGCTGTTTGAGAACTGACTTGTTTAATAAGAAATACGAAAATAGGAACTGTTCTTGAAAAGCCTAAACTTCAAATATTTGTTGATTCCAGCTCTGCATTTGGCTTCTTAAATATGCCACATCCCTGGGAACTCCCCCTTTAAGTGAAGCTAAAGGAGAAGCATCCCTTTGTCACAGAGCAACCATCTCAAAACTCTTCCGGCTGGTCTGTGATAGCTAGAGAGTCTTTGCCGATGATTTCCAGAGCAGTTTCTCTTGTGTTGCAGGATGTTAGCATTTCCGAATGCCATGTGCTGTTTCAGAAAGTGATTTCTAGGTGAAGTTCTCTCTTCTTTCTGATGACCGTGGTTCTCAGTAACATCTCCAAAGGCTTAAGTGAGGAACAAGCAATTTTAAAGTATAAATAAAGGAGCTGAGGATTTTCTTTTTAAATCTAAAGTTTGTGTGAAAAACGCTGTGCTCTAACTGTCTTTGAGTGTTCATAAACAGCAGAGCAGCAGCTACGGTGACAACAACAATAACTTACATTGTACCAGAAACCAATTATTTATAAAAAGGGTTCAATTATTTTTGCCTACAATTAATATTATTTTTATTCACATTCATTTTCTCCATTGTCTATTTTTTTAACTAATTTTTATTTTTCTGTAATATAAAAATAATGAAATATTGATTCATGGAGAAAGAAAACCATACTTCAAAGTAAAAGAAAAACCCCTTCTGTTTGTTCTGTCTTATTTTTTAGAGTGTCACTATAAATTACATTTTAAATTGCTGTGATCTAAATTAAGACAACATCAGCTGGATTAAGCCCTGGCTGCGGTTTCTGAGTGGTTAGACTTGTAAACTGTATTTGCAAGAGTTTATTTTTAGTCAGGATGTGGCTATTTTTAGACTCCCTTCTGTGTCACTAGGAAATGCAATGCCTGTCTTTCCATTGTTGTTTATCAGGAAGTGCTAGGGTACAAGCTATAAAAATCCAGCTTGCACATGAACACTGCCTCTCCTGGTAGATAAAAATATAGTATAGTGCAGGGAGGAAAATGTGCACACTGAAAACATGCCTAATTCTGAATTTCTGCTATCATTTTTAACCTCTTGTATACTAAGCAACAGAAGTTTTTAGGGAATTCCAAAAATACAAGGTTTGGGTTCCCCCTGCTGGTGTGCATCCAGGTTTGTGTGTAAAAGCAGACAGCTAGGTTAGAGGCTGGACGCAGCAGTATGGCCTCTTAAACAGGCCTGATAGACGGGGAAGGGCACCATTTCTTTTTCCCTGAAAATGTCATATAGAAAATAGGATAATTTAAAAATTGTACTTTGTACGTTAGAAAAACCACATCTGAGTACTGCAGTGTTTGTTTTTAATGGTGTTGCCTCTGATGAGCTGCTTTCACGCATTGCTTCTCGAATGCATGCATTATGTTGTAATCTAAGGGATAATAAATACCAGTGGATCCACAAAAGCAGTTCAAGCCCCTGAAGAAAATTCAGAGCCAGCAATGTTATAGTAAATTAAAGAGTGGGCATCCCTGATGGCTAATTCCTGTTTTAGCATTTCAGAAAGTGACGTGGCATCCTGTGATTGTTCTGTCCATTTAACATCTCTTCTTTTTAATTGGTCATATGTATGTTTGAGACAGTTTTTTATTTTCTCTTAGTAAATGCCACGTAATATTAATGGCTCACCTTGAAAAAGAAAAATTTTAATTGACTCCAAAAAAATCACCTCCAAACTTGGCATTATGTTTGCATTTTAAAGACCTATTCAGTCAGACTAAAATATTGTATTTTTCAATTGCCTTTCAGCAATGCCGTCAACCTTTTAAGCAATGTTCCAGTCTCTTGTTTGGATGTTCTCATTTGTCCATTAACCCATGGAGAAACATCTCAGGAGGCAGCGACTCTAGATGAACTGCCCGGTGATAAAACAACCGAGAAAGACACAGCTTTGAAAAGCAATACCATGGTATACAATGGCATGAATATGGAGGCCATTCATGTTTTACTCAGTTTTATGGAGAAGAGAATTGACAAGGTAAGGCTGCTAGAATGAAGCCTTGGACGGTGCCTCTAAAGACTGCTGCCTGCACAGAGACAGACCACACGCATGAGCTCACAACCAAGCTTGCTCTTTGTACTCAGCATGCTATATAGTTGTACTTTTAAAAGCGTTTTGTCAAAATGATAAATTGGTAGAAATCAAGTGAGTTTATTTATGTTGAAAACTGTATTTTCATACCAAATGTATGACTAGGGTCTGAAAACAAAGGGAAAATGAATACCTTCCCTGTACAGCTACTTGGTAAATGTTAGAAGAACTAACTTACCCTGAAGTGACATTTGAAGAAGTGTTTGGTCCTCCGTTGTCTCTAGTCTGTCACTCAGTTTCTCTGGTGAATGTGTTCAAAGGCAGCCGTATGGCTTCGATGGCTCTAAGAATCCTTTGCTTCTTGAAACGCATGAGCCAAGCTGGTGGAAACACTAGAAAATGTAGGAAAAACCAGAAAAGACAGAGCTAAATAATGAAATGGAGACAACTTACAGAAATACTATTTAAAGGAAAATTTAAAATTATTTGTAAGCTTTGGTATCATGAGATGTATCTTCTTCCTCTCCCCTCAAAAATAAATAAATAAATAAATAAATAAAGTCTTCATATTCTCAGGAGGAGAGTCATACCTTTAGGAACTGGACTAATATGGCATGCATGGTTTTCTTTATAGGGAAGCAGCTATAGAGAGGGTCTAACTCCAGTTCTCAGCTTATTAACAGAGTGTTCCCGAGCCCATCGGAACATCCGAAAATTTCTCAAAGATCAGGTAATTGCTTACATCTTAAATTTAAAATTTCGTATATATGTTGTTAACATAGAACTAATGAATTCTAACTGGAAACCTTGTAGCCAGCTCTTGTGTGCACCGTCATTTATCTAGTACATGTTCACTGAGGTCTGTTTTGAGCAGCTGTTAAACAGCTCGAGTGTTCAGTGCCATGAGTTCTTTATTCCTACAGGCTTTACCTTATGGGAAGTAACAAAAAAAAAAAAAAAAAAAAAAAAACAAAAAACAAGTGTAATAACTGGTGTGGTAAGTGTTCTAAAGAAGGGAAAGGAGAGTTGAGATGCAGGAGCGCCTCCTTCAAGAGGTGATGGTGAGCAGGAGGTCCAAGAAATAAGATGTGAATGTTGAATGTGTCAGAAAGGAAAGGCTTAGAGTTCTCAGATGAGAAGCTTTGGTGAGCTTCAGGACACACACAGCAGCCAGCCTGGACAGAAGGCCGAAGAGAGAGACAGTCAGGGCAGCAGAGTCCACTGCTAGATTGAATTGCACTTTGGATTCTCTCTGAATAGTTGAGAAAACACCGAGTCTTTTCAGAGGGTTTGGTAGGATCTCATCTGTGTTGGAAAAAATACTTGAAATGGTGTGTGTGAGAGTATAGTGGAGCGTGAGGGGATGCTGCCCTACAGCATAGTTAGACTAACCCTAGAATAGCTGTCAGAGCATGAGAAAGTATAGGAGTGGCCAGGGTTCATCCTGTGGGCTGCCATGAAAGTGCAGCTCACATGTTGTACTGGTGGACTGGAGCATAACCTGAGAAGACATAATAAGCTGTGAACCTTTCAATTCCGTCTTAAACTTCAACAGGAATGGACTCCTTAAAATTCCAATGTCAAACACCTTTTAGTGACTCTTAGTCCTGCAGTCCAGCCTTGTCTCGTCCCATGGGGAATGTGCCATGCTTTTCACTCCTACGGTTCATGACCGCAGTCACTGTTTTCTGGACAGCTGTAACTGCACTATTCCTACTCTGCCCGTTTTGAAAAGAATAAACAAATGGTTGAATAAGCCTTCTACCCATTGTGTCCTGCTACCAAGCACTTGAACTGACCATCCGGTGTGTCTTACCACACCTTTTTTCTTCAAAAGGAGCTGGGGTCCCATGTAGTTCACACTGCCCTCTAACTCACTGCATAGCTAGGGATTACCTCAAACTCCTGCTACCACCTCTGAAGGCTAGGATGACATTTGTGTGCCATCACACCAAATTTATGCAGTGCTGGAGATCTAGCCCAGGACTCAGTACTTACTAGGTACAACCTTGTCAATAGAGTACATACATGCTTGCCCCCTGGTAGCACTTACTTCTTTTGGATCTTGGGACACAGTAGAGACCTGTGCTGATCATCTTCTAAATTGTGAATGTTTACATGCCTAAGACAAGTACATCCGTGTCTACCTCTCCCCTCACTTGTTGTCACACCCCAGTGTACGGATTGTGAACCCATCCATCTGCTGATGGTTCCCAGCATGTGTGCTAAGGTACAACCCGAGCCACCCTCAGATTTCTGGACAGTCATGATGAACTGCTCATTTTTGAGTATTGGATGTGTAGTGGTTTTCCTTTAGCATATCCCTAATTAATACTGTAATTTCCCACCCTCCTTTCCCGATGCTCCCTCTTCCTCCCTTTCCCATGCCTTTACTGGCACCACCTTTTACTTCACTGGCCTTTTATACATGAATCAAGGTCCTTTTGAATACAATGATAATTAGGTAGGCACCTTACTGTGTATCAATCACAGGAACAGTGCTAATAAACAGCATCAGAAAGCAGGAACTCTTAAAAACATGATCACTGTTTCAGCCAGATAAATGAACGAGCTCTATTTAGGTATGAATTTGATTACTTTAAAGCACTCTGCTTTGACTGGAAGAACTTGGTGAAGAATAATAAATGAAAATATTTTATGGGGCTGGAAAGGTGGCTCAGAGCACCATTTGCTCTTCCAGAGGACTCAGGTTCAATTCTCAGCACCCACATGGCAGCTTACATCTGTTTGTAACTCTGTTTCTAGGAGGTCCCATGCCCATTCCCCTTCCACAGCCATTGCATGCATGTCTTACAGAGGCATACATTCAGGTAAAATACCCATACACGTAAAATCAATATTTTTCTTTTTCTGAAAAGAAACTTCATTTTCTATGTTTTTTTACTTGTTAATAGAAAAGCAAGGTCAAGATTCAAGTAAACTAGCTGTATTTACTTTTTCTAGTATAGGCATTTAAAGAAACCTATTTGTTAGCCACATATTATATAGATGCACAAGAATATAAGACTCTCTGTGTCCTTGGGGAGCACTAAGTGCAGGTGGGGGCTTGAAACAAGACAAATAAAACGATAATTAAAGCTATCATGTGTGTTAGCCTGTGAAGAATACTGCAGGGGAGTGCATGTGCCTACATTTTGGAGGTCCAAGGTTGAGAGACCACATCCAGCGATGGCCTTCTCACTGCCATCCCCACGGAGATGCAGGACATCACATGACACATTAGTTACACTGCTTGTTGCCGGGACAGAAGTCCTGACAGAAGCAACTGAGGGAGAAAGGATCTCTTCTGGCTCATGGCCCATCATAGTAAGGAAGGCATGGCAGCAGCAGCAGCTTCTGGGCCTTGCCATAAGGAGCATGGAGCTATTTGTTCCTATCTCAGCAAACTACGGTTCCTACAGTTCTGCCGGCCATTGCCCAGATGACTGTGGGCCAACATCCTTGGCTTTCCTGAGCAAGTGTGACCTTTCTTGGGTCTCTACTATAGCTCCACTTGAATATCTCCACTCTGCATCACCCCATCACTTGCTGCAAGGGCTCTGAGCCTGCCGCAGAGTTCTGCTTGCCCTTCCCTGAAATTGTGGTTGATGCTGTCATGATCTCAGGAATCTTAGCATTCTGCACACCTGCAGAACCAGCACTGTGCAGATGGCAGAAAAGTCTGCTCTGATGTGAACTCAGTGCTGTCCTGAAGGTCTGTTGGCCTGTGGTGAGGGTGGGGAGTGACCTAGAAGATGGGGAGGTGGTCTCAAGGCTTTTATGTGGACCTTATAATTAGCATTCTTGCCAATCTCATCAGTCTCTTGGTGTACCGTCCTAAGTCATACCTTCAGTTACATGTTTATTCCTTCCTTGGACAAGCTGCAAATTTTACAATTCTTTTATTCCATTTCCCTTTGCTTCCAACTCTTACTATAAATCTAACAGTAGCCATAACACTAATATCATAACCCAAATGTCTCATTGTTTTAAATTTTCTCCAGCCAGATAAACTAGACCGTCATTCCTAATTCTAGCCTCTGCAATGTGTTAGGACATGGATTCCTTATGATCAGATTCTTTGTAACAGTGTAATAGTGATGGCGGCTCTTTTTCCATTTTCCCATCAGATTCTCATTTCCATCTAATACTCGTTTTCCTGGTTTCTTCCTTTTCTGAGCCCTACCAGACACTCCAGTTAAATCATATTTACAGCACCCAAGCCTTTCTAGCATGTTCCTCCAAATTCTTCAACCCTCTTCTAGTCATCCAGTTCCAAGGCTGCCTCTCCATTTTCAGGTGTAGTCACAGTAAACAACCCTACTTCTGGTACCAGTTTTCTGTCAGTCTGCTCATCATTACTATAGTGAAATACCTGGGGCAGCCTAATTTTACAGCAGAAACAGATTTCTTTAGTCATGGAGATTCAAAAGTAAGGCACTGGCATTAGTTTGGCTCTGGTAAGGACTGCATGGCATGTGTCAGAAGCATGTATGCAAGAAAAAAGGGTCACATCTCAAAGCAAAAAGCCAGAGTGAGCTTAACTCTAACTTATAACAGCTTGATCTCCTGTCTCAGCTCTTAAAGATCAGCTCACCACCTCTTGTCACCACCACACTAGGGATCATGCTTTAACATGTGAGACCTTAGAGAATGCTCACCACCTCTTGTCACCACCACACTAGGGGTCATGGTTTAACATGTGAGACCTTAGAGAATGCCGGAGTCCAGCACAAGCTATGCGAGTCAGGGAGATAATGAATGTACTTGTCTATCCCAGAGCCCTCCCTTGCTACCATTGCTTATAGACCTTCACTGCTGAGCCCGCCCACTTCCCTGAATGGTAACTCAAAAGCATAACTGTGTCTTGTCCTCGTTTCTGTTCTTTGGCTATTGGCCAAAATCCTGAGTGTATTTTTTCAGACACTCCCACCCTTCTATATCTGTTTACAGACTTCCGGTGCTGATTGTAACTCAAAGGCCATGACTCCCTCTCCATCTTTTCCACCTTCCTCCTAACAGCTGTCCTGTAGTTTTCTTTGAAATGCTAATAAAATTGTTCTTGGACTTCAAAGAAAGGAAAGTAAAGGAGGAGGGAAAGAAGGAAACAAACTTCTGTAGATAGCCTCAAGAAAGGCAGAACTTAATGTAGCATGTGGTCTCAGGGTGTGGCTCATTGGTGGAGTGTGTGCTTGGCCACACACTCAATCTCTGGGGAAAATAACAGATAATTAGCTTTGAGAATACTGTAGTTGAAGTTATCTCCAAATAGTTACTACATGTAGTAGCAACTACTTTGTTAAATCTAACTCAGCCATCCCCAAAGGAGTCTAGGGTTGGGTGCTCTGTTTAACCAGTTACAAGTGAAAGCAGTGGAGAGTCCTGACCGGAGATTGTATTAGTCTAGGGACTGGTAGAAGAGATACTGTGGTGCAAAGAGAAACTGGATACAACTTAGCAAAAAATTTTTGAGGGATAATGTGAGGAGAGATGCGTGTAACAACAAAGTGTGTAACAACAAAGTAGTAAAATCTTTAAGAAACCCATGAAAGTAGCTAAGAAATTGTTGCATGCTAATCTTTTGATTGTAGACTGTGCATACTGGATATTAATCACTGCTTAGAAATCACCCACATATCTCATTCTTGTAGAAATAGGAAATAAACCCAGGAGAATCAACTCAACCAAATAAGAATGTATTGTTCAATTACCTTACGCCTTACACTAGCCCCAGCTTTCTAGAGCTATTTATATCTTAAAAACTTTTGGGTGGGTTACTTCTCTTACATTTTTTCTCTATGTTTTAATTGTACCTTCTGATATACTCTGTAGAAAAAGAGAGATGAAGGGGAACATTTAGTTATATAGATTAAATAAAGTCTACATGTATACAGTCTGAATAGGTGTGCAGTAAATCATTCTTCAACTTTGTAATGTGCTTCATTTCCTAGCACAAGGACTAATTCTTATACAGAAGGCACTAGTTACTGTGGTTTAGGTGTAGTTTTTCCCTCTATAAACACATGATAGAAATTTGAATCCTTCTGGGTTCAATTTGAATCCACCCTGGGCAGAGGGTGATGATGATGTGGAACCTTTAAGATGTATGGCCTCATAGAAAGTCCACAGGTCACTGGTGGTGTTGCCTAAGTGGGTTAAGAAGTTCCTTTGGGCCCCTTAGCTCTCACAAAACAAATTGGAGCTGGCCTGACCCTTAAATCACATGCCTCTGTGACACCATCCTGCAGGAGGCCCTCACCTGAAATGGAACCAGTGGATAGGATCACCTGATCGTGAACTTTGAAGCCCCCAAACTGTAAACTAGTCTAGCGTGCCTTGGGCCTTTTCTCACAGTAGCAGAAACAGACCAGTGCATCATGTATTGAGAATTACTTGGATTTATTCACTTCCCCTCTAAATTAGCAAATATTTATTGGACACACATAATATTCCAGGCACTGAGAAGAGACTAATAGAGAAAGGGGGCAATTGTCCCTATGGAACTTTCTTTTTAAAAAAGATACTAGGGTAAGTATTTGGGCTAGGAGAGAGATGCTCAGAAAGAAGGCACACACAGAGCATGAGTGCATGCTTCGTAAGAGTCATAGGATGTACTTCTGTGGAAAAAGGCACACAGTATTTACGATGCCTTGTGGGGAAGGAAGTGTTACCAGCACTTTTACAGCCAGCGTAGTCCTAGAGCTGCATCAGCCCCAAATAACATACAGAGTCACTGTATTGGTCAGTTACTACTGTTTCTTATTGGCTAGCTCTGTTTTAAATATTAACCCATTTCAATCTAAGTGTTTCCACGTGGTCTTATTTTACTGGAGAGAGGGTGTGGACCTCTTCTCTCAAGTTCCTACATCTTGACTCTTCTTTACTACATTTCCCAGAATCCTTCTTGTCCCCTAGTCCCGCCTGTCTTGTTTTCCTATTGGCCAACAGAACTTTATTCATTAACCAATAAGAGAAACATATTTACAGAATGACATCTCCCATCAGGAGAGAGACACAGAGAGACAGAAAGAGATTTACACAGAGAGAGGCATACACAAACACGGAATGAGAGACAGATATATATATAGAGAGAGACATACAAACACACACACCGGGGAGGGTGGGGGAGGAGTGGTGGTGGTATTGCGTGATGCATAGAGAAGAACCCTTTGTGATGAAAGGTTTAGTTCTCCCCCAAATGCTTGAGTCTAAAAGTGTTTCAGCTTTATAGTGGTTTGAGATTTGTAGATATCTGCAGAGATTACACAGTAAGATATCTTGCAGTGGGTCCCAACTGTAAATGTGAAATTCTTTCGTATTCTATATGTACCTTATACCCAGAGCTTACCTTCACTTAGCCTATCACATGAAATTCATTTCCCTTGTCACATGGAATTTCTATTTATGGCATCATATCAGTATTCAAATGTTTCAGATTTTGGAGTTAAGAATATTCAACCTGAAATGGCCATTTCTATTAAGAAATTAAACAACTAAAAAGCATAAATGTAAACTTTTAAAAATTAAATACTGAATATGCTGCTAGACCTAAAAGAATTAAGTCAGTATGGTTTGGGCTATAAAGAAGCTTGTGGAAGGATGGGAAACCGTGGGCATTGGTGCATATGGAAAAGATGTGTATGGAATGTTGACTCTTAGACACCATCTGCTTTCTTTCCTCCCCTCACACTCCTCGCTCGCATTGTCCTGAAACTGTTCAACTAGGCTAGGCTGTCTCCACTGCCCCCAATGCCCCCACTAGGATTACAAACCCTCGCCGCCACACCTGGGTTTTCCCCTGTGGTTTCTGAGTATTGAACTCAGATCCTCATGCTTGCACAGAAAGCTCCACTGGCTTTACCCCTCTGCTTGGTGTTAGAGACAGTTGCTGTGTAGCTAAAGCAGACTTTGAACTCCTAGCCTCCTCGCTCAGCCTTCTATACACTTGTGTGTGCTATCATGCCCAGCAAGAAAGAGATCTTGATATGAACCTTTAAATTAATTTTGCTAGGCAGTGGAGGCACCTCAGATGTTGACTTGGCCGGTCACACAGGGAAGACATGGTTCTGTCCAAACAGAACCTTAGTACACCCACGAGATTATCTGAGGTCTGGTTGTTGTTGATGATAATGATGGTTAATTTCATTTTATTTGGAAGCTAACATTTATTTTTGTTACTTTAGTAACTAAGTGTAGTTCCTCCTAAGACTGACCAGTTGCACGGTACCATTCTCACACACCCCAGGACCCTCAATTGATGATGGTTCTTTTCATTTATGCCATCAGGTTTTACCACCATTGAGGGATGTGACAAATCGACCTGAAGTTGGCTCAACTGTGAGAAATAAGCTGGTGCGCCTCATGACACATGTTGACCTTGGAGTCAAGCAAATTGCTGCTGAATTCCTTTTTGTCCTTTGCAAAGAGAGAGGTAGGTTAAACTCTCTTTGCCCTATACTTTTTATCTTTTGGAGGAAGTCTGAGAATTTCCTGTTGGTTGTAGCGTGTGATTTCCGCTGCAGAGCTGCTTGCTTACTTTTATTATGGTGGCTGTGCAGACGACAGGTGGTAGTGACTGGACAGCATTGTTAAGTGCTACCAAATTCCTTAGGACATGCAGAAACATGCTTCCCAAACTCACAGGCATGTAAGTGTTGCTTTGGGTGCGCTTACCCCAGACCCCTAGCATCTTGGGCTTGGGAGTCGTTGTAAGAGGTCTGTTCCTGTTAATGGCCAGGTGTGGTTTTCAGTCAGTTCCTCTCCTTCCTCTTAGGATGGCAGTAAACATTTGGTTTCTTCACTGATTTCTGCACTCTGTAGTCACAGAATGGTGACTGTATGATATACTGCATAGAAGTCCAAAAGTCTACTAGGGTGTGGCTTTACCCTGAGATAGCAGTAGTATATTCTTGCTTATTCATATCTTTGTACAAGCAGTTTGTGAGATATTTCAGAGATGAAAATCAGTACTCAAAATATGTATTCATTTGTTCATTGTTTATTGTTATTTTTAATGCTGGGAATTGAATTTAGGGTCTCATACATGCTAGGCAATTGCCCTGCCACTGAGCTATATTCCTAGGCCTCAAACTCTTAAATCTTCTGTATTCTTAAACTTCATTTCTAACTTTTTAGTTCAATAATTTAAATTCCTGTAGGGATGGTACAATTATTAGCATTGTAATTGAAATGTTGTTATAATGTTGTTGACAGCTTTTAGAAACGATAGGCATCCTGTGCCTAACTAAACTCACTCAATCCCTTAAGGACACTCTTAAGATGATAGTGCTTCAGTTTCATCTTCTTGAACTGTTAACTTCTTCCATGGTTTGAAAGATTGATTTACATCTTGTAATCAGATAGTTACTGTAGTTCTTACTGTGTTGTTAAAATACTGGCTGATTGTATCTACTTATTTTAGATCAACAATAAGCTGTGTGGAGACTGAGGAGATGGGTTAGTCAGTAAAGTGATTGTGAAAGAATCTGAATTGAAACAGAGGGGGAGAGAGAGGGAGACAGGAAGGCGGGCAGGCAGGCAATGGGTAACATGAATGTTGGTTTAGATCAAAGGTGCAAATGTGTGTGTGCGCAAAGCGTGTGGGAGCTAGAAGGCCCCTTCAGGTGCCCCCCTCTTGGATGTGTTCCCTGTCTTTTGAGGCCAGCTCTCTCACTGTCCTGAGCCTGAAAATCATGCTGAACTGTCTGGCCAACGAGCTTCAGGGACCCTTCTCCAAGGGACCTTTCTGTCCCTGCTTCTCCACTGGAACTATAAATGTGTGCCACCAAGCTTGGCTCGTTTGCCATGGTTTTTTTTTTTTTTTTTTTTTTTTTTTTTTTTTTTAATACAACTGAAATAAGACCTGGCCCAGCTCAGCAAAGTAATATTTGTGGGTTTTTTTTTTAAATTAAATTTTGACACATACTTTTGTGTGTGGTCATGTGATTTTTCTTTTCAAGTACTAGGAATATATAAATGTGTTGGAATAAAATCCATTCTTTGAGGCCCTGAGGTGGTTCTTGAGCTTCAGTATCTGAATTTGATCCCGGAATCTACAGGTAGAGGCAGAGAACCGAGGAATGCAGGTTGACCTGTGACCTTCATATGTATGCAAGTGCACACACGCGCACAAACTAAGATAAACAAACAAACAAATGTGATGAATATTTTTAGATGCATCCATCCAAAAGGTATTTTTAAGGTAGACACAGGCGTATACACGACTGTCAGAATTTCCATACTCATGTTATTTACTTGTGCAAATACCTACAGCAGCCAGGTTGGTGATAATGTACATGTAAAATGGCAGATGAAGATTGACACTTTGCAGCAGTAGGTTGCTTAGAGAACAGGGCTGGAGGGGTTGGAGAGGAGGCACTGCTGGATAGACTCTTCTCTCATACAAGTCACCCCCACCATAGTTTTCACTCTTCACTCCCCCCTGCTTCCCATCTCCTCCCTTCTCCCCCAGATTCACTCCCCCTTCATCTCCCATCAGAAAAGAGCAGGCCTTGCAGAGACAGCAACAAATAGGACAAAACTTAAACACAGTAAGACCAGGCAGAAGCCCCACCCTGAAACTGGACAAGGCGCCCCAACAAAGAGCAGGGAGCAGGCACGGAGACAGAGACACACCCGCTCCCTCTGTTAGGGCCCCACAGCACCCCAGGTGAGCAGCCACAACACATACACAGGACCTGATGCAGAGCCCTGCAAGGCCCCTGCGTGCTTCCGTCTGTGTGAGCCCATGGGAGCCCTGCTTAGTTAATTCAGTGGGCTGTGTTTTCCTGGCGTCCTCCATCCCTCTGACTCCTACAATCTTTCCATCCCCTTTTCCATGGGATTCCCTGAGTGGCAAGGGAAGGGACCTGATGGGGACCTCCAGTTGAGACTCTGCTCCCGTAATGTCTGGCTATGGGTCTCTGCATCTGCTGCCAGAGGAAGCCTCTCTGGTGATGACTGGACAAGGACTGATCTAGGAGTATAACAGAATATCATTACGAGTCATTTTATTGTTTTTGGTTTTTTGTTGTTGTTGTTCTTGTTTTGGTTTTGTTTGTTTGTTTGTTTGTTGACCAGTCATGTTGGGTTCTACCCTAGCTATGTCTCTTGGTCCTTCTAGTCTCCAGTGCCTGGCCACCCAAGCTTTGTTGAACATGGGCTCCCTCTTGTGGAGTGGGCCTCAAGTTCAATCAGATATTGGTTGGCCACTCCCACAAGTCCTGCAGCACCATTACCCCAGCACATCTCCAAGGCAGGAGAGATTGTTGGTCAAAGGCTGGTTTGGTGTCCAGGTTTCTCTTTTTCTCTTTCTGAGCCTTAAGAGTACCTTCCTCCACCAAAGAGACTAGAACATTGGTGTGAAGGCTCCATGCAGGTACCAGCTCAACCTCTGTGTTCAGTGCCAGTTGTCCTTGGCAGCGGGGCCCTGCTGTCAGTTTGCAGAGAATGACTCTCTTTTAGGATGTCAACCTGGGTTCTGGGGTCTCCGTGATAGCCTCTTGGTTAACAGCTCAATCAAATACAACCCATCCTGGCACTGGAAGCCTTGCCTGGTTACAGTAGATGGCCAGTTCAGACTTCACATCCTCCATTACTAGGACTCTTCACTAGTTCACCCTCATAGATTCCAGGAAGTTTCCACTGTACCAGGTTTCCATACCCCCCTCCAGAGGCCCCCAATTCCAGCTGTCTCTCTCCCCACAGGTCTTAAAACAGTTTTATTCATTTCCTTTAACTTTTTTTCCCCCCTTGGCCTCCTTTAAGAGATTTATTCATTTCCTCCAGTTGTTTGTGTTTTCCTGGCTTTCTTTAAGGGGTTTATTAATTTCCTCTTTAAGGACCTCTAGCCTCTTCGTATAGTTGGTTTTAAGCACTTTTTCTTGTGCTTTAGCTATGTAAGAATATTGAGAGCCTGCTGTGGTAGGCCAGTAGAACTCTAGTAGGGACATATTGCTCTGGCTGTTATTAATTATATTCTTATGCTGGCATCTAGGCATCTTGCTTTGAGTGATTGTAGGTCTAGATGCTGATTTCTGGATTTGCCTTTGTTGAGTGTATGTTTTATTCTTGTTTCCTCTATGGATTTTCAGAGTGTGTTGGCCCACCCCAGCTGGTGTGTTCACAGGAGATGCCTGCTGGTATTGGTGGTGGGGATGGCAGCAACACATTAGGGGAGGGATGTCAGGAGGGGTGGCCTGTGGGAATCACAGGAGACGTGGATGGGGGCAAGGCCACAGCTGGTAATCTGTTGCAGTGCTGGGGATGAGCCTGGGGGATTGGGTCTGGGAGAACAGAGAGTGGAGAATGTCTGTGGGCAAGCCAGGTAACTGTCAAACAGTCAGAGTAGCCGAAATTTCTACACTTAGCAAAGCCAGGTTGAGTGTGAAGGTGCTGTGATCTGTGTTCAAACCACAAAGAGCAGGAAGCAAGATGCAAAGGGTAAAGTCCTAGGAGAGACTAGGCGTGGAAGGAACACCCAGTTGTCTTAAATATCCATCTATGCCTGGCCAGCTCACTTCTCCAGCCAGCAGGAGCCAAAATGCTAACTTGTAGTCATGCCACCAACTTGTGTTGAACTGTGAAAAAACTAAAATTTTACTACCTTCCAGAAAGTCAGTGCTTTCTGGAAATCATGCTAAGCAAAAAAAGCTAAATTGAGGAAAACAAACACAGCTCCATGTTTTCTCTCATCTGTCAAGTCTAAATGAGAGAGAGAATGTGAATCATGAATGTAGAATGTACTCCTTCCAGTATGTGGTAGGCACAGTGGCAGGGCTGACTTACAGCAGTCAATCCAGCGTGAGCCCTTTGGCCTGTAGCTCACACGCACCGTTCTATTGTGCCCCATCCTCATGCCAGGGCCACAGGAGTCTCTGCCGCTTGTCGCTAAGCTGCCTCCTTGCTGTCCACATTTCTCTTCCTGTCTACCAGAGGCCTTCCTCATGAGTTGCTCCTCTCTGTTCTTTGGTTTATTTTTTGAAGCTCTCCTTGTGTGTTCCTCCACTGGTCAGTAACCTTCCCCATCTTGGCATCTTGAAAACTGATTGCTTTTTTCCCCCAATATCCCCTCTACACAGGAAGACCTCACCTTGCTGCTAGTCAGCCACTTCCACCATGCTTCCCACTGCTACCCTAACCACTGAAAATACTCTTCAGTAAGTTCAGCGGCTCCTGATTATCTGAGGCAGTGACTATTTTTCATCTGTATGCTGCTGTGGCTTTCATAATGGTTGGCGCCTGAGTGCCCTCAATATGTGTGTGCTAGTGCAGTCGTAGATGTCCTTTGACAGCTGCCCTTTGCAGTCCCGCTTGCCAGCGCTTTCCCTGGTTCCACACTGAACTTCCTGTAGTCACCCTCTCTGTCTGTGGCTTCTGCTTCAGGATGACCTCTCATGTGTAGCCACCGGATGTCTGCACCTGAGCCCTCCCAGCTCCCTCTGTCTCCTGCCTGAAAGAGAACGCATTGTCTCCAGTGCCCATGCCCCTCACCCTTGCTGTGTCCTTTGCTCACTTCCTCTGTGAAGGGACCCTACCCACCTCCTCTTCATGTAAACTAATTACACCCTACAGACTACTTCCTAAATATCATTTTTATTTTTCTCCTATTCTGTGTCCTCACCACTTCTTGTTAAATGCCTTTAAAATCAGTTCCTTAAAATATTACAATACTCAGCTCTCCTGTTTCTTCTAATTGGATTTGTTTGTTTATTTATCTGTCTGTCTGTCTTCCAGGTGTGTTACATCAGAGGGTTTGTTATAAATGACAACACAAGCTTGTCATTGCCTCCATGTAAAGTTTTAGTGATGTCTCTGCATTTGCTTGATGAAACCCAAATTTTTCTTTCCCCTTCCCCGCCTCTGTAATGTTTTCCTTCTGCTAATGTGCTACCCTTCCTATTTATACATGCTGATGCTTTAGTGTTGCCTGGAATGTCCTTTCCCTCATTGTCGGCATGCTAAGCTTTGTCTTTGAAGACATCATCTCTGAAGAATTCTCTGGCCATCCAGGCAAAGTTAATCATTCTCCATTGTGCCATTTTTACTTGTCTTCTTTTTGAGCTTTTTCCATCTGTTATACTTTAACTCCCTAGAGCTTGCATTTTCAACATTGTTACATCTTATAGATAGTAATTGTCCCATAAATGAATGTTAAATAAAAGAGCAGACATTGGTGCTCCCTGTGAGTTCCCTCTAGCGGGTATGTTATCTTGTATATATCCCCACAGTGAGGAATAACTTCCTAAAGAGATTGGCTTGCTACAGTGGCAGGCTAGAGGAACAACTTTGTATAAGAGTCGGAAGAATGGGAAGTAGTCACAGAAAAATATTTCAGGATCTGAGGAGTGTACAGAATAGAAGACAGCTGTAGAAAAGAACACAGAAGCTGCACAACCTGTGGTTGGGGTTTGAGCCTTTAGAGAAAGCAGAAGAGGCCACCTGCAGGAAAGTAACACAGTCGTGTTTATGTTGAATGGCATGTCTGTGTCTTGGGCAGTGGTAGAAATAGAAAGGGAAGATAGAGAACTGGAGGGGTGCCAGTTACAGTTGCTGCGGGCATGCATTTCTTGAAGCCATGGAGTGTGACTGGATGGAAACTTTCCCCGAGAAGGGACAGTGGCCTCTGGGTTTGCTTTCCTCTCAGTAAAGGGGTGGAAGCTCTGCTTTGTGGTAAAATGATAGAACTCACATCTGGATAGGCTTCCAACACTGTACCTGCCAGAAAAGGTCTCCTGCCACCCACTGTGGGGCTGTATTCCTCTAGCATCCTCCAAACATCAGTTGTGGGGTTTGGTTATATCAGCATTGTCTTCATGGAGTAGAAAAGACAGCTACTGTGCCAAAGAACAAGTATCCTTGTGTGCCTGTCTTTGCAGCAGCACCAGAAAACCCTTCCTTCCTTAGCAAGCCGAGTTCCTCTTTTCCTTTCACAGCATCAAACAGGAATTCTCTGGTCCTCTTTAGCACTACAGGGAAAGGTACACAAAGGCTCTTCCTCCAGTCCTCCTCTCTGCTAGGATTCTGTATTCCATTTGTCTCCTTTCCTTTGCATGGTTGGGATTTGAGCCTTTAGAAAAAGCAGGAGAGGCTGTTGTTTAAAATCTTAATAAGATTTCATTTAGCTTTATTAATTTTGTCTTAAATCATCTCTGTAACTCTATTTCTCACCTTGTTCCAGTAAAAGAACAGTAAACAGCTGGGCGTTGGTGGTGCACACCTTTAATCCCAGCACTTGGGAGGCAGAGGCAGGCAGATCTCTGTGAGTTCAAGAACAGCCTGATCTACAGAGTGAGTTCTAGGACAGGCTCCAAAGCAATACAGAGAAATCCTTCCTTGAAAAACCAAAAAAAGGAAGAGAGAGAGAGAGAGAGAGCAATAAACATTGTCTTTTATTAAAATGGCAGGGCCATTGTTATTAACTGGCATCCAGACGATTTCTGCATAGAAATACAGCAGTTACGAGTGTTGTGTTCACTTCTCTTTAACCTCTTCTGGCCTTCTGTAGCCTTTGAGATTTTGGATATTTTAATCTTAACCCAATTTGTGTCATTCTTTTTATTTTAAAAAAGCATTATTTTATTTTATTTCTATGAGTATTTTGCCTGTGTGAATGTCTGTGTGCCACTGTCTTGATTGGTACATATGGAGGTCAGGAGAGGGCAATGGATCCCTTAGAACTGGAGTTACAGGCAGTTGCAGACTGCCATCTGGATGCTTGGAATTGAATTTGTGTCCTCTGCAAGAGTAACCAGTGCTCTTAACCACTAAGCCATCTCTCCAGCCCCTTTTGTGTCATTCTTAGTATATTCATTTAAACCATTTATTCATACATTGTTCAACTTAGGCCTTGAGAATTTTAGTAAATGTCACTTCCCTGAAACCACAAAACATCCTTATTTGTCACCTATATTCAGGGATCCTGGTTCGGTCCTGGCCGGTTCCTCAGTTGACATTGTGGAGTCAGTGATCTCTCACTGGCTCAGGTCAGCTGATTCTGTGGGTTTCCCCATCATGGCCTTGACTCCTTTGTTCATATTATTGCTCCTCCCTCAGGTAAGCCCAATGGTTAGTTATAGATCTCTGCATCTGCTTCCATCTGTTTCTGGATGAGGGATCTAGCTTCACTGGGGTTGTGGATTGTAGGCTGGTTATACTTTGCTTTATGTCTGATACTCACTTATGAGTGAGTACATACTATATTTGTCTTTCTGGATGTGGGTAACCTCACTCAGGATTTTTTTTTTTTTTTTTTTTATAGTTCTGTCCATTTGCCTGCAAATTTAAAGATAAGGTTGAAGCTGAGTGCGGTAGCGCCTGCTTCTGATGTCAGTGCTTTAGGACCTAGGAAGGAGGAAGGCAAGCCCCAGGCCAGGGTGGACTACATAGTATAAATCTCATTTAACCCATGTTTCCTTGGAAGGAGGGATTCATTCAAAAAACACCCCAGAGTAGCTATTTTTTCTATCAAAGGAGTGCTCTCCAGTTGAAGTATTTCAAAATTTAACAAATTTATGTTATCCATCTTCTTTATAATTTCATACTGACAAGAAGTATCTCTTTCTCTTATCTGTTTCTCTGTCTTAGCCCTTTTTAAGGTCCTCAAAATAATTTTTATTTTTTAAATTTATATGTGAATACTATATTTGCATTATTTGCACCCCCACCCCATTCCAACTCCTCCCATGCCCCTCACTCCCTCTCAAATTCATGACTTCTTCTAATATTATATAGTTACACATGCACAAATGTGCACCCACACATGCATGCTTGCAACACACACACACACAAACCTGCTGAGTCTATTTAGGTTTGCTGTTATGTGCATGTGTTTAGGGCTGACAATTTGGGATTGGGTAACCTATCAGAGGCTCATCCCTGAAGAAAACTGATACCTCCTGTCTCAGCTGCCACTGATTTCCTGTAAATCTTCATCTAAGGGTGGGGTCTTAGGAAATTTCCCCTATCCATGTTATCATGTTGACTAATGGTGTCACTCTCCAGGTCTTATGTAGGAGATGCTGTTGTTTAGATCTCATGGGTACAGTGTCCCTGTTGTGTCTACAAGACACTGTGTAGTAGCAGATAAACACGCTGGACCTCTGGCTGTCAGCAGTCTTAGCAGTCTCTCCACCCCACCTTCTGCCATGTCAGGGAAATGGCAGTAGTTTGTTCTCCTGTAGGAGCCGTGAGCTCTCCAGGCAAGGATTGTTAGCAGGATTACAGAACCAAGCTTGAATTCCCTCCTAAGGAGTGGGCCTTTGGTCCAATTAGACAGCTTTTGGATAGGCTCAAGTGGGGCCACTCTTGGATCACTGGGAATATCCTGCCAAGTCAGTCATTGGTGGTGTGGGACTATTGCTAGCTCTCCTCCCTTGGCAGCTTGTGTATCAGTCAGATAAGATGAGAGTCAGTCCTTAGAGAGGAGCCTTCCACAGCAATTTCAGCCTGATTCCTCCAAGTCCTGTGTCTGAAGTGTGTAGTGTCCTCAGTTACCTTCAAGTTCTGGGAAGCAACCAGGAGCAATGGCCTATATTGTTTTGGGGGTCCCTTAAGGGGAGGTTTCCCATGCCTGGCACAAGAGTTTTTTTTTTTTTTTTTGTTTATGACACTTTGTAGGAAGCATTATCATAAATGCTTGTAAACCACACACACACACACACTTATACACTCATACACATGTACCTCTGCAGTGCAGGCTTCTAGGGTATGTCTACCTGACGTGTGTGTGTTTGAGAGAGAGAGAGACCTAACAATCGATGTACACAGTGTCACTGAAGTTAGGAGGAGAGCTTCTGCCACATGCTTCTCTGAGATGCTTGAGGCACTATGTGTGAGGCAGGCAGCTCTTACTGCAGCTCTGCAGGTCGGAAAACTGAGAATGGAATCCAGCCAGGCTGACTCAGTGGCCTTTCTGTGTTTATATGTTGCTGCTGGCTTTTTATGTGTATGTGAAGGTGCACATGTGTGTACATGTAGGTCCATATTTGATGTTGGGTGTCTTCTTCAATTGCTGTCTGCTTTATTTATTGAAGCAGCCTCTCAGTTGAACCTGGAACTTACTAGTATGTAGGAAATATGTCTCTGTCTTGCAAGTACCTGCCCAGCTTTTACATGAATTGTGGGGATCTGGACTCTGGTCCTCACGCCTGTGTCCCAAGCACTTTTTTTCATTATGCCATCTCCCCTGCCTGCCCTGCCCTGCCCTGCCCGACTAAGTGTTGTGTTAGCCTTTCAGTTTGCTAATACCCTTAGGTGTTAATATCTCTTACATATTTTCCTTTGTATCTCAAACTTTAAGATTGTTCATGCCACACATACAGAACCTCAGTCTGACCTTCATTATCTTTAGTTTGTTTTGTTTTTAATAAGATTAGAGATCAGAACATTGATGCATGACTTTTACCAACAGGGACAGAGAGTAATCTCAGAATCCCTGCTCTCTAACTCCAGGGTCTTGGGCTTCATAGCAAGTGGGAGTGTTTGTAGGTAGTTCAGCCTGAGCACTCTATGTTTAAAGGCCTCTCAAAGAGCCCCAACCTCTCTGTGCTGCAAAGTGGGTGGTGATGGTAAGTACCATATGACCCCTGTCTAAAACCCTGTTGTGTTTTTGCAGTGGATAGCCTGCTGAAATACACTGGCTATGGGAACGCTGCAGGACTGTTGGCGGCCAGGGGCCTTTTGGCTGGAGGAAGAGGAGATAATTGGTACTCAGAGGACGAGGACACGGACACTGAAGAATACAAAAACGCAAAACCAAAGTATAGTACCAAGCTTCTGTTTATCTAAGTAGCTGTGTCTTTCAGTTAGCAGTCTGTCTTCCATTTTGGCTTTCATTTCCCAGTGTTTTCTCTTGTGAATCTATAAGTTTTCCATCTACTGGTGTTTTTAGAGACAGTTTCCTATAGTTGGTGACTTCAACTGACTGAAGAAGGATAGTATTTCATGAAATGTGCTGCACGATCCTTGCAACAAGGTCATTACCCTCTGGGGCAGTAAGAGTGCTAGCAATTGGAGATGCTGATCATCAGTTTAAAAGGGCATTGTTACTGTTTGCCTTCCTTTACATGAGACTTTATAATGTACAGCTAACATACATGCACACATAATATAACATACAGCTAACAGCATCAAGTGTTAAAGTTGGTCATTTGATGCCTCCATCATCTCAGCACCCTTCCAAGTAACAAGCATTGCAGCAAGACACAGCCACAAAAGGAAAGAAGTTTGCTCTGTACTGACCCACCATCAAACAGGTGTCTCAGTGCCGGGGGGGGGGGGGGGGGGGGGGGGGCAAACTCAGGGACTGCTCTTAAGTCAGTATGTGCAACTAAAGACATTCTCACTTCTTAAGCCACCACCTTCTCTTCCTTTCCTCCTTCCTTCTCGTCTTCTCCAACTCTCACCCTTAGTTCCCACCCTAGCAGTCACTTGAGCGGAGTTTTTGCTGAGCTCCATGACTGGTTGTTAGTAAGGCACCTTCATTTTAGGCATTGTCAGGGACAGTGATGTGCTGTTTTCTACTGTCCTTCTTCTGGAGGGTCATAAGTAGGTAACCAAGAATAGAATATCACAGTCTGTAAAATCAAGTGTAGATTGTGTTCTGTTGGCAGGATAATATTAAATTGCCATAAAGTTAAAAAAAAAAAAAAAAAAATCACCAGTCTCTAATCAGGCAGGAACAACATGGCCTATTTCTTGACAAATGAGGTTTGTGTCCGTGTGTTGTTTTTTGGCATCCTAGTACTCTGAGCTTCAGCACGATCTTACAGAATGTTACCTAAGAAACAAAGGCTTTGGTCAGGGGAGGAAGCTAGCAGTGACTCTAAAGCAATGCCTTTTATAGACCACTGTCGCTTAGATGCTATGAGTTCAACAGCTCTGTCAAGTATTTGAAAATAAAATAGAGAAAGTGTACTTATTTAAGTCAATATTCTGAGTCTCGCAAGCTCTTGTTTTTAGTCATTCCATAAACTACATTTCCTTATCACTTTAGCATGTCTTCTCATTTGAGGCTTAAAAATATACTAGTTGAAAAAGTCCCCCTTTTTGTTGGTGGTGTGTATTTGGGATGGGGGTAAGTGTTCATGGTGCTGCCCAGGTTGATCTCAAAGTCACAGACTCAAGTAGACCCTTCCCCCTAAGCTTCCCCATTAGCCAAGCCTTTAACCGCACAGCACCACAACTAGCCAAGATGGAGGTGGCATTAGCTATTTCTCAAATTCCAGGGCATGTAGACACAGGCAGCTAAGGTAGAAAACTCCTAAGTGTTCATAGATGGCTGGTGTCTTTGCATTTCAGTATGTGTGCTTGATTTTGTCTAATAGATGGCTTTTGTAATGATCATGGTCACTAGAAAGTACAGAGTGGTACCATATGAAGAAGCTCAAGGAAGAAAGCACAAGAACATTGGGTCTCTTCCCTCGGTGTAGGAAATGAAGGTTCATTACATTACAGAGAAGCTGTTAGACCTTAGAAGGCGCCCTTGTATGATCAGTGTTGGTGATGTCTTAGCTCTCTGCAGTGGGATAAAACTGTGTGTGGGCTTTGCATCCTTAATGAAATCCTTCTCAGCTGTTAGACTTGGCCAGGGTCACGACCAATGTCAAACCTTGGTCTTTGAAATGTTGCTCATTGTAAGCATAAATATGAGTTGTCAAGTATATTACACCTCTTAAAATAGATTAGTGTCCTTTTTTTTGGTTTTTTTTTTGTTTTGTTTTGTTTTGTTTTTTTGTCAAATCTGCCCTCTCAAAGGGAAAATCTAGAGGAATCATTAATGTCACTTTAAAATATATTCTTCCAGGGGTTCCTGTGGAAGTGACAGTGAATAAAATACTTTTATCAACAAAGCAGTCTTCCGTTTCTCTGGGGAATGACCCTCAGAGCTTGAAGAGCTTGTTAGTAAAACTTTTTGCTAGTGTGATCAAACTTACAAAGTGGGCATCTGAAGCAATCGCTTGTTTTATTGTGCCCTTTATCATCAGTGTTCCCAGGATCCACACTCTACTGTTCTTATGGCACATTTATTCACAACAGTTGCTAGTATTAACTAAAGTAATGACTTTTCATTCAGTTGGCCCAAGTCCCATTGTCAGAAATGTGAGTGGATTCTGATTAATGCACCAAGGTAACCTGTAATCCTTTATTGGAATCTGAACCCAAGGATTGTATGGAGCTTCCATCCTGGCTTTGGGACACAGTCAGTTTTACAGCAGTCCCTTTTATGTGTCAAGAAAGATGTATTTAATGAGCTGGAAGTGGCTTTCTACAGTTCGGCACATTGAACAAGGTACACTCATAGAATCCAGTTAGATGCCACATGGCCATCCAGCCAGTCAGGCTTGCTAAGCTTTCAGATGCAATCCTTTATCAAAGGAAGGAAGCCAACTGTCTGAACTCCTTTTCATTTGTTTGTTTTTAGGTGAGATCTTACTTTGTAGCCTTAGCTGGTGTAGAACTCGATACACAGGTTATGCTGGCCACAAAGTCACAGAGATCCACCTGCCTCAGCCTCTCAAGTACTGGGATTAAAGGCCTGTACCAACACACCCAAATGAATTTTAATTTTATACTGCTTTCTTTTTTATGTCTCTGAGCATAGAACCCCTTGATAACTGATGTGGTTTACATCAGTTTATTTTCAGCTGTCAGGTTAGGTGCATAGGCATGCAGGGACAGGGGAGGGGCAGAGTCAAAAGTCACCAGATCCTGGATGATTTCTGAATCTCCACGTGAGTGTGGGGGTGCAGATCCCGGGTGATTTGAGTCTTCACGTGAGAGTGTGGGGTGAGGATCCCAGGTGATTTCTGAGTCTTCACGTGAGAGTGTGGGGTGCAGATCCCGGGTGATTTCTGAGTCTCCACGTGAGAGTGTGGGGTGAGGATCCCAGGTGATTTCTGAGTCTCCACGTGAGAGTGTGGGGTGCAGATCCCGGGTGATTTCTGAGTCTCCACGTGAGAGTGTGGGGTGCAGATCTTAGCACTATGCTCAACAGTCTCAGGAAAGTTCTCTTGCAAACATTGTCCCACATGCTGTGGCAGTGACTGTGTGGACTGTCCCCTCAGCAGAAGATATCATGCCTGAGTTTTCTTCCCCTCTGTCACGATTTTGTTATGCTGCTCTGGTCTGGTAGTGATTGTCTTGTTTGTTGTATAAATTGTATGGTTTTAATAGTTCTTAAAGTGAATGAACTTTGTAGATTTTTCTCTTTGCCTAATCTGGACTGTGTTTGTACATACTAAGATTTGACTAATTTAGGAGCCAAGGTTTATGACAAGCATCCAGTGAAACATCTGAAATCTGGTCATGAAAAGATACTGTTGAAAACAAAATCATTATTGCTTCTGCCACATCCACACCATCTCCACATACTTATGAGCCTTTGTAATACTTGGGCTTTCAAAATGGAATTGTTCCCAGGTTGACTATCCTTCTGCCTCAGCTTCCCAAGTGCACAGATTTTAGGCGCATCTCACCACAGCTGGCTTCTTAGAAAACTTCATCGGTATATAGCCCAGGCTGAGCTCAAACTCACAGTCCTCCTGCCACAGCCAAAGAGTGCTGGGATTACAGGTGTATACCTCCAGAGCTTGTCATCCTCCCCAGAAAAACTCGTCACTGTCCTGTGCCCTCTCCTAGCCTCTTCCTTATCTGTATATCGAGAAACCTGATATCCGTGGAATCATATATAATAGTTGTCCTTTGAGATTAGCCAGTTTCACGTAGTATGTCATCAGGGGTCACCCATATGTGTTATGAATCGAAATACCTCCTATGTTAAGACTGAATGGTTCTCCCTTTTACTATATAAACATTGTGTTTATCCATTGGCTATCAAGGAACACTTGAAATACTTGTATCTTTTTTCTCTGATGGATAATAGTGACCTGGTACCTCTTCAAGTCCCTGGCTTCATTTCTCTTGAGTGTGTATCACCTATGGTTACATAATCAGTTTTCTAAGAAACCACATACTGTTTTACACCTCAGCTGCACCATTTTATCTTCCCATTGAAGCATAGGGTTCAATATATGCGATGTGAACACAGGATATGTTGTTCTATACTGTATACTCACAGTATGTGTGTTATTTTCCAGAGAATGTCTGTCTATGTTTTCAGTGGTAACTACTCATGGGTAAAAAGTGGGGACTTGTGGTTCAATCACTCCTGTATCCTACCTACTACTCCATCCCACGAGTCAGCGAGGGCACGAGCATGCAGCTTCCCTGTGACATGGTTATCTTTCTCTGATAATTCCAGAACATGCCCTGGGTCCATGAAAACAAAGGAGTGACACTTGAGTCACTGTAGTTCAGTAAATATTCATACACATCTGTCAGTCATTGGCTGGGTCTTTATGATGCACTCAGAATTAAGTTGTGTCTTTTGCTCTTAACTGTCACCATGTTGAGAATTGACTCTTTCCAAAATCCTTTCCCCTTTGGCTGGCGCTAGCGACAGAAGCAGGATTGTACATGGTAACCTGGTTCTCCATCACCAAGTCACAGCCCTAGCTCTCAGTCATATTTTCATTCTCCTTCTAACTGACCTTGTGGATTCCACTCTGAACACAGCAGTTACTATGTATAGATAATGTCAGTTGCTCAGAAGTGTCCAGGGACTGAAAACCAAAGTCCTCATCGTGGTTTGTGTGCCCCTCATCAGCTGTGCTGTTACCACCTAACCTTGTCACTGGGCTCCTGCCTGAGTGCCTTCTGTGTGGGGCCACACCCTGCAGATGGCTGCTGTCTCTCATTCATTCCCTCCTGCAGGTCTTGCGTGAACCTCTTCCCTCTGTGCAGCCTGTTTACTCCTCTAGGATGCCTGGTCTCACGCCTTCATTTCCATTCCACCCCAGGCTTCATTGCATAGCTCGGGTTTTGTTTTTTGTTTGTTTGTATTTTCAACATTTCCAACCTTCACACCATAAGCTTCCTTGTTCATCAAGTCTGAGAGTTCCATGAGAGAATGGGACTTTAAAAAAAAAACCTGCCTTTATATAAATGTTTGTTGACTATACTAACACATTTTTAATTATTTTATGTTTGAATCTTTCGCCTGCATGTGTAAGTGTGCCCCATGTGCATGCCTGGTGCCCATGGAAGCCAGAAGAGCATGTCAGATCTCCTGGAATTATAGTTACAGACCCTTGAGCCCTGAATGGGAGCTGGGAGTCAAAGCCAGGTCCTGTACAAAAGCAACCAGCATTCTTAACTGCTGAGCCTCCCATGGAGAAGCATTGGTATCCAGAGTGGACCTCAGGAGATGAAGACATGGCCCATAGCCTTCTATGTTGCCTGGAGAGGTGCCTGCAGCAGGTACTCTGGCAAGGCATCCAGGAAAGACTGGGCTTCATCCCATGGAACTTCTCCTACCCACCTGCTCACTCCTTCCTGGTCTAGGCATACAAAAGTGCCTCTTCCTAAAAACTCTTTAAAGGTTGCAAATTTGTCAGCATGTAAGCAGGATCTTTGCCCACAAATATGTTTGGTTTATTCCATGTAGTTTTTTGTTTGTTTGTTTGTTTTCTTTTCTTTTTTGGTTTATATTTTTGTTAGCATTTTGAAAAGTGCTTCTTACAAATATTACTTGGCAAGATGTAGGACATTTCAGATGAAGATCTGGATTTCTGTCATCCTTATAAAAACAACTAGTTCTGATAAGGCTTGTATTCTCAGCTACCAGCCAGCTGATGGAATTTAGAGTTCTGTCATGCCAGGCCAGCATTCCTTGCTGACTGCCTTCATCTCTATGAGGATTTCACAGTGTCACGCATGTCCATACGAATTACAGTTATCCTCACCCCTGCTTTTTCCTTCTCCCTCCTACCCATGCCACCAGCCCTTCCTCACTACTCCTTGCCCACATCCATATCTTTTTGTTTTGTTCTGTGGCCTACCGTGTTTAACCAGAGCCCTCCATATGACCATGGATTTGGAACTGTCCCTTGTAGTTTGGTGGGCTCATCATTGGGTGACTATCTGAAGATACTGGCTGCTCCTGCCCCAGAATCCTTCAGTAGTCAGTAGTCTAGCAGCGGAGGTAGGGCCCCTGGAGACCCACTTAAGCCTGACCGTTGACAAGTCCCATTCCTGTCCCTGATGTTTGTGATTGCTGTGTCATGCCAAGAAGCTTTTCACTTCCATACTCCGTTTTTCCGCTCTCATAGTCTGTAAGCCTTAGAGATAGTGATATAAATGGGGTCAGCAGTTACTTTTTCTCAGCACCTTGAGCAGCTAAGAGTTCGTGCATTCATCACCACTTATTGTAAAAAAAAAAAAAAAAAAAGAGCTTCTTCCCTAAGGGAGTGTTTATCTGTGGATATTAACATCCACAACTAGAAGGCAGTTACAGGCCTTGTAAAGTTAGCTCTGCGAGCCCATGGCCTCTGCAGCCAGGGATTGGTAAACCTGATTTTCAGCTCCAGGCTTGAAATATCTTGCAGATGGCGCCAGAAATTCAGTCAGAGCAGTTCACCCCCTGTAGGTGCTGCCGCTGTTAGGGCAGTGTCTGGAACTGAGTAAAATCTAAGCCCTGCCTCTAGAGGCTGAAGCTTTTACACAGCTAAGTTTTCATGGACTTCTTCTTTGTTAAGTGATGCTAATGATGAGCAGAAGTGTCAACAGTTAAAAGACTAAAAAGAACTAAAATGTGGGTCAATTTTTATACACATGCTCGTTTATACGCCGTAGCGCTCCTGTTGTCAGGCCATGCCTCGCAGTTCACGTGACGGTCTTATTTCAAACAGAAAATCATGGTTAGTGTCCACAGGAGTTCAGAGGGGAGGAAGGACAAGCTGAATAAATGAATATGACCACCCCTCCAAGGTCCACCACAGTTAGTGTTGGACAAAGTCCAGATGACCTTGGCATTTCATAGTGACCATTGCAACCTGCAAGGCTGAGTCTGGAGAGCAGGGTATCAGTGCTAGGTGTGTTCACCCACAGTATCCAGCCTTTCGTCATTATTGTTGTGGTGATACGTTTCTGTCCTTGTGGGTGGGAAGCTGGAGGGGGGTCGGTCCCAGCTGCCGTCTGCTACCGTGTGTTGGCATTTTTCTCATGGGAGAGTGGCACAGCTCGTTGTCCTGGTTTGTGTTTTATGTGGTTTTGTTTACATTCCTCTGAGTTTTGTAAGGGGAAAAGTGTCCGTTTAAAGGGAGAGGTGAACCCTGAGTCTGTGGGTCACTTTGTTTTCTACATGGATCGGGGAGGGGCCTCACTCTTTGAGAATGAGAACGTTGTCTTCATGCTCAGACAGCAGAGGACTTTGTCACTTGGGAGCTAACCCCAAAGCAAGTCCTGAGTCATTTTGGCAGTAAGGAGACTGGAGAACAGCTTCTAGAAAATGGACACCGTTGCACCAATACATGCCATTAGTCCCGGCACTCGGGAGGCAGAGGCCAGCCTGGTCTACAGAGCGAGGTACACAGAGAAACCCCGCCTCAAAACAACAAAAAGAAAAGAAGAAGGGGGGGGGACTAAGAAAAGAACTGCTCTGCCCAACCTAGGAGTCACAACACCACAGGGCTCATCAGTGCTCCTGACACTTTCCTGACGTACATGAGTGCTTGTGCTACTGACATTGTTTTCTGAAAAGTCTACAGGTGTGGTTCAGGTCATACCCTGTCAGTGTGAGGCGCCTGCTCTCAGGTGACTAATGAGTGGGATCAGCATAGCTTATGTGTTGAGCTCCACTTGTACTCTGCTGAAGGCCTGGTTCCTTGGCTTGAGAAGAGCTGTTGTAAGCACCTTCATCCACCTTGCAGGCTGGCTGTTAGGAGGTAGAAAGCCATGTGCTCATGCAAATAATGACAGGAACCCTGTGTTTACATAACTCTCCTCTCAGAAACCTTGTTCAGTTCCCTTTGTTCTTAAGTTTGAGAAATACAGTGGCCCATTTAGCAATTTTATGCTGGCCTCTAACCAGAGGCCTCTTTGTCGCACCTTTATTAGGCAGAGCACAGACCAGTGTGAGGGCAGGCACCGAGTGAGCCCAGTGTACCCAGAGCACCTGGGGAACTTTACATGTTTATGTAAGGTACAGCCAGCTCTGTTTAAAGTTTCCCAAGTGATCCTCATGTGTAGTTGATGCTGGAATCAGTGAGCAAGCTACATGTTTGCAGCCACTGCAGAGGTCTGTAAGCACCATAGAGGAGTGCCTGGAAGCAAGTGGGCGGAGCAAACAGAAGGGCCTCCAGGTCCAAATGTCTTCTGCTTGTCCTAGTCCCACAGTACATAGTTTACTGGTGGGAACAAGGGGTTATCTTGGTTTGTTCATTTGCCTTTTTGGGGACAAGGAAGGGGCATGCTAAGGATTTAATACATGGCCTCATACCTAATTCCAGCAAGTGCCCAGCTCCCTTTAAACCTTGAAAGTTATTCAGGCTGGCTGAATTTACACTCCTCTCTTTTCAGCCCCAAGCAAGAATCTTAGGCATGCACCACTAAGTCCTACAGAGTAGATTTTCTTAAGCACAGATCTAGCCACAGGCCCTATCTCAGAATAGCAGCACAGGCATCAAATCTAGTTTGCTAAGAATGTGAGTGCAGACCCTTCCACAAGAACATGTGGTTGTAACCTTTGAGGAATATAGCAAAAGAAAGGGAAATCTAATAGTAAGTGATGGTGACCCATGCGCTAACCCTTAAGACAACTGAACGGTCTCAAGTAGGACTGGAAACTGAGCACCGGAGGAGCCAATCGATTTCAGTGGCTTTAGTGGGCTAATAAGATATTTTTTCTTCAGTTTACTCCAGGTTCCAATGCCTCACAGTTTATGCTGGTTTGTTTATCCTGGCCTGGCCCTGCATGCATTAGCCCTTTATCTAAATGACCTTAGAAAGTCATCTATCATCAGTGTGCTGTCTGGGGGTGTTTTCATTTAGATCATTAAACAACCTACACTGGAGGTATAAGATGGTGTAACTATAGTCATGTCTTCTCAAGAATAATTTTAAGGTGTTGATACTTAGCAGGCACTGAGAGAACTGTGTTTTATTTCCCCTCCTCGGTAAAAAAGAAACGACAGAAATGTGGCCTTGTGTTTAAGAGTATAATTGTTTGGCGTTAGCACTTAATAGAAGTTTTGTATAAGAAATGCATTGCTGGTAGCACTGTTCCAGGGCTCTTTACAGAAAGCAGAGGTGCTGCATTTGACTCTCGCTCGGGTGGGCTAGTCAGCTCTAATCTAATGGGAAGTTCTCTTCTGCCTTGCCTGTTGCTATATTGAGCACTCATTGCCCCTGGGGCCGTCTCACTAATGGACTGATTTCCTGAGATCATAAAGCGGCATGCTTTCCTTTCAGATTGCAGCCTCTGGCATCATTTTTACAGTTTTTGTTTTTTCCTCTTTTTTTTTTTTTTTTTTTGAACATGTTTGTTTTATGCTGTATCACAAAATGGATTTTTCTCATCTTACTTCTGAAAGTATTTGTCCCCTTACAATGAGCAAGTAAGATGTGCATCCAAGAATTTTTATCCAATGGCACCAACGAAATTTTATATTTTTAAAAGCAGCCATGCCTTAAAAAATAGTTGGCAAGTCAGTTTTCATTTTTTAAAAGCTCATTTTCCAAAGCAAACTAGTAAGATTAATAATAATAACAAAAACATTCCTATAGCAATTCTGTACAATAAAATTACTATTGAAATTACTGCCAGTTTTTGGCCATTATACTCTTTCTTATATAACTTAAAATTTGGACCAGAGAAGTATAGAAAGAGCATAATTCTAAAACATACAGCATAACTTTTTTTTCTTTTTGTAGCATTAATCTTATCACTGGTCATTTAGAGGAGCCAATGCCAAACCCTATAGATGAAATGACAGAAGAACAAAAAGAATATGAAGCCATGAAACTTGTCAACATGCTTGATAAACTTTCCAGGTATTGTATGCCCATCCATTTTTTGCTTGGTTTCTAAGAATGTTCTATTTCTTTGTCTCTCTCACTGAGAGTTACCATAGAACAACAACTCTGGAATCCATGTCTATCGGAACAGGGAGGCCCAGAGAGCAGCAGCTAGGTGCCACCCATGGCTTTTCTACACATGCCGCTCCTGGGTGTGCGTCACTGAACCATGTCAACACTCAGTGCTGAGCAGGGACTAGAGGCGGCTGTGGTATTAACTGACTAACCTCCCTGTCGTCAAAAGAATGCTTTGAGTTAGGGTCAGTAACTTTGCTGCTTCTTGTATTTTTGTTTCAGTCTGTTTTGGTTTTTGTTTGAAACCATGGTGCGCTTTTTCTCCTTTCCTTTTTGATGTGCAAGTTTGCAGTATTGCTTTTTGAGTTGCTGCTGAAACCCAGAATTCTAAAATGCCATATAGTCTTCAGGAAGAAGTGAAAAGAAAGAGCTTAAATAAAGGACTTTTTTTTTTTTTTTTTTTTAAAGCAGGCACTTTTACTAATTAGGGGTTCCAAAAACAACCAACCCCTCCCCTCTTGCTTCACACTCCCTTCCTTTCCAAAATAACCAGTTTTGTAAATAATTAAATCAACTCATGCTAATCAACAACTAGCTCTTTTGGGGGCATTATTAGAAGATGATTCCTGCAGGCTTAGATGGGTCGCCTTATTTTCCAGTCATAAGTCATCTTGAGTGAGTGTTTCTTTGTGTTGGTGACAGCCACCATATAAAGGTGAATCTCTTCTGCTCATCTCATTTTCATATAACCGTAAAGGCTGATATTCATCCATCAAGAGCAATAACAATTGGAATTGAACAGCCAGAGACTAGCCATGGAAAGGGAAGGGAAGGGGCTAAGAGAGGAATAGGTTCCATTTGTAGACAGAGTAAGCTGTGAAATGGATGACTGTGGGTTGACAGATTATAACAAATAATGCTTTAGCTTTCTGGATAACAGTGATCATGTGTAGAAGCTGCTTAAATGTAAGTAGCTTCACTATCCACAAAGTATCCTAGAACTTGGTAACCGCTGGCTACTCCTAAATTTTTCTTCTTTCCCAGCATTTGGCCTGGTTGCAAATTACATTCTCCCTAATATTTTATACAAGTTTTTTCCAAGAAGGGATTAATAATAGTCATGGAGAGTGTTACTAGAGCAGACCTGTGTTGAGCAGAATAACAAATACTATATGAATATATAAAAATAAAATCTGGTAGCTGCGGAAAGAGTTCAGTGCTAAAGTACAGGCCCTGGGTTCAGTCCCCAGCACTTCCCCTCCAGAAAAGAATATATGTAAAAATGAGTTGTATGTGCCTAATGGTGTAAGTAAATTAGAATGAAATCAATAGATCCATCTGGTGGAAGCTAGAAAGGAAATTGTTAGTGAGGATCTAGGTGGAACATGTTAGTGCTTAGGACTTGGGTAGTCTAAATTTCCTGTTGTTGCTATAGGTGTTGCTGGCAGTTAGCACAGATTCTATATGAGGAAACGCCCAAGCACAAGACAAAAACAATGAGGAATAAACTGCCCAGGATAATACAGTGTAATCTGGATTCTTGGCTTATTCATAGGTGCATCACCAGTTTCATAAAGCACCTACCCTATTAATTCACATAAAACAATTCTCTTTTTAATCTCAGGGGAATCTACATATTTTATACATATTTTAGAAGCTACCAGTAAATGAACACATAAACATTAATTCTGAAATGCCCAACTTCCACTTAAGCCTTGTCTAAAAGAAAACAAACATTCACGGAGAAACACCCGTCAGGTGCCCAGCTCCAGCTGAAGATGGTCCTGATGCTCACATGTCCAAAACAGAGCCAGTATGTCTGTGTTGGCTTTGATGGAACTCATTTTGTCCTGAAAGTTGAAGTGAAAGTAAATTTGGGGATAGTCTTAGGCAGTGTTGACTCTTTGCATGACATGTGATGGGTTTTACATTGTCTGCCTGTGTGTGCGCTTTCTAACATTTACTCTCACTAATAACAGGGACAGCTGAATGAAGGTCAGCAGTTGGCATTCCAGAGCAAGAATGCATAGAATGAAACCATTCCTTCATGTGTCTTTCATGTTTGCTGTGCTAAATTATTCATTAGTCTTAAGTTTCATCTCTTTTTTCACTTTTTCTTATTTTTGGTAAAATAAGAAAAAATAAGGTGTCATGCAGCCAAATAGACTTAGGTTCAGTACCATATAAGGAACATTTACTCAGCAGCTCCCATGGGCAGGGCACTGAGCTAGGAGGGCAAGGGAGATTTGGAGATAAGTAAGATGATTTTTGCCTTCGGAAAAATCATACTCTAGCGGGATAAATGGCTGTATAGTTAATTTCAGAATATAAAGTAGAAGCGGTGACAAACAAGGTATGTGTTGAGCTGTGTGCCCCAGGGGAAAGGAGCCGGTCGTTCTGTCTAAATGGTTCAGGGAGTCTTTCCCAGGGAAAGGAAGTGACATGTGTCTGTTCATGGAGACACATTCTAAAGGGGAGGGGAAGTGGCCATTGTGGCCATTCATTGTAGGGAGAGAGACTTAGTCCTTTTAAGTCTTTGGACTTCACTTACTGCATCTTTCTTCCGAAGAGCTCAAGTGGCATGTTAACCTCACTGACTAGTGGGAAATACAAGGACCACAGAAAGACCCCTAACCTTTCTAAGCAGATGGCTGCTGATAACCCATTTTCTTTTGACAGTTTACGAAACATTCACCCATGCGTGCTCTCTCCAGATCTAAGATAAAGGGAGACTAGGAGCTTCGTTTTCCAGACCTCCAGGCCTTTGCTCTGTCCACTGTGTCACTGTGTCTGTGTTACAGCGTTTGCCAGAGCACTTCTCGGTCATCCTATGGGCAGCTTCTCCTGCACCTCAAAAGGAAAGGCATATGATGGAGGATAGGGTTGGAGGTGACGTGGCCAAGGCATGGACACTAGACACTTCCTTTTTTCATCCGTAGGAGAGCAGATGTGAAGGACCTACAGCAGGATGGTGGTTAGCAACAGTGGCCCGTGCCAAAGCACTTACCAAAGTGATGACTAAGGTTGGTCATGCCAAGTCCTATTCCTGAGCCTGGTGTAGGGTATAGATGTTACTTCCAAAAGTGTAAAACCACTCTGTGAAACTTGAAGTCACATTCCATCTCACCTTCATGCTAGACACAGCCCTAAGGAGCACATGTTCTCAGCATCTTTATCTCAGTGAGGATTCACTGAGAAGCGTCCCATGGAATACGGACCGAGTAGCATCCTCAGTGACCTTAGGTCATATCTGTGTTAGCTGTTTCTAGTTCTTGTGGGGATGGCAGTGTCCCCGGAGGCTTTTGAAGCTAGAAAATCATTTCAACACTGTAAATCCTGTCCTGTATAGTTAGTTCAGTGCCTTTTGCCCTATGGTTTCCCAGAGTACAAGGATGGAAAGTGGAAACAGCTGACCCCCAAATTTGAAGTCCATTTTTTTTGTTTTGTTTTGTTTTTTGTTTTTCTGTACAAAATAACCTACAGGAATCAAGGCTTCAGAGAGCAGTTTTCAGTCCCATTTCTTAGCAAAACTACAGAAATGTGGGCCATGGTTGGCTACTTTAAGTAAGTGATAAGGATTTCTTTAATAGAATGATAAGTATAATATTTAGCAGTCAAGCCTGAAGTAAGAGATTACAGAAAACATCATGTAACAGCTATAACTTGCCTGCCTCTCCACCTCCTCTCTCTTTAGACTTTGAAAGCAAAAACGGAGCCCCTGCACTACAGCAGGAGACTAGCATGTGACTGGGTAGGAAGAAATCCATCGTCCCTAGCTCTAGACAGCTGTCTGTCCCTAGCACAGCTGCCTGTACCTAGCTCGCACACTTGAACGATGATGATGATGCCTTCAGCCAGCGCTGGCCAGGGCAAGAACAGTTTGATTACAGTTTTGGTTCGACTCCTCTAATCGCCTTTATTTCCTGAATTGACACCAGATGGATTGATCTTATTATACTCCATTCTCACTCTAGCACTGTTTATCAAGGCACTTTGCCTATTTGCTTATACCATCAAGCACTGTGTCTTAGATTGCATGTAAGTAAATCAGTAAACTACGCCTTTCCTGCTACCACTTCCTTCCCTCGTCTGTTCTCTGGCCACTAACCACACTTCCCACCCCTCCCATTTCTGCTAGATGGGACATGGCTTTCAAAGCTGGCATCACATATAAGGTCATGAGTGATTTACAGCTGAAAAGTAACAGATACGTAACTTTTTTTCTATATAAATAAATTCTGTTGCTCTTACAAAACTACCAAAACCTGTAATTGCATGTGCCTTTTTAAGGAATTAGTCTAGGATATATGCTTTTTGGATATATTTCAGAAACACAACCCACCCTTTTAAAGCATTGTAAGACCTGATGTAGGCACCAGATCTCAATGGTTTAGGTTAGGAGACCCTTTGGATCAGCACTGTCTTTTGTGGGGACCACTAGTTCATGACTACTGAATACATGAAGTGTGATTAATCCAAATTGGGGTGTCCTTGAAAGACAAAAAGAGAATGGAAAGTGTCTCATTAATTATTTAGTAGATTGTGTGTTTAAAAGGACCAGTTTTTGTATGGGATTAAATACAATACCCTGTTGAAATCACCTTTACCCCACTTTACTTTTCTCCGCTGTACTTTTCTGTCTAGGTAGGTGGACTTGAATGTGAGCATGCAGCTTCCAGGGTAGTGGCTTGTGTTGTGACATTCAGCGCTGTCCTCCATCACTAAGGTTCCCTGAGAAGTCACTTAAGGGAGCTTGGTGCTTTATCTTCTGATGCCACCTTATGAGAGAGAGAGGGGGGATTTCTTGGAGAAGCTTGAGTCTGTGCATCTTTAGGTCATAGAGGACTATCTCAGTGGCTAGACACCTGAGTAGGGTGTCATGTGCCCTTTGTATTCCTTACTGGAAGTCACTGAATGCTTGGTTAAAGCCAAGCTAAAAGGGCTTTCAACAGTTAGCAAAATGTGAAATAAAAATAACCTCCCTAGTTGCCTGCCCTTTAACATTCAGATCTTCCTGATTGGGGGGTTGAATTAGAACTTCTGTTTGTGACCCTTCCTTCAACAGAGTTCACAGGCATGCAGGCCTCATTGAATTTTGTTAATTTAGGCAACAGGGTAGAAAAATTTCTAGTAATGTTACCAAGAACTAATAAAGAATGTCATTATTGAGGCTAAAACTAAATTATGTTCTTTCAGCACTATCCCTGACCTCACCCTATAATGTGCTCTTAGCTGTGCTAACTAACACGAGGCCACAGCAGATTTTTAGAAGCTTTGCATGTTATCTCCTAACAGAAATGAGAATAATACAAAACTAATTTAGTGTTCCAAAATGTAAAAAATGCTTCTATATGTGCTCCGATGATCATTTAAGACGGTTCTGTGATCTAAATAGGATGGGGTATATTTTAGTAGGGAGTGAGCCATCAGAGGTTAAATGACCTCAAATATTAAACCCTTTTGAAAAATAACCAGCTGCTTCGAGAAGTTGTCAGCCTGATTATTTTTAAATGAGACATACGTTTTAAATAAATACAAAGCACCAAAGACCAACAGTGAGCATGTGTACTTAGACTATAGGTTATAGTGGAGATGTGCCACATACCCCAATTTCCTACACCATCTCAGATACTACATCGTTAGTTAAAGAACTAGCTTCATGAGGGAAACAGAGTTCTAAGATGCTCTGTTAAAACTGGGTTTTCCCATTATTTTTAAGTGCTTTCCTGTTGAAATGTTTAGGCAATTCCCAATACCATTACAAAGTGGAAGGGCGTGGTGGTATAAGTGGTACGCCATGTCCATTTATCTTGGGATTGACATAGTTACACAGCATATTTTACTAACCCGTCAGGGCTGAGGGGAAGGTCTCAGAATTATTTATTAAGATGCAGTTTGAAGACCTTTTGTTTGCTGCGGATAATTCCCATTATCCCTCGTCTGTTACTGTCCTGGTGAAAGATCACTATAAGCAGTTGCACCAGGAAGCCATTAGATAAAAGGTAAAGAGGCAGTGTCCACACCCAAAGGCCACCCACAACCTCCCACACAGGTATGTGACTTTTTAGCTAAGAAGGGCTGTCACCAAGGGTGAGAAGCCGGAACACTCGAGAGGCCTGTGACTGCTCGAGTCATGCCCCTGAGACTGGAGTTGAGCAGGCACTGCGTTGCTACCCCATCCGGGCCGTCAGGGTCTCCATCCCCATAGGCACCTTATGTTAATTAAAATCCTTCATTTATATACTAATGCCTTGTCTCATCTTTCAAAGGTGAAAGGAATTAAATATGAAATGGCTAATTTAACATGTCAGGGCTCTTTCTCCAGGCCAACCTCACATTAAGAACAGGAATCCCTGTGCCAAAGTAATGGTTTCCAATTATCCTGTCTCGGGTTTTGTTATACATTGAACAGAAGTCAGCAAAGCAAGTATGTAACAGGCTGACTAAATAGCAGCACCCTCATTAAAACAGAGAATTAATCAGGGGTGATTAAAGGAAGCGATGCTTCATAGGTTTTCCCCTTTTTCTTCTTTTCTACTCATAGAACAAAATATGTGACACAAAAGGATCGGAACTGTTATGCAGTGCTCAATTAGAGGGAGGTGAATAGGTCTCTAACATGCTGTGTTATCAAAAGAGCAGACTGGTGTTTGCATGACTGTTGTTTCATTACAGACCCTGTCATTAATTCCATGTGTCAATACTGCCCTGTAGTACACAGAGCAGACAAGAAAGAAGAGCCCTTGAAAACAAGGGAATGCTTTTTGAGTCGTTATCAAGCTAAGTGGCAAGCGGGAAGCTGAAACTCGTATAGGTAAATTCGAAGGGACTCTTGGGAGATTTGCTAGTGGGAAACAAGGATGTGTTTTTACCAACTGCTTGGTTATGTCCTGCTTTCAACAAGTGCACTTGAATCGAATGCTTTGTTTATATTGCACAAAACACGTGCTGTGGGCAAGGTTACTCTCTTGCTTCCAGGTCAAGTAAGGTGTTACACACACATCTGACCTAGTCTGTAACATGTGATGCAACATGCAATTGGGCATGTTACTGTCTGAGCCCCAATATTGCACCGTCACTACTGGAGGTGTCACATAGGAATTTGAAGCCCTAAAACACTATGACCATCTCTTCAGTTCTGAGGAGCTATCACAGAGTGCCATTCCAACAGGAAGATGTTAAAAGATCTGGAAAAAAAAATATTTAAAGAAGAGAAATGTTAAATATGTTTGAATCCCATAAGTCCCCACCCCTTTTTGTTTCCATTGGCAGTTCCAAGGGTTAGGCTGGGGCAAATAGGGTTTCTTTTCTTGGACGTGCTTTATCTGTGTCCTCTTGCCTGGCCACACCCTTATAGACTATGGTTCCTTATTGTTTAGTAAGATCAAATTTCTAAATGATGTTTCGTTCCAGTTGAACATTCTTGGAGGCTTATCTCTTCCCTGGCCAGATGCCTGATCAGATGAGAAGCCCGCCATGATACTGTCACAGTGCCTAGAATGGGCTCTTTATCCAGTAGACATCACTGTACTTTTTGGTGATAACGGGGGCAGTCTTAACTGTGTTAAGGCCTGTATATAGCATTGAAGGTAAGTATGAAGCAGTTGTTGCTATGTGAATATCTTAATACTGATACGTATTTCAACCATGATGTTTATTGGACATTTGGCCATCATTGTTTAGAGAGGACCTTTGTAAATTTAGGACCAGTAGTAACTCTTCATAAAATGACGCAGTGAGGAAGGACCATGATGCAGTCTAGACCCTGGCAGATTGCAGGTTGCAGAAGGGGTTTGCGGTCGTGGTCTTTGTTATTGACAGGCAGGTGTGCTGTTTGACCATTGGGTGTAGAATACCTTGATTAGGAAGAAAGGCCTAGGATGGTGACTGAGTGTCTTAAAACCCCAGGAGCTTTTTATGTGATTGAAATTATTTAGTAGCCTGATACTAATCCTTAAAATCAGTAAAGAATAGTGGGGATCATCTTGTCCAACTCCTCATTTTATAGCTCACAGAGGCAAATGGTTTGCTCAAGGATTTGTAACAGATTAGCAGAAGATATGAGGTTAGAATCTAGAACTCCTAATGTCTCAGGCAGAAGACATGGAATCTGTCCCAGATTCCATGGGGTTTGAGAGCAAGAAAGCCTGACTTGTGCTGGGCTGAGAGCATCTTCTGATGATGTTAATCCATTGAGAAAGCTATCACAGCTCAGAAGAGAATGCTTCCTGACACATCGTCCTCTGCCATTCTCCAACATTTACCAAATGCCTACTGTGTGCTCTGTCCTAGACTAGGTACATAAAAATCACAGCTGGAGCAGACATGGACTCTGCCTTCCAGTTGAGCACAGTGTAGTAGAGAACAATTAAGTCCTTGGACAGCATTCAACAGGGTTTCCTGTGGATTGGTAGTCTTTCCCTGAGCCTGTGAGAGGGTTTCCTGATCCTGTGAGAGGGTTTCCTGATCTTGTGAGAGGGTTTCCTGTGGATTGGTAGCCCTTCCCTGAGCCTGTTAGAGGATTTCCTGAACCTGTGAGAGGATTTCCTGAACCTGTGAGAGGATTTCCTGAACCTGTGAGAGGATTTCCTGAACCTGTGAGAGGATTTCCTGAACCTGTGAGGGGGTTTCCTGATCCTGTGAGAGGATTTCCTGTGGATTGGTAGTCCTTCCCTGATCCTGTGAGAGGATTTCCTGAACCTGTGAGAGGATTTCCTGAACCTGTGAGAGGATTTCCTGATCCTGTGAGGGGGTTTCCTGAACCTGTGAGAGGATTTCCTGATCCTGTGAGGGGGTTTCCTGAACCTGTGAGAGGATTTCCTGATCCTATGAGAGGGTTTCCTGTGGATTGGTAGCCCTTCCCTGAGCCTGTGAGAATCATGTTCTTCTATGGATTTGTAGTCCTTTCTTGATTCTATAACAGGGTTTCTCGAGGACTAGCAATCCTTTCCTGAGCCTACAAAGTTTGGTGAAAGCGAATCTGCTCAGAGTTAGCCTGTGTGGTGTTTGTGGCTTAGTTGTGAGGAGCCTCTATGATAGGTGACATACGTGACAAGGCCAGCTTAACTGAAGACGCCATGCTCTCTGAGGCTCTGTGTCAGAACACAGGAGGGCTAAGCACTAAGAAAAGCACAGAACAGTTTCTTTTAATACGTCAGCTTTCAAACTTTGTAGTAATGGTTATGTTAATGAATACTCTTAAATAGTGTGTGTGTGTGTGGGGGGGTGGCTCTTGAAATAGGAGACAAAAATCCCATGGTATGCAGTCCAGTTTCAGCGTTGGAGCCCAGGTTTCTAGCCCTCTTTCATGACTCATAGCACTTTTGAGCTCTCATTTTCTTTTTCCTCAGCTGAGCCAACATGCTCGCCAACCCTGCGTATAACTAACTGTCACTGTGTGCGTTTGCTTGACTAATTCTGCTTCCGGGATGCCTTTCTTCCCGGGATGCCTTTCTTCCCGTGATGCCATGTCTCGTGCAAGGAACCTGCAGTGACTAACGTGTCGCCCCCCCCCCCACATGTGCCACGCCTTGTGCCGGTGAAAGAACACTGCTGTGGTTCCTGTTCTCTGCCCTTTCCTTATGATCTGGACACAAGCAGATTCAGTGAAGCTGAGATCACCCAGCATCCCCTGCTTTAGCAGTGAGTCTCTGGAGCAGTTCTTGTGTGGTTATGTAGGTTGCTTTAGGATAGGGATGAAAAGCAGAAAAGTTGGACTTGAGAGTGCAAGAAGTAATCCAGGGTCCATGGGTAAAGCAGTCACAAGCTAGTAAATGACCCATTCCTGCCCCCAAGCAGGACAGGAAATCTCCTTGAACACATTTCACAGACAGCGGGAGTTGACTGTCGAGCTGTGAGGTCAGGGAAGCTGGGTTCTGCCTGCCAGTCATCCTAAGCTTGTTGATTTTCTGTCCTGTAACCCTCTCGATATTGTTTAATGTGTGTGTGTTCTATCTTCCAAAGTAACTAAATCTTCTTGAGGACAGGGACCGTGTGTTTTATTTGTTTCTGCATATTGTCCCCCAGCCCGCCCTCGCCCTCACCTTATGAGGAAGGGAAAGCCTTCTGTAAATCTATAAGAAACGAGAGTACAGCTTGTATGTCCCGGTTGTAACCCAGCCATTACACTGTGCACTTTGTATGTGTAACCTGTGGTCTGTGCGTTCATGATCACTTAGTGAGGTGAGTGTCCCTGTTCCAGGTCTACGGAGAATGAAATCAAAGTTTAGAGTTATCGGGGGGGGGGGGGGGAGGGGGGCTTGCAGTTAATGAGTTCTAGATCTAGAATTAAAACTCAAGTCTGGCTTTAGAGTCCATATGTGCTTTTCAGCCCCCACAGTAAACACTCAAGACCTCTCCAGTTCACAGGACTCTCTGATCTATGCTGTTGCTGCTACCTGCTGTGCTGGAACTTCCTTGTCATCACTGGGAAGTAGGCAGAGCTAGTTTTACCATGCCCCCATTTTATAGATGGGGAAACTAAGATTTCACAGCTGTTAAGTGAAAGAGTCCAGCCCTTAGACTTGCTAACTTACAACCCATTCGCTCTTCCCACACATCACGTTGCTACCTTAATTTATTTGCATGACTGCATGACTGTGGGCAAGTTGCACTGGTGCCTTTCCTACAGAAATACCAGTACAAAGAAACATTGCATGGAGCCGTGTGGAAAAGAAAATGAGCCATACTTCCTGAGGGGCTTCCGTTTTAACGGAAGGTGATGCAGAGTACCCCTAAATACTTGAGAACAGTTAACAGGCGAGAGTGAAAAGTGGGTGGGTGCCCTTTGCCCCATAAATTAACTATTGTAAACTGACCATGAAACTGTAAGATTCTTAATTATTCCTAGTTGTAAAGTTGAACTAAAGGGTAGGAATAAAGTTTACAGACTTGATTTGGAAATACTCTTCCTGGGTTTATATAGAAAGTAGCTGAGTAGTTCATGAACCGGCAGCTGGTTCCAGGATTGACCTGTTATTTCGGAAATGGAATTGTGTTAGTACTGTTGGTGATGGTGTGTTTGCCAGGCAGCGCATCACTGTCTTTGGTAAGGCCCCGCCAGTTCTACTGCCGCTTCTTACCACGGAGTCCCTGCCACACCTCATTGCCTTTAGTTACCAACACCTTTGCACCAGGGTCTTTAGGTTCTTAAAGGTCTGTGTTTGTTCGGTTGGCTTGGGTTTGGGCTTGGGTTTTTGACCTTTTGAGCCAGGCTCTTGTTTTTACAGATGTGTACAACTACTCTCAACCTTTAGAACTAGAATTTTCTTACCCTCCGTGTGCTGTTCCCAGCGAGTTGTCCCTTTCCTTCTCAACAGTTCCTCCTCACAGTCAGGACTAGGTACTCTGACTGTGGCTGGGTCATAGCAGGACTGGAAAATCGCTGACGGTTCTCCGCTGCCATTCCTAGCTGTTTGCCACAAAGGCAATGCAAGCTCTTCATGTCCCCAAATAGCTCTGTTCCACCGAATGCGTCCTGTGTTCTGGCTCCTGTGGGTAGTACCATGGCGTTAGTGCCTGGCCTGGAGCCAGATGGAGACTGTACTCTCCCCTGCACCAGCCCTCTCCCACACCTACATGAGGCATGAAGCCTTCCTCCCCATCTCTTTCTCTTGTTACACACCATTACAGTGACCTCCTAACTCTTACCTGACTGGAACCTATTCCAGTGTGTCTACCACGCCACTCCCAGAGGGTGTGAACCAGAGACACTACAGGATGAAAGCTAAACTTCTTCCTTCGGCCTTGTTACCCTTCCCTCTTGCCCCTCACTTCTTGCTAGAACTTCTTCCTTACAAGAGCACAAAGCAGCAAAAGTGAATTAACACAGTCACACAAGACAACTGGGCCCTCCACGGCCTCCTTTGCCCAGCATGGGGCATCCTGTCTTGTCTGTGGTGCCTCCTCTGCCCGGCCCCGCCCCGCCCCGCCCCACCCCAGGTGGTGTGGCTGTGGTTCTCACTTCTCTCAGGACATTTTCCCCATGTCTGCCCCACGTCATCTTGGGTCTGTTTGTTTTGTCTTCCTCATCTGCCGCTCAAGTGACAGTTCCTGTCACATGGTTGTTGAATAGTGAACTCAACTGCTTTTCCATGCAGTTAGGGCAGCCAGCTGAGAGGGACTCACTGCAGAGAGCACTGGGTAGGGCTCAGGAGACCTGTCCCATGCCCAGCTCTGCCACTCTGGCCTCCTTTTAAAGGGGGCCGGACTAAGTGACCTGTGAGGCCCCTTCCAACGTTAAGCTTCATCATTTTTATCCTTTTTCCTCGGTCTAGCCAGCAGTCAGCCATGCACTTGCTGAGGCTCCTGTTAATTTAACCCACTGTGCTGTCACAGCTGTATAACTGCCCTCCCCGGGAGAGAACTCTTCTTTGTGTTGCCTGAAGGGGGGACAGTAACAAGGAGAAAGGCCAACAAGTGTTATTGTTTCCCTCACACCACAGCCCACCAACACCACAGCTGCTTCGCCATGTTCTCAGGCAGCAGCAGTGCCCATTTCCATGAGAAATAGAAGCGGCTCCTGGGCCTTTGACGCCCGCCCTCTTAAGTGCACTAGCCTGTTTGGAGTGGAAGGATCGGAGTTACCACCTCAATAGGTGCATTCGTCAAATCTCCGTGTAATAATAAATAAGGCCTATGAAAAGATTAAATAAATCTTCCTGGTGCTTTTTGATTGGCTTAATCAATAATTAACCATCTTAGATGAGGCTGTAACTTGTGGAGTGGATACAATTGGATTAGGTAAAGACAGTTGGGGAGCTTTGAAGAGATTAAAAATGGCTGTCAATCCCGTAATTAAACTGCCACAAGCAAAAGCTGTGGCGTTCTAAACAAAAAGAAGGAAAGAGAGAGAAAAGGAAGAGAACCTGGGGAAATCCAGCTGATTTGAAATGAACCAGCGAGTACTCTTGAGTCAGAGACCATGGGAACAAAACCACATTTGACATACTGACTCCATTGAATGAAACATGTGTTTAATTGTAAGTCGGGCAGGTGAAACTCTACAGCTTCAACTTCTCCAAAACAAATGAATCCACAAGAGGGGAAAAAAGTTAATTATTCAAAACAGAAGAGACCTGCTCCATGTCCTGAGCCCATTTGGACCTTGACTTTTCATACTTTAATTGGCTTAGTGGGTTTGGCTTGTGTGAATGAAGTCTTTCATCTCCCTCTTTTTCTTCCCATGCCCCTTTCATCTTTCTGTTACACACACACACACACACACACACAGAGAGAGAGAGAGAGAGAGAGAGAGAGAGAGAGAGAGAGAGAGAGAGAGAGGATACTTTGGTTTTTAAAGACTTCTCTTTTAAAAGGATGTGGATCTGGGTGGAGGAGGGGCGTGTGTGTGATGCTGGTGAATACTTTTTTTTTTTCTTTCTTTTATCTCTTTTTCCAGAGAGGAGTTGCTTAAACCAATGGGACTAAAACCTGATGGGACAATAACGCCTTTGGAGGAAGCACTCAGCCAGTATTCTGTCATCGAAGAGACCAGCTCCGACACAGACTGAAAAGCTTCATCACCTGCTCCACTCTCAATACGGCTATTATCAGCATCTTTTCTCTGTAGCTCCAGGGGAATCTCTTTCTCTAAAACATTTATGCCCTTGCTTTGGCTAGAAACACATTAGCTGGTTTACTCATTGAGAACCCAGCGTATCTAAGAGGTGGTCCGGTGTTCTCTGCAACATTCAGACCTCTACACAGAGCTGGAGTTAGGCAGAGTTGCAGGCTAGGAGCAGAAATAGTCATTCCATTTCATCAGGATGCAGTGCCGGGCTTCACTTGGAAGCAGCCTGGTCCAGTCTGGTAGTCTTGTTGCCAGGATTCCTAGCCGAAGATTCAGCCATATCCACCCAGTTGTGTAAACCACCCCTTCTAAGTCTCTCCAGCAACCCCAAGGCACATGAGAGCCCGAGGAGCTGGCAAACAAGGGCTGAGGCAGGTGACTTCTTAGATCAGTGCTGACTAATTGGAAGCCAGGCAGCCGCTCTGGAAACCCAGCCCCACACATCATTTCAGTTTTATATGAACGTGGAAACACACACACAGAGCCCCAGACTTACAAACCTGTTTGTATGTCACTTAAGCTAAAACTTCAGAATACATCTCTCCTATGAGGAGTTAGAAATGATGGTTTTGTTCCAGGCAGCTACATGTGCCTATTTATTCCTCATGTTCCTGAACACTACATGTACCGTAGGGCTGGACCACCATCTGTACCACTGCATCCAGTGCATTCTGAGGTCTCACTCAGGGTGCCAAGAACATACTCATCCTCCAAGCAACAGAGAGGATGGGGCTCCCCGAGTAGTGGGAGTTCTTTTGTGGCCTGTGCTGGGGGTAGAGAGCCAACAGCACCCATTTGTACATAAAGGTCATTCGTATGTCACATGTTTTAAACAAGGGTCTCTGTGTGTATTTGTGTGTGTGTTCTTTCTACCATATGTGATCAGTTTAATGGTAACTTTATTTATTAAAAAAAAGAAACACAAATAGTTACTATTAAACTGATTAAGGTTGTTTATTTTTACTCTTAGAATGGTCATATGAAGTAGACGTGCAATCATGTAGACAGCAGGCCAAGTTGATCAGTGGCTAAAGTTGAAAAGGGGTTGGTTTCCTTTCATATATGTGTGTATGTGTAGACACACATACACACATATATGCACACACATAGATTATGTGCTTAACCACTGCCTTTTAAAACTTTAAATAAAACATTGGGGATGATTCAATTTAGCCATCTGTGTGTGTTTCTTTATGGATACATGGGCTAACAATACCATTGCACAGTGCATGTTTTAGAGTGTTTTCCATCTGTTTGCCCACTTGTCATCATGTGACTTCTTTAAACGACAGTGTGCGTACTCTAGTGAGAGTGACATTTACCCTAAACTAGTCCTGACAGACCGCACACCAAGAATTGAGTCATAAAAGGCCTTTGAGCTGCCAGAGAGATGTCAGTAGTTTCTTAAAATTTACTCAGAGGAGAACCTTTAAAGAACAATCGCATCACTAAGATTTATGTTCATTTCTAACGTGGGATTGCTTGGACCCGGGCCCCACCCTGCACACAAAAGCAGAGAAGGAGTTTACTGGAGTTAAAGTGGGAAAGTGAAAGAAGCCAGCCGGGGCCAGAAGGCCTGCAGCACCCATTCATCCCAGTTCAGATGGGGTCAGGGTGCAGATGGGAGAGAGCAGACCTGGGCTCTGCTTACCTAACCGGGAAAACAGTGTGTGACGCTGTGGCCATGCACATAGTTTCCTAATGGTGGCCCTGAGCTGCTGTAAAAGAATAGATCAAATTCACAGTGCTTTCTAAGTGACTAGGAAGAGTACATGCGTTTTAGGATTTTTATCCACATTGTTGGGAAGAGCTCGTGGCCCATGTTTTAGCCAACGGCATATAACATTTTCATTTTATTTGGCAATTTTAGCTTAAGTGGAAAAATCCAAAGAAAGAGAATTTAATTAACTATTTTGTTATTTCATTCTGCAAATGCATTTTGGAAGTATTTTTATAACCTCTGGTCAGATAGCTTTTCCATGAGTATCAGCCTAAGTCAGGCGATGCCTGCTGAGATGCCCTTCGCTGGCTCTGCCCAGTGCTGCACAGTGCTCCCAGTGGCTTCTTTCGCTCTGCATCTCTCTCTACTGGGCACTTCTTTTTCTTAAGGATTCATTCTTAGAAAGAAGATGGAGTAATTTCACCTTATACACAGAAAGAGCCCTGAGCATCGAGTTCCGTGTCTTCTCTGGAGCTTCACCCCATTCAAGGCAACACCTCTCCAGAGAACTTAGTTCCCCAGCCCAGCAGCCAGCCAGAATCCACTGCCTGACCGCACAGCTGGAGGCTTTGGGATGGAAGCAGCCCGGGCTGCCCAAGGTGGTGGTTCTCAGGCCATTTTAAGCAATAACCTTTAGCAGACGAGGGCTTGGACTTTCCCATCAGGGAGGTGCCAGCATGGGAGTGAGAAGTGTGGTCAGCAGAGTTCAGACAAGGACCTGAGCACCCTTAGGTCAGTCAGTGGTGTGGGCCACCCCCTCACCAGGGAGAATGTTGTGACAGGGACCACTACAGTCTGCAGCCCTCTGTCTACACTGGACTTTGGGGAAGTATGTCCTAAAGCAAGGCATTCGAGCTGCTTGAAGGGACAGTTCCCAGATGGCTGTGACCCTTCCAGGTGCCGTGCCCAGTGGCCCCCAGGGGCACACAGGGCAGATGCCACCCTTCCTTCATATATGACAAGCTGAAGCTTCGCAAGTGACTAAACGGTACCTCAGCAAGCAAGTCTTGCTGCCTCCCAGGAGTAGGTGTCAACCTGCATTCCCCATTGCCTATCAAAGACACACGTGCTCCATATAGAGTGCTCCATATAGAGTGCAGCAAACAATACGACTAATGGACCCAGAGTCCTCCCTCCCCGACTTTCCATCTGGATGTTTCGAGTCTCCCCTCCCTGCGGTTTTTCTATGCATATATAATTTATTTTACTACAAGATTGGGATCATGCTGTGTTTACAGATTTGTACCCTGCTTTCTTTAACGCATTGTGAGCATTTTCCCACACCAATAAATATTCTTCAAGTGTTAATGGCTATGACATTCCATTACATGAAGTGTGGCAAACACTGCTGATCACCACAGCAAATATTATGACCTTTAGGTCCTACCCAATAAAAAGCTGTTGCCTTTTGTCTTTCTGGAAGGTGGCCTGGGGCTGTACACAGTAAAGCCACAGCAACTGGGCTAGCTGGGAGTTGCAGTGTCACCCAGCTGTGTAGCGCTGGCCAGAAGCCATGGAGGCATGTCATGGCAGCAAAATGAAGTGCCCAGAAAGTCTTGCAAAGTGAGTAGCAAGGGTGCCCGAGGACTTGGAAATCAAGAGGCGCTAGCCATGGTTGGTGGGGAGCTTGGTGCCAGCTTCCTTGGTATCCATTGTGGCTGGGGGGAGGGGGGGACCCTCAGGGATGGAGACTGACTTGCTCTTCAGGAAAACCAAAGTGACACCTCTTGGACTGTGATGGGCACAATATGGAATAGGAAGAAAGGACTCATGTTCTAGAAAGAAGTCGTGAAGGTGAAACCGGTAACAGCTGAGATGTCACGAGCAGAGGAGGAGCTCCTTGAAGGACTAGGGGATGCGCTGGCCCTGGATTGCTGAGCCTGGTGCCATTTCCACAACGACCTGAACAGACAGGTTTGTAATTGGCATTCCAACTTCAGCATAAACTTAACACGTACAGGAATAAGTCTTTAACAGTGGTCCTTTAGGGGACCCTGCAGAAAAGACAGCACTGAGTATATACATACAACATAAGAGACACAGAGGAGGTTTATTTCTAAGCTTTACTGTATTCATGGTTCCCTTCCTGTTTGTATTTCCTGTCAAAATATACATTTCGTAGCAATTGTATGGGAAGGAGATGCTGGAAAATTCAAGCTTTAAAAAAAAGTCTTAAAATTAAAGAGTTAAAACTGGTGGGATCCAGTATCAAAAGAAAACCAAAATTTTGCTTATTCGAAGAGCCTGGAGGCATTCAGGGGGAACAGATGAGCCACACTGAGGAGGGGATGCAGATGTAATGGGTCTTGGTTCTGTAATGGGAGGGGAGGTTATAAGGGGATTTATAAAAAAACCCTGTGATGTTGGCTATGGCAGGAGAGTTTACACTGTGGGAATTGGCAGACATTGCACACCAGGCCCTTGCCCTACATCTGCAGGAGTCACTGATAGACCCTGCAGGGCCTACAATGGCTTGAGGATCCGAGGTAGGTCTGAGAAGGGCTCCGTGGTGAGGGTTGGCAAATCCCCCTCCCACCAGCCCCCAACATGTGCATATGTGAAACCATGCGGCCCCTGTTCTATGTGACCCCAGACCCTGTAATCCAAGAGCGCCCCTAAGGAAGGGTTGGTTCAAAGGGTTCCAGACCTTATGATAGCAGAGAAGTCAGGGAATAGTTCCTGCTGAGAAAAGAGGAAATAAATAAAAAAAAAAAAAAAAAAGAGTTAGATGCCTCTCCAGTCAACTCTGAGAACCCTGGCAGCCAGCAGGTTTTTCTTCTGGAAGAACTGGCCCTAAGGGACCTGAAGAGACTGAATGCAGGAACCCTTCCTTGGAGTGGGAGGGTGGTTCTTGGTACTGTCACTCATGCAGCCACTAGTTCATAAAATAAGCACATAAGCTGCTGCAGGAGACTGGACGTGGGTGAGCATCGCTGACCAGGACAAGTCCAGCTCTTTGGTCTGTGCAGTCAAAGGTCTGTGTGTCACTTAGGCAACTGGTCCACAGGAACTGGTTGGTAATCCTGGCCTCGCTCCAGCTACTAGCAGACTCTTATGGGCCCAGTCTTCACGTTTGTGTCCCTTCTCTGGAGACAGCCTCAGGCAGGAAGATTCAGACTTCAGTATGGGGGTCTGGACTGCAAGGGGGGGGCACTGAGGGCAGCTTTTCAGTCCTGGGTTCCTCTCTCATCCTGCCGCCTCCACTCTCTTACCCTACCCCTGAGACCCACTCTATACATACACTAACCTCAACAGGAGGACCTGCCACCCCTCCATCCCCTGGCCTGCGCCTCCTACCCTTACACCTCTGTGTACCCCTGGAAACAACCCATAAGCACACACCTAGGAGCCCTTAGCAGATTCTTCTTGGTAGTCTGTAAGGAAAATAACCAGAGTTGCCTCCCCACTAGGGCTGGGAAAGTCACCCCATCCTGAAAGAACAGACCACTAGCCCCCTACTCTTAATACTTCCTGGAATGAAATAAAAAGAAAAATGGCCCTAATAGTTTGCGAGCACCATTCTTGGCCTGGCTGATGCGTTCTGTATGCTTTTCTCTGTAAGAAGGGAGTTGCAGGCAGAGTGTGTGGGTTGGTTGGAGATTACCACCCCCACCCTTTTTTCCTTGCTGTCAATTAGCATAATTTAAAAGGCAAAGGCCGAGGGAGGGGGCTCTCCATATCTTTGGGGCTGCTTTGGGGCTTTGAACTTTTCTGTCCTTTGGGGCTGATGATAGCCAAGTGACCCATATTTAAAAAGCATTTACAATAAAATGATGCACTTTCTTTTGTGCCATCAGCTTTCCTGATGAAAAGCAAAAATGTTTTAAAATTGTCCCTTTTTGTCAACGGTAATGGCTGTGCTATATTTCAGCCCGTCCCCCTTGCGGCCATAGAAAGGGAAGGGTAATAAAGGCACAGCTGTAGACACTTTATGGCTGCTTGGGGGGCTTCATGGGAGGAAAGGGGAGCGGAGGAAAGAAGCAGATTGACTGTGTGTCAACAAATGCAGCTGGGAAGAAAAGAAAGCTTCTAAAGACCTCTGCAACTTAAAGTCCAAGATAAATGATGCTCCTATTTGAGGGGAAGAAAACATGGAGGTGGAATTCAATAAAGACCGGCTGAAAAGAGAGGGGCTCCAAAGGCTTTTCTCTGCAGCGAGGCAGCTCCCAGGAGAAATGAGTGGAAGTGGCCGCGATGAGATGAGGGGGGTTGCAACCCACAGGGACAACAAAGGCCTACCCCTGCCAGCCCCCGCCGACATGCTCAGCAGAACCAGGCTCAGCCCCGCCTGCTCAGGGAGCCTAGCCAACTTGGAGGCAGGGATGGTCACTGGGCCAGTCGGTCGGTAGGAAGGAAATGAAGACAGCCCTGTATCAGTACCGGTGTGAGCTTTGCATTTGAGGAGAGGGCAGAAAAGCATAGTGTGATCCTAGTAGAAAGATGCTGAGTCATCTTAGGATGAAAAATACCCCAGCTCTGACAGCGCGGGAGGTCTGTGAGCAGTGGTGGCCTGGACATCCCTGAAGTCAGTGACAGTCCACAAAAACCTTCCCTTCCTCACCTGAAAGCCCCCCGGGTGGGATCCTCAGTCCCCAACTAAGGCATCCAGGTGATCTGCTCTGTGATTGGTGAATGGAGAGATGGGATCCCACCCCCCCTCCCCCGCAAGGGACAGCCTTAGGAAAAATGAAGCAAGGATCAAGAGATTCTATTCTTAACCTAACTGAAACTCCCAGGTAGTTGATTCAGCAGGTGTCGAAGGTGACACTGAGCTGTTGTCTCCAGGGAGAACTTCAAGCCAAGCTCACAGTGAGACGGAGGTGCCCTACAGAGTGCACTAATCCAGACACAGCAAAACCTGGAACCAAGAGCAGTCATTCAACACATCAAGATCGTGAGGTCTGACTACAGGGCTACCATAAGAGAGGAAATGTGCCAGCCGGTCAACTAGTCCATGAGAAGGACAGGCAGCACCTCTCTGGGGCGGTTAATTGCAAGATTAATTGTTGTAAGCACTTTAGTAACTACTAAAGCCAAGAAGAACATGTGTATGTGTAAATACAAGCATCTCAATGTTTAAAAAAAAAAAATGAACTCTGGGGGCTGGAGAGATGGCTGAGCAGCTAAGAGCACTGGCTGGCTCTTCTTCCAGAGGACCTGGGTTCAATTCCCAGCAACCACATTGCAGCTCACAACTGTCTATAATTCCAGTTCCAGGGGATCTGACACCCTTAAACCAATGTACATAAAATGTAATTAAGTAAATTTTTAAAAACTTGGAATTCCCATACCTTAGGTTTAAAAAAAAAATATATGAATTCTGAAGTTGTGCAATCTTGCATGTGAATTAATATGTCAGCTATTTGCAATGGTGTGTGTTGGGGGGGTTGGGTTTTTTGTTGTTGTTTTTGTTTTGCTTTGTTTGGAATTGCGTATCACTCTGTAGTCCAGATTGGCTTTGGACTTACTATGTAACCTAGGCTTGCCTGGGACTCATAATCCTCCTGCCTCTGTTTCCTGAGTGCAGGTATTGCAGCAATGAGGGCTATGAGCCACCATGCCCATCATGACTCATAGTTCCGTGTAAGTGATTTCACCTCCTTGAACCTTAGTGTCTCATTTTCCAGGCCAATTATAACAGCCATTCATGGGGAGCTTGAGGTGAGACTGTGTATAAAGTGTCCAGCCGAGTTCTAACACCAGGAAGAAGGGTGTTTTTTATTATTAGCACCAAGAGTCTAGGCTTGGGCTGCAGCAGGCCAGGAGGAAATCACAGGGCTCTTCAGGACTTCTGAAGGTGTGCTTATATTAGCATCTAGTCTGAAGGACTTCCCTGGGGTGTGCTTATATTAGCATCTAGACCCAGTGGGGCTGGGAGGCCTGAGGTCCTACACGTCCGGGCAAAGGGGTGAGGCTGGTCTGCTTCCCCTTAGCTCTCAGGGAAAGCAATGGGTGTCGAATGTGAGAAAATTAAGTGAGGTGAGGCAGACTTGCATAGGTGAAGACAAATCTAAATCTAGAATATAGTGTTCCCAAATTGCTGTGAAGATCCCGTTTAAATCTGGGTGATTGAGAAGCATAACATAAAATAACTAGTTACCACACAATTAGAAAAAAATTAGAAAAATCAATGGAAGCTGAGGACCAACCTCCACAAACTGACCTAACATACACATATGCCATGGTCCTCATAAGACAGTACACAATCACACACACACACCCCAGTCCTCATATGCTAATACACAATCACACACACACACACACCCCAGTCCTCATATGCCAGTACACAGTTGTACACACACAGAGAGAACACAGTCCTCACATGCTAATACATACATACACACACACCACATAAATAAATAAATGTAAGTATAAAAATTGTAAAGGGGCTGCTGGATGGTGGTGGCACATGCCTTTAATCCCAGGACATGGCAGACAGAGGCAGGCAGACCTCTGTGAGTTTGAGGCTAGCCTGGTCTATAGAGCGACTTCTAGGACAGCCTCCAAAAGCTACAGAGAGACCCTCAAAAAATCAAAAAACAAAAACAAAAACAAAAAACAAAAAAAACTACAACTGTAAAGGGGACTGGAGAGCTGGCTCAGAGGTTCAGAGCGCTGACTGCTCTTGCAGAGGACCCAGGCGGAGTCCCAGCACCCACGTTTCAGTTCACAACTGCCCATAACTCTAGTTCCAGGGAATCTAATCCACCCTTTTGGATGCCATTGGCTTCTGCACGTCCATAGTGCACAGACATACACTCAGGTGTGCGCGTGCGCACACACACACACACATACACACACACACACACATATACACAAAATAAAAATAAATACATATTTAAAATACTTTCTTTATGGGGCTGGAGAGGTGGCTCAGAGTTTAAGAGCATTGACTGCTTTTCCTGAGGCCCTGAGTTCAATTCCCAGCAACCACATGGTGACTCACAACCATCTATAATGAGGTCTGGTGCCCTCTTCTGGTGTGTAGGCAAACATGCAGACAGACACTGTATACATTCGAAAATAGTCCCTTCAGAGGCTGGGTGTGGTGGTACATGCCTTTAGTTTGGTGTTGAGGCAGAGGCAGGCAAGTCTCTCTGGTTTACATGTAAATGCAGGCCAACCAGGGTGTACAGTGAGACCCTCTCTAAGACAGAAAGAAAGAATTAGACAAGCCAGGACTGTTCTGTGAAAGCATCAATGGACATATATGCCTGTCCCTTTTACAATCAGAAAAGTATTTTCAAATCTGACATCTTGTCAAGTACTCTCAGGGAAACTTTGAAGTATATTTTAGCATTATTCCAGAGTCACCCAGTTAGTGCAGGGAAATAGACCAGATTCCCAGCTCGCCCTGGGTACATCCTTCCTCTGCACCCACACACACTCCCCTGGAGATCCGTCACTCCTGTCCCCTCAGTCCATCTTCTACCTTCTTTTTATTAATCCCGTTTGATAGTTTGGTAGCAGCTTGAGTTTCAACAAAACCATTGAGTGTTTGCAGGAGATCCCGGAAGGCATGCCAGAGAGTAAACCAAAGAAAAATGTAAGGTTTCAGCAGTGAGTCTGTAAACAATATACACACACTCCAGTCGCTTTAAATAATAGCAGAGCTTCAGGAATCATGTGTGAAGATGGAGTTTCTGGGGCTCATGGAGCCAGAGGAGTACTCATGGCAGGGTGAGATTAGGGTGTGCAGTACCAAGCTCCAGCAGGCGAGGAAGGAACCTTCGTGGAGAACGGGAGCGAGGCAAGGATTGCCGCCCCCCCCCCCGGCCCCGGCGCCCCCTCTACAGGACACAGTGCAGATGGAGTTACCTGGTTAACTCTGTGTGTGTGTGTGTGTGTGTGTGAGAGAGAGAGTGTGTGTGTGTGTGTGTGTGCCACATTCCTAGAATTCCTGTCCCCGTAGGATTCTGCACCAATCAGGAAAATGGAATGGTAAGGGAAACGGGAAAGGAGGAAGGCAGTGATTATGTTCTGAGAGGCTTCTGGTCAGGGCAGCAGTGTGCCTGGGTTCCAAAGCACACAGCTCTCTCCATGCCCCATGCCCTGTTCCTCAACCCCAGCTGAGCCATTCGGAGGCTTCCTGCTCTTTGTCCCAGCCCCAGTGCAGGGCTCAGGTGCCACTCCTCCTTTGGGCCCCTCTCTTCCTTTTCTGGCTCCTTCCTTCCCTAGCATAAACACACACACAGCCCTGGATCAAACCATGACTGGCATGCTTGGCACACTTGGTTCTTTGGCTAATTGTGTAGTGAAGAGAGATGCCTGGCAATCTCAGGAAACAAATGCAGTGCACAAAAGGAAACGCAGCCGGCTTCAGTGCAACTCTCTGGTAGAGAACAGGAACCGACTTCTGAATTCGAATCAACCAATAGACAAAGAACAGAGGCGTAATTGTCATTCCCAAACAGGATTTATAGTTCATCAATCTTGACGATACAAAAACAAAGGTCTGACAGTTAAAGTGAGGAGGGAAGCATGTAAGGAAAGCAAGGAGTAAAAATCTCATTATACGGAACAGTGGGGGCAAAGGACACAAGAAGTTGGGTGGGGGGAGGGGGCTGCACCTGGGGATGCTATGAGAGTCCCCAGCTAAATGTGAGCAAAGCACATTGTGTAAACTTCTCAAAGCACTAATAAAAATGAGGGAAAGGGACTGCTGATACTTAAGAGTGAAAATAAACCCCTGCTCAGAGGTTACTAGGAGTACTGTGGCTCTTAGCCTGTTTCCATAACACACACACACACACAACACACCACCCACAACACCACACATAACACCACACACACCACACACATACCACACACACACACCATACAAACACCACACATACCACACCACCCTCAACACCACACACACACACACACCACACACACACACATACCACACACACACACATACCACACACACATACCACACACACACCACACACACAAACACACACACAGTGTGTGTGCAAGTAAGCCATGCTGAGTGGACTCTGGCTCCTAGGCCCTTTTCTCTGATTCCACAGATGACAAAACCACTGTGAAGGCCAAAGTCACAGTTTGTGGCTAAGCCAGGGTGCCAGTTGATATTCTCTGGCCCTGTGCTTCAGGGTCTCTGGCTCACTGTCCTCCCTCAGGCAGGAGCAACCACACTGAGGCTGTCCAGACTCTCGAAGACTCACACAGAAGCCTGGAGTAGTTGAAGTCGAGGAACGGCCTCTGAGGCCAAGGTGGCTGACCGCTAGCTGGAAGCCAGGCTGTTGGTGAGGCCTTCAGAAACAGCCAGTGGCTACTGCTCCCTGCATTCACCAGGGACAACAGCTTGCTTGTCACACTTGGGGTCTGATGGCCAGTTTTGCATGTGTCTCACTAGATGATGACAGCAGGGTTTCCTTTGTCATCATGCTACACTATGTATATCCCTGTGTGTGGATTGCTTGGTAGTGAGGCGTCAGCTCAAGCAAGGCTTTTGTTGCATCCACTCAAACTGCTTTTCTGTTAAGGAACTGTTTATGGGATTAAATTTCTGTGACAAGCTATATTTGTTTTTAAAAGATTGTTTCACCTAAAAAATATGAGCCTTCTGATTCCACAGCAACGTTCCTGTATTTTGTGGCACAGCATTCAACCCATTCATTCTTTCTTTATTTCAAAATACATCAATGGACGCTATATTGTTTACACAGTGTATCATTACTGGCACAGCCATACCTGATGGGAATGGCAAAAGTCATAAGGCCAGCTGCCTACATGGCATAGCAGGCCACAACTGTATGCAGTTTCAGTTTCAGGGTATCTGGCACCCTCACACAGACATACATGCAGGCAAAACAACAATGCACATTAAATAAAAGTAAATTATGAAAGTGTTAAGATGAAAAATTTTCAGTTGCCCTGGGTCCCAGAATAGCCTGAGGATATGCATTTCCAACCTTACCAGGATGGACCCCCGGGGATGGGCTTGCAAAACATATCCTAGAAACACAGATGCAGGTGCCCAATAAGGAACATGAGCCCGGGCAACAATCAGCCATGATCAGGCCACCTGGGCCCAACCAATCAGGAGCTTGCTAATGCAGCAAGTCCCTAACCCCAGACCCCCTCCCCGCTTGCCGGGATTTGTTTGTTTGTTTGTTTTTGCCTTTATAAGCCCATGTAAAAGTTGAGCTCAGGGCTCTCCTCCCTTCCTCCTTTGTGAGGCATGAGTTGAGCCCCAGCCGGCTGGAACCCGAATAAAGCCTCTTGCTGTTTGGCATCGAGTGCGGATTTCTGAGGTTTGGGGGTCTATTGCTGCATCCCAGGATTTGAATGGGGGTCTCCCCAGTGTGGGTATCCAACAGAAGGAAGGAAGGGAGGGAGGGAGGGAGGGAGGGAGGGAGGGAGAAAAGAAAGGAAGGAAGGAAGAGAGAGAGAGAGAGAGAGAGAGAGAGAGAGAAAGAAAGAAAGAAAGAAAGAAAGAAAGAAAGAAAGAAAGAAAAAATTCTGTGAGACACAGGAGCTTAGAAAAGTTGGCATGGAAGCCTGTGTGTAAAAGAAAGATCTGAGCTGTGTGTCCATCTCTTCCATCCAGGACCCATGCTTTTGTCCCTCAGTTGTCTGGACATTCAGTCTACTTCTAGTCGCCTTCAGATGAGGATGCAACCAGCCAGCACCATTACAAGATGTAGCCAGCGCCATGTCTGTCCTCTCCATGACGGTAACGGACCGAACCTCTGAAACTGGAAGCCACCACCCCAATTAAATGTTTTCCTTTATAAGAGTTGCTGTGGTCATAGTGTCTCTTCATAGCAGTAGAAACCCTGACTAAGAGAGGTGGTATTGGAGATCAAGCCCAAGCCTTGAACAAGATAGCAAGCACACTGCCACTGAGCTGCTGCTCACCAGACCCCACACACACATGCTGATTTCTTAACAATGTGCCTAAAGTTACTATTTCTCCTCCACGGTCACCACCACCACCCACTATCCCCATTCCAAAACACTCAGTGTGGGTCTCCTAGTCTCCAGAACATTCAGTGTGCCTGCCTCTCCTCATCTCCAGATCACTCGGTGTGCATCTCATGCCTGCTAAGGAAGACTCTGGACTGAAGATATCTCTACTTCCCAGGTGAATGAACTCAGCTTTTAAAATTTTCTCAAAGTCACCCCTGTGAAGCAAGAATGTCACAGGAAGAAAATAATAACCTATGTTTTTCTCCTACTGTACTTATTTTTTTAAGGTTCTTAACTTTTTCCCCTTTTTTTACTTTTTATGTTTATTTCATGTATTGATCCCAGTTCCCTTTCCCTCCTTCTTTCCCTCTCTCCCACCCTCTCAAGCTCCCTGACCACCCTCCCATCCCATCCCCCCCCCACTCCACATGTAGGGTGATGCCTTCCAGGAGGGGTCATCTAAATCTGTCAAATCATTTGGAGTAGGGACTAGGTCTTCCCTCCTGTCTCTAGGTTAAGGGAGGATCCCTCCATGGGGGATGTGCTCCCAAAGTCCTTTTGTGCACCAGGGATACATCCTGGTTCCACTGTCTGAGGCCCCTTAGACTGCCCAGGCCTTCTAACTGAGACCCATGTTTAGGGAGTCTGAGTCAGTACAATGCCAGATTCCAAGCTATCAGTCTGGGGGCCCATTAGCTCCTCCTTGTTCAGGTCAGCTGTCTCTATGTGTTTCTGTAGCTTGGTCTTGTCCTCCCTCTCTGCATCTGGATTCCAGCTCAGCTCAGTGTTTAGTTGTGGGTGTCTGCTTCTGTTTCCATCAGCTACTAGATGAGGGCTCCATGATGGTAGATGAGTTAGTCATCAATCTCATTATCAGGGAAGGGCATCTATGGTAGCCTTTCCACTGTTGCTCAAAATGTTAGTTGGGGTCAGTCTTGTAGGTCTCTGGACATTTCTCGAGTCAGTTTTCTCTTGAAACCTATAATGGCTCCCTCTTTTATGGTCTCTCTCTCTCTCATCTATTCCTCCCCTGGCTCAATCTTCCTAGTTCCACATGCTTTCCTCTCCTCCCCTTCTCTTTCTCCTAGCTCCCTCTCCACTCACTGCACCACACACACACACACACACACACACACACACACACACACACACACACACACACCCCGCTCCCCATGTGCCCAGGAGATCTTGTCCCTTTCCCCTTCTGTGAGGGACCTTATATGAATCTCTTAGAATCCTCCTTGTATCCTAGTTTCTGTGGGGGCAGGTGATCCTTTGCTCTGTGTCTAAAATCCATGTATGAGTGAGTACATACCATGTTCCTCTTTTTGTGACTGGGTTACCTCATTCAGGATGGTTTCTTCAAGTTCCATCCATTTGCCTGCAAATTTCAAGATTCCATTGTTTTTTTTTTTTTTTTTTTAAATGTGCCACATCTTCTTTATCCATTCTTCAGTTGAGAGGCATCTAGGTTGCCTTCAGGTTCTTGCTATTACAAATAATGCTGCTATAAACAAAGTTGAGCACATGTCTTTGTTGCATGGATGTAGATCATTTGGATATATGCCTAAGAGGGGAATTGTCAGGTCCTGTGGTAGACTGATTCCCATTTTCCTGAGGAACTGCCATACTGATCTCCAAAGTGGCTGTACAAATTTGCACTCCCACCAGCAGTGGAGGAGTGTTCCCTTTCTCCACATCCTCTCCAGCATAAGTTGTCATTGGTGTTTCTAATTTTAGCCATTCTGACAGGAGTAAGATGATATCTTAGAGTTGTTTTGATTTGCATTTCTCTGATATCTAAGGATGTTGAGCACTTTCTTAAGTGTCTTTCAGCCTTTTTGATTTCCTCTATTGAGAGTTCTCATTCAGTTCTGTACCCCATTTTTTAATAGGGTTATTTGGTGTTTTGTTGACTAGTTTCTTGAGTTCTTTGTTTGTATATTTCGGAGATCAGTCCTTTGTCAGATGTAGGATTGGTGAAGATCTTTTCCCAGTCTGTGGGCTTCCATTTGTTCTTGTCCACTGTGTCCTTCGCCTTACAGGAGCTTCTCAGTTTGAGGAGGTCCCATTTATTAATTGCCGATCTCAGTGTCTGTGCTACTGGAGTTATGTTCAGGAAGTGGTCTTCTGTACCAATTTGTTCAAGGGTACCTCCTACTTTCTCTTCTAAGAGGTTCAGTGTGGCTGGATTTATGTTGAGATCATTGATCCATTTGGACTTGAGTTTAGTGCATGACGATAGACACGGGTCTATCTGCATTCTTCTACACACCATCATCCAATTGTGCCAGCACCATTTGTTGAAGATGCTTTCCCCCTTCTATTGAATACTTGTAGCTGTTTTGTCAAAAATCAGGTGTCCATAGGTGTGTGGGTTAATGTCATGATTTTCGATTCGATTCCATTGGTCTACCTTTCTATTTTTGTGCCAATACCAGGCTGTTTTCAGGACTGTAGCTCTATAGTAGAGCTTAAAGCCGGGGATGGTGTTGCCTCCTGAAGTTCCTTTATTGTACAGGGTTGTTTTCTACCATACTTATTTACACATTCTTTTAAAGTCCCCACAATGACTCATGAAGAGCAGAGCCTGAGACGCACTAAGGACACCCACTTCCCTGATACTGAGTATGTTTCTCCTGCTAGACACCAGACACGTAACTAAAACCAACCAACACACATGAGGTGCTCACCCTTTTAATCCCAGCACTTCTAAAGCAGACACTAATAAATCTCCAGGCAACCTGTTCTATATAGCAAGTTCCAGACTAGCCAGGGCTACACAGTGAGACCCCCTCTAAAAAGAAAAGGAAAAAAACGAACAAAGAAAGAAAAGAAAAGGAGAAAGTAAAAAAGAATTCAAACAAAACCCCACAATCAATGACTCGGGCCTTGAGTTGAAAGGAAAGGCCCATAAGCAACAGCAGTATTGTGCAACATACTCCGTAAGGAGGGCGGGCACCAGTGTATCATATAAAAAGGTTTCTGACCAAGTACAGGATCTTGAAGAATCAGAATGGAATGCCTGAATAAGTACATATTTGCTCAGCTCCAACCTTTCTGCACTGCTCAGGGGCGACTTATAGGTACACCTGGGCTTCTGACCCGAGGGGAGGGTCCTGGCTTAGCTTCGCCACCATCACTCTCAAGACAGTCACCTTGAAAGCAGCAGTGCCAGGATTAACCCAGATCTAACTCAGAAGCTTAAGCAAAGAGGTTTACTCTGGGCCCCAAAACTCCCTGGAGCTTCCACTCACTGCCCACAAGATCTCCTACTGGAGAAGAATGCTCGCTGTGGGCGTCTGCTCATGCGGATCCCAGAGCCAATTCTTAGAAAAGACCCAGTGGAGATTCGCAGACAGGCACCGCCCCTGCCCTTGCCCCTGCCCCTGCTCCTGCTGCAGCCAGGGCAGCCCCCCCTCCCCCCCCCCCCGTGCCGTGGACATCCCTCCCCACCTTCCCCTGCTGAGACCTCTCACCCTTAGGCTGCCTACCAATGAGAGGGAAATCCAGGTCCTGCCAATCAAAGGGAGGTGAAAAGGAGGAGGGAGTGCCCACAGCTGAGTTTTAAAATTACTCTTCTCTCCTGGTTTTTCCACAAACCTGCCAACCCCTGGGCAAGCCCTTTCCTTTGGATTTGCTGCGACACCAACCAGAGAGTTTGGATCAAGTAAGGTGGAAGATGAGAAGCAGCGGTCTCCACACACGCACTGTAGGATGTGTGCATCTGGACGCTCACACAGAGCAAGTGGAGAGCGACCGGAGAAGACATTTAATGTTGACTTCCGGCAGCCACACAAGCACACATGTACACATGTATACACACCCTACACAGACAAGCAATGCCCAACCTCACAGGAAGAATTCAGATTTTAACACTGGAGCGGGGTTTGAATCCCAGTTGGTACAAAGCTTGAGCAAGTGATTATATTTCCCCTAACCTCTGAACCTTTCCTCAGCCACGCACCCACAGTTAACAAATGTTCAGGAAATGGAGTCCAGAAGTTCCAGGCTGGTCTGGGCAACACAGTGAGACCTCATTTCAAATGATGATGATGATGATGTGGTAATGGTGATAAGTGGGAACACTGTTCTCGCATGATTAATTGGTAGTGAAGGCTATAAAACAACCAAAGTCAGAGAAAGTATAAATAAATGGAAAACACACTTTGATTTAACCCCGTATTTCCAGACAGTCTCCATCGCTATGGTCTGCTTACTGGACCCATGGAACTGTCCTGGACATGTGAATGTTTGGGTACCTAAGGCATGAGACTCACGTGTCAGCCTGTTTTGGAAAGTGTGGTCTTTGAGCTGCAGCTGGGGGGGGGGGGCAGGAGGTAAGGGTGTGGTGGGTCATCAATGGTAGAGGAACCTCATCACTTCCAGGCTGAAGAATTCTCCTAGCAGGCAGCATTGTCCTTGCTGCCCCACAGAGCCACCATTCAAGCTCCACGCCCAGCTCTGCCAAGCTCCCAGAGAGCACTGGATATCCTTCACTAGTCTTCAATGCCAACCGTGTGAAAAGAGGCCACTTTACATCTGGTACAAAGCATCGTCGTCGTCGAGCGGTCTCATTCACGGTGCCCGGAACATACCAAGCTCCGGACGTAGGGCTGCAAAGCACTTCAGCACAAAGTCTTTTCCTGCTAGCTGGTTCTCACACACAGTGGCCTGTGTTTCCCACCCGGTGTCTCCCCAGATGTCTGTCAGCTCATGTCATTCTGAGAGAATGGTGCAGAAAAGCCCTATTCTCTTCTCTCCTCCTCACCTGCCAAAAAAGTCTGGCCTGCAGGTGCCTGGCAGAGGCCTGGAGAGGCCGGGAAGCATCTGCCATTCAGAGAGGCTGAGAAGTGGCCTCCTGAGAGCCAAGTCCCAAGCTTGGCGGCTATGTTGCTGGGTCTTGTTCTCTTTAGTAGTCATGTCTGCCTCCCCAGGCCTCAAGTCTCATCTCCCTCTGGCAATGTTTCACATAGATGCAGGTGACCCTGTAACCAGAACCTCCCTCAGAGTCCATGGATCTTTCCACAAAGCCCCGTGAGAAGCATTGTGTCTTAGAGACATCCATTGTCACAGACATTGCAAAGCTAAGAAAGAAGTTCCCATCCAATGTGCTCCGGGTACACATGGAGAAGCCTGGTAGGGCTGGGGGTGGGATGTCTCAGGGAGAAACATCTGGTCCCACAGGCCTCAATTCTAACATCACCTAAGGACATTTTCAAGGTGAGAGTCTGTGTGTGTTGGGTGGGGAACCTCATTGGACCTCAAGCTGAGACTCTCATCTCTGGTTTAACCCAGTTGTCTGCACACAATAAGAATGGAGCCTGAAAGAGTGTTAGTCCTGTCTGATCCACCTGACTCCCAGATGGAGAAACTGAGGCACAGAGAGTTTAAGAAAGCCTGCCCAAGACTCCACAGCTATGCAAGGTATCTATCTTTGGGTATTTGGGGTTGCCTCAAAGACTTGCTGGAGCCTATCATGTTTCCCATGCTGCTCAAGGAATCGTCCATATTCTTTAACAAATTATCCTTGGCCAAGACATAAGTCAGCTCTGTGTAACTTTCTTAGAAGTCCTGCCCTGGTCCAGGTAGAAGGGGTCCCCTTGTTTAGGGGGCTCCATCCCGGCTACCTTCTGTGTTTCTGCTCAGAGGCCTGAAGGGTGGCTTTTGTGGAGTTGGTCACTAAAGGAGGAAAACAGCTTGGATTCACAGTACTGGTGGGACCCAGAGAGGGACCAGCTGCATGCTGACAGCTGGCTTGTCTGTGCTCTGAGGATCCGAAAATTATGAATTCAAACGCTGCTCTATAGGTTGTCACAATGGTATAGTGGTCAAAACAAAAGAACAGAACGTGCTAAACTACTTGGGTCATAAGAGTTAACTATTCAGTCATAGTGTGTAGACTTCTCTTTCTGATCTTCACACTGCATACTTTGGGGTTGGTCATTGAAAGAGTCTGTCATCCTTGACTGGTGAGGAGATTCCTGATCCCCGAGGGCAACAGAAACAACAATAAAAACTGACCTGATATTGATCCCTGTGAGGCATAGATAGCCTCACCGCTGTCCAGACTGTATGAGTGGCACTAACAACTCCTGGAGGACCACAAACTATCCCCAGGGTACAAAGACTAGGCTGTGTGACGTGACAAGGGATTGGGATGAGGAGGTTCCAGGTCCCAGCCAGTACCCTTGCTCCCTTCCTTTCCCAAATATACTCCTATTAATGTCCTGTTTCTTTGCTTTTGTGGTGGTTAGAATCCAAGATGCCCTCCTTAAGTTCCAGATATTTCAATGTTTGGTCCCGTCGTTGGCTGTTTGGGGAGGGTTAGGAGGCCTTTCAGGGTTCCTGTTGCTGTGATGATACACCATTATATTCCCATGTTGCTGTTCATCACCAAAAGCAGTCAGGGCAGGAACTCACGCAGGGCAGGTCCTGGAGGCAGGAGATGACACAGAGTCCATGGAGGGTTGCTGCTTACTGGCTTGCTCAGCCTGCTTTCTTATAGAACCCAGGCCCTGGTGCCCAGGAATGGCACCACCCACCATGGGCTAAGGCCCTCCCCCATCGATCACTAATTGAGAAAATGTCTTAACAGCTGGATGTCATTGTTGTGATATTTAGTTTACCATCTAACAAATAAAGCTTCCCTGAAGATCAGAGTGCAAAGCTAGCCACACTAGTCAGCCACAGAGGCCAGAAAATGGTGGCACACACCTTTAATCCCAGCAGCCACACTAGTTAGCCATAGAAGCTGGGCAGTGGTGGTGCACACCCTTAATCCCAGCACTAGAGAGGAATGTAAGGCAGGAGGACACAGGAGTGCAGTGTACTCAGTCTGCAGTCACTCTGAGGACAGGGTGGCCCCTTTCGTCTTAGCCCTGGTAGAGGTAAGAACTCTCTAGTGGCTGGCTGCTTTGCTTCTCTGATCTTCAGCTTTAACCCTAATATCCATCCGTCTCTAGGATTTTATTATTTATCTACACCTGGCCCCACCATGAAAATGGTGTAGGCTGGAACCACAAGCAGGGCTCCCACTGGGATCACTGCCCAGCTCTCCAGCTCTTCTTTTTGTATTTTCTTCAAGCCTCTGAAAGTGTTGGGGTTTTCCTGTCATAGCCTCTCTAAACAGTCTTCAGCTGACACCCAAGCTCCAGAAGCACCTGGGGTCCAAACGCCACAGGACTTACCCGCCCTAGCCGCAGCCACCACACGTGTTTTATCCACACATGCCTCTCCCTCAATGGCTGTCCCTCTTCTCCGGCTGCCACTTTCAGCCGATGGCCACAGCTAAGTCTCCAACCAGATGCTTGGTTAGAAGACTTGGTAAGGCAATTGGGAATTCTTAAAGGATGGGATTACTTAAAAGAGAGAGTTTCCCCCCCCACATTAAAAGTTATAAATATTATTACAATAGAGATAGTTGGGTCTCTGTATGATTATCCAATGGATGGTTTAAAATTGGAACGATTAAATGAAGGGATAATTAACTTAACCAGGATTGACATACTGTTAATCATCACTTTCATAATCTTTGTTGTTGGTTTGATAATTCTTGGTTTATCCTTAAAAAAGCTCACTGATATGAGTGCCAAGATGTAGTCCTTAAAAAACTAACTAAATCAGATCATAGAGATATTTAAACCCAGACAGAGGAATTTGGAGAACCAATTTCAGCAATGCATTATAAGATTGGAGAGGAACAGCCTAAGGTTTCAAACAACCAACCTTAATAAATCCAGTAACTTTACAGAAATTGCCAAATTACAGAGGCTCGGTAAGATCTAATTGGACTCCTGTGCCAATGTTGGATTTAAAGAGATTCAAGGAAGCTATAGTCTCATATGGCAGGCATTCACCATTTGTGAAACAGATGTTAAACTTATGGTCAGTTTGTAATAGAATTATCCCTAAAGACTGGATAGACTTGGTTAATGCGATTTTAAAAAGCCTGGTCCACAATTACAATGTAGTACCTGGTTGAGAGAAGAGGCTAAGACTGTTGAACGATGGAATAAAGCTAGATATAGGGAAATCTCCCGAGATAAACTTTTTGGAGAAGGAGATTATGCTACTATAGAAAGGCAATCTCTATATGATGACCATGCCCTGAATTTATGCCACACAGAAACTTTAAATGCTTGGGACAGAATAGGAGAAGTAGGAAAGAAAATGGAATCATTTACTATAGTTATACCGGCCCAAAGAAAGTCTTCCCAGATTTCTTACAAAGAGTTACACCAGCAGTAAATAGAATGATACCAAAATGTCAAATGTTTCAATTGTGGCAAACAAGGTCACCTTAAAAGGGATTGTAAGCAGGGTGTTCCTAGAAACAATGTTTTTTTTTTCTCAGGGTAATTCAAACAGAAAGCGCCTCCCTTCTGGAGTATGCAGAATCTGTGGCAAGGGTAGGTATTGGACTAATTAATGTAGGTCAACAAGGGACAGTCAAGGAAACTCTTTGCAACCAGGAAACTCCCCGAGGGGCCTCTTGCAGGTCCTCATGACAAATTTGGTTCAGTCATTTCCTGTAATGTGGAAACTCCTTCCCAGAGAAGGTAAAGAACCTAACGCCTATTGTAAGAAAATATACTGGGCTGGGTGATAGAAGAGATATAGAAAATGAAACAAAAATTTCAGTAGACACTGTCTCCCCGAAGTTAGGGTTGGGGTCGGGTTTTGTTTTCATCTTTTCAGGAGAATAAAAACAACCACCTTGAGGAGTTTAAAGACTTTGGACAAATAAGCATCTAAAGAAGTGAGAACTACCAAGAAAAAGAATAATCTGACCTAATGCACTATCTGAAGTCTCCAATGAGACGATGGAACCCCATAGCAACAATTCCACTAGGATCATGATAACACATCACTAAGCTGAAAAACACCAACTCAAGGCTGGCATTGGACTACAAACTGCTCAGAACAATTTCGAGGTGGGTAGCTGATATGATCCAGCCTCACAGATTACTTACTCTAGCTGGGCTGCTTTGCTTCTCTGATCTTCAGCTTTAACCCCAATATCTGCCCCTGGATTTTTATTATTCATTCTACATGTCATGGAGGCATTTTCTCAACTGAGGCTCCTTTCTCTCTAATGACTCTAGATTGTGTCAAGTTGACATAAAACCAGCCAGCACAGCCTTGCTGTGATGTGAGCTCCTGACCACTGCCCCACCCACCTACCACCTACTACCTCTGATTCACCGCCATGGTCTAACCCTCTGGAACCATTAGCCCCAAATAAACATTTTTCTCCAAGTTCCATTGGTCATGGTGTTCTATTACAGTGATAGAAAAGTGATCAAGACAGCTTTCTGGTCTTTCTTTCCTTGTGTGTGTGTGTGTGTGTGTGTGTGTGTGTGTGTGTGTGTGGTGTGTGTGGGGGTGGCAGAGTCTCAAGATGCAATCCAGCATGGCTTCATCTCTTGGTCCTCCTAGCTGGTGTGCTGGGATTACAGGCACATGGTACCTTTGCCAGCATTAAAGTGTGCTTTCTAAATTCCAGGACTCCGAGTCTTTTGTTGTGCAACAGAATTCTCATGCTTTATATACATCCTAGGAGTGAGACTGCTGAGCACTGTCTTATTTGACTTATTTGCCTAAGTAATTCTAGATTATTCTTTAGAATGGCTGCACCTGACTGACTGCTGTGCTTGAAGGTCCCACTGTGCCCAAAATTCAGGTTGCGGTCCCCCAGGTCCCCATTAGGGGAGCTGCAGCTCACTGATTCCGATGTGCAGTTTTCACGTTTCCTAATGATTTTGAGCTCTGGGTGCTCCCACTGGCCCAGCATCCCAGCCACTTCTCTCTAGGGCTCTCTCAAGGACAGCTGGACAGATGGAGAAGTGGCGCACCACTATCCAGATTCACCGTGACCTGAGCAGTGGAGACAGCCCACAAAGCTGCAGCCTGCACTTTTCACTGTAACCTGAGCATAGACAAAGCTCGTGATCTGCAACCTGCACTTCACACTCTCTTTGGAATTTCCTTTCCTACCTTCTTGCCCCTCTCCCAGCTTTCTGTTCTCCAGAGTGTTCAAAGCCATCCTCACCTCAGGGCTTGAACTCCTGACTTTACCTCTGCTTGCTATCAACTCCCTTCGGTTTCTGTGTAATACCATCTTGTCAGTGCCATCTTCTCTAATCCCTAAGACATCATCTTGAGGAGTCTCCCCTCTTCCCTTTTCTTCTGAGCTTCCCACTATCCGGCAGCCTCTCTATTGTTACGTGCTCACTGGTTTCCTTATTAAATGTCCCGTTCCCAAGTGCTACCGAAGGGCTGTTTATGGCTAGATACCAAGTGCTTTGAAGAGTGCTGGACACATAGTAGTTGCTCAATAATCACCCATTAGATTAAATCCAATTGAGGAAAGATTTTAGATTCTATAAGTGGGGGAGTAATGCAAGGGAGAGGCATTGTATACTGGGCTCAGAAAACAACACAGAGAGTTCTCCTACATTGAAACTATTTCTTGGGGGCTGTTGGACATGATGGCACATGGCCTTAATCCCAACACTTGTAGATAGAGGGAGATGGATCTCTGTGAATTCAAGGCCACCCTGGTTCTACATAGTGAGTTCCAGTAAAGCCAGAGCTATGTAGAAAGACCCTGTCTCAAAAACAAGACAAAACAAAAACAAAATGAAACAACAACAACAAAATCTTCTGGGGTTGAAGAACTAGTTGAGAGTTCACACTGCTCTCATATAGAGTTTGGTTCCCAGCATCCAAGTTGAGCAACTTCACAACCTCTGTAAGGCCAGTTCTAGAGGACTGGGCACCTTCTAAACTCCAAGAGCATCTGCACCCCTGTGAACACACCCACACACAGATACAGGAGGGCATCTGTATCCATGTGCACATATTCACACATAGATACATGCATACACACAGTTAAAAATAAATAAATCCTTAAAAATATTATTTCTGAGCTGAGTGTGGTAGTTTATTCCTGTAATCCCAACACATATGAGGCTGAGGCAGGAGAATCTGATTTCAAAGCCATCATAGGCTATCCAGAGAGTTCCAGGTCGGCCTGAGCTATGGAGTGAGATTCTGTCTCAAATAAACCCCTTTTTATTTCGAACTACCTTGGCTATCCTTTGTTGGCTTGCTGTCTTTAGGCATAAATGCTAATTATCTTCTAATTTACAAAAATCTTTCTGTAAAAAGCAATTGGCTTTTAGCCTTACAATTTTAGTCTGCAGGAATGATAGGCAATTTGAATAGTGCCTGGTCACAGCTGTGTAAGCACTTTCTCTAAAACTTAACTCCGTTTGCTCCTTTAAAACTTGCGGGTGGGGAGGATGTTGTTAGGAAACACACTGGGTCTAGAATTCAGCAGTTTCTTTCTTTAAAAAAAAAAAAAATCGGTAGGGTTGCCAGTTGTATAGGCAGTGTCTTTTGTTGAAAAAGAAAAAAAAAAGTTTTAACTCCACGGTGGAAAAACTAACATTGTCACTAGGATATGACGAAACCATGGAGAAGAACTAGAGACCCGAGGCTCTGCAGAATGGCCAGCGGCATCTGGTCCCAGGGCCTTTATGAGCAGCCTTGTATGTTCTATTCAGGACTCTCAGAACGATTGTTGGCATGATGTAGACAAATTGACGCAAATTAGTTTAGCACGGGCTAGGCAAAGTTTAAGCTTGTTGAAGCAACACACGTGGACCACATAGCAACAGCTATGCAAAAACCTGCTGGATGTACGCTGGCCCTGACCCTGCTCGCGGAACTGAGAGCAGAATGCAATCTCTGTCAGGCCCTGGAGGGACAGGAAGCCCACGGTGGAAGCTGGAGCCCCGGTGCTGATCCTGAAGGCCAGGCTTGGTTGAGAGACTGTCTCCTGAAAGTGCTACTAGCTATTCCTACCCCATACCACCGGTTATTTCACAGCCACAAATCCTCAAAGGACTGGTCCCAAAGATTAAGGGGATCCTGCCACTTTGCTCTTTTTACTTTGGGTTCAAAATATCTCAGGACAATTCCTTTTGGGGCTGGTGTCACACAGACCACCTAGAGGGACCTTCTAATTGTATTTACAGTAATTTAATTACCGCAGGGACAGCTTCAGAAGGCACGATTTACCTCTTGGTAGGGTTTCAATCTGTTAAATAAACAGGAGGAGGAGGGGGAGGAAGGAGGTGGAGGAGGAGAAGAAGAGGAGGAAGAGGAAGAGGAACAACGCAATGGAGTTTGGGGATTTTTATAGATCCCCGTTTTGGGAGCAAGGCTGGGTGGGTGAAGGAGACGTTTACCCAGCCAGGGTCAACAGTTTTCCTGTTTTCGTTCTTATTAGCCTGTAGTCTGTGCGTGCATTCTGCCCACTGAGTCCCCACATACTTGCACACCCAGATATTGCACCAACAGTCAGTGTGTATTTAACAATTATCTCTGGGTAAAATAGTCAGGGACTTGGTGGAGCGTCTCTCCTGGAACACCAGCTGGAGGAAGACTTACTTTTAAGTGCTTTCCCCTTCCTTTGTATTGGCTTTCAGTTCTCCAAAATGTTTTGACACAAAACATTTTTAAAAATAATTTTTCTCAGTGTACCCATAAGAAAAAAAATGCTGCAAATATTAAAGCATAAAAAGGTAGATGATCTGTAGGCGATTCTGCTTTTAGATTGTTTGACTAACTGGTCATGTAAACTTGGTGGCTGCCTTTCCTTGGGAACTGCAATCTTTCTGTTTGGCATGGGAAGGAATGTAATTCTGAGATGTAGCTGGAGGCTACACGTACTTCTACTGCCATCTAGCCGTCTATCCGGGCTTGTGAGAATCTAGATTTTTTCTGGGGCATTCCTGAGAGGTCTGGGGGAGGGGGGGAGCGACCAAAACTCAAACTCTGCTAGATATGTGGACGTCTCAGAGGCGCTTAATAACATTCTGAGCAGCAAAGAAACTAAATATCCAAACAAATGCTTATGCACTGAAAAAAAAAATGTCATGAAGATGATGTGTGTGTCATGAGAGTAAAGAGACTGGAGGAGTACATGGGGACCCTGGGAAAGAAAGAGCAGGAATAAACATGGTCTAAGTATGTGCCACACCTATACAAGAATGTCTTTCTGAACCCAGTATCTGTGTAGAATGAACAGAAATTACATTAAAAAGGAGTATTGGGGAACATTAAGAAGAATAGTTAAATTGTCATATGGAATTTGACTTGCAAGTATTTCTATCATGAATGAGGAACTGGCTTGCATTCAAATTCATAGCAAGATAGCCCTTGTCCCTGATAGTGAGGATTCCGTACCACAACACCGGCCTCTATCAAATGGAGAATACTTTAAAAGGGGGCAGGGCAAGGGGTCTCCACAATTTGAGGGTCATTTGCATTTACTGTGCATGAGGATGAGGTGGGTTCTTTGTCCCACAAAGTGAAATCTCCATCCAAACTAAGGGGTGTTTTTTTTTTTTTTTTTTTTTTTTTTGCTGTGTGGTTTACTTTTTTCTTGAGAGCCTGAACTCAGGATTTTGGATATAATTCGAATTAAGTGTGATGTATGCACACAGATTCCTCTTCCTGCCTCTTTCCCCAACTGTCCCGTGCTCTTTGCATTTCGTCACCCAGGTTTCCATATTTGCACATTAAGGCACTGAAGTAAACGCTAGGGCAAATCCCAAGGCGCTATTGCCATGCGGCTGGCTCAACTGTTGCGAAGTACCGTGAGATACTGCCACCTGTTGGTGATGCTGTGAATTATTTGCATTTTAGGCAAAACAGCTTCAGCATTCAAATTCAGATTTACAAATTCAGCTAGTCTCCTAACGAATTGATGCGATACTGACTCTTCCAAGCCCTGTATGTGTTTCTGTGGGCTTTGTGTCCTCTGAGAGTGTTCACTACAGCTAAGCGTGGCAGTGTACCCTGCAGCCCCTGACTTTGGGCACTGAGGCAGGAGGATCCAGAATTCAAGGTCATTCTTAGCCTCATAGTGAGTCAACCTGGGCTATGTGAGACCATGTGTGCGCGCGCGTGCATGTGTGTGTCGTGTGGAGGGGTGTGCACGCTTCTCAGTGACCAGACATAAGCTGCCCTGTCTTGCTGTGCCCTTCCGCCATGATACTCTGCCTCATTACAGTCCCAGAAACATGAGCCCAGATCCCATGGATTAAAGCATCTGAAATGGAAACAAATATATTATCCCTCTCTTTAAAAGTAGTTACTTCAGGGTTCCTTTCCCCCACACACTGCTATTCATCTGCTACTCACTCGTTTGCTCATTTTGTTTGCGCTTCTGTAAATGGATTATTTTTAGGCCACCTGGCGCCCATGTAAGCGAAGGCTCACACAGTTTTCAGCTTTGCAGATGTCTCTTCTTGTTTATAGTCACTTTCCTATCCGTTCTCTGTGGTTTCCTGAGTTTAAATTATTAGCATTTACAAGTGTATAACTCCCACTTCTTTCTTCCCAAAGTTTGATTTTGTTTTCTTGCGTTTACATCAGTCCTGAGTTTGATGGGCATCTTTTACTCTTTTATAACTTTAGTGGGGTGTTTCCATGAAACACAAAGTTGGGAGCTATAAAATTGGAGTCTTGTTTTTGTTTTGAAATACACATATAGTTATTCGTGCGTGCGTGCGTGCGTGCGTGTGTGGTGTGTGTATGCGCACACTTGTGTATTAACCATGTCAAAGAAATATTTCAATCTTACTGGCCTTTAAAAAACAAGAATGAGCTGGGCAGTGGTGGTGCACACCTTTAATCGCAGCACTTGGGGGGCAGAGGCAGGCAGATCTCTGTGAGCCAGCCTGGTCTACAAAGCGAGTTCCAGGGCAAGCTCCAAAGCTGCACAGAGAAACCCTGTCTTGGAAAACCACAACAGCAACATGAATGATGGACTAGCAGGGTAACTCAGTTAGCAAACACTTGCCCTGCATCCGTGAAGCCCTGATGCTTCTCAGCATCACATAAAATGGGCATGGAGGCACTGGCCTATAATCTCAGCACTCTGCAGGTAGAGGCATAGATCATAGTTAAAAGTACTTGCTAATCAGAATTCAAGCATCTACATTACATGCTAGGTATCCTGAAAACACCTATAGCTTTAGCGGCAAGGGATCGAACACCTTTTTTCTGCCTTCCATGTGCGCATGCACAAAAATAAAATAAAGGCTTTGAATTCATTTTTACTTTATGTGCGTTGGCATTTTGCCTGCATGTATGTTTATGTGAAGATGTCAGATCCCCTGCAGTTATTGTCAGTTGTGAGCTGCCATGTGGGTGCTGGGGATTGAACCCAGGTCCTCTGGAAGAGCAGCCAGTGTTCTTAAACTCTAAGCCATCTCTCTGACTCCAAATAAAATAAATCTTAAAAGAAAGTTCAAAGTCATCCTCAGCTACATATCAAGTTCAAGGACTTATTGGGATATGTGAGACCTTGTTTTAAAAACAAAAGACAGACAACTATGGCAAAAAAAAAAAAAAACCCAAAAAACAAAACAAACAAACAAAAAACAAAACAAAACAAGAATTGCTCTTTGGACAAGGCATACTATTTTTTAACATACATAATATTTTATTTGGAATTTTCATTGATATTTATAAAATGATGATCTGTGCTTTTCTTTTGCTCAGGTTTTAGTATTGTTATACTCACTTCTTGAAAATAATTTGAGTGTCTTCCTCTTCTTCTAGGCTCTACAATAGTTAAGTAGCATTATTATTGCTGTATTCTTTAAGGGAGGATAGAATTATCTTGTGAAATTGTTTAGGCCTTGAGCTTTATGAGGGAGAATGCATGTCTCAATTAATTTTTTCTTTATTTCTCCCATGAAAAAGGAGTTAGTTAGGACTTGTTTATGCTAAAGTAGATTGCATTTTCCTGTACTTAAAATAATTTTAAACCTAGGTCTTCAAACTCATTAGCATAAATGTGGACAAGCAGTATCTAACTACTTAAGCAATTGTATGTTCCTACTATTTCCCATGTGCATTTTATTCTGTATTTTTAATATCCCCTTTGTTTTCAGTTCATACACACTGTATCACATGGGTTAATATCAGTTGCCCTGAACTGGCCATCAACTTTCCTACAGAGCTCCTAACCCTTTACAACTCCTGGAATTTACTAAATAATGATACTCTGTCACTAAGAACTCTGGATTGTTCCAGAGTGAATGCATCAGCCTGTCAGCATTGTTTAGTAATAACAATTATGTACGGGTGAGGCTGCTGTGGAATAATCTTTTCTGTACACTGAATATTTGTTGTTCTCAATGGTTTAATAAAGAGCTGACTGACCTATAGTTGGGCAGGAGGAGGCTAGGCAGGAGAACCAGACTAAGAGGATGATGTGAAGAAGGGCGGAGTCAGGAGAGTCACCAGGATACACAGAGGAAGCAGATGCAAGTTACTGAGACACATGGCAGAGTGTAGATGATAAATGTGTGGTAATTTCAGTTACAATAGTTAGTTATAATAGTAACAAGCTTTAGCTGTCAGTCAAGCATTTATAATTAACATTAAATAATGTGGGTAATAAGATTCTGGGACACAGCACAGGCTGATTGAGGTTTATTGGGGAGAATTCACTTCCACAAGAAACAGACGACCACTGCGGGTTCCTGCTCCAAGGATGTCCTTGGATCTTCTCTGTCTCCGACCCAGAAGTGAGAGAGCGCATTGGGGTTGAGACCCAGACCTAGACTCCACCAGTCACACCCACACCTGTTCCCACGCCCCCATAACGGGCGTGGTCAATACAACAGGGGTGGATATCTCACTACAATTAAATCTCTGTGTGGTTATTTGGGAGCTGGAGATCCCAATGAAAAACTCTGCCTACAGGAAGGTCAGGAGTTCAAGGTCAGCCTTGGGCTATAGGAAACCCTGGAAACAAAAATGTGCCTATCAGACATTCAGAATATAAGACTGAAGTGGAAGCTGACTTCCGGTACTTAAGATTCTCCCCCTCTAGACAGTAAAGATGGCTTCAGAGACACCTATCATCTTGTGTGACTAGATCCTCCCACAGGAGAACCAAGAAGTCTGTGCCCAAGACCCCTGGATGCCACTCTGTGTATGCCCTACTCTTTCAGACCCGTGTCTCTTCAGCAGACACATTGAATCTTAGCGATGAGAGTCTGGATGTCATTAGTGTGGTAATAGTGGCTTGCCAAATTTGTGCCTGGAGAGGATTTTACAAAGACGTCATTGGTTTGTCTCAGATTTTTCTCAGGGACTGGAGTGTGGTTCAGTCAAAGACTGCTTACCTAGTGCAGTCAACAGTGAAAAAACAAAAAACAAACAAACAAACAAAAACCCCCAAGAAACGTTAATGTTCTGCTTTTTCTAGCTAGCTCTGTCTTAATTATTAACCCATTTCTATTAATCTAAGTACTTCCACGTGGTCTCATCTTACCGGAGAGTGGGGCCAGCCTCTGTTCTCTCCAATCTCTACATGCTGACTCCTCCCTACTACTTCCTCTCCTAGTCCCGCCTATCTTGCTTTCCTATTGGCCAACAGTGCTTTATTCATTAACAAATAAGAGAAACATATTTACAGAATGACATCTCCATCAGTATAGTACTTTCAACTGTCTATTACAATATGGCTACTGTACAATATGGTACTTTCTCTGTTGCCAAACATTCTACCACTAAGCTCTAATTGACCTTCCTGTCACGTTATTCCTACAGTTTGAATCCCAAGAGCCACCCCGAAAGGATCTCGAGAAGGCTTGTTGTTAGTTTTCAGGTGCCTGTGCTGGCCTGTCCTTGGGGTTCTGACAGGATACGCCCTCAGCTGCAGCCACTAAGAGCAACACCTGTGCACAGTCACTGTGTTCCCTTTTAAAATGGCCCTGCCCACCTCCCATCCGTCTCTTTCTTTCTCTTTATTCCTCCTGTCTGCTTCCCTCTCTCTCCCTCTTCCTTCCTGTCTCACCCTCTCTCTCCTCTCTCTTTCCCTATTTCCTATCCCCTCTCTTCTGCTGCTCCTGTCTCTGGATACTGGTTTCCCCCTTCCCTTCCCTTTCCCCCCTTTATGATCCCTTTCACTAGTAATAATAATAAAAACCCTCGGCTTGAACACTGTCGCATGGCATCTTTCTCTCTCACACCAATTTTCTTAAATTACAATGCTTGTTCTTCAGGCACCACTGGTAGTTGGAAGAATGTTCAGAATGAAGGCCCCATGGGAGGCCTTAAGTAATTGATGCCATCCCTTAAAGACAGCTGTGGGACTCTGTCCCCTATCCTATTCCTTACATTTGCTTCACAGCCATGAGTTGAGAGTTTTCTCTACCACATGCCCCTGCTATGTGTGTTCTCTGGCTTGAAGCAACAGGATGAACCTATCATTGACTAGAATCTCTCAAACCGTGAGCCAAAATAATTGTTTCTCTTTATGAGTGAATCATCTCCAGTATTTGTTATAGAAATAGAAAGCTGACTAACACATATTATTCAATCATCAGCACATTTTTATGAGATGAGGACTATTAGCTCACATTTCTGAAATTAGAGAAAAGAAGTCCCGATGAGCTAAGAATCTTGACCAGGGCTAGGGAGATGGATCAGCCTGTGAAGTGGTTACCTCACAAAGCATGAGGCCTGAGTTTGGTTCCCAGAACCCATGTGAACACGCTAAGCTTGTTGGTGTGTACTTGTAGTCCCAGAAATGAGTGAGAAGGGGTAGGTAGATTCTTGGGGTTCACTGGTCAGCCAGTCTAGCCTAATTGGTGAGCTCTCAGCCAATGAGAGACCCTGTCTCAAAAGAGGTGAGTAGCACTACTGAAGATGACACTCCTACACACACGCACACTCCCACACGTGTAAACTCACACACACTCCCACACAAGGACAAAACAACAAAGACAGAAGACCAAAGCAGCAGAATCCTGACTCAAAACCGAAGTCTGGTTACAGCAACCTGACCTAGTTTCCATGTCATATGGCCTCATAATGTTATCAGGAAATCCAAGTTCATCCTCTCAAGGCTCCAGAAATCTTGAGAGGAGACCGAAGGAGTTGAAGCTAAAATATTTCCTGAATGTAAAAGTGCTGACCTATAATTCTCCTTAAACTTTGTTGTTTCTATAGTCTAACCCTTCTATGAAGCAGCTGTTGTGTGACTGGTGTATTCTGGGCTTTTAACATGCTCAGCACAGTGGTGCTGAGAAGCTAATTGTTCTCTTGGAAAAGAAATGATTAGACTCATACAAGGACGTTCCCTGAAAGAAAGTAGGCTGAGTAGTCACTAATAGAAATTTTAGCTCGTAGATACTAATGCTGGTGTCTTCACACTCATATAAGGATTGGTTGCTATTTCCTTTTCATTTGACGTGAACATGAAGGGCAGACTTCAAAAGCACCCTAAGGAAAGAATCCCTACCATCTTTGGACTCATTTGTTTCTGCAGATTGCTTGATATTAGTGTTTCAAGTTAGAGGAGATCCTAGCATCTTGATGCAAGATGCTAGGCGTTCTTAGCTTTCACCTGGAAAAGGATGACTATGCCCTTTAGGATGACTCAGTGCCTAAAGGGGATGATGGGCATTTGCTCATAAGTAGAGGCCAAACCAAGAAGATATTTTGGTGAAGAATGTGGGTGCTTTTTGCCCCTGTTCAAAAAGGTCTGCCTGAAGCTAAAGTGAAGAGTTTTTGGATTAATTTCATTGGCAGAGGAAATCTCAAAACAGTCTAGTAATGACTCTGTCATGTGGTTGTTAATGTTAACTCTAATGAAGATTTATAATGAAAAGGAGCAAGCTGAATAAGTAAAAATACAAAATGTACAAATTGAAGAGGAAAGGGGCACCAGGAAGTGGAATGGAGCTAAATCCTGTGTTCAAGGAGATAAACAGACTAAGCAAAGAAATGGAGTGGTGACCTCAGGGCGAGATCTCACTCAGCTAAGTTTCTGACTTTTGGAAAGGAATTAAAGAAACGCTTAGAACCAGATGTGGTAGTATATGTCTCTAATCCCAACAGAGGCTAGTAGCTCTCTTAGTTCAAGCCCAGCCTGGCCCACGAGCAAGTTCCAGGATAGCCAGGCTTAGGCAGTGAAGGAAACCATGAAAGACAAAGTTGGTGAAAGGTGTAATTGAAAAGGGGGTGGGGGAGAGTGTTCCAGGTCCAGTAAGCAGCAGAACTTGGGAGCTCTGGACATACGGTTCTGGCTTTATAGTCAAGGAGAGACTAAGGAAAGCAGATGAGGCTATGCATATGTCAGGGTTATCTCTGAATGGAGGCCTAGAAAGGCCATTGTGTGCAACTGTGAAGTTGAAGCCTGGATTGCCTTGGAGATTGAAAGATGTTGGAGATGCCCTAGTCATGGTATACCTTCAGAGAAGAGGAGAGCTGCTAACAGGGAGAGGAACCAGCCCAAGAGAAAGAAGTGTGTTGCAGCCAACAAAGTTGAAAGGAGCTGGAGATCTGAAGAGTGTTTGATATTAAACATAGAAATGCAGCGTTTGGTGTTTGCCCAGTTGGTATTCAATCTTGATTTGGTCTAGTGTTTCTTCACTGTGCTCCCTTCACACATTTTGGAATGGTAATGTGTTTCCTGTGCTGGAATAGGTTGGAAGTATGTGACCTGCTTTTTAATTTTGGGGTTGCATGAATCTCAGAAGAGACTTTGAATACACTTTTAAATAAGTTTGAGACTGTTATAGACTATGGGGACTTTTGAAGTTGGACTGAATGCATTTTTGCATTATGATATGGTATAAGCTTCTGGGGGCCAAGAATGTGATGGCTTGAAAGAAAATGCCTCCCTCAGAGAGTGGTACTATTAGGAGGTGTGCCTTAGTTGGAGTAGGTATGGTTTTGCTGGATGAAGTGTGTCACTGTGGGGTGAGGTCTCCTATGCTCAAGCCATGCCTAGTGACACAGTTCACTTCCTGCTGCCTACAGATCAAGATGAAGAAGTCTCAGGTCCTCCGGTACCATGTCCACCTGCATGCCACTATGTCAGGACTTGATAATGGACTGAACCTCTGAAACTATAAGCTAGCCCCAATTAAATGTTTTCATTTATGAGTTTTTGTGGTCATGGTCTCTTCACAGCAATAGAAACCATAAGACACCATTGATAAAGCTAATGCTGGGTGAATTCTGACTGCTTTGCGTTGACAGAAACCCTACTAAGACACCACTGATAAAGCTAATGTTGGGTGAGTTCTGCTCATTTTGAGTTGTTTGCTCCAATGTTAAGCAGAGGCTGTCAGTCTTCTTTTTATATTATATATAGGCAACAGTAATGGTTCCTCTGTGAGGATTTAGTAGCATACTACTCCACTTTTATACTTACTACAGATAATGTCAAAGCTGGGTGTGGTGGCAATAGAGGGAAATTGGAGAACAGTCAGTACAGCATCTTGAAGTCTGCTTTAAAAATTTCTCATACAGATTCTTTTTCCAGCTCACAGCTATAGCTATATGTTTGTGTGAGTGTATATGCAGGCCACACAAGGACCTTGGGAGGGTGTCATTTTTCAGGTGCTCATCCTGGAACTTCCAGTGAGCTCCAGGAGTCCTCTGTCTCTTGATTACAAGATCATAAAGCCATGTTTGGCGTAAGAAAGTGAGCTCTAGGGACTGCACTTGGATCCTCATGCTTACAAAACAAGCTCGTTACAGTGATCTCTCCATCTCCTGTATTTAAAAAGACTGTGCGTGCATGTGTGCGTGCATGTGTGTGTGCATGCGAGGGTGCATGTGTGTGTGCATGTGAGGGTGCATATGTGTGTTATGTTTTGCCTGCAAGGATGTATATGTAACATGTGCAGGCTTGGTATCCTTGGAGGCCAGAAGGGGGCACTGATCTCCTGGAACTAGAGTGACAGATGATTGTGAGCCTCTGGGGTGGGAGTTACTGGGAATCAAACCCCAGTCCTTAGGAAGAGCAACCAGTGGTCTTAACCACTGAGCCATTTCTCCGGACTTCCATAGCTATCTTTCATACACTCACTCAATCCCAACTTTTTGACTACTCATTTTAGAATTTATTTGTATCACTTTTAATATAATTTATAAATGCTTGATTGATGTCTTTTTTAATGGGGTAAGCTCTTTAACATTAAAATAAATGTCCTTTATCAAGTGCTAAACACATGGGAAATTATGTATACATGCTCCTTATTTTGTTTAGAATATACTGGTTACAAGAAACACAGGTTACAACTTTCTTATGTAACAAGGGATATAACAGGAAAGGAATCTGGACAAATAAGATCTGTAGCATATTTTATGTTTCACTATGCTAGCATAGAGTCCAGACTCAAATAATGTTACTCAAGTTTCTCTATTTGTTTCTATAGAAGAGCATTTGAGAGCAGAAAGTATCCAACTGTGGTTAAATTTGATAAAAAATTATGCAAAAGCCTAAGAGCAAATGGAGCTTTTTGGAAATTTAGCAGTATTAGATACTCCAGCCAAGGGTTGTCCATTAGGAGCATATGGGGGATGTCTACTTTTAGAGGAGCTGTTATATTCATGGTGCCAGGTAGTCTCACCTCATTTCAACTCTATTTTTCCAATTTCAACATTTTCCATTATAAATCAAGGTTACTAAAGTATCATTTATGAAATAAAAATGGTTTGTCAGCATAGTTTTGACAAATGCATTTTATATCCACATCTCATAATCAAGAAAAAGTAGTTCCACTGCCTTCTCCAAATCCCTCAAGGCCCTTTAGTCACTCTTCCTGCTTCCTAGTCAACAAATGCTTTCTATGGTTTTTGTCTTTTCAACAATGTCATATATTTGAGAATGGTACCTCTTCATTTTGTGTTTCCAAGTAGATTGCACTGAGACTATGTACCAACATTGGGTACTAAGAGTATATAATTTTAAGTTATGTCTTAATTTTGTATATATGTATACCTACTTGAGTTGGTATCCATTGGGATATCTGGGTCATAACGTAAGTATATTATTTTTGAAAGTAAATAAACTCTCAAGCCATCTCTCCAACTGTTTGTTCAATTCTGTATTTCTACTAATATTTTGGCTTCTGTCCGTTACTGGTATTTAGACTAAAAAAATTAACCAAGTACATTTTCATTGAGGGGCATGTGTGTATGAATTTAAGCACACATGTGCTCAAATACCTGTTTACTTCTGGCATCTTCCTGAAGTGCCCTTCACTGATTGGTTAGGTTAGCTGGTCAATGAGCCCTAGAGATCTGCCTGTCTCTGAAATGCCAGCCCCGGGGTCACAGAAGCACATCACCAATATAGATGCTCTTTATCTAGTGCTAGATAGCTTTTTATAGGGGTGCTAATGTTTGCATGGCAAGCAAATATTAAACAAGCCATCTCTTCAACCCTTCATTATGACTTTGATTTCCATTTTCCTAATTACTACATGGCTACCATTTTTTTTTTTTTTTTTTTTTTTTTTGCTGTGTAAGAAACATGCAGAAGAAAGTAAGTCATATGAACCAATCAAATATTAGTATGTGGGAAAGGTTAGCTGAGAATTACAGCTAAACTCAAAATGTTTATCTTTTATTTCAAGACAGTTTCTTGTGTAGCCCTGGCTGTCCTGGAACTGTCTCTGTAGACCAGGCTGACCTCAAATTCACAGAGATCTGCCAGCCTCTGCTTCCTCAGTATTGGTATTAAAGGTGTCTGCCACCACCACCTGGCTCAAAATGTTTATTTTCTGGAAATCCACATAATGTGAAAGCACAAATTCTTTGATGAGGAAGTCAAACCATGCATTCTGGGAAAGATTTTTATGTTCACAGAAGAGGGTAAAACAGTGAGTTGGAACAATTGCTACCATTCTTGCGTGTTGTTGTGACACAGCAGAACCCAGCTGAGCCTGGAACATCTTAGTGGAGGCTTTATCACCCATGTTTCTTGCTTAAATCATGTGCCTACATGGTTAGCACTTTTCTAAGGAACATGCAGAAGAGTCTAAGTTTTTTGTTTTTCCATTGCAGAAACAGAAATTATTTTTGATGCAAGGCTGTTCTATGTTAAATCCTAATATGATTACTATGTGCCTGTAGCCGAATACTACTGTGAAATTTAAGAAAAGACAGGAGGAACTTTATAGAGGTGAAACCCCATTCTTTCCCTATGGTTGGCCAAGGGCAGAGTGAATAAGAACACACATCATGTTTCAAATGCCATTTTTCAGGATAGGAGCCCTTGTTATTGCTTTTTGGCACAGTCAGGACAATACACCTGCTCATCATGAAACACAAAACGCTTGCTGGCCAGATTCACAGAACAACTTTTGCAGTTGAAGCAGTAGTCATGCCAGGAATTATCCTCATAGGTTACCACATTGGAGCCTTTTCCAAACCCAGTGATGGGGTTCTTGCACCCAGCACACTTCTTGGCCACAAAGTTCTTGTAGCAATCTACGCAGTAATACTTGTCATCCACAGCAGTGAAACGCTGCCCACCCAGCACCTTGGAGCAGGAGGAACATACAAAGCACTCAACATGCCAGGGCTGATCCTGGTAACTGATCCCTCCAGATGTGATGGGATTGTTGCATTTCACACAACGCTTGGCAAACTTGGTCTCATGGCAAGCCACACAGTAGAATTCCTCATCTCTAGGGAAAAAACTTTGGGTTCCAATGACTTTCTTGCAGTTGCTGCAGATGAAGCAGTTTTTATGCCAGACGTTACCCTTGTACTCCACATTCTCATCTCCTGCCACAATATTCTTGAGGCACCCTTTGCATTTGGGGGAGGCCTCCTGAGTGGCACAATTGTTGCACAGGATCTTGTTTTCCCAGGACACAAAGGTCTCATTGGCCAAGGGCTTATGGCACTTGATACAAATGAAGCAGGTACTGTGCCAGTATCGGTTCTTATAATGCACCTCCTTTGAATCTGCACCTATGGGTTTGTGGCATTGCTCACAGGTATTGGCACAGTACTTGTCAAAGCATGCCATGCAGCAGTTGTAGCCATCCTTCTCGACATACTTCTTCCCTGGCAAGGGATCCTTGCAGTAGTGGCAGTGGAACTTCTCAGACATGGTGCTTTATATCTGGGGTTGCGGGGGGGGGGGAACCTCACATTGGATGTTCAAAAAACAGGATTTGTTTGGGATGGGCTGGATACAGTTGAGAACAGTTATCTGTTGCTGCCTGGAGATGCTTGCCCATGCAGCTGTGTAGGCTGTCTGCTGGGGGGGGGGGGTGTGGATATGAAATGAGGACAGTAGCTTATTAGGCTGCACAAAAGGAGGGCTTGGGCTGTATTCTAGGACCACCAAGCTCTACTAATATCTATATTCCACCTCTCAGAATGTCTTCAATTACACAGAAATAGATGGCGCAGATAACACAGAAAAAATTGCCAGTGTAGTTTAGCCAAAGGTCACCAACAATTCCTCAAGCAGGACAGGTTGAGGCTGTCACTCATCGAGGAATGGAGGACACACATCCCAGTCAATCAGATGGCATCTCAGTAATAGGTTGTAAAGCAGGGATATTCACATTTGTGGTTGAGTTAGATGTTTTGAAGGAGGGTTTAAGGAAGTAGTACCTTCTTGCCTTACTTTTGTGATGAAGCAGGGGTGGCTGTATGATTCATTATCTTCATAAATGGCGCCTATGAAGAGGAAAGGCTAGAATGAGTAAAACTGTAATCAGTGAAGAAGCAACAGACACTGATTTGTCATTTTCACTTTGTGTATTGTTTGGTGACCTGAACAATATTCATGATTTTGTTCATGTTCAAATATCAGAAAGAAGTCTAATTTTGTTTTGACCATTACTAATTGTGAAGTAGCTTTGCCTCATGCTCTTTTGCTTAACTAGAAAATACCAAGGCCTAGTTATATCGGGCCAGCCTCCTTGATAGCACTGTGCCATTTACTAGATTTCTCAAAATATAAATTTGAGTGTAGTGACTTATACCGCAAGCCTTAAAAACTTAGAATGGTCAAGTTTGAGGCCAGTCTGGCTTATATAGAGAGATCTCTATCTCAAACAAGAATATGTTGGTTAAGAACTTGGGTCATGGTCACAAAACTGTATTGTAGAATTTTATCTTCAACAGTTGTGAAGATAGACTTAAATTAACATATCTGCTTGAGTTTTTAAAAATAATTTATTTTTATTTTATATATATAGGTGTTTTGCCTGCAAGTATGTCTGTATGCAGGAATTAGATCCCCTGGAATAGGAGTTATAGACAGATCTGAGCTGTTATGTCAGTGCTGGGAATTGAACCCAGGTCCTCTCGAAGAGCAGTCAGTGCTCTTAAATACTGAGTCATCTCTCCAGCCCATGCTTCATTCAGTTTCTTTATATGAGTATAGAAATGTTTGTCTTCTTATTGAGAGAAATAACACAACCTAACAGCTGGCATCAAATCACAAATTAGAAGGGCTAGTGAGTCAAATTTAAGCAATTGTGCCAGGAGACCAGTAGGAATGTGAGAATAGGAAAATGTTATTATTCATATTGGATGGTATCATTCAATTCATTCAAAAGAATATATTATACAGAGAGCATAAAAGAAGTGTTGCTGCTAGGCTGTGGTGGTGCACATCCTTAATCCTAGCAGGTGGGAGGCCGAAGCAGGCAGATCTTTGTGAGTCTGAGACCAGCCTGGTCTACAAAATGAGTTCTAGGACAGCCAGAACTGTTACAGAGAAACCCTGTCCTGTCTCAAAAGGCCAAATAAATAAATTTAAAAAAAAAAGAAAAAGAGAAAAAATGTTGCCCTTGTCCTGAGTAATTTGTCATATTACGTCCAATAGAAACATTGCAAAGATGACGACTACTCAACAAAGGAAATTAAAGTGCAATGCACAGGAGCACGTTCATATACTGAGGTTGTGCCACCTTTTCAACTTCAGTACTATTAGCAAATACATAACTTATGTCTTGCTTTCACAGTTCTGTCTTCTGTTTTGCTACTTTCTGGTCTTAACATTTTGAACTACCTCATTCTGTTAAGCAATGTCGCTTTTAATTTCTTCAGTGTCTCAATATGGTAAGTAACTCTCTGAATGTAAGCAATTAGAGTAAAATCCAGCCACTTAAGAAGCTAGAGTTTACTTTTTTTTTTAGGTGGTGGTGGTGCAGTTTGGGGCATACTAGTCAACTACTCTAAATTGAACAATTCTAATTGAGCTCATATAATTTTTAATGTATTGAAAGTTTTGCTTTAAGTTACTGCATTAAGAATTCATTATTTGAAGACTTTTTTTTCAAGATAGTATCTAGAAATAAAGATATTACAGAATAAGAATCAAGAACAACAGTGCTGGGTGGTGGTGTCACACACCTTTGATCCAAGCACTGGGGAGGCAGAGTCAGGTGGATCTCTGAGTTCAAGGCCAGCCTGGCCTACAGATCGAGTTCCAGGACAGTCAGGGCTACACAGAGAAATGCTCTCTCAAAAACAAACAAACAAACAAAAAAACCCAAACAAACCAAACAAAAAACCCAACTCAACAACAACAACAAAATAACCAAACAAAAACCCAACGGGGCTGGGTTTTACTGGTGGTGCTTCTGGTTGCATCATGGCATCTGAAATTAAGACACCATCGAGACAGAAACAATCTCATCAAGATATCCACAGTGAGAAGTAAATGGGATGCTATTAGTTTCTATAGGTGAAGAGACTGAGGCAGTAAGAAATGCCTGGGATTGCTTCCAGGTTCTTGCTATTACAAATGATGCTGCTATGAACATAGTTGAGCACATGTCTTTGTTGCATGGATGTAGATCATCTGGGTGTATGCCTAAGAGGGGGATTGCCGGGTCCTGTGGTAGACTGATTCCCATTTTCCTGGGGAACTGCCATACTGATCTCCAAAATGGCTGTACAAGTTTACACTCCCACCAGCAGTGGAGGAGTGCTGACTGGGAAAACACAGGACTACTTATATTTGTAGTTTCAGAAGGAGCCAAAAGCTCTCCAGTATCTTCATTAGTTCATGAAATGGTGAACCATTGCTTTGAATTACTACCAAAATCCTGAGTCATTTTTGGCAAGAAAGTTCTAAAGTGAATTTTATGGAGTCACCAATTAAAATCCTCAGGGTTCTGAGACAGTAACAGATGCTCAGTTAACACCATAGTTCAGACTCTCCCCATCATTCAACTCCTCTTAAAGTGGTAGATCCTATTCTCTTTACTTCTGTAAAACAAAGATTATCATGAGAATCCCAGCGGTGATCCAAATGGATTTGCTGATAACGATTAAGCGGATGCCATGGCATAAAGTCAGCTCCCGCTTGGGATTTCTCTTGGCATACCCCTTTCTGAGCACTGTCAACACCATGCTGACTATTTTCACTTAAAAACTGAGGCCCTCCCATCCTGGATATATTTCCAGGATTGCGTTTTGGGAAGGCTTCTGTTTATAAAGCCCCTTTACAGGCACCGTCTCATCTTACTCTCTCAAAAAGCTTGGGTGCATCTATTGTCATCCTTATCTTAATCGTGTTCACAGTCAAAGAAAAGGGTGCATTTTATCCTCTCTAATCAATCAGCCTTTGAGCGACTTAACTCCTTTGCTCTCCCCAAGAGCCTCATGGGGGCTGTTCCAGGTCCCCTTGAAGCTCAGAGTCCTGCTTCCCAGCTGAGGCAGGACTGGACACGCAGGACTCTACAGTTAGCATCCTGTAGGGCTGTCTGCGGCCCAGGACCCCACCAGGACCTTTCTTCCCAAGGCCGGAGGGAGCGTGAAGGATCGGGGACCCCAAGAAGCCCTAGTCAAAAGTGACACGAGGACAGTTTTCCTCACTTCCAGGTCATTTCTCACATCGAAGAACCAACCTTTTTTCCGTCACCAAAACTCAAGGGCCCCTGCAAGGCCTTGGCACCTCACGAAGCGCTGCGTGATGGATGAGGGCAAACCGGGCAGATTTTTTTTTTTTTTTTTTTTACTCCGGCCGTAGGACAGGCAACCACCAAAACCAAAAAGCCCACACAAGTGAGGCAGGCCTGGCTCTCGCTTCCCCTGGGTCACACAGGCTCGCAGACCGCCCAGAGGAGAACGGCGGCCCGTCACTCCCTTAGGGCAGCAGCTAGAGATGGATGAGGCCCCTGGGCGAGGGAGAAGGAGACGCTGCCGAGCATGCCGCCCTCCGCAGGGGAGAAGCTCTGGATTCCCGCAACCGTTACTCCCCTCGCGCCCGCCCGCAGCCTCCCAGGGCTGCGCCCCTCGCCCGCTCTGATTGGACGCCGTGGCGGAGGGGGCGGGCAGACCCCCCGGATGAGGCGCGCGCAGGCGGGCTGGGGGGGGCGCGGCTGGGAGGGCTGCGCGCGCCGAGCGGCCGGTGGGCTGGGGCGGGGGCGCGTGCGCGCGTGCGCGTAGGAGCCCGCGGCGCGGGAGGGGCGGGAGCTCGGGAGGCTGCGGAGGGGGCGGGTCGGGTCGCGTCGCGTCGGGCGCCACGTCCGCAGCCGGAGCCGCCGCCGCCGCCGCCGCCGCCGCCGCCGCCTCGGAGCGAGGCTTCCGACTCCCGAGCAGCGAGCAGCGAGCGAGCGCATCTGGGTCGCGCAGCCGCCCCGGGCCGCGCGTCACGGCCTCTGCTGCCCCGGCCGCCTGTGCAGTCCTCGGCGCCGGCGCCCCCGTCCGGCCCCGGCCCCGGCCCCGGCCCCGATCCCGCGGTGAGTGAGCCGGTCCCGGCCCCGGCCGTCAGCCCCTCCGCGCCCCCGGCCTTTTGGGGGTCGCCGGGCGCGGAGGGGGAGGGGGAGGGGCGGGCCGTCGTTGCCGGGCCGATGGAGGTTGCGCGGCCGGCTCGCCGCCTTGGGTCCGTGAGTTCGCGGACGCGGTGTTGGGAGATCGGGGCTCGTCCCGAAGCCTCGGTCTGACCGGTGTCAGGCTGGCGAGCGGGAGGAAGAGGAGGACGGGGGGACGGGGAGGAGGGGGCGTCCGGGAAGGAGCCGGCTTCCGCGCCCCGCTCAACTTGTGACCTGTTGATAAACGGTCCGGGTGGGCTCGGAGCGGAGCTCCCCTCCGCTCTTCCTAAATTGGGAACTGCACCCCCGCGCCCGTTCCAAACGTTCCCGCAGGTGTGGGGGTGACGGGGGCGCCGGGAGCACCCGTGAGTGCAGGCTGCCCGCCCCAGGCTGAATCCCGAACCCAGCGTGCCCCGCACACGCAGCTTCGGGACTGTCCCCGAGCTTCCCCTGCGGATCTCATCGGATCGTCTCTCTCTAACTAAACACGTCTTTGGTTGGAATTCTGCGGGATCTTGGGTGTGCTGGGTGGACAGCGGAGGAAGGAGGTGCCCAAGTCAGCACTAGCCTCTAGGGTCATTTTCTGCCTCTCCTGCCACGTCACTCCCTCTGCTAAAGGAAAAAAAAAAAAAAAAAGCTGTGCCTAAAGGATAAAGGTGGATTAATGAGGGGGAAAAAGGGCTTCTGGGAAGAGTTAGAACACCTAGAGTAGGAAACTAAATCTTACTCGATTGTGTCTTTGTGAACGCTGCTAATCCAAAAGGAAACATTGTGGTTATTTGTATCTACTATTGGTTAGTAGTTTAAAACTTCTACTAGTTGTTGCACTCTAGGGGTATCACGACAACAGGTAAGTGTATGTCCACCCCAGCTTTAGCAACGTTTAATAAAGTCACTTAGATCTTTCATTTTTTCACTTTTTTTTGTTTTTGTTTTTTAAATATCACTTATACCATTAACCAAGTTCAATGAAAACCTCATTAGAAAAGCTTATGTGATTTTTACATTAGCTAAATATTTTCACAAATCAAGAATTTGGTTCTTTTTTAAATTATTATTTCTGGGGAAAATCATAACTTTCATGTATCAGTCCTTCAGTTTTTGCCCTTTTCCTACTTCTTAATGGTATTGCATCAGATTACATACAATTAAGAGTAGGGTCTTTGTTTGTATGCCCATTCATTGTCTCAACAAAATCTGGCACAAAGTAGGGATACCAATATCTACTGAACTAATGACGTGTATTTTTTTGAGGATGGCTGATGTACTGGTTTTCTGGCAGAATATTTTAATCCCATTCCATGTTTCATTTAAGACAACACTTAAACTTTTTATTTTGAGATGGTCTATTGTTATTTGCCATTTTATGTGTGATTTTTAAACTTTCATTGACCAATTTTTCTTACTTGACAAACTCAATGTCTTTCTTTTAGCCACCTTTTATACAAGCAATGTTCAGTATTGTCACCTACAGAAGCATAAAGACAGAAAGGTGGTGTTTTATTGTATATATTGCTTGTTAGTATATGTGTAATAACAGGAAGACTGTTACTTGAAACAAATGTTTTGCAGTGACTTTGAAGGTACAATGTTGCACACTGCATTTTTGTAGTTGAGCTTTATACTATTAACTTACTTGATTTTAGAGGGTTATAGCCAGAGGCTTTTCATAAAACCTAATTATATAAAAGGTTAACTGAAACCCACAAACAACATTTCTTCACTAGTGATTTTGTTTTTCTTATCCTCCCCCCCCCACACATATACACACACAACAGAGGGAAAGGTTCCCAACAGTTAACTGGTTACTTGTTTCTATTATTGGAATAAATTACTCTCTAGGGAATAGTGGTATTGATATTTGTCCAATATATTTGCCAGCTGCTGTAGTAGTCTGTACTTGATAAGAACTTTGCCTTTCCCATTGAAGTCTCTGCTGCTGACTTTACTGTCATTATACACTCTGTAGTAAAGACATCTTTTATAGTTGATATTATAATGGTTTGTCCATGTCAGGGCCAAAAGATGGAACTGATTATTATGTCTGTAAAATAAATCATTTGCTTTGATCTAAGGCTGTTGTCATCAGTGCTCTCTTTAGGGAAGCATTATTAGCTTGTATACATCATGAGCTCCTCAAAAATAGATAATATATGTTCTTTCTTAAGGAATTATCAAAGTGGTAATTGCTTGGAAAGTGTATTCCCTGTAAGTAATTTCTGGGCTAGAGTAGTACCTGTGAGCATTTAAATGCATACAAGGATAAAGCTACTTAGGACTCAATTGTATGTTAAACCAAAGACTCAATGAGTTTAGAACAGAATGACTTATACAGAAATTAATAATTTGGGGGGCTGAAATGATGGTACAGTGCTTGAAAGAACTGGCTGCTCTTCTAGAGGACGGGCAGTTTAATCCCCAGCACCCACAGGGAGGCTCACAAGCAACTGTGACTCCTGTTCTAAGGGATTGGATGCCGTCTTCTGGTTTTCACAGGCACTATATGCATGCACATGGTACACACACATACATTTATATACACAGGCCAAAAAACACAAAATTCAAAAAATTTTATTAAAGGACAACTTTTGTGTATTTGTTTTTGAGATAGTCTTGTTTTCTAGCTCTGACTGGTTTGGAGCTCCCTGTAACCAGGCTGGCCTCAAACTCATGGCATTCCTGCTTTAGCCCCTAGGGTGTTGGAATTATAGTGTTGCAAGATACCTGGCTTTCTACTTCAATCTTAGTTAAAACTTTAGGATTCAGTCTTCATGTGTGCATTGTAAAGATGATCAGATCATTTGATACTAATCTTTTATACTAATCTGTGACAACTAACACTTGTCTCTAGTATTTGATCCTGATCCATTGCTTTAATGCCTGCATTAAACTTTTAGGAATCTTATAAATTCCTTTCTTGACCTCTATGAAGCTATACTAACTATTCAGTGAATATTGACTATTTATTTGAAGGTTTATTTTTGTTAAATTTCCTTCAGACGTGAACAACCCAGTGAAGACTGTAAGTCCATCTTTATCACTCATTAGTATGATCCTGTCATGCTCCCTCTATAGATTATCACTTAATGCCACTGTCTAAACCTCAACTTGGCTTAATACGTATGATTGCCTAATGAGTGCCTTGTGGTATTTGACTATGTCAGACATTAGGGATCTGAAGATGAAGTAGTGAACAAAACCCAAACCTTTGTTCTTAGAGTTTACATTCTAATAAGGATACACTTAAAATAGATTATCAAGTGATAATAAAAGTTATGAAGAAATCAGAATAAAGTAAAAATAATAGGCAGAATTCAAGAGAGATCGTGCCTAGAGATCTTATAAGGAGAAATTTATGCAAGGGCCCTTATAGTCTCTCCTAACCCTGACAGATTTTTTACATTTCTTTTTTGATGGTAGCCATTCTGGTTGGGGTGAGAGGGAATCTACAGTTTTGATTAGCATTTCCTTGATGGCTAAGGATGTTGAGTACTTACTTTATAATGCATATATTGAAAATTGGTTAGTTCGCTTGCCCACTTACTGATTATACTATTTGTTCTTTTGGTGTATAATTTTATTTATATATTCTGGATATTAATCCTATATCCTATATCTGATGTATAGTTGGCAAAGATTTTCTGTAGGCTGTTTATTCTCTCTGCTTGTGTTTCTTCAGAGGTGTTCAGGAATTTTAGCTAGTGGCCTTCCTTTTTTTTTTTTTTTAAAGGGAGGAGGGGTTTGGTTTGGTTTGGCTCAAGGATTTGTAGGGTATAGTCCCCCACAGTAAGGACAGCATGGCAGAATTAATGGTATTGGAAACTTGTAGCAGAGTCTCCTCACCTGGTGTAGACAAGAAATCTTAGCTAGTTTTTAAAGCACAGATCTGTCATTGTTCTTTTGCCCATGGTTCCTCATTGCCCACCCCCACATGGATGGAGTCAGTTCACGTTTAGATTAATGTCACTAACAGTCTGTAAGCTGTAATAAAGCAGCTGGGATCTTAAGTGGTGGCATTCTATATTGGATGTAGGATACATATAGATAAAATATGAAAAATCATTTTTTAGAAAGAGCATTCTTAGGAGGAAACTGTAAAACCATTAGTAGGAATTGATGAGATAGGGACACTTGTGAACTGAATACAGTTGGAATCACACTCACATATATTACTGAATCGCAGTTAAAATACAGAAGATGAATCTGAGAGTGGTAGTGTATGCCTATGATCCCAGCACTGTGAGACTGAGGCAGGGCTTGAGTTCTAGGTCAGCTTGGGCTTCATAGGAGACTGCCTAAAAAGAAAAAAAGAAATAAGATGTATGTTTGCATATAGTTGTCTGGATAATTATAGCTTCTATTGATTGTGTTGACCATCAGCCAGTTAGCCACTGTTTCTATGTATGTAGATGTGTGTATATAGATTTGTGTATTATATAGTCGGATATAAGGAATAGTTTACCCAGAAGTTTGTCTCCTCTTGAAATTAAGGAAGAAAGTGGCTACAAAAAGTCATTTTTTTCCACAGAAGGAACATATATTTTTCCAGGATTGTCTGAATGTTTTTAGAATTTGTAAAATAATATGCTCATTTTAGAGTTAGGGCTGGAATATCTTCATTTCTATTTTAAGTCTCTTATTTTTCCTTTACCATATATTTTTATATAAGTTGGATTCAAACTTAGGATTTCTAATACTAGACTCTTAATCACTATGCTCTATAGTTATGCTTTTACCATGATTATTAATATAAATGGAAATAAATCTAGCTTTCTAGTTTTGAGGGAGTTTTATTTCTTCCTTTTTTATATTATTATTTATTATTATTATTTTCCCCTGAGACAGGGTTTCTCTGTAGCTTTGGAGGCTGTCTTGGAACTCACTCAGTAGACCAGTCTGGCTTTGAACTTACAGAGATCTGCCTGTCTCTGCCCCCATCTCCCAAGTGCTGGAATAAATGGTGTGCACCACCATTCCTTGAGGGAGTTTTTAATTAAGTCAAGTTAATCAAGAATTTCATCATGGAGTAATGTACCAAACATTACTTTTTTTTGAAGGAGATTATATAGTTTTATTATTACTTTCTTTAATCATATGAAACGATGCACTAAATTCACAAACCAGATTAGGTGCTGGTACTGAGTGTCTTGAGTCAGAACTTTCACCAGAGCTGCTTGAAGATACTTACCAATCACATGATCTGTGTTGTTGGATTTTAGGCCCACTGAAGTCTGTTTAAGGATTTAGATTGTAAAGCCATAGCAAGATGTTATACATGAAGTTAAAGTTACCTTTGAAAGTCTGTATTTTTTACAGTCTGCTTTACTATTCATACTAAAGTTACCATTTTTAATTTTTGCTTTTTTGGCATGAGTTATTGAAATACAGTATAACAAGTCTCTGTGTCACTTTTGAGCTTTCCTACTCTGTTCTTTCCATAGTTCAGAATGATGACCCACTCCCCTCCCTCCCTCTCTCCCTCCCCTCTCTCCCTCCCTCCTCCCTTCCCCCCTCTTTCCATCCCTTTTCAGTAGGGCATAGCTCAGGATTGCCTTGAACTCCAGGTTTTTCAGCCTTAACTTCCTGAATGCTGTGATTCCAGGCTTGAGCCATCATCTTTTAATATTTTAAAAAAGTAATTCAGAACACTTTGTCGTTCTGTTCAGTGTATCTTATTGGCGTTCCATCTCACTTGGCTAAGAGCCAGTTTCCACGACTGCCTTCAGGGGCTGTATGCTGTAGACTACATTCTTTGATTTCATCGTCTGTCACCCTTTGATGTAATATCTTCATTCTTTATTAGCTCTTGTTTCTTGCTGCTCCTGATAAACTTTCACCTTGGGGCCCTTTTTCTTGTGCTTTGCTCTGCTTGAGGACTCTGATCTAAATGTCTGATGCCTTTCCTCTTGAGGGATGCACCTGAAATGAACTTCACCAATGCTCCATTTAGAACACCACATTTTCTGTCTCCATTCTTGCCTTTAGTCAGTCATTTTCATTTGAAAAAGAAAAGCAAATATTTTTCAGATCATAAAGGAATTAGAAAAAGGAATTCTAACCATATTTTCTTCATCCTAGCAGAGCTTATTTGTTTTTAGATTTCTTTCATACCTTTACCTATAATTAATCATAGTTTACGTTTTTCAGTTCTGTCAGTACTTCTATATATAACTCTAAGAAAAACAACAAAAAGACATTCAGGGCTAGGCATGTTATCTGTATAGAGCGGGATCTTATTTTTCCATACTTTTTATTATTGTCTAGCTCTCTTTCATTAACAGTTTTCAGTTTCAGTTGAAGTTCCACAGTAAAAAACAACAAAGGAAAACATCTATCGTCACTGCTGCTCCTCCTCATTGTTACTGATAAAATTCCTATTGTCTGTTCGTGCAATTTTGAGTCCTTTGTAAACTCTGCAGTTTGAAATAGGAGATAGGATGAGGTACTTTTGTGGCCGGTATTTAAAAATGTTCTCCTCCTAAATAAAATTGCATAAGGTGACTTAATATAGCATGTGAAAAGTTGTGGTTGTACTCTGAAATATGTTTTGTTTTATAGGTGATCATGAATCAGGCAGATAAAAATCAAGAAATCCCGTCTTACCTCAGTGATGAACCACCTGAAGGTAAGCATGTATCCAACACTGAGAATGGAAGGAACATACTAGAAATTAAAGCTAGGATAGTTTGTAAGAACTAAATATAAGAATCATAGTCTTTTTATCTGGTCAATAAACATGTTCAAAAAATAATTTAAATAAATATTTTTAACCTTTAATAAGAAAGCACAGACCTTGTTTAAGGTTTATTTCCCATTGTTTAAGGTTTATTTTCTTGTCACACTTTTAAGACTTATTTCACAAGCAAGAACATCTGTTTATTTGAAAGGTGTGGGAGGTACAGGATGGTCTGTTCATTTTTCATGTCCTGCACAACTATAACTTAAGGCTTGAGATTTTAAAAATTCCTGTCATTCATTACATTATAATTGACACCTCTCTATGTTCATATATGATCTTAGGCTCTGATTAATTTGTCTTTCTAAATCATAACTATTTCAGCTTGAAAATTATAACACGAATCACACTTGTTTCTAAAAGCTTTGGAAACACTATTTGCCTCCTGAACCTCAGTGTCCTGACTCTGTACAAAAAATGCCAGTAGTTATATTTCACTCATGTTTTTAGTATAAACTTTCTAAGATTCACATAAACAATGGTTTCCTTGGGGCTGTATGTGGCCCCTGGGCTAGATGTCCTAACTCTAGGAATTGCATTTTCTTCCCAGATTGTTAGGCACAAATCAAATTTCTGGAAAGATATAAAAACAAAAACCCTGCAAAATATAAAAATAACAGTAAGAATCTTATAGATAAGTATAAAAGAAGATGGATACACTTGTCTGCCATGGTGGCTGACGCATGTACTCTCAGCACTGTGAGGTAGAAGCCAAGGGTAGCAAGTTCATGGCTTGTCTCCATAGTGAGACTCCCCCCACTCCTCCACCCCCCACAACTTTATACTTGGTTTAATTTAGTTTAATGGAAAAATAACTTGAAAATTAGCTCAATATTTTTTTTTTTTAAAGAACAAATTTGTATAAGCTTAAAATATACTCTGGGTATATGTAATTTACAAATACATAGTTTTTGAATGTGTTTTCACTTTCTGTGTTTTTCTTTTTGAAAACTTGTTAACCAGGTGTCATGGTGCGCAACCTTAATCCCAGCACTTAGGAGTATCTCTGAGTTCAAGGTCAGCCTGGTTTACATAGTGAGTTTCAGGACAGTGAGGGCTACATAGTGAGACCCTGTCTCAAAAAAAGAAAAACAAAACATAATATCTGTTTTGTTTTCTTTGGAGATAGAGTCTCTCTGACAAGTAAAAGCCACTGTTCCCTGGACTTCATCTTCAGAAAAAGATTGTGTATCTTAGTAAAGTTAAACATACTTCCCTTTTGAGACAGGGTCACCTTATGTAGCCGAGGCTAACTTTAAACCAAGATCCTCTTGCTTCTTCAGAACTCTAATTGAGGACACAGAGTTTCCTGCTTTGTTTTTTTATTTTTTCAGGATTTAATATAATTTTATACCTAATATATTCAAGTGCTTACCTGTATCTTAAGTCCTTTATTTTTAGCCATTTAAAATGTATTAGCTTTATAGTATTTGTATTTGAAAAATAAATTTAGCAATGTCTATGTCATATACCTGTGTAATATTTTATTGGTTTCCCATATTTTACATACAGGGATCATGGCATTTGTTTTATCTCATCTCTCTTTCCCCGTTTCTCACCTCCTTCTTTCTCTTTCCTTCCTGTTTTTCCAGTCATCTGTGTTCCTTTGCCTTCTTGTCCCATTTTACCCTCTTTATCTCCTTTGTAGATTTTTAGGTTTTATCTGCATTTCCTCTCATTTGTCTACACACATAAGCTAGGACCCAAAGTTGAGAGCAAGCATGCAGTTCCTTCTTTCTGAGTTTGGGCCACCTCCCTTAATATAATGCTTTCCAAACCCATCCGTGTTTCTGCTCTTTACAGCTCACTATAATTCCACTGTGTATATGCACCACATTTTCAGTATAATCTCTCGATGGGCGTCCAGGCTGGCTCCATGTCTTTGCTGTTGTAGATAGAGCAGCAATAAATATGGATGTGAAAGTAGCTCTGGTTTATGGTGTGCTGTCTTGAGTATATGCCCAGGAATGGCATAGCTAGGTCACACGAGAGTCCTACTTTTAATTTCTTGCGAGACCTCCATAGTAATTTCCATAATGGCTGTACTGGTTTGCATTCCATCAAGCAGTGAACATGGGTTTCGCTTTTCTCAAATCCTCACCAGCGTCGGCTATTAGTTTTTTATTTTTCTTTGCTTCTTTTGAGACAGGGTCTCTTGATAGCCTTGGCTGGTTGGGAACTTTATATGTTGTTGGGGAAAATCAGAACCAATTTTACTTGCAAATGCTACAATGGATACTTTGTGTATTAATGTGTTAAATAAGTATTTAGAAAAACAAGCAAACAAACAGAAAACTATATAGATATCCTGCTTCTACCTCCTGAGTGCTGGGATTAAAGGAGTGTACCACTGTATCTAGTTATTAGTTTTGATGGTAGCCATTCTTCCTTGGGTGAAATGGTATCTCACAGTAGTTTTAATTTGCATTTTCCGGAGGGCTAAGGTTATAAAACACTTTGATTGGTTATTGCTTTTTGTGTATATGATTTTCATACTTTAATAAAATCTGGATATCAGTTCTCTGATATACAGCTGGCAAAGATGTTCTCCTGCTGTGTATACTATTTGCTCTTCTGATTATTTCTTGTGCTGTCTAATAACCTTTTAATTTCATGTGGTCCCAATTGTTCATTCTGGAGTCTATTTCCTGCCTGATGCACTATTCATTGTTTTAGAAAAGCTCAATTTTAGAACTTTCAGATAAAAGATTTGGTCTACGGCCATACCACCCTGAAGGCGCCCCATCTTGCATCTTGTCAAATAAAAGATTGATTACTTTAGTGATCCTGCTTGTGTGTTTTTGTAACTCTTTACTGTGTGGAGTGATAGGAGACAGGTTCATCCTTACAGTGCTTCTGCAGTTAGTCTCTTGTGTTGTATATCATCTAGGTCCTAGGACTCCCAGTTACAGGTTTATGAGAGAATGAAGTGAAGAGACAATGCCATCTTAATAATACTTTGAAAGAGGTTTTTTTGTAATGTGTCCCCTTCCCCCAAAAGTCCTTAGAGATTCCCAGAGCTTCTTGGGAACCATATAATATGAAGATGATTATTTTGGTAGTTATTGAATGAACCCTGCATAAGAAATTTTTTCATATTCTGTAGGGTAAAATTTTAGTAATAAAACTGTGAGTTGGGAACTATTTAAAATCTTTTAAAATAGGATTCTATTGTAGAAAGCAGTTTAGTCTCTACAGTATTTCTTGTTACAGGCAAGACATAGCATTGAGCCACACGTGTTATGTGAGACAATATATTCCAGGATGGACATACATCTACTCACTCTAGATAGGAAACCATTGATAGACCAAAGTCTACCTTGATAATCCAGTGAGTTTAATTGGGGTTACTCATAAGAGTAGAAATGATCAAAGACAGCTGCACCGCCAAAGTCCACTGCAGTGTGGGTGACAGCTCACAGACGCTGGAGCCTGGAGCACACTGCACAGTCTGCAGACAGCTTCACAGGTTGAGAATGCCCTTTCAGGCTGCTTAACTGGTCTGTGCTTCCTCCAGGCACCTCAGCTTGTGTGAACATCTCTCAGCAATCCTTATTGTTTAGATATGCTTGGGGAGGAAGGGCCTAGTGAATCTGGTCTGTTTCAGGAACTTCATGAAGCTATTTTGATTTGTTTACTTTTTGAGCTTGAGGAGCTTCTAAAATGGAATACTCCATCTTTCCTTTAATAAAATATTCTGTTTCTTAACTAGCTTCCCTCCAAAATAGAAGATCTTAATATCTGAGAAAATTGTTACACAACACTAGCTGTTGGTGCATGCTACAATCTCAGTGTCTGTGAGCAGAGGCAGGACAATTGTGAGCTGGAGGAAAGCATGGACTACACTAACAAGTCCTTGCTTCAGAAGGCTTGGCTCTGGGCCAAGGAATAATATAAAACTTCTGCAGCTGGACTTAGGAGAGCTCCTTACTGTTCACTCAATACAGTGGAGCTTATGAGCTGGAGCTCCTGGTTGTAAGAAGTTACTTTATGCTTTGTACTTTGTTTAGAAAGACCTGTATTTAACCGGCATACTATTTTTTCTCATTAGGGTCAATGAAAGATCACCCACAACAGCAGCCAGGCATGTTGTCTCGTGTGACTGGCGGCATCTTCAGTGTGACGAAGGGAGCTGTTGGCGCCACCATTGGTGGTGTGGCTTGGATTGGTGGAAAGAGTCTTGAGGTGACCAAAACAGCTGTTACAACTGTGCCTTCCATGGGAATAGGGCTGGTGAAAGGAGGCGTGTCTGCTGTGGCTGGAGGTGTGACAGCTGTTGGTTCTGCTGTTGTAAGCAAAGTGCCCTTATCAGGAAAGAAGAAAGACAAGTCTGACTAAGAGAGGAGGTACACTTGTACACCTGCACACTTGTTCTCCACAGCATATGATGCCAGTGGCATTGAACTGCTCAATTACAGACTACAGCCAAGTCAACCACTAAACTGCTGTGTTGAAAGTATTGATGGCTGGCTTCATCTAAAACAAGAAGAGACCAATACTATCCCAGTGTATGGAGGCTTCTCATACTTAAGTTCAGCTTTTTATCTGGAAAAATGTTACACATACTCAGTTGTAACTGAAGATATGGTCTGTTTAAATATTTGCTCTAAGTCTTTCAGTTTGACTAAAAATGTGAAAGTTCAACTAAGTAGATGACTTTACAGTTCCATGTGTACAGTGTGCCAGGTGACTCATGACCCTTATGAAGGGACTCCTGAACTACATAAACTGTACCTTTGATGTGCCTAATAGTTTCAGGTGTCTTAGTTTTTTTTATAACTATAGTGGTTTAGGCCAAGAGGCATTTTATTTAAGCTGGCAGAAAAGTAGCAGGAATTCAGAAGTTTAAAAGATGAATGGTTTATGATATTGTTAATTGTTTTTTGTTAGATAAACATTCTGTTTGTTTAATCATTGATGCCTTACAAAAGAAAACATCTTTTCTAATACCTTAAATTTGTGCAGTTCTTATAATTATCAGTGAATTCTTTTAAAGGTTGTAAAACTAGTTTTCCCCCTTAAGAATCTCAGGAGTATTGAGGTAAAGGCGTTTCCTGGTCTCAGTGGGTAAGATAGCACTTGTTAGCTGTTGTCAGTAGTTAGCATCAAACACATGCTTTAGTTGGGTTCATGGTCCTATCAGTAATACACCCCACAGTGCCTATGGAACATTTCTTAGCTGATCAAAAGCTGTGTGGGAATAGTCTTAGATTAAGAAGGAACAAGTATTAGTTTTTAAATTCTTATAATTATCTGAAGCATCTAAGATAATTCTTCATGCATATTCTGTCTTTAGGATGTCTTAAATTATCAGTAGCAGTTCCTTTATAAGTGTAATACAAGCAGCCACCAATATATTAATGAGGATTGACTCTTCAGATGAATGAGATGGGCTCCATACATTGGCTTTGAATAAAAAATATATAAGTGCTTTCAATGACTTATATAGGTTTTGTTTTTTTGTTTTTGGCTTGTTTTTGTTTTAGTTTTAAGATGGGATTGATCTCCTGTAGCCTAGGCTGGTCTTGAACTGGATATGTAGCTGAGGAAAACCTGGAGCTCCTAATCCTTTTGCCTTTGCTTCCCAAGTGCTGGGATTCAGGCATGTGTGAGACACCATGCCTGGTTTATGTGATGCTACGGATGGAACCCCAGACTGCATGCATGCTAAGCAAGGATTATATCAGTTGAGTTGCACCTGCAGTGGGATGTATTCATGCTTTTAAGATAGGTTCTTTATAATCCTTTAAAGCAGATATAGACATACCATTTTTCAAGTCAGTTTCAGTAGGGAGGTGACTTTTATATGGATGGTAAGTGTGTTGTCTTGATGTGTCATCTTAGCTCATTCATTCTTACAGAGCGTAACTCAAAAGTCCATTTCTTTTTGTTTCAGTGTTCAGTTTCATGGAAATTTAATGATTGAAATATATATTTGGCATTTATTTTATAATCTAAGCCTGGGGGAAAAAATCTTAAATTTTCTTTATGCCGAAAACTAGAAATGTGTCTCCATTTCTGCCCCTTCTAACTTCCTGGGAAGAGGATGGGTGTGGTGCCTTGACATAGATAAATCAACATGTAGTGTCCCAGAGAACAGGAGATGATCACCCTAACAAACATTTAAGTGTTTGTAACTCTTTAAGAGTGTCTATTAGTAATGTGAATCAACAACTAGGTAAAACATCATAAATAACAGCAGAACGTCCAGGAAAATCCATAAATGTTCTTGGACCTTTATACTTGCTTACACAAAACTTAAAATCATTGAGGAGTTAAATTCAGAAGGAATTAAATGGCCATTTAGTTCATGTACCGTAATTTAAGAGACATTTGTTGGTACATCTGGTGAAATGTCTTAACAAATGGTATTTTTTTTTTTTTTTTAATTCTAAAGTTAAATAGACCCAGTCTCAGTGATCTGAATAATGGTATTGGAGAACTTGATTCCTGCTATTTAGAAAGAATTGCTTCATTGCTAGTTTATATTTCTAACAGGCTCTGCTCTGCTTTGTCCTTGAATTTGTCTAAGTGTAGACTTAGTTTATATGTGCTTGCATATTTATTTTCAACTTAGCAAAGTCTTTAAAATCTCTTGAGGAAATGGCTATAACTAATTTTTTGCTACAGAAAAGCCACCTGGTAAATTTTCTCAATTGTCTTAAACGCTAAAGTACAATTTTGTTCAGAGGGGCTTTTTCAACATAGCAGAGAACTGTACAGATGTACAGTTAGCTGTAGTTCTAACTGAAATGAACTTGCCATTTGATGATGTATACAGCTATATACTTGAGTCTCTTCCAGTTTATTTCTGTCGACTAGCAATTTCACCTGTTAAACAGGACTAGTTCACTTCAGAAACTATGGCTGTTGTATACACCTAGAAGCATCTGTTATTCAGCTCCTCTTTTGAGTGGGTTTTGGCACAGTGAAGATAAATTTGTGTGATCCACTTGAATAAATGATCTAATAATGTTGACATATGAATACTGTATTTAGTGAAATGTCAGATGAAAATAGCTGATTGAATAATGCGGGTTTTTTGTATTAAAGGGATGGGAAAGAACACATGAATCTGATAATAAAGGACTATGATCTGCAAAGATGGAATGTTTCATAAAGATATACAGAAATAAAGGCAATTTGTAAACAGGATCTTCTTTGGTTACATAGCAGTTCAGGAAGTCTTGTAGTCAGATTTTTTGGTGATAGTTTACAAATATGATATGTGGATATGGAAGAACAGTAAAATGCAAATATAATTTAAATGACTAAGACTGAAAATTCAGATGTCTAGGTTTTGTCATCTCAGTTTGCTCAGTCTCTGCAAATTAGGACCCAAAACTTAACCATCTTTGTGGGTCTTGCTTAGGTACACTAACGTGTGAACCCTGAGGATTACACCTAGGCAGCACTCCTCTATTGTATATTATAAGGGGGCCAACCTAGATCGCTGCCACAGGGATCCCATGCCCACTTCTCCAGGGCTGGGGTTATAATTGGCCTTTTTAATGTGAGTTCTAGGAATCAAAATAACTTAGGGTCTCATGTCCCAAGCCCTCTTCATTAGTATAAACCTATCCTACATAGCCCTCTCCACCAGTCACTCCTGATAAGGTCAACCAGCGATTGCCCTTTCCAACTTTATTAGTTACTTCTCTACATCTTGGTTGCCTCTTTCGTGGTAATCTCATCTACATGGCTTTAAATGCTACAGTAATGCTACAGTTAATATTTATTCTCTACTTCTGACTCCCCACAGCTCTGTACTTGGACATTTGCCTGTTATTAACCATCTCAACTGACAGGTAACTGTAGAGGACCACATAGCCTATAGTGTATTTCAAGCCTGCATTGAGAGCTCGGGCAAGTACATGGATTACTGATATCGCCAGGACAATGCTCTAGAGGTCCCCACACTCAGAATGTGCTGCCCTGCATGGAGGATGCACACATGCACGATCTTTCATGCATATATTAAGTACACACTGGTGACTGAATCTGAGGTGAAACATGCACTCTGCCACTAAGCTGCCCTTGGTCTTAACATTTTTCTTGACAGTCCTGAGCGCTTTGGGTAAGTGCCTTACTTACATTGAGTCTCACTATAGAATGTTAAGTAGGCTTAAACTCGTGAGCATTTTTTGCTACTCAATTTCCCAGCTAAGGAATCGAACAGATTTGCATAGTGAGAGATACTTGCCTTTGCTAAGAGAATGGGAAAAAGGATACTGGCCACATTTTTCATTATATTTCAGAAGCTTTGCACTCTGCATAGTCAGCTGGTTGTGCATTACAGCCAATGAGTATTAACAGCTGTTAGAAACTGTACAGCTGAAAGCCAGTCCTTATCTGGGTAATGCTTATCTTGGGACAGGAGTTGGGAATGGAAGTGGAAACACTGACTAAAAGTGGTGTCACATGAAGTAGATTTTTAGGCTTTCTAGGAAACTATGTTCATTTCAAGTGCATGAATTTAGTTTGAAATTTCAGCTTCCATTTTAACACCTCCCGCCACCCGTCTGTTTGTATTCCTTCCTTTTGCTGTACAGGGAAAGGTGGATATCTTTTCTATTCTTGAGGCCAAACATAATTTGGTCTCTGTGATGAAATGAGGTTCATAATGAATATGTGTGTGTGTGTTACAGATTTCAAACTGACCATGGAAGTAGGCTCTTAACGGGATCCTTTTAGTTGAGTAACATTGTCAAAGACACTATTCCACACACAAGGTGAAGTCGGTCCTCTATAGGAATGTGTCATTGGCCTGTTAGTGACTCAGGGCTGGTGGTGAGGAATTACACTTTGGTAGCAGCCTAGGAACAAAACTATCCATGTGCTCTCATCAAGAGTGTATTCTTGTCAGTTCCTTCAAAATGATCCATGTGAATTATCACACTGTATGGTGTTTAGAACTAATAGTTCAAGGCCAAAGTTACTAATTTTATTTAAACACAATTTGTATTCTAAAATACAGCAAATGAGTCAGACAGAGGCTCAACCATGCGGTCACTTGAATACAACTCAGGAACTCAGTAGGTCCTGAGAGTGACTGGTGCTTGTGAGCTGACTTGTTAAGTCTTTGTGAATTGGTCACTTTGCCTGATAGAAATGAGTTCCATGTCATTCTTCCACATGTAATGATGCCACAGGGTTAAACAGTGGCCTGCCTTGCTTGGCTTGCATTTTGCTAAAGTTAGCCTCAAACTCCGTTTTTGTTCCATTTAGACTTGGTAGATGCCCATCCTTTATTCTGTAGCCTAAAGAATTCAGCTTCCTTATCCTGTATTGAACTATTTGTGGCGTCAACTCAAGGACCATTGGTGACTGTCTTATCTGAGCCACGGTGATTCCTTCCTTCAGTAGTTCCTGGATTCTCTCTTCTAGGACTGGAGCAGGGTAACACAGCAGTGAAGGGCAGTTCACAACCAACTGCCGCAGGTCATGGTCTGTGCACTCAAAAGTCATCTTAGTGAAGGAGATACTGCTCTGGATGCTTCCTGGCTGAAGTTGGAAAAGAAACCCTTTAAGTGTGGACAGAAGCTGAAGAACTTCAGAGTTTGTGAAGCCTTGCCCTTGAAGAAATTGTAGTATTTGGCCTACAGATGTGGGAGAACTCAACAGAATGAACGGATTTTGGCTCAATAACTTCAGTAGCCACACTTTAGCGTTGGCCTGAGAGCCACCTAAGTTTAGGTAGCTCTCCTGGAGAACGCTGATCATTTGCCTGTTGTTCTCTACAGGATTGTGGAAAATGCTAGAGGCGGTCGTCAGAAACCTGCTAATCACCACATTCTTGAGTCCCAGCTCTTGTAAGAACTGGACATTCAGCTTCTGGATCTCCTGGTCCTTGACAGTAAAGAAAGGCTCTGGAAACTGCTCTATTAACCGGATAAGCTCTGCCTCGTTTTTGCAGACCATCTGCCAGAGTTTTTTTTTGGCATTAACAGCAGCAGGGCTGCAGACAATTGCTTCTGGACAGCGTTCTAAAATGCTGGCTATCACAGTTTTGTTGGCACCTAGTTCTTTCAAAATATTTGCAATCTCTTCAACATAGGTGTCATCCTCCAGAAGTACCCAAGCTTTCAGTCTGCGGATTTTCCTGATGTCAACTGAACATGCATGGAGCTTTTCCACCGTCCTCTTGTTCTCTTTGTTTGGCTGTCTGTCTGTCTGATAGGTGACACATGCTGAACATTTGATTTTCAGAGCTGGTTGTGTCTTTCTGAAAAGACACAGCCTGCAGAGCTGGTGTCCTGTCAGCATCCTCCACGACATTCTGTAAGCACTGGCTAATTCCCACATCCTAAACTGAGAATGTCCACACTGTGCCTGTAAGGAAGATGAACATCTTAAAGGGACGTTGACTTCTAGAACAGACACTTGAGTTCTAAGAACAGAAACCTGAATCCTAAGCAGGAACTGGAAATGAAAGATTTACGCTAGCAAGGAAACCTTACCCCATTCCATTAAACAAGTTATCATAATTTAAGGCATCTCACCCTTTATAAATACATTGTCTATGTGAGCTCTGCATCCACCCTGTGAGGTAGGATTACAGGACAGGAGGCCATGGGCTTCAAAGTTTCATAGGCCTCAACTGTTCTGACACAAATTATCTTTCTTAGAGCAGTTATGTTTCTTTCTCTCTCTTTTTTTAGGTGGCATATTACACAGGTAATTGTTCTTTTCAAGTTTTACATTTTTCAGGTTGATGTTTAGCTCAGGTACATACTTAGAAGGGAAGAAGTTCATCTTTCAGTTTTTTTAAAAAGTATTTTTGCTGATGAGCTATAATCCAAAGAGGTCAGTTTGTTTTATTTGAAATGAGTTAATAAATGCATTATTTGCTTTATTAGAAATATGTAAACTTGCAACGTGTTTTTATAATTACAGGATTAAGGCCAGTTTTAGCCAGGCAACCTGAGAAGTGCTATGTGATGGCCTTAGCGAGACCTCTGGAAATCAGGTCAGCTGTGTGATGGTGACCCTTTCACCTAGTGCTACTCCAGCCATGTCTAACCTGGCTCTAATTTAGGGAGTAATGTTGGGCAAATTAGCTGCCTTCAACTAAACACAGTCGTTATTTGAGCAGCACCTCACATCTACCCAAATATTGCTTGTCATCTCCATTAGGAGATGGCTACATCCACTGTCTGAAGCATTACAGCCTCTGCCAGTGTAAGGGGCTGTAATAGTTCACTTCCATCTTTGGGTCCTGGCTGGGCCCATGCAAAAAAAAGCAACATAAAGTGGTCAACAGGCGAGCGTGCAAATTCATTTCATACAATGTCACATCATGGAAGCCCATACAAAGAAGACAAGCCCCAGAGAAGGACGGGCTGTGCTGAAGTGGACAAACAGTAAGATGCCAGGAAGCAACACCACTGTGACGAGCTTAAATGTGAAGTTTTTTTCAGTAAGGCTTGGTCTAGTTATCTTTAAGTAGGGCTGTTTCCCATGAAAGCTTCACCCACTCGAAGAGAAGAGTCAAAATCACCCAGCACCTATATTCAGGTGGCTTTAATTCAGAATCGTCTATGTGGCATGTCTTGTTTCTGGTAACATGCACATGCCCTAGGCATTTGGTAAATTTAGTTCCTGGAATGTTCTTGAAGTGACAGCCCTGCCACACACAGTGCTGTTCAGTGCTCTGCATCTCCCTGTACTCGTAGATTTGAAAGAGTAAGTACGAAGACGGCCATTTCCAATCTTTGCCATTGCCAGTGCTGTCCCCACAGGCTGGTGACTTTACAGACCGGTAAGGAGTGTTGCTTGGTGGTGGTGGCTCACTTCTGGTACCTATGGTGGCAGGTAGACCTAGCTTGTTTTACTCCATGAGAGCTTTCTTTTTTAACAGGAAAGACATGGTAAGTATGCCGAAGTCCAGGCAGATCTGGGCTGGGCTCTACTCCCTCCTCACTGTAGTTTCTCTACATGTAGACCTCTCATCCAGACAGCTTGTGGGAGAGGCTGAAGGGTCTGTAGCTGAACTGCATATGAATTACTATAACAATGCCTCATGGGAAACTTGCCAGTGAGGATTAGAAACAGCCCTGCTCTGTAAATGAGAACAGCACCCACACCTTACAGGGTACCGTCAGAGTTAAATGCATTTTAAGTATGCTGAGGACAGCCCAGCACCTAGTAAGTATCTAATAAATGGTAGTTACATTACCACTGGGAACTACAGGGAGCCAAAGTCTTGCAGTGATACAACTTTAAACTGGATTATAATGTGAACTCGGGAGGGGGAGTGGATCTGGAAAAGGAGTTAGGGTAAGAAGGCAGGGATGAATATGACAAAAATATATTGTATGCATGTATGAAATGCTCAGAGAATAAAACTATACTTTAAAAAAGGTTTTGAAGAGATTGCTTGGCCTTTCATTGTGAGACAAATAAAAGATAACGTTGGGAGGAACAGGCTGTCCTCAGACAGACTCTGCAGGCACCTTGGGTTTGGCCCCTGCATCCTCTAGAACTGATGAGTAGTAAACCTCTATCATTGTGATTAACCTGTCTAAGGGGGTAACAGCCCTTATGTATTAAAGCAAAATTTTTCTTCTGCTAAATAAAATCCCCCCAACCCCGAGTTTTAGATAGAAGTACAATTTACAAAGGGCAAATAAAATGTTTACATATGTCAGCTTTCCAAATAACTCCATAAAACACTCACTGCAGACTTGCTGGATTCTGAGGAACGTAAGGTGAAAAACTTATAACCCCACCATTTATAGGTAACCTAATACTATTATTTTTGAGATAGGGTCTCGCTATATCGCTCTGGATGTGTAGCCCAGGCTAGCCTCAAACTCATGTATCCATGCACAGCCCTGAGTTAGAATTTCAGGCATGTCCATGCTTGATGACAATAGTTCAGTTTATGGTTTTCCTGCTGATTCTCACTTCCTTGTTACAATATTTAAATATACAGAGCAAAGCTGCACTAGGGAATTACACCTGCATTCTGACTATAACTCTGAGCAAGTCCCAAACAGCCAACGGTTGCTTGAGGATTGGAGCAGATCTTGTGTAGCTCAGGCACCAGATAAAATAGCTAGCCATTTGAGGGTCCCATCTTGCAAAATGATAGAACATTTTCACGTCAAGCCATTCCCACTGTTAGAGGCGCCTATCAAATGAGGCAAAGGGAAAGGCAGGCTGCAACCCAATTCCTGTTTACTGAAAGGTACACTAGGAGGTCATCATAGGACCAGTCAAGGCTGCCTGTCTTGCTGCCCTTCTGCTGGGCAAACACCGCAGTGAAAATGGAAAGCCTGAATAATACACGTACATCACAGCTAAAGTCTAACTGGCATTAAAATGCTGGACAAGCATTTAGAATGAATGGCCTTCAGAGAGTGGCTGTGCTGCCTTCGGGTTTGCTACATGCTGAGCATCTATCTGCATTTCGTGTTTGCCCTTTAAAGTGGGCAACTTTAAAGTAGGGCTCTCTAGAGCCCTAGAGAGGAGTGGAGAGCTGCAAGGTTGCTATGCTTATCTTATGGTCAGGGAAATGCATCTTGGATGGCATCCTAAGGAATACAAGCATATAAGCAATTCTTGGTTATTCCGAAATGTGGAAAATAATTCACCGGTGAAGTGTTTTGTTATGACGCTGACCATTGGCTCATATGTTATTATTTGCCTTATGGTCTCTGTGCCTTTTTGTCCTTGTTACATCATAAAAATTAACAAGTATAAATGCTATGTAAGGAAAACAACATAACTTTTCTAGAATTGCATTCTCTGGTTCATTTTCAGTTGCTGTTACCTTTTAGCATTTCAAAGTAATCATTTTTTTTTTGAGAGAGAGAGAGAGAGAGGGAGAGAGAGGCTCTTTCTTCCAGTGCAGCCCTTTCTGATCCAGCTTCCAAATGTTGGTGTTACAGGAATGAGGGAGCTGTCACTTTTTAACAAGCTGTGGTAGATGTTAAGAAAGGCATGGTAGTATTTCAAACATTTTCAAATTTATGATTCAGTAGCATAGGGACAACTATTAACCCCTACAGCTAGGACTTGTCAAACACATGTGTAATGTTTTCAAAGTCCATTCATGTACCAAGTATCAAGACAAGCACATTTTTCTTTAGCTTTTCAGGCACATTCATTCACAACAGATTTTATGTTTGTGTGTGTGCATATGAGAGTGGGTACCATACGGAGGTCAGAGGACAACTTCAGGTGTTGGTTCCCACCTCCTACCTTCTGTGAAGCAAGACTTTCTCATAATTTATGATGGCCCCCTTTACCATACATCTGCATGAGCTTTGTTTGCAGGCAGTCTCCTTCCCCACCCACTTAACCTGGGCAGGATACTCCGGCTCCTGGCCCACGCAACACTTCCTTCTGTCAGACTGTCTTACTCTAGAAAAACTCCCTGTTCTGCACTGTCCACGGACAACCTCAGTTCTCTCAGCTCAGATCTGTAGCCAGCTGCTGCCATATCCCTTTCTTCACTCTCTGCCTTGTTTCTGCCTCACCAAGAACACCATATCTCCCCTTCAACCTTTTTGTTCCCTAGTACATGTAAAAGCCGTTTTTACAACAATTTATACTCTGATAACCATGTTTAGCACTGTGCATTCAAATTATTTTAAAACACACTGTATTGCTAAGAAAATGCTAATGATCATCTGAGCCTTGACTTCAGTCTTGGTAGCAGATGGCTGAAATTGATGGCCATGGAGTGATCAGTATTGATGGCTGAAGGTTGGGGCGACTTGAAAAATGTGTGTTTTGTTATTACTGCTGTATGTGTGTGAAGGCACCTGAGGATTGAACTCGGGTCTCAGGCTGGCTCAGTGAGTACCTTGACCTGTTTAGCCATCTTGCCAGCCCCGGCCAAGTTCTTAAAGTAAGACAATGAAGTCTGCTGCTTCGATTGATCTTTTCACAAGAGACTTCTTTGTAGCACATAATGCTGTTTGATAGCATTTTCCACACACAGAACTGTTTCTAACCCAAAGCCAGGCCTTTCAGACCGAGTGCTTTATCAGCTAAGTATATGTAATTCTTAGGACCTTTGGTGTCTGCCATCTTCTAAGGAATGGATTCCACAGCAAGCAACCACTTCCTTCATTCTTAAGAAGCAGCTCCACATGTGTGAAGTTTTATCTGGTGACTGAACAGCAGCCACATCTTTGGCTCATTTCTAACCCGACTTCTACCATATTCAGTATCTCCTCCCTTCACAAGCCCCTCAAAGGCCTGAAATCGGCTTCCTCCAACTCCCATAATGTCGCTGTCTTGTCTCCTCCCACAAATGTTTTCAACAGAAGTTAGAGTAGCTGGTCCTCTCCAGGTGATTTCTGGTGGACTCTAGCCATATCCTAGGACTTTGTACCTCAACAGAAAACTAAAGGAAGGCCTGTGAGATGGCTAGGCAGCAAGGCTGCTTGCTCATCACCAAGGCTGCTGATCTGACTTTAAACCCAGAGGCGGACATGCTGGGAAGAGAGCCGACCTCTGCAAGCAGCCCTCTGACATGTGCACCTTGTTTAAAAAAAAAAAAAAAAAAAGGTCAGTTTCCCCACCCAACACATTTACAAAGAGCAATAAAGACAACCGAATGTGGTCACTCCGATCCACACGGGCCGCTGCACCCTCTTGGTGTCCTACCTTTGGCTGTCTGCAGTTCTGATGCTCACTGCTGCTGTCCCCACAGGCTCCCCTTCCATCCTTCCATCCTTCCATCCTCTCAGCTGATTCTTACGGATCCTCCTCCTCTCTGTTCCGTTTACACAGCTCTCAGTAAGGGCAGGTGCCCTGCAGTCAGAGCTGATGAGTAGTTTCGATTCCTCCTTTTCTTGGTTTTAGCATCACTCGATCACTTGTTTTTCAAAATGTTCTCGTGTTTGACTTTCACGCTGGTCCTTCCACTCTCCCTGTTCTTGCAACTCCTCACCCCTTATCTGTCCTCTTTGCAGACTCATCTTTACACTGGTTGTCTGAAATTCCAGCACTAGGAAGGCTGAGACATGAGGGGTTTTTTGTTTGTTTTTTCGAGATGCCAGCCTGGTCTACCTTGAGTTTTCCAGGTTAGCCTAGCCTGAAAAGTAACAACTTGCCTCCAAAAGCAAAAATATATACAATTAAAGAAACAGAGACCATGAATTTGAGAGAGTTGTGTGTGTGTGTGTGTGTGTGTGTGTGTGTGTGTGTGTGTGTGTGCGCACATAGCAAGGATTGGAGGAAAAAGGGAAAGGGGGAAATTATGTAATTATATTTTAATTAAAATACATTTTAAAAAGAATACTGACAGGTTTTTAGACTGGGGGGAAAAATAAACAACTAAGTAGACATCTTTTCCTTCTTACCTTCCAGTCTCTCCCCAAAGAGCCCGCCCCTGTCCAGGGTTTCCTTCAGTCTACCTGGGGCTTCTCAGATGTGCATTGGCCACCTCTCTGCAATAAACTTTTCAGTGGCACTTTAGGACAGACATACAATAATCTGGGGCCAGGTGACCCCAGAACTAAGAGTCACTTTCTTAGGGACACCTCCCTGGCCTCTATTTAGGCTCCCATGTCGGCATGGACTAGCAACCCTGCCTAGGATGGCTGTGACTTCATGTTTCTGCTTTAGTATCGCACAAAGGCAGATCCTTCAAATCACCATGCTCGAATATGAGTTATTTCTCCGCCATTCACGGCTGGCAACACTTTGAGAAAGAGGGGCAGGCAATTTCCTGTGTGCTTTCGACCTTACAGTCGCACTTGCCAGTTGTCCATTTATGCAACTAGTAGTTTTATGTTTGTTTGTTTTTGCTTTGCTTTGCTTTTTTAAGGCCAGGCTGCCGTCAGTGGTGCTATGCACTAGGTCTCCTGGTGAAACACTTCTTCATACTTCTGTTGGGTTCACAACCCAACTAAGAACGTGAGAGTTAAAGGCTTTCCCGAAAAATAAGGCCCACACCTTTTTCACTCCAGAAATGGCTTCTGCAGGATTTGTGAGCAGCCCGTAGTGATTGATTGGGTAGGCAGGGTAGGGAGGAGACTGGTTGCTGTTAATTATTCTTTGTAGTGAGCAAAGAACATGGTGCACAAAGAACAAAGCAAGGCCATGAAGCAATCAGATGGCAAAACTAAGTTACTTCTGCAGAGCCACACTACCTTGGGGTTAACTTCAGGAAGTTATGTAAGGATGCAGGCATTATGCTGGCCTGCCCCTGTCACCTGGCAGAATGCGCTCAGGCAGCACCCCGGTCAGCATGCAGGTACAAAGAATCCCTTTAAAAGAAAAAATCGCTGCCCACTTATGCTCTCTTTCTCGTGTTTCCCCTGGGGAACGTTTCCTGTCTCCTTCTCATCTGTCCTCTGTGTCTCTTCATTTCTTTTCCTTTTCCTCCCCCCCCCCCTTTCCCTTTCTAATAAAACTTCTCACTTGAGCTCTGTTTGCCTGGCACTTTTGTCCTTCACCTCTGTCACCCTCGCCTGCCTGCCAAGGAATCCCATAAGGTTCCCCTTGGGGCATCGGGAAGATGGGAGCGCTACTTCTCAGTGAAGTGCATGTTAAGAGTTAATATTACAAGTCATTCAGAACGTTTAAAAAACCCTCACATCTACTGCTCATTGAACCACAACCCACTTTAGAGGAGGATGCAGGTACAGCAGCTTGCCTGAGCCTGCCGGTCTGATAATGGGTCCTATGTACAGAGACGCTCTGTTTTTGTTTTTGTTTTTTTTTTTTGTTGTTTTTTTTTTTTAACTTAAAGCAGTCCACTCGATAACACCAATTAAAGATTCTGACCGGACAGTTTTAAGTGAATTCCAATTTTGCAAGCAAAGAACTACAAAGTTGGTCAGGACAGATACAGGGGTCTGAGCAACCTCCCTTTTCCCGGGGAAACTTTCCACCCAGGGTGCTCGCCATTGGCGGGTCTGTGGGCAGCTGTAAACCCTGATCCAGGTGAACTGGCTCGGGGCTCAGCCCGAGCTGGAGGAAGAGGGGTGGCTCACCTGTGGGCAGCAGCGCGAGCCCTGGGTTCGGCCTTCCAACCAAGGCCCCTCCACCCTCTTTGCCCTTGGCTGGTAACCAATCAGAGCTCAGGAAACTGATGAGCAGAAAGCCACGCCCCACCCCTGAGCGCATCCAATTAGACTACGTGATACAGGCGGCTACGCTCCCTTGGGAATCAGTTTAACAGGGCTACCGTTGGCGACTGCCACCTGGCGCACCCGTCTCAGCGAATTCGGGCTGTTGGATTGTTTTGCCCCTTAGAGAATGTCACAACCCCTTCAGAAAAAACGAATTCAGAAGCTGTAAGGTGGAGCCATTCAGAATTCTCAGGACAGTTTCAAACTTTGAAACTTCTTCCTGCTCAGTGTCATCGCTGCTGTGAACACCAGGGTTGATGTCCTAAGAGCCAATTCACTCTTCCTTCTAGATGATTTTGCCCAAATACTTCTGCTTAACTGCCTATAGCTTTGCATTCTAGTCATATGTGATGCTCAAACTCATAAAGCAAAGGCAGAAAAGCCAGAATCCTGTTTTTGTTTGTTTTTTTCTGAGACAGGGCTTCTCTGTATTGCTTTGGAGCCTGTCCTGGAACTCACTCTGTAGACCAGGCTGGTCTCGAACCCAGAGATCCGCCTGCCCCTGCCTCCTGACCCTGGAGAAGTGGGATTAAAGGTGTGTGCTACTACTGCCTGGCATCCAGAACCCTTTTCACCCATCCAACCAACAAACATTTATGGCCTGTGCCTCAGTGTCAAGCATGTGGAATTGCAAAGCGAGAACCAAAAGACAGGGCAACAGGAAATGAATCATACCAACAACACATTAATCACAACTACAGTTAAGAGCTACCCAGGACACAGTACCCTGTACCCAACCTGTATGTCTCAAGTCCCAGCAAGGAAATTGGTGTTTCCCAAGATGGTGGCCCTCATCGCATTTCTAACGGCCTCACACACTGGGCTGGGATAGACTGAGGTTGCCCCATCTCTGTCCCTCTTGTGGAACAGAGGCCTGTGGCTGATTATGACCCCAGGAACAATGCTGGACCCGCAGTTAACTCAGTAAATGTTAATCAAATCTGATTGCTCACTGGGCTTTAGATAGAGGAACCAACAACTTGCCCTTGAATTTCCTGGTAGCAGTCCTGTGTTCTCATGGTAAGGTCAATTCTGTTCTGTGGGATACTTTGGAATTAACTGAGCAGCTATTACACAGATGGGTAGAGTATCTATGTCCAATAACAACCCTTCTTGGAACATCAACACTCTATTTGTGGATTTATTACACATTTTCTTACAAGAATTTGGGATTCATGGTTAAGATGTGCTATTTTCATTTGTTAAAAATGAAATTGCAGTGAGATATAGAAAAGGAATAGTTGCACACCTACAATCCTAGCATTCAGGAGATGGATGAGGGAGGATGGGTATGGGTTCAAGGACAGCCTGGGATACATAGCTAATTCCAGGCCAGTTGGGTTACAGTGTAAGTCCTATCACAAAAAAAAAAAAAAAAAAAAAAACCACAAACCAAAACCAACAACACCACAAACACACACCTCAAACAAAAAGGAGTTACAGGTTGTAAAGCCAAGCCTTGGCACTGCATAAGATGCAGTCACTGTTGTGAGGGAGGAAACAGAACTGAGCACCAGGGCATGAAGAGCTTGCACCAACACAACACTCCACAAACTACTGGAGGAGTGTGACCCTGCACACTGTAATCAAAAGTAGACACAGCTGTGTCAGTGAATGCTGCCCAGACTTTGTCATTATGCCACAGTGCATTTCTAGGGCCTGACATGCAGACTAAGCCTGAGGAGGAACAACTTGAGGCTATTACTCTGCATCTTTTCAAGAAAATTACAAAAACGAGGCAATAAGAAATGCACTGAAATTATAATACCCATAGGACCATTGTTAGAATGCTCTGGCCCTAGCTGGTGGACCTGTTTGGGAAGGATAAGGAGGTGTGGTCTTGTTGGGGGTGAGGCATTGGGACAGGCTTTGAAGCTTCTAAGAATTTCTGCCATTCCCAGAGCTCTCTGAACCCTAGCTCTCAATTGTTCTGCGGAAGATCACTAGGTAATGGTTACTGCTCTTGTACATGTAAAATTCACTAATTTAAGGAAATGAGAGAAACATAAGGCAGCTGTGTAAGTTAATTCAAGTTTGGCTCCTTCAGTTCCATTTTCCAAAGTGTGTAGTGGTAAGAATGCAAGGATTCGGGAAGCTGGTTCTTGCCTCTGCTCACCAGCCACTAATGCTCTCAGGCACGCCCTTTCCTTTCTGAATAATGTCTACACCGACGCAAAGGCATGCATTTCTCTCTTCTGGTGCTGCCAGGGTTTCATTCAACCTGTACTATGGCTTCTCTTAAACTCTTATAAAATTGTTCTGAAGCTAAAATAATAATTCAGGAAGCTAAATCATTAAAACAGATTTATTATTACTGAATTTCTTTTCCAGGCAGGGTTTGTCTGTGTATCCCTGGCAGCCCTGGAACTCACTATGTAGACCACCAGGCTGGTCTCAAACTCAAGAGATCTTCCCGCCTCTGCCTCCTGAGAGCTGGGATTAAATGAATGCACCACCACCCCGGCTTAAATAAAAGAATTTTAATAGTTTAACCTCTAATAGGGCTTCAATGACTTAACTCTGCTTAGTAAGGAGAGAACACGTATTCAAGGACAGTGTGAACTGGAACTCTGATTAGTGATTCTTTCTGGCCACAATGTAGACAAACTGGGGCATCTTTCAGAAAAGCTCTGGGGAGAAATGACACGTGGCGGAAGCCTTCCTAAGCTTCCTCATTTACTTACAGTGAGTGAATCTGTCCCCCTGGATGGTGACAGCCCTCAGGGTTTTGACTGCAGAAGGAAGACAACTGGAATGCGACTGTTTGTAACAATGGCGACAAGAAAGGTGATGCCTGGTTTCCTTGACTTTTTTCTTATTATTGGAATTTAGTGAGCATTATTAATTTGTTATTCAGTATATATTTTTAAAAAGCCTGTCATATAACAGCATGCTTCTACATCTTGATTCAAATTTATCCTTTTAGTTACATTTGAAATAAAGTTACATTGATTTTGTGTGTGTGTGTGTGTGTGTGTGTGTGTGTGTGTTTTACTGAGAACTGGACCCATGTTCTATGCAAATGCTCTCCTACTGACCCACACCCTCACTGTGCTGTGTGTGTTACTACTCAGGACAGGAAATGAAAAGCCAATGGTTATATTAGTATACATTAAGTGCCTTTTGTATGAAGCTGCCTAATGGAACCCAGTAGGGAGGGTGACTGGGAGTGGCAGCTAGCCCGTAGAGCCCAGGGAGCCAGGATAACACTGTCTGGTTGTGCCGAATGGCCCACAGTGCTAATGAGCACTTTACATAAAACTGGATGACGAAGCACGGACTATTCCCATTTTAAGATGGTAAGATGAAGACAGAAAGGCAAGGTCGTGCCCAATGTCTCAAAGCTGACGCCAGGGAGAAGACGGGCTTTGACTTTGGAAACCACTCTCTTAACTGATTGATTTGCAGCAATAAGACCATTAAGTGATAAACAAATGAGATTTTGAATCTTCCAGATAACTCTGAAGAATACCATTTTGCTAGATAATGCCTATTCTTTCATTCGAAATGGTGACACGTGGCTTCCATTATTTGTCTCCGTAATTTGTATCACACCTCACACAATTCTCTTACACAAAACAAACAAGATGAAAAAGTGAACACCAAGTACACAAGATTCCATATTTGCATACACTTTACTAACAAAGTCACTTCCGCTATAAATGAACAAAAAGGAGGGGAGACAAAGGGAACTGAGCGTTGGAGCAGCTGCACACACGGCTTTACCAGGAACCGTCCACGCTAACAGAGGCATCGCCTGCTCATTTTGATTCTGTATGTTTTCTAAAGCGTTATTACCAAACACTGCAAAATTAGGTTAAACAATGATGTTAAGAAAAATGTTTCCTAAACTTTTAACAAAGTCTTTTAAGAAAGTCTAAAAACTTCCTATTTTCCTGCAATGACTCTCAAAACTTGAGTTTTATATCAGAATATCTGTTAACTTTAACTTTTACCATACATGAAAAATTATCAAAAATATACCGATGAGTCTATACTAACTGTGACTATATTTACATTAAGCAAATCTTTTGCCAAGTTCTTTATATACAAATTAGCACTTGTCCTATGTGATATTCATTAAAAAGTTAAAAACCACAGAAATGTTATTAGAAATAATATGTTCAAAATCTAACTGTTTTCCATGAATGAAGGACATTTTTAAATAATTTAAATGAAGAGTCCTGACTGTCCCACCAACTTCAGCTGTGCCAGAACTCCTCCTCCATGCTTTCTGTGATTTAAAGGAAAAACAATTAAAACTTTGCTGCAAGGAATTAAATAATAAAAAACTGATGCACATTTACTAACTTTAAGAAATTTATAATTAGGTGACATAAAAACTAAGTGATAATATAAACAGTTTACAATAACCAAAAATATGAAAAATAATCTTTAAAAACCGGCAAAAGTAGCCATAAATGCTTTCCTTATTAAGTCACAAAATAGTATCACAAATTCAATTATATTGTGTGTAGACGCCATTTTCAATACTTCTAAGAAGTTCCAGCATTGCTTAAAAATTAATGACTTAGGTTTTGGAAGCGGCGCAACCGTGAAGATAAATACATGACCTGAGCATATGGTGAGTTTGTGCAATCCTAGCATTCAGGAAGATGACATGAAAGGACCACTTGCAAGTATGAGACTAGCCTGTGCATGAGTTCAAGGGTAGCCTGCCCTACAATCATGTTTCAAACCTCTTCCCTCCTTAATTACAATATTGAGAGTAAAGGTTTGAGGTGAAGGTTTTAGAGGGATTACATTGAAGTTTCTGAAATAAGGAGGCTCCTTTGTTTTAGGCTCATAGTCATAGCTTAAGAAAACCTCATCTTCAAAACAAAAGCTTTTCAGAGTGAAATAATGGGTTCAGGGAGCATGGCTCTGAGTGTGGTGCTATGCCCACTACAGGGGCTTCTCCCCGGTTCAATCATGAAGGGGGTCTATGAGAACGGTTTATATGTCAGAGAATAGATCAGCCCTCATTTGTTAGTTATTTTAGGTTAGATCTGTACTAAAGCAGGGAAGAAAACCTAAGTATTTACCATGTCAGTTACTGCTCTGTCGCTGGACTTTGGGACCAACACTCTGTGAATCCTCTTCCTGACTAGGGCGCTTCCCGCTGCTGAGGCCAGTGCCCATGGAGCTTCTCCCTACACATTTACAAATGCACAGGTGAGGAGGGCCAGGAGGAGGGCAGTGAGCCTGAGGGCTTGCTTTCCCTTACCTTGCTTTAGCAGCTGAGTTTGCTGACTGTCTCCGTGAGCATAATGTAAAATACCACTTCCTTGAGAGCAACCTGTATTTGAAACAAAAGAAAATGAGTTCAAAACTTAAGATGCTTAAGATGTATATATTAGGACCATAAAGCCTTTTTTTCCCCCTTAAGTATCTGTATTTAACTTTTCTTAATCTTTGAGTCAAAAATCACAATCTCAAAATCAAGAAAACTAACATTCAGGCTGACTACTGACAGTTTAAGGCAAAGCCACTGGTTGTACTTTATTTTATGTGTAGTGTTTACATGTATGTAGTTTTGTGTGTATGTACATGTCATACATGTGCTCATATATGTGGAGATCAGAGGTTTTTAGACATCTTTCTCTACTGCTCTCTACCTTAATTTTTCAGACAAGGCCTCACACTGAGCCCAGAGCTCACCAACTGGCTAGACTGGGCGGCCAGTGGGTTCCGGGTACTCATTTCCTGCTGGTGCCAGGGCTACAGATGTACATCACACCATCTAGTTTTTACACGTGCGAGCCCTTGCACAGCACACTCTGTCAAGTGAGCCATCTTATTATTTTTAAAGCTTTATTTTATTTTTAGTCGTGTGTGTGTGGGGGGGATGTGCCTATGAGTGCTAGTGCCCACAGAAACACCAGAATCCCTGGAGCTGGAGTTACAGGTAGTTTTAAACCACCCTAAGTGGAGGCTGGGAACTGAACTCTGGTTCTTCCCAAGCACAGTATGTGTGTATGCCTAACTACAGAGCCACCTCTGTAGGTCTCTTTTTCTAACATACATTCCTTTACCAGACGGTAACTGGGAATGAGACCATGAAGACAAACAGGCAGCAGAGAGAAAAGACAGACACCCTTCCTTTAGTCCTGCCCTAGTGTTCCATAGTCTTCTGTCAGAGCCCTTTCAACATGCCCTCACTGCAGAAAATGGAGTAAGAGCCTTCTCCTGAAAGTCAAACAGTCCAGGTCTGTTACCCAAGCCATTTTATTAACCCTTTCAAGAAGAAACTGGCTTCCTACACAGCAAAGTTTTACATTTTTTTTTTTTTTTGGTCATTGTGCCCAAGTTATGAAAAGAATATGTAAGCCAGGAGTAATACATGTCTGCAACCCCAGAAATGAGGGACAGGGGCAGGACAGAGACATCAGAAATTCAAGATTTACTACAAAGTGAGTTCAAGGCCCAAGCCAGACTTGGTTACATGAAACTGTCTCAAAAAACAAAACAAAACAAACAAAACCCCCCAAACTCAAAACACACCAGAGAGGAAGAGAGAAAAAGAAAATACAACCACATGGCCCATAGGGTAAGTCAGCTCAAGGTTATACTTGTTTGTTGGGCAGTGGTGACACACGCCTTTAGTCCCAGCACTGGAGAGGCAGAGGCAGGCCAATCTCTGTGAGTTCGAGACCAGCCTGGTCTACAAGAGCTAGTTCCAGGACAGGCTCCAACACCACAGAGAAACCCTGTCTCGAAAAATCAAAAACAAAACAAACAAACAAAACAGATTATACTTATTTTTGCTGGGCACAGTGGTGTATACTTGCAATCCCAACACTGGGGAAGTCAAGGCAGGAAGCCTGCCGCAAGTTTGAGGCTAGCCTGGTTTACACAGCAAGTTCCAGGCCAGCTGTGGCTGTGACTTATAGCAAAACCCCGTTTAGTAAAGAAATAAATGAATGCTGAAAAGACTACATGCTTTTTCCTTTTATTGAGAATAGATGCTTTTCTCATACAATATATCCTGATTAATTTGCCCTCCCCTACCAGTTCCTCCCTACTACACCCCCCCAATGTTGATCCACTCTCTGTCTCTCATTAGAAAAGAACAGGATTTTAAGAGATAACAACCAAACATGACAAAATATAGTAAGATAAAACAAAACCACCACATCAAGGCTGGACAAGGAAAACCAACAGAAGGAAAAGAGTCCAAAGAGCAAGCACAACAGAGCCTACAGCCAGGAGTCCCATAAAAATACTAAGCTGAAAGCTCTAAGATATAAACAGAGGACCTGGTACAGACCTGAATAGCCCGTGCATGGTGCTGCAAGACTATTATTTCTAATAAATGCTTATCAAATTTCTTTGGATAAAGAATTGCATTTTTACAGGTACTCAGAATCTGGAAACTGGCTATCTTAGATCGATTTGTCCTTGGAAAAGTATATTTTTATCCTATGATAAAGAAGCAAGTCATAGCGTGATGGTGCACACCTTTGATCCCAGCACTCAGGAGGCAGAGGCAGAGGCAGGTGGATCTCTGTGAGTTTGAGGCCAGCCTGGTCTAAAGGGTGAATTCTAAAGCAGCCAGAGCTACACGGAGAAATCCTATCTTAGAAAACTAAACCAAACCAAATCAAACCAAGTCAAACCAAAGAAAAACAAAACAAAACAAAACCCAAACAAACCAAAGCCACCAAAAAAGAAAAGAGACACTACCCTTGATACTTCAATTAATAGTCTTAAATTTTTGATTCTGTCATTCAAAGAATGGCCATTTTCTAATTATACTGAAAGCATACAACGTTTAAACTTGATATGGGGACAGGGTCACCATATTTAGGACTTGTCATGAATGACTGTATAGCATTACCTACACCTTCATGAATCTGCATTCATGTTTCTAAAGTCATTGAAATTTCCACCTAAATATACAACATGGTAAGTTCATGTATCACATTACAATAAAAGGACAACCCTCTTTTTGAGTAGGGTCTTAGTATGTGTGTCTCATTCAGGCTGACTCTGACCCTGAGAATCTTACTGAGTACACATGTGCACCAATCCTGATAACAAACCCATCTTAACAACTGTTCTTCCTTATACTGATCTGTGTTTTATGCAGTTGCTGCAGATACTTGGGACACGATGATTAAGACAGAGGCTCTATACCACAGGACTCATAACATAAACTCTAGTTACAGTGTTCCTAGGACATGGTGCTGGTTCTGAAGAGGGAAATATCAGCCACAGAAAGGTCTTTTGACAAGTCAGAGAATAGTAACAACCTTGGTGTCAGTTTCTCAAGTCTATCAATTCTATTCCTTCATCGGATACTAAGTGATAACCTCAGAGCTGGTGTGCACAGACAGACAGACAGAGCCATACACACACACACACACACACACACACACACACACACACACACACACACACACACACACACAAATTCCTTATCTCTATGCCTTCAGAGTCTTTACTGCACAGTTATTCTTAAAACATGCTGACAGCATGTAAGATATGAATAAATAAAAATATCATTTTTTCTTTTTCTTTTTTTCGAGACAGAGTTTCACTGTGTGACAGTCCTGGCTGTTCTGAACTCACTCTGTAGACCAGGCTGGCCTCAAACTCATAGAGATCCACCTGCCTCTGCCTCCCAAGTGCTAGGATTAAAGGTGTCTGCCACCACCACCTGGCAAAAACAACATTTTACTATGATGTGGTGTGTGTGTGTGTGTGTGTCTGTGTGCATAATCTGTAGGAGTTCTTTCCTTCTATCATGTGGGTCCTAAGGATCAAATTCAGGTGGTCAGGTTTGGCAGCAGGTACTTTCCTGTGCCAACTTGCCTACTTGAAAATAACTTTTTAAAAAAGCATTTCCTACCAAGTGTAGTTATGCATGCTTGTAATCTCAGCATTCAGGAGTCCAAAACAGGCTGCTCTTGAGCTTGAGGACAAACTAGGCTATACAGTAAGACATTATCTTGAAAACAAAAGCAGCTATTTCCATGACCATGGCATGGCTCAGCTGGTAGACTACAAAGCACACACAGACTGTGGGTGTGATTGCAGCACTGGAAAAATAAATCTTGTTCCAGAAAATTTTGTAAGGACAAAACCTGACCATTTCCCCTTAATGTTATACAACCAATAGCATAGAATGGGTTTTCACTAATAAAATTCTAACTTAAAAACTACTAAAACATATTGGAAATTTTCTGGCTATAATAAGGAAGTCACACACAAACTACAATGGCTATGACAGCATGGACAAGACCTGCACAAAACCAGGGCAGACAAAATCCCAGCTGTGGGAGGGAATTATCAACTCCTTCCTTGAGGAGCTAGCTTGAGGAGATACTGGCAACTGATGGCTACTGGGAAAGGAGTCAGCTTTCTTCATGGATGTGGCTCTACTTGGACTAAAAAGAGCACAGGGTATTGGAATAGCATGTGTGAGGGATTGGAGGAGACAGAATGGGGTGGACTTGATTAAAACACTATATGCATGTATGAAATTCTCAATAAAAGACTCTGAAGGGAAAAGACTAAACTGTAATAGGGTGTTGGTTAGCTGGACCTATACAAAGCATCTTTTCTCTTATATTTTTCTGAATTACACTGAAAATTATTATTTTATTGCTTCTCCCTAAAATGAATCAGTCATGCCTATTGTTCATTATAGGTCTATGTGTAGTATGGGGAAGGAGCCTGTAATAGGTCTTCTAACACAGTTACCTAAATGCTTATGGTGGTTAATGCTGTCAGTATGACAAAATCTGCAATCACCTAAGAGATAAGTCTCTGGGCATTCTTATGGGCAGCATCTTTCCATACTGGGGTCCCAACTCAATAAAGCAACATCTGCCATTTGCTTCTCCACTGTAAATGACATGTGACCAGATACCTTAAATTCTGTCTACCATCACTTCCTGGTGATAGCAGATCTATCCTTGACTGTGAGCTAAAATAGTCCCTTTCTCCCTCACATTGCTCTTGTGAAGATATCTTATCACAACAAAATGAGTAATTCACCCAGTGGGCCCCAGGGACTGAATTCAGTTCATTAGGTATCTGAGAGAGGTGAGCTTCTGATTTTCAAACAAATCCACAGTTTCTTATGAGATCTCATTTGCAAAACCAAACACCAAACCTGCCAGCTATGTCATGTCCATAATCCTAGCACCCTGCAGGGAAAATGAATTTGAGGCAGGTCAGACTGTGTCAAATAAAAAAAATGAGGTAGGGCAGAGATGGGGCTCAGTTGGTAGAGTTCTTGCCTAGCATGCAGGCACTCTGATGAGGGTCACATAAAACCATAGGAAAACACGGGTATTTATATTATGAATCGTAACAGCAGCAACATTAGTTATGAAGTAGCAATGAAAATAATTTCATGTTTGGGTGTAAAGGGTGCAGAACCCCTGCTTTATAAATAGCACTTGCAAGATGCTGTTTTTTCTGTCTGGCTCACAGTGTTTTTGAGGTCATACATATGGTACATGTGTTATCATATTGCTCTTTTATAAATACTTTATTGTATGGACACACTACAAGTAAAGTTGCCATAAACAACTGTTAGCTTGTGGGGAACATATGTTTTCTTTTGAGAAACTAGTTAGGAATGGAATTTGGGGGGCTGCATAGTAAATTCATGCTTGCTTTTTTCAAACTGCTGCCATTTTACACTCACAGCTTCCAGGTTTTTCCTGTGTCTTTGTTTTGCCTTTTTCACAGCATTAGCGTTTCTCCACTACTCTAGCAGGTACACAGGAACCGTCTAGCCCCAGGTTGCCTGGTGGCTGGTCACGCTATGGGTGTGTGTCAAGCACTCCCTCACAACACTTCAACCTGCATTTATTTCTCTGATGAATACTAATACTGATGAATACAGTTTTTAATGGAAAAAATTATACCAAAAATTAAATTAAAACTAAACCAGATTTAGTTTTAGGGAACAGATGGTGGCTATTTCACTAAAAAATAAAGTACATTATGACATAATTGGGTCTGTAGCTCATTTCCTGAGCTATAATTTACAAGTATAAAAATGAAAAACAAGAGTTATCTGTATTTTCAGAGATGAAGAACTCCCAGTCATTAATAAGAGAGCTGCCTGTGTAGCTCAGAAGTAGGACACAACACAGAACACCATTGGGTCATGAACTTCCATGAGCCTTGTGAGGCTCTCACAGGAAAGATAGGTGCTGGGCATAAAGCAATGGAATTGAGAAGCATCTGAGTCTTTTTAAGCGAACTGGGTAGACAGTGACGGGAGAAAGTTCTAACCCGTGCAGTCCAAAACCTGGAGATCTCACAACAGGTCAGCATCTATTCTAAAAGATTTTTTCTCCACCTGACAACTAAACACTAATCCACCTAAAACACACAAGGCCCAGGTCCTTCAGCTCTCAGTGATTCTCTCCTTGCAGTCCACTCAACTACACAGAGGCTGGAGATATACGTGTATACATAGCTCATCACTTTTCCCCTCCACATTTCATTTGGATGGGGAGACCTGTGTAGGTTCTATACGTCTTTTAAATGTCTCAAAGAAAGGACTCCAAAAGTGGTGTAGGCAAACATTTATATGAGTATATAGTATTTCATGATAAATCCTTCTACTATGAAAAATGATCTCACTGTATAAATTTATGAAGCAAAAATAGCCATTTATACTTGTTATCAGGCTTTTAGTGGACTCAGGAGCAATGTGTGTGCCATCACTGTTCACCAGACAGGCATCTGGAGCCAACTCTACCATCCCTCCACTTCCTGTCAGTCATCACAGTGCTCCATCCCTCCACTTCCTGTCATCACAATGCTCCATCCCACAAACGATGTGCAATTTTAAAGACAGCTTTTTAAAAAGCAATGCCCATCCCCATGAGGCTCACTCACTAGCCTCTGCATGTTACCAAGCATAGAAATGTGTCACCTACTTCCACCGCTGCCAGAGCTTGGGACACTTTCTCCAGGAGCATAGCCCAGGAGCCCTCCATTCCCATTAGGATTAGAAGGGACCGATGCAAGAAGACCTAAAGGGAAACATGTTTTTATTAAATTATGACTAACACAAAATTCAATGATAGCTATAGAGCTGACAAAGAGACAAATCAAAAATAACCGGTGACTGACATACCTAGCCCTCTGTACCGGGAAAGCTGCTGATAGATCTGCTTCATTCTTTCAATATTCAAACGGCTTGCCTCAGCATGGTTTACCATTGGTTTGGGGTAGTTAACTCCTATTAAACACTTGGCTACCTTCTGGATACCTTCTGGCGCATTCCAAGGATCATAGATGTATTTTGCAGGGAAGCCTCTTAGGACAGGCAAATAACGCCTTTTGGGAGAAGAGAATTTTTTAATGAATTGCATTATAAGCACATTACAACAAATATGAACTATGAGCAACAAAAAGCAAATCAATATCACTTAAATGATATGCTTATTTTTCTCAGCTGCCCATTAAGAATACAGAATACCTTGAATTCAGTGATGAGCCTGCCTCTGCCTCCTGGGTGCTGGGATTAAAAGTGTGCACCACCATGGCCCGAAAGACTAGGAAATACTCTTTAGTGTCACTTAAACAGAAAAAGTTCTTCCTTGCAGTAGCTATCTCAAAGCACAGAGACATCACCCTTGCTAAACCTGATATAGTCTCCACTGGAGTCTGAATCCACACGAGCATCACCCTTGCGTACCTGATGTAGTCTCCATTGGGATCTGTCCTCCTACCAAAGCCAACAGGGCAGTAGCAGTGGAAGAACTGCTGGAAAAAGGAGCTGCAGGACAGCCACATCCAGCTCCCAGCATTTATGCTCCAGTCTGCATCAAGCAGTAACTCTTCAAAGACCTTCAGAAAGGACAGCAGCCAATTAATCCACACATTACTCAAAGACCTTCAGAAGGGACAGCAACTGACTAATTTACACACACGTGTTTATTCAAAGAACATTTTAAAGGTCACTGTAGATCAAAGGTCAAGACAAGAAATCTGAGCAGAATTGTAAAATTAAACATTCCAAAATAGGTTTTGTTCTAACATGCAATTTCAGGAAAATAATGCATTAGAAATACAGTTTTCTTTCCTTCTCTGCTTTGTACTTGTGGATCAGATGTAGCTCTTAACGACTGCTACAGTTTCACACACTTTCATCCCTGCTGTCATGCTACCTGTTATGATGGTCACAGATTCCACTACCCTCTGAAACCAGGACCCCAGTCAAGTGCTCTCTTTCATAAGTTCCTTAGTCATGGTATTTTGTCATGACAATAGTAACTAAGTAACTAAGACAATACCCTGAAAGTGCTATTGTAGGGAGAGTAAAAATATTACTCAGATCATTGACTTTTAAAGAAGTGTAAGATATTAGTAAATTAGATTTTGTTGTTGTTTTGCTTTTTTGAGACACGGCTTCTCTGTGTAATAGCTCTGGCTATCCTGGACTACTCTTTGTAGACATGGCTGGCCTCAAACTCAATGAGATTCTCCTGCCTGCCTCCTGAGCATCAGGATTAAAGGCATGCGCCATCACCATCAGGCAGTAACCTACTTTTAAGAAAGCAAAAACAGGCAGGTGGTGGCAGCACACAACTTAATCCCAGCACTTGGGGGCAGAGGCAGGCAGATTTCTGAGTTAAAGGCCAGCCTGGTCTATAGAATGAGTTCCAGAACAACACAGAGAAATGATGTCTCAAAAAAAAAAAAAAAAAAAAAAAAAAAACCCAAAACAAAAAAACCCAAACCTTTTTAGTGTTTTAATGAACAAACAACAACAACAAAACAACAAAAAGAAAGAAAGAAATCAAAACTATTACCAACTAAATCACAAAACAAAGTCTAGAAGCATGGTATAAGACAAAGGGAACATGCCAGTATAGCATTGCATTTTAAATTTCAAATGCTCTGATGCAAAAGAAAACACAAATAAATAGTATATTAACAAACAAACTTGTTAAGTAGGTACTAGGAGATGAAAATAAATTAAGAATCCAACAATTAACAACAATTAAACAACAACAACAACAACAACAACAAAAAAAAACGAGATTAGAAATAGTCCTTGAGGGGTGAGATGGTTCACTGGGGAAGCGTGCTTGCTGCCAAGCCTGATGACTCGAGTTCAATTCCCAGAACCCATATGGTGGAATGAACCAACTCTTATAAGCTGTCCTCTGACTTTGTCACAGAGACTCACACACAGAAGCAGACACACATGTTAATTTCAAAAGTCTTGCTTTTTATAAAAAAACAGTCTTTGAATTGGCAAAATTTATGAGACAGCAACAGGTAAACATAAATGTAAGTCTTCCACATAACTATATGGTGATGCCAGAAAATACAGTATGCTTCAGTGTCTGAATGAAAGGCTTACTAAAATGGTAAAATGACTTATAGCTTAAACTTCATGTAATAGGAACTCACTATTTCTAAGAGCTCATGGGTGAATATGACAGAAACTCTCACCTATAAATACGCTTATCCAATAAAGTACTTTTCTTACTCTTAAAGACAGGCCTACCATGTAGCCCAGGCTGGCCCTGGGTGCAGATCTTCTCATGTCTATCATGCTGCATGGGATTACAATCTTGCACCAGGGGAGAGTTCCAGTGATGAGCAGTAACCATTTTCTTTTCCTTTTTTTGATTTTTGGAGACAGGGCTTCTCTGTATTGCTTTGGAGCCAGTCCTGGAACTCACTCTGTAGACCAGGCTGGCCTTGAACTCAGAGAGATCCAGCTGCCGCTGCCTCCCAGGTGCCGGGCTTAACCACAGAAATAACTTTTGGTTAAGCAATTTAACTAGCTCCTGTTTGAGTTTAGCACCTTGCTCTCCAAAACAGTGTCTACACTGTGGGCACTACATGTTTACCCACTGAAAAGCCAATCTACAAAACAGACAAGTGTCCCCCCCCACACACATACCACCCCACCAACCTCTTCCTCATCTCAAGATGGCCTTCTCCTTAGCCTCCCAGGCTGGTCAGATTTCAGACATGCACTGGAACATCTAGGTGTAGAACAGACTTCCAAATGTTTCTGTAATAGCTACAGGTTCCTGCAAATGCTTCATCAGTCAGAACACCCACCTTCATCCCTTCCTCCCAGCTGATCCACAGGTCACCACGTGTCAGGAAACAAGCAACTGCATGCCTGGCTAAATGGTGAATCCAGCCCTCCTGACGAAGTTGTGTCATGATGGCATCAATCCATGGAAAGCCTGTCCGGCCTTCTGCCCATTTGGCCAGAGCCTCAGGATTTTTATCCCAAGGAATTTGAACACAGATGGGGTTCCCTTCCATTTTGTCAAAGCGTGGGTTGTTTGTTGCTGCCGTATAGAAAAATTCACGCCACAGAAGTTGTCCATACAGAGAAAGGGGAGGGGAACTATTCTTCTTTACCTGCCATTAAAAAGCATAGGAGTATTATCAGAAAAAAAATATTAAAGGTACTTCAAAAAAAAAAAAAAAAAAAAAAAAAAAAAAAAAACTGCTCTGACTTTAGATAATACCTTTTTATAGAGATCTGTTAACTTGAAATAAAATAGCCGACATGATAAGCAACCAAATCGGAGATAAGGACTGAGTCCAGTTGGGCTTGCAAGTAGGGAATTTGCATTCATTCTAGGTCTTTCAAAGTTTGCCACCCAGGCCTAGAAAAAACACAGAGATGGTTACATTAACTTCTTCATTCATGTTATGAGTGTTAGAATTATGGTAGTGAGAGAGCCTAGCAGTGCCACCAAGCCTGAAGACATGAGCTCAATCCCCCAGCCTTGCACAAACAGGGAGAACCTACCCAGTGGCATGTGTGCCCCCCACACAAGAGTTCAAAAGTGAGAATATGTTATTATCCCAACTACAAAGTTCTGACTTAGTAACGTTAGAAAGGGTCTAAAAAGGCGAGTTTTCTTTCATTGAAGCCATCCATGCACTTGTGTGATATAAATGACCTTCATATTCCCAGCATCAGGCCCAAAGTACCTTCAATGTGCCTCTATGAACACAGAGGTGAGTGAAATACAACTGTGCCCCTTGCCACTTTCCCCTTCCCTAAGATTTTCAGATGGTCAAATAATGATAGCTGGGAAACATTAAAAAGAAAATTCACACACTTTTAACCCCAGTACTCGGGAGATAGAGGCAGGCAGTTCTCTGTGAGTTCGAGGCCAGCCTGGTCCACAAAGCAAGTTCTAGGACAGGCTCCAGGCTCCAAAGCAATACACAGAAACCCTGTCTCAAAAAATTACAGGTTCTAAATAACTTATTCCAGTATAGATCATAACATTCTATTTTACCATTAGGGATTGTATTAATTTCCTGATGTGTCTAACTTACAAACAAGCTTTATTAAAGGTGATGTGAGTGTGTAAGCATGAGGGCTTCAGCAAAAGGGATTTATAAGGGGAGTGGATAAACATGATCAATATATGTGAGTCTTGAACAACTGATGTATTGGCAGGAATAACAACAGAATAAATAAGTGAAATTACATCATAACATAGCCATAAATGTAGGAACATGGTAAATATAGGACGTTGTATCGTCACTGGTCTCTGGAGTCTGCTGGGCTCTCGGACAGGGAGCGTTACCATAGGTACAATCCCACTCTAGCACTGGTTACGGTCCACTGATACAGATGGGGAACACAGACAACACCATGGCACTAGCAACAAGGAGAACAGTCAAGAGGAAGGAAAATGGCATTTCAACAATGGCTTATGGTGACTGCTCTGACCACTTCTGTCAGTCTTTTGTCAGCTGTCCATGCTTTGTTTTAAAGCCTGTGGGTAAGCCGTCCTGAATGTGCCTGATGCCATCTACACTAGACTGAAATAATTTTGGAAAGTTCATTTGGAAGTGTGAGCAGGGTATATGATCTGTATCGGACCTTTCTTTCCAAATGTCTTTCCAATCGGGTAAGTGCTTCAGTTTCTCCTCCTGGCCACACTGCAGAAGACAAACCATCTGTATCAAAGCCTAAGGAAAGAGAGAAAAGAAAATTATTATCATCATTATTGTTACTATTATGAAACCAAAATAATTTTGTACCAGACCATAGTAACTTGGGGAACAAATCTCTGGGGGGGGGGGGAAATGATGAGAGCAAAATAGAACTCTATAGTCCCACACAGGCTGACAGAGGACTGCACAGGACTATACTGTCCTACACAGGACTACAGACCTACACAGGACTGCTCAGGACTACACTGGCCTACAGAGGACTACACAAGACTGTATAGATCTACACAGGACTGCACAAGCCTACACAGAACTGTAGAGGTCTACACAGGACTACACATAATTGCACAGGTCTATACAGGACTACACAGGACTGCACAGGACTACACAAAACTACACAGGACTGCACAGGATTGCACAGGACTACACAGAACTGTAGAGTTCTACATAGGACTATACAGGTCTACACAGGACTACACAGGACTACACAGAACTGTAGAGTTCTGCACAGGACTACATAGGACTGCTCAGACCTGCCCAGGACTACACAGGCCTGTAATAGGCCTGTATTGGCCTCACCCAACATGAGACCCCTGACCCAAAGACCACAATATGGCTCTTATCTTCAGGATGCACGTCTTCACATGATAGCAGGTCAAATGTTACAGAATATATAAAGTATTCAGACTATGAGGTTTTTTCCCTCTATTTTCCCCTTTACTTTTCTTCCAATAAAAATACATCAGAAGTGAAATTTTCTAAGTGATTTATTATTAACTCTTCAGAAAAATATTTTAAAACTATTTGGGAGTTTCAAACAACGTATTTTGATCATACTCACTCCCCTTACCCATTTCCCTAAAGCTTCCCAGACCCAACCATCGTGACTTTCTGTTCTTTTTTATTTTTCTTAACAACCCATCAGGTCCACTTTGGGCTGCCCATATACTCTGGGTGGACTGCTAACCCCTAAGCACCATATTTATGACGAGTTATACCCACCTAGCTCTTCCAGGGAAGGGACTCCATATCTCTCATCATGGTCATCAGTCAAAGGCGTCATGCACTTTCCTATCACATCCGCAGTGATGGTCTCTGCTGGCATCGCCAGTGGCTCCATTTTGCTGACCAGAGTCTGAAATCTTTTATAAGTTAGAGGTGGCTGGCCACCATTGAGTTCTATGATCCTATTACAAGAGTAAATAAAATACAGTTAGTAAATGACAATATGCTCAACTGATATGATCCAAAAGGCTTAATATCAGAAATTTTATCAATTAAGACCTTTAGAATGAAGCTTCCGATATGACCAGAAAATGTGTTCAAAAGAGTTAATGAATGTAAAAATCATTCACTTTAATTGTTAGCTATTTACTATGTGTTAAATAATATAGTATGCAAACATTAAAATACTGATGTCAAGTATTTAGGACAACAGATAAAAAATAACAGTGGTTCAACTAGCCTACAGGCTGTGTATATAACACCCAATATAAATGGACAAGTGAAAAATGAACTAGTTCATCAAGGAATCTCAGAGGCACCAATAAAACTAAATCAGACTAATAATTACACCAAGAAATAATCAGTAAAAATAAAACATGGCGGGTGTATTTGAGGTTTACACCATGTTGTTACAGAAAACATACAGACAATAGTTGTTCTGAAAAGCAAATGAGCACATTTGTAGTCTGTTAATGTTTTATGGCTAGGGTAGTTAAAACCTACTAGTGTAGCAGAACTCCCAAGTCACCAGTTTCTCCTTAAGTGCAAGCCTCACGTGTGCCTTCGTCTCCAGACGCTCTCACTCTGTGTATCTGCTCCCCTTTTCTTTTCATCTCTGACTCCCTAGTTCCTTTACCAATTTTCATGAAGACTATATTGCTGATTTGTGTTTTGTGTGTGCGCCCTTGTTAAAGACTTCAGCACCGGTGTATCTGTTATGCAGGAGCAATCCCTTATCTGAGCTTTTGTTTTCTGTGGTTTCAGTTACTTGTATTCACCTATGTTACAAAAATACTATGTCTAAACTCATGTAACTTATTATAGCATACTGTTCTAACTGTTCAATACTATTGTTAACTTCCTATAATTTACACTTTACAAACCAAGCTTTATCATGGTGTGATATTTAGACAGACAGCAGAGTGTACACAGGGTTCCAAGTAATTGGTGGTTTTGGGCATCTACCAGGGCTTTGGAATGTCTTCATCATGGATAAAGAAGAATTTCTATGCTAAGGATATATGTACCCCAAATTCAAAATCATTTACATTTGAGTACATTATGTAGCCATTGCTGACCACTAGATACCTCAATCCAGTTACACTTCTAGGAAAAGAACAGCCAGCAGCACTTCCAAAGGTCTGCATTAAGTCTAGACACTGTTTCAAAATAATTAATTATGCTTCTTCACTCCAGCTATTTGTTTACAATTACAGGTTAAATCCAGCTTTATCATTTACAGTGCACTGTGTCTACATTTTTGGTATTACAAATGAGTGAATAAGAATCATAGCAGCCAAATAAAATGCCAAGGGCTTGGTATATATCCACTTAATTCTTCTACAAATCTGATTCTATTATTTCCATTTTATAACCTTACCCAAGTATGTACTTAAAAATGTCTAAGATGGTAAACACCATCATGTATTTTCTTAGAATAGAAGGCACAGCCTTACTTGTCCAGGTCGTATAGTGTATGTGAAATGCGCACGATGACTTCCACTCCAGCCTCAGTGGCCAGCTTCTTGATAGCTGCATCTCGTTCCTTCCCAAAAGGCTCAGAGTCATACTCAATGGAAAGTTTAGTGATGTTCCATTCCTAAAACAAGATGGAAAAGGGGGCAACAATACAATTTTATAATTATGTTCTTCTTATAACATCAAACAACTATACATAAACCAAATTTCAAATATGCAGGTGGAAAACATACAATGTGTCAATGTGAAAACATGCAAATAACAAATATATGCTAACTAGATTAAAGGCATCATGTCAGACTTGAGCCAATCTAGAAACATACTTAAATGACTATACTAAAGTGCTTAGGGAACATTTCTTTCAATTACTTACATTATCTTATTTAATTCTGAATGAAAACCACATCCGATTGGCATTTTGCAGATTTTTTTTTAGGGTCAAGCTCAAGTTCACAGAGACAGAACACATGAGCTTATGCCTGCTGATTCTAAGTACTGCTCCTTAAGAAACCTTTCACATCTGATATTGTGTGAACTGTTTTGCTCAAAATGATTGCTTTCTAACTATTAAAAATGTTGACAGTGAACTGGGCGCTGGTGGTGCACACCTTTAATCACAGCTTTTGGTAGGTGAAGGCAAGTAGATTTTCAAGTTCTAGGCCAGCCTGGTCTATAAAGTGAGTTCCAGGACAGCTACTCAGAGAAACCCTGTCTTGAAAAAACAAAACAAAAACAAACAAACAAAAAGTTGACAGCAGATAACTTGGAACCAGCAATAAAAACAGGAACTATTGACTGTTATTGTACTAGTAACTTATATCTCTTTATAGTTACTAAGGAAACTATGACTTAAGAGAATTAAACGATTTCTCAGGAAGGTAATTAACTTTTGTTGAATTCTAAAATCTGATTTACTTGAAAAAGGAAAAAAAAAAAACCTCACAATTTTTACTATTATTTAACTGACTAAATGATACCACATTGTGATAGGCCAAAGGTGTTATCAGTGGTGCATTATACATCATTTTGCAGTCAATTACCTTTCTTACAGGTTTTAGGTTTTTTTAGTATGTGTGTTTGCACTCATGTGTGGGGGAAGCCAGAAGAAGGTATCAGATCCTTAGGAGCTAGAGTTATAGAGCATCGTGAGCTGTCTGATGTGGGTATTGGGACCTGAACTTAAGTATTCTAGAAGAGCAGCAAGCCGTCTGAACAGCTGAGCAATGTCTCTAGCCCAGTACATACATTTGAAGCATATTTGGACATTTCTCCTATTTTCCTAGAAATAAATCCTTGAAGAAAAAATGATGGATTAAGCATGAGCACATTTAGAGCTTATATGCTGGGAACATTTTCAGTTGTTTTGATTTATATTCCCATCAGCAGTACCCTAGAGTGATTGCCAGCTGTATATAATAGTTATCTTTTAAAGATGTCTTTGAAATTACTACAAGAAAAATAAAGCATTTAACAATTTTTCCTTTCTTGAAGGAGAGAAAATACTTATTTTGCTGTCTTATTCATATTTGCTAGTACAGATTCTAGCTTTGAAATTTAAGAATAAAATGTAAACGAGAGTAGAAAACATTGTCTATACATAAACAGTGTATGCTTCACAATAAGGTGTACAAACTAGTGGTAAAACAACCCCCAGGCTCAAGCTGAGCTTCACCTGGTGAAGACGGCTCACTCTGTAGACACACTGCTCCCAAGCCTGCACCATGTGGTGGTGAGCAGAAAGCGTGGGGCACAGAGAGCCCTCAGCAGCACAGATCTAACGCCTGCGCTTCATACATCGCAGTCCATGTCCTCTTCATTTTGCTATAACTGTGGTTTCTAACAACAGTAGTCCTCTATTGTGTAAGTCATGAAGACCTACTGCCTAATGAGTATCTTGCAGTTAGTTTTATATAGTTTTGAGAATATTAGATGTTAAGTGTTTGAGGTGAGTCAATAATATTCCCTGGTAATTTTGCTTTTGAGTTCAGGCATGTAGGTCATAAGCAGCATTATTAGAAAAGCTTAATTGAAGAAACTATCACGAGGCTTAAGGACAAATCAGCCTGCTGACAGTTAACTACTTAACGTTCCCTACTCTGTCAACCACAAGGAGCGTCTCCCTGACATTATGGGCTGTCGCTCTCAGACCGTACACAGAAGAGGGTTAATGTATATGGGAGAGAAAAGGAACTGTTTGAGCCATACTCAGCCACTTCTTTCTCCTAAGCTCATCAATACATCAATAATTCTTCCCTGGGAATCAATTAGTAAACTATAAGAAAAACTGAAAAGCCAAGGAGAAGAACATTTCCTGAACATCAATGTATTAATTCACACACCAGCTATTTCTAGGCAGCTCCTTCTCTGAAATATCCTTGCAAAGAACAAGCAACAACGGTTATTGAAAAGGCCTAATGTCAAGGCAGCTAGAAAATGCTTACAGTGCCCAGCTCATGTCACTCATGTCACAGTGCAGGGCACACAAGGGTCAGAGCACAGGCACGGTAGCTGATGCCTGCAGCGACGATGCTTTCCTCCAGTACTGCCTTGTTTCACTATCTTCAGTCCTTTACGGTTTCCTTTCCTCTACTTTGTGATTAGATTAATTTATTCCTTTTCCATCTTTAAGGTGAAAGTTAGTTCTTTTTCTCTTTCCTTTCTATAATAATATTGGAAACTATGAACTTTCCTGAGTACTGCTGGGGGGGGGGGTTATACATATTTGACATTCTATTGCAATTTTATTGAAATTTAATTCTGTTAAAAGTCAGAGAGTGAAATTTGTGAGACTTCAATTGTTTGCACTTTTCTGATATCTTATTTTCAGAATAAAGGCTCTCTTTCTCTGTGTGTACTCATGCACCTATATTATATCGATTAATAAATGTATTTTAGTGTGTGTGTGAGACAGTGCACGTGCATGTATTAACACCCACGGAGGTCAGAGGATAGCTACAGGAGCCAGTTTTCTCCTTTCACTATGTGGGTCCTGAGATCAAACCCAGGCTGTCATGTCTGTTGTTTCCCAGCACTGGAGACCATCAAATTTAGAAAAAGCAATGTATCTTTTGTATTAGAAATATTGCTATTTTTGCTGGGCATTTGGCAGAAACCTTTAATCCCAGCACCAGGGAGGAAGAGGCAGATGGATCTCTGAGCTCAAAGCCAGCCTGGTCTGCAAAACAAGTTCCAGGACAGCCAGGGTTACATAGAGAAATCTTTCTTTGAAAGTCCAGAAAAAAAATTAAAAAAAAATATGATGTACCAAATAGCTGCAACGTAAGCAGATCTATAGCTGGGAAACTTATGTGCAGTAAGCAGGAAGGGAAGGATATAAAAGTACTGCCAGGGACATCAGTTTGTCTGAGATGACTGGATGAACTGACTGTATGATCTTGGGCAATTCATTAATTTCTCTTAGACCAAGCTTTCCATTGGGAAGTTTTCACTGGAGTAAGGCCAGGAGATCAGCAATATTCTTTCACATCAAATCAAAACTAAACAAACACTGTAATTTTATATTACTGGTAAAATGTCAATGTTGTACTCCTTTGGCCCAGGAAGCCCTTGTCTTAGTTACTTTTCCTGTTGCTGTAATAAAATAATCCGAAGCAAAGGAGACAAATACTGGGGCTCACAGTCCCTTGAAAGGGTTTGATCACATCGCATCACAATCAGGATGCAGAGACTGATGAACCATGCTGCTTCTCAGTTCAGGACCCCAGCCAAGGAATGGTGCCACCCATGGTGGATGCGTCTTGCCACCTCAGTTAACAGTCATGTTCAGAGGACCATATCCCAGGTGATTCTAAATATCAAGTTGACAATGGAGATTAATCATCACTGCCCTCTTTAAAAAACTTCACAAAGGAACATAAATGTGGACAAGGAGGTTCAGTGGCAATAACTGCATTAGCAAGAGGCCCAAGGGAAAAATAAACTAAACATGCAGTAGAAAAACTAGCAAAAGAAATTATAATATACCTATACGTGTTGATACAATTGAGCCATATAAAAGACTCAGGAAACGTGAATAAGGCACGAACAGAAGATTGTGTATAATGTCCTCATTTGACTGTTAAAGCAGAGAACTATTAACATAGATACAAACACATGGATGTTTAAACACACACAAAGGTTACTTCTATTTGTATACATAAGAAATGCAAATAGTCTGAGGTCAAAGAAGAAACTTCTCATTTTAAGCTTTTCAAATTCCTAATTTTACTATTAACATTGCCACTAAAGAAAAGCCACAAATTTTTTTGTTCATCTGTTTTTTTTTTTTTGTTTGTTTGTTTTTAACTTAAAAACACTATTTCCTCTGGGCAGCACAGCAGATCTGATCCTGTTGATGAGGTGCTGGTGAGCCAGCCTCAAGAACATGAGCATGGCAGAGCTGGCCTCACCCCTCATCTGCCAGGCAGCGGCATGTTCCCTGCACCTTGGCAGGTGGTAGAGCTTGCCCAGGTGCTCTGAGAGTGTGAGAGCTGACCCTCCCCCACGTAGGCTGCAGCACTTGGGAGAAAAGGCCCTGAACCTTGCCTGGGCAACATGAGAGCCGACCCTGGTGGCGTGGGTGCAGGTGAGATGGGGAGAACTGGCCCCACCTCTTGCTGCATGCTGTATTAGTGAGTTAGCTGGGGCAGTGCTGGACAACTCCCCCTGGTGGTGAGGATGAGGGAGAACTGGAGAGCTACCAGTGGCAACCCAACATCCACTCCATCTACCAACAGCTGGAGCATGAGAAGGGGCCAGTCCTGCAGATCCAAAGCTGTAGGATCTCCATGACACAAGGCAACAACAGGATATCAAAGAGAGTCCCAGTGAGGGCCCAGTATTGATAGCAGCTAGAGGACTTGAACCAGACAATAACTCTTAGCAATGAACACCCTCAAGTAAAGATGCAGGGACTAAAGGGTGTACTGTGTGACTCACTGTGTCACCAGCTTCCACAACGAGAATTTTATTTATTTTGAGGGGAGGTTGCAAGGACAGAGGGAAAATACAAAGGGATGGTAGATGAATGGGATCAGGGATGCAAGATGTGAAGTTCACAAAGAATCAGTAAAAAGATAAACAACAGCAAAAACTACTTCCCCATGCTTTCACTAAAAAGCCCTTATTAACCAAATATTTTATTTTCTCTGGCAAAGATTATTATTTATGCAGATATTTTTCAAATTACCTTGAAAAGCCTGGGAAACACATCAGCTGGCTGTCCACGAATCACAAACAGACGAGAATTTAATTTTCGTAGATTGGAATCTAGATCCTCAAGACACTGAAGCAAAAATCTAGAGAGAAAATATTTTAAATCTTAAAATATTTATTTAAAAGGTATGAAATATTATAATACTACGTTATTCTACAAGTGAAAAATGCCAACTTATCCTATTTACTGGTAACTCAGTATTTTCAGAAATTATGCTTACAAAGACTTTTTGATTTTATCACAATCTTCAATGTTTTAAGCAATCTTGAATTAAATCACTAAATTTCACTAAATAATCTAGTAAAAACTTACCTTGTAATCATAAAAATTAAGTAAATAAATATCAAAGCAATTAAATGAACTAGTTTCATTGTTCAAACATGATAAAATGAAAATTTTCTCATGGAAAGCCACTTCAAGAAATTTCTTATGGAAAAGCCACTTTTAAAGTCTAGATATCTTTTATTGGGAAAATGGAAACATTCCACTTGGTAATTCTGGACATACAAATAATATAAGAATCTGGGGTGTGGTGTGGCGCTACACACCAGTAAACAGCATTGAGAGATGACTGTATGTCCACAAATTCAAGATCAGCCTGGATTATGTAGGAAGTGTAGGGTCAGTCAGGGATATACGAGACCCTGACAGAGAAAACACAAACAAACAAACAAACAAAAAAGCAAATGAGCAAAAATGAGTACTTTTCTAGAGGACATTGCAATCACCTAAGAGAAACAAACCATAACATTCTTTTCTAAACCCAATGACATTTCTAATATAAAAAAAAGGAACAGATGCTAAAGCATATGGCATTAACTCGTGACTGTAGAGAATATTAGGTTTATCTGAAACAAAGGTTCTATGGAGTGGGTGGAACTACACAGACTTCTTCAGTGAAGAAAGCAGAAATGAGGTTTCCATATGACAGACATCTGGAAAATTCTGAGCAGTAGGGAAGATGCTTACTGTGCATCTTGTATTGTGGGGAAGCAGCATTTCCCGAGAACAAATCCAAAGAGGGTGCCTGCTCTGGAAGTTCAATATCACTGTCCAGTTACTTCTACCCAGAGTATGTTCCTCGCAGCTGGCAGGCAGATCTCAATTCGTCTCTACCTTGTTTATGTTCTTCAGGTTAAAGTCTTATCTTTTTGCTTTTCTCATGAGCTATGTCCTCACTGAGTAGTAATTGTGAGGAATAAGCTAAGTGGAAAGGAAAAACATTGCAAAATCACTTGACACAGCATGGTACCCAAAAGCTAAATGGAGCCATGTTGAGTTTTCACAGAAGCCACAGGTCCAAACGCCAATGGCCATCAGGTACCGTACCAACACAGAGCAGAACATTTCTATCACTGAAAGGTCACACCACACAGTACTGCCCTGAAATGTGCTTAGCCTAGAGATTATCTTGTGTTCTTTGTCTATTCTCATGCCACCAATACCTCAAAGTCTTGCTGGTATTTTATAGCTGCAGTTATTAACAACATAAGTGTGCTAGGTATGTCTGACACGTTCCCTCTTTTGCAACCTCTCCATAGCTTTGATTGTCATAGAGGTATACCCATGTAGACATGAAAGACATTCTGATCACTTCATTTTAAGAAGCGTCATGGTGTTGTGAAACAAACAGGAAATAAAACATTGTCCTCACTTTTCTATTTCAACTATCATCTTCCTGTTTTGGTTTGGAGTTACTTCCTGACATCTGAACCCCACCTCAACTCACTTGGGAAAGGCTGCTGTTAGTAGATGCACAGTGATACAAAAACATCTGAGGTTCATAATATTATGCACAAATATGCATAACCTAATATGTGAGAAGTGTTTATGGGTAGTGACGTAATTTCATGTGTTTTCTTAGCAAGATTTTTTTTGGGGGGGTTGGGGTACATGGTCTTGTGTACTTCAGGCTAGCCTTGAACTTGTTGTGAAGTCAAGCATGGTTTTGAACTTCTGATCTTTAGTGCTGGAATTGTAAGTATGTGTCACCATACCACTTGTCTTTATATGGTGATCCAGCATGTGAGGCAAGCATTCTATCAATTCAGCTACAGTCATAACCCCAAAAGATATTTTATTTTTTAAAATAATGGTTAAAGACTATTTACCTGTGTGTATGTGGCTATGTGAGTAGATAGCCCTGGTTGTGGGGTAGTTCTGTGCCTGTGCATATCTATGGAGGACAATGTCAGTGTCTTCCTCTAAAACTCTCCACCTGTTCCTTTGAGGCAGGGTTTCTCCCTGAGCCTGGAGCTCACATTTAACTCTGCTAAACTGGCAGCCAGCAAGCTCCAACAATCTTGATTTTGCCTTCCTGAAGCACTGGCATTACTGGTATTTGAGGGGCACCAGGCTTATTATGTGTTTGCTAGGATCTGAACTGTGGTCCTCACAATTGTGCAGTAGTGCTCTTAACTAGTGAGCTACGTCTCCAGCTCATCCCTCCCCAAAATATATTTGAGATACCTTAGATGTAATGAAGATCATTAAAGATTTTTTTTTGATAAAAGAAATGAATGAACTAGTTTGCTTAAGTAGAAACAGCACAAAGCTCAAATGTTCTATAGAGACAACCCAAGGCAGAAATAATCTCTAAAATATTTGCTGAATCACTGAGTCTATATTTGCTACCAAAACTGACAGTAATAAGAGTCCATAATGTGATCTGCTGCCCTCTTCTGGCCTGCAGGTAAATTACTGTGTATATAATAAACAAATCTTAAAAAAAAAAAAAAAAAAAAGGTGGGAAAAGAAAGAAAAATACCAAAGAATATAATTAATTCATAAGGTGAACAACCAAGTCTAGATTAACATCATGCATGTGAATTCATATTCACACATGCACAAGAACATATTATAAACATGTATATACCACAAATACAGAAAAACTATATGCGTATTTCTTTGACTAAACAAAATCATATTGTATGTATCAATTTGTTTAGTTGTGCATAAGGAAACAACTGGAAAGTTACTTGCTTGCCAAGGTACTTATCAATATCTACCCTTGAGAAATGGGGTTTTGTGTAGAGATAAAGCACTAATCTCAAAATGGATTCCAGCACACATTCCTTGGGAGTAAAAAGGTGGGCCCTATCTCCTGCACCTGGTTTAAAGAGCAACAGGTAATTCCATGTTTCCCAGTATGCACTGCACGGAAGAGCCATAATCTTAAGTCTAGAAGTAAGTATTATACACTGATTATCTGTGGAAAATCTTGAATTTCCTTGTCTATAGAACTGGAGTATAACAGGGCACATACCTCGGGAATTTTTGTGAAAAGTGAATAAACTAACATATGTGAGGTTCTTAGAACAGCACACAGTGAGCGCTACTATGATTAAACTAACATGCATGAGGCTCTTAGTGCACACGGCGAGCACTATTATGTGTTACTGAATACTTGCTCTCCTCCTTGCTACTGACTTCTATTTTTACTACAGCAATTGCAGTTTTATCTCTTGCTTGTATTTACTGCAGTGTCTCAAAATAGATCTGCCTACCAACAATCTCTGTCACTGTAATCCATTTCAGTACACATTATCAAATCATTGTGAGTTACATGTTCTTGTACAAAGGTCTTCAAGATTCATTCTTTACTCATAAAGAACAAAGTATTTTCTCAGCTACCATCCAATAGTACCAGGTTTATTATATCTCACTCCTCTACTGCTCTCACCAAAACCAAGCTACTCTTTTTTGTACACATTCGTTCTCTTGGAACATGCAATATCTCTTTCCTCAGTCTGAAGTACCTTTTGCCAATTCCTATCTTGAGTTTAAATCTTACTAAGTCTGAAGTTAGTTTCTCTGTTCTCTCAACTGTCAAGAAAAATGTATTTCATTGTAAAGGAAAGTTCGAATCATTCCTTATAGCACAAAACCCTGCATGCAAACATGCACGTGTGTACACACAGAGGCATACAGAGAGATAGACACACCCACCCCACACCCTCCTGTGAATTTACTGTGTTTAATTCTTAATCCCATGTCTTTCCTAACCTAGGTTTTAGCTTCTGTACCTGGAAAATGTCATCTTGGGTCTTGCAGTCTGCTAAAAAGACCTGAAGTGTAAGATGCTAGTCGGCTTGTTTCACAAAGCTTTTAGAGGATCACAAACACGTAAAATCAACTAGTAGCACATAGCTGATATTCATTAAATAGAAGTTATTGTTACTTTCCCTTCAGGATAATTTTTATTCTCAAGGTGGGCAGGGAAGTGCATACTTGTAATCCCAATATTCAAGAGAAGAAGCAGAAGGATCCCAAGGTAAAGGGCTTCATAGGCAGACCCGTCTGACCCATCTTAAAGAAAACAAAAACAAACAAACAAACAAAAAATAGCAATATCTATTTCTAAGATCCATATTCCATGTGTGTATATCTGTAAATACTTAGGCATGACAATAGAAAGAAATGAACTAGTTGGATGCCCAGGCTGATATAGAATCTCATTAAATTTATAGCTTCATCTGAATGTGACTGTGAAGCAAGGTTTCATCTTCCCCAGTGACAAGGCCAATGCTATACAAATACCTATTTATTAAAAAGGTACAGTACAATTAAAACTCCAAATCAACTAATTTCTAAGCCTATAATTCTGTGGTGGTACTACAAAAAAAATACACCTTAAACAGTATAGATTCAAAGCATTAAATCACTGATAAGGGCAAAAAATGAAAACCATTATTTGAAAACTACACAAAAATCTGACCCATTACTCAGAGTTCAGACCATATGTTCCAGAGAGCACATGATTTCAACATCCACATATTATAAAAATATGTGCCTTAAAACAGCATTTAACACTGAGTAGACAAACTTGGCATATATTGCATAGTCATGAACTCCATTTAAAGGTTTAGCTAATAAAGTAATACACTGGTTTTTAAATAGCCCAAATGGTAGTAAAACTCACTACAATCCTTCACTGTATGGAGGCACAACTTAACTATAAGACTGAAGGACACATATGGAGATATTAATGCACCTCTTCACTTTAAATATTTTAAGGAATTTTCCTCTAGAAACTAGTACCTTTTACTACTATAGAAGCGTACATGTAGTAACTTCCTTATAACACTTCCAGAAGATGATTTCAACATGAATCAACAGAAATAGTTTCTAAAGTAGGTCATCGCTATAGCAACCAGTGGGTGGTTTAGCATACTCCCATCACAATGACCTACTTTCTAGTCTGTGCTAGAATAGCTTATATAACTAGTATTTCTAGTTCTGCCTATAAAATAGTCTGAAAAAGGCAGCGGCAAGATACAACATAATCCCACTGCTAATGAAAACAAGGCATTATGAATTCACATGTGCACAACAGGACAAAGCCATCTGTTGTAGATTGGAGTTTCTACACTATCTTACACATTCATCAACGGGAACTACTCTTAACATTTCTAAACCAAAATCACACAGTGTTGACCTTACAGAACTTTTACATAAAGAATACAAATTAAAATTATTAAAACCACATGAAGAATGTCTCTATTCTCTACATATGAAATAAAAGTTTTAAATATTTAATAAAAATATTAAAGATCTTGACCTCCTATTATAAATAAAAAATGGAGATTCTTAACCATACCTTGAAGTATAGAGATTTTAAAATTATAAATTGTAATTTGCATCTCTAAATATAGAATAACTTTTTTACATGCTCCATTTTTAAAGTTTCTAACAAATTAGAGCTTTCATTTAGTCTGTCAACTGTGATGGATATTTTCTCTAAAGACAATACTTTAGCATTTAATACAGATAAAATAAGTATCATGAAGGTGAATTCTGCACTTGTTAAGCTCAAAATTAAGAATACACATCCATAGAATCATATAAGAACACAAAATTATTTTTATGACAAATACTTCTCAATGCTTTGTTTAAAATCTTAAAATAAAATTTATAGCCATCTCTGAGTTGCCCACAAAAAAAGCACAGAGGCAGAGCAGGGCTTTAGTGTGGGAGCTCAGGCCTGAACCAAGATGACTACGGGTGCACTGTAAAACAATCGCTCAATACGATCGAGGCTTTAGGTTCAATTCTCAAACATCAAAAAATAAGAAATTAAAGAAGTAATGAATTAAAAAAAAATGTTTAAAGGCCAGGCCTGGCAGTACACACATGGAATAGTGGAATAGTGGCACATAGGCTACAACCGAGTCAAGAGTCAAATTCAGTGCCTACCTGGGAAACACTGAAACATTAACTGAAAAAAAAAAACATATTGCCTAATAATTTCCAATTCAAAACTGCAAAATCAGATTGATGTAATGTGTCACATTTATCTTAAACAGGATGATCACTATTGTTACTGATGGTGTGATTCCCTGAAATATGAAGCAAAATTTACTAAAGTTCCCTAATATGTACAGGTAGTAAATAAAACTGGAAAAATGCCAATACATAAAAGGGTTTAATACCTGGTGGTTTGATGAACAGTGAATTTAGGCTTCCGTTCAGAAGGTGGGAAACTTTTTTACCGGGGTTTAAGTGTACAATAACACAATCGGTATGTGCAGCACTAAGGACAGCACCACACTTCTGACCTGTCTACATCAGTCTCCTAGCTTCCATGAACAAAACTCTTAAAACGCCTTCTAAGGAGTGGTAACTAGTTTATGAGAGGGGTTCTAATGTTCACAGAACTAGGAAAGGTACTGAAACTTATACATGATATACAGAAACACATTACTACTTGCTATGATGGGAGATGACATGTGTGGCACAAATGGGTAATACTGAGACTCCATGAAAATCATAGGGCAGAACTCATCTCTTGGATTTTCCTCTTTCTCTACAGCAGGGAAGATACTAAAATTTTATGGCTATAGTGATGGTAGAGGAGAACTTTTAGTAACAATAGAGTTGAATAGGGGTGGAGAAAGATAAGGAGAAACCTGGATTTTCCCACAAAGGCCAGGCATACCACTTTCCAATGTCCAGACAATTCCTGCCATATACTAGAAGTACCTAGTTAAATCACCAAACAAATTATGTCATGAGAAGGATTTTAAAGGCTTGACTCAATAGTCAGTGGACAAATATGATAAGGAAGGGGTATTGCATTTCTATTTTTCTAGGTACTAGTCACACAACCCTATAAAATATACCATTAAGAAAATAGGAAGTTGGAAACTCATCATGTACATTTTCCAAAGCTCAGTTACGAAATTAAATAAAAAATTTAATCTGGAGCCAGTGAGATGGCTCAGTGGTAAGAGGCACTTCCTACCAAGCCTGAGGACCCAAGTTCAGTCCTGAGACCCACATGGTAAAAGGGGAGAATGGATTCCTATAAATTATTGTCTGGTCTGCAAACACAGGCTATGTAGTGTATGCATGTGTATGTGTGCATGCATGTGCTCAAACACAAATAAATGCTTAAAAATTAGATTACAAAAGAACATAACAGATGAAAAGATGGCCCAGCAGTTAAAAGCTAACTTCACAACCAAAACGTCAAACCCCCCCCAAAACAAAAAAAAACTTTAATATGGGTGTGTGACTCCAAAGCTGTGCTCTCTGCATTACGCAACAGTGCTTTTGTACGGACCATGTAATGAAACAGGTGGTGACGAAGAGTCTTAAGTGACTCCGTTTTGTGTCTACTTAAGACAACTCTTGACCTCTACACACGAATAGTCACATCCCTCCTGGCAACACATTTGAGGTTTCCATGACTTTGACCATGGGCCAGGTGTATTAACCAAAATAATGTGAACCAAAATAACTAAAGAAGGTATATGTAAAAAATAATTGCCGTATTATGTCTGCAATAATTAATATGCTCTGCCAGGAATGAACATTTCAAGTTTACTCTGACTCTCATCTAATTGTGATATAAAATATGGTCACTGTGGCTTTTGTCTTTAAAAATGGTGACTCCCTGAGCTTAGGCACCAAGAGACTCTAAGGTATGAGCCTGCTCTTTGTCAGTGGCTAATAAAGAACTCATATAATTTTAACTGAATTAATCAGCATGGTTGTCTGTATCTTCCTTAGATGTATTATTTCAGTAACATTTCAGAAAAACTAGCTGGACAGCTTTAAAGACACAAGATGACTACTAGAGCAGTTTTCTTTTTGCCTCAATGTTGGGGATGACAAGCAGTATATCAGCTCATTTTTTCTTACTGTGACAAAATCCTGCAAAAACAACTTACGAGGGGAAGGCACCTGGGGACAGCCCCACGGATTTCAGTCCACACACATTTTGCTTAAGTTAGAACATCATGGTAGGAAGCATGAGGTGAAGCAAAATGAGTTGATAAGAAGGACAATGCCTAGAAAGGAACTATCTTTCCTGTGTACATCCCACCCTACCCCATGGTGTACTTCTAACTAGGCTGTACGTCCTAGTCTCTAACACTTCCCAACAATGCCATCAACTTATGAATCTATCAGTGGACTAATTCATGTATTAACGCATATCATGTTCTAATAGCCTTTCAAGAGTGTCACAAGCCAGGGACCAGCATTTCAACACCTAAGCCACGAGGGGTGTATGGTAAATGGAGAGTGAAGAACTTCAGTCATAATATGTCAACAAGCTACTCCCAGACTCCAGGTATTTCACAGGTATTGGGTTCTTTATTCATGTTGTGTTACAGATCTGCTGAGGCACTTCTACTCACAGAAGAACCTCTCTCTCTCTCTCTCTCGTGTGTGTGTGTGTGTGTGTGAGGTAGCAAAGAACCACAGGTATCAATCAATCAAGACACTGAATCAGAAAGGCAAAGAAACATCATGACTAAATGAAGAAAACTCATAAAAGCAGAGACTGACAGGGAATGTGTTATTGGAAAAATGACTTCAATAAACATCATACTTTCTAAAATAATGTGTGTGTCCCTCAAGTTTTACCATTTCAAATGTATTAAAAATCATTGCCAAATAAAGCCTTTTGCTAACCTTGTTGACAGTACATTAGGTTAGGTTAAGATACTCAAACAGAAATAGCTAATAAGCTGACAAATAAGAGAAATGAGAACTTCTTAAAGTAATTCCCTGGGCTGCTCTAAAAGCAAGTGCTAGAGTCAGCATTAGCCTGAGGATTTCTACAAAGCCTTGGAAAACTTGAGCTTAATCCAGGTTAAGGAAGACAGAAAATAAAAGCCCACGACTCATCAGAGTAGGGCAGCTAATAATAGACCTTCCTTATGTAGTCAGAGCATCCAAAAGCTTCACCCCCAGTTCAATACTAAGTCACCAATAAGTCAGTGTAAAAAACTCCAGTCTCAGAAAGAAGCAAAGTTTATCCTTAAGTGGAGAGAGTAAAACAGCAAATTCACAGTGGGCAACAGTGGAATGGTCAGAGTAAACCCCATGATCAACCCAAATACACCGATCTAAGTCAGCCGTGCCACTATCATGCACTCTGTGGTGAGGACAAGACCACTGTCGCTGTTTTTAAAGTTTCCTTTTGTAGGTAACAATGTGTGTACATGTATATATGTATACTATGTGCATGCCTGGTGCCCATGGGCCAGAAAAGGGCACTGGATCTCCTGGACCTGGGGTTAGAGGTGGTGGTAGTGAACTCCCATGTGGTGCTGGGAACTGAACTTGAGTCCTCTACAAGAGCTTCAAGCGCTCTTCACCCTGACCCATCTCTCCAGCCCCAAGAAGGCCATTTAGTAAGACACCTTTTTCCTAGTCCTATATCTCCAGACTAATCATGAAAACAAAAACAAAAATAAAATCCAGGAAAACCCAAACTTGGGTCCATTCTACAAAATACAGAAACAACATTCAAAACTATGACGGTCATAAAATGTAGGATAGTCCTGAGAAACTGTTACAAAACAGATGAGGGACATCTCTAAGTAGAGTGAAATCTGAATAGAGCCTGGACTTCAGTGAAGAATGTGTCTCAGTTTTGACAAAAAGATGAACTGTATTAATATTAGAGAGAACACACAGGAGTTTTCTGCATTATTTGGCACATTTTCTATGTACCTAAAATAATTCAAAAATAAGTCTTACTGACAAATATCTGTCATCTCACTGAAAATTCAAAGAATTGGGCTGGAGAGATGGCTCAGAGATTAAGAGCACTGACTAGCCTCTTCTAGAGGTTCTGAGTCCAATTCTCAATAACCACATGCTGGCTCACAAACATCTATAATGAGTTTGATGGCCTCTTCTGGCATACAGGCAAACATGCAGACAGAACATTGTATACATAATAAATAAACCTTAAAAAGAAAGAGAAAATTCAAGGAACTGACATGACAGAAAACACTTCAAGCAAAGCATTGCATTTAAAGTAGTGCTAAACTATCTATGGCTATGGTGGGCCCATATTAATGCATATGACCCTTACCCCTCCACAAACACACATGCACAAATAACAAATCCTTTCAGATCCTTAACTTCAATACATGCCACCAAGTAATTCCACCAAAAGGTCCACAAAAAAAATTAATCACAAAATAGAGGAGAATCACTTGAATTGCAAGATATGAGATCAGAAAAAATAGAGCTCATGAAAGGTACTAATTAAGAAACACATGCACCTCAAGCAATGTAACAAAGAAAAACACCTAGGCTGGTGTTTGGGGAAAGGAAGAACTGGAGGAAATAAAAAGAAAATCAAAAAATAAGGTGATAGACAATTTAAAAAGATACTCAACATTGACCTGTGACCTACACACACACACACACACACACTACAAGTAGACAAAAATGAAAAACTTAAGACAAATAAGTACCTTACTATAAACATGACTTGAAGAAATGTAAAGTTTACCAAAATGAACTCAAGTCCTAAAAGAACATGTAAAATGATCCTAATAGGTATTAGGACACACACCGAGGCAAGAGAAACTGGACCAATGTAGGCTATAGTAAGTAGGGTTCCAGCCAGGATTATATGGCCAAGCAAAACAACAATCAGAGCTGGCATGGTGGTGCATGCTTATAACCCCATTACTCAGAAGGTAGAGACAGAAGGACCAGAAGGTCAAGGTCAGCCCGGTCTGCATGAGACCATCTTAAAAAGGGTGTGTGTGTGTGTGTGTGTGTGTGTGTGTGTGTGTGTGTGTGTGTGTGTGTGTGTATTTAAAAAAATCAATAGTTAAAAAGTTACAAAGAAACATTCAAGGACTGGATATTTTTAATTTTACAGAGGTTCTTGTTTCATACAGAGGACAGATCAAAAACTAAAATTTTCTTATTCCTCTGTGATCTCAAAGAACAACATGGCTATTTATAATCTAGAAATCATATCCCTGTCTATTTTTAGACACTCCTGCATTGTGCCTCCAAAAGTCAGGCTAAAGCAAGTGTAATATACACTTCTAGGCTTTAGAGGACTTTCATTTAACTAAATAGCATCTGCCTAACATGTACTTAAAAGCATGCTGTCCTAGATCTAAATCTAACAATCTGACTTGAAATTTCTACTTTAAAACATCCACAACCAGCATAACAAATGGCCAAGACCTTATAATAAAAGTTCTTCATCAGAGAGATACAAATAAAAACTACAATGAAATATCATCTTTCTATAACTAGAGTTGTTGTTATCAAGAAGATAAAAATAACGAATTCTGACAAGGACAAAGAAAAAAGAAACTTTCATGGACTGAGGCAACATGGACAGTGCATCAAGTGAACTATCCAGATATACTGAGGTAGTATGTAGGAGCTGAAAAGTAGGCTTCATAGACATATAGGATAGAATGATGGCTACAGAAGTTAGGAAGGAGACAAGAAGAGGAGGTAGAGGAGGACTGGACAACAACAGCTATCCAAATCAGAGACATGGAAGAAATAACTCTGGTGTGTAGTTAGGTGTCTACAGCTTACAATAATTATTGTATAGGTCATAAAGAGCTAAAAGGGAAGAACGTAAAGGTTCTCATATTTTTTGGTTGTGAGCCTAGCTTTTAACGGCTGAACCATCTCTCCAGCCCAAAGGTTCTCAACATGAAGAAATATTAGTTGTTGAAAATGATTGGTCATCTCATATTGTATGAATGTATAGTGATTATGTGCTGTTGTGATACCATTTAATTTTTTTTTAATTGAAAGAGGCTGGCATAAAACATTTTACAAAACAAAATAGAACCAATGAGACACAACATTTAAAGAAGACATGAAAAACACAGTAAAAACTGCTAACATATACAAATGGATTTTTAAAAGAAGAAAAGAGAACAAATCAGGAATGCATTAAAAAAAGGAAACAGCTGGAACAGGTTCTAAACTAACAAGACACTAATACACAGGTTCACTTCCATGAGGAATTAATAGAGTAATTCACAAACTGTAGTTTAAAATATTGTATGGCATCAGAGAAAGGGAATATTTAAAACCAGACAAAGATGGTATATTGCCCTCAAGAATTAGTATTGGGAGCAATAAGTGATCACACTTCTAGTATTCATGGAAAAAAATAACTGTTACCTTATAATTCTATTCCACAGTGTAAAAAATGATGGGATCTCATACAGATGGGAAATTTATAACCACCCAAAGCTCTTATGCTAAATGCTTGATAATCAATTTGTGGAACTATTGGGACCCAGGAGAATTTTTCAGAGATAGGGCCTGGTCATAAGGAAAGGACTACTAAGGGGGAATACTTGTGGCCTGACCTCCTCCTCTCCTCTTCTTGTGGCTTCCTAGACACTGTGAGGTAATCAACCACATATCTCCTTCCATAGCATTCTACACTGGCCTAGGTCTGATCCTTAGGACCACAGCAACTATGATCTGAAATATCTGAAACCATGAGCTAAAGCGAAACCTTTCCTCTTTAGTTGATTCTCAGTATGTTGTGATACGATGGGCTGCAGTATCTTCAGACAATGGATGAAGGAACTTGCCTTGCCCCTAGATTCTCTACTAAACACTAAAGTCAGTCCAGATAAAAGGAAGGAAAGTGATCCCAAGTTTCCATGTGAGGAGGTCTGACACATGAGGAGGAATAAAAAACAAAGAATACGGTAAATGTGTATAGAAGTCATCATTGGCCTTATAAATGATGAGAAGGACAAAATGACTAGAAATATAGACACATCAGAAGGAGGTGAATTGGTGTACAATTTAAATGTATTTTATCACCCAATAAAGGGACAAATTATTCATTAACTTTTGACATGGATCTATATGCAACTGATAATAAACAGTGAATAGTTAAAATAAGGTATACTTTCCAAAGTAGTAGAAAGATATTAATAAAATTTTAATCAATGAAATTAAAATAACAGAGATAAAGCAATAGAACAGGAATGACAAAAATAAACATGAAATAAGGATGATTGACATACAGCTGCAGGGATAGCTCAGCAGTTAAGGGCACTTGCTGCTCTTGCAGAGGACCAGGGTTTAATTCCTAGCACCTACACAAGAGTGCATAACTGTAAATCCAATTCCAGGGGTTCCAACACCCTCTTTGGCCTCCTTGGACACTGTACACACATGGTGTACGGACATACATGTAGGCAAAATACTATATATATATGTATGTAATTTTAAAAATATGATTTCTACAAATCCAAGTAGCTTAGTAATAAAAAAATATAAATAGGCTAAACAGAGGCTTTAATCAAAATGAAAACTACTCAAACAAACAGAAAAGTAAAACCATGCTATTCACAAGAAGATCTAAAACATAGGCCCTAGAAAGGCTGAAAGATAAAATACAAAAGTTTGTTATAAAAGTATCAAAGAACTTTCTCTAGTGGTATTAATTATAAATGTAACAGAATTTAAAGACATATACAATAAATAAAATTCAAAATAATAGACATCAGGAAATATAATGGTTTATATATACAATTATAATTCATATTAATAAAAGCAAAAGGCTTCAATTTGCCAAGCAGAAATATTCCAATATTATAATGTCAAATGCATAAGGTACCAATTGGCAGAACTTACACACACACAGATCCGTGACTCTAGGGCTTTTTACTCTGATAATAACTGACTGAGGTGGCTGATCTTCATTGCCAATTTTGACAGGCTTTAGAATCACCTGGGAGACTGTCAGACATATCTGGTATGGCTGTGAGGGCACTTCTAGCAACCATGAGGAAGACCCAGCCTGGATATAGGGATTCTATCCCATGGGCTGGCGACCCAGGCAGACTGGAAGGCAAAGGAAGTGGTGAGATTCCCATCTCTCTTCCTGGTTTTCCACCACATGAACTGCTCTGCCACGCCCCTTGCCACAATGGGCTGACACCTCTATAACTACCCCCAATTCCCCCACCATCAGGATAACTGTCAGGATTTAGTGATACATTGAGATAAGCACACCAGAAATATATAGAGAAGATCTGGATAACATATGAACAACTCTGGATTAATGGAAAAAAATCAAAGCATATCCTCCTTAATAATCATAGTGTGTGTGTGTGTCTGGAAGATATATTTCCATATATATATATATATATATATATATATATATGTATATATATATATATGTATGTATGTGGGATAAAGGTATATATAGGACATTTTATCTGAGTATATGTTAGATCATTAAAATCAAAACATTTGTCAAAGAACTGAAATAATACATAGCATAGTTTATAACTTCTTGTATTTAAGCTGAAAATAGTATTAAAAATTAACTAGAAAAATGTCATGTTATAAATATTTTAAGTACATCTTTCTAAATCACTACTAAAAGGAAACAAGTATAATAACTTTACAAAGTTATTTGGAAATTCTTAACAATGAAACTCTCACATAAAGAGACTGAGTTACAACTGTAAAGTCAAGCAGAGGAACACTTACTACCTAATGCTGACCCTAGAAAATGATAAGTCTAAAAACTTAGTAAGCACAATAGGCTATTTCAATCCTAACTGCATTTCAATAAATCAGAGTATGAAAAAGAAATAAACCCAAAGGGGTTAGTGAGAATTAAAAAAAAAAAAAAAAATGCATGGGGCTGGTTGATAGAGCTCAGTGGTAGAATACTTGCCTAGCAGGTGCAAGAACATGGATTCAATCCCTAATTATCAGGAAATAAATACGGAAGAAACAACTACAACAAACCCAATAGAAAGCAAGAGTAAATTTAGTTCTCCGATCTTGAACTAACCTCTAATCAAGACAAAAAGAGAAAAGACATACATAAAAACTACTAAAAATGAAAAAAGGGCCAGGCTGGTGGTGCAAGTCCTTAATTTTAAAGCCAGCACTGTATTCAGAAGACAGAGGCAGATGGATCTCTATAAGTTCAAGACCAGCCTAGTCTACATAGCAAGTTCCAGGACAGCTAGTTACATAGTAAGTTCTGTGTTATCAGCATGAATGCCTGACATGAGCTGAACAAGGACAACAACGATAGACATGCTAAGAAAGCCCACAAGGTCTACACTAAGAATTCCAGGCAAAAAAGGAATGCTGAGCTCAGGAGAAACAGTCTTACCCAAGGAAAAGCATACCCATTGGCTGCCCAAGACCAATGGTCATTCCTAAAAACATACATCCAAATAACATCACACAGCTTACACATTTAGTAATGGACACACACACACACACACACACACACACACAGAGAGAGAGAGAGAGAGAGAGAGAGAGAGAGAGAGAGAGAGAGAGAGAGATTTAACAACAATTAATGAAATAAAGAGGCCATGGAGGAAGATCTGGAAGAAACTAGGGAAAAGGAAAACATGATCAAAATATATGAAAACAAAATTTTTCCCAATAAAGAAAGGAAAGAGAGGCTAAAAATTTAGAAGAGGACAAAAAACGGTGATGGGAGGGTTTGAAGGAAAGGGAAGGGAGAAATGATGTAATTATGTTATGATCTCAAAAAGTATAAAATAATTAAAATTTTATGATAAAAAAGTGAAAAGGGTAAAATGAATGTAGATGGTATATACTTTAAGTCAAACACATAAAAAAGCCAAATGTATTCAATTTTAACTAATAAACAGGTTATTTATATTTAGGCCAATCTTGTCACTGAAACAAAAATTATAATAGATATATAAAACACCTCCCCGAAAGGCAGCTAAGAGCTAACAAGACAATAAATAAGGAGTCACCAAACAAAGGGTGAGCAGAGCGTGCAGTCAGGGTGTCTGTCCAGAGCACTTGACTTGCTGGTTCCCAGGGCTTCTCAAGGCAAGGGGGACAGAGTAGAATAAAGTCTAAATGAAGACTTCTGAAACACTAAGCCAACACATACACAGTAGGGAGGAGCGAGGCAGAAATGCGCCCTCCTTCCTTCATGGTGATTTCCTTGCTCAGTGACTCAAGGGGAAGGGTAAACTGGAAAGCACTGACCAATTCTAGAGTGGATTTGAAGCCCAAATTTTAATGTTCAGTGTGCTGCAAGAAAACATAAAATACCTGGAATGGAGTCAGGAACTCTACTGCCTCTAAGTTTAGTCTCGGGAGAAACAACTTCTGTACCTCTGATGTACCTTCCATATTTCTTTTTCAGAGACTATATGAAAATTTTCAATGTGTCTATTGGTTGGGTATAGATGACAGTTTACCTTTAAAGGAGAAATCATTCTTTTTTTTAAGCAACAATGGAATTTAAGAAAGGACACAGTACTTTTTAATAATCTGAAAACAAGCCCAGCAACAATTCATCTATATTCATCAAAACAGCCTTCAAAAATTAAAACAAATACATAAATTACATTTTGATTTAAAAAATTTTTTTTCTTCAAAAAATGTCACTGAAGGTAATTCTAAATTCTGTAATTCAGGCACAAGTAAAAAGATTGCAGATGATTATAAGGCACCAAGAAAAGATAAAATAGAAAGAAAACTGGTGGATTTATACCTTCCAAATACAATATAAAAGTTATAAAAGCATCCTCCAGACTGTGAAGTACTGCATGTTACTGAATGTTTCTGTAGACAAGACTAAAAAACATGAACTGATGAGACAATCATAAAAACGGAATAAAAAAAAGTTCAAGGAATGCCAAGTGGAGTGAGTCCCTGGAGAGTGTCTATCTGGAGGCCTGTTATCTATCTACTGGTATTAAGTGGCAGTAGATCTTTAAGGGAAGACCTATTAGCAGTTGACTAAGTCAAGGATACTGCACCTTTTGAAGGATTAATTTAGCTCTAATAAGATCAAGCTGGTATTCATGTGAGCAGGCTACCATACAGCAAGACCACCTGACATACTTGGTCTCTTCTGCATTCAGTAATTTCCCTTCCTGCTTTTCACCCAGGTTATGGCACTAGGCAGGGAAAATGGGTTACCTATGAGAGCAGCACCATGTTGTTCAGAGGGACTGTGAGCAAATAAACCAGTCTTTATAAAGTGTAGTAGTGCCCAGCATTTTATAATAGCAATTTACAACATACTAAGATTGATAACTGGCAAATCATTTTAAAACGATGAAGCCTGTCTATCCAATTATGAATGAGAATAAAGACAAAGCTGTGACTGAGAGTGAGAAGTAAAAGAATACCCCTTTCTACCCGTATGAGCTTCCTCGTAGGCTTAAAACCTGAAGATGAGAGAATCAGCTCATAGTCAAGTATTAGGAATTCTGAAAATTAATTTAAAATGCAAAATTGCTAACAATGCTATTTATTATGTATATATGCATGTGGAAGTCAGAGATCAACACTGAGTGTCTTGTTCTATTGCCCTCCACCTTAGTTCCTGAGACAAGATCTCTCTTTGAACTAGAGCTAACTAAAGGATTAGCTAGCTAGCCAGTCAGTGAGTTCCATATTAGTCTGTTTTGCCTCATCTCTTCAATCCCCAGTCGCAGGGAGTATAGACACAACGTATGCCTGGCTGTTACTGTGGGCACAGCAGATCTGAACTCAGGCCTTCAGGCTAGACAAGCCTTTTTCCCCAGCCCCTAAGGTCATAGTTTTTAATCAGGGTTTGGCAGTCATACTGAGGTAGGGGAAAGCAGTTTATGAAGTACATACCCAAGTCTCACCCTAACTATTTGACAGATGGAGGTCAGAAACTGAGGGTGTATGTTTTTTAAAAACCTACTTCAAAAGACTGGAAGAGGGCTATGTATGAATTTTCTGTGAGAAAAAGATATGTTGTTGTTCCACTATAATTAAGATTGTTGCTACCTGGCCATAGCAGTTTATCAAAATCCATCAAATTATATATAAATATTTAGGACCATGAAAATGTAAGATCTCTAATTGGTTTCAAGTCATGCACACCTACCCATCTTGTAACAGTGTACTTGGCAGCCCAGCTCCTTCAGCTGTGGGTAGCACACAACCCAATTTGTCACCTTACTCCCTGAATAACCAACTTAATAACTGTTCTGGGCATTGTTCTATAGCTTTACATTCGCTGTATGTATGTGTATACAATATGTGTGTAGCTATATTCTAAACTTTGACATCCACAGTACATAGGCTTCCTCTCTGTACTGCCACATCCTCACTGTTAATCTCTCCATTTCCAGGGGTCTGGGGCAAGGCCATTCTAACCTGGCTGCTCAGTGCTGAGTGGAGGTGGAGTTTTAGAATGCGAGGCTTGTTGACATGATGACACAGGCAGAGCAGACATGGACACAACACTGGACTTTGACCTCCTGCAGCTTTTTAAATGAAAACTCAGGTTTCTCTTTTGCAGAAGGAACTAAAGAAAGGCTGAAAGCAAAAGGAAGGAGTTGGGGAGAGCAAAGAGCAATTTCTAATTAACCCTTACCAAGTAACCAAAGAGATTAGAACTTCATAAAAGGTCTGGGGTTTAACTACTAATTTTTATGTGTAGTGCATGTGAGCAGTGCCCTTGGAGGTCAGAAGAGGGAATCAGATCCCCTAGAACTGGAATCACAGATGGCTGTGATCTGCCATGTGGATCTTCTGCAAGAGCTGCACCTATTCTTAACCACTGAGCCATCTCTACAGCCTCATAGATGACCATTTTAAAACATGGTCTTATTATTTTTATAGTATTGTTTGTCAAACCCAGAGCCTCATACCTGGGTAAGCATTCTGTCACTCTAGCACTATGACACATTTTTAAAACTGCATTTATCTGTAATGGACATTCTCTGTTTCCAAACAGACATCGATGTATTCTGTGGTAGATGTGTGCCTTTTTAAAAGCTATACCCCCACCCCATTTCATGCTAAAACAATCTTCATATTACTTAAATTACTTATTAGGAAACTTCTTTTTTTGCTTTTTTTTTTTTTTTTTGAGACTATGCCTGAAACTTTCTGCCTCAACTTGAGTGCTGGGATTACAGGTGTGTACTACCGCACCCACTGAGATTGAGTTCTTGAACCTTTACGTTTGAAAGGTCTACCTCCTTGCCCTGACCTTTGGCCTCTAGTGCAGTGTGAACAAAATGAAGTTAAGAGAGATGCAAAAGATAATATGCTTTGGGGTTTGTGCTCAGATGCCTGCCCCAAAGGTGCAAGTGGAAAAGTGTTCTTTTCCACTTTGGTTTTTCATGATGGTAAAGATTACGCAGAATAAACAAATTACCTTGGACTATTTTTAGTTCATCTGAAAGTCACCCTTTGCCTGCCCTGTGTCTGATGGTAATTACCATTTTTTTTTTTAAATGTATTAACAGATCACCAGCTTCTACCAATCCAAAAGCCAAGGATGTGAAGTCTCTCGGGTTCCTTGATTTGCTGTAGTCTCTGGTGCTCCCAGCAGACTACAGACTAAATTCCTTGGTTTATGACTGCATTTGCTCTGTAACTAATAAAGTCCCATGTAATTACTTCCACAATGAAACATGGTATTTGGGGCAACTCAAATCTGAGCTCCCAAGCCAGTTTACTCATATTTGGCTGCAGAATAAACTCTTTTCTTCTCTTTGAAGTAAAAGCTCTTTTTTAAATGAAAGATTTATGTGATATTTAAAGCTTCCCATCATCTTATAACCATTAGAGGGAAACCAAGAATACATGAGCTTCCATTATTTTTTTTTTCTTTTCTGAGATTTGTTTCTCTTTGTAGCCCAGGATAGCCTTAAAGTCTCAACCTTCCTGTCTCAGCCTCTCAGAAGTTGGGTCTCTATTTGTCTATGAAGTAACATCAGAGAGAGGTTAACTGACACAGTTTGTGACTCCCTGACTAAATAAATCTGTCTTAATTCAGAGACATCCCAGGCCCCTTATTACTATATATTTATAGAAACCAATTAAGCAATCCATCTTTCTTTCATCCTCCCCTCTCTTGCTGGCCCACTGTCTCTTTAAATGGTTTTAACCACTTTCATGTGGAGCCCAATGTGTAGAAACAATAGCAATTACAGTAGCTTCTTCCTTATCAATGGTTTTATTCACTATTGTCTCAATTATCTGTAATCAAGTGAGGCCTCAAAACACCAAATAGAAATTCCAGAAATAAGCAATTCATAGGTCCTAAATTACTTTTATTGAACTGTATTGCTAAAATTACTTGATTTTATTAATAGACTCTGTGTGTGTGTGTGTGTGTGTGTGTGTGTGTGTGTATGTGTGTGTGTAGTGTTGGATAGCTGTGTGTGTATACATATACATATACATACATACATACATACATACATACATACATACATACATATTCAGTGTTCTGGGACACCTGAAAACATCTTGGGAATTATCCAATAAGAACAAGTGTATCATGTATTCGTTTATTTAGGTTTCTTTGTGTAGCCCTGGCTGTCCTGCAACTCACTCTGTAGACCATGCTGGCCTCTAACTCAGAGATCCCCCCTGCCTCTGCCTCCCAAGTGCTGCGATTAAAGGCTTGTGCCACTACCACCTAAAAAAAATAAAAAATAAAAATAGAAAAAGAAAAAAAGGGGGTTGGGGAGAACAAGAATAAAATTCTATAGTTAGTGATAACAATAAATGTGAAGAGATATTTTGCTATCAAAAATTAAAAATTCAAAGCAGGTTACTCATCTATGCTACAGAAGAGTCATACAAGCTGCACCTGGTAGCAAAGGCCTGAAATTGCAGCTCCTTGGAAGGCTGAGGCAGGAGAATTCAAAGTTAGTGAGATCCTATCTCAGAAAGTTAAAATGAGGGCTGGGGACATAGCTCAGGCATATAACACATGTACAGCTTGTGTGCAGCTCTGCATTCAAACCCTAACTCTGCTGGCAGATAACCCTCACTGTCCACAAAGAATTAGGAACAGGAGCCAACATTCAAAGGAAAAGATAAACCAGATAAATAAAAACAAACACCATTCAAAGCCAAAAGTACTCAATAAAAGAAATAGTTACAGAAGGATTTGTAAGCCACAGTCCATAGGATGAATGCATGTAACCCATTGCTTGCTTATAAGCTAAAAGTCATTTTTACATTTTCAAAAGGACTATTAAAGAGACCCTACTTATGGTTTACAAAGCCTAAAACACTCACTGTATAAAGCCCTTTAAGAAAAAGGTATTGTTTTTGGACATTTTATGCAATTATAACAGGATCACCTAAGACTAGGAAATCCATCATTTATAGAAATTTTGCTCATGGTCTACAAAGTCTAAGATCCAGGGACCAACATCTGACAAGTGCCTTCTCGCTTTATCATCCCATTGGAGAAAATGGAAGGGAAGACATTCACATATGCATACACATGAAAAGAAACCCATTTTCATTTCACAGCCCTTATAATGTAATCACCTATTACAGGGCCATCTCTTAACACTGTGACACTGGATTACATGTCCAACACATGGATACTGGAGAACACATTGAAATAGTCTAGATTTACAAAAGGTATAAAACAGCATGATTCATCATTCCCTATTGTACAGAGGCCTCTATGTATTAAGGAAATTAAACTTTAATCATACATACTTTTATCACTTAGCACATCAATATGTTTTCTTTACCATGCTGATATTGGCATGTACAATTTTTATATATTACATAGTAGGATTTACCAATCTTTTATTGTTTTCAGGGATATTCATCTGTATTTTGTTTAAATATTCTCCTACTTTTGAGTTTTAGGTTTTCAAGAAATTAGCTTTCCCAGGACTTTCTGTGATGGTGAGAAAATGACAAGACAAACAGCAATACAGCAGAGATGAACGAGGGGAACTGTAGAGGTGCTGGACAGAGGAAAGAGGAGGAAGATGACAGACAGAAGCAGGTATCAGGGCTTTGGACAGCCTTGAGAGCCCCTGAAGAATACTCACAACTGATGAAGTCCTACTGTCACACACCTCCCTCACCCCACACTACTCAACAGCAGCCTGGAGAGGAAGAGACACATTATTGTCTCTGGGGAAAGGCACTGTCATGTCCAGCAAATACTGCATTGCTGCAGATAACCACTGTCTCTGGCTCTGACAACCTTTCCATCCCCTCTTCAGAGGTGATTCCTGAATCTAAAGGAGAACAAAGAAAAGGAGATCTTATAAAATGGATACTGTTGAACCACACATTACCACAATTTTCTGTGTCTTTGATTAAGACATAATGTATCCAGCAACACCTCTGAATTGTTACCATGTGACCTTGGATATTTCAATATCCATAGCCACCTCATCTAAACACAACAGTGTCTCCTTCCTCCTTGTCTGTGCTCCTTACACAGTATAGTGCCTGTGGTATACATATATGATGCTGACAGAGCCCTTTCTTTGCTCCAGACTTGACAGGATCCTAACATTACCCATCAAGCAAGAGACTTCGAGTATCTTTTCCATATCAACAAATATACCTTTGTTTCTGTCTGGCTTACAACTAGTAAGAATGAATTTTGGATTTTATTAAGTGCTTTCAACATCTCTGGAAATGATTTTTTCTTTACTAACTTATATTAATTATCAACAATTTATATGAATGCACTTCCAGTACTAAATTATCCTTGCATTCTTGAGATGAGTCTAAGGTATATTTCAAAAGTGTTTATGCGTTCTATTTAACAAATGTTCATGTAGTTTTGTTTTATTTTTACAGTGTTTAGGAACCATTTGTATAGATTGACTTACCTATTGCTAAAACAGACAGAACCCTTTAAGTGCTGCTGTTTCCTTTGGACTGGGCCCAACTATCACTTTTTTTAGAGCAGAATGATTTTGAGGACCTCACAACACCTCTCAAGATCTGGCTATTAACACTCCTCCTGGAGAGAGCGTGGGGGGTCACAAGGATCATGAGACCCTCACCAGGGCCATCCTTTTCCTGAGGACATAAAAGAAGCAAACAAGTGCTTGGAGTGGGACTTCCTGATGACACAGCTATCTGAGTTGACCATGCTCCTGTAAATAAGTCCAATGCACTCACTGGTTCAACAGGCTGGATTTGGATGGAACTATGAGAAACCAGGAGATACTTTCTATCTCCCTGGGAAATGTCATTCAATGAAACTATGTGGACCTTGGACCTCATGCTTTTTTTGAATGTGATCCTTTTAATATTACTACTATTTTTTTTTTTTTAATAGGAGGTTGTTTTGATTCTTTCTGTTTTTAGGCAGCAACTTGCAATGGAGTACAGGCTGTCCTCTAAGTTTCAGTCATCTTGCTTTGCTGCTTTAGTCTCTGGAGTCCTGGGATTACAGATGTGTACCATCAAGCTGTGTAATGACCAATAAAAGAGAAAAGCAGCTAACAAACCTAAGAGACATAAAAAGGAAAATATACAAATGCCTACTAGCAGCATGAGACTAAAACTTATAATAACTATATTAAGAATTTAAATGTGCTATATATTTCAGTAATATAATAAAAGCAGAAGTTGTAGATTAAATATAGACATCTGAAGAAAACATGAATATAAAGTTAAATAAGCTAGAAACTAAACGATCAAAAAGTATGTTAAAGATGATCTACACGTTTCCTACTGAAATCATATACTAGAAGGAAAAATGGGTAAGCATGTAGGTGCCTTGTATATTTAATTATTAAAAATTAAGAGGCCTTATATGTGATAGCTTAACTGTGTAGTTAACTTTTAAATGAGAAAAATAATGTATTCACTGAAAAAATGTAAAATTTTGTTTCTGAGATAAGCTTTAATATAATTCACAATCACTACATAGCTGAGGACAACCTTGAATTTCTGATTCTCGTAGAATCTGCCTCCCAAGTGCTGGGGTTATATATAAGCATGTAGCGCTACACCTGGCTAACAGGTTTTTTTTTTTTTTAAAGTCCTAACTTTAAGGTATGCATTAGTGTCCATGTTAAATAGAGTAACTGCCTCATCCTTAAACCCTAGATCTATAAAGAAATTAAATCAGTACTTATCAGGTGGCTACTATGTAGTCACTATGCTTTGTTTCCCAGCATGTTTCCTCATTTCCTTTAGGTTTATGTTTTCATACTCTGCTGATTGTTCTCTGAATCACACCCCCACACACAGACCACACACCCATTCTTTCTTCTATAAGAATGAAAACTCCTCAATAGCAGAGACTTTGATTTTATTGACTGCTGCAAATCCCCTAAGAGCAGAGCCTTCCATGAATATGGAATCAATCTTTGATTAATGAATTTGTAGCTTCTTCTCAGAAGGTATAATCTGCTACATGGAAGGGAGAATAAAAACATATTATACCTGCTATGGTCTAAATGTTGCATTTACATCCCCACAAAGTCTTATGAGGAAACCTAGTCTCCAATGTGATGGTATAATAGGGCAATCAAGTTAAAAGAACTCTACCCTCATGAGTATGGTGATTCTCATCATCAGACCTGTGACAGCCTTTTCATTTTCTCCACAACGTAAGGACATGTAGAACATGCCATCTATGAAGTATGCCCACCCATGCTAGACAGCAAATCTACTGGTGCATTCATCCTGAACTTCTCAGTCTCTAGTACTGAGAGAATTGCATGGGTTTGTTTGTTTGTAAATTACCCAATCTAATGTATTCTGTTACAGCAGCCCAAATCAGCGAATGATACCAAATATTCATTAACAAAAAAAAAAACAAAAAAAAAAAAACTACACATTCCTAAGAATGTATAAGAAGCAATACCGAACACAGTGTTGAGTTCAGAAGACTGCATTATCCTAGACCAGATAATGAAGGTACCACAGAAAAAGTGACATTTTGGCTGAGTCTTGGAGAGATAAACAGACTTTTTAAAGTTCACACTTACTGGCTACTTACAAAGGTGTGCAGCCATAACTTCCCAGGACACTTTTAATCACCTCTGTTCCCATAGCTACACTCTCCCAACTTCCCAGTTTCCCCAAGACCAAGTCACCACTAAACTGCTCTCTGCCCCTGTATATTTGCCCACCACGGACACTTCATATAGGCACAGCCATATAATATATGAAATTTCATGATCAGCTTCTTTCACCTAACATGTTTTCATGGTTCACCCACATATCTTACAGCACTTAACCAATATTTCATTCCTTTATGGCCAAGGAACAGTTACAGGGATATACCACATTGTGAAGAGTAATCAGCCGGTGGATTTCTGGGTCATTTTCATCTTCTGACTATGGTGATATAGCTCCCTTTGTTCTGCTCAACCCCATAACCAACTTGCCAGCACATTCCGTGCAAGCCATTCCATCTTGCACCGGGATAAGTATGAATCTCCTAAGTGGTCTTCTCACTTCTTGTCTATCTTCATTCCCCGATCCAGTGTGTTCTCGGAATCACAACCGAAGAAAACTGTTTTGTAACTTGTCAGATAACGTCACTTCTCTGCTCATAATCCTGTACATTCCACTTTGCTGTGAGCCAAATTGCAGGCCTTACTAAGTGCTTATGAAGCTCTACCCTTAGCTACAACTTTCCCCACTCACTTTGCTCCAGTCATTCTGCTGGCGGTTCCTTCCAAAGGTCAAGCGCGTTCTCACCCCAGGGCCTTTTCCTGGAATGCCCTTGCCTTAGACAGCTGCATCCCATTATGTCTTTCAAACCTGCTATGACGTTCTCCATTTTTTTTTTTTTTTAACACCAAACAGCGTTTCTTCCCATGATTGTGAGGACAGACCCTCACACACAGTACGTGAATACTCTTCCAGTGGGTTAGATTCCCCAGCTAACCAACAGTATTTTAAATTGAGACCCCCATCCCCACTCCTGTTTACCTCCTCTCTTCTTTGCAGTACTTCTTGTTACCTAAGACTACATATGTATTTTCATTCCTCAGACACACGCTGAAGAGGGCAGGCTTCGACCGCTGCTCTATCCCTCACATTCAAAGCTATGCCTGGCACATGAGCTATCAATTCATCTGCCAAACGATTTTCAGAACAGCTCGTAAAACGTCCCGAGGGTTTCTTCCAGGGTGGATTCCCTCGAAGGAAGGGTTTGCCTCCAAAGAAAAACTGTACTTTACCTTATCAACCACAAGGAGGAGTTGAGAGAGGGAGGGAGAGAGAGAGAGAGAGAGAGAGAGAGAGAGAGAGAGAGAGAGAGAGAGAGAGAGAGAGAGAGAGAGAGAGAGAGTGTTCTGGGCAAAGAGAAATCAGGCAATTCTTTCCCTTGCTTTTCCTGCTCTAACCTCAAGGGGGAAGAAAGCTCGATCTGGAACCGGCTGCAATAAATGAATGGTATTTCTCCACATTATGAGTTACCTACACACACACGTCAACAGTAAAGATTACAACCCTTTCAAGGCCCGGGAGTGTTTACTTCCCTTACTTTTTATATTTTACAAATCAGGGAAGGAATTCCCATCAACACCGGCACATAACTTAGGATGAAGAAAGACCAAGGTGTTCCAGGTCGTCAGTACTCTAAAGTCTGTAGTATTTAACATGGAGCACATCTACAATTCTTAAACGGTGTGAGCAATTCGGCCCCTGGACTGAAACCAAATCTCAGATCTGACACTAACTCATCAACACCCATCCGTGCACACCGCGGATCAGTTTCCCCGAGCGCTCTGGACTCACCGCCACCTGTTGATGCCCACGTTGGAAGAGCCGGCGAACCAGGGGTCGAGGATGTAGACGCAGCGGATGGTGTCGGCGCCCTGGATGCACTCCTTCAGGGCGGGGTTGTCATGGAGCCGGAGTCCCTTTCGGAACCAGTGCACGGCGTTCACCCCCATGCCCGGGGCGCGGCGGGTCACCCCGACTTCCTCTGCGGAGAGCTTCAACGGAGGGAAGCCGGACTCATAACCGACACCTGCGCTTCCAGGAGAACCTCCGCACGCGAGGAGTGGGGAAAGGACGGCAGAGAGGGGACGGGAGGAGGCGACGCCGAGGCCGGGCGCGGAGGCGGCGGGCGCGCAACTGGCAGATGAATGGAGGCTGCCGAGGCGCCGAGGTCCCCGGGCGACCACGTCCTTCAGGAGCCCGCGCCCGCGGCCAGCGTCCGGAGGACACGCATACCTTCCAGGGCCTGCGATCCCCGGAGCGCGAGCGAGCGCGCGGGGCCCGAGCCGCCACGACGGCCCGAGCTGGCCGCAGCAGCCCCGGGAGGCTCGTCACGGTCACGGAAGCGTCGCCCTAGCGAGGCGGCCGGCGAGGAGACGGCGGCGCGTCCCGGGCGGCCCCCGCGCACCGACTACGAGCTCGCGCGGCCTCCGCGCGCCGCGGCCTGTGCGCCCCGGAGAGCGCAGGGAGCTCGGATCGCGCGGGCTGGCGCTCCAGGCCGGTCCCGGGTCCCGAGGCTGCCCGGGTGACTCCGCCGCGTCAGCGGCCTGCGCCCCGCCCCCGGCGCCTCATTGGGCGGCACGCGCCCCACGTGACCACCGGCACCTCACGTTTCTGAAGTGTGTTTACTACGCGGGCCCCGACCCGGCTGTGAGCGGCGGCGCCGGGCGTCTCCGGGCCGCTTGAGTCCGCTCGGCGCCCGGGATCGCGGCTCTCGGGTCGGGGCCTGGATCGCCGCCTCCGCGGGGCTCCTCAGGCCCCGGACTCGCCCCGGGCCACAGGCCGCGGGGGAGGGGGAGGAGGCGGAGTCCAGCTCCCGGGGGAGGGAGGGGCGGGGGTCCGGGGGCTGCTCCCATTGGCTGAGGCCCGGGGAGACCCGGATGAGCACGGGGCTGCAGGGAGCTCGCGGGGGCGCGCTCTGCTGGGCCCGGCGCTCGCGCGCGCGCGCGGTGTCATCGGGGGACGGGAGCGCGCCCGGGGAGCTCTGGCCGGTCCTGCGTACCCCGAGGGTTAAGGCGAAGCTGGGTGAGAGGTAGATAGAGGAGGGGAGCCACCGCGTACTTCACTCCCACGTTAACCGGAGTCCCCCGCTCGGGGGAGGGGCGGAAAACACCCCCTTTTAAGCCTCTTTTTTTTCCCTGCACTTTTGCACAAGCTCTGGAGGAGAAGGGTCCGGTACCAGATACTAAGCACTTCCCGGCGTTTGACAATACTGTCGATATATCATCAATTTATCCACTCTAATCTGTTACATCAGGTGTGGTTTAGAGGGTATCTTGATTAGTTTTTTTGTCAACTAAAGTTAATCTGGGAAGAGAAACCTCGATCAGGTGGCCTGTAGGGAAGTCTGTGGGCTTTTTCTTGATTAATGAATGACGTGGAGGACCCGGCCTGTGTGGGTGGTGCTCTGGATAGGCAGGTGATCCTAGGCAGGTTGTATAAGAAAGCAGGCTGAGCAAACCGAAAGGGAACAAACCAGTACAAAGCTTTCCTCCATGGCTCTGCTTCCCCTCTGTCCCCGGGTTTCTGCATTGAATTCCTGCCCTGACTTCTCTCCACGACGGACTATTAGCTGTAAACTTCCTGCCCTAATTGTTTTTGGTCATGGTGTTTTTATCCAAGCAATTGAAATCTGACTAGAACACAAGGCTGCATGTACACCTTTGCCAGACTTTGTAGCAATAAGCTGTTCTGTCTTAGACATATAATGCCCTTTTTGTTGAGGCAGGGTCTCGTGTATCCCTGGCTTACTTTGAACCTGCTATGTAACCGAGAATGATTCTTGTCATGTCCCCACCCCTGAGTCCTAGCCTAGCATCATGACCTATGTGCTTATATTGAGATTATATAGTATATACATATATATCTATTTATATCTATATACCTACATTTCTCTCTCCAGAGAGGGGGATATTACGAAGTTGTTTAGGGTGGCCGTTAAGTCACTTTGTAGGAATGACATTATAACCCCCACTTCAGCTTCAGGAGTACCTGGTGTTACAGGCCTGTACCACTAAGACCAACATAGCAATTACTTATTGAATGAAGCAGGTGTGTTCAAAGGAGATAACAAAACAGATAAACCCAACAACAAAACCTCAGCTCCAGTGGAATTTATGATTTATTTCTTATTTTTTATTGTGCTGGATTTTCTTTTGATAGAGGAATGCTCTTTGGGATCTACAGCTCACTGAAAGCATCCTTGACCTACCTAAAGTGTATCTCCTCATACCCCTTTGGACCCATATAAAATGCTCCTAAATTTGTGAAAATATTCTTTACCTCTAGTACAAATGTAGCGCCTCCCTGAGTCCTCCAAGCATGCCTCTGATACATCACTTGACACACTGTTACAAAGACTAATGAGAAATGTTTATTATAATACCTAGCAATATTGCCTCAACAACAATGCTTAAACCACTATAGTAAATATGTCTCTGCTTCCCTCCAAAGTGTAACCCCTCAAGGAGAGGGTCTCTAAGTCCAGCTTGACATGTGTAATCAAATGTTAATTGAACAAATGAATGAGTGAATGAAGAGTTGCTGGACACCAGAATGTTTGGCAAAGTTAAAAGGAGGAAGGAAATAGTGCTAGTTACAGTTTGAACTGTGTCTCCTTCAATTCAACACCCCCTGCCTATGAAAATGACTACATTTGGAAACAAGGTGTTTAAATACAACCAATTTAAGATGAGGTAACATTAAGATGTACTTTAATCCAATGTGACAAATGTTCTCAAGTAGAGGATACATTTGGACATAGAGACAGACATGCATACAGAGAGAATGCCATGTGAAGATTGAAATTATTGTTGGACACAAACCAGCAGACTAAGGAACCAGCACAGCCCTAGGACAGATCCTTTCTCAGTACTTTCAGGGACTGCCTGGCCCTCCTGGTACCTGCTTTTGGATGTCTGGCCTCTAGAACTGAGACACTAAATTCCTGTTGCTTTGAGCTACCTAGTATGTGGTACTTTATCATGTCAGCTCTAACAAATGATAGCAAGAAACTAACTTCAACAATTCAGGAAACCAAGTCTAAGTATTCTTTTCACCTCTGCTTCTGTTGACACAGTAGTAGGTCTTCCTTTTTAAGTTTCTGAAGATTTGAAACTATGTGCATGAAAACCATAGGGAATTAAGCGTATTGCTCATTTTTATAAAAAGGAATGAACTTTTTGTGATCACTGCTAGGGACCCTCTGAGCCTCTCATCACCCATACAGAAAACCTGATAACAAAAGCTGTGCCTTCACTCAGATCATGTTGTATTCAAGGACCAGTTTTTGTACCTTTAAGAAACACAGTGCTTTGTGTTTGTCTTTGAGCCGTTTGAAAGAAAACAGATTGTATGTATCTAAAGACACAAAAACTGTTTTCAAGCATCCAAATGAAATGGTGGGAAGTGAAGAAAAAAATTGATCCATGTAGAGTTGACTTCTGTTTATGAATTGTTCATTCAATAAAGATAAATTTTTAATAGACAGTGTGTGGGGTGTGGGTGTTTGTGTAGCTTTAGCATTGAAGTATTAATCTGTTATAACAGCGTATCAACAGTATATTTCTCAAATACAAAAGAGTTTTAATGGCACATTGTTGACTATTAATATATTTAGATGGGGTGATAGTGATTGGCATTTAATAACAACCATGACTTAATGAGCGTGTGCTATGTTTTATGTACAGTAGTATTATTTATGATGTTTTTTCTCTGTAGCATTTTTGTGTGTATTAAGGAGTTAGACTGCAGCATCACAGGGAAAGTAGTTTTCAACTTTTTCATACTGAAACCAGTTGTAGGTCTTGGCAGTAACCTTTCTGTATTTGATGCCATCAGTGGATGCCCAAGTTGTGTCTTCCAGAACATTTCCAAACCACTCTGCGGGTCCAGTAGGTGTTCTAGGATGCTCTGGGTACAGAGGCAGCCTGGGTATGTGCTGGACATTCCAAGACTGAGAGCAACTGGGCGAGCCTTTTGAGGAGGGCTGTGGACTAGTGGCAGGTCATGTCCAGTGTAATCCCTATAATGCTGTTAGGGTACAGTTAAATCTATTAGGGTAAGGTAAATCTTACTGATAACAAACTAAAACTCCAGGACATATGTAATAAAACTGGATGAAAAGCCCAAACTCTTTCTGAATCCAAAGCTCTTTCCCTGGCATGCAGCCCATCCACTAACCCTCATACGTTTAGAGTGAACTGTATGTATAAATATAGTCAAGAAGTGACTGTGGTGTCTCCTGCCCCCCCCCACACACAGCAGAGAATTGATGGTGAAATTCTTATTGGTTCAAACATCATGATACTATTACAGACTATAGGAAGAGATTCCCTCAGTCTCTTACCATTAACTTCTTCAGGTGTGTTTGTACTTTCAGGGTACATGTTTTAGAGGCTTGGCATTCAGCATGGTGTCAGGAGATGCCAAGCCATCTCTCCAGCCCTACAATAAACTCTTCTAGAGACTGTTATATGTTATTAACATATAACACTGTGCTCACTTCGCACAGCGGTTATTAATTATCAAATCTCAGCTCCAAATCTGCCCTTCATTGCCTCTTGTTAACAGAACAAAATCTGTTAAGGACATCTCCTTTGCCTCTGGTATTATGTTACGAATTGCAGTAGAAGGTGGGATGGAAAGTTGGGACAGGCCATCTCTTCTGTGTTCTGGCATGCTTTTGTTTTCTTTTTTTCTAACACCTACTCTGTGGTTGGCAGAAGCCCTTGGGGAATGGACATGTAATGAATCAGTTTTTATGAGGTTTCAATAGCAGCCTGGTTGGTGGCTTCCCACTGAGTCTTGCAGACATCCTGATGTTGGTTATCCAGTCTCAGACCAAGTGCATTTTGGGATATTATTTCCTGTGGCCACTCCCAGCCATGATTTTCTGCCTACCAGCCTTAAATAGTGACTAGGGTGGTTCTGGTTAATTTCCTTACCCAGAACCTGTAAATGGAGTTCTTAATTGGTCTTCACAAGTGCCTCCCTCCCTGCTGCTTAAAGAGGACAGCCAGACTTTACATCTTTACTGTTTCACTCTGTCGCTTTATTTTATGTGTGTAAGTGTTTTACCTGCCTGCACGTATGTTCATCATCCACATTCCTGGTATCCCAGGAGATGAGAAGAGGGTTTTGGGTCCCCTGGAACTGTATTACAGATGGTTGTGAGCTGCCATGTGGGTTCGGGGAACTGAGCCTGGGTCTTCTGCAAGTGCTTTTAATCTCTGAGCATCTTCCCCAGCCCCTGTTTTGTTTTTTTGAGACAGGATCTCATGTAATTCAGGTTGCCTCGGCTGCAAAGAGGGGGAAGGGATGAGCAGGGGGATCAAGACCAGGCTGGAGGAACCTACAGAAACAGCTGACCTGAGCAAGAGGGAGCTCTTGGACCCCAGACTGATAGCTGGGAAACCAGCATAGGACCCACCCAGACACCATAAACTTCAGGAGCCCATTCCCCATGGTGCCCTGCCCCAAAAGATTTGACTGACTTTTATGATCCCTCATTGAAGGCCTCACCCTCCCTGGGGAGTAGATGGGGGAAGGGATGGGGTCTGTAGGGGGGGCATGGGAGGTAGCAGGAAACTGGGATCGATATGTAAAATAAGAAAAAAATATTAAAAAATAAAAATAAACAACAAAAATATAGATGATGACTTTAAACTCCTGATCCCCCTACCTTCACCTCAGAGCTCTGGGATTGCTGGTGTGAGCCACCATGCCTGGGTTATGTGTTGCTGAAGATGAAGCCAGGGTTTTGCACGTGCCAGGCAAGGACTGCCCTCTCAGATACATCCCAGCCCACAGCTGGATTTGTCTCCATGTCTGCTCTTCCTTAGAAGGAAGTGAGAGTCATCTGAAAAAGAAAACCAGCTACCTAAAGAGTCGTAAAAAAGGAATGGTGTGATGCAAAAGGCCACAAAGAATTGTAACTAGCAGGCAGATGAGGACACGGGTATTCAGAAAATGCCGGCTTGTAGAGATTATAGCTTGGCGATCAGACAGGATCACCTCCAAATCAGACTATAGCATAAATGGCCTTCCTTAAGACATGATGTCCTTAAATAGCAAGGAAGTAGAATGGGCCTAGATTATCATTGTCAGACAAATCTATAAACAAAATGGCATTTTATTTATTTGTAGAAGTGAAATTATGAAAGTGCAGGAGAATGGATGGATATGGAAATTATATTAAGTGAGACGATTCAGAAAGACTGCGTGTGCGTGAGTGTGCATGCGTGTGTGCGTGTGCGTGCGTGCATGTGTATGTGTGTATGTGTGTGTGCGTGCACGTGTGCGTGCGTGTGCATGCGTGTGTGTGCGTGTGTGTGCTTGCTTGTGCATGCGTGTGTGCGTGTGTATGTGCGTGTGCATGTGCATGTGTGTGCGTGCGTATGTGTGTGCGTGTGTGTGTGCGTGTGTGTTTGAACATAGGTCATGAGATTATAAAGGGGACCCATGAGGTAGAAAAAGAGACTCCGGGGAATGGACGGGCAATAGAGCACATGCTTCATGAAAGGGAAAGGAAGCTCCTGTAAAATAGGAGAGTACAAGAGTCAGAAGGGAAAGAAGGGGAGAAAGATTAACTAAAATAAAAAATATATTTGAGAATGTGACTGTGGTAATCTGAATGTGATTGGCCCCCATCATCTCAGAGGAAGTGGCACTATCAGGAGGTGTGGCTTTGTTGGAGTGGGTGTAGTCTTGTTGGAGGAAATGTCACTGTGGGGGTGGACTTTGAGGTTTCCTTTGCTCAGGATACCACCCAGTGTCTCAGTCAACTTCCTGGTACCTGCAAGATGTAGGACTCTGCTTCTCCAATGTACCACCATGCTTCCCACCATAGCTGATGGGCACTGGCTGAACCTCTGAAACTGTTAAGTGAGCCACCCCAATTAGATGTTTCCTTTATAAGAGTTGTGGTAGTCATGGTGTCTCTTTACAGCAATAGAAACCTTAACTAAGACACCACAGTGAAACCTAATACTTGTGTGCTAATTAAAGAAACAAAAAAAGGGTCTGGAGAGACGGTTCAGCAGTTAAGAGCACTGGCTGCTCTTGCAGAGGATCTGAGTACACCTACATGGTGTACATACATATATGCAGGCGAAACACTCATATAGATAAAATAAAATAAGCATGTAAAGTGAAAAAAAGAGATGTGGTGTCCCTTAAGCGTCCGAGAACTCCGACATTGCCCTCAAGAGAGGGAAGTGAGATATTCTTCATCATTAACTGAGTTTAATCTCGAAATCACAAGAGGGAGGAGGGAGAGAGGGGGAGGGGAGAGGAGAACAGAGAGGGCAAGGGGGAGGGGAGAAGGAGGAGATTCTTGAGTGTGGTGTTGGTATGTCTCTGTCACAAGAGGGTTACCACAAGTTCACAGCTAGCCTGGGATACATAGTTCTGGTGATATTTTGTTTCTGATCTAACAAGTAAAGCTTGCCTGAAGATCAGAGTGGAAACCTAACCACACTAGTCAGCCATAGAGGCCAGACAATGGCGACACACACCTTTAATCCCAGCAGCCACACTCGTCAGCCATAGAGGCCAGGCAGTGAGTAGTGGCACACACTGTTATAATCCCAACACTTGGGAGACAGAGGTAGAAAGATCTCTGTTAGTTCAAGGCCACCTTGGGCTACATGAAATTGATCCAGTCTAAAAGAGAAACAGGACCCACAAAGGTGGTCCCAGCTCTTGGAGTGGCATGCCTTCAATCCCAGCACTATGGAGACAGAGACAAGAAGGTATACAGCTGGGCAGAGAGAGGAACATAAGGCAGGAGGAGACAGGAGCTCGTGGCAGTCTGAGGAGCAGCGCTGTCTAAGGCAGTCGGTCTGAGCACTGGAGGTGAGAACTCTCTCCTGGATGGCTGCTTTCCTTCTCTGATCCTTCAGCTTTTACCCCCTGATAGCCGACTCTGAGTTTTTATTAAGATCAAAGAGAATCCGTGCTACACATAGTGAGTTGCCATATGAGACCATTTTTCAAAAAAAAAAAAAAAAAAAAAAAAAGGACCTAGAATAGGCTGGTTTTGAACAGTGAGTAGCCTGAAACATCAGGACAGACATTAAGCTCAGCTATAGAGAGGGGACAACAGCTGCTTCTAGCATTCATTACTAATATTATACTACTTTGTTTGTTTGGTTTTCAACAAAACAAGGTCTCATGCAGTCCAGGCTGGCCTCAAACTTGCTATGTAGCTAAGGATAGGCTTGAGCTCCTGATTCTTGTCCCTTCCTACCTTAATGCTGATCTAAAATAACATAATATCTTGAATACTTTTTATCTAGGACCAGCTCCAGACATTTGTAAACTCAGGGTCATCAGAGGATGGAAGAGACTTGAGATTACAAACATGCCCTTGCGCCTGGTCTATGTTACATGCTTGTTCCGTTTCCTGTGTCTCTATCATTTACAATAAGTCATGAGTTTATCAAATGCATAAATAAATACCCCAGTACTGTTACTAATATCTAAGACCAATTGACTCTGCACTGTGAGCTAGACTTAGAACACTGTATTATATATATTCTGCTGAGTACCTTACATGTTATTTTATCCATTTAATTCTCAAAACAGATATGTTAGTTGCATATTACCATTCCAACTTTATGGATGGGTATGATTGTTTCAATTTAACTGGATTTTGAATTACCTAAGGAGACACACTTCTGGATATGTACGAGAGTGTTTCCTTAGAGGTTTAACAGAGGGAAGACACCTTAGTTGTGAATGGCACTATCCATGAGCTGGGATCCTAGACTTAAAAGGAAAATGCCATGGACCACCCCAGCTGGGTATGGGGGGGGTCCCTGGGATGAGGATTCTTAAGACTAGGTGGGTAAGGATTTGGTGATGACAAACAGAAACAAACACAGAGACAGTGTGAATCTGAGTGTACTTGGCAGCTTTCAAGAAGGCTTTTTATCCAGGATAAAGAATAGCTTCTCAGAGATTGTATTCACTGAAGTAAATCCAAATAGAACAAATGACATCATCGTTGTTAGGTACAGTAACCCACAACTTATTCAAAGCTAACAATGAATCAGAAAATCATTCAAGGCTAACCACTACTAACCGCCCATTTTCTAAGATCAGGTAAATTTTTTTTTATGGTCAGTTATTATTTATCATTTGTTGTCTAGCTCTTGTGAATCTTTGAAATATTGAGCTATTTTGACTTTTTCTTATCAAAAGACTTTCTTTACCAAATGTTTAAACCTATTGTCATTACACATGTACAGCCATATGAAGTTTTATTGTTGGGAAAGTTTTCATCAATACTATTTGTACTTACGTGAATGATTTGAAAAGTGCTGGCTTCATGGGTCTGACTCAGACCTCCTGAACATGTGTCTCAGCTAGATGGCCTGGGCAGTCTAAGGGTTCTCATACAGTAGAACCAGGATGTATTCCAGGTGTACAAAAGGACCTTGCGGGCACATCTCCCATGGAGGGATACTCCCTTAACCTAGAGACAGGAGAGAAGTCCTAGTCTTCTTGACAGATTTAGATGACCCCTCCTGGAAGGCATCACCCTACATGTGGAGAGTGGGGGGAGGTAATGGGAGGGGAGGGTGGTGGGGTGCATGAAAGGGTGGGAAAGAGGGAGAGAGAGAAGGAGGGAGAGAGGGAGGGAGGGAGAGGGAACTGGGATTGATATGTAAAGTAAAAAAATAGTGCTGGTTTAGAGCTAGACCTGGAGATGAGGTCACGGTCGGTGACCACGTCTCAGGGGACGTTTTCTCATTTGTATCTTTTGTTTAAAACATCAGCATAGGCTTTCAGGAGCCTTTTGACAATATGAGAGAAAGAATAGAGGAACAGAGATTGCCAAGAGAAGTACGGCTCAGCATTTTCCTCCGGAACCCCACGACCGTTTCCAGGAGACCTCCTTCTTTTGAGGTTATCGCCTCCATCTGTGGAAGGAAAATATGAAGAAAAATCGAGCTGAATATCAGTATGCATCTCTCTGCTTCCTGAGAATGAACTCACCATGATCAGCCGCACAGTCCCACGGCCACAGTGAGAGCCTCTCACCCACACACCCTTCCTGCTGTGACTGGCGATGTCCGTTGTAACGTGGCAGACTCTTGCATCACTCAGAAGGCAAACGGCTGGGTACACCTATGCGAAAGTTTCCAGATTGGGTTAAATGAGCTGGGAAGATGCACTGTAACCGTGGCTGGCATCCTCCCATGGACCGGGAGCCTGGATGGAACTCCAGCGTCAATCTCTCCTGCTCTTTGGGTGACCACCTGCTTCACATTCCTGCTGCCATGACTTCCCCATTACATAGACTATAGCCTCCGACTGTGAACCAAAGCAGACCTTCCTTCCCCAAGCCTTTCACTTGTCTTTGATTGTTTGTTTTTTCAGGCATTTTGTCATAGTAACAAGCAACGGAACAGATCCATTGAGAGAACTGAGGCCAGAGTGGTCGGCTTCTCAACTGCCTCTTAAAAATAGAAAAGCTGGGGATTGAATCTGGGGCCTCATGCATCTAGACAGGCACTTCCAGCCTCATCTACAGTAGGTTTTACACACGACAAAATCATAATTTGTATATTAAAAAGTATTTTTGGCCAGGCATGCCGGTGCACATCTTTGAAACCAGAAATCGGGAGGCAGATGCAAGCAGGTCTCCGTGATTTTGAGGCCACCCTGGTCTACATAGTGGGTTCCAGGCCATCCAGGGCACACAGATAGACCCTGTATCAAAAACAATGAAAAGGATTTTTAGTTTTATTTTTAAATTTTTATTTAATTTTTTGAGAATGTCTTACATAAGTACTTTACATCGTTTCTACCTCCCTTTCCCAGATCCAACTCCTTCCATGCCTTCTACTCCTTCTTCAATCCATGATTTCTTCTTAAATTACTATTATTTAACATGCATGCACACACACACACACACACACACACACACACACACACACGTTTAGGACTGACTACTTGGGATTAGATAATTTATCCCAACAGAAAACTGAGTCTTCCTTTTCAGCAGCCATTGTTGCCTGCAGCTCTTCATCAAGGGGTGGGACCCTGTAAAATGTCTCCCATCTACATTGGCATATCAACTGGCATTGTTATTATGTAGGTCTTGCTTAGGAAACCATATTGTTGAGATTTCATGGGTCCAGGGTCCTTGTCATGTCTGAAAGACACTATCTTGTAGTAGGTGTCCTGGTCCTCTGGTTCTTTCAACTCCCCTCCTCCACCATGGTTTTCCTGGGTTGTAGGATGCAGTGATTGCAATTTAGATGGATGGATTGGGTTGGGCACGCCACCATCACTTATTACCCGCATGTTGACAGTTGTGCACCTCTGTAGTAGCCTCCAGCTGCTGCAGAAAAAGGTATCTATGATGAGGGTTGAGAGCTCTGTTTATCTATGGGGATCAGGTAAGTATTCAGAATACTGTCTTAGTCAGGGTTTCTATTGCTGTGAAGAGACACTATGACCACAACAACAACTCTTATAAAGGAAAAGACTTAACTAGATGGCTTACAGTTTAAAAGGTTTAGTCCATTATCATCATGGCAGGACATAGCAGCATGCAGAAAGACATGGTGCTGGAGAAGGAGTTGAGAATTCTACATCTTGACCCACATCCAACAAGAAGTGATCTGAGCCTACACTGAGTGTAGCTTGAGCAAAAGAGACCTCAAAGCCCACCCCACAGTGACACACTTCCTCCAACAAGACCACACCTCCTAACAGTGTTACAGCCTATGAGCTTATAAAGGCCACTTACCTTCAAACTATCACAAATACTTAGAAATTACTGGAGAAATGCCAGTAGGAGGTTCTCCTCTAGGCTTTACAGCCTCTCCAGCCATGAGTAGTGGGCTAGATTTACAGTACCAGGAATGAATTCCCTCCTCCTGAGCGAACCTTAAGTCTCACAGGAGTTTTTAAATTTTTATATTTATGTGTTATATGTTGAGCATATTCTCCCACATTCTCTGCTCTCCTTCCTTCTCTTACCCTTATCTTCTATCAGTCCCTTTTGCGCCCATAGACAGTTTAATTTCTACATAAAAAAAAAAAAAAAAAAAAAAAAAAAAAAACTACAAATGAAAGAAAACATCTGATATTTGTTTTTCTGAAATTGTCTGAATTTGCTTCACACGATTATATCTAGATGTACCCATTGTGGAATACTTTTTAGAAGTCAAGGATGAGAACAGATATGCATCTTCAAAAAGACAAGACAATATCTTTTATTTGCTCCTCTGAGCCTAGAGGTGGTAGCTCTGACTGACGGGTGGTCTCACCAGATGCTTGAACATTTTAGCTCTTCCAACACTGGTTTCCCCATTGTTTTTCCTTTGTTTGAAAGACTCAAAGAGATTCCTTGGTGAATCTAGTGGCATAGTTTCAGATCTCGGCTACTTGGGAGGCTGAGACAGGAGGATCCGATGTTCAAGACCTGCATGGGCTTCTAAGTGAATTCAAAGCCAGTCTGAGTAAGTTAACAAGAATCTTGTCTCAAATTAAAAAGGTTTGATGATAATAGAGGCTAAGTAGGAACAAAGTATAATGACAGATATGCTTGAAGATGTATGCCACAGTGAAGACATTTGTTTGTGCACCAACTCAGTCTGAAAACCAAGGAGAGGGTTCAGAGTGTAGGTGAGTGATAGAGTATGTGTCTAGCATGCACAAGACCATAGGTTCAATAGCCAATACTGAAGTTTTTTTTTTAAAAAAGATATATTCTTATTTCCTGCCTAGTGTCTAATCAATTCAATTGCTAGCATTTATTGCATATTCCAGGAGGAACCTTATTAAGGAACTACTGAATCCGTTTTCCAGATGAGCCAAGCTGCTGCCATCTTCACAGCTGGCCTTGTTGACTGTTGACATTCCCTCTAGGAAAGGAGGGGGTAGGGAGGATTATGGGACTGCCATCTCAATATCAAGCCATCCCTCCCAACCATTCGTACATGATTCTGGCCCAGTTGCACAGTCTCAGGGTCTCTGGGACTGAGGGAGGGGCATGAGTATATGGAAGTGGGGATGAATGAAGGGAATTGATGCTCCATCAATGCAGCCTGTGGAAAGCCGTCATGCCCGCTGGGTAACCCTCCAAGACGGTTGCTTTAAGGACACTTGTTCTTCTGCCCATAACCTGTTCCTCCTTGTTCTGTAAGCAAGCTTAATAAACTCGTTGGTTTCCCAGGTGAGCTTATGTGAAATCATACCATGGTCTGTTGTGCTGGATAGTTTGATGTCAGCTTGACGTAAGCGAAAGTCATTTTAGAGGAAGGAACTTCAATTAAGAAAATACCTCCATAATATCAGGCTGTAGGCAAGCCTGAGGACATTTTCTTTATTGATGAGTGAGGACCTACCCTGTTGTGGGTGATACCTCCCCTGGGCAGTGGTCCTGGGTTCTGTAGGAAAGTAGGCTGGGCAAGCCAGAGGAAACAAGCCAGTACGCAGCTCCCCTCCATGGCCTCTGCATCAGTTCTTCCTCTGGGTTCTTGCCCTGTGTGAATTCCTGTCCCTGACCTCCTCCAATGATGAATAGTGATATAAAAGTGTAAACCGAATGAACCCTTCCTCCCCGAGTTGCTTTTGTTCATGGTCTTTCATCACAGCAATAGCCACTCTAAGTAAGGCATTTGTCATTTGGACCTGAGACAGAGGGGTAGACATTGTTAATGTCTTCCCTAGGAAGGAACTTTGACAATGGTCGTAGATTACAGTAAGTGACTAATTTTCTGAAAAGACAGCTGCAACTCTGTGTGTGTGTGTGTGTGTGTGTGTGTGTAAAAATCACCTTGGAGTTCATATCTCACTTTGTGCCAAAAGTCTCTGGTAAAATATTAATGAAGCAGCCACCCAATCTGAGGTTCGGTAACTATTCCCTTCGTCCTAGAGTACACACATATATTTTAGATTTGGGAAGACTTGAAAATGAATATGGAAAGATCAAGCGAGCACACACACAGCATTAGCAAGCTAGAGACAATCTGTGTGCATTCCATATCTGTGGCGTTTACAATGTTTAAAGCATTGGGGTGTCTGAGAGATTAGTCTTCAGGTTTTGACTGGGAATGTGCAGTGGGAAAATGGTTTAGATTTCTGGTCTGTTGCTAGGAGGTAGGAGACGATTTTATGTCTTGTTAACTGTACTGTACTGGTATCTTTAAGAGATTCATTATGTTTATAAATTCAATTTAGTCTGCAAGTACTTGGGAATGTTTTGCTTGTCAGAGTTGGTAATTAATGTGCTTAAAAGAAGAAATTGAAAACGCCGAATTTATGGATGTAATTTAAAGTGTTTTACCCTGAAAAGATTTAATTAAAGTAACTATAAACAGAACTGGTTAGAGGAATTTAGTCTGTCTAAGTTGAGAATCTGAACCCAAGACCCTATTAGGAATGTACTACTAGATTTATCAGCAGAGTAAAATTTATGTGTTGAGGATCGAAAAAGAAACTACACTTTACATCTCCGCACTTTAGCACATTGAACATAAGTTCAAAGGGATCTTTTCCGCGCACGCCACCAACTTCCCACCTCCTTTCCCTCTCACAGACACAAGCTCAAAGAGAAATCTTTAAATTCTTTATTCCCTAAGAGCTTTTACTTTCAGCAGAATTGGAAGAGGGGGTAAGAGCCCTGGCTAAAATGAAACCCTGGAGTCCAAGAGGAGAGAACTGGGATTCTGGAGGGGGAAGAGGGAGCCAGAAGCCACTGCTAGGGCCAATCTTTCCTAAGGGACCACTTACATGTAATGGACTCACAGTGGTTGTAACTTAATTTCCGGAAGCTTCCTTAAAGGACAGAAACTTTTTTCCTGTGATTTTTTTTTTCAATTCTAATGTAATTTATGAGCTGGGCATGGTGGTACACATTTTTAATCCCAGTACTTAGGAGGCAGAGGCAGGAGGATCTCTGTGAATTCCAGGCCAGCCTGGTTTACAGAGCAAGTTCCAGGACAGCCAGGGATGTGTAGAGAGACCCTGTCTCAGGGGTGAAGTGAGGTGGGGGTGGTCCAACAACAACAAAAATCCCAAACAAACAAAAACATCAAACAACACCCCCAAATTAAAATTATGAGTTGGAGCGATGGCTCGGTGGTTAATAGCACTGGCTGCTCTTGCAGAGGACTCAGGTTCAATCTTGGCACTAACATGGCGGATTACCACTATCAATGGTTATCACTCAGGTTCCAGGGAACCAGACATTCTCTTCTGGCTTCTGAGGGCACAAGGCATGCACACGGTGGACAGACATACATGCAGGCGAGACATACATACACATAAACCAAAATAGTTTCAGACATGTCATCTTGGGGCTTGGGGACCTAAGTCCTAACCCCTAGCACCTAAATACAAAGTGGAGCTGCTGTGGGGGTGGAGACAAGAGGCTTTAGGTGATTGCTGGCTGCCAGCCTAGCTCCGGGTTCAGTGAGAGTGTGGAATGGGTGGAAAACGATAGAGAATGACCTCCTTTGGCCTCTGTACACGCACATGAACATACACCACACACAAACATCACATACATCCACCATACAGAGAGCCGGGGAAGAGAAGAGAGGGAGACAGGGAGATGGGAAGGGGAGGGGTAGGGTAGCAGGGAGCAGGGGGTGGGGGAGGGGGAGTGGGGAGGATGAGCGTGGGGGGTGGGAGGCAGGACAGGAGCGGGGAGAGGAGGAGAAGGGGGGAAAGTTGATTAATAATCCAGTGACAATGAAGTAGCTTCTTCAAATCTTTTTTTTTTTTTTTTTTTTTTGATAGGGTCTCTAGTCCAGTCTGGCTTCTAACTCACTCCGTAGCTGACAATGGCCTTGAATTCCTGATCCTCCTGCCTCTGCCTCTGGAATGCTGGCCTTACAGGTGTGTACCTCCTAACCAGGCTAGACTCTTCAGGGGAAGGAGCTGGGGCTCCCATGTATGCTATGCAAGCTCTCCACCAAATGAGCTACATCCCCATCTCCACGAGGAACATCTTGATGGGAGTATAAAGGGAGTGGCAGGCTTCGATTTTCGTTGATGCTTTTGTTGCTGTGACCACTACCGTGTGATCAAGCCCAAGCTGGTCTGCCGGGTGATGTTGACCCGTGTGGGAGAAGACCCAGTTATTTCACTTGACCTGACAGCTTTACTGACGGGGTTACCGCTTCAGAGTTGATGGTGACATCGCTACTATCTGGTCTTGTCTGTTTGGGAGACAATGAAACTCCTGACTCTTGGACCATTTGGTTAATTGTTACTGTACAATTTTTTTTTGAGAAAAATCTATGTTCATTCTCATAAGAAAGATACTCTATGTTTCTGAAGTGTACATCAAATAACACCCAAATTTTATTAGTAATTTTTTTTTTTTCAGGTACATACTGCCTCAAATCTCTGCTTGACAAAAATTCCTACTGAAATCTCAGGGCCAGAAAGTTTAACTTCCAAAGTGACAGTTCTTTCCGTTTCCATCTACAGCTTGGTCTTTCTGGCACCCCCCCCCCCACACGTTAGCATCATCCCTTAAGGAACACTATGTGGTTGTTTCTGCAGTGGGTTCTGGGCTGTGGACCACTTTCTGTGCAGACCGTCTGGTGGTGGCTGCAATTGCTGCCATGTTGGTATTTTAATCTGCTAAGTGCTGCATTAAAGGCCCCTTCTTGTTCAAGCAGCCTTTTAAGAACGTAATAGCTGCTATTTCATCTTGTTTGAACATCTTGTAAGAATACATGACAAGTCAATTCCAAAACCCCTTGCCTGCCTTGTGGTTTCTCCTTGGCAGAGGGAAAATGATGAAAGCATACTCTTATCATTCTCTTTACAGCCAGTAATCTGGCTTCATTAGGCTGCGTGCTAATTACTTTCTGAAAACAGAATTGAAGATGCATGGAGTAAATGGAATGAAGTCTCTAAATGCTAAGTGCTTTGGGAGGCCACTTTGTGTAATGGTGCGAGTACTAAAACCCCCCAACTGCTTCTATGAAGATTAGATTGGACTCTAATCTAATCTATGTTGTTTACATTATTGAAACTTTTATAACACAAAGGGTATAGTATATACTCCTCTGGACATTTTCTAGTTAATACTGCCTCTACTTACCAGCAATTGCTTACTATAATTTCTGTAATGAGACACTTCTACTGTGATTGTTAATAGCTCTGGCATTTTATTAAACGTTAAAATATACAATTAATTCAGGTGTGGTGGCACAAGCTTTTAATCCCAGCACCTGGGAGTCAGAAGCAGGTATATCTCTGAGTTTGAGGCCAGCCTGGGTTACATAGCAAGTTCCAGGCCTGCTACATATAAGGCTACATAATGAGACCCTATCTCACAACAACAAAGCAAAACAAGAAAAACCCAAAACAATTATACTTCAGTCGAGCAATGGAAATACAAAATCCAAGGCATACCAGTCTATTTGTTTGTTCTTAATTATATCTGGCATGTTTACCTATATTTGAAATTATATGTTCCGCTATGAATAATAGAACAACAAAACCTCATCTGTAAGTGACATGGTTCTGTTAATTGGATTCAATAGCCACTACTTGACCACTCGCTCATCAATGATATCCATGTAGGGATGCCAGAAGTGACCTCAAAGTTGGAAATTGGTTACCTGAACTTTCAAAGGTCAAGGCCAACATGTAAACAGATTTTGTCCAAGTTCTGTGACTGATACCAAACTGTGGCATGACTTTGACTCCTAGGCGTTTGGGCAGGAAGTGAGGGCAACTACCTCAGGAGAAAGGCCAACTGTAACAGGCAGACATGGCTTTCCTGTTAGCAGGGAATGGAGAGCTAGGCCAGAAACAGGTCTTGTCAGTCAAGGGAAACTTCCATAGGGCTTTTATGAAGAGCCTCCTGTATATCATACCAAGGTGAAACAAGCTCTGTGAGCCGTTCAAATGTCTGCTGGCTTGATGGCCTTTCCAGAGGCCAGTGCTTCCTGCTCCCAACTGTCACCTCGTTATTTCCAAAAGTGTAACTCAGATCTTCCCAGTGTCCTTGGGTGCCATGTCATGTGGACACTGGCTATGCAGATGCTTGGAGAACATTCTCAGTGACTCACCCAGCATGAATGCCCAGGACAGCATTGTTCTAAAGGCTCACCTGGAGGTTTTTCCCCAGGTCTTAACTTCTGAGATGGCTGAGCACCCATTTCTAAGGATTTGGTAAAGTGAGTGGATATGATTTCCTTCTTCTAGCACAGCTTTGCTTATGCCCAGAGCCTCTTAAATCCTTCATGAGTAGCCCCACTTGTTACACCGTGAGTTCCAAGGGATAGCATCAATAATTTAGAATGTGCTGCAAAGTCTAATCATATTAGTTCAACATCGGTTGTTATATGCGTATTTTTCTAGGACGTAGAAGATGAACATCTTAAGGATTTATAAAGATAATGTATTATTTAGCTATTATTTCTGACATCTATATCTCTTATTTATGCCTCAGGATTTTTTTTTGCCTGTTGTGTGCTGTATCTTATGCCAGGATCTAACAGTAAAAGAAAGAATAACATGCATTTTCTTCAGGAGCATATGGCTTTGTTAAGGGAAATGGACACATAGACAGAAAACAATATATATCTTCCTGCTGCTTTCAACCTTCTTGACAGAGCATTTATTTATGTGGCATATAATGTTTTCACATAGTGGGTAAAATTATGATTGATTACATACTATGATGTATGTAGGAATGTTAACACAACTTCGGCAATACCTGTAAACATAACCTAGAAGAAGGCTAGCTTTGCCTTCCTGTTTGACAGTGCTTCCCATGTAACCTGACACATCAAATAAACCTTCTTAATTAATCTTTCCCTCTCACGAGGTAGTAGACAAATTCTGCTGAGATTCCAATGGCCCTTTGGAAACTCTCATTAGTTCAAAGTCAAAAGGCTTTAATTTAAAATTTAATTTCAGAAGTTGTCAGACATGTTAGAAAGTTCAAAAGTATTTGACCCTATGTGATCTTGATTATCTGTTTGGTCAAAGTAATAATACAAGGTTTTCAGAAGCCAGTCTAGAAGGTTACATAATAACCATCAAGATGGTTACATAATGACCATGAGCAAGCTGCAGTTATCAAAGACCTAGTCATTGAGAACACAGAAAATAAAGTGTTACATTTAAATGCAAAACTCTTGTGTCCTAGGCCAGTTACCTAGCTCAAGACAAGAAAAAGGTTTTATATTTGATATCTTGAGCACCTACAGATGCGATGCTGTCTAAAGCTAGACCACTGTGTCCTTGAAGCCACCCTAGGTGTCTCTGCCCCCTTCAGAGTCTTCTCCCAAAGGTGACTCACTGTTGTGAAGTTCATGCCTGTCACCTCTCATTTGTTTTTAAAAACAGAAACACATGCCTAAATACATACACATACATGTTTCTAATCCAAGTATTTCTCCTATTTTTATACTTTAAACTTTGTATGAGTTGAATAAGGTAGGTCCTAGTCTTGTGTGGCTTAATTTTTGTGGCTCACTTTTGAAAGTCAGTCAAGTCCATTCACTCTCATTGTGTTAGTTTCCAAAGATGCCTATGATCAATTCTTTCACTCTCTTTGTAAGCATGCATCTCTATCCCCAAGAAACAGTGTTATAGGCAGACAGTTTAAAATTTCCTGCTTCACTGAGAAGTCTGCCAGACACACTGTGGCCTATTGGCTGAAGACAGATGCTCCAACGTTACGGAGGAAGTTTGGGTGACCGACCAGGCAGCAAGATGTCTCTGTCAATTCTAGAGTTTATGGATTATCCTTCTGTGGTCTTTGATGGAGCTGAAGACAGATAGTTACGGTTTTCTGTAGTTATGATAAAAGATAAGTTACATATAAGACTTTAGACTCACAAAGATAGGATGGATGGTAGAATGTTTTCTTTAAATCCTGCTAAATGTTAATGGACTAAATATTGTTAACTATAGTTCTTACTTGACAATTGTTTTGGTATATATAATTTTACTAGTTAAAGTTAAAACTTTTATTTAGACAGAAAAGAAGAGATGAAGGGGAATGTTCTGTGTATATGTTTCTCTTATTGGTTAATGAATAAAACACTGGCTGATTGACTAGACAGGAAGTGGTGTAGCTGAACAGAATCAGGATATAAACAGGGATAAACAGGACATCGTTCTCCTCTCTGCGGAGACATTGAGCAGTCATCATGTAGCTGGCAAAGGAGTTGCAGGTCCGGCATTCCCCGGTAAGACAAGACCACATGGAAATACATAGATTAATAAAAATGGGCCAGTAATTAAGACAGAGCTAGCGAATAAGAAACCAAGCCATCAGCCAACAGTTTCGTAATTAATATAAGTCTCATGTGTCCATTTGGGGCTGACTCGGCTCTGGGACTGGACTGATGGGAAAGAGTGCTTGTAACATAGTATCTTTTCTACTTCCTTGTGAATATGACTGGTCACAAATAGAGAGGGCCCAAGGAGGAATTGAGCCTCATTCCCCACCCTCCCCACTACCCTGTCTGGCAACAGCTGGCCCAGTAAGTGGCTGAATACAGATGCATGGTTGAGTCAAATGGGGAGCTCAGAGGATGGGCCTATCAGTCTACAGAACTAGAAGAAACTATAAAATGTTTTCTTTTCTTTTTTTAAAAAAATAAGGATAGTTTGTAACATGCATTAGGCTTTGTAATAAACCAAGTTTGTCTATTACAGCATTCTGTATTCTGCTTCATTAGCAAGTTTTTCTCAGCTCCTATCTGATGGGGTAGGTACATTTTATTTCCTTTATTTTGTTCTTTCTTAAACTTACAAAGTAGGATGCTTGGTTGGTTTTTAGGTCTCTGTCCTGTCTCTCTGTCTCTCTCTGTCTGTCTCTCTCTCTCTGTCCTCTAGTGTGGTATCCATGTGTGCATGTGTGGAGGCTAGAGGAGGACATTGGTTATCCTGCCCTATCACTCTCTATGTCATTCCCTTGGAATAGGGGTCTCTCACTACACCTGGTCGCTATTTTGGTTACACTGGTGCCCAGCAAATCCCAGTGACATCTTCTACATAGTTGCAGTTATAGGTGCACGCAGCCATGTTGGGCTTTTTGCATGGTTGCTGGGCACCTGAGCACGGATATCACTCTTGTGTAGCAAGTATTCCTACCACTGAGTCAGCTCCCAAGCCTTAGCTTTTTTAGAGCATAGTAATACACCGAAGGTAATTGAGACAAATGGTTGTGCAGTTCGTTCTGAAATATCCTCTCCGTATCTTTCATTTATTTCTTTGAGATGAGGCCTTGATTGCCTTGACCTCATGGTTCCTCTGCTTCTACCTCCCGAGTGCGTATCCCAGTTCTAATTTGCATTATAATTTGTTTCAGGATTTGTATTCTTTCAACTTCTAGATATGTGTCACCTTATCTCCCCCTTCCCTTCCTCTCCCCCTCCTTTTCTCCCTCCCTCCCTCTCTCTCCCATTCTTTGTTTGTTTGTTTTGATTCTTTGAAACAGGATCTTACTTGCTATACAGCAGAGGGTGAGGACAAGCTGATCCTCCTGCCTCCCCTTTCCAAGTGCTCAGGTTACCAGGCCATACCACCATACCTGCTGTATGATTAGTTCTGTTTTAAAATCAGTTCTCAGTATACATTAATTATATATGGTCAGAGATTTGTTGAGGCTGTTTCCTGGTTAACACAAGTCATTTTTCAAAGGTTATTCCACTGAGCTTGAAAAGAATGCGCATGTTCCAGTTTTTTGTTTAAAGTATACAACAGATAAAGATTATATCTGGCTTGTTAATAGTTACCAAAAACATCTTCCAAAGCCTACTGATCCCTTTGTCTATGTGACCATAAACTTCTCTTGCATTTAATTTCTTGGCTTGTTTTTGCTGGACTTTTCTTCACTCCAGGTTCTGCCTATCTTCAGCCCTAAATAAGCACACAGAGACATATATTATTAAACTGTTGGCTGATGGCTAGGGCTTCTTATTGGCTAGCTCTGTCTTAATTATTAACCCATAACTACTAAACTATGCATTTCTACATGGCCTTATCTTTACCATAGAATGCCTGGTGTGTCCTATCTTCCTGGTATCTATATGGTTTCTCCTCATGGCAGCTCTATCTGCCTACATTCCCAGAACTCTCCTCATCTCCCAGTCCTGCCTTTCTTCCTGCCTCTATTGGCCAAATGGTGTTTTATTCATCAACCAATAAGAGAAACATATACACTGAAACACATCCCTGTTGCAGGGAAATAAGAATCTGGGAAACGATAGGCTGATGGATGTTTATTTGGGGATAAATCACTTACACCAGAAACAGATGACCACCACAGGTTCCCGTTCAGCACGTTGTGTTGCTGCTATCCTACACTGTGGTGTATGGTTGCTTCTGTTTTGTTTACTCTCGTGTCCCATTGACCAACAAAAGACTTTGGGTGGCAGGTCAAATGTGATAAATGAACAAATAGGCTAAACAGGAATCTGATCCAGGCTTCCAGATGGAATGAAAATAATTCAAATTACCTAAGATAAGTTGTTCTCATCAGAAGCCTACAATAAAGTGAAGACCCAGCTTCTCTATAATAAACCACATCTTTAGAGACTGCTTGCTTTTTGTAAATCCCAACCACTAACAAGCATCCTGGATGATTTTTGCCGTTCACCTTTCAAGGCTTTGCATCCAGAGTCTGTGAGGCTAGTACTGTTGTTTCTGTCTTGAGTTACACACACCTTCTCAGAACAGTACCGCAGAAGAGCCTAGGTGTCAGCAGTGAGCTGAGCCACACTGCTGGTTTTCTATTTGCAAGCTAGCTTTTGCTTGATACATAAAACCACCAGCAGATGTCATGGCTGATCTGTTGTGACCCTGCCAGGATTCTCGTAAACTGTTTTCCTAGCAAAGTGGTTTTTTTTTTTTTTTTTTTTCCCACTGTGGAATGCTTCATAGCACATGACACTTGTTCATGATCATCTCCTATGAGCAAGGACAGATGTGATGTGTTTGTTTACTTATCCATGCAGTGAAGACCTATCTTGTATCCATCCCATCTGTGCCTACCCTAAGATAGCAGAGATGAGAGAAATAATGACAGACCCCTATGTCTTGGAGATTTACACCGAGGAAAGCAGCTTGGACGACACTCTTCACTGCCTAGGATACTAGGCAGGTAAGTAAAGGACATGGAGCACATGTAGTCTAAGGAGTTAAGGGAGGTCTCGAGGGAAGTATCCTGGTAAATTTTGAAAGATGTTTGAGTTATTTGGATGGTCTGTATTCTTTTTTTTTTTTTTATTGAGAGAGCAAGAGGAGAATAGTCCATTGCCTATGAGGCTCTGAGCTAGTGAGGAGAGGACCCATTGCTCAGGAGGCTCTGAGCTAGGCTTCCTAGGCTAGGATCCGTGCTCAGCCATCTACTAGCTACTTGCTAGTTTCCCTACCTGCTCAATGGGGAGGCTTTCAGTACATGACTACAGGGACTTAAGTCAGAATCAATGAGTTTGTTCATGTTATCATCTGTCTAGCACAGGCACTTAGTATGTGCTAAACTTTATTGTTTCTTACTAGAATATTTAACAATACTATTTGCCCTTCAATTCCTTCTCAAACTCAAGATTTTCTGCCTATGTATTAGGATTTTGCTATTGCAATGGGTTCCAGACTCCCAGATTTCTTTTTTAAAAAAATTTAAAAATGGTTTATTATTTTATCTTCATGTGTATGAGTGTTTTTTTTCTGCATGTATGTATACGTGTATGTATGTGCACCACATGTTTCCCTGGTATTCAAAGAGGTCAGAGGAAGCCATCATATCTTTTGGACCTAGAGTTGTAGTTGGTTGTGAGACATCATGTGGATGCTGGGAATTGAACTCTGGTCCTCTGTAGGAACAAATGCTCTTAACTCCTGAGCCATCTCTGAAGCCTCTAGGCTTCCTTTCTGAAGCATGGGCTCCCTTTGGCTTTGACTATTGTGTGTCATGTGCAGCAGGTACAGGAAAGCCTGGTCAAATTTCACATTACAATAATAGGTAATAGATAGCATATTATATTTCATATAGTGAGAAATGTGTTTCCAATCCCTTAAGAGTTCTCATAGATTGCACGAATATTTCAATAGAAGCCATGTCCTTGAATCTTAAGAGAGCAAATGTTATGGAAGCAGTTGATCAATGTCGTATATTATCATTTTATATCCAATAAGTTTTAATTGCAATTCTCACTGGACAATACAACCCCTTAGTCTCAGGTTTCCACGGCTGTTTAATGAGGATCTTAATGCTTATGTTTTGAGGATGCTTTCAAGTCTCTTTCCAATAACAGGAGGGCTAAAACAGAGGCACAGGACACAGCTTAGTGGTCTCAGACTGCGTGGCTATTAGAAGCAAATAAAAAGGACAGAAAGAAAAGCAAAGAAATCCCCCCAGTTAAAAACTGAAAAATAATAAAATAGACCTGATAGAAAGTGTGTGTGTGTGTGTTTTAAGTAATGAATGCAAATAACCAGGGGAAACTATTTTTATGCTTTGGTTTCATAAGTATAGAGGGTTTGTGTAGAAAATTGAGTGGACCAAGCTGTGTTCCAATGATAACAGACTATGGTAGCATCCAGCAAGGCCTGTCTGGTCATATCAATCTAGTTCTCTCTATAGCTCTCACCCTCTGCACAGGATTTGACTTTTTTGGAACCAGCATTGTATGATGTACTTCCAGACAAAGCAGGTAGGAGTGTATGCCCAGAGGGCAAGGGGAGGCCTCTCCCTCTTCTGCAGCACCCCCAATTCCACCCTGGGGTAGCATTTCCTGAGACCCAACACAGTTTAATGTCCATTTGAGTCTTGTTATGGGTTTCTATCTTCTAAATTACCTGTTACTTGATTCTCAGAACTCTTTGATTTTTCAAAGTATTCCAGAACTTTCTTCAGGCCATTAAAATAAGTATAAAGTCTATCCCATTTTTATTCACATTTAGTACATACAAATATACCAAAAAAATTACTGTAAAACAGAACTCAACCATTCTCTTTGGCTTCTTGAATTAAGGGAAATATTTGTCATTGCTGTTTAGTTTTATATTTAAAATGTGTACTGTTGATTCACCAAGAGGACCCAGAAAATCATTCCCAGGCTTAAATAATTCCATCAGACACTGCCGATCACAGAGCCTAACTGGGAAAGGAATGTTCAGGTAATCCTGAAAAAATTCCTGTTTCGTTATGCTTGGGGAAGAGTTACTATGTGACATCTGCAGTTGGGTTTTATGCAGTTCTTAAGGAACAGGATGCCACACTGACTTGTTACTGAGACTGTAACAACTTCTCTGGAAAAGAAAATTCATTGGTGATGTTAAATGTGTTTGCCCCCAATCACTGAAGCTAAGGAATCAATGGAAGATGTTGTCATAAGACAAGTCACAAATCTGGTTTCTAGAAATCACTTCTGTTCGCCATTGACCTCACGTTGCTGCTCTGATTTGGTTGCAAGGTCATTTCCCCAAATGTCATGCTTAGCAGGTTGAAAGGTCCAAGGTGGTGACTTCCCTGGGGAATATTTGCTCATTTCCTGGGCAGCTCTTCCTTTTCCTAAATTCTACCCCATGGACAATTGCTCTATAGGGAACCCTTGTAGCTGTTCCAGATCCTTAGAGAGAGAGAGGCTGAGGCAGAGCCCATGAGGAACTCCCTCCCCACAGTGCCAACAGCATTCACACAAAACAAACCTTCAGTTCAATCTAAAGAGAACCTTGTCCTTGAAAACATGCATATATTTATGGCCCTGCAAATGGAAGGTAACATACTTAGCAAAAGTTTAGCTTGAAATTCTTTTCTTGGGTTTTGTAGAATAATCATCTTTATACTGCCAGTACTCAGAACTGTAAGCCACTTCAAAAAACTCATTTGTGTGTATGAGAGTTTTGCCTGCATGTATGTATATATGTAAATATGCATGCATGTATGTGTGTGTGTATTCCATGTGCATGCCTGGTGCCTACAGAGGTCAGAAGAGGGCATCAGATCCCCTGGAACTACAGTTAACTGACAATAGTGAGCTGCCCTGTGGGTGCTAGGGATGGAATCTGGGCCCTCTGTAAGATCACTCCAGCCCCTGTACAGTCATTTTTAAAGCAACAGATCTTTGGATGCCATAGTGATTTTAATCTTGTAAATGAGGAGAATGTGGAGCAAAGGGAACCACTGGACCAGCTGTGAGTAACAGGCAATTCCAAACAGAGCTGGGGCATGTGACATTCCCAGAAAACATGTGCACCCGTCGTGTTAAACATTCTACGAGTCTTACTGGTTCTTTAAAACTTCAGTGATTGTAAAGAGTTGGAATGTCAAAGGCCCAGGGTCAAGATAATCATGGCCTATCCTAGACTTCTAAATAATCATCTATTGATGGGAGATATCATTCTGTAAATATGTTTCTCTTATTGGCTAATGAATAAAGCCCTGTTGGCCAATAGGAAAGCAAGATAGGTGGGACTAGGAGACAAAGAGGATTTGGGGAGAGGTAGAAGAAGATTCAATATGTAGAGACTTGAGAGAGCAGAGGTCCGGACATTCTCTCCAGTAAGATAAGACCACGTGGAAACACTTAGATTAATAGAAATGGGTTAATATTTAAGACACAGCTAGCTGATAAGAAACACTAGTAACAGGCCAATAGGTTTATATCTAATACAGTGGGGCTGGCGCAGCTGTGGGGCCAGGCTGGGGGAAAAACTACTCATAACAATCTATTTTCTACCTCTGTGTGTGATCTAACACCTTTGTGACTGGAGATTAAGTCCTCAGGAATAGTAACAGACCCCTAGGTGCTACCAATCCAAGGCTAATCACCATGCAGTAACATCTAAAGCCTTGCTTTGCTGTAACTGCCTACCACCACCATGCCTGTTAACTTCCTTGATTTATGACTTTCTTTGTGCTGTAACAAATACAGTCTCATTAACTGTCTCCTCAATAGAACACTTGGGGTGACCTGAGTCTTTGTTCCTGGACTACAGTCACTCATCCTCGGTTCCATGACGACCACCCCTTATTCCCTTCGAGGTAAGCTTATGTTTTTTTTTTTTCCCCCATGGACAAAGCTTCAGTTTTCTGTTCTAACTCAATGCCCTTTCTAGTATCTCATTCTGGCCTTTCATTCTTCTCAGGGTTGACTAAAGGAATATGGCATTTGGGTCCTTATTGCTAGTGGTCACCACTGTGATCGGAAGCCTCATAAGTGCTCTCACGCTGTCTTGCCAACCTACCAGGAAAGTGGTTGCATTATTCCATTTTTTTTTTTTTGGTTGAGAAGATGAAGCCACGGAGGATAAATAATTTTCCTTGCATCTTAAAGGATAACAAGGTAGAACTGAGATTTAAAATCAGTACTTTCTGATTTACTCACGATGCAAATACTTACACTTAAGATCATATTTGAATCCCCCCAGAGCCATCTTTTCTTGGCAGAGCATATAACACCATCTTTTAAGGCTCTTGGCCTTAAGTGATCTTGCTTTATATGAATAACTTTGTTAAGGGTCCTAGGATCTCCGTCTCTTAGCATGCTCTTTGCCTGCCTGGTCCATAGTGAAGTCAGTCACATGGAATCCTTTTAATTCAAGCCCCTCCCCCAGCCCTGAGTTAATAACCTCCTTATGTCTCACACACAACATTCTTCTGTTGATTTGGGGGAATGGGCTAGCAGCGTCAAGGAATCTAAACAGTGATTTTCAGCACACTGAAAGGGTAGCTGCTGAGGACTTCACTCGGGGATGGTTGAGCAAGACAAGAATGTGGAGGCTTTCTAGGCTGCCCCCACCCCTAAATGCAGGCAGGAGAAACGCCTCATAATCTCTTCCACAGGCTTCGCCGCCAGCTTGAAATGCCGTGCAGTGTATCTGGCTTGTTTTTAAAGAGGGTGCCAGTGAACTGCTGCCATTTAAAATGCCCAGGCTCAGCGCGATGAGCACAGGTGGGTCTGAATTTGGAGCAAATTAAACACGAGACTTAGTTTAACAGCAAACACAACACGATGGAGTCTTGTTTGACTCTGGGAAAGGATTCGGTTACTCTTGGGACTCTTTAAAGCAGGATGTCCCTCACTGCAATTAAAATGTAAATCGCTCCGTTCAGCTTTGGTTAGCACACAGGACCCTTCAGGAGGATGCTGGCCTTGCCAAGTCAAGGAAACAAATGGAAAGGCCTGGTTGCTTCTTATAAAAGGTAAGTCCCAGAAAGCTCTTCCAGGTTTTCAAATGGCAAAGCTGCTATGGAAACACTCTTCATGAGAGAGATCTTGTTTTTAAATATCATGCGATACTGTTTTCTAAAACTCACTGAAGTCAAGATTAGGTACATTGCGCAAGCCGTTCGACCACTGTTGGGAAGCCCCTGCACCAGTAGATGGCGCTCTAAGAAAAAAGATTACCTTATTGCAAAAGCCAACACCTTGAGTCTTGGAAGCAAAATTGCACCCTTTCTCCTGCCTTTTCTGGCAGGAAGGCTTTGCTCTGCCTCCCAGGAGGGTCTCACTTTCCCGGGCCCGACACTCCAGGTCTGCACTGTTGTTTGTGCATATTGGCACCCAGGATAACATTTCTTTTAGAACTGTGGGGTAGGGAGGTGAGGAAGTAGCCATTATGTAAGGCCTTAGCTTGTAGCCTTTGGCTCCTGAATCACTGAATCTTTGAACCATCTCATCATGCTAATGAGGATGCCAAGACTGAAACGGAGGACTCAGATTGTTTCTCTCCTTGTTTCAGGCTGAATGCCTCCCAGCATTTTATGTCCAATGGTAGGGCTTGTGGAGAAGGCCATGGTGGAAGCCAGGGATGGGGACAGAGCGGCCTGTTTTGAAAAGGCCTAGGCTCAAGCAGAGATGATTGACTGTGAGTTGCTGGTGTTAAATGCCAAGGACTTTCCTCCTATGCGTTTCTATGATTTTCTTTCTCCTGGTCTTCTCTCCATGCTTCTAGCAGAACAGATGACAAACACTAGCTAGTGAGTCCTGCTCAGGTCTGGTCTCTGCCATGCCATCCACCATTTCCCTGCTCAGTCACACTTGGAAGCGTCATAAACCCTGTAGCATGGTTCCGGTGTGTTTGGAAGGGTTTCAGGAGGATGAGCATAGAAATGAACAAAGCAGACAAGCCCCTGGCTCTTATGAAGGAAGGAGAGAATGAGTCAGTCATTTGACATTTGAGTGATGAAGACCAAGGAGGAAGAATGATAATAAGAAGAGCTAGAGTTCCGGACAGAATAGCACAGAGTCACAGGGTCACGGGGTCACGGAGACTTATTAGAGAGCCAGTGAGGAAGAAGCTTTGAATTTGAGGGACAGTAAGGACACCAATAGATTATGTCTGAATTCTAAAGTGTGTGTGTGTGTGTGTGTGTGTGTGTGTGCGTGTACATATGTGCTTGCACCTGTGTGTGCCCAAATGCACTCTTCTGGTACCCACTTGTGTGTGTGTGTGTGTGTGTGTGTGGTTTGTGTGTGTATGTGTGTGGTGTGTGTGTGTGATGTATGTGTGTGTGGTGTGTGTGTGTGGTTTGTGTGTGTGTGTGTGAGTGTGTGTGGTTTGTGTGTGAGTGTGTGGTGTGTGTGTGTGATGTATGTGTGTGTGGTGTGTGTGTGTGTATGTGTGTGGTGTGTGTGTGTGTGTGATGTATGTGTGGGTGGTGTGTGCCTGCACCAGTGCTCATGTGGAGGATGTTACATTTGTCACTGTCTGCCTGGTGGTCAGCCAACAAGCCCCAGATGCTTCTGTTTCCTGTTTCCTAGGGAGATCCATCCCTCTCTCATTCCCTTACTATATCTAACTTCTGGTTTTATGCAGTGTAGCTTGCTTATCGAAGACTTAATAACTAGCATCTTCATTAAGCAAATATGTACCATACTTACCTTTCTGAGTTTCCTCACTCAGGGTGACATTTTTCTAGTTCTATCCATTTACCTATGTATTTCAAGATTTCAGTTTTTTAATGTCTGAGTAACATTATGTTGTGTAAATGCACATTGTCTTTATACGTTCTTCTGTTGAGGGACATCAGACTGTTTCCAATTTCTGGATACAATGAGTAGAGCTTCAATAAACATGGTTGGGGGGAGGTGTCTCTATTGTAGTATGGAGCATCCTTTGGATATATGCCCCGGAGTGGTATAGCTGGATCTTGGGGTAGATCAATTCCCAGCTTCCTGAGGAACTGTCACATTGATTTCCACAGCAGCTGTACAAGTTTGCAATGCCACCAGCAATGGATGAGTGTTTCCCTTGTTCCTCATCCTCTCCAGCATAAGCTGTCCTTTTATTGGCATTGGCCGTTCTAACTGGTACAAGAGGAAATCTAAAGAAGTTTGTATTTGCATTTCTTTGATGATTAAGAATGTCGAATGTTTTCTTTCTGTGCTTCTTAGCCATTTGTGTTTCCTCTTTGGAGAATTCCCTGTTTAGTTCTGTCCCCCACTTTTAAATTGGGTTGTTTGTTTTCTTGATGTCCAGTTTTTTTAATTCTTTATATATTTTAATTATTAGTCCTCTATGTGTGTGCAGTTAGTAAAATTCTTTTCCCATTCTGCAGCTTGCCACTTTGTCCGGATGATGGTGTCCTTAGCCTTATTCCTTGGCCTTGTTCCACTGGCCTCTTTTGAACCTCAGATCTCTGATAATGTATATGGAATCAGTTCTTCACAGGATCCTAGTCCCTTTCAGTGTAATGCCATTCTGAAATTTTATTTTTCTCATTTGCTGCTTCCAAATATGCTATGTCATATCCCTCCTCCAAAGGGTTCCCTCAGCGATTTATTGGGCAGATTTAATAACTCTCTGGTTGCCTAGGTGATGTGAATACTCCTGTTCCAGATGCTACATGGACCTGTTCATTTCCATGACCCTGTTATCAAACTTGATTGAGAGTTCTGTTCTTGGTCACACACAGATGACTCTTTGTAGCCCTTGTGAGGTTGGAGTGGAGGGTCAGAGATGACCCTGAGAGAACCTTTCTTCCTCCCTGGGATCCCAAACATAGGGAGGAAGGTTGGGCACAAGATTCTTCGGGGACTACTCACAGAGAGGGTAGTGTGGACTCCTTATCTCTTGCTGCTTTTCAGCCTGATTCTATCAACAGTATTGGTGGTCTCCTTGCAGGTGATGTGTGCTCACTCTGATCTTTCATCTTTGAGGACTACTCCTCCTTGTTAACATCCCTTTGGTTGGTTCATTGGCCCCCTGTAAGGAGTAAGGTTTTTCCGCCCGATGCTGGTCTTGTCCTGCCGCTGGACCAGCCCCAAATAATGCGCAGAGATGCTGTATTTGATATAATGCTGTTGGCCAGGTACTAGTTTCTTATTGGCTAGCTCTGTCTTAATTATGAACCATTTCTATATATTTCCACGTGGTCTTATCTTACCAGGGAGAGGCGGCTGGCGGTTCTGCTCTCTCCAGACTCTCCATCTTGACTCTTCCTTACTACTTCCTCTTTCCTCCTTGTCTCCTAGTCCTCCTATCTTCCTTTCCTATTGGCCAACAGTGCTTTATTCATTAACCAGTATGAGAAACACATATACAGAATGGCATCTTCCATCAGCCCCCAGATATGCTTATTGGCTCCTGCACTCCTGTTTACGTTGGTATTGCTTAAAACTTCAGAATTGTCTAAAGTATTGCCTGAAGTGTCTGAAGTGTCACCCAAAGGACACAGAAGACTGGGATAAGTGGAGGCTTGCCCTGTCTTCTTCCTGGTCATGTCGTCATAGTGTATAAAGGGAATTTTGTCCTCTTGCTGTTCTACCGAGATGCTTACCTTTCATTCTAATCAAGTAAGCAGCATTTTTTTTTTAACCAAAGACCCTGAAATCTAAGGCTGCACCCACCAAGCACACATTCTTTTTTCTCACAATAGAGAAATGGAAAGGCTGATGTGCCATTTCTAGGTTTCTAGAACATTCTCTAAGAGGTCGCGCCACATTATTCTTGCCTTGATAGCAAGGCCAACAGATACTAGAGATAAAAAAGAACAACTGATTAGAGAAGGGAATGCTGTTCTCATTGGGATAACATAACACAGCACCATAGTCAGGGAAGATTAAAAGAAGATACTTAAATACCCCAGCTCTGGAATTTGGAAGTTTGAGGTTTGTGTGCCAGCATGTTGGGGGTCCAGAAGGGTCAGTTTCCTGGATTACAGAATGCTACCTTCCTAAACCATTTGGATCTGTTCTTGAAAGGATACAAATCCCATCAGTAGGACCCTATCTTCATGATATCTTTTAAGCTCAATTACCTTCTAAAGTCTCCATCTCCAATACCACCACATTAGAAGTTAGGGTTTAAACATAAGGCTTTGGAGAACACTGTTCAGTTCATGTCACTTAATGTTACAGAAGGGTTTCCTGACATATAGGAAGAGATATTCTACCACAAACACAGAACTTACTGATAATCCTATTTTTCTCCCTACTTCTCATGGTTCTCTGATGTAAGGGGTGATGTGTTCTAGATGGGGTATGTGTGCCAGCTTCGGGCCCTTTCAGAAATCTCTGCATGTCAATGAGCCCAATGTCTAGTAGCTTCTGGAAATTTCCTTGAGCTTAAAAATTTGGTTGTCTAATACTGTTTGATTTCAGCTTTGGGCTTCAGCCTCCAGAAAACAGCTACAATAACAAATTCATCTTAGAACTGAGCTGCGTATTTGAAAGTGCTTTCTACTACAAATGAGGATTTTTTTTCATGCTTCTGCTGTGGCTAGGCAATGAGAAATAGCACAGTGAAAAAGATGAAATTTTTATAACCCTGGATTATGGAAATAAAGCAGTAAACAAATACATAATCTAGACAGAGGTAGGGAGCTTGAGAAATGTATGGCTTAGGCCAAGTGCTCTGGGAAAGCCACCACTGAGGAGGTGAGGTTTGAGCTATAATGTGGGTGACAGTATGTGATCTCAGTAGATGGCACAGGAAGGCAAATGTACCAAAGGGGAAATAAGTATGTTGGGTTCCAGGAGAAGAAACAGATCTGTTTGTTCAGTGTGTGGGGAGGCAGAGGTGAGGTCAGAGCTGTGTGCAGGGTTTTGTTTTGATCATCACACACAAAGTGATGGCTCTTCTCAGTTGTGAACTCGAGTACATCTGGAATGAGCTACAATCCAGTAATGGAGGGTATACCTGTGAAAGCTCTTCTGACTGATTCTAGTCTGAACCTTTGAGGTAGGAAGGCACACACCTTTGATCTCAAGAGTCATGGAAAGACACACCTTTATCCAAGCCATGCCTTTTGTGGGATGAATATATATATATATATATTCACAGAGAGAAAGAGAGAGCTCTGACTAATACACAAAGGAAGCTCATTTCAATTTTTAAGGTGCATAGGAGTGCCACAGACTGGTTTTTTTTTAATATATATATATAAAAAGTCTCCCTCCCTAAGTAAGGAGAATGGGCTGTTAGGAAATAGGATGGATTGGATGGTGGCCTACAAAGATATGCCTGCATTCTAATCCCTAGAAGCTATACATGTGAACTTATTTTTCGGAAAGCTTCTTTGCGGACATAGATAAGAATTTAAAAACGAGGTGACCTTGGATTAACTTATGGATCCCAAATCCAGTGACCAATGTCCTTATAAAAGGCAGAGGAGAGGTGCACACACAGAGAGAGAGAAGGCACTGTGAGGGCAAAGAGGCAGAAATGGAGGTGCACCACAAGCTGAGGAATGCCTGCTATCATCAGATCTCATGGCTGGTGTTTGCATCTTATCACTAACCCAAGTCATCCAGGAAGAGGGAACTTCAATTGAGGAATGGCCGTGGTTAAATGGGCCTATGCACATATCTGTGGGACATTAGCATGATTAATGTTCAACAAATGATGGCCCATCCAACTGTGTGCTGTGCCACCCCTGGGCAGGACTCCTATAGAAAGCAGGTTGAGTAAGTCATGGAAAACAAGCCAGTGAGCAGTGTGCCTTCATGCCTCTTAGTTCCCAGCCATGAGTTCCTGCCTTAGTGTCTCTCAATGATGGACTGAAAAGTGTAAGATCAAATAAACCCTTTCCTCCTCAAGTGACTTTTGGTCACGGTGTTTATCATATTGACAAAAAGTAAACCAAACTAGGACACAAAGAGAAAAGAATCGTGGAAGAGTTCTAGATCAGTAAGGGTCTTCCAGAAACAAAACCAACCAACTAACGCACGCGCGTTTGTGTGTGTGAGTATGTGTGTGTGTGTGTGTGTATTCACCCATAGCAGTGGTTCTCAGCCTTTCTAATGCTGCAACCATTTAATACAGTTCCTCATGATATGGTGACCCCCAACCATAAAATTATTGCTTTGCTACTTCATAACAGTAATTTTGCTACTGTCATGAATGTCATATAAATATTTGATATGCTGAATGTCTGATATGCAATCATCAGAGGGGCTGAGGGACCTGCTAAAACCTTCAAATGTCACCCCCTAGTAGCCAGGGATGTGCAAGCAGTGTTGGATCTTATGGATCACATAGTCTAAGTGGCAGGGCTGCTTCCACAGCTGCCTGGACCTGCTTCGGAGCTTTCTTGGTTGGTAGTGTTATTACTCAGCAGATACATGGGAGAAGTACATGGTGGAGGAAGGGGCACATACTATGAAGAACAACCCGCTTTCCTCAAAGTTCATCAGTTTCTTTTTAGTCTTATCCAAAATCATTTCCAGGCTTTAAGGATGGAACACCTGGGTAGAATGTAGCAGAAGCAACCAGGAAAGAGGAAACTCAGGGGAGTCAGACACAGGGGAACTGAGGGTTGGGGTCAGCGAGGACTGCTGCTAACTCTGGTACCTCTGAGAAGTTGAGCTGTCATTAGGAATGGCAACATTGTATTTAACTACTATAGTGGTTAATGCTCCACCACTGTAACAAGCAGCTGAGATGGATACAAACTGAAAAAGCTCATCTTAGCTCACTGTCTTCAAGGTTGAAGTTTATGATCAATGGGTCCTTTTGCCTTTTGGCCTCTGGGAGCCTATGGTACAGCCAAACTGCTTACTTGGCCACCAAAAATAGAAGAAAAGGGGGTAGGACCCCCCATAATCTTCAAGACTATCCTCAATGATCTAAAAACTTTGCACTAGGCCCTGTGTCTTGGAGTTTCCACAACCACCTCTTAATAGCAAGCTAGATACGGCCTTTAACACTCAGGCTCTTTACTTCCTCTCACTCTTGTCTTAATCATTTTGTGGTTCCTGAAGCTGGGTACCCTCCTTGACACAGGCCATGAAAGGCTAAGAATGAGGAGCAAAAATCCAACACATTAAAGCTGGCAGGACACTAAGGGCAGCACTTCAGTAACTTCCATGCCAACAGAACCATTCTGTAGTTCATGTGAATTAATTCTTACAAGTAACTGAGGAGAGAGAGAGACTATTTCCATCCACTCCACTGATAAGAAATTGAAGAACTGGAGAGACATTAAGTGCCTTTCTCAATGTCAGACAGCTAATAAGTAGTAGGGCCAAGATTTAAGAATATTATTTGATAAGAGCTCTTAAGCAATATCAATTCAAGCAAGTTGGAGCAGATATCCCTGAATGTGGCACACTGCCTTGGTCAACAGATCCATGCTGGGTCCTTGTGTCATTTTGAGGAGTTGTGTCTTTCATAAACGACCTACATTTGTATTTCCATGGATGAAAAATGTGCCAGCATTTGCTTGGATTTGTTACCTGAGATAAACCACCCTCTCTTTGCTTGAGTCTCGTTTATTTAGGTTTTCTAATAAATGCAGCTTAGTCTAGTGGGACACCCAAGTTGTAGCATGGCTGACACCCAAAATTCCTTTTATGTGGCTGTGTAGTACATCATATTCTCCCTTGTTAGAGTGTTAGCGCATCAAAAATTCTGTCCAATGCTGTGTCTTGCACAGTCCCTGGTGCATATTCAATGCTTAGCAAATGTTTGGAAACAATGAATAAGTAATAAATGATTGACAGCTATGACTACAACGAATGTTGTCCCTTGGCCATTTTTTTTATTACCACATTTGCATTCTACGTGCATTGGGTGGCAAGGAGAAAAGACAGGAGCTCTTTGCTTTGTGGTCCTCAGTCTAACCTGGCATGAAAAAGGCATGATGAATAAATCACCAAGTCAAGGAACTATGGCAGGTGAATGTATTTCTGACTTTGTTTTTGTTCTTGCAGACTAGTTTTGTCTTCAGTCATCATTTTCTTCCATTCTTTTAATTCTGCGCCTCCTCTAATGCCACTTTATCATTTTGATGTATGTGTCTCATATATCCTCTCCTCTTCTTCCTTGTCCCTCCTTATTTCCCTGGACATTGTGCGCGATCCTCTCTGCTCTGATGCAGTGATTTCTCTAAGGTAGATAGGACTGTTTGCTTCCCATTAATGTACCCTGCCTGTGCCCTGCACACCACTCATTTCAATTTCCTGCTGTGATTTATCCAGCAATCAGAACCACCGTCCAAAATTGGCTCTGTGGCGAGGCTTAATATCCTTGTCCTAGCCCTTCAGGGACAGCCCCTGATGATTGTTTGGGAAATTCCAGTCTCTTTTTTGATGAACCCTTACCAGGGCCAGCTCAGCCACATGAGCCATTTTCTTTAACACCAACCAAAACGAGCCATTAATTCCCACAGTAACAAATGTGGAGCATGTGGAAGGAGGCATGTCCCTCTCTGTCTGTGGGAGGGGATTCCATCTCCTGCCTGTGATACTCATGTGCTTTCTTCCCATGATGCTGTAAAGAAGGTGGTGGAAATCGATGAGCTGGGGCTGAGGCTCATTTCTGCTCAACATCTTTGGGCCTCAATTCCCCAGGACCCAGATAGTTGAAGCTGGTGAACCTCAAGATGCCATTCTGCTCTAGAATTTATGATTTTATAAACAAAGGATGACAGGGTAAATTTGAAAAACAAACACAGGGGGCGATCTGCTCACCTACCATAAGGGAAGTCCTAGATTTTTCCTATACACATTTGTTATAAGACTAATCAGATTCAGGGGATAGACAGAAAGACAGATAGACAGACAGACAATTAGTGTCAAGTAATAGATGACAACAAGCATGAAGGATTCAGGAACAAAGGACTTGAGTTCAGCTGATGACCTGGGCAAAGTGCAGAAGGAGGGGGCTGGAGAGATGACTCAGAGGGCAAGAGCTCCCACAACCCTTGCAGAAGACCCAGGTTCAGTTTCCAGCACCCACAGGGCTGCTCACAATTGCTTCTAACTGCAGTTTGGGGGATCACATGCCCTCCTTTGACCTTGAGGGATCCCGAATGCACATGATGCACGTATGTGTGCTCAGTCATACATATGCATGCATAAACACAAAATAAATAAACAAATATTAAGAAATAACCCACAAAGGAAGCTCTCTTGTTTCCTGGCCCCTCTTCTCTGCTTTCCTTCTCTCCTCCAACAAACACATGTTTTGTGTTCATTATGTAAAGTATCTTGTTCTTTTTCTTGTGTTCAAATCTATTTTTATAGGAAATTTATATGATGATAAGTCTAGCAAAGATTGAGTTCCCAGAACAAGAAAGGATTCTGCTAGTCCGTGACCTTTGTGTTGGATGGTCATTCTTTCTCTCAAGAGTCAGCAGTCTTCTGGCCCAGCCCCAGCAGGCTCATGCCTATGCAGTTGCATGAGCTCCTTCTTTAGCATGCATTCCTTTTGACCCCAACCCGATGCTTGTGGGTTCCTTATCTGTGGAAACCTCTGATGGATGGGGATTTCCGTCATGAGTCTTGCCCACAGAAAGCTTGAAGCTGATAGAAACCATGCTTGTTAGTTTTTTTTTTTTTTTTTTTCCAAATTGACCCAAGCTATAGTCATTTGAGAAGAGGAAACCTCAACTGAGAAAGTGGCCGGTCAGACTGGCCTGTGGGCAAATCTGTGGGGAATTTTCATTATGAGAGATTTGATGTAGGAGAGCACAGCTCACTGTGGGTGGAGCCATCCCTTGGCTGATGGTCCTGCGCTGGACAAGGAAGCAGGCAGAACAAGTCGCAGTGGCCAGGAAGGCAAGCACAGTCCTCCCTTGCCTCTGTTCTGTTCCTGCCTCCAAGTTCCTGCCTTGAGTTTCTGTCTCAGCTTCCTTGGATGACCGGCTTTCACGTGGAAGTGTAAGCTGGGACAAACCTTTTCCTTCCCAGGTTGCTTTTGGTTGTGGTGTTTCATCATAGGAATGGAATTTCTAATTAAGACAAAAATCCAAAACCTCTGGGCTCTGAAGGCAGGTCAGCCTGCAGCACATTACCAGGTAAAGAATTTCAAGACTTCGTGCTTGCCGCCTTATATGGTCACACCAGCTGCTTCCAGCCACTGCCATAGCTGTGCAGAAGACATCAGGCTGCAATCCCATGCCCTGATAGATACTTATCTTGCCTGGGATAGAAGAGGATCAGGGAGCCAGGGCCTCTCCCCCTTTTTCCAAGTCCTAGAGATACTGTGCTACTTCAGGAGTCCAAAAGAGAGGGACCTTTTTTTAGCTGTGCCTTGCTCGTATCATTCTTGGCTGGCCTTTGTCTGGGATGGCACTGTATGGTTTGTCACTGTAGCATACACACATGCACCTCCATTTGGCCAAAGGGCAGTTGCTCTTGGCTGCAGACACCGTACAATGTACTGTACTCCTGTATTCTACCTTGTCTTATTTCTTAATGAGGTCTTTGGGTATTGCGCCCAGTGCTTTAAGTTCATGAAGTCTGTGTTCCCTCTTCCTGCATTCTCTTCCTTCTGTGATATGCTTGATGTCTCCCTCTGATCAAGGCTGCTTAGTCAGTGTTGCAAGAAAGCCAGTTTACCATCCTACCATGCAGGAGTAGCTGCTACTCAGAAATGTATTTGAGCAGCAGAGTGAATCATTATGCTGTTTGATTAGACTGGAAAAATGGAGAAAGAGTACGTTTTAGGACAAATATTGGGACATACTGGAAATTAAGAGACTCAGACAGCCTCGAGATGCCTATTGGACAGCCAGATGCAGAGACAGAGTAAGTAGTTTGAGTGGGAGTTAGGGGAAACCAACATTGGGGATGAAAATTGAAAACCATCTGTACACTGTTGTGTCTAAAGTTCGGGGCAAGGTGACATATACTAGGGAGTAAAAAAAAGAAAGGGCCAGAGGTCAGAGGACTGAGTTCTGGGGCACTGAAGTATCTGTAAGTAGAGAGGATGGCAGTAAACCAGGGTTAAGAAGGCTATGAAGCAGTGAATAGGGTGTAGACAGCAGAAGATCAGGAAATAGAATTTCAACAGCATGGAAGCCTATGTCAAAGGCTGCAGACAAGGTCTAGGCCAACGGACTAAGCAACATGAAAGACCCTAGAGGTTTTGAAAATATCAGTTTTGTTAAGTTCTAGAAAAAAAATGAGAGAGGAATGACAAGCTTAGCAATTTTTAGGGGTTTGATTAGAGAAGGAGAGAGAACATGTCAGATCAAGGGAGGACATGATCTTAGTAGGGCATTCCACATGGCATGTTTGCTGGGGTTTGCTGCTGTAGCTGCTGACAGTTTCAGCTCTGCAATCCCCTTGTAGGGCTCCACATTTATATAGCCAGTCCTGTAGCAGACGACATCGGATGTCTCCACCTGTGCTCTAGCAAACACCTGCACCATTTCCAGTGCATTTGAGACACCCGACTTGAAAAATAACCATTCACTTCTGACCTAGCAAATGATGATTGACTAAGGGTGTAAGAAGGACAGGCTTGGCCCAGTTGGGTCAGAACTCCAGACTTCCTCTTTCCATGGTGGCCAGGGTACTGTGATGGGTAAGAAGATGCCAGTTAAACCATAGTGGGGGGAGAGTTTGTACCAAGGAGCTGCTTCAGGATGGATTTCAACAGATTGTTATGCTATTCTTTCCTGTCAATTACAGTTTCTCTTTCTACTCATTTCTTAGGCCAAATTTTCAGGTAAAAATCAGTGGATCAGGTAATATGAACATTTTTTAAGGCTCCTGGCAAGCTGTGTGTTACTCTTTAGTTCTTTCTGCCTTCTGAATATGAGGAAGTCATCCCATGAATTTTAAGTGATTACTACTAGAAAACACTTTTTAGTGTTTGGAAAGTAGAAAATGGTTTCTCATTGTGGTTTTAATTTTATTTTAAAGGGTTACCAGAGAGCTTGAATACAAGCAAAAGTAAGCAGGGACCTAGATATGCAGTGGAAGCCCCTTTACTGAGGCTGTCTTAATAAGGTGGAACAAGGGCTCTGACCCCAGGGAGCCAGAGGTGTGTCCTGCAGTGGCCTCAGAGGCACACCCGAGCCTTCAGCTTGAGGGAACAGGAAGAGACTCAGGGAGGAGGAGGAGAGACCAAGAGCTTTTCCGGGGGGCGGGGCTGTCCCGATGTACTAGGATGCGGACCAGCCTCAGTCAGGAAATTCTGGAGTGTCCTTCATTCCCCTAAGTGACTTTGCTGTGAGAGGAAAGGGAGCATTCCCTGGAGTCAGAGAGTAGCAGCTAATGGAAGAAACACAGGCGGTTCCCGTCTCCTTCCAAGGTGCTGTTCAGTTGTCAGTATGATCCATGGGGCCACTTTCCTTGCAGGCACCTCCAGCCTCCGCTCCTGGTGCTTAAAGCACACTCTCCGCTCTCAGGCTATCTGCTGCAAAGATTGAGTTCCTCCCGAGTGAAAAATGAACCTTTGTTTCAATGCTGGAAAAGGAGGAGGGAAGACAAAATTTCACCTTAGAAGCTTTTGAAGTCCCAGGTCTAAATTATGCAGAAGCTGAGAGAGACTCCATCCATCTTCATCCAGAATCAAGCTAAGGGTCTCATTATTTTGACCCCGTAATTGTATTTGGGAAAACCACATGATCTCTCTGTTTCCCAGTTTGTAAAATAAAGGGAATGATGAATGACAACTCTCTTTGGGTACTTTAATGTCCAAAGAATGAGATTATGTACTGTTTGCTTTAACAGGGATACATCTTTGGAAATCTAAGATGTACAACATGGTATTCTTTGTCTTTTAGTTTTCTAGTGGGTGGAAGAGTAAAGTGTAGGGACTAGGAAGATGCCTCAGTGGGAAAGAGTGTTTACTGAGTATGGTAATTTGAATGTAATTGGCCCCTGTAACATCAGAGGGAGTAGCACTATTATAAGGAGGTATGGCTTTGTTGGAGCGGGTATTCCCTTGTTGGAGTGTGTCATTGTGGGCGTGGGCTTTGAGGTTTTCTATGCTTAGGATACCATCCAGTGTCTCAGTAGACTTCCTGATGCCTGCAAACCAAGATGTAGCCAGCACCATGTCTGTCTACATGTCTACATGTCACCTCCCCTGACCTCTGTCTCTCTTTGTCTCTCTCTGTTTGTGTCTCTCTGGGATTGAACCTACATCCTCAGGCATGCCAGGCAAGTGCTATACCACTAAGCCACAACCCCAATCTATGGGTGTTATTTCTTTTTAAGCCAGCTATGTTGTTTGTTTATTCAGGGGTAAGTAGGTGGCTGTATCCCATGTCACTTGGCACTTAATTGTCACCAAAATTAAATGGTGCCCCTGGCTGATTAGGCTTTTTTCCCCCTTCAAGATCAAAGGTCCGCATTATAGGAGATTATATGGTATGTGTATTTATATTGCAGTTTTCTTCTCAAATTCCTAATCATGGCTAAATATCCACTTCCTCCTTGGTAGTTTCACTGCATCCAGTTTTAAGATCTCCCACACTCCTATAAAGATCTCTGAGTCCATCTTGCCAGTCGATAGAGTCTGGAGGTTTTCTTGGTCACGCATGCTGTAGCATTTGATGGCAGTGGCTGTTCCTTCCATCTTAGAATCATTTTGTCCCTGTGGCTCCTCCTGGTTCTTTCAACTCCCTCTTCATCTTGTTCTTCTCCGGTGCTCTCCGCAGCTCTTCTCTGCTTCTTATCTTTCATTTTTCTTTTAAAAACTCCATTTGGTTTCTTGAGGTGTTGCCCCATGTAGGACAGCCTGGCCTCCAATGCACTGTGTAGTAGAGGATGACCTTGAACTTGAATTCTCCTGCTCTCACTGTGGAAGGCCTGGAGATGCCGAGCATGTGTCTGTATATGAGAATGTCAGTCATTTCCATGACTGTTTTAAAGACGACACATCTGTGTTTCTATCCAAGGCTTCCCTCAGAGTGCCTGGACTCCGCATTCTGTAGCAGAGGCTCAGCAGACACCTCCTCTACCCTGAGGACCCTCAGGTTGCTAAAATCAGTTCAAAACCAAGCCCTGTTCTCTCTTTCCTCAAATCCACCCCCACTCCTGTTTTTACACTGAGGAACTCTATATACAGCCAGAGAGTGGGAAACCTTTTTAGCCTGTATTCCCACAACGAACGCATCTCTAAGTCTTTCTGGTTCTGGTTTCCTTCCTGGGTCTTGAGTCTGTCTCCATCCCATTTTCCCTTCCATTGTCCTGTATGTCTTTGGCTTTCCCATGAACCCTTTCTGTAAAGAGCTAGTAAAACATACACAACATAAAACCATGTTAAGTACAGCATGGTTGACAGGTGACGCACTGAATGATATACAATCACACTGCTGTGCAACTCTTACCAGGTGTAACTCTTACCAGCCATGTGGCAAAGCCCCAACCCCATAAGCACTAAAGAGTAGTCCTCCATCCCCACTCCCTCCAGCCCCTGCTCACCAGCATTCTACTTGCTGTCTCCCTGGACTCGGCTTTTCTAGGTATCTTATGTAAGGGACGGTGACATCATGTGTGCTCTGTGATTCTGTAGTCTTCTCTTACTGAGCATGGGGGTCCTCGAGACTCTTCTGTGTCATAGCATTTGTCAGAATTCCCTTCATTCTTAAGGCTCAATAACATCCCGCTTTATGCCCATACATGCCACCTTTGGTTTAGACACTCATCCACTAATAGACACATGGTTTGTTCCTACCTTCTGGCTATTGCAGATGCTGCTGCTGTAAACGTGCCAATAGGAATATCTCTCCATATCCCCATTTACAACTACTTTTATTTTAAAAATTTTATAGATAAGCAATGTGTTTCTGATGTACTCAGCTTCCCCCTCAACCCCCCATGTCTCTTCTTGTTCCTTTCTGCTCTCATGGCTATGTTTGTTGTTGTTTTGGGCCCAATGCATTTCATAAAGTCATCTATAGGAGTGTGGGTCCTTCACCAGGGGCACACCACAGAAGAAAACATCTCTCCCTCCCCCATCAGCCTTTAGCTGTATAACATCACCAGAGCGGGCAGGGCCTCATGAGTGCCTTGCTTTTCCTTGAAAGACTATGTGAGAACGCCCAGCCGCGTGCAGATGTTGTTAGGTAACCACAGCTTCTGTAAGTTCCAGAACACAGCAGCTGTGACATTCCTGGAGGTCAGGGTTCCATGCACTCCACTGTCCTACTCTCTCTGATTTGTATTCTTCCTGACCGTCTCTCAGTTATGTTCCCTGAGATATCCCACTAGTGGCTAGGCTAGGCATTCAATCATCATTTATTCTCTATACATTGAGTCTCTGTGGTCCCCACTGGTCACCAGAGCTGATACCAGCGCTATTCTGTGGACATAAACATAGTTAATTAGAAGGTGATTTGACAGGCATATGTGTCCATGTAGCAAAACATCAGCTACAGCTTTCCCATGAGCACCTAGGAACCCCCCAGCCACAGGCTTTTAACCAGTTTACAATGTCAATGTGAATTCCCTCCTACAGAGTGACATCAGCCTGCTTATGATTCTTTTTTGGTTGTATACCCAGGAGCAGACTGGCTAGATCACATGGTAATTCAATTGTGTATGTGTATGTGTGTAGGTATGTGTGCATGTAGATGTGTATGTGTGTGTGTGTGTGTGTGTGTGTATGTGCATGTAAAACTGTGTGTAGTGTGTGTGCATGTAGATGTCTGAGTATTCGTGTGTGTAGGTGTGTGTGTGTACATGTAGATGTGTGTGAGTATGGGTGTTGCTGAGAATTGAACTCAGGACTTCATAACTGCTCAACATGTGTTTTACCAATGAGCCATAGCTCCAAGCTGAGTAATTCTATTTTTAAATGTTTGTCTTTTTGGACATGCATAATTGCCTTCTCACCGCCTCCTAGCACCTTCATATCAAAAGTATTTTCTTTCTCCATTGTCGGTAGGGTTTACTTTTAAAATGCAAATCTGAGTTGTCATTTCCTTGATTAAAGCTTTTCTTTGGCTCCTGATGAGGTAGTGATGAAGTTCAAAGCCTTGACACGGCACGCAGGGGTCCTTGTGACAGAACCCCTTTGCTCGTCATGCTTCATCTCTAAACATCCTCTCCTGAGCATTCTGCCGTGAAGCCTGGCATCCTGCATTCATCAAATGGTTTAACTGACTCACCAAACTAGCATTTGCTGACTGTTTTGGGGCAATGAGCAAAGCCCCCATCTGTGTGGATTTTCCATGTTGGTGGGCAAGCATGGCAAAATAATACTTCAGGTGTTGAAGAGCAAACACTAAGAGGCATCAAGAATCCTGGGGGAGTTGCTGTTTCTGATAGGTGCTCAGAGAAGAGCTCTCTGATAAAGCGACATGTGACCAAAGAGCTAAATACAGGGATAACTACCTGGAACCAGGGGAGATGGACTGGAACAGAGGGACAGCGTCTGTGAAGCATGAGTTACCATAGCAAGAGCAGCAGGGGGACCAGCACCAGTAGAGTAGTTGAAGATGGGACCAGAGAAGATGGGAGACCACACCCTTCAGATTCTTAGGCCACGGTAAAGATGGTGACTACTTTGTGGGAAGCTGTCGGGGGTTTGACAAGAGGAGGAGTAAACTGCGACTCACTGTTTTGGAAGGACTACTCCCAATGCACCAACAGGAAGAGCAGGAACATAATGTAGGCATCAGACCACAGTAGGTTAGGCTAGCATGGCTGTGATGGGAGCTGTGGTGGTTAAGCTTTTATCAGATATTTGGTCCTAGCAATATAGTAATAATGATAATAGTATAATAATAGTGAGCAGTAACCAGTAGGAGGCGGTGAGATGTTGGACCCCAGATCTAATCTGAAGAGGGAGCTCAGCAGGGCTGAGGAACCGGAAGTCAGGCGTGAGTGGAAGAGAGGAGTGAGGGTAAAGTTTGTGACATGCTACCTGACACCATCAGAATCATAGTTATGAATATCTTCTGCACGTGTGGACCGCTACCTAGGATAAAACATTAAGCAACAGTATTCAAGCCAGACATGGGGGAGCATAGCTACAATCCTAGCACTTGGGGAACAGAGGTAGGAGAAACGTGGTGAGATGGAGGCCAGCCTGGACTGTATAGTAAGACCCTGTTTCAAAATGCAAAGCACAGCTACAAAAATAGAATTCAAATGAACATATCCCCAATGATCACAAGTCTGTACATTCCAAAAAGCCCACCAAGGTGCCTAGATAATAATTCTATGCCAATTAAATATTAAATAATCAGCCTCAAACACTGGCAAAATATTGCCAGGCACTTTTCAGAATTTGACCATCATATTATCATTCTCCACAGATTAGCATTCTGGGTAGCAGTACATAAGAATGACACACAGAATCGAAGCAAGGAATGGAGAGTGAGGGAGGGGGAGGAGGAGGGGGCTGAGACCACTTTGTATGCCACCATAGAACTGAAGCCCTCATCCCCATGTATTAAAGGGGTTCACAAAGTCATATTGATACTGACAAGAGTAACACAGCCAGCTGGCTTTTGACCCCCTAGTACAGGTAAATCCTTAAAGATTTGTTTATTTATTTGTTGTCCTTGCATCTGAAGTTATTCCGGAAATGTGTTTCTTATTGCTTACTGAAGCCTTGTTTTTTTTTTTTTTTTTTTTTTTTTGGTGATTTATTTAAAAAATCACTATGCTCACATAGACTTGTTTGCATGCAAAGTATACACTATTTCTAAAGTTGAGACGATGGGAACTTCTTTTTCCTCTTGCAGAGCCAGGCACATCGTGTGAATCCTAATATTAGACCTTCAGATGCGGGAACTCGGCAAATCCCACATGTGCATGGCAGATGCTTACTCCACAGTTTTTCAGGGTCTCTGATTTATTCAGCAGGGTGAGTTATTAATAACTCTCTGTAGTGTTGGGTGAGATACTGTTACCTGCCATGATACATGTAAGTCCAGAAGTGAAGGAAAAAAAAAAAAAAAACACCTAGGAAATCCCTGCAGCTCTCCGAGATTTATATTTACACTCCTATCAATGCCATCTTCCTATTATGAAGGTATTTGAGTAAACACTGTAGAACTGAAGAGATAATTCTCAACAGGACTGTTGTGCATCTTTGGGGGAAGTTCAGAGGCTGCAGAAATGGAATGAAGGCTACGGGAAAGTGCAGAGTCACTGGCTCTGCACAGGAAGAGGAAGGAAGAAAGGGTTACAGGCTGGAGTTCTGCACCCAGCTTTATCCTCAACCCTGGGAATCTGACTTTTTCAGTCCACACATACTTTCATGATGTCCTATAGCTACACACACCCACAGCCCATTCCCTGCTTTTAGAGGTAATGCACTTAGCTTACCGCAGTTTGCTCTATTCTTGGCTCCCTTGCCAGTGGATTCAATCGGATGCAGTTTAGAAGATCCAGAAAAGAATTCTAGAAAGTTCCAAAGCGCAAGATTTGGTTTTGTCATACATGAAACTCTGCCCTGAATCCACATACAAGAAGGGTTGGGTTCCACACTTCTGTCTCCTCCATTGCTTGTTTGAAAAATCCCTTCACATCTTGTTCATGTTCTAGCCCCACAACCGAACATGCACCAGCTTTTGTCTCTGTTGTTCTCTAAGTGTCACCATATAATGCTATTTGCACAGCATTTATATTGCATTAGGATTTAAAAGTCACCCAGAGATGATGTAAAACAAACAGGGGCATGTTCACAGAATCTATGCAGCTCCTGTGCTATGTTATATGATGTCCTTTAGCAGCTGTAGATTTTATCTGAAGGGGACCTTGGAACAACTGTAGTGTCTTCCTCAGTCTCCCTTGCAGACAGAGGTGCATCCAGTTTAGGCCAAGAAGGTTCTGGGGTTTACTTGTTGGGTATAGGCTCTAGGATGCCAGGGAGGAAGGCTTCCCATATGGGATGCAGGAGGAAGGCTTCCCATATGTAATTCAGAATTGGGTTCTGTAGCAGAGGAGGGGCATCTGGTTAGCATACAAGGGGAGAGAACTGGGGAAGTCCACTGGGGAAGGTGCTGCTTAACTGGGTCATGGAATATCTCTGGGCTCCTATTTTCTCATTTATGAAACAAGAGGATTAAAGCAGATCTCCCATTTATATCTTAAATGTAAAAAAAATAGCAATTAAGAAAATTTACTGATAAATACAAAGGCAACTTAAAATGGAAAAGCTACATCCTATCTGAAATTTGGATACGGGACTTTCCGTGTGTATCTGAGTATGATAAATTCACCAGCTTCAATGTGAACGAACCCACAGCCTGGCCATTACAAGATTCCCTGTAAATCATGGCCTTAAGACATACAGATTCTTCTCATTTATTAACTTGTTTTTTTTTTTTTTTTTTTTTTTTTTTTTTTTTTTTTTGACCCACCTTTCTGGAAACTGTTTGTTCCTGTGAAAAACTCAAATTGCAGAAAGTTCCAGAAAATGAAGAAAACTCCTTCCCTGGAGGTGATAGTGGAGAGAGGGAGTTGATCATGAGAGAAAACAGGGGTTTGGGATTAACTTGACAATCTCACAAGACACAGGTGCCCTGATTCCCTTGGAACAGAGATGAGAACTAATTTTATCCAAGGCTTTCTGGTGAGCAAAATGTTTTCATGTCCTTTATCTTATTTGATCCCTTCCACCAGCCTGACAGGGGCGCATTATTAATATCCGTGTTTGACAGAGAAGATGGGATCTGCTCAAGGTCAGACAGCACAAGTGAGTGATAAAACTCAGGCTGAAATTCTCCAAATGCTACATTTCTTCTCCCTTTCCGGAACTGCCTGAAATTGCAGCTAACCTGAAGAAAGCAAACTGGATGTCCCCAGACAGCACAACTGTCAGTGCAAGTGTGTCATATGCAGGGATGCCACGCAGCCACTGGTCTTTTACTCCAGTTACGATAAGTCCTTGGAAGACAAGGACGAATGCAAGCCACAACGGCAGGGTAAAGGCCTGGTTGGGATAGGCTAACTGTTGTGACAAAGAGCTAGCCACTCTTCACCTTATAAAGATTTACTTACCACTTTCAAAGTGCAGATATTCCTGAGTGGGTTTCATCTAAGCGGTTATGTAGCAACTAGGGCCTTTTATTTAGGACAATAGTATCTTTACACACAACTTACATCGTTATGGAAAGGAGGGTAAATATGAGGTCGCATGGCGTTAAGTCCCTGATTTGTGGAGCCTGTCACTTTTTCCTCACCCCATTTGACAGAATTAATCACCTGACTCACATAAAAGAAACGAGGGCTGGAAAATACAGCCCTGCTCTGAGGAGCTGCTTCATAGAATCAGAGTCAGACAGAAGCGGAGCATGAATGTCTGGCATCAGCTGCCCCTGTCCCACAGAACCGGGGAGGGGGCCAACCCCCTCCGCCGCAGCAGTAGTAAAAAAAAGAGGCATTTGTGTACCACAGACATTCTCAGGACTGGCTGCGAGTCCCACCACCGACATTGGCTCAGACCTGAGACTTCCTATTATTCCAAAGGAAACGGGTGTTTAGAGTCATGGGACGCTTCAGGAACATCCGTGTTTTAGCGAAGTGTACCCGTGGCTTGTGAGAGTTTTAGACCCATAGAATAGTAGAAGCGTTGCCAGCTGGGAATCCCCAGTATTCATACTGTCTATGCTCTTCTCTCTGTCCGAGGAGGCTTGCTCATCTATTCTACACGAAAGGGCAACTAACCCCAGGCATCCCCGCCAGGATCAGTAGAGGGAGGTCAGAGCCACATGCTGTTCTTGCAAGGCAGCTTCACACTGGCTGTGTCCTGCAGAAGGCCACCCATGCTCTTAAGATCACGCACTGGCTCTTCCCCCTTCCCCATTCTGACAAGCTGTCTCTTCCCAGGTCCCTTCACGCCTGTGGTTTATAGAGCTCTGTCCTCGATGCACAACATAGCCATTGTAACTTAAATGTTTTTTCTGGTGTGTACGGTGTACTTGGTGCCTGCCCCAGAAGAGGCCATCAAATCCCCTGGAACTGAAATCCCAGGCGGTTGTGATGTGGATGTTGAAGACAGAACCCAGGTCCTCGGGAAGAGCAGCAAGAGCTCTTAACCACTGAACATCTCTCCAGCTCCATCTCTATCATCAGAGCAGCGCGATGGCTCACAGGAGACCTTCAGCAAGTCAGATCTGTCAATGCCCACCCACCCAGACAGAGGAGATGGAAAGGGTCATCAGACTCTCATCTGATTCTTCTTGTTTCCCGCTCCCAGATGTATGCCATTCTACCCCAGCTGCACGTGATCTTGGGAGGCTATATAGGAAGTGGAAAGTCACCTGAAGGGGGTTTCCATCTCTGCAGCTGTCTGGAGGGCCTGACCTGTGTGTGTGTGTGTGTGTGTGTGTGTGTGTGTGTGTGTGTGTGTGTGTGTGTGTGTGTGTGTGTGGTGTGGGCTTTTGGAACCACCCACATGCCTGTAAACAATTCCTCTCCTGTGTTGTAAGTAAGCCCGATGAACTCATTGGCTGGGCTTAGAGGGAATCATTCTTGCATGCCTTATCGTTTCTGCCCAGGAAAAGTTCATGCAGTTCCAGGCTTTCTACACTTTCCCCTGGGGTCCCTCTAGATCTCATTCACATCACTCTTAGTTTCTTAAAAAAAACAAAAACAAAAACAAAAAACAAACAGAAAAACCCTTTCAGTCTATTTTGTCACTGGTTTTAATTCTTATTAATCTATTACTGTTATGTTTCAACTCCAAGCAGATGGTTCTTCTGTTTGTTTGTTTGTTTGTTTGAGACAGTGTCTCAAACTCATGATCCTCCTGCCTCTACCTCTGGCATGCTAGGATTACAGGCACAAACCACCATCCCAGCAAGAATCCTTCCTTATTGTTCTGAGCAATATTTCCATCAGCCTCCAAGATTTGGGGCTTTAGCCTCTCAGTGTTATTACTATAGGACGTTTCGTTCATTCTCAAGCATGGGTCTTGAATTTCTTCTTCTTGTACATACCCTTTGAACATCTGATTTCTCATCACCACCCCCCAGTCACAAGGCCTCTCTACTGCTCCCAGGATCTTCTAAAAGAAGAAATTGCTAGCAAGGCACATGGAGGGCTCATCAAATGTTCTACATTTCACAGAACGAGTTTTCTATCAGAAAAAGAAAAAAAGCTGAATTATGAGGAATCCAGTGTAGGAAGTAAAACTTCTTGTTTTGAGATTTTCCTGTGTGTTCAGAGGGGTCCAGATGTTCTAGTTTCTGATCATTCTTTGCCCCAATTCTCCCCCGACCCCAGTTACATCAGAAGTCTAGGTTTTGGTTTCGAGTGTTTTTCTCTGAGCTCTGTGCTAGGTCATTTCTCAAACTGTCTCCATCCTCCAAGGAGATTGTTTTCCACCTCCACTCCTTTCTGCAAGCTGTGCTTCTTTGGCTACGCCTCTCGGACAGGCAGCTTCCTCTTGCATCTGCTCTTCCTGAACCTATTCATCCTTTTCATCCCCCTCTTCTTTCTCCCAAGAGGCAGCAGAGGACAGTGGTAAATAATGGATTTTTTTAGTCAGACAGAACAAGGCATGAGTGCTTACCCTGCTGTTCTCCAGGTGGAATGACTTTGTTGAGGGGACTGAGCCTAGTCCCCCCCCCCCCATAACTTGTAAAATGGGAAAACATGAAGTCTTCCAGCTTGAGCACCAAATGAGATCAAGAATATACAATGTCTGGCACATAATGAACATTTAATAAACACTCGTCACTTATTATAACCCTGGTTCTATCACACACATATTAGCTTTAAACTGTTTTTATTTATTTATTTTTTTTTTGCAGTGGGACTTGAGGTCTTTGAGTTCAAAAGATGTTTTGCTTATATATTGTCCACTACTGCCTGCCAATATTTCCAGGTTACTACTCCAAAAGGCAAGAGTTATGTGTGTATATAAAATCAGATTAACCTGATATTTACGGAGATGCTTTACAAAAGAAAACATTAATGCCAATTACAGAATCAGATACAGAGTGAAGAACTTTGACATTTAATTGGTATTCACTGAAGATGGTGTTGAGTTTCAGAAGAACATTACTATTATTTATAATTTACTTCATTTTTAATTATGTGTATAATCGTGTCTCTGTGTGGGTTATGAGATTGCAGTACCCCTGGAATCTAGAAGAGGGTGGCAGATGCCCTGGAGCTGGAGTTATAGGCAGTTGTGAACCACCTGACATAGGAACCTAAGCTTGGGTCTTCCGCAAGAGCAACACAGGCTCTTAACCCCTGTGCCATTTCTCCAGCCCCCAGAAAGACAATTCACATTAGTACGTAATGCAATTCAAGCATATTCCAGTTCCATACTTGGGACCTGTGGTGGCTTAAATGAGAATGGTTCCATAGGCTCATCTATTTGCACAGTTGGTCCCCTGTTTGGAAAGGATCAGGAGGTGTGGCCTTGTTGGAGGATGTGTGTTACTGGGGGTGGACTTTGAGGTTTCAAAAGCTCACATCATTTCCAGCTAGCTCTCACTGTCTCCTACTTGTGGCTAAGGACGCAAGCTCTCAGCTACTGCTTCAGGACCATGCCTGCCTGCTGCCACGTGCTCTGAAATGATGTCATGGAGTCACCCTCTACACAATGAGTCCCAGATAAATTCTTTCATCTCTAAGTTGCCTCGATCATGGCATCTTCTCAGAACAGTTAAGATGCTACCTCCATTAATGTCCTTTACAACCTTCAGTTCATTTACTCTCTATTCTTAGTTGACTTCCAGTTAGTTCTCATCATTGGACCATGGGCTCTCTTCTGGAAAGACGGCAGCTAAAAAATTAAGTAACCATCAGCGTGTAAAATTTAGATACTGAGGGATGGCTTTGAAGCCTGGCTTTAGAACTCCCTTACTTACCAATGAGTAAGATATATTTTCAGTCACTGTTTATGGTAAAGATGCACATCTGTGTCCACTTGCGTCGCCAGCACTCAAAAACCGCTGACTCTTCTTCTCCACAGGGTCCTGACTCAGTTTTCTGTCTCTGTGGACATCCCAGTCCGCACTTATAACCTCTTTATGATATGCTTGTCGTGTGGTCTGTGTATCAGTTTCTGTGGATATCCTAATCTGCATCTAGTCTCTTTACGATATGTGTGTCACTTGGTTTATGTGTCAGGATTTTGCTACTTTCAATTGTCTCTTCCCACATTAAATTTTCCTGTCCTTTAACATCTAAGAAGAGTTGCTCCCACCCAGGTTTGAAGTGTTTGTTTGTTTGTTTTTTGATAGTTTTGGAGTGGAAAAGACCTCTAGGAAAGACATCAATCTTGTTTCAGTTTGGAATATTCTTGGCTGCAACTAACATGTGCAGTCAGAAGTGTCAAGAATGGAAATAGGTTGGCTTGGGATTATCTCAAGGGCTCAGCAATGTCAGTGAGGACCCTGGCTCCTCCCGTCTGTCCAAGCTGCATCTTCAGTACGTTGGCAATATATCCTGCAGGACTCTGAAAAGCATAGCCTAATATTTCAGCATTTGATAATAGGATGAAGGGAGAGAGTCAAAAGAAACTTGTTCTCTTTCAACAAAGAGGACCAACTTTTCTGAAGGTCTCTGGCAGACTTCTCTTTAACCCACTACCCACTCACCTGTTCACAGACTCCTCTTCAGACTGAGACATCTGAGAAAATAAAGGACTGCTGCCTTTGCCTTAAATGATCAGAGATGTCCCCTGGGGGTGAGCATGTCACTACCTACAAGCAATTGGGGTTCTATTAGGTAGTAAAAAGTGGCTTCTGTATGTGTCTTCCCATCACCCTTTCTAGATGAAGAAGCTGGGGTCTTTTAAGGGCTTCATTAAAGGCCACACATCCACAACTGTTAAAGCCAAGACAAACCCCTTATGGTCTAGAAAGGTCTATGTCTTGTCTTAATGTTCTAGAAAGTATTCTATAATTCAATGTTCTTCAAGGTAAGCTTTAGCCACAAAATATGTGGGGCAAACTGGAAATCAAAGGGGAGCCAGAGCCAGGAAAATTCCTTTTCCTGTTCCAGATTTACTGAGTAAAATACTTGTCACGTCCAAATTTGTCAAGTTAGTTTATTCATTTATTCAAATAATTATTGCCTTCCCTGCACTATATTGAGGAGAATGTTAGGTGTTGGAAAATAGTTCATGTGTATAAATCTTTCACATAGTTGTCTCCTCAAAGAGTAAGTGGAAATATGGTGGTAGAATTATAGAAATCACTGGTGAAAAAAGATAACATATTTTTTTTTAAAGCCTGAGTTATTATTTTCCTTCTTGGTCACAACCTCCTTTGAAATTGCATTATACCATGTGACTGACACTTGGCCAATTTGTGGGCAGAAGTGATATAGGCTGTTTCCAGGTTTGCCTATAAGCCCTGTAAGCCAGTGGTTCTCTACCTTCCTAATGCTGTGACCCTTTAACACGGTTCCTCATGCTGTGGTGACCCCCCAACCATAACATTATTTTTGTTGCTTCTTCATAACACTTATTTTGATACTATTTTCTGATGGTCACCACCTGCAGTTTGAGAAACATTGCCGAAACCCTCCCCAGGGAGCAGAACCTGCCCATTAGTCATTTTTTTCTGCTGTATAGTTCATCAAACATCCCTTCTTTTTCATACTTATGCTACAGAAAATAAATATCTTTGGAAGAAACTTTGAATTCTCATAGTCTTTTAAAACAATTTCCCATGGCTTCTTTCTAATAAACGGCTTTGTATAGTTTTTCTTCAACTTCTTGAAAAGGAGGAGAGATTTTTCCAGTCATTCAAGTCTAGTTAGTGAGGATGGAGCCTCACATCAAGGGTGAGCTTACCTTCCAGTCTCTAGATTCCGTGTTCTTGGAGAGTGGTGGCAGGGCATGCCTTTAATCCCAGCACTCAGGAGGCAGAAGCAAGCGGATCTCTGTGAGTTCCAGACCAGCCTGGTCTATAAGAGCTAGTCCCAGGACAGGCTGCAAGCCCCAGAGAAATCCTGTTTTGAAAAACCAAGAAAGAAAAAAAAAATTCCGTGATTCTGATGTTAAATGGGAAAAAAAAGTATACCAAACCTAATTGTGTTGAGTTCCTAGAAGATGCCATAAAATTAAATAAAATAAGATGGTGTAACCCCAGGGTCTAGCACATGCTACAAACTTAGTGTTACCTCGTTGCTCTTTGTAATAATTTAAAGACAGCCTAGTACCATGGTCAAGAATCTGATGTAGAAGCTAAATTGCCTTTGTTTAAATTTGTGCTCATTCATTATTTGTGGGTTGTTTGTATGACTCCGTTTCATATTCCACTTTGTCCCTATTTGCAAAATGCCAACAATAATGGTACCTGCTTCATAATGTTACTGTCAGGACTGGGTTACCATGCTTAACATACTTAGAGAAGTGCTTGGTATAAACATTTCAAAAGTTAAAGTATGGGGAGTTTTCTGTTTACCTGATCTATTATATCTCCTCAATAAAACAGCACTGCACCAAGCAGCTACCATGACTTGTAAAATATTTGTTTTCTGACTGCTTCACATGTTCCAGTATCCAAAAGTGTTGAGTTATTTCTTAAGCATGTAATGCTTTGAATGCTAATTTCAATAAAAACTAAATTTCCCTAAAAATCAAGGGAAGAGGGAAACAACATGTAAGCATGTGACATTCTAATGCAGTGGGTGGTGCCTGGAGCTTCTGCTTCTCCCAAACTGATGCTGTATCTTTCTGAGTTGGTGTCTTAGTTAGCAACCAGCTACATATAGAACATTTCATAAACAAACATGAGAAACTGAATAACAGTCTCGATCAATATGCCATTAAAAAGCATGGAAACATTGAAAAAATAATCAAAATAGCCAATGACCTGTCCACTTCTTGGCCATTCATACCAATATGAACATAAATGAAATATAACAACTTTTGATTTATTTGACCAGACAGTAGAAATCAATTCCTTGGGTTTTTGAAATTTGTCCTAAAAATGCATTATCTCATGGGCAAGCTGACCTGTGCACATTTCATTAAAGATGACCTATCTGGAGGGGAGATTAAAACCAGGGACAGATTGATTTCTCAGCCCAACCAAAGCCATCCCTATGGGATGGCTAGATCAGCGAGGGACCCTCAGAAATCACTTATTGATAGACCCCTGTATTGCTCTTGTTTGTTCTCTGTGTTGCATGTCCTCCCTCAGAATACTCATGACCTCTTGCTACAGGACCTCAAAAGTCGGCCTGTTGACAGTTGACATTCCCTCATTGAAAAAGGAGGTAGGAAGAGCCATTGGACCCGCACCCTATCTCTGTCCCACTTTCCTGTGCCTCCCATCTGCGGTCTTCTGGTCTCAGGAGGTGCTAGGTTATATAGACTGTCTGCAGCAGGTTAACTGAAGCGGGTAGAGATGCAGCTATGTATAGTGGAGTTGCTTTGGGGTCATCTGTGCTCATAGAAACAACGCTTCACTAACACCACCTGTGTTCCATAAGTAAACCCAATAAACGCATTGCTTTTGTAGAATTGTACAGTATTTTTTTTCACTGAGGTCCTATAAGAAGAGGGTTATTTACTTACATTGTTCCAGGGCAAGAGTTCCTGCAAGAGGCCAGGGTTGGTGTTTCTAATGTAATGTGTTCCTTGGAAATTGTATGGGGATGTGGCTTTAACATCAAACTAAATCTGGGTTTCAGTCTCTATAGTTTCCTGCCTGGGTGCTCTTGTAGTGCCACATTTTGTCATCTGTAAAATGACAATAGTGATAGTTCCTACTTCTGTGAGAACCTGAGAATCCTGATATACTTTGCAACGTGTCCAGCACATAGTGAATGCAAAGAGTACGTTATTATCATTAGGTCTGAGTATAGTGGATGCTAGTTAGGCAAGTCATTCAGCCTTCTGGCCTTTGCCTTGTTTATAAGGCAAAAGGAGTGTGGCTGTTTATACACATTTGAGGACACAGGACTGTGTTAGATGGGTCTCTTCCCCAGATAATATCCTCTGACTCCAGTGTGAGTGTGTGTATGTGTGTGAGAGAGTGTGTGTATATGTGTGTGTGAGAGAGTGTGTGTTTGTGTGTGTATGACTGTGTACTTTATATATTTATCTGGGAAAGAGCATGGGAGTAAATCTAAATCTAGCCCATGAGAATGAGCCAAGACATTGGTATGTGGGAAAAGCAAAGCCAGTCTCAGGTTGGAGTCATTTTGACATGGCTCTTTTCCTCACACCCCATATAGAGTATATTAGTCATTAAGCAAATACATAATAGATATATGTATTGATTGGTAGTTTTATATGAGACATTGTATTAGAAATCGTGCTAGAACAGTGGAAAGGAAACTCAGAGACTATGAAAACTCACTTTCTCTCTTCCAGACCACTTTCTAGGCGTCAGAAATGGATGTGTAAGTGAGTACCACATGAGCTATGCCTGCAACGCAGGGTATGAAACATCCAGGTTCACTGTCTTCCCTGCTACTTCTGGGCAAATCACTACCACTTCTCACGTTGGTTAAGTGCACCAGCCTTGTAACTTGTTCCCTTGTGTTCCTTCCTAGGACTCTAATGACTTTTGTTGCCTTGAAACATACGTTTCTGTTTTTAATTAAATTTTAATCTTTAAAATGTGGATGTGTACATGCCTACATGGGTAGATGTGTATCACGTGGGTTTCTGGTACCCACAGAGCCCAGAAGAGGGTGTTGGATCCACCTGGTTGGAGAATCAGGTGGTTGTGAGTCGTCCACTGTCGTTGCTGGGAACAGAACCTAGGTCCTCCGCAAGAGCAGCAGGTGCTCTTAACCCCTGCGCCATCTCTTCAGACCCTCTTTAATGTGTCACTGCTCCCTTCTTCTCCAGGCCAGCCACTCGTTGTCTTTTACTTCCTTGCTTTGACTTTAGTACTTTCTGTTGCCTCTACCTGGGCACACTTGCTGCACCACATTCTCTCCCATCTCATTTGTGTTTCAGCTCCTCGGGGAGATCTTTACTCTTTCAAAGGACCCCCAACCGTTCACCTTAAGCCAGGCATGGTGATGTGCACCTGTAATCCTAGTACTTGGAAGCCTTGGGTGGTTGGACTCATTGTGAGTTTTGCAGTCAGTCTAGGCCATCTAGTGACTCAGGGCTCGCCTGGACAAGACCTTTCCCCCCAAATGGCAAAAGGCAAGTGGAAATAAACAAAAACAAAATCAGCAAAAAAAACCAACGCCAACAACAGTGCCCATCTTGCTCAGAGCGGCTTTCTTTTACTCCAGTTTCCAAACACTTAGTATTATCTGCTACAGGTTTGTAATGTGCAGTGCTTTCTTTAACCCTGTTAGCAACTTTAGGAAATAAACGTGATGTCATCCTTTTTACAGACGCTCAAGCTAAGCCCAGTACAGCAATGCCGGTAACAGAGCTGGGGGCCTGGGGTGGATTTAGCTGACTGGCCATGGTTCTGTGTGTAATACTTTCGGCAGGCAGTTTTTTTTAGGAGGACACCCCTTTGGTGCCCAAAGGCCTTTTTCTTGGTTTTAGTCTCTCCAGAATGCTCATTCTGACATATCCATTTAGCTCATCAGAGTCTTTGAAATTAGAGAGCAAGCATTGTTTTGCGTTTGCATCTCTACCATGGAGCAGTCTGCCAAGGAGGTAAGTGGTCAGTAGCTGACTATGCTTATCTCTATTAAAACCTGCTCAGGCTGGGAGGGGTGTTCTAGACAGAGTGTGGCACCTTGGCCATTTCTGTCTCTCTGTCCCCTCTTTCCTCTTTCTCTCCATCAACCTCCCTCATGGCCTGTCATTGCCACACTGCTCAGAAGTTCCAGGGGCTCAACTCTCATCTGTGAACAGTGTTCAGAGTGGCATTGGGAGGTGGCAAGGGCTTGATGAGTTAGTTGAACAGGAAAGCAGATACACATGGCTTGGGCACACAGACGCCCGTGTTTTTCTCTCTTGTACAAAGAAAAACAAAACAAGAGGGTTTTCTCGTCTCCCAGTCTAACCACAATATGTTGCTGCAGTTTGCTGGACTGTGTGATTATCCACTCTGCAGGAAATTACTATTTTGTTTTTTTCTCTAAAGAGTGGTTTGTTCTACAGTAGGGAAGTACAAAGAGACTATGTTTTCAAAGGGTATTTTTGTCACGAAATGGACCATGCGGGTGTGGGAAGAAGAGAGCTGGCTCAGAGATCATGAGTCCCTGTGTTTAGACCGATCTCTGCTCTGCACAAACCACTGGAACCGCTGGCATGGGGTAGGCTCTTCCTGAGTTCAAGCCTTTCCTGGGATGTTTGCTGGTCTACAAAGGAAGATTTCTTTGTCCGTCTTCAACTTCCTGTTCTCGCAGCTCAACAAGGACCACAGTTGGAAACTGGAGGTCCAGGAGTCAGGAGCATCTGGGGCAAGGTCAGTTTTGTGAGCCTGGGCTGGAGACTCAGCCTTGGAAAATGCCCGGTCCGCTCCTAAGGAGTGGCAATGAGTGCCATTGATTAGAAGGTGGGTGTGGGATTCATGAAGACGGTACGCGTGGACACTTGGTTTGCATGTAGCGTATCTTAGGGAAGAACTAATTCATAGGAATAGGAATGGGCTGCAAGAATGACTTAACTGGTGAAGAAACTTCAGGACCTGAGTTTGGTTCTCAGAACGCACATAAAAGAGCCAAGTGTGGCACACAGTTCCAATCCCAGCTTTAGGATGGCAGAGGAGGTGGGTAGTATAGGCCACCAGGTCTCACTGGGCACACAGCCTAGCCTACTTGGTGAGTGACAGGCTAGTAAGTGATCTTACCAAGGGGGAAAAAAAAAAAAAAAAAAAAAAAAAAAGAAGGAAGGAAGGAAGGAAGTGGGCAGTGCTGAGGAATGGCATCTGAGGTTGTCTTGGTCTCCAAATATATATGCCTGTTCACCTCCAAACATATGTGTAACCCCCCCCCACACACACACACAATAATAATTATCCAAACAAGGATAGAAGAGAGAGCAGGAAAATCTGAGTCTTAAAGCAGAAAATACTGTTCCTGAATTCAAGGAGATAAAATGTATCAAACATCTCAATAAAAAAGATGGCCCTCATTGGAGGCCAGGGACAGAGCAGCAGTGAGAGCTTTCTGAGCGCCTGAGGACACCTGGAGCAGTCACTTCCCAGAGCTGGAAGCAGGCAGAACTGGTCCTGCCATGTTTGAGTGGCAGGAAGGGAGTGGGTGGGACTTCCAGGGAAGACTGTGAAGGTGGGCCTTCAGCTGGTGCAGAGGGTTTGTTTAGAGTCTGTTTCAGGGAGAACAAATCAATAGTCACTGTTGTCTCTCTGTAAAACATCCTAAATCTGAAATTTACTTCAGCAAGTACTGGCTTGGCACTGGGGACTGCATCCTCCCGTGACAGGTAACTCACAGTTGCATCCTGGACTGCCTGGGGGAACTGGGGCATTGAATGTGTTCACAAGAGCCGAAGCCTCCAGGCACACAGGGATATGGCTGAAGAGCCCTGGCAGGGAAGGCCTCTCTGTGGTATGTACTATCTATGCTCTAGAGCCACAGTTCTGGCCGCTCAGCAGCACACTTGTCCTGAAGCCTGTTGGGAAGAACATGTGCCAAAACCTCACTGTTTGCTGAGACTCCCTAATGGGTAAATTATTAAGTAAGAAAACACAACTCTCCTTGCAGGCGATAAAGCTGAGTTTAGACTTCTGTTTCTCATTTCGTCTTCATTCCTTCCCTCTCCTCTCCTCTCTTCTCCTCCTCCCCTCCTCTTCCTCTTCCTCATCATCATCTTACTTTTTGAGATAGGGTCTCATTCTATGGACCTACACTGTCTTGGAACTGACTGCATGTCTCAGCCTGGTCTTAAACCAGTGGAGGTTCTCCTAACCCCAGCATCCAAGAGCTGGGAGTACAGGAATGAGCCATATTTAGCTTCTAAAGATTCATGGGGAGAAACGGAGGAAGGGAAGAGCTTTGGGTCAAGGAAGGTGGGAATGGTAACCCACACTGGAGAGAACCGTAGGGATGAGCTGGAGGCCCTTGAGGATAGACGGATGCAGGATGCCATGTCTATGTACTGTTCAGACACTCCTGCGTGATTTATCTGAGCCTTCTCCAGGAGCAGCATCTGTGAGATGGATGATGGACACAATATTCATGGACACGAGTGAGGCTGACAACTACTAGACTGTGGAATTACCTCCTATCCTAGGTTTCTGGCTTCATGAATCCAATAATTTTTAATTAGTTAATTGAAAGAAGAAGTCTTTTCTTCACTCCTAATTTTCAAATCCCCCAAATGTCCCCCAGCAGCTTGGAGAAAGTTGGGCAGCTTGCAGCAGATTACATGTGGGATTGCCTGAGAAAATGTTCAAAGGACCAAAGAGTCGCTGTTTTAGCCCATGGTAAACTTGCTCCATCATTTCTAGACCACAGTGAAACAGAGCATCCTGAAGGAAAGGTGGAGAGAATTAGTACGCATTGCTTTCCTGGGTGCCTCCAGGAAGCATCCGGAGGTAGTGTCTGTAGGGGCAGATCCTGTTTTCCCACCTAGGGCCTCACCTTACAAGATGGTGCCACCCACCTTCAGGGCAAGGCCTTCAAGAAACACCCCACAGCCTCCCAGAGTGTTTTCCTCATCTTATCCGCACTTTTCAAGACTTTGCTGAGTGTCAAGCTCTGAAGGGCTGCTGCTGAGCAGAGGTGTCCCCTGGCAGCAATGACTGGTCAGGAACCTCAGGAGGTAACAAGAAAGGCAGCACCTGTATGTACCATGCAAAGCACCATGTCCGGATGTTTGAATGTCTCCCGGCCAAGGTGATGTTCCAGATGCAGAATTTACAAAACAAATCTCTATGAACAATGCTGCAACCCCAGAATCCTCCCAGTGCCAAATAATACTATCCCTTTGTGTGAATGCAGTGCATCTCCCATCAGTTAGTAGAGACTTTGCTGTGTCCATTTGGGGCTGTCATGGATACTGCTGCTGTGAACATCACACTACAAGCTTTTACTCAGACAGATGGCTCACTGCTCTGACATGGGCTTTGGAAATGCTAGCAGACAGGATGGCTTTCTCTTTAAGCTTATGAGGAATTACCACATTCTGCTGAGTCAGGCTCCAAGGGACAGTGGGAAGCAAATATGATTTGCATTTTGATGACATGATTAGCTATATTTGCTCAATATTCCGGTTACAGATGAACTCAGCCACCTCCCTTCACCAAGTAATGCTGTATCCTAAGAGTTTAAGACCAGAGGACTACAGGAGAAAAATAATGAAGAAGGGAAAGAGAGAGGAAGGGAGGGAACTGCTGAGGGAGAAAGGCTTGGGTAAGAGTACAAACAGGCAAACAGGGCTGAAAGACAAAGGCATTCACTAAGGATAGAGACCCCAGGCCCTTGGGTTGTGAGCTAACCATGTGTGTCTGGGATGGACTCATCCAGCATTTACTATACATGTGCCTCTCACGTGACTCTGTGCTCAGCATCATCTTTATTTAAATAAGGTGATGGTTACATGTTTGATATATCACCTAATCATCAAAACTACATCCCGTGGCTGGCCTTACTTTATAAAGGAGAAATTCCAGGTCCAGATACATGGCTGAGCTATAACCGCACAGTTTTACATGATCTTCCCTTCCTCCTCCAAGGCCAGTGTTCTTGACTGCTGCTGCCTCTCAGTCTGGGCCCCTGGGCTCCTTTACTGGGAACTATTGTGCAGACCTCCAGGTCCTCTTCTATGCAGCAGAGAATACTGGAAAAACGTCTCTCAAAGGAGATGATAGAGAGATGACAGCCATCCTGACGTCGCTAACCTGTGTACTGTACCCATCTCTGGGCTGTAAATAGTTCCACGACTCTGTTGAGCTCAAGCTCATTTTGCTGCAATTAGCTCACAAAATTCTTGAATGGTCAACCATTGGCTTTCATGAACAGCACATTCCTGCTTCTATGTCTTAAAACTTTACAGAGCTTTGCCCATGGCCTTGGGAGTCTGAACACTGCCGCCCCAGGTAGGCCATGAACGCTCTGTTTAATCAAACACTCTCTCACCTGACTCCTTGTACACCTGAAGTTTTATGGCTCCCAGAAATTGCAGCCATGCCATACTAAAGAAAAACCACGTATGTGTGCACATTGTTCCTCTTTTTACCACTAAGTAATAGTTAATGTGCTTAAAAAAAGTCATTTCTAAGCTAGTGACCATAGTGGACACTGAAGCTGATGGAAAGTGGATCTCTTAAACAGAGCCCTTCATGTTCTCCCCAAATTTGAAACTACTATGTGTGTGTTTTCCATGATAAACATAAGAACATCAGTGGCCAGAAAGGTGAGAAGATGAATTTGTGTGTGTGTGATTTGCAGTTCAAAGTCGTTTAGCAAAAGGCTTCAGTGTCTCCTGCTAAGTGGCTCTTTGGTGAGAGTGGTGGTGATGGTGTTGGTGGGGGATGGGAGGTGATGGTGGGGGATGGGGGGGATGGTGGGAGGATGGGTGGTGATGGTGGGGGATGGTGGTGATGGTGGTGGGGGGGATGGGTGGTGATGGTGATGGTGGGGGTGGGTGGTGATGGTGGTGGTGGGGGATGGGTGGTGATGGTGGTGGTGGGGGATGGGAGGTGATGGTGGGGGGGATGGGAGGTGATGGTGGGGGGATGGGTGGTGATGGTGGTGGTGGGGGATGGGTGGTGATGGTGTTGGTGGGGGATGGGAGGTGATGGTGGGGGGATGGGTGGTGATGGTGGGGGGATGGGTGGTGATGGTGGTGGTGGGGGATGGGTGGTGATGGTGTTGGTGGGGGATGGGAGGTGATGGTGGGGGGATGGGTGGTGATGGTGGTGGTGGTGGGGGATGGGTGGTGATGGTGGTGGTGGTGGGGGATGGGAGGTGATGGTGGGGGGATGGGTGGTGATGGTGGTGGTGGTGGGGGATGGGTGGTGATGGTGATGGTGGTGGGGGATGGGAGGTGATGGTGGTGGTGGGGGATGGGTGGTGGTGGTGGTGGTGGGGGATGGGAGGTGATGGTGGGGGATGGGTGGTGGTGGGGGGATGGGTGGTGGTGATGGTGGTGGGGGATGGGAGGTGATGGTGGTGGTGGGGGATGGGAGGTGATGGTGGTGGTGGGGGATGGGTGGTGATGGTGGGGGGATGGGAGGTGATGGTGATGGTGGGGGGATGGGTGGTGATGGTGGTGGTGGTGGGGGATGGGTGGTGGTGGTGGTGGTGGGGGCAGTGTGGTGGTGGTGGTGAACTTTTTCCTTTGTGAAAGCGTGCCTACATTCCTCCTGTCCCTTTCCTGGAACAAGCTCCCCATTTGGACATGTACGCCCTTTTGCCCTAGATCCACAGATGCTCTTAAGTTTATCCACTTTTCTTTCATCAGGCAACCGATGACAATACCCAGCTCTCCCTTACTCTACACTTGCTCTACGACAGGCCAGGGGAGCAGGATAAAGCCACAATCTGTAATCTTCCAGCCAATCTTCCTGGTTCACCAGAGCAGGGGCTGAGGGAACAGCATTTCCTTGTTGCAAACGACTTCATTATGCTGCAGCTCTGAGTGAGGATTTTGCTTTCGGCTTATAATGGGAGTCATTAGACTCTAGAAAATCTTCTCTGTGTCCTGTTTCTAAATTTGATTTTCCCAGAATCAGAGAGAATACAAATTCTCCAGAGCTTTGTGTATAATGAGTGAATGTATGGGTGAAGCCAGAGCCTATTCACCTAAGTACCTGTGGCCTAGCCTCTGACTCCAAGCCTGCTTACACTCTTCAGTTCCCTCCATAATGAAACAGCTGAAACTCAGCTCTTTAACTCTCTCGGGGGCAAAAGTGTTAGACAATTGTATTCTCTTGTGACCCTTGGTTCAAAAACAAAGGCTCCTCTCTCTCACCTGCTGATTCCAAAGAAAGCACTTCTCATCATAGCTATTGTACTCCACCCAAGATGCGACTTTCTGACCCAGGGTATCCTGGAATGCTAACAGAAAGATGCAGCAGATAAAGATGGCAAAGTGGCACTTTAAAAAGAACCTAATCATGTTATAAGAGGATGCGATTTCTGTATTCGGCAGCACCCTTGTGGCAGTCAAATAACAGGTTGCTAATGCTGTTGATGGAAAATTATCCCTGGAGTTGACTGGGGGGGGGGGGTCAAGTCTTCCCCATGTGGTCATTCTCTTGCTTAATGCGTGTGTTCCTTCTACATAATGAATGAAGTAATTGGGAGCTTAAGTGGAGAGATGCTTGGTGCAAATCAAAGATGCTGATGGAGGGCCTTGCAGGTGCACAACAGTAACCGCCCACTTTAAAAACACAGGTCTCCAAAAATGTGTGATCCATCATGCTCAGAGTGCATGATAGGTGGCGTGGATCATAGACAGGTAGTCTCTGGCTTCAGACACTTTGCAGAGACAATCACTAGGGCTGGGGATGTGCTCAGTTTGTAAAGTGTAAGTGTGAGGATTTGAGTTTGACCCCGGAACCAATGTAAAAGAAGAATTTTCTGAAGGCCATGTGTTCTACTCAGTATACCATTTAAAATGTTAATACCACCCACCGTTATCTTCACAGAAAAGCACAAAATAGTCTTTGTACAAAAGTCTGGGTACTCCACACTCCAGTTAAACTGACATATTAAATTGTGACCACTGGGCATACCTAGCCTTTTAAGAACCATCCTTAAGCTCTTAGTAGCCATTCTATGCACTATACATCCCATCCAAATTGGGCTTCCTAATCATGCCTGCATTTTTTTTTTACCTCTGTCTTGATGCAGACAGGGATTGATGCTTCTCTCTTTGCAGTCCTAGCTACCCAATTGGGGGTCACCCAAGTACCACCCTCTCCACTTCCCTACTTTCCTCACAGGGAGGTTATCTTACCTCTCCATGTTTTCTGAGACTCTTTCAAGCTTTCACTAATTCACTTAGGGCCAAATGGAAGGATAGAATGCCCTGTCAAGTTTCCTCCCTCCTGTCCCTCCCCCTCCCTTCCTGTCTCCCTCCCTCCCTTGCTTCCTCTGTAATGTGTGCTCATGTGTCTGCAGGCATGCATGCAGGTGCATAAACCCGTGGAAGCTACAGGGTGACATCAGGGATCCTTCTCCACTGTTCTACCCCACATTTTCTTTCTTTTGAGACAGTCTTTCAGAGAACACGAGGCTCACTGATTTGCTACACTAACTGACCAGCAAGCACACAATTCAGCTTGTCCCTGCTCCTCAGGGCTAGGGTTAAAGGCATGGATCTCTAGCTCTTTTGTGTGATTGCTGGGCATATGAAAATCTTAGTGCTTGTACAGCAAGGACTTTACCCACTGAGCCATCCCCTCCACCCTTATATCCTCGTGGGAACTGATCTCCTTGGCAAATTGTGTGCATCCTCACCTGGAAAGTAAGACTGATACTTTTACTCAGTAGATTGTCACGGGGGTTAAATGAGATGGCCTGCTCAAAGCACTCAACCCCGACTGTGGCAATAAGCAAGCCATCCTCAGCTGCACCCACTGCCGGGGCTGCTGAGAGAAGCCTCCCTCGGGAGAGGAGACACATGGCACCCACAGTTCAGAGGAAGCCCCTTACAGCAGGTGGAGTGAGTATCGATGACGCAATTGCCTGGAAATACGCATTGGGAAATACACTCTGCTGGGAACTGGTCTTACCCCTCCATGTTTCCCAGGGAGGGGAAGATGGCTTGGCATCTGAAATAATTCTGATAAGCCTTCCCAGACACCAGGAAGTGGGGGGGGGGCGTTGAGGCATGACAGAGGGCTGATGGAACTGAAGACTTGCAAGAACGACTTCCTTGGGCAGCCCAGCTACAGAGAAGGAGCAAGTGAAGCTGTGATTCTCAGAGGGCCCTTACAGGCTGCTGCCACAGGAGCTGAGCTGGGCCGGGGAGGTAGCACCTTGAAGTGAGACAGAGGACCCTGGCAGATCTCTCTCAACTCTATTTATTTGTATTTTTCACTTTATTTATTCTAGAAAAATATTAAGATACATGTAGAAATTTAAAAAAAAAAATCGGAATGTAACCTTCAGTGAACTTGCACCGTGTGGTTGCTCCCTAGGTGAAGAAATGGACTATTATCTGTAACTCAGAAGCACCCCCATTGCCTCGCTGTCAGCCACACCCACACCCCGCGTGGCAACCACAAGCTTGTGTTCTAGCAACGAGGATAAACATTACCTTCCTTCATCTACGTGGGATTATCGTCCGCACGGAATCACACAGTACATGTTCCTTTGTGTCTGGATTTCTTTCGCTCAAAGGGTTTTCGTGAAATTCACTCGTTCATTGTGTACAGGATTATTTCATTCTTTCTCACTGCTGAGTAGAGGTTCACTGTGTTTCTTATAACATACCTGCCCATCCTATTCCTGGTGGATTGTTTCTAGTTTGGGCTGTTATGCACAGCACTGCTGTGAACATTCTGCTTTTCCCCCTTCGGGGCTCATATATCTGCACCTACTTTCCTATACAGTTTGAAGGTGTTTGAGGGTTAACATTTATCGTATGTGTGTATTACAGAATAATAATAATAATAATAATTAATAATAATAGCACAGAATGCATCGATCAAGCCAGAGCATTTAGCATTTCCTCCTCACCATTTCTTTGTTTGGACCCTTTGAACTGTTTACCCTCAGTTCTTTATAAATATAAGTAGTAGGTTGCTCTGAATCACTCATCTCTGTGTGTCGTAGAACGCCAGAACCCACCCATTTCACCTAACTGTGCTCTGATTCTCATTATCTACGCCCCTCTGTCACCTCCCTCACTTCTAATTCATATTTCTATTGAGTAAATACTAGGAAATTACCTTTCTTGGCACTTAAGGGCACACATTATAGAGCCAGTTGTAACAGTAAAGCAATTCTGTTGGTTTACACGCCTCCAAAGAGTATGCCTATACTGGTTTGACCACATTTCTTTGCATCATTGCTAGAGCTAGTGTTAGTAGGTACCCTGTCAAGTCATGTGGTAGGACATACACCCCCTGGCGATGCCCAAATGTGACAGTGAAGCCAAGGGCCTGATCAATTGCTTTTATTGTCTCCAAATGAGAAGTGATTCCCAAGAGAGCATGGCACAGAACAAGAAGGAAGGGGAAGAAATAATCTTTTATTTATATGGATTAAAACAAAACAGTTATAGAAGGTGTGTGTGTGTGTGTGTGTGTGTGTATAGGCACATGTCTTCAATCCCAGCGCTCAGGAGGCAGATACAGGCAGATCTCTGCGAGTTCCAGGCCAACCTGGTCTACAGAATGGGTTCCAGGACAGCCAAGGTTATGTAGAGGGACTCATTCTAAAAAAGAATCAACCAAAAAACAAAAACAAAACAAAACAAAAACAAACAAAAAACCAGACATTCTCCTCCAAACCCAAAACCCAAGCAAAAGAGATCAGCTTTATTCCAATGTAATGCACACATCACACAATTCACCCACTTACTGCGCACAATCCAGTGGGTTTAGATGTAATCACGGATAGATGCAACCATGAGCACTGTCACATCTTAAAGGAAATCCTGTATTCTTGACTACAGGCCTCCTGCCAGCTAGGACCTCTCACTAGACCTAAGCAACAAGCAGCATTCCTTTCTACAGATTCCCTTGTTCTGGACTTCCCTGTTAATGGAACTACATTTTTTTTTTATAGCACCTCTTATGCCTGTTTCTTTAGTTAGCACTGAAAGCATTATTTAAACATGCTAATTTTTTTCTTACTTATTCACTGATGGACTTCAATCACTTTATAATAATGTGATTTGTTTTGATGACATAACTATGTGTTAGTATATAATCTAATATGCCAATATGAAATGTTTCTCATGGGTGGTTAATAATGAAATATATATATATATGCATATATATATATTTGATTGGTTGGTTTTGCTTTTAATTCATATTTTTAAAAATTCAAGGTGTGAGGGGCAGATATGGAGTGACTGGGCTTGGGGTACATGATGTGAAATTCCCAATGAATCAAAAAAAAAAAAAAGAAGTTAGGTTAAAAAATTACCATCTTTTGTTCAAGTGATCATCACTGATCACAATTCCCAAAGAGAAAGACTGTACCACTCAGCTTGGAGTAACTATCCACCTCTCATCCATCCATTGTGCTAAGTACCAACATCACGCCGCTTACTGTTGCTAGATCCTATTTCTGCAGCCCACAAGGGATCATGCCCAGAGAGATGGAAGCCCAGGTTGAATGCACTCTATCACTACAACGACCAGGCTTCCTAGAAATCACTTGCTGTGTGCTTGTCTTATCTACTGGACCTCAAACCCCACTGGGACCCATCTATGTAGTTCCAGGACCAAGAGCACCACCTGGTAATGTGGCATTCAACAAGGATCCCCTGAAGGAATTTGATTTCCTACAGTAATGATAATGAAAGCCTCACCCAACCAAACAGATCAAAACACAGCAAGTGCTTCCCAAACAGTAAATACCCCACCATCACCACCATCAAGGAGCATCTGAGGCATATCCTTAGAAAGGGCATGCTTTATTGAAAAGAGAAAGGAAAATCCTGAGAAATGCTGGATGTTACTGAGTAACACTTCCCTTCTAAAGCAGCCATCACTGCCAGTCATGGGTAATAAACTCTACACACGAAAATGCTGGTGTCAAACTTCACTATGGAAGATATTTAAAGCTCTGCTTGGGATCCCATCTGTATTCTAAAACCAGAGCTTCTTTGCAAACAAACAAAACAAAACTCAGGTCAATGGAGACAGGAAGCTGCTGTGTGGTGACAGCTTCCAAAGACCATGGTTTTGTTGCATTCATCATTAGTATCTGATGTCTGTTTGTATGAAAGTCCAGTACAGTGAGGGCAGAGTGCCTCATAACCTAAAAAAAAAACATGACATGAATTTACTAGACCCCTTCCCCAATACTCACATTGGACTTAAAACACCCCCTACATCTCCCTGTGCCTTCCCAGGAATATGACTGCATTTGGAGACAATGAACTTAAAGATTAATTAAGATAAAAGGAGATCATTAGAGTGGTCCTAACCCAATCAGAAAAGGGGTTCAAGCCCACAAAGGACACCAGCATCACAGAATACAGGAGAGGGAAGGTCATGTGGGTACAGGGAGACAGTGGCTACTTACAGAGGAGGAGGAGATGACCTTGGACTTGGCCATCTAGAGTGTCTGCGCTCCCAGCCACACCTTCTTCTACTTGGATGTCTTGTTCCCTACACCCTAGCAAACTAATGTCACTATTTCCTTTGATACCTTCCCACCTTCTTTTCCAGCACGAAGACTTTTTATTTCTTTTATTATGGCTCTTAAATACCTGTTAAACCCAGCAGCAGGAAAGTATGGAAAACTTAACAGCTTTACCAGGTGGTTCCCTAAGGAAGCCTGGAGAACCAAGGATAAGAGAAAACATCTTACGGGGGATGGCTTACATTCAGAAGTTTAATTCATTATTGTCATGGTGGGAATCATGGCAGCACAGAGGCAGGCAGACATGGTGCTGGAGAGGAAGCTGAGAGGTCTGCATCTTGATCTGTAGGCAGCAGCAAGAGAGAGATACTGGGCCTGGCTTGCTCATTTGAAACTCGGAAGCACACTCCCAGGGACACACTTCTCCAACAAAGCCACACTCCTCAGTCCCTGGCAAGTAGTACCACTTCCTAATGACCAAGCATTCAAATCTATGAGCCTACGGGGCCATTCCTACTCAGGCCACCACTCCAAGGTCCCCCACCCTTTCGGGAAGGTGGGTTGAAAACCCCCTATGATGTTTGGGATTCTTCCTCTAAGAGCCTTTTTGTTTAGATTTAATGCTGAGAACAAATGAATGACAGATTTACAACTATACACAAAAATGTGAGTGAATTTCAAATAACACCACATAGCGAGAAAAAAACCAAAAACAAACAACAACAACAACAACAACAACAACAACAACAAAAAAAAAAAACGGAGCGGTGTGCTCTGTGTATGATGTAAAGTAAAACACAGGCAAAATCCCAGTTTCATAGGGCCAGAAGGCATAATAACTACATTAGGTCCCTGTGGGTGCCATAACACAGCACCACTGGATAACGTCAAACAATAGATGGTTTTTTCTTTCACAGACCTGGAAGCTAGAAACCCATCTGCACTCAAGGCGAATGTAAGACTCTAAGGGAGGTGCTTTCTTGCTCTCTGGCCTTCTGTCTGCTAGCAATCATTGCTGTCCCTTAGTGGGTAGCTGCATTACCCCAAACCCTGCTTCCATCACCACATGCACGTCCCTCCTGGTCTTTGGGAGGGGGCGGGTAGAGGCTGCTTCCTCTGTGCTTGCTGTCTTTGATATTGGGTGAGAGTCCCACACGTTTCCAATATGACCTTGTGTTAATTTGATTGAAGTGAAAAGATTCTATTCTAGTTCCAAACAAGGGCACATTCAATCACAGCTACCAAGGGTTAGGACATGAGCATGTCATTCTGAGGATGCTCTCATGCCCACTGCAAATGGCTGCCCTGTTGGTGAAAGATGGCGGAAAGCATGGGGAGCACCTAGAAGCCAATGGTCTCCTGGATGCTCACTGTGTGGTAACTTCAATTTATTAAATTCGTCCTTCAATTCGCTTATGGCGTGTGGTGTGCAGTGACCTCTGTGCTGTGTTTCAAGAAAAACTTAAATTGCCTTTGTTCAGAATTTATACTCATTTACTCTTCTGATTTATGTTTCCCTAAAATATTATAGAGAAGCAAATATATCAGTGTCTCAGAATAAGGGAAAAGGAGTCTGTAATTAGATGTATCACCAAGAGCGTGGGTTTCTCCCCTGAATTCGTGATGGAGAAGCTGTAAGTGAAAGTAATAATGTGTTCAATGTTTCATATTTCTTTTTTCACAGCAACAACATCTACACATATTTGATATTTGTATGACTGTGTTTCCGGCATTATATGTTTATCTGTGCATTCTGTTTGCCTGTAGAGATTCCCAGGCATCCTGGAGTTGTTCCATGGCCCTTGTGTAGTTACAGGTTGGGGACCCCTTTGCTACAATCCTTTAGGGGATAATACATAGTGGAGAACACAGAATTGGGGTTCAGACCGCCTGAGTTGGAACCACAGACATAAAATTATTTGGTATGATATTAATTTCTGCCTCAGTTCTTTTACCTATAAAATTTCATAATGTGACAAAATCTAATCCATAGAATTTTGTGAGAATATATGAAATGCTTAGAAAATGCAGGCAGGATTCCGACCAGATTATATAAGTGTTACCTATTATTATTATTATTATTGCTACTGTTTTGCTTATCATTAGATTCTTCAAGTCTGTGATTGGGTACAGAGTGAAGGTCAAGGCTGATCATGTCCTGATTCTGATTGGAGGCAAGTGTCAGGATGCAGGTGTCTGACAACTGGGGTAGGTAGGTGTAAGGATACAGGTGCCTGGGGCAATCTTATCTGACAAGTTATGCTTTATCGTTGTTTTTTTTTTTTTTTTCCTGGAAAGATGTTCTGCAGACTGTAGTGTGTCTCATGTAAAATTTCAGAACCCCAAAGCATCACATTGAGGCCCCCAGGGTTACAAAGACTGTCATGATGGGCACCATGGTGAGCAGAGAACAAGTCACCTCCCATGAACTTAAGACATGAAATTCCTTATCAATACATCAGAAGACAACACTGCTTTCTCTCATTCATTTGACCCAGCAGGACTCAGGCTTTCACAGGAAATAAATGGAAATACTGCACCTGTGCTGTTGTTGCTTTTCACCTGTATCATTTGTTTTATGTGTCTGTGTGCTGTGTGTGTGCAGTCCTGCAGAAGTCAGAAGAGGGCATTGGATCCCCTGGGACGGTAACCACAGTGTGAGCTGCCATGTGAGTGCTGGAAATTGAACCCAGATCCTCAGGAAGAGCACTAGTGCCCTTCTCATCTGCAGATACATCTCTCCAGCCCCGCACACCTCTTTGTAAGGTCAGTCAGACCGATCTGAGAGGATGCCCAAGTGCTGAGAAGGTCCCATTACACCATTTATGTGTAGCAACTATTTATGTGGGTGGCAAGTCTGCTCCATACCTCTGTCTTAATCCATTTTCTGTTGCTGAAACAAAATGTGACAGACAGGAACAGAAGTTTACTTAGCTCTCCTTTCTAGAGTCTGGGAAGATCAAGATCATGGTCATCTTGTCTGGGCTTTCTTTCTGCATTATAACAGGAGAAGGATGTCTCATGGCATCTAGCAGTCTTTCTCCTTCTGATAAAGCCACTAATGCCACTGTGGGGGTACATCCTCATATAACCCTATCTCCCAAACGCCTTATCTCGAGATGCCTCTAATGCATGACTTAGGGGTTAAGTTTTTAATACATGAACTTTTGAAAGCCACAGATTCCTTGAGAACCAACTAAGGAGGATGGAGTTTGGGACAACATTGACTGTGACCTTGTGTCTGCCCGGGAAACTCAGCTCATTGTTCCCATTGCTCTCAAAACATCCTAAGACTCAAGGCAGAGTTTGCTCTTATCAGACTAGGGTGCTCTCAATACTCCCTGACATCCATATCAGTGATATCCATTCCATCTCATAGCTGTGTTTATTAAATTTTTCCCCTGTCCTTTGTATCTGTTGATAGCTAATAGACAGGTTATAGTTGGGTGGATAAATAGATGAATGGATAGATTGATAAAGAGGATGAATGAATGACAGGTTAATGGATGATGGATGGACAGATAGATGATGGATGGATATATAGGTATTCAGGTTTGCTGGGGGAAATTGATTAATATAATAGCCATTGTAGAGGGTGTGAAGGTCTCATTCAAATCTGGGCATGTATTATAAATAAACACACTGTATACAGGCTGCATACTAAACTGTTGTTCAGCCTTGCTGTGTGCCAGGCACTGCTCTTTGTATGCTACCTATTTTAGCTCATGTGGTGAACACAGCAACCACATGAACCAGGAATGGCTATGACCCCCTGGTTTGCAAAAAATCAGCATGCAGAGGTTAAGAAGTCCTTGCCCAAAGTCATGCATCTGGTCTGTGGTAATTTGAAGTCAGCAGTCTACTTCCAGAATCCTCGGTTTTGCCAAATGATGCCCAGCTACCCTCTGTTCTGACAGCCCCACCCAATTCCATCTATCTGGGTGGGTTTATGCATGGATTTTCCTTACTGGCACATGGTGCTTTCCATTGTCACCCATGGCTCCAGGCTCATCACTCCCACCACCTCTGGAGTTCCTTAAATGGACAGAGTCACTGGTGAGACTATTAAGTCCAGAAACAGGCATTGGGAAGCAATGGCTAGAGTCACAGAGTCACTGGGAGAGGGGACATTGAGCCCCAGAAGGAAGCTTCCGGAAGCAGCATCCCTCTGTGACCTACATTTCTTTCTCCTGTTTCTTTTTCTCCCCAAGGCAGGACATAGGAGCCAGGATTTCTTGTCCCCAGATTGATCACAGAAACTAAAATACTCTCCATCTTTCTCGCTGTTCTTGAAGAGGAGCGAGCCATAAGGAAACTTTCTGAGGTTGGCACATAGCTCAGATGGTGCAGAACTTGCCTAGCAAGCATGAGAACCAACATAAAAGTGTTGGGCAAGTGGTACATGCTGGTAATTCAGCCTAGTGTAATTGGTGAGCTGCAGGTCAGTGAGAGTCCCTTGTCTCAAAAGAGGTGAGCTCTACTTAAGGACACCCTGAGACTCTCTTCTTCAGATTTGATGTAACTATTTCAATTAGTAACTCACAATGACTTTAATCACTAGCACCGGGCCCAGATAAGATCATCCCTATCACAGAGGAGGGGGATTGTCTCATGGGGTCTTACCATTTACTTCTGAACTATTGGCTGAAGATAGACTCTGTGAAATGGGAACCACTGTCTTCAGTTGCCTGGAAACTGCTGATCCCATCAGATAACTCTGAAGTCACACGGACACCCCTGGTTCATCTTAGTGGGCATACTGACAGGGTGATAGGAAGGTGTGGAGTAAAAGTGGTCACTATATATTTTGTACATGACAGAAATTGTCTATAAATTTAACTAGTTAAAAAAATAAAAGACATTTCCTAACGACTAGCTCCCTATTGCAGAAGGGGTCCTGCTTTGTGCTAATGGGGAGGGAATGCTGCACAGAGAAACCAAGAAGGATCCAGAAGGTCCTTGCTAGATTTCATCAGCATCGGAGGCTATCCTTTCATGGCGCAATTGTGGATGTGCTGTAATGTGTCCTGACCTATAAGAATTAGGAGCTCCTAGACAACTGAACATGTGGGTATAGGTGTCTGGTCTGTGATCCTGTAACAGTAGCCACACCCCTCTGGGTGTGGCTTCAGGTGGATGAGGCAGATGGAGGGAAGCAGATCCCATAGGAAAGGCAAGGAAACACTCCCGAGGTTCTTTGTAGTTTTGTGTGTGTGTGTGTGTGTGTGTGTGTGTGTGTGTGTGTGTAATTGTTCCCCAATAAACACCCATTTATCATTTATCTTTGGTTTAGCGAAGTCATTACAACTTTCGGGGCTTGCAGTGGGCAAGGACACTTAATCATATACCAAGAGGTTGACAGTGCCAGCTCCCGGCTCCATGAACACACATGTTCAAGTACTCAGGACTCTTGCACGTCTCATGCTATAGATCCTCTCTTCTAAATGAGTGCTTGATTAAGTCTTTTAAAAAAACAGCATTTCTATTGTACAGTAAATGTAGCTACAATGTTTCCGCTGTTCTGGGAGCTCTTCTGCCAGGAAAGCTAATCGAGCCTCATTTCACATTTGATCATTCAGAAGTTAAGGAGGCCATGACTTGTAGGTAGGACTGACACACAGGGACAGTACTGGAGACTGAGCCTCAGCATATGGGATCTGACATTGTCTCAGATCTGAGGTCACTGTGGGGACAGGCAGGCATTGTCTTCCGAAGAGCTGCTTGCCGCTGCTGTGAAGACATCTCTACGTCTTTTGAGGTCACTGAAGTCTAGGCTTTATTTTTCCCAGCACACCTTTCCATTGTCTTCCCTGGTCCGAAGAGTCTTTCTGTGTTTCTGTTCCTTGGAAGTCAATCAAAGCCGCATGCTGCAATATCCCCTCTGGTGACATGGGGTCTGAAAAGAGAAGAGCTTATTGTCCTCACAGAATCCTGAGAATGTGCCCTTGAGGAATCATATTAGTAACTTCTATTCTTTGCAATGGAGAGGGAAAATTAGATTATTCCCACGATGTATTTCAGTCAAATAATTAAAGCACATTCCTCCACTATTCCACTTCAGGATGCTCCTCGCTTTTTGGGATTTTCCTTTGAGGAAGGCTAAATGAAGACACACTTCTCAAGGCAGCCTTGAATTCAATTTCAAGAAAAACCTCACAAGGCTGGTTAAACAAAAAAATCCCCATCCAAAATAATTGCCCGGCCAACCAATTAAGTCACTTTAGAAGTTAGTAACTTTCAGCTGACCTTGGTGCAAGCTGGAGCCACAGTTATAATGCTGGCGTTTGGTTTTTAAAGAACAAATTCCTACAGGGTAAGAAAGCAGCTCTTGCTGGAAGCATGGCAAACACCTCCTCATTGGGCCTCTCTTTGGAATTACTGCAATATCTTCATATCTGATTCACCTGACTGGGTCCCGTCTTTCAAATCTAAAGCCTGGATAATTCAATCGAAGCAGTCTTGATCGACTTTTCAGAACAGTGGCCTCTGGCTTCTGCAATGAGTCTTGGAAATACACGAGGCAGCTTAGCAGGACAAGCCATATCTCATACTATTCCCGAGACTTTGAAGTCTGAGTGCAAGCTTAAGGGGTATCAAATCACACCCCTTCCTTAGCCTTATAGGCTGGAAGTGTTGAAGCCCAAAGATGCCATGGGAAGCCCCAAAGGATTTTACAGTTCAGCTGAGGAGTAAGTCCTGCTCATTATCTGGCCACTCTACTTTGATATCAGTTTTCATTAATCACTATATTTTGTTTGTTTGTTTGTTTGTTTTGGGTTTTTTCTTGGTTTTTCCAGACAGGGTTTCTCTGCATTGCTTTGAAGTCTCTCCTGGAACTAGCTCTGTAGACCAGGCTGGCCTTGAACTCACAGAGATCCACCTGCCTCTGCCTCCTGAGTGCTGGGATTAAAAGAGTGCACCACCAATACCAGGCTTACTATGTTTTGTTATTTTTAAGAAATAACATTTACAAAATGAAGTATCCATTGAAAATGAGCCCAGTGTGAGGGGTGTATATGAGCAGAACTCTGCTGATGAATTTTCTCATCGATTTTGTGCATTATGCAAAGCAAAGAAATAGAAACACAATTATAGGTGGAAACAATATGCCTAACCCAACAAGATGAAGCCAACATAGGGAAAAAGCCAGCACCACTCTTAGCTGAAGGTCTTAGCAAAACTCTCCAGCAGCTTGAGGCTACTGACACAGGCAGCTGACATGGGTTGGCTGATGCCAGTCACCATAGGAGCCGGTAGATGGCCAGCAGATGTTTAAAACTTGAACTAAGTTGGGATACAGCACAACCACATTGTGTAAATTGATGGATAAATCTGGAAGGACATAGCATTGTTCATGGTAGTTATATTTGAGGGGAACTAGGAAACAGAGGGCTGGTTTATGCATTCTGTAGGGCTTATTTTACAATGAGCATTTCATTGTATGGTAAGTAAATCTTTAAAAAAATTACAGGGATTAAAAAAAAAAAAAACACTGTCAAAGGCGAGTATTCCCACAGAAGAGTAAGAACATTTGCACAGCACTCCAGCATGAGTTTTGAGGTGACTTTCAAGAACAGTGCTTCAGTAATGCCATAGGCTATGGATCTGCTCACCCTTGATTGGTCAGCTCCCACGGCAGCAGCTCAGAGGCTAAAGAAGTTAACACTACCTGCTGTCCCTGTAAGACATGGTGTGTGTGTGACTGTTTCCTATGACCCTGGCTGTTATTAGGTCTCAAGCTCCTTGAGGTCAGGACCGAATCCAGGTCCCCAGGACTTAGTAGAAGGTCTAATACCTCTTCCCCACAACCACCTAGAACTCTGAGTGGAATGAATTCATGACTTTTAAATGTTTGTTATCTCAATTCTACCAGTCAATGTCCACCTTCCATTGTGTTTAAACACTTTAGTTAAAACTGACATGATATAAAACAATACTATCTTTCCTTTTTCCTTTTCTTCCTCCCTCCCTTCCTGTTTGATACAGTCTGGCTATGTAGCTCAGGGTGACCTTATTGTGCCCAAATTCTGAACCCTAAAATCACCAAGAGACCCTATGCTATGAAAAAGCAAAGAGTCTTTAATTAATTAACGAGATAACGGTATTAACTCAGGTCCTCTGTCCATCCCACAAAGTGGGTGAAGCAAGAAGGACCCTGATGGGTCCTGGGGCAGGGAATTTATTGGGATAGAGAAACGGGAGTGTCCGCAACAATCTCAGGATTGGTGCACATCTGAACCTGTCTTGTGTTGATTGGCCAGCCACAGCTGCAGGTGGGTTGCTATGGCCTTCCAGGGCGGTTGCATACCCTGCATTCCACTGTTACCACAGAGCACATTCAGAGCCTGCCAGCTAACTTCTGATTGGTCCCTTGCCACATGGAGGGTATCTGGCTTCCTAGTGACTAGAAGGGAACTCAGCACATGTTGCTGAGTCAGGAGTCTTTGTCTTGCTGGGTCTTTTCTGCAGCCTCTCATGGCTGCTAAAGCAGGGGGCTGGGTTAGGGTCTGGTCCCTTCACCTGAAACTCACAATTCCTCTGTCTCACCTTCCTTAGTGCTGAGGTCACAGGACCTCCACACCTATTATAGTCCTTACTATTTTAGAGGTCTTTGACAGTGTTTCAAGAATACACGTGGTTGATCTAGGTAACCTACCGAAGAGGTATCAATGCCTATAACCACAGTTCTCAGACAGCATATGAAGCCCAGCAGATAGCGTCTACTACGGAACATAGTTCAATTTAAAAGCCCAACAGGTCTGAGTTTGAATCCTCTCTATGCCAAGAGTTAGCCATGTGACCTTGAAAAAGTCATGTCTGTAAGCCTCCATATGCTTATCTGTAGAAAGGGTACATATGGGGACTTTCTCAGAAACTCTCTTAGAAAGAGGATTCTACAAGATCCTGTATAGAGACCATGAAGGTCGCGTGGGCAGCAATCACTCAATAAAGCACGTATTATTTCTTATGAATATTTTTAATTTATTCTCTGATTTTATACAGGTACACAATGGATTTTATAATCTCCTCCCCTGACTCCCCCCACCCCCATTCCAACTCTTTCTACACTTCTTACCACCACATCCGTTTCCCAACTTCACGTCCTCTTTAATAAAAATAACCCAGTGAGTGCAAGTGGCGCCGCGCATGCGCACATGGCGCATGGACAGTGCCAGAAGAAAACTGATTTTCTCCCAACAGTCCTCACTGTCAACATCTCCTCAGCTGGGGGTGGGGCCTGTGAGCACCTGTCCTCTACATCCCGGTGAGTTGATGTCTTAATCTTGTGCAAGCAACTGCAGCTGCCGTGAGTTCAGGCGTGTGATGACCCTGTCATAGCCAGGAGACAGTGTTTCTCAGCAGTCACCCAAATTGAAAGCAGGTGTGATATTGTGTTTGGCAGCTATAGAAACCAACCATGAACTCATCAATAACTGTCTTTTTGTTGTTTCCCTAGACACACACACACACACACACACACACACACACACACACACACACACACTTGCCTACTTCCTAAAAGGCAATGGAAGATGCTGTATTCTCTACTGACATGGATTTCGATGTTTGGGGCATTAGGGATCCAAAAGCAGACCCTCTGCCTTCATAGTTTTAAATTTGTCATTGCAGTTTGACCTGTAAATCCAGCAGCAAATTGACTTGAACACTGCATATTAAGCCCCTTACATGAACAAAGCACCATGACTTGAACTTACTCAAATCCAAATTAAGGTATAACTCAGAAGAAAGAAAATCACATTTTTAAAAGTGCCAGGCTCCATGGTGAGAGAAAGTAGGCCAAGCTCCTCTGGACAAACTGCTAGAAAGCAACTATCACTTATTTCAACTTTGGTCCCTGGCCCCCAGCATGTAAATAACTCTATTTGTGTCAACGCCTGTTATTCCACCGCTTCTGAAGGAAGTCAGCATGGAACAATGTCGGGGATGCCACAATAGGAGCCATTCTCACATGGGGTTGAAACTTGGGAATCTGTGGGATTTTGCCATTCCTCAACCTCCCCAAGGCTCATTCTCCCTTCCAATGCCCAAGCCGGAGATAATGGTGTAACTTGGTCAATCCTTTAAACTATGATGCTGTTTTTACCAGACCATACAATAGGGCCAATAACCATAGAGTTAGTCATGAAAACTAAATGAAAAATACATGTATATATGCAATTATGTACATTAACCATATTCTATACAATGCAGCATATAATAATTAGTATATATTAATTACTGACATATACTATACAGACCACAGTACACGCAAATATATATCCATCTTTTTTTTTTCTGTGTGTGCTCCTATGGTTCATGGGTTTGCTATAAGAGCAAAAGAAACTACAGAACACAGCCTATCATGAAGAATGTTCTGAACTACAAAATGTTATTTGTATGAGTTTTATGACAGGTGTGAGTTACAATGATCAGTTAATATGAGACAATGTAAAGATTTTTTGATAATGAGATGTGAGTGACACTGTGTTCAGCATAGCTTGCTGTATGACTGCAAACTGAGCATTTTGTGGTCACGTTTGCTTATTGCAGATCTAAGTAAACAAATCACTGTCCTTGCTGATAGATTCCTCCCGCACGGAGCTCACTCTAAGCATTCTTCTCATAAACACCCATGTTTTGTAAAAACTCTAAGATGCATGTAAGCAACAGATAGAGAAGCAGAGCTCATCCGTGTGTCATTTCCATGTGCGCTTTCCCACCCATTAAATGACTCATGCTGTGTATTGTTGGATCACTTTACTGTTTGTCTAATAGAACACCCTGAGCTCCTCTCATTGCTATTCTATACCATTGTATAATATGTAACATCACATGGTATTTATTCTATAATGTTTATATCTAAAGGTCTACATTTTATTTAGTCATCACATGATGTTCAGACATCTAACTTACTTCAAACTGCTTACTGTTTGTACTAAACTGACAATCAACATTTTCAGGACAGAAACTTGGATCATACCACCAGTTATGAGTGTAAAAATGCATAGAACTTGAATTGCACATTTCAGAATACTCGTGTTTCTTACTAGATTAATTGATATATAGTTTACATGCCACAGAATTCTCCCAAAGGGCACACTCCATTGGTTTTCTTAAAAATCAAATTTATAGTTATGAAGTCATCCCTGTGTTTATTTTTAGAATCATACCCCCTCCCCCCTATTACTTTCATTCAAATTTGTAGCTGCTCTTCCGTCTCCGGCTCCAGGCAACCACAGATCAGCTCCATAGGTTTTCTGGAAATCTCATCTAAAATGTGGGCCTTTGCGCCTGGCTATGTATCTCTTAGAATGATTTCAAATTTGTTCATCCAGTAGCTTTATGTGAGTTGATATTTTTTCTTGTGTCTTAAGGTTTGAATCTGTAATGTCCCCCCAGGCTCATGTATGAAATACTCTCCAGCTATAGTGCTATTTGGGGGAGGTTGTGGAACCTTTGTGGGCAGGCCTGCTGGCAGAAAAGGGTCGCTGGGAGCAAGCTTTTGAAGGCTATAGCTTGGTCCCCTTTCTAGTCCTAGTTCACCCTGCCTGGTCCGCTGCAATGCGAGGAACCTCTGTCATATACTCCTGCTACTGTGAACCCCACTCTGCCTCCCCCACCACGATGGGCTGGGATCCTCCCAAACTGGGAAGCAAAATGTTTTCTCCCTGTGGTTATTTCTTCCAGGTATGTTGTGGCAGTGATGGAAAGTAACTACTAAGTCATCTGATTGTGTGACTATGCCACACTCTCAACCAGCTGATGGGCATGTGGGTGAGTGTAGACCCTATGCATTTGTGTCAATGTGTACGGGTGTCTCTTCTCTTGGCTAAACACTTAATGATGGAATTTTACAGAAAGTTTATTCTTAACTTTAAGTGAAACTACATACTCTTTTCTAAAGTGGCTTCCATATTGTTTGTCTTTCCCACTGGCTATGTGTGAGGTATTGGTCTCTTCACAGCTTTATCGTTATTAGTGAGGTGCCACTCTCCCGATATCCTTGCCAGTGATCATTCTGGTTTCAATTTTCATCGTCTTTCAAGTTTTTAAAATAATCTTTAGAAATAGTGAATGTGTACACTATCAGAAACAAAAGCACACCAAACAGAGAGCTAAATTATCCGCACTCAAAGCAGTTTGGCCGGACACGTCTAGGTCTGGGTATGGACACAGTGTTCCAGTGTGGACAACTGAAACCACATAGCGTGTGTCATGCTTTCCATGCATTGTAGCTGCCCACTATTCACCAGTGAAAAGCCCTTACACAGGATGGGTATTTTGATAACCAAGATTACACTACACCAACTGAATCTGCTAGGGGAAATAAACTCTGTAATTCTGCCTACCTCGGTGACAAAAATTTCACGGAAGCTAAAAATGGCAACAGGCCCTTAGGAACTGGCAGAACTAGAATTAAAATACTTAGATGCTCAATTTCAAATGAGACACATAGCAGCAGGCTACAGTACTCCCAGTGTCACTAACAGCTCATTATCAGATCCATAATAGTACTAAAATATTAACAAGAAGGAATGCCCCCTGAGTGAGCGTACTCCTTACGCTCCAGCCAGAGAACACCTGAGTCAGGGGCTCTCATCAAGACGCGAGGGACCTCAGCTGTGTGCATGTCTCCCTGGAGGGTTCTCCCGCTGCTCTGCCCCTAGTCTGGGTGAATTTGAATGTTCACAGACGATCCAGGCCAAGCAGGATTTCACACAGCTTTACCTCCTTCGGAAATAAACATTTCTTCCATGATTTTGCCATTTTAAGTTGGATTTTAGGAGCTGTAATAGTTCTTTGTAGATTTTACACTTGTCCTTTATCAGATATGCCATTTTAAAATGTTTTATGTCGGTCTACAGTTTAACTTCTCATCATCTTCTTTGACACTATTATGGCAGAAGATTTTTTTTTCTTAATTTCATGTTGAAATTGCTGCTAGTATATCGACGTACAATTGGTTTTTAATATGTTAATTTTTTCCCCTACAATCTTGCTAAAGCTACATATAAGCTCTAGTAGAGTTTAAATTGTTTTTGGTAGATTCTTAGACATGTTGAAGTTTTAAGTTTTGATTGTAGTCCTTGACGGTGGTTTGAACTATTTCTCCAGCTCATGTTTTAAATTTTTGAAATTAAAGTGAATCTACACAATATAAAATTCATAATTTTCAACTGTACAATTTAGAATCATTTGATTCTTTAGTGTTGTGTAGCCATCATGCATACAGACTTCCAAAGCGTAAAACCGAAGGGAAAACCTCACCTTTATTAAGCAGGCACTTCCTACGTCTCCTTAACATTCCTTGTCCCTGAGTGATCTGTTTTAAGTTTACCTACTAGATGTCTGTCATATAAATGCAATAAACATATGACTCTCGTGTCTGTTTTCCTTCATTTAGCGTTTTGAAAAGGATTTATTATTATTATTATCATTATTACTATTATTATTGTTATTATTATTATTGTGGGAGGAGTGCACCACAACACATGTGTGTAGAGGACAGAGAACAACTTTGTGGAATTGGTACTCTCCTTCTGGGTATCAAACTTGGGTCAGCCATCTTCTAGGCCGCTACAGCATGAGTTTGAGGTTCCCCCACATAAGGGTGGGTCTGGAAACTTCACCCCTTTGTGTGGCTTCGTAACATGCCATTGTGTATATCTCTTGTATTTTCATTTTTTTGTAATCCATTGATGGACTTTTGGCTTATGTCCACATTTCAGTTCTTCCAAATTTTATTGCTGTGAAGCGTTTATGTACAAATGTATTTGTGAGGCTTCATTTTTATTTCTTTTGGATACAGACCTTGGAAAGTACAACTGTACATTAAACTTTTTGAAGAGCCAGCAAACTGTTCTCCAGACATCTGAACTCTTTTATATTCTCACCAGCAACACATGTGGCTTCCAGTTCTCCGGTCTGTGTTTGTTAAAATGTGTTTTCAGTTAATACCAATTACAGCCACCCCAGTGGGTGTGAATGTATTTGACTGTGGCTTTGATTTTCTTAATTTTTAAAAGAATTTTTTTTTTGTAGCTCATTGAGTCCATTTATTTTTTTTAATTTATTTTATATAACAAGTTAAATGAAAACAAACATTTATACACAATATTTGGGAATTTGGGCGTTGTTCTTTCCAAACTACTTCCTGCTGGTAAGGGGCGCTGTCATGGGGGATTCGAAGAAGATTCAGAAATCCTGGCTGTAGTCTGTCAGGCTGCTTTGTCCAGCTGTTTTGAATGTAGGATCACCTCGTACTCTGTTTCAGGTGGTCTGTTGTGATCAAACCACATTAGTCTGGAAGGAATCCACATCTTTTCATTTTCTGTGGAAACAAAAATAGAAATCCTTTTCCCCAAACATTTTTTACTTATTATTTTTATGTATGTGCCTGCGTGCAGATTTATCTACTATCTGCATGCAGTGCCAGAGGAGGTCAGAAGAAGACATCAGATCCCCTGGAAATGGAGTTGTAGATCATTGTGGGCCTCCATGTGGGTGTTGGGAATCGAACCCAGGTCCTCTACTCTTGAAGAGCAGCAGCCAAGGCTCTCATCTGCTTAGCCATCTCTCCAGCCTCCATTTTTAAAAAAATTTAAAGTAGTTTTTATTTTCTGTGAATGGGTGCTTTGCCTATATGTATGTCTCTGCACTGTGTGTGTGTGTGCAATGCCCACAGAGAAGAGTCCTGAACCCCTGGAACTGGAGTCCCTGGTTGTAAATTGTTTTTTCTATAGAGATTTTAGGTTTGTCTTACTGCCTGGCCATAACAACTAGTTAACCAACCAAAGTAGTTGCCATGGTCCTCGTGTTTAAGATGGGTTAGTCTCAGAGATCCTTGCTTACATACAGAGAACTAAGAATTAAATATCTTACCATCACTGTGTGGAATGTGGATGGTGGCATTCCAGAAAACCAATATCAGGGATAGAATAATTTCATCATCATCACATCATCACCATCATAATAATAATAAAAAGAAGAGCAGACTTTAGCAAGAAATTGGGAGAGGGACAAGCCACAAGTCCGAATGACACCCCAGTGTTTTCAGGTCAGCTCTGATGTGGATTTAATAACTGACTGTCAGGATAACAGTGCCCAGACTGTCCTAAAGACTTTCCAAGAGTGATGTGTGAAGTTGGGCATTTTCCCCATAGGGAGTCAGGGCATAGAAAGGAAACCCAGAGACAGTCCATGGAAGCCAGGAAATGAGGGCATGGGTTTGTTTCTGACTTTATAACACGAAACTGTCTCTAGAAAATTCAGGTTTACAGAAGCATATAACTTCCTTACATTATCCTACCACCAAGAAGTAATTACTGATATGTTTGCATATATTCTTTTTGGCTTTGTGTATTGGAAAGAGAAAGAGTGATATTTTATAATTCATATTCTTGTTTATTTGTTTTAAAGTGAGCCAATTCTTTTAGCTCCTTGATACCAGTCAGTTAGGAGAGGGGACTGGAAGCTGGGAGGCAAAAGCCTAAGAGTCCGTTGTTAAAAGAGTAAGGATGGGGTGGCAAGGAATACATCCATAACAGATAATGGGACATTGTATCTGGGAGCACAGTATTACTACCTGTTACATCAAGAGATTGGAACAACGATAGAGCCATGAGAATCATTCAAGCTCTGTTCCTTCAAACAATCCATGGTGATGGGTCAGTTTTAAATTTCTAATCTATCCTGGACTGATATTGTGTGAAATATAAAATTATATGGTTGGATATCACAGCATTTTAAAGGGATTCTAAACTACTCAATTTCTGTACTTATAGAAGACTGATAATAAACAGTTTGAAGGCCAAATCTGGCTCAGAGAGCCCACACTGGGAAAGAGTGTTCCAAAATACTTGTTACAGTAACGGTTTAGATGTCAATGAGGATAAAAGCCAGGGTTGTGCTCCAAAATGTTCAGCAGTTGGTTCTCTGGAGTGTGTGTGTGTGTGTGTGTGTGTGTGTGTGTGTGTGTGTGTGTGTGTGTGTGCATTAACAGGGGCTTTGTGTATTTGACAACGCCCATGGTGAGGTGCATCGCAACATAATTTCAGCTACTAAAACAGCTAATAATGCAGAATAGGGATGAGATGTGCACACGTTGTCTGAACTTATAAGCGGACCTTCTGCTTATGCAACTTCAGCGAACAGACATTGAACCTACAACCTTCACAACAGTGTAAGAAAATACCGAATCACTCTACCCAGTAGAAACCAGGAAAAGGAAATGAAGAAACCTCCTCCTGTTATCAGACGCTTGATGTCAATCAGACTCTGTAGTGGAAGCCAGAACGTATTTCTCGAGCTTCCTTTGCAGTTTAGGTGCAAGCCTGTGACCTAGGATCAGTCAATCAGATGGCCTCCCTAGGCTCAGCGAATCACACAGTCCTTATCTAGATTCCAATTCAGGAGAGATTCTTGAAGGAATTTCCCTGGAAATGGTGGCACCAAGAACGGTCAGATCCAGGAAAATGGCAGCGAGGGGGACCTCGCTCCAGTCTCATCCATGACAGCTGCAGTGTTGGCAGTGAGTGGTGGCTGCTCCAGATAAGTCCCCAAAGAGGACCTTGTGAGCTTGCACTCAGATCCTCCTGGAGAGTCTTGTATCATCTCTTCATTGCTAATGTTCAAGTTCGTTTCTCTGTTGACGTGATAAGGACCAAAACAGCCTATAGAGGAAGTAGTTTATTTCAGCTTACACTTCCACATCACATCCATCACTGAGGGAAGTCAGGGCAGGAACTCACCTGAAGCAGAAACCATGAAGGAACACTGCTTACTGGCTTGCTCCCTCTCCTCAGCTTTCTCATGCAGCCAGGACCACCTGCCTACAGATACAACTGCCTATGGTGAAATGGTAACCTGCGCATCTTATTAACTGTATCTTTTGTTTGCCACTAAGAACAAGGATTGATACAGTACTTGTACCTTACTTTAGAATGGTCACTTCACTGATATATACTCATCTATTATACAACTCAGTTAATTAAAACAGAGAACTTAATGGGATTTGGAGGTCACAAAATTGTACAGCTATCCCCGCAATCAACTTGGAATTTTTGTCATCATCCCACGATGAACTCCGTGTCCATCAGCAATTATTGTCTGTTCTTCTCAACTATTTCCACCACGCTATCCTCAGTCCAAGCTCTAGACAACCAGCCATTAATTCCCGGTCCTGTGTACTTGCCTATTCTGCATATTTCACATAGTATAGGTATTATTTAGTCTTTTTACTGTCTTCTTCCATACAGCTCCATTTATATCTTTCTCCATCCATGCTGGAGTGTCTTTGCACTTCTCTTTGCTGATGAAAACGATTCTGCAGTGTGGGTAAACCTCGTCTTACACACATGCCAGCTTATGGGAATTGAGTTGTTTTTATTATTATGAATAGCCCTGCTAGAACCACCAGAACATAAGTGTTTTCTGGAGACCTATTTTCATTTCTATTGGGTAGACAGCTAGGGGCAGAATTACTCAGTTTAATCTTGTGAGGAGTGCACAGACTGCAGCAGTTCCTGGTCTCTCTGTTGCATGCAGGAGTTACAGTTTCTCTACATGCTTGCTGGTATTTACCATCTAGCTCTTTATCATGGATGTGCTGGTGGCCTGGACTGATACACACTTGGGTTTGATTTGCGTTCCTCTCATAGGTAATGATACTGAGCATCTTTCTGTATGCTTATTGGCCATTCCGATATCTACTTTAGAGAAACGTCTATTCAGAGCCTTTGATCATTTCTAAATTGGGTTATTCATTTTTTTTTCTCACTAAGATATGCAGCCCTCTGCGAATTCTGGTACCAGTCCCCTACCAGGTGTATAATTTGCAAACCTTCCATCACTTTGTGTGGGAATTTCAGTTTCTTGAGGTGCACCACATTTTTTATTTATGATACAGAACAAGAGAAGCCCTGAATCACAAGCACAGATAGTTTGTAGTGAGAAAAACTGAAGATCACAAGAAGCCATGGCGCTGACTGAAGAGAGCCACGCCAGCCTACGTTGCTCTTACAAAATGGGGTTTCAGTACAGATTTTCTTCTGGTTTTTCCAGACAGGGTGTCTCTGTACCTTTGGATTCGCTATAGACTATGCTGGCCTCCAGCTCACAGAGATCCACCTGTTTCTGCCTCCTAATTAAAAACACAAAACACGCTACAATTAAAAACACTCACCACCACCGCCAGGCTCTTTTATTTTTATTATTATTTTTTTTTTACATACCATGTTACTTAGTGTTTTTGTGTTTATTCACTCCTTGCCTAGGAACCCATCTTTTTCTCTTATTTGTCCCCTACCTCCTCCCTCTATTGCCTTTCGTGTGTGTGTGTGTGTGTGTGTGTGTGTGTGTGTGTGCGCATGGAAGCCATGAGGCAACCTTGATATTTTTTAGGAGCCTTCCATCTTTGTGTATGTGCTGGGGGATACATGACAGATCTCTCACGGCCTGGAACTCTCCAAGCAGGCTAAGCTGGGCTGCTAGCAGAACCCAAAGACTCACGTGTCTCTGCTTCCCAAGAGTTGAGATTATAAGTAGGCGCCATCATGTCTGATGATTCTTTTTGAAACAAGATTTCTTCATGTACCTGTCGCTGTTCTAGATGCTGCTATGTAGAGCTGGCTGTCCAGGAACTCTCAGAGAGCCACCTGGCTCTACCTCCTGAGTGCTGGGACAAAAACATGTCCTACCACACTTAGGCTTGTGTTTTTTATACAGGTTCTGGGAATTGAAGTTGTCATGTTCTTAAGGCTGCAGAGCAAGCACTTTACCAACTTAGCCATTTCCCCAGCCACCTATGGCATATTTATTACCTATTAAAATACTATATCCTCTTGCTATAACTAATATTGCTTTCCAAGAGCAATCGTATTATTCTCCTTAAGGTCAAGATATTCTAGTAATATTTACAATTAACTATTTTATTAGAGAGGGGCTTCTAGTCACTGTAAATCTTAAGATTAGGCAAATGGATTGATTATCTTTTAAGAATATTGCCGAAAAATTACCTGAATTGAATCACATGTTCTAAGATAGTTTTCTATTCTAAGGTTTTACTGTTATTTTTCATTTATGTATCCATCCATCATTCCTTGTTCCAAGAAAATATTTAAGAGTCTTAAAGGAACTCATAAAATGCCATAAGGTAACATAAATTAGAAGAAACAAGAAAGGAAAAACAACCAGGTTATCAACACAAAACGAGAAGCAGCACAAGTCCGAGGAATTCATCCTGCCAGCCAGTGTGCTGTAAACCTGCTTGGGTCTTTCTGGAAGTCAAGGCATGGGGGCGGGGGGAGGGGGATGGACCTGGCCAGCCACATGATTTATAATAGGCGCAATTCTTCTCTACTCTAGAAGCAGAAAGAAATGTCTCCTGATCCCAGCTCTGGAAAAGTCACGGCTTTACTTCAACATATTTCCTCTTCTGCTTCTCCTCTGGGATTTAGTCATTCTGCTAACTGCCTTCTCCCTCCCCCCCCCCCACACTTTGGATGGCATTTGGGAACGTTGACAGCTCTAAAGCTAAGAGCTCTGGGCCACCACACAAAAATAGCAAGCATGTCTCTCTTCCTCAAAATCCTACCACTTGAGTCCCTACACTGTCTTTACCATGGTCCTTTTGAACAACAACTGAGGTCTGTATATTCAGTTCTATGAGCCCATGCTCAGACAAACCACTACACCCAGTATTCACCCACCAAGAACATTCAGTTCACTGCTTTGCCACTTCTTCATGTATGACTGAGAGATAGTCTCTCACTTCTTACAGATCATCATTTTTATTACCTTCCTTTGCCCCCTAAAGCAAAGTCATTGCTCATGCAAAAATGTGGGGCTAGCCAAGGCTTCCTGAGTCTACAGATAGAGAATGGCACACAGTGGTTATTTTGGAAGAAGGATCTGTGTTTCCGTATTTATTCATTTTCAATGTTTTTCTTTTTCAGTGAGCATGCATTTCTATTATAATCAGGAAAACATAAAAAGGTGCATAAAGGAGGGGTTTTGAATGAGTTAGGACCTGTTCATCCATCTTGGAAAGGTTGCAGGAGGCTCTACTTGGGGGCCCAGGACTAACCTGTGAGTATAGTATAATCATCTCAGCAGGTGGGGTTTGACCTCTGTGGATCCAGTTTCCTCCCTCCTGTTCCTAACTGCCCTCATTCTACACCATCTACTTCTTTGCTCCACTCTGTACCAGCTGCCTGGCTTTGTGGGACAGGAATCCAGATGATTCTTGGGAGAGTGTCTTCCCCACACCTACAGAGTTGGGCCCAGTTGTATTTCAAGCTTGTGTTCCCCATGGGGCAGGGAACGAGAGTGAGGGAGTTTGGGGCTTCTGTCTGGGTTTTTCCCTCTTGGGAAACAAGCCAAGAGTTTGGAGAGAGCACGAACACATATATATTCCAGCCCAGATGGCCTTGAGAAAATGCTGGTGAAATGGTCCAGTGGTTTAGAGCACATACTGCTCTTACAGAGGTTCAGATTTGGGTTTCCAGTGTCCACATCTAATGGCTCACAACTGCACAACTGCCTGGAACTCCAGCTCCAGGGAGAGCTGATGCATTTTGCCCCTGGAGGTACCTGCTTGTACACACACACACACACACACACACACACACACACACACACACACTCACACACACACACACACACACACACATGAGTGACACAAAGATTGCGTTCCTGTGGAGAAAGTGTAGGAGATGTTCTTGACAGCTGACCGATGGAACTCATGGCCCCCTTTGTTCTTTTAAAGTTTTGGGTCTGGAGTTTGAGAACACTGTTGAGGCCACCTTCCACGTGAGGAGTGGGGACAGCAACTGAGCCAAGCACAGGGCCAGAATAAAGGAAGATCATGAAAATACTCGGGGCCGAGTAAAGACTGCTCCAAATGGACTTGAACACAGACTGTTCCCATTCAAGTTCGTCACTGGACTCGCTTTTCCTTACAGGCATTTTTATAAACTGTGCATATCAAATAGAATAAACCCTGCTATTTAAAACATAATTGCTGACAGCTGCTTCTGCTCACAAACAGTGATATGATTTCTCTCTGGAGGAGATGAAGTTTTGTTTAGCAAAATTCAATTTAATTAGATGCTTGAGCAAGCACCCCTCTCTGGCCCCTTCCCTCAGCTGTGGAATGGGGGTTGCATACTAAAGAAATGACCAGAAAGCTGGAGCACTAACCTTTATGATAGGCATTGCACAGAAACCTCTGGGCTCTGAGAAGGGAAGAAGTCTCAAAATGTGGCGGTGGTAGCGGCAGAGGCTGTGGAACTATGGCTAGAAATGTCCCTGTGTCTAAGATGGCTCAAAGACCAGAGACACCAAGATTAAACAAAAATGAGTAGGTTTTAATAATCAGCTTTGGGTAGCTGTCATTCCCAAACTACCTCACTTCCCCCCCCCCCCGCCTTTGAAAGAGCATTTCTCAGGTGACAAAGCAAATCAGCCATGGCTTAGGAGAGCTGTGCTCTTGATAGAGACTGCCCAAGTGAGGCCAGGCTGTGCCACCTCTGTCACTTATAAGAAGCTCCTGGACTTCTTGTAGTTTCAGAGTCATCACCTGCAAAACCGGAAAGGGGCCTGTGGGTTAAATGAGGCCAGCTGTGGGAAATGCTCCATGTTATGCCTGGCCTGTAGGGACTGCTGGGGAGTGTCCGCAGAGGTATGGCCATGAGAAGTGGGGTCATGACGACGTTGTGTAATCACTGGCGGCTGTGTCATTCATCGTCCTACCCTCCAGTTCCAGCGTCAGCTGGGGTGAACGGAACACTGGACTAGACAAATTAATGCAGGGATGCTGAAAGTGTGATTGATCCCCGGATCGGCAGCATCAGACTCCATAGAGAACTTCCTAGAAAAGCAGGTTCTAAGCTCCTTCCCAGACCCGCTGGACAAGAAACTTGGAGTGTCCACTCCGCAGTCTGCACAGCGTGAGCTTGCTGCCCTCTTCCAGTGTCTCCCAAGAAAGGAGCCACAGTGACCGTGTTTCTATCCCCTTGTTGAAATGTGTGTAAAAGAGCCATGCACTTTCACCGAATATGCCTGTAGATTAATATTTACATCTATTTAAAGCGATTTTATAACTTCCCTTCTGTTGTAGGACTTGGTCCTCTGTTGGACTTGGCATTCCCTGACCAGGGGAGGTGTTGAGGATGTGACTAGGACCTCACCCAAGAGTCCAGCTCATCCTCTTAGCCATTTGTATACCATCTGTCCTACTTGTGCATGGCCTGTGCGTCATGGGAGGTGTACAGTATGTATACGGACTGGCTGGGAAAGGTTAGTTGATGATGGCTCTATTTATGGGGCCATGGGGAAGTCGTGGTCCATGCTGTGAGGGGGAGGGTCATTCTAGGGCTGCAGCTTTAGGGACACCCACAGCAGTCAGCAATCTCAGAGAGCCAATCTGTCCCCAGGTTGATCTGTGAGGGAATTGTAATTTGGTTTGTCCTTGGGGGTCTTCCAAAGAGTGGGTGGGCATTGCTTTTGTCTCCCCAGGGAAAGACTCCGCCTTTGTTTTGGGGGAGGACATTAGCTTGCTGTGGACCTCAAGCTGGCCTGGGACTTGCAATCTTCCTGCCTCAGTCTCTGAGTGTTAGTATTCCACGTCTGTCCTCCCTCACCTGTGCTCCCCACCTGTGCTCCCCACCTGTGCTCCCCACACCTGTGCTCCCACACCTGTGCTCCCCCACCTGTGCTCCCCCACCTGTGCTCCCACTCCTGTGCTCCTCACCTGTGCTCCCCCACCTGTGCTCCTCACCTGTGCTCCCCCACCTGTGCTCCCCACCTGTGCTCCCCACCTGTGCTCCACACCTGTGCTCCCCACCTGTGCTCTCCACCTGTGCTCCCCACCTGTGCTCCCCCACCTGTGCTCCCCACCTGTGCTCCCACTCCTGTGCTCCCCACCTGTGCTCCCCACCTGTGCTCCCCACCTGTGCTCCCCCACCTGTGCTCCCCACCTGTGCTCCCACTCCTGTGCTCCCCACCTGTGCTCCCACTCCTGTGCTCCCCACCTGTGCTCCCACTACTGTGCTCCCCACCTGTGCTCCCCACCTGTGTTCCCACTACTGTGCTCCCCACCTGTGCTCCCCACCTGTGCTCCCCCACCTGTGCTCCCCACCTGTGCTCCCCACCTGTGCTCCCCACCTGTGCTCCCACTACTGTGCTCCCACTCCTGTGCTCCCACTCCTGTGCTCCCACTCCTGTGCTCCCCACCTGTGCTCCCACTACTGTGCTCCACATCTGTGCTCCACACCTGGGACATGTTTCTCCTCTCACCCTAGAATTCCCCCCCCCCCAGAAGAGTCTCAGCAGTTTATCAATTTAAAGCTAGAGCTCCCATCAGCATCGTTTGTCCTCTTCCTTAAGTGGCATTCGGGTAGAACTCGGTGTCCCTGATCTCAGGCACTGGCTCATGTAGTCTCTCCGTTCCTCCTGGTGGCACCTGCTGGTCCCTGTCGCCTCTTCTTCCACAGCAGTCTCCCTAGGGTCTACCACACGGACCTCTCTGGTCTCTAGTGACTTGCACAGCAGGCAAGAGTTCAGGGAGAGGGGGGAATCCCTTGAGTGAGAAAGGACTAAGCGTTCAGTTATCGCATAGCCATCCACTGTGCTTTCTTCTCTTCCCCTTTAATGAAAAGCCAAAACAGAAGACATCTGTCTTCAAGATTGAAATGTAATGAAAGCAGGTAACACTTTGGGAGGCTCTGGTTGCTATAACTGCTTAAATATTCAATTCAAGATTCTTCCCAAGAACTCAAGGTCTAGGTTATATGACAAGATGCATTAAATTTATTTTTTACTTTAGATAGAACAAAAACTAATGTCTCAGTAAATCTGGGTTTAATATAAAACCGAGCCTTTTCTAATTATTGTGGGCCAGTTTTTGTTTGTTTGTTTGGTTTTTTTTTTTTTTTTTTTTTTTTTTGTCATTGCTGGCTTCTAAAATAAACGCTGTATTTTTAAAACTTACTTAGCTTTCTTTCTGCATTGTCAAGCAATCAAGCAATAGAGGGACTCACGTTATAACATCACATTTTTTTTCCCTTAAATTTTGCTTTCAGTTTACTTGATGAGCAACCAACTCAAGGACACTGAATAGAAGAACTGTATGTGATAACAACTTTCGAAGTCACTATGTATCAGGTGCACTAAGATATGAGGGCTTAAGCTGAAGTAACACATGCCTTCAAATCTGTGGGCTTACTGTTATCATTTTTAACTATCCTGCTCATTCTGTTCTTCTCTTGGACTCTCCAGCAGGACTGACCCCACATAGACTCCTGGGTCCAGGCTTTATCATAGCTTGGGCTCTAACAGTCTTTACAGAAGAACAAGGGATGTGTTGCAGGTGTGCCAGTTTCCCTTAAAAAATTCTACCCAGAAACGACAAATAATTTCTGTTCACATTTTGTTAGCACAAGCGAGTCACACGGTCACACCTAACGTTCAGTTGGGAAGGTTCAGATCTATTCTGTGCATACAGAGTACCCACGGTGCTTACTCGGATGCTGGCTTCTGAATCCTGTACTGCCCCCTCTGAACCACAAACAGCTCTCTGCATGAGAGCTGGGGTTGACAACTCTGCTGTTCACCATAGCTTGAGACCCATGATACTGCCACTCAGGACAGCCCCACTGTTTCAGACAAGGTACCCATTTCTTGGTGGCAGTTCATCGAATCAAAAGCAAGTAGCAAAAAACTAGGTCAGCCAGGCCAGAGAGATGATCATGGCTTTGCCATGGTCCAATGATGGGAGATGTCATTCTGTAAATATGTTTCTCATACTGGTTAATGAATAAAGCACTGTTGGCCAATAGGAAAGCAAGAGAGGAGGGACTAGGAGACAAGGAGGAAAGAGGAAGTAGTAAGGAGGAGTCAGCATGGAGAGACTGGGGAGACCAGATGCAGGCCCCATTCCCCGGTAAGATGAAAGCACATGGAAATATTAGATTAACAGAAATGGGTTAATAATTAAGACAGAGCTAGCCGATAAGAAACAAGTAACTGGCCAACAGTGTTATATCAAACACAGAGTCTCTGCGTGTTATTTGGGGCTGGTGCGGCCGGCGGCAGGAGGAAAACCTTACTCCTTACAGTCCAATGCTCACAGGAAGAACTAAAAAGCCTCAACCCTCTGCACCATGTTCCTGGGGAAATCTCTGCCAGCTAATAACTTTGTAAAAACTTAAGTCAACCAGGCAACCAAAAGGCAATCAAAATTATTTCTCGTTGAAACGAATCATACATTTTTTCATAATTGCAGACTCATTACACACTTAAAGCCAAAACCAAAGATTCATCTAGTGGATCCTAAGCTCCCCCATGACTTACCCCTAACCAGCTGGGGCCTGATGCTCCAGACAAGAAATGCAGATCTGCTGTATACTGCTGCGTATGCTAGACAGTACACAGTGGGGATATAACTCTCAAGGAAAGATACAGATGTATTCCTAGGGGCCTGCTTGCTAAGCCCGTGGTGAGTCTATATCTCTCTCTGGAACCTACAACGTAACCTCTCTGAACCTCCAAAACACCGCGACTTTGTGGACCGCATTATAGTGGGACTCAACTGAGAGCTTTGGGCAATGACTACTTTCAATGCTCCAGATCTTTTTCTTCATGCTTCAAGTCATTTAAACGTTGCAATAACCATATCTATTAGTGTGCTTTGTATTACTATAAGAAAATGCCTGAGGCCAAGTAATTCACAAAGAGGTTTATTGGTCCCTGGAACACCATGGCACTAGCATCCTGGCAGGGTTTCCCTTGTAGCATCGCAACCCAGGGAAGAAGAAAGAACAAATGTGTCCAAGGAGGCCTATGTGTGAGGAAGGAAGCAGGAGACTGGGGAGGCTGGTTCATTCTGTTTCTAACAACCTGCTCTCTTGGGAATAAATCTACTTCTATTAGACCCAGCCCACTCCTTAAGCCTAACATTAACCTGTTCACAAGGGTAGAACTCCGTGACCTAATTACCCTCCACTGGACATCATCTCGTCTCATCATCAAGCCACGCTGACCTTGTACTTGGGACCATCCTACCTGATGGTATGGCAAGGTTCTAAAGAAGTCCAGGCACACAGATAAACATAAAGGCCATCTGGGGTCAGGTGGGCTGTGCTTGCTCTGATGGAGGGTACCAACCACCCCAACAATCTGGCACCATGTCGAGTTTGTTATGTACATCACAGGGGAATGGATCGGCCAGCCTCAGCAGGAAGTCTCTGTAGGCCCCACAATATACAGTCCCAGGCTGTAAATATCCTGGAGGAGGAAGCTTCAGTTGCTAGCTGTTGCATACACTGGTAAATTGTATGTATACACTCACATTTACTGTCAACACCCACACTCAGATCAGAGGAAGGCTGTCAGTTCTAAACTTGACCCATACAGGGATGGCTTTCCTAAGTTCCCATGGGTCTAAGGCCTTGGTCCTTGACATGGCTGTCAACAATACACACCAGCTCAGCGCTTCATCTGCTTTACAGGCTTACTAGTTTTCTTCCGCTTCCCATAGGTATTTTGGCTCTCCAGTTCAATTCATAGTCATTTTATGGCATTGATTCTGTTCTAAGGTACCTGGAGGCAGCAGGTTGCTAAGGGGGCATTGTTATGGTTTTGATATGAAGAATCACTCCAAAGTCTCTTGTGTTGAAGGTCTGGTCCCCAGCTGGTGGCACTTTTGAGAAGTGTTGGGATCATGATGGCTTCTACCTAATGAATGGGGGCACTATTGGGAGGTTGTGGAAACATGGAGGCGGGGCCTAGGTGGAGGAACCACGAGGATGATGGCCACAAAAGGTGTATCTTGTCCTAATCCCCTGTCTCTTTCTACTTCCTGCATGCCAAAAGATGCACAGTCTTCCTCTGTCATGCCTTTCTACCATGGTGTGCCTGAATTGTCACAGGTAGGGCAGCTACAGGGCCCTCTGACCACGGACTGAAGCCAATTAAATGAAAGGCCAAAGCAAATCCTTCCTCAGATATTTCTCCACAGCAGTGGAGAGGGACAGCCAAGACTAACCGTCACAGTGGACATCCAGAATGAGCCAGTCCAGCTGACCCAGGGCTGGCATGTGACGCACTCAATACAAGTGCTCAGCTCTGAGTTCTGTGCTATCAAAGGAAAGAAGACAAATAGAATGTGATTCACGGAAGGCTCATAAGCACAGTGAGGGATCTGCAGTTTAGTCAATAATAAGCTCACTCTGGGGCCCTAACTATATGAAGCAGCTTACCTGAATTGTTTTATGTAAGCCTTTATAACAGTTTATGAGATAACTCCTAATATTATAGAGAAAGAAACCGAGGCACAGAGAGGCCATAAAAATAACCTGCTCAGTCCCTGTGAGGCCCTATGAGCCCAGGTTAGTTGATTCTATGGGTTTTCTTGTGGTGTCCTTGTCCCCTCTGGCTCCCACACTTCTTTCTCCCCCTCTTCCACAGGAAGGGAATAGAGGAGGTTGAGGGCAGGGACTAGGAGGAGAGCAGGGAGGGGAAACTGTGATTGGGCTGGCTTGGGATTAATTAATTAGTTAGTTAATTAATTAAAATGAAATAACCTGCCCCCACACAGCTAATGCCTGTCAGGACCGCGGTAGTGCGCATCAGTCTAACTTAACCTAGGGTTTAGAAGAATCACTGAGGGGTTCCATTAAAACACAGACACTGATTAGGTCCGGAGGTGAGGGGACTGGTCTGCATGCTCCCAGACCCCAGGTGATGCCACTTGGCCACTGATGACACCTTGATCCGTGGAGCTTCTGAATGCCCTATTTAAGACCCAAGTGCAGCGATGGGAGAGCCAAAGGTAAGTAGCCTCAGGCGGCTCAGTGGAGTGGAGCTGGGTAGCATGGTTATCCTCAAATATTTAAGGATGTCAAAAGCAAATCAGGTTTGACTTCCAGGGCCCTCAAGAACAGAATGATACAAGCGTGTCTTTACTTCCAACCTCGGACCTTTCCTTTGTGCTTCAGACTTCTATATCTAGCTATGTGCAGAGCTAGCATAGGCTATCCTGAAGGCAGCTTGAACTCTGTGTGCCAAGTAATCCATCCTTCCCAGTTTTCTCCTTCATCCACTCACATTAGGTGCTTGGGACCTCCTATTCCCAGGCACACCTACCTCTAATCAGTCATCAAGATCCGTTGCTCTGGTTTCCTCTTTCAACAGCACATCTTGCTTGTCTCTAGCTCCTTCCTTACATCTCCGGTTGGTTCCAGCCCAGCATTTCCCCAGGGACTGTGATGATTACATTTGACATACTTCCTTCTAGTCTGACAGTTTTCACTCCTCTCGCTCCAGATGTTTCCATCACACCCAGGATGAAATGCAAAGCCCCCAGTAGGGCCCTTACAATTTTCCTGACTCAATGTTCCTTCCTCCCCTTCTCTTTCACACAAACCCGTCTCCATCCATCTTGGCCTTTGTACTCTTAATCAGGTTTGCAAGCAGGCACCTCTTGGTGTTCCTCTGCCAGAGTGCTCCCCAGAGAACACAGGTGTCCCCTGTCTCCCTCTTCAGCCATGGCTCTATCCACTCACTCCCCCAAGATGGTCCTCCATGGCCGTCCTTTAAAAACTCACACTCCTCTCCTCTCAACCTCAACACCCTGACCTTGGTTTATTTTCTCCATACTGTTCTATGTCTTTAATTAGTATCTTACTCTGTTTTCTGTTGCTTTAATGACATAACATTTGATACTGCATACTTTATAAAGAAAAGAGGTTCATTTGGGCTTTGTGATTCTGAAGATGGGGGGAGTCTAACATTAGTCAGCTACATCAAAGGAAGGCCTTGTGATGCTTCAACTCGTAGTGGAAGATGATGTGAGACGTCCTTCTGTATGCTGTGAATTTGTGTTTCTCTTATTGGTTGTGAACAAAGCTGGACAGGCAGGATGTAGCCAGGCAGGAAGACAGGTGGGGCTACCAGACTAGGAGAAGGCTGGGAAGAGAAACACAGAGAGTTGCGAAGGAGACAGACACCATGGAGCTGCTGAAGGAGGAAGAGAGCTGGCATCACCGGTAAGTCAAGACGGCATCAAGATACACCCATTAATGTAAATGGGTTAATGACGAAGAGAGCGCTAGCCAGTAAGAAGCCTAAGCCATTGGCCAAACAGTTTATAATCAATATAAACCTCTATATATTTATTTGGGACTGAAGGGCGGTGGGACTGGGCAGGACAGAAACTCTGTGCTCAAGAGGCTAAGATGGGAAGGGGGGTCATCAAAGGAGGTAAAGCAGAGGCCCCACTGTAGCTAACCCATTCCCCTGGGAGAGGCAGGAATCCATATGAGGGTGCTGCCCCGTGACCAAATCCTCCCACTGTGTTCCGTCTCTGCTGTATTGATGAATTAATTTCTAGCACATGACCTGTCAGGCAATCCCTTGATTTCCAACAATCATATAGGTTTTGCTCTTTAAATTGTACATTTCACTTATTGTTATTTTTTGTCTTGTTCTTTATTGTATCCAAGGCCTAAAACAATGCATAATCCATAGCAAGTACTCAGTGAAGACCTGTGACTGGGAGCTCCAGGGAGTCACTGTTAGAAGGACAGACTTATTGTCAGTAGGTCCTGTAGATGGCTGGGCTTTAGATGGAACAGATCACCCAGCATGAAGAGGTTTGGCTCATAGAAGATGGACTAGAATGCTCTCGTGTGTGTGTGTACAGGGACTCAGCACCTTTTGGGGGGGCAAGAGGAATCTTCATACCAAGGAGTCAGCTATAATCACTTTCATGTACTTGATTGAATTTTCAGGGAGCCACAATAGGAAGCCAAGAACTTCTTGAGGTCTAGATGCTCCCAAAGCATCCAACAATGCTTTAAAAAAATAAACAAAAAAATTTCAAGGAAATACCTGGTGACTCCAAAACTTTATACAGAAGAAGGAAGAAAAACCACAGAAAAGTTATTTGAGGGAGTCACTATCAAACCACCCAAGGGTTATTAAAGGGCTCATTATTGATATTTTATTGGATCTTTTTGTAGTGAGAGATACACCCAGCCTCACCTGTGGCCCTGATCACGCCTAATTTGGGTGTGGTCACAGGTGCATAGGTGAGCATGTAGTATTTGGTCTGGGGTCCAAGACAGGCTTCCTCTCTCTTGGTTCTGGTCTGGTCATGGAGAGCAGCCTGGGTGTGGATTGTTGGAGCAGGAACTTGAGAGTCATTGGTGTCTCGTGTAAGTGACTTCTCCCAGAATAAAATATATAACCCATATTTTATCCTCCTCCCGTATATATTAATCTGTACATCATTATCTTTTGTCTGTTTTTAATGTCTTATTTCTGTTTTATAGAACACACACATTTCTACATTAATTATTGATTGATGAAGAACAAATTACATCCAAATGTGGTATCATAGAAAGGCTATGTTCACACCTGGTTTCTCAGTTCAGTTGGTTTCTGGCTCAGCTGGTAGTTCACTCTGAGTTGTCCATATGACTGTTGTGAGGCTGAGGCTGGGCTACATGTGCTCATAGTCTAGGGCTCGAGCTCCACTCAAGTGGCATCTAAGGCTCCTCAAACATCCCTATCCTTTGTGGTCAGATCACATGGTCCTCCCAGCACAGGCTTCACAGCTCTTGGGGCCATGGAGATTATGGCACAGGATTCTACAAGCTCCATCCCTTATTCCCTGTGAGATAGCCAGGCATGAATCATCCTAGGCAGTGACTTAACTGGGAGAGCAATCCACTTAGCCTCACTCATTTGATTTCCTTTAGCTTAACAAATGTCAATGGGATGACCACCAGAGGCAGGATGTCACACACAGTGCTGGGCACCTAAAGATGAACTGGGCACAGTTCCACCTTTCTGTATACCTCAGTGTGAAGAAGGACCCCATATGCTATTAATCGCTTTAAGTTGTATGCCAATTACTTCAGTAACAGATCTAACATTCATTATGCATTCCATGGAGATTTAATCGAGTTAATTCATGTAAAGCCCAGAGCCTGCCCATCACACGGGTCAGGATTTCCTTGTTACCTTCCTGTTTGCACCAGGATCCACCCTTGACCTTCCCTTGCCAGTTCTGTAATTTTGGGAGCTACATTCTCTGGGATCCCTTACCCTATAACTCCCAGGAAGGTTCAGCCATCGAAGGCCCAGGTGCAAGATGGGACAAGAGAACTTGTAGACAGGCCAGGATGCTTTTATTCCCTTTCTGTTCACCTTGGGGCACTCCTCAGTATCTCTAGCTTAGATTCACATGTAAATTTTTTCCCTGCAAGACAACCTCCTACTATTCCTCCATCCCTAGCAGCTTCCCTCCATATCTGGTTTCTCACCACAATCATCAAGGTTAGTGCTCATTTTCTGTAGTGATCCCTTTGCATGGGAGGACCTTGAGTGCTTCCTGTCTCCCTATGAAGGGCTGAGCGGAGACTAGTGTCACTATCCCACCTAGGTAGCTGACAACTCCATTGCATGAGTGCTAGGAATATGCTCATAGGCAGGGGAACCCAGGCAAATGAAGACTGAGTAACTTGGAGCGTCACAGACTTAGCAAGACATGGAGCAGGGGCATGAACTTGGAGGTGTCTGTCTTTGATAGTTATGTGCTGAGCACAGGTAAGACAGCCTTCAACCCACTCTCCGCTTTCTGGGAAAGGTATCTCTGAATATCTGAAGTCATACTCTTCCTAGTAATCTTTCTAAGCCATTTTGTTATAAAGTTGTTCTCCGTGGGAACTCATAAATGAACAATCTATATGTGGTTCATTTCTACCTGGCCCTGCATGAGTGATTTACTGGTGATTTAGAAGCCTTACTGTCTAATGCACAAGCATAGAAAGGTGAGGTGATTAAATGCAGGGTTTGTGGTCATGTCTATAAAACATCGAGTACCAAACCCCTGCAATGAATGTCACTTAGCATGCTGCAGGGCTTCTCCACTGTCTCTAGAGTAACTGACAATCACTTTTTATAAAAAGCCATTCATAACAGTCCTGTGAGCGCCAGTCTATAGACAGTCAAAATTTAAAATAGCTGCCTTTGAGGTGGGGATGGGGTGGGAAAGGATGTTTTATAAAGGGGGAAAATTACCACTGTTCCCTGGAGCCAGGTATGAAATGCAACATCAGATTAATCTCAGACACAAAATAAGAGCCATTAAAGATCCCTCTAGTCCATAGAAACATTAACTGGAATATCAATGGGAAATGACTTTGGTTCAGAGCCCTGGGATTTTCGTTTGCAATAGAGATCACTGCTGTTGCCAAGATGACACTTAACCCTTTAATCACACATCCACTCTAGGGATTTATGAGGTAGAGGTGCAAATCCAGGAACCAGCTGATGCTTCAGGAGTTTTTTTTTTTTTTTAACAGCCCTGGTAGCGCCAGTTAGTTGGACTGAGCCAGTCACAGGTAGCTCCACCTTCCAGGACCCCCACTACGAGATGAAACTCACCTTTGCTCAGCTACCCGAGTGATTTGGTCCCAGTCTGGTGTTGCCACTGTGAGTGATACTAAAGTGAGGTCTTGGGTGAGGATGTTTGAAGAAGGCAGTGTGGTTCTAGGGGGCTGAAGTCAGGAGAGAGATGCTGTCCACCAAAGTGGCTCACTCCTGCTAACCAACCCAGGAAGCAAGTGAAACCTCCATTCACTGTTTCTCAGTTCCAGGCCCCTCCTTCCTCAGTGGCCCTGATGCCACTGGGTTCCAGGCTATCTCTAGGCATCTGAGATCAGAGAAAGCACCCTATGGCTTTCACTTACAATTTTGCTTCCAGATTTGTGAATGTGGGACACCATCCATTTCATCTTATCCAGAGTGAGCTGACCTGCGATGTTGGTCGAATCCTTTTCTAAGAGAATTCCAAGGGACCAAAGTAAAAAATGGAGCAAGCTGAAGAGGAGTCTCATGGAACCCCAAGTTTTAGTCAGGGAGATGACTCAGTCAAGTACTCTACTCGGTGTCTGGGTGTGAGGACATGAGTGTGATCTCCAGCACCTGGGTTGGTTTGCTATTTAAAGCTAGGAGTGATGCTTATGTTTGAAATCCCAGCACTTAGAAGGTGGAGACAGACCTATTCCTGGGGTTCACTTACTGGCCAGTCACCCTCCTCACTTACTTAGTGAATTCCAGGCCAGATAGGTGTCTGATGGCTCCTGAAGAAAGACACCAAGATTGACCCATAGCCTCCACATGCATGTGCACACAAACACATGCATGCATGCACATTGACCTCCACACAGATCATAAGCCTTCAAACCCTGCAAGGGATGCAAGCCTGTGTTTGAACAAGACTTGAAAGGCAGACTCACTGCGTTGACCTTTCAGATGCTCTGCCTCTTTATCAATAATGCAAACAGCAGTTCACTGTGCAGAACAGGTACAGCACTTAAAACTCCCAGAGATCAGGATATATTCCCACTGTGTTTTCAGAGAAACACAGTGTTCACTGTGTAAACAGAGAAGAGGCCCAAGCCGCAGGCAGCAGCCAGCATCTTGCATTGAGCTCTTGGTGCCCAGACAGACCGTGGTAATAAGTAAGAAATAATTTCTGAAAAGCAAAAAGAAACCATCAGTCTATAATTTCACCCCACAAGACCATATCAGATTTTAGCATCTAATACAGAAATTTTCCAACTTCAGATCACACGGGGTAGAAGGGAAAGGTGTCCAGGTTGCTAAGACTGGTCCTACCCATGCTTTATACTAAGAGTAGAGTTCATAAAAATGGGGTAAGGACAAGGCATTGCCACAGTGGTCAGCAATTATTCATAAATAGAAATTCCTTTTACAAGAATCCAACATACAATGCGCTAGAATCTTCTAGTGCCAATTCCAAAAACATTCTGATCAGCTCAGCCCAAGTTATATAGCCACACTCATCCCTTTCATGTGTGGGTGTGGTGCTATGACTACCTGGAACCCATTTATTTGGTTGTTGGGGCAGGTCAGGGTCCTTGTACTGAACAGAACAAAGAAATGTATTTTATAATTGTCTCGAAAATTAAGAAGATCTGGGTAGTGATTTCCATTCTAGAATGTCACTATGCCAAATGTGACAGCCTCCCTTAAATTCTCCATTTTCTTTCATTTAAAAAATATCTTTTAAAAAGTGATTGTGTGTATATGTGTGTTAGTGTGTGTGGGAGTGAGTATGTGTGTGTGTAAGTGTATGTAAGTATTGTGTGAGGGTGTGTGTGAGTGTGTGTATTGTGTGAGTGTGTGTGAGTGTGTGTATGTGTGTGACTGTGTGTGAGAGTTGTGTGAATATTGTGTGGGTGTGTGTGTGGGTGTATTGTATGAGTGTGTATATATGTGTGTGAGTAAGTGTATTGTGTGAGGGTGTACGTGAATTTGAGAGTGTGTGTGTGTAAATGTGTGTGTGTGTGACTGTGTGTGGTGTGTGTGAGTATTGTGTGAGTGTGTGTGTGGGTGTATTGTGTGTGTGTCTGTGTGAGTATGTATGTGAGTGTGTGAGTGTGTGTGTGTGTGAATGTGAGTATGTGTGTGTGTGACTGTGTGTGGTGTGTGTGAGTATTGTGTGAGTGTGGGTGTGGGTGTATTGTGTGTGTGAGTGTCTGTGTGAGTATGTATGTGAGTGTGTGAGTGTGTGTGTGAATGTGAGTATGTGTGTGTGTGACTGTGTGTGAGAGTGTGTGTGAGTATTGTGTGTGTGTGAGTGTGTGTGTATTATGTGTGTGTGTATGTGTGTGTATGTGTGTGTATTGTGTGAGTGTGTGTGAATGTGAGTGTGTGTGAGTGTGTGTGTATTATGTGAGTGTGTGTGAATGTGAGTGTGTATTGTGTGTGTAAATGTGTGAGCGTGTGTGTCTTGTGTGTGTCTGTGTGTGAGAGTGTGTGTGAGTATTGTGTGGGGGGTGTATTGTATGAGTGTGTGTGTGAGTATATGTATGTGTATTGTGTGAGTGTGTGTGTGAGTATGTGTGTGAATGTGTGAGCATGTGTGTGTGTGTGTGTATGTGTGTGTGTGTGTGTATTTGAGGTGGCAGTGATGTATGGTCATAGCATTCATGTGGACATAGCATTCACGTGGACATAGCATGCATGTCAGAGGACAACTTGGGAGAAATGGTTCTCTCTTTCCATCATGTGGGTTCTGTGGATTGAATAAGCACCTGCTGAATTCTCTTGGCAGCCCAATTCTCCACTTTCTATCTTAATTCTACTTTCAGGATTCAGGGCATCAACTGCTAAATGTACACAAGGCTAAGGATCCATAGCTGAGGTGTTGAATTTGCAACATGGCTACATATTTCTCTGCAACTACCCTTGGCTCATCATGAGTTAGATTCATCAAGATGGTGACCAAGTTACGTGAATCACCCAGCGGTCACATGGTCCCCAAACATCCAGAAAGTGTGAGTCTTTTGTTCTTATGTCCTTCTTGGCCTGGATTTCCAGCTACTATTTGTGGTTCTCAGAGAACAACAACTACCAGACCCTGTTGTGCCCAGGCTCCTGGTGATCCTGACAAATTCAAAATTGCCAGCTTTAGCAAGCAAAATATAGGATTCTCATTCTCATTTGAATTTCAGATACCAAAGGAAAAATTTTAACAGATGCAATGCCAATACCCACTCACACTAAAATGTGTATCGCTTACCTTAGAATAAGGTTAAACCAAAGCTTATCCTGTATTTTTAAAAGATTTGCATCTACTTTTAATTATGTAAATGAGTATATATCTCTGTGAGGGTGAATATGTGGATGAATAGGTGCCCATAGAAGGTGTTGAATCCCCTGGAGATGGAATTCTGGGAGGTTGCTAGTCTCCCACCCTGAGTGCTGGGGACAGAACTCAGGTACTCTGCAAGAGCAATATAAGCTCTTAACCTCTGCGGACCCTAGATGCCTGTGTTTCTGTCTGGCATTCCTACATCAGTTCATTTCTCTTACCAACATTTTCACCACACTCTCTTGTTTCCACTTTTAAATTTCTTCTTCTAACCATTGAGCGACTGTTTCATTCCTCATTAAATTGTATGATACTTGAGTGTAGAATCTCCCTATGTTATCTTTTTTTATTTCCCACATCACCTAAGGGAATATCTTACACACAATAGAACTTAACAACTATTTGAGTTAGGAATTGAACGTTTGCTGCACGTGGGCCTTTGGCTGTCATATACAAGAGATACACGTGTGCAACCAAAATCAAAACTCATCCCTCAAATCACTGTGAAAGACATGCTTTGCTTGAGCAGTTAAGTACAAGCCTCTGTATATCGTATGCATCATATATAAACTAAGCTATACAGGCACTCTGTGGAGTGACTAGCATAATCTACTTCACAGATGAAAACACTGAGGCTGCAAGGGCAGTGTGCTTATTAAACTCACAATGTCTCCTGGGCAGACTCAGGAGTCACACCCCAGATATGTCTATCTCCAAGTTCTGGAACAGTGACTCTCATATCAAAGAGAGGCTGGGCAGGCCTTTGTTTTTAGTGATTTAATGGGGACAGGAATACATTTCTCTTTTGTGTGTAAATCAGCCCAGGGAGATATTAGCATCCACTTCTGAGGTCACCAGGGACTTGGCTCCTCCCTCCTCCCTCTTCACCATCCTCTTCTTGAACGACTGATATCCGCTCGGTGTCTACAATCCAGTCTATGGAGCTGGAAAAGTTGGAAGTGAAGGACAATGTAACTTCCTTGAAAGGTATTGTCTAACTCTTGTTCATACATCCTTTCCACTCATAGCCACTGGTCAGAACTTGGGCACAGAGCCATCCTGGCTTCAAGAGAAACTGGGAAAAGTAATTATTTTCCATATATAATTAGCAGCTGACCCTAAGCCCAGCCACAGTTCAAGGAATCCCTGTGCCAGCCATCATAGAGAAGGGTGTGGAGCAGACGCTGGCTGAAAGTCATGAGGACAGAGATGAGATTGTGCAGAAGTTACAAGATTGGCAGCCAGAAGGCTGAGTTTTGGTCCCCGAGGGTTGTGTGAAGGCTGCAGCGAAACGCATTTTCTATTTTTATTTTTATCATTTGAGAATATTGTAATCGAATATGTGTTTTGATCAAGTCTACCTCCACTCCATACCCTCCATTTCCTCCCATGACTCCTCACTATTTTTGTCCTCCAACTTCTTGTAGTATTTTAAATCTACTGAGTGCTGTCCACATGTGCATGGGTGTAGGGTCATCTCTGGGAACATGGGCAGCCTATGGGAGCCTCATCCAAAAAAACAAAACAAACAAAAACAAAAACAAAAAACCTGGCACGCTTTCCCCCAGAAGCCATTAGTTGCCAGTAACTCCAGCTAGAGAGGGACTTTTTGATCCCCTCTCCAACCCACGATGTAATTTTGGCTGTTTTAATATTATGCAGGTGTAATGAGTGTGGCCACAGCTCTGTGAGTTCATATGCACAATGGCCCAGTCATGTCCATATTTGCCCTTCTTTCTGGCCACCCAACACTTGACCATCCTCTCTGGGTTGGAGAAATCCCCCCACTTACTGAAACTATTGCCTCTCAATGGAGGACTTAGGAACCAGGAACTTGCTTTTCTAGCCTCCTTAGTATCCAGGGCAATGGAGTGGATCTGCATAGCAAACAGTGACTAGTGAAACTCAGAAGAATCCAGTCTGGAGATGGTGACAATCCCTCCATCTTTAGGAGGCTGTGGACCGTCACTGATGGTGTGAACTGAAGAGACCATGCCTGAGTGGCAGAGACCATGCCTGGAGGTGGCAGACATGCACCTGTGTAGACAGTATAACTGTCTCTGCTCTTCACTTTCTTTCCTACTGGACTCATGCATCAGCCATATGATTCTGTGGCATGCAGTGAAAATGTACAGTCTACATTCTGGACCCATTGATCTTGAGCCTGGCTGTAGGATCATTTTCAAACTGTAGACTATAGCTGGATGGGATAGCATCTCTGATCTATTGAGAAAGAGCTTCAAGAAGTGTGGAGAATGAACTTCCATCAGTTCCCTTAAGCCTCTCCCTTCACCATGAGAAGTTTGCTCCATATAGCAAAGTTCAACCTTCAACCCAACTCCTAGAATAAAGACAGATGAAATAATCAAAGTGTACCCAGGCCCCAACTAAGACTGAGCCCAGCCAAGCTTAGTCTAATGTCAGTGAGCTTTGTTGTTGGGTTTGCAGAATAGTTTTTCATGTGACATTGCCACAGCAGAGACCTGAGGTCAGGGCTGCTTTCCAGCTATGGAGGTGATCTACTGCCGCCTGCTATTCTGATGGCTTACAGCCTGAAACCAATTACATAGCAATCACCCTGAGTTTGGTTGTTCCTGCTTATGTGGCTACTAAATCTGGTTCTCTAACCTTTCTGGAGGGCCTGTGATGTCTGATACTCTTGGATACATTTGCTTTTCAAGAAAAAGGAGTAAGTTATGCGACCTAAAACCCTGAAAACGAGGATCAGCATGTCCTGGATCAGGGCAAAAGAGAATGTCTCTCACTCTCTCAGTGGTCACAGTTTCAAATTTGCTACATGAAAAGCGTTTGGATATTTATTGCCTTTGGGCTTTGGGTTAAAATATAAACATGAGAATTCTAGGTCTACATCTCTTGAATTTGGCACACTACTCCAGACCCTTCTCTCTGTACTCCTGGTCAGACTTGGTGGCCTTCTTTTCAAAAAGACAAGACTCTAATCCCAGGGATGCAAACAAGCTTTGTGACCTTGAAATCATCACTCCTTTCTTGGGTCTTATTTTCCTCTATCTACTCGTTTTTAAATAATAGCCGTCATGGAGGAAAGAGGCGATAGGGGTAGGTCATTGGAAGCCACAGCTCTAAATAAGGTGCTGTGTACGGTCTGTGTCTCTTTTCCAGGTGGCATGGCATTAATGATATGCCAATGAGTTCATAATCACATAAAGTAGTCTAGAAAGAAGTATGCAAACACATTGTGGTGGATTGAATAGGAATGGCCCTCATAGATTTGAATGCTTGGTCACCAGGGGAGTGGGACTATTAGGAGATGTGGCCTTTTTGAAGGCAATGTGTCTCTGGAGGTGAGCTTTGAGGTTTCAAAAGCTCAAGCCAGGCACAATGTCACTCTCCTTGCTGCTCAAGGATCTGAATGTAGAACTCTCGGTACCTCTCCATCACGATGTCTGCCGTGTGCCACGGTGGTTCCCTCCATGACGATAATGGGCTAAACTGTAAGGCAGCTGCAATTAAATGTTTTCCTTTATAAGAGTTGCTGTGGTCATGGTGTTTTTTCACAACAATAGAATACTGACTAAGACATGTGGTAGGTAACTCTGGCTTCTTCAGCATTGTAAGACTGTGAGGGATTTAAATAGCCTTTTTATAAGTGGTCCTGCATTTCCCATGCTTTTTATAATGAGCAGTATTACCTTGGTAATGAGGTGAGTTTTTTGTTTTTTGTTTTTTCAGCTCTAATGTGTTGTGTTAACACGGGATATTTATCATATGACATTTTCCGGAAAGGACTTTGGCTGAAAGTGGACTTCCTTACAAATTAGATACAAGGAAGGTCAAAGGGAATGAGGAGGACAAACCGAGGGACAGGTTAGCAGAGATATGCCCAAGGTAGCCAGGTCACTAATTGCTTGTAATGAAGAGAGTCAAAAGAGAAGAGTAGTGTCTTATTTACTACTATCACTGTCATGAAACACCATGACCAAAAGCAACTGGGCAGGAAGAGTTTATTTCTCATCAAGAATAGTGAGGGCAGGAACTTAACTAGGGCAGGATCCCTGGAGGCAGGAGCTGATGCAGAGGTCATGGAGGGGAGCTGCTTACTGGCTTGCACTCTATTGCTTTCTCAGCCTGTTTTCTTATAGAACCCAGGAACGCCAGCCCAGGGATGTCATTGCCCACAATGTGCTGGGCCCTCTCCATCAATCACTAATTAATAGAATGTCATACAGGCTTGCCTACAGCCTGATCTTAGGGAGGGATTTTCTTAATTGAGGTTCTCTCCTCTCAGGTGACTTTAATTTGTGTCAAGTTGGCATAAAACTGTCCAGCAAAATTGACCCCTTGCCAGCTCAACACACAGACACATCACTGTTGAGCCATAGCCTTTCCTTTCTTGTTCATCCCCAAGATGATACATGAATATCAATATCACAATATAAAGCATCTTACAAAGTTAAAAAAAACAACTCTATACTTTTTATACATTCAAATGCTTTAAAAAGTCTCTTTAGGCAATGGTGGTCTATGCCTTTAATGCCAGCACTTGGGAGGTGGAGGCAGGCAAATCTCTGTGAGTTCAAGACCAGCTTAATCTACGAAACAAACTGTAAGACAGCCAAGGGTACACAGTAAAACCCTGTCTTGAAGAACAACAATAACAAAATTCAAAGTCTCTTTCAAAACCTGAAATCTCTGTAAAAAATTTCAGTTTCTCAGCTATGGGCTCCTAAACAATAAAAAAAGAAATCAAATCCATCCTTACTTCAAGAAGGAAGAATCAGAGCTCAGTCATAATTAGATCAAAGCAAGACCAAACTCCAAACAGTGTGAATAACTCAACATCCAAAGTCTGGCATCCACTCACAATCTTCTGGGCTCCCCCAAAGGGCTTGGGTCACTTCTCCAGCTCTGCCCTCTGCAGCACACACAGCTGTCTTCTAGGCTCAGGCTGGCTCTGCTCCATTGCTGATGCTATCCTTGGTGGTCATCCCATGACACTGGCATCTCCAAAACCGCTGGGGTCTTGTGCTCTCCACAGCCCTTTAAGCCTTCAAAACCAGCACCACCTAGATGACTCTTGTACCAAGTTCAGCTGCCAGCTTTGGCTGCCTTTGAAACACAGGTTCTGTGTGCTGACCTTCATGAAACACTTTTCAGAAGAATTCACCTCGGTGATGCTGGTCTCTTCTTAATAACTGCTAATTATTCAGCTCCAGATAACCAGCATCGATTGTCCCAGTAACACAAAGATTTCCCTTCAATGATGCTGGTCTCTTGCTAATTATGGCTGACTCTTCAGCCCCGGTGGACAAAACCAACAGAATCTTAATTCAAACTAGTAAATGGCCCTGATAGAGTCTTTACACTTCCCTCTGAGACTTCACAAGACCTGGAATTTATATGGGATATCTCATTGATGACAGACAGCCGAACTAAGGTAGATACTTATTGTCCCCATTTCAGGGGGAGGGGAAACTATGGCTTGTATGTTCAAGTTACTTGCAAGAATGAGGGGCAAGTGAATCTAATCCGTATGGCTTCAAGTCCATCTGCTTCATGCCTTGCAGAGAAGAACAAGACGGGCTGCTAGGGAAAATCATAGAGATCTTCATGGAAGAGGAGACTCTTGAGCTGTGTCTTGAAGGATAGGCAAGAGCCTGAGGACAAGGATGAAAGAGGGGAGCAGGATATTGAGGCAAGGGGTGGGGGAAAACGTGGGAAGTGAGGGACCAGTAGGAGCCGGCTGGGAAGGATGGAGGGCCTCTTAAGACTTTGGCTCAGCTTCTCTCACACCTGGTGGCCTCTTCTCAGAATCAATCATGGCCATGTGGTGACACCAGCAGGCAAGGGTGAACCATCAGGGGTCCCTCAAGGCCTCCTGCTTCCAGCCCATCTAGGGCTCTTTTCCAAAGAGGAGATTTGAGTCTTGTCCAGAATATTCCCCAGTGAACTTTGAAGGCAGCCTGTCTGGGTGCCAGAGAAAGCAGCTGGCTTGGAATGTGAGAGGGAAAGTTCTGGCAAGAAGAGACAAGTCTTTTATTACCTCAAGTACATGATGGTCAAGGCTGCAGGCTTTGCCAGTTGTGGGATCTGAAGCCTGGCTTCTCCAGTTACCTGCTGTGTGACCTCAAGGACAGCACTTACCTGCTCTACCCTGTCTTACTTTTCTCTTGCTCCGACAAAACACCATGACCAAGGCAACTTATAAAAGGAACCATTTAATGTGTGGCTCTCGGTCCCATAGGGTTAGGGTCCATGAACGTCAGACGGGGAGAGTGACAGCAGGCAGGAAGGCATGGCTCTGGAGAAGTAGCTGAGAGCTCACATCTGATCCACAAGCAGGAGGCGGAGAAAGGTAGAGAGAGCTAACTGGGAATGGCATGGGCTTTGAAACCTTAAAGGCCACACCCAGTGACACACACCTCTTAATCTTTCTCAAACAGTCCCACCAACCGGGGACCAAACATTCAAATATGCTAAACCTGTGGGGCCTACTCTCATTCAACCCACCACTTGTCCCCTAAGTTGCCATACACGTTTAAGTGCCATCAGACACATTTCTTAGGCTACTTGTGAAGATTAAATGAAGCCATGAGAGATGCACAGCTAACAGTGAGTGGATGTCGGACCCAGAAGCAGTCATGACTAACTCGTCCAGCACCCATTCGGCAATGATGAGAAGTGCCTCCCTGCAGCTTATAATCGAGAGAGGGAAGCAGAAATAATACACACAAACTTAAAATAGTGTGTCTTATGCAGAAAACAATGGCAGAGAGTGGATACCGTGTGGGTGTGCACACGTGTGTCTGTGTGTGCGTTAGATATAAGACACCGTAAGCCCTCCTTGAAGGGCTGACATCTGAGCAGAGATAAGAATCCAAGGTGCTAATGTCATGAAAGTACAGGACAAAATGATTCAGCAATAAATCCCAGATGGTACAGGAAAAACAACAGGCTGAATGAGGGGGGAAAATATACTGAAGACCTGCTTGGATTCCCATTCAAAATAGTCTTTGAGAAGTTTTACATATATACAGTGGAACACGTTCACGTTCATCTTTTTCCCCTCCAGCTACTCCCAGACCAGTGCAGCATCCCTTCCCAACCTTTTCATTTCTGCTAAATAATTCAGCAAGGCAAATTAGTGCTTCCTATTGTGCATGGGTATGGGGCCGTTCACCAAACATGGCAAAGAAGAACACCAGCCCCTCCTCATCCATACTGGCAGAAAAGAATGTGAGCCCTTCCCCGTCCACTCTGGTGAAGATGAACTCAAGCCCCTTCCCACCCACACCAAAGTTTTAACTGCTTGATCTCGTGCTGGCCTTCCCATTTTACAAATGGAAATGCGAAGATGGCCCACATGAACGAACTAATTCGAGACAAACTAACAAGATGGTGAGCAATCGATCCTAGTGCCTTGAAAATATGCTAGAGAAGGGATGTTGTGAATGTTGGGGGAGGGGTGTGTGTGACAAGTTACACTTTGTATGTGTGTGTAGGTCAGAGGACTGTTTTGGGTTTTTTGTATATGAGCTGTGCAGATGTGTACACCCACCTGGAGGTACATGTGTGTGCAATATGTATACACCTGTGAGCCCAGGTGTGGGGTCCAGAAGTCACATGTGTGTGCACATGTGTGTATGCGGACACCTTCAGGTCCGTGTGTTTACACGTATACATGTGGACACATGTGTGTCCAGAAGTCAGTGTCCAGTGTCTTCCTTTGTCACTTTCCACTCAATGTTTTGGGAACAGACTTTCTAAAACAAAGGCCATCATTTAGGCCAGCGAACCCCCAGGATCCGCCTGTCTCTCTGCCTTCCACCTCTGCTTCTAGGACACCATATCAGGCTGTTACATGGGTCCTGGGGATCCCAACCAGATCTTGCCACTGCAGGGCAAGTGCTTTAACCCCCGACCCATCTCCTCAGCTACTCCCACACCCCACTTTATTTTGTTGAGATGGGGTCTCTTACCAGCTGGGGCTGAGCACCCAGCACATATGTAACAGAGGCCTCGTGCCTCCACCTCTCTGGGATTATAGGCATGCGCCACCAGGCCCTGCTTTTTCACATGGGCTCCTGCAGGTCAAACTTACGTCTGCAAGTGGAGCATTTCACCAATGATTATGATTGTGGCGACTTAATGAGAAATGTCCCTCACAGGCTCATGCATTTGAAGACTTGGTACCCAGTTAGTGACACTCTTCGGAGCTGTGATGGTTATGAAACATAGGAGGTGAAGCCATCCCAGGAGGTGGGCTTTGAGGGTTAGTAGGCTCCCTGAGCTTCCCCGTCCTCACCCTCTGCTTCCTGTGCGTGGTTGAGATAAGATCGCTAAGCTTCTGGCTTCCTGCTCCTGCCACTGGGCCCTGATGAACTCTATATCTCTGGGACTGAGGTAAGTAATCTCTTTCTTCCCTAAGTTGCTTTTGGCCATGGTATTTTATCATATAAGTAGAAAAGTAACCTGCAGAGATCAAAAGTAAGGGTCCTAGAACTAGACTAAGGAACTCAAACCCAATATGGACTATCTGACTTGGGACAAATAGCTCAACCTCTCTGGGCCAATTTCCTCATCTAAGCCTGGGAACCATCACAACCAACCCCACAGATCTGCTGCATGGATGAAATGAAAATGAGTTAATGTCTGCACAGCACATAGGACAGCCCCCAGCCGGGAATAGAGGCAATGCTGCTTGCCATGATCAAGACTTGCAGTAAACATTAGCTATCATTTTATTATTAAATTTACACAACTAAGGCAGGGATTAGCATTCTTCTTTTATGTAAAAATGAATGAATGGTTGGAAAGGAAAAGCCCTCTCCGAGATCTCATAGCCATCAAGTGGAGGATGTCTGGCTTGAAGTGCGGTGGTGTTTCTGCCCTCTAACAAAGCTGCTTAATGAACAGGCAATCTAGCACTGGGACACAAGAAATATCAGGGCCTGTGTAGACTTTAACAAGGAGCCAATCATCAGTGACCTTGCTTTTGCAATCAGTGCCTTCTAGCAGAGGCAGAATCCCGGAAGAAACACAGTGGGCCAATCATCTGACCCAGAGGGAAGCCTGCTTAAGAATCTCTGTGTGGGAATGAGCCTCTGACAGGCACAGGCACTACAACCTTGCGAGACGAAAGACTCAACCTCTTGCTCTCATAAAACACAACTTCATGACTAGCCTCTTCATTAGCATATTCATGTGTGCCCTCTACCTTTCCTTGTTACTGTGTCAATACCCACCGGCTCTGGATTGGAGATACATTGGGTGTGTCGGTTTTGAAGATGATCCCTCCTTCTGCCAACACACTTGTTGTGTTCGGTGCCTTGGACCCCTCTCGGGTCACTCCTGTGGTCCATGTCCTACATGTGCTCTCTATCTCTAATCTTGATTTCTGGGGTCGTTTTCTGAAAACAACCCTTTACCCCCACCCAGACCTGCAGTCTCTCTCCATCCTCCCAGTGTAATCTGGGCCTTGTGACTCCCTCTGCTCCCCTGTCCTCTCCAGCTTTGTCTTCCTTTCTTGGCACGATGAAGCCCTGATTAAATGCAAGGCTGCCTGCTCCAGCCCAACCTGCAGCTGAATGTGACTGCAGACAAAAATAAAACCACACAACTCCCTGCTGGGTTTTGCTTTAAATTCAGGACTGGACTTTACAGGATATGTCTCCAATGTGTGCCAGCTACTGCTTTGTAGACATGCTCCATCCTCTCCAGTGTGCCTGCTCTCTCTCTCCCTCTCTCTGGACATGCTCCAACTCTTTTCTTACACTCCAGGCCTCCTCTCTTGTCTACCAGAGGGCCACACTTCGAGGCTCCCGCTCTCTTGACTTGAATAAATGGCTTCACTCATAAGACTCAATGTTCATTAATAGCCTGTTTATTAGCACATTTATTTCCCCATCCCATCACAATAGCAAACAGTTATCTTTCCTTTTCTTTTGCTTCGTGTGTGTGCCCGTGTGCGCATGCGCGCGTTATATGCCACATGGATATAGGCATGAATGTGTCAAGGTTTTTGTTGGGAACCTTTCTCAGTTGCTATTCACACTGTTCTTTGAGGCAGGGTCTCTCAGTGACACCCAGAGTTCACTGACAAGGCTGTCTTGCTCATGGGTTACCCTGTTTTCTCCTTCTCAAGTTAGAATAACAGACATGCCAGCATACGAACCTAGTCTTTATATAGGTCATATCAGCCAGGGTTCTCTGGAGAGATAGAACCTATGGAGTGAAACCTGCTGAAAGAGCTGTAACCAGAGTCGTCTGACAAAACCACATGTAGCTTCCTACCCGCAGGGACCGGGACATAAGGGCTGTTTTGAGCTGCTGGATTTGGGTTGTTGTTTGTCAGACAACGTAAGTGATTTGCAATAGAGCTACATAAAGGTTCGTGTAGAAGGTGGGAGCGGGGAGGGTAGATGGATCGGTGGTTGCCATGCAGGAGGATGTTCTTGATTGTCAACTTGACTACGTCTGGAATTAACTAAAATCCAAATGGCTGGGTATGTATGCCTGTGAGAATTTTTTTCTTAATGAAATCATTTGAAGTGAAAAGACCTACGTCTAATCTAGATCTCTGAGGTGGGAAGATACAACTGTAATTCAGAGTTTTTGAGGTGGGGGGATCCACCTTTAATAATAATAATAATAATAATAATAATAAATAATATAATAAATATATAATAAATACTATAAATATAAATAAATAATAATATATATATATATATATATATATTTATGTTGGGTCTGTAACTTGGCTGCTGAGAACAGAGCTGCAATGAAGTGCATATCTCTGTAACATGTTGACTTAAGTCCTCAAGGACATAGCCAGGATTGGTAGAGTTCAGTCGTGTGGTAGACATACTTTAAGTTTTTTGAGAAAGCCTAATAGTGATTTCCAGGGTGACTGGATTAGCTTATATCCCGACTAGTGGTGTGTAAGGGTTCCCTCAGGTTTGACAGTCCCTAGAATCATGCCAGTGTAGCCTTGAGGTGGTTCACAGGGTATCTCTGTAGTACTTTGGGAGTGACAACAAGCAACTCACTGCATCTCAACAGGCTGGACTTCCAGTAGTCTACAAACTCACAGCAATGGAAAGGTACAAAAGAGTCCTAAGAATAGATAACAGGGCCACCCAGGCAACATCAGCATCTTCTGGGCAGCTGGGAAATGCAGCTTCCTGTTGACTCCTGGGACAGGGCCAGAGGCCTTGGCTTTTGGATGGGCTTTCTCCTGTGAACTGCTTTACCAGCTGGTGGAGTCTGGCATCTGTCTCTGTTGGGAAGGAGGGAGTCACAGAGCCGTGACTGGGGAAGTTTGTCTCTGCTACTTTCTTGTAGTGAGACCTTGGAAATGTTGGCATCAAAGAGCCTTGTTTTCCACCAAGAAAAATCAGCAAAACTATTCATATATGTCATTTATATAAATGCCTGAAAATGCTAATTCTTTATTTAATATCTTCTAAGTATCGTGTTAGTTGGGATAATGTGTGTAAAATGGCAGCACAGTGGTGGTACACAGAAAGGGTTTGGGGTATGCATCCCAATCACTGGGGGCTTTCATGTGATTTGGAGGCAACTCTAAAGGTAGGTGGCTAAGGGCAGGGTGTAAGTTCCATGGGGCCATTGTCCTGGTCTCAACTAAAGGAAAGTAGAGAAAGAACTAAGAAACTCACATTTTTCTATAAAAAGCACAGACAAATACACAGTGTGCCAACGTCTGAACAGAATACCTGTACCATTAACATTTCATGAAGAATCTATTAAGAAATTACTGTTTGGACTAGAGAGACGACACGGTCCATAAAGTTCTCAGAGCACAAGCTGTTATTTTCTTAATATACTTACTCATATGGCCATTGAGTTTGATCCCTAGAACCTACAAGAAGCATCTGGGTGTGGTACAACTCCAACCATAGCAAGACAGGCAGATCCCCAGAGCTCATTGTGCAGCCACTATAGAATACTTAAAAGGCCTGGGTACCAAGGCAAGACCCTGTCTCAGAGACAGCTCCCGAAGAATGATACTGGATGTTAGCCTACACATACAGGTTCACAAATGCGCACACACGCGCGCGCGTGCACACACACACACACACACACATACACACACACACAAGGTACTTCCAGTGGTGCTTTGGAGATGTCCATCATAGTGCTGGATTGGGGCATAAAGCTGGTGATATGGGTTGAAGGGAATCACAGTATAGGGTGAGAATCTTGAACCCACACAGAGTTTACTGTATCCATAGTGTTAGGAATCAGCAGCCCGCTGACCCGTGCCCTCAACGATGGGTGGGACACTCATGGGCATGTCATCGCTACATCAAGCTTTACCTGGGTGCCAGAGGACTCAGTTACGCATGCGCAAGTCCCCCTTTTAAAGCAAGTGCACCAAGCACGCCTCTCTCTCTCTCTCTTGCTCTCTCTCTCTTTGCTCCCCTCTTGCTCTCTCTTGCTTTCTCTCTGTTCCTCTCTCTCTCCTCTGCTTTCGGTTGGCCACCAGCTACCCCCCCTTTCTCTCCCCTCTCTCAATAAATTCCACATGGGCGCTGAGTCTCCTGTTTGTGTTTCTTAGGCAATAGTTGTATCAAAAGAACAACACATAGCCTTCAGCTTGTTGTGAGGTTTTGAGCACTAGTGAATAGGCTCTGAGAGGTAAAGTTGGGACCTCCCCTAACTGTAGGCTCCTAGGGTTCTCTGCATAAGGAGAAGGGGGGTAGAATCAGTCTATAGAGCTTTCTGGATAACCTAGGCTTCAGTTTTGATCCAGCTGCTTACGTGTGACTTGAATAAGTTACCTAACATCTCTGATCTGCTTAACCATTAAGTAGGAATAATAGTACCTAATTACAGCTTTGATGTGATTAAAAGCAAGAAAAAAGTTCTACAAGAGTGACTGGAATGTGATAAGCGTTCAACAAATATTAGCTTTACTGTGCATGTTTATCCGGAGAAGAGAGGACACACAGTTCTGAAATCCTTAAAAGAATCATGGCTCCCAGAAGGTGACAAATCTCAGAGATTCAAAACTGTTCTCATGATAAAAACCCATGAAATGATTTGCAACCCCACCTCACAGCCCCACCCAGAACCCTTACCCTGTCTGATTCACAGCTCCCTTCCTGAGCTCTCTTTCCACCACTTGCCTCCCATCATCTTTCCTATTCCAGTTATCTGGAATTGAGTTTCCCACCACAGTCCCTCCCTGAGCTCTCCTGGTGAAAGTCTGTCAGTGATTCCCCAGGTCTTTACAATCAAGTCAAACTCCTTTGCCTGCTCATGACCTGCCCCTGCCCATCCTCCTGTCTGCTGTTGCTGTCTCATGTACCCTCGTCTCTGACTCCCCTCTGGCTCCTTCCCAAGTCCTCCCCTCTGGCACCTCCCCAAGCCCCTCCCCTCTAACCACGCCCCCTGCCATCCTACCTCCCTGCTTTAAATGCCCTTGTCTCTCTGGCTGTGAGTCTCTCTGCCTGATGCTGCCAGACGCACTGATATCTGTGCACTTTCTCTACACTTCCTTGAATTTTAAAACAAATATTTCCATTGATTTTGTAATCATTTTCATCTCCAAAAGCCTGTGAGTTCCTTAAAGACAGATAAAATAGCCTCATTGTTCATCCTTGGTGCCAAATTCAGTATCTAAGAGCACTTAGTATATGCTCAGTAAATATTTGCTGGGTGAGTAAGTGGATAAATAAATAGGATGCATAGCTAATGTTTAATCAGTTGACTGCTGGTGTGTTAGGAATTGAAATGGCTGAACCTAGAATCCAGTGCATTTAGACTGTTTTCAATCATAAAAGATTAAAAACCCCCAGTCTGCCTGGGTCAGTAAAAAAGAGCAATAAGCCTGCATTATTCAGTTTTCTGTTATGATAATGAGATACCTGAGACAGGTTACTTATTGAGTAAAGGGATTTATTTAGCTCACAGTCCAGGATGTTCAAGCCTAAAACGTTATGGCTGTACTGAGGTGAGGGTGTAGAAGATGGAAAGCTATGGAATCCTCTTTGTGGGCATGCAACAATAATCTAAGAATCTCCCACCAGGCTAGCCTGGTTGCCTGTTCTTCTTCTGGTTGGAGGAAAACACTGGAATTGAGTTCAGCTTTATGCATGCTAAGCACACACTGTAACCCTGAGCCAGGCCTCAAGCCAAGGGTCCCCTTGCTATGATTCAGAAGAAAATCACACTGATTTTAAGTTTCCTGTGCCTTGTCAGAGGTCCACAGCACCTCCCAGTGTTCAAGCTTTTATGCCTGACCTTTGGGTGACACTCAATATATGTACCCTAAGTGTTAAAGTTTGAGCTAGACCCAGGAGGTCCCAAAACAAAATTACTATCCCCCTCAACTCACTCTTTGGCGCTGCCCGCATTCTGTCTCTAGTCCTGCTACTTTTTTTTCTCAGCTCTGCACTCTCCCACAGGCTTTATTGCCACTAAGGTTGGGCCTTCCCAGCAACCACACAGGAGTTTCTGATGCTGGTGCATCCCCGTCATCACACCAGTGGTTTGAAACAAGGAAATGGGATGTTATAGTTAGCCCACCCTGAATCACATGTCTGCCTTGAGGCCTGAGGACAAGAGCAGCAATGTGATTAGCATCCAGGTGAGATGAGGCAGTTTGATGGCAGTGGAAGGACAGACAGGTGCTTATCTCCCTTCTACTCAGTGCTCCCTCAACACCCCAGAGCTCCTCCAGCCGATGTCGAGCAGAGAGAGCACACAGCTTTATTTCTGAGTGCTTTATGGAGATGGCTTAAAGGAATGTTGGACATTGTGTCTTTCCATCAAGTTTATTTGCTTAAAACTGTCTGGTTACAGTGTTTCAACTTGGGTACAGGTGACTAAATCACAGCAGTTTTATTGATTACATTTGCTGTCTCTGGTCACCCAATAATAAATCTTTCTCTCCCACTAGATCACAATTTCCCACTAGATTCAGTAATTTTCTTGACACAACAGGCAGGTAAGATTTAATTCAGCCAAGTTTAAAACTACGGTTCTGAATGTTCACTGCTAACTTCCCTGCTGCTCCAACCCAGACAAATGAATACCAAGCCCGTTTCTTCCTTTCTGTACCAGGATGCTGCAGAGAGGAAAAGGGAGGAGGGAATGCAACACTCATGTCCCTCACTTCCCTCTCTTCCCTCTGGATCCTTTTCTGGGTTTGGAGAATCAGGAAGAGACTATGATGACATTTATGTCTTTCTCTCCTCAAATTCATAGCAGAACCCTAAGCCCCAGTGTGACTGCATTGGGAGTAGAGCCTTAGGTAGGTAATCGTGACTGGAATTAACGCTCATATAAAGAGGCCCAGGAAGTCTGCCTTGCCCTTAATGACATGGCCATCTGCGAACCGGGAAGGCAACTTTCACCAGGCAGCCTACATTGTTTACAAGCTACCCAGTCTATCTATGGTATGGTACACACACACACACACACACGCACACGCACACACACACGCACACGCACACGCACACGCACACGCACACAAACACACACACACACTTCACAGTCCTTCCTCTCCCTTATGGAATACTCTAGACAGCCCCTTATAGTGTATACCCACCCCCAATGAGATCTGCCACTAGGTACATGGAGTTGTGGACAAGCTACCAAGACACCCATCTAAGCGGGCAGATCCTCGGGAAGGTACTCTTTTCTCCTTCTCCTCAGCCAGGTATGTTCAGTGCCCAAATTTACAGTCTTATGTTGTGGCGTTTCCACATTCATGATACCCCAGGATTCTGTCTCTCCTCTGAGAGCAGACCAGGCTTTGCCTATAGGATGTGCAGTTCCACAAGTATCCAGAGAGGGAGCTAGTGTCCCGTTCTTGCAGGCACTGCACGGAGTGATTGGGGTAGGCGCCAGGTGGGGGGTGTCTCACTCACCCTTAATTTGCTAGGAAGACAGTTCTTAGACTAGGGCCCATGAACTCCTGAAGAGGAGGGGAGATGTCTCCAAGACATTCACAAGGTTGGATTGTATTTGCCATCTCGATTGTGTTGACTTGGAGCTAACGGTTTAACAATGAATGGTAGCCTATCCTGAATGTGAATTGTAGATACTTTCAGGTCCTAGAAGAGTGAATTCTTTGACACTGATCACTCCTCATCAGGAGAAATGAAAATTTTAGTTTCTTTTAAGAAAATATTAAAGAACTGAGCATTATTAAATTATTGAGTCATGCTATTTGTGTTGAAATGATAGTGTATGTGCGCATGCTCACTGCACACTGACGATGCCTATCTTAAGGAAAGTCTCCATCCAAGCTTTAAGCTGGGTGAGCCAGGACTTGCACAGAGCACCATTCCCACTTGCAGAAAGAACACTGCTTCGTTCACTGGGTTGCTTGCCACAAACAAAACACTGCTCTGTTCACCATCTGCGTTCTCGACTCTGTGTAAGGGGATCTGCCGCTTCCAAGGCACTGGGGAAACCCTGATGGCTTTGTCGCCAACAAAAAACGTTAGTTTTCAAGTAGACACTGCAATTTTATAAAACTCGCATCTAAAGTTATTATCCTGGAGCCTCCCATACCCAAACACATTTCTAAAGATGCTTATGGGTGGTGACAATGAGCGTCATTTGGGGCTAGGGTGATGAAATGTGTCGATTTGGAAGATCAATACAGCCAAGTGAACTGATATGTCCAAAAGACAGATCAAGGTATGATGTTACAAAAAAAAAAAAAAAAAAAATAAGTTAAAGATTCGTCTGCACATGAGGCAGTCTAAAGGATTTTAATGTAACAAAGAGTGAATGCAGATGACACACTCACATTCCACATCATAGACAATCCTTAATTTTGCAATCATGCTTGTCAAGTTTTGGTGCAATACCTAAGAAGAATCTCCACAGCCTGGAAAAGGCCATGAAGAGTCAGAGCATTCCACCTTTACTAAAGGAATCCAGTGCCATCGTTCAAAAGCAGAGACAGGCATGAGAATACAGCTATTTGCTACCGAACTACCTACCCATTGTCTAGTAAAATCAGTGCTTACTCAATCATTTTTTTAATTATTGAAAAATGCATTTTTCATAAAATGTTAAGTCAACAGAAATCTGGTTTATTTCTATTTCTTTAAAAAATTAGTAAGTAAATACTTTAAAGTTCCAAGTTTAATTTCTTTTTAAAAAAATGTGCGTGTGTGTGTGTGTGTGTGTGTGTGTGTGTGTGTGTGTGTATGCCACAGCATGGCCAGTTTTCTTCTTCCATGGTATGGAATATGAGGACAGAGCTCAGGCTATCAATCTTGGTGGCAAGTCTCTATGCCCACTAAGCCATCTTACAGGCCCCTCTAATTTTCGTTGCTGATACTTTGAAAAATATATAAATATATATGTATATATAATATATTCACATACACACACACACACACACACACACACATACCACCTAAATCAAAATCTTTTTGAAGTTTTCCATAACTTTTAAGACTAAAGTGGGTCTTGTGACAAAAGATTTGACTGTCATGTTAAGAGAGGAAGGGCCCAGCTCTTTGCTGTGGGGGGGGGGAAGGGTTTGTCTCACCCAAAACAGCAGGCTGATCACCACATCCCCTCCCTGTTTTAGGGTACCCCATTCTCTGTAACAAAGCCCTGGGTGCATACCTGGCTCTAGCTCTCTTTAGATGTACGGGTGGTGGTAATTTTGGGTCACAGCCTTAGCTATCCGTTCAAGGAGCTAGGAAGCTTCCATCCAATGAGTTGTTAAATTATACCTAGTAGTTTGATAATTTTTGCACCTTTTAAAGAGTAATTTTCTCATAATACACATATGGCCTTAGTATAAAATATGCATTGCAATGTTGGTATGACAGTGAGCAAAAACTGGGAGGTGGGGTAGAATTTTGAAAAGAAGACAGACTTAGGTTAGAGTCTTGGCTTTCCTATTTACAGAATAAATTACATGACCTTTATAATCATATTTTCTGTAGAATTTGGGTAAAAATGCATGATTTCATGTTCCTTATTTATTTAAATAATGGCGTATCTAGACAATGACATGTTTTTCTCCTCCCCCCTTGTTATACACGGCGTTAGGTGGTTGAGAGAGTTAGACTCCTCTGAGACAAACAGCCCACGTTACCTCTGGTGTCCGTGACCAGTCCTTTGTCATCTCCATTTTCTTTCTACAGACAGGGCTTCTCTATGGATAGCAGAGAGGGGGGAGCCACTGGAGAAGACGTGCATTCAGCATCTTCTTCATTCCATCCTAACAAGCGGAAGTGCCTCCGCTTGTCCAGAGGTCAAGCTTACCTCTTCCTTATCTAGTCCTTGACATGAGCCAGGATGGAACCCCAAATCTCACTGCTACCATGTTTCAGTAATAAAAAGCTGGCTGAATTTTGTGAAGCAGCATTTGCCAAGTAAAACACTATGGGGATCTGTAGAGACGTTTCCCTTGGGTATACTAACTCCTTCTTAAGATCAGAGATCCAGGGCGGTGGTGAGGGAATGGGATTTCCATGGCATATTGTGTGAAAATGTCTGCTTCCTCATGCTGCTAAAATGGAAGACTTGGGTCCTTTTCACAGCTGATGGGAGCAGGTTAATGAGCTGGGGGCGGGGGGTGGCTGGTGCCTCTCAGCAGCTGCTCAGTTACCTCCTGCTCTTACTGTGCTTTGGGGCTCAGAACAGAAATCTGGAGGGATTTTAACCTTGGTAGAGGACTTTGTTCTTCCACAGGCTGCCTACTTTTAGCCTTGCCTACTTTAGCCTTCCTATCTCTGATACTCCTCATACTGGGGTTTGCTGGCACTGTCGGTAGAAGGGCATCATAGCATGGGGTTTCTTGTAAAAACAAGGAAAGGGAAATGAGATAGTGAAGATGACAAGGAATGAGGAGCTCTGGCAATAAAATGGGGAGAGAAATGTCAATATTGACATCTTTTAGTGGGAGAGGTAGCTTGTGCAAGGAGTTTGATTAGAAATTACTTGACTGGAAGTAACAGAAATCACTCAAGTAAAATGTGTATTTACTTAATATGAGGTAGAAGCTGCACCTCATGGGTCCCAAATGCATAAAGATCCCCTGAGAAGTAAGAGGACATTAAACTCAGTTTGCTTGCTTTAAAGTCTCGACATTCTGTGTATACTGTATAATCTTGAACAAACCACTTGGCTCCCAAGTTAACCATTTTTCTTCCCCATAAAGGATTGAAAGAAAGAGAATTTAGACTTTAGGATTATTGCTATTTAAATGAGCTGTTTTATATAGATTATTTAGAGAAGCACTTAGCATATTCATGCCCATTTCAGATGATAATCGTTCATTATTTGTGCAATAGCTACCTAATATCAGACCAACTCTCCTGTCAGGGACAACTAGAAAAGCTGGATGAAAGGACACCTTAGAGAATTACTGAGGCCATGAAGGCTTAAGAGCCCAAGATCTCAAAAGGAAATGTAGCAAGGAGTGAGGAGTCTGACTGCCCTCTACCCTCAAGCATGCCCTGGCAGTCAAGCATCCTCTGGGATCCCAGAACAATGAACAGAAAAGATGACCAAGTAAAAATCCTCAACCTTACTTCCAGGCCAGGATGTCCTAGGCTACAGAGATTAGCAGAGGAGTACGGGCCTGCCAAAGGAAAGGAGCTGTTTGAACTGTCTGAACTTTATTGTGAGACCATGTTCAGAAATATGGCTTAGCTGAGTCTGTTTGTCTGCATAAAGACCGAAGCCTGGTTTTCAGGCCAGTCCATCTCCAACAAGTACGTCAGTTTGCCTTTGCCTGGTTGTTGCTTCTGGAGGAAGACTGCACTGTCTGGAGCTTTGCATACGGCTGACAGTCGGGTACAGCTACCAGACTTACCCCGGGGCAGGACAAAATGTTCAAAAAACCCTTAGAAAAGGGAACTCAGACAATATGAAGAAACCAACAGATAATTAAGATAATGGGGTCAATAGAGACTTAAAGTAATTGTCATAAATATGTTCGTGACAGGTGACAGCTTTTTAGCTAAGAAGAAGAAACTATTAAAGACAATCAAATAGGACTGGAAAAAGGGTTCAACAGGTAAGAGTATTTGCTGTGCAAGAACAAAGTCTTGAGTCCAGATCCCCAGTACTCCTTGTAAAGAGCTAAGAATAGTTTCACACATCTGTGAACCCTGTAGGGCACAGACACAGGAGGGCACCTAGCAGGCTAGCTCCAGACTGAGTGAGGAACCTTTTGTCAAAGGAATAAGGCAGAGAATTCTAGAGCGGGACACCCGAAATCCTTCACATGCATGGACATGCGCACTCATACCTTCACACGTGCATGTGTGCACACCTCCACACACACAGGTACATATAGCACCACACATACATATATGTGCACACTCCTCCACACACAAATACATAACATTTTAAGTCAGCAAGCGAAGATTCTAGAATTTAAAACAGCTGGAAGTCTTTTTATTTTCAACGTGTAGAGTTATTATCAGATCTGAAAGGGAGTTAATGAGTTGAAGAATTTGTCAGGAGAAAACATCTAAACTGGAGCATTAAGACATTAAAAATTAAAAACGAGGAAAGGAAACTATGAGAGATTTGGGAACAGGAAAGACTAAGCAAATATATTCTTGGAATCCCAGAAGAACAAGACAGATAAAGGAGGAAAGCAATGTGTAGAGAAAGAATGCTGATTTCCCCCAAACCGATAAAAGATACTGCAATACCAGCTCAGGCTTTATGGACTACAAGGGAACAATTAGAAAAGAAATCTCACATAGGTAACCATGGTTAGGGTTACTCAAGTCTGAGATCAACTTTTCCTCTTAAAGAAACCACAGAGTAAGAGACAAAAAGTAACCATCATCAGACAGATGGCTTCTAAAAATAAAACAAACAAACAAAAAGCTGCACTCTGGGAGGGAAGATGAAGGAAAGACTATAGCCACTCCCTAATTGTTACACTTGTGTCAACCACTTTAAATGAAAATGTTACAGACAAAACAAAACAAAAAAACAAAAACAAGAATTCATTATCATCAGGACAATCTTGTTAAAATAAACTTATATGTAACTACATGTAAATATATAAGGCTCCCTGGGCAGAAGACAACTGATACAATTTGGAAACATGGAATGGAACAAAAACAAATGGAAAACACGATCGTGGTTATATTGCGAATTTGAGAAAACAATATATTTTAAACCTTCATTGGCAAATAGTCAATGTACATAGTGATTACTTATTTTGTTTTGTTTTGTTTTTTTTGACACAGGGTTTCTCTGTGTAGCCCTGGCTTTCCTAGAACTCACTCTGTAGACCAGGCTGACCTCAAACTCATAGAGACTGGCCTGCCTTTGCCTCCTAAATGCTGGGATTAAAAGTGTGTGCCACACTCACCAGCCATAATGAAGATTTTTCAAGGAACATTTTTATACATTTATATCATATACTTTGACCAAGTCTACCCCCCCACACTTTCTCTTTCTCCCTCTCCACATCATTCCCAATCATGTTCTCAGAAAGTCAAACTTCTATTTCCATGCCCCATAGACATATGGTTTTAAGTATCTATATAAATAAAATCTACAAAGCAGTTAAAATGTATGATGTAATTCTCTTAATTTCCAATAAAATAATAATATAGTTTCAAACTTTCCATTGTATGAACTCATTGTACATAGCACTGTTACATAAGGATATTTCCGTACTTGGGGGTTCCCTGAACTCATTGACCCACCAGCCCAGATGACTTGAGGGGCTCCGAGAGACCCTGTCCCCTAAATAAAGTAGAAATTAGTGGAGTTGGATGCCCAGCATTGCTCTCTGACCTTCACAGTCACATGTACACACAGATCCACATATTCCAAACACACACACATGCAGAAACGCTGACAAAAGGAAATACTTCAGAATGATAATAGGCTGATCCACAATAAATTATAAATAAGTTTGTATGGACTATTAACAAGCACCTCAAATGTAGGGGGCAGTGACAGAATTAAATAAAACAGGAAATCCATAAGCATGGCTAGGATTTTAACATTACTTTCTCAGTCACCAATAGTACAAAGGTAGAGAAGCCAGCATGATTATAAAGTGGCCTAGTTAATATATATAGAACATCAGACCTGACAACCACAGTTAAAACTCTTCCTTTGTGCAGCCTCAACAGGTTTCAAAGGATGGACATAAAGAACTGTGCTCTCTGTCACAGAGGAATTCAGCTAGAAATAAATAACAATGGTCAAGTAGGGCAGCTCTAACTATTTGGAAATTAAGCAATATGCTTCCAAACAATCAAAAATAAATCTGAAGATTTTCAGAGTGGAATGTTTATAAAAACAAACGTACCTAACTCGTGGGCTACAGGAGAAGGGGCCTAAGAGGAGAATGGTGGCTTTAGATGTTTGGTGGCCCAAACTCAATTACCCAATTGTTTGCTATGGTTTGAACATTTTTTTTTTCAAAATTCATATTCCAATTCAGTTGCCAAAATGCTAATAAGAAATAGAAAATCTTAGGAACCGATTATCAGGTCACAGGAGATCATGAACAGGTTAATGGCCTTCATCATAGGAGTTACATATGAAGACAGTCGGTTGTTATAAAAGTAGGCTCAGGGGCTGGAGAGATGGTATAGTAGTTAAAGGCACATACTGCTTTTGCAGAAGACCTGAATTCAGTTCTCGACACCCATGTCAGGGAAGGCTCACAACCCCTTATAATTCCAATTCCAGACAATCTGTATCCCTCTTCTGGCCTCCATAGACACCGCACTCATGTGTACAAACCTTCCATCCCTCTGTCACACAACTAAAACAGTAAAATCTCTAAAATAAAAGCAAATTTAGTATCTTTCTCTTATTCCTGTCATGAGTATCCATCCATCCATCTTGTTACAATGAAGCAAGAAGACTCTAATCACATGTCAGTACCTTGACATTGGATTCCAAGGCTCAGAACTATTAGATATAAATTTATTTTCTTCAGTAGCTCACAAGGCTGTGAGATTCTGTCATAGATGCAGAAAATAGATGAATAACAATATTAGGTAGGAAAATACATAACAAGTCCATAGGAGATAAAATGAGAAAAGCAACCAATATATGAACAGAAATAAAAAGCAAATGTACAATGTGGAAAGTCAACAAAACTAAAGGTTATCTTTATTGAAAGACAGAAACTCATTGAAAAAGAAAAGAATAGAAAAAAGCCAATAAGAGCTCAGGCTTTATTAACAAAAAGAGATTCTTATAGATTCTATGGATTTATTGTAATCAAAGAGTGTTATAAGCAAGTTATTGGTATTTAAAGAAAATGGACAGATTCCTTGGAAAGCAAGTTGAACAGAGTTGATGCACAAGGAAATAGAAAACTTGAGTCTGTACAAGATATACAATGAATAATTTAAAGTCTTCCCACACAACCTAGTTTATGTAGCATCTAGAGCTAAATGTGCCCTTGTGAGATCTCATAATCTCACGTCTGTGGATAGATACTCAACATAAATGAGTTTATATAAACATGAAAGTAGAAGGAGTTTTATTTCTTAAAACTACTGTCCCTGTCACCATCATTGTTATGGAGAACTGGTGAAGGAAGACACCCAAGCAGCCTAGGTCAATTCTCAATGTGATCACTCCTAAGAATGGCCTTAGCTGTCGTGGGACCTAGAATAACCATCCAAACAGAGACCCAAAGATCATTTATACAAACCCTTCAGCATGGTAAACTAAACTAAAAATATGTTGTATTCATCTATTCTGAAAACTATGTCTCTATGATTATGAAAATGCAATGGCCAGCTTTAAATTTAAAGCCCTCCATTTTGGAGCAGGAAAATGACGACCTGGAGAGAGGTAGTGTCAATCCCCAGCACACAGCTTACCCACCTGTCTTCCCAGGCCACCTCTCTGTAGGGGGCCCCACACAATCACATGGCTATGACAGCCCAAATGAGAAAGTTCCGACACAGCTGTCCTGGGGCCAGGGACATGTCAACTAGTGGCCCATGTTCACACTGCACAAATCCTGGGGACATTTGAGCAGAGAACACTGAGTCACAGATAGGAAGGGCCTGGTGTAGAAGAGGGGAGGCAAACATTAGAAGAACATGTCCGTAGCATCTTGGACCTCTTTGTTGGGGTTAAAGGGGATCAAGCAGAACAGGGAAGACAGTACCCTCTAAGACAGTGCGCCTCAACCTTCCTCATGCTGTAACCCTTTAATGAAGATGCTCATGTTGTGGCGGCTCCAACCATGGAATTATTTTTGTTGCTACTTCTTCACTGTAATATGCTACTGTTGTGAATCATAATGTAAATGTCTATGTTTTACCATGGTCTTCGGTGACCCCTGTGGAATGGTCGTTCAATCAACAAAGGTGTCATGACACATAGGTTGAGAACCATTGCCCTTGGAGAATGAAAAAAAGAGCAGAGATTTTTGCAAATTTCAAGAGAAAGACTGATTTTTTTTCAAAGTCAACTCTGGGGTTAGAAAGATGGCTCATAAGGTGAAGTTCTTACTGGGCAAGCAAGTGTGGGGAGCTGAGTTCAGATTCCCTGTGCAGTGGTGAGGACCTGGGTTGGGATCCCCAGCACCTGTGTAAAGGCATGGTGCAGAGGTGTGTCTGTGTCTGTAACCACAGTACTTGGTACACAGAGATTCACTTGGATCCCAGGGGCTCACAGGCTAGTCAGGCTAGCCAAAGCAGAGAGCTCCGGGTTCAGTGAAAGACTTGATCTAAAATGCGGGGGTGGGGTGGGGGGAGAGTGGGTTTGGGAGGTAGCTCATGCCTTTAATCCCAGCACTCAGGAGGCAGGAACAACCAGATTATCTGTGACTCTGAAGCCAGCCTGGCAGCCTGTTCTAGGCCAGCTGAGGCTTTAGTGAGGCCTGTGTGTGCATACATACACATACACACACATGTACACCTGCATGCACACACATGGAGCTAACTGTGTGCATGCAATGTTAGACATACAGAGACAGGGAAATAGAGGCAGAAACAAAGAGAGCTTTGTAAATAAAATAGGAAATTCCACTCAGTGAACACATGTCTTGAAATTCGCAGGCAAATGGATGGAACTAGAAGAAACCATCCTGAATGAGGTTAACCCAGTCACAAAAAGACAAACATGGTATGTACTCACTCATATATGGATTTTAGGCATAGAGCAAAGGATCACCAACCTACAATCCACACGGCCAGAAAAGCTAGGAAACAAGGAGGACCCTAAGAGAGACATAAATGGTCCTCTGGAGAAAGGGAAAGGGACAAGATCTCCTGAGCAAATTGGGAGCATGGGGGGAGGGGACAGGGAGTTAGGAGGAAGAGGAGGGGAGAGGTGGGCATGAGGGAGCAGGAAGACTGAGTTGGGGACAGAATAGAGGAGAGCAAGAAAAGAGATACTATAATAAAGGGAGCCATTATAGGTTTAAAGAGAAATCTGGCCCTAGGGGAATGTCCTGAGATCTACAAGGATGACCACAACTAACAACCTAAGCATGCTTCAGCAACAGTACAGAAGAGGATTAAAATGGCCCAACTAACATCCAAGACCCACAGGGTGACCGTTGACCAGGACAGGCTGGGAAGTTCCAGTCTTCTTCAGAAAGATACAGCAGTCATGACCACAGCAACCTCACTGTCTTTAATGAACTGTGGTATAATCAGTCACTCACGCTCATCATATCAGCAATAACTTTCCCATTAGGGGAGAGAGAGGCCATTATAAAGGAAGAGAGTGGTATGGGGAGCAGATGGACATGTGGCTCAACAGCAAAGGGACATTCACAGTGTATACTGAGACTGGTCTGGTTTCCTGGGGCTGGGGTAGAAAGCACAGGTAATCTTCATGGGGGTAACATCATGTACAAGTGAATAAATGTTTCCTACAGGACACATATTTAGCTGAATCCTGAAGGAAGATTGGAAGTTTCCAAATGGACGGGCACAGGGAAATGACTTTCCACAGATATTATATCAAAGAAGTTTAAGAAATGGAAATAAACCTCACTTAACTTATGCTGAGTCCGGTGAATCTTGATTCCCACACGTTACATGATGGTTGAGTGACAATTATGTAAATAGCATGCAACAAAAGAAGGGGGCATGGCAATTGGTCAATGGATATTGCTTAGGGTCACTGAATTATTTAGCTGATTTTGAAATAGAAGATTTTGGGGGTGGGGTATATGATCGTTTGTCCAGACAAGGTATTGATTGTAATCTCCAGTGGCCTCTGGATTGAGCCTCCTAAGTGTCATGCACATATCGAGCTTCATATTTATTTCAAGTATTAACTGTCATAGTTTGGGGAAATTCCACGAATTTTGGTGTTTCCTTCTTCACATGACCAGGCTTAAGGACCGAGCCCAGATCTGCAGGCGTGCAGCACACTACCGACTGAGCCACATTTTTCTCCTTCACTCTACCAGATTCTTACAAATTCTGAAGTTGGAAATTTTTTTCAGCATAACAAAAAATATTATTTGCAAAAACATGAATTTATGGTATTTTCCAGACAAGCCGTACAAAATTGTAATGAGATTTATTTTACTTCCTTTCTTGAAGGTGGGAAATCTGCTCTAGACAGTGAAATGATAATGTTACTAGCAAGGTGTTTATTTAATGTTCCCATTTTGGGTCGGACAATTAAAAGGGAGGGAGAGAAGATTATAATACTAAAAGTTATTGTCCCTCTAAAAATAAAATAAGATAAAAGCATCCATGCCTCTGTAGCTAAGCCTGACAAATTACCTGGGTTCACAATGCTTTGTACTTGAACCATGATGGGAAACAAATCAAAGCAGAGAGCCACTACACTTAAACGTTTCACAGCAGCCCCAACGATGCTTCTGGCCTCTGCCCAATGTTGCACAGCAGTGAATTAGGATAAGATATCGATTTGTTAATGTGCATGTAATCACCAAACATGAAGATGCCTGGGCTTTCATTCTGAAGTGTTTCTAAAACTGTCCATTAAATACAAACAAGAGGAGGAAAGCCATGACAGAATAGAGGAAGTGATGGACAATTGATGATCTGATGGCCTTCAGTGTTACTCATGACTTAAAGCCTCTTCCAGATTCTCGATGTTTCTATGGCTTGGACTCCATCCGTCTTCCACTGCTCGGCTACAGCATTTGCTAATGGATCATCTGGATTAGGAACACTTAAGAAAGCCTGGATTGATAGTGCTTGGGACCACTAATTTATGATGGTAACAGGCCCAGTATGATATGATAAAGCATGAAAAACGGGACCAGAACAGCTGAACTTCCCTCCCATATAATCTGGTGGTGTTAGCATGAGGGGAAATTGCAATGTTTACATTCTGAACATGGAAGGATAGGACAGGTAAATATAGCTCAGGGTGACAATACCTACCTTTCAAAATATTGGAGCATATTCTCTCTAACTTGTCTGGATTAGGATGAGAAGCTTGAGTCCTTAAATATACTTTAGGTGCTGCCATTGGGTATTCTTCTGGAAGGAATAGTTCCTGTCTTTTTCTTGGGCTGTATGTCTCATTAAGTGTTCCCTATGCCATCTATCCATTCATCCTTCAATTACTCTTTCTACCTAAGCCCCTTTCCTTCCTCAGCCCACCTCCTCTGGAGAATCTCTGGTCTCTTCAATTCCTCCTTAAGAGTACAGAGCAACCAATAAGCACTAAAGTAAACAATGACTTGGGTTGTTTCTCTCAACAGCTTTAAAGGTGTTAGGCTTGATGGACCATAAACTCATTAAGGAGACTGAAGCAGTGTCAAGCGCAGGGAGAAGGAGACTAAATACTAATGAATGGAGAAAATAACAGCCCACTGAGCAGTTCAGATCTAGAAGGGACCTCAGGAATAGTTGAGTTTAATTTCTTGGATTTCATAAGGACTGAATCCAAAAGACAATACGTACCTTTGAAGACATACACTAAACCAGGCATTTGATAGTATAACATTACATATTTGCAATTATATGTGAAGTTTGTGTTATAAAGTTTTGAAACATGTAGTTCCATTCTCCCAGCACATTATATAGTTGGGAGACCTAGTTAATGTTTAAGCTATAGGGGGGCTGAGAAGTGATGTAAGAGGGACTGCTTTGCTATTATAGGAGCTCAGCCTTGAGTCCTGGGCTGGCAGGAAGATAATAATCAGGGAGGGCTTCCTGGATGTGCTTGCTATTCCTTAAAATGAAGCATTAGGATGGATCTGCCATTAAACAGCAAGGTGGAGTAGGGTTTGAGATGGATGAGTATGCAAGCAGAAAGCAAAGTGCATGAAATAATACAGAAATGACACATGGCTGGTACTCTTGGAGGCAAAGAAGGGGGAAAGGATGGTGTGGGAAATGGAGGCTAAGATGGGGGGCGGGGGATGGTGTGGGATAAGCTGGAGAAATGAGTGGACTGAATCAAGATGGTCTTGTCTGCAAGTGAGAGAATTCTACAGTGGGGATTTAGAGTGTTAATAAACGATACCCCTGCTTCCTGCCTGGATTCCTAATTAATTGAGGGAAATCTGGCAGATAGAGATAAAAATGTAAGTTTTACTACGGTTAAATAGTAAGAGTGGCTTAGATCTGGCCTATTGCTTTCCCAAGGTTTTCCCTGTACTGATCTTCAGTCTCCAAATGCATGCTCCTCCTACCAGAACAGAACTGCTAAGAGCTATTGATGACACTTCCGGGGCATCTGACTGGGGAACGGAGGTGATGGAGTATGCACACCCTTGTCTTATAGTCATTGACCGGAAAAATTGCTTCCCTAGGAGAAAGAGCAAAGGTGTCAATCTCATAGAAGTTCCCCTGCCTGGAACTATGAAGATGCTGGGAAAAGCGGTTTCTACCCAACACATATCCACCACTTACCGGCTGCTTCCACACATTGACCCTGATTCCAAAAGCTGCAACTAGATAGAATTGAGTTGGATTGGGAAGATTCTCTAATGGAAGGGGCAAATGCCACAGAAATGTGCACTCGCTGTTCATGACAGAAGGGCAGAGAGCTTCCTGTGGGGAATTTTGAGACATGGCAATGTATGGAACTTCTGAGAAACACTTGCACTTCTATTATAACCCAGACACCCCTCCCTCATAGACGGCTACTCTCAGGCTTATTGTTTCTTTAGGTTAAAGCGACAGAGACACCTGCCCCTCATAGCAGATGCTGTTAACGTGGAACTCAAGAGAATGCCATAACCTTTGTAAACAGAGGTGACCCAGTGGCATCTGAAGAGGTGTTGACAGGAAGAATCCTTTAAAGGCATGTCTTTATTTACCTCCATTTATTTGAGCATTTTCTTGAAAATAGTTTTCCTCTCTTTCCAGAACCCTAGGATGTCAAGACTGAAAGAAGCCCCAAATCTTGATGAATATGATTCCCTATTGATGCCTGCAAGTGTCTATAGCATCTCCCCCCGCTCCTAAAATGGCCATCTGTCAGCAGCTGACTCAGGTGAGGCAGGACTCTCTAAGACATGGTCACATAGCCTCTATTTTCTACTTTGTGAAGTTTTTTTTTTCTTTCATTTTATACTATTATGAAACAAACAAGATGCCACCTTATATTCACTTTTAAAATTTCATGTACTTTCAATAGCTCTGTGACATTTAAAATTCTTGTGGTTTTATTCCTTCTGGAATATTCAGATGTTGTTTCAGAGTGTAATGGGAAAACAAAGTCCCTGAACATTTGCTAACATTGGATTATATGAGTCTACATCAGAACAGTCTATCGACAGATTGTCCTTACTGGCTTTGAACCAGTGGTCTCTTTGTAACTGTCACTATCGGTCTTAGAGCTGGAAACACACATAGTAGGTTAGTTCTGACAGCATTCTCGTGTCGCTGGAATTAATCAGACTCTGAGAAATACAACATGGGTGTCCCTCTTCTGAGCCCAGTTGCTGTGGGGTAATCTTTTTGTACAGTGAAGATGTGTCACTTGGGTTGGTTTAATTAACAGCTGAACAGCCAATAGCCAGACAGGATTTTCAGGGCAGAGAGGATACTGGGAAGAAGGCAGAGTCACCAGCCAGATACAGAGGAAACAAGGAAAGCAGCATGGGCCGTACAGAGTAAAGGTAATAAATCCATGAGGCAGAAAGCAAATTAATAGAAATGGGTTAATTTAAGTTCTGAGAACTAGTTAGGAACAAGCCTAAGCTATGGGCTGAGCTTTCATAATTAATAAGAAGTCTCCATGAAGTTATTTGGGATCCGACAGGTGAAACAGATAAATACTACTAACACCCAGTCTTGAATATGTAGCTTGAACCCTCTGAGATACACACAGATCAAACTAAACACACACAGAAACAGACTAGACATAGATGATCTAGACTTCTATATCAGGAAGGCTTCCACTAGAGTCCATGTCACCTTAGAAATTGACTTCAATATGAAGATAACAGTCAACTAATCAATATTTGGGGGCATGGTCATTTATCCACCTAATGGAAATCATACATCTAATGTCTAATGTCTCAGAATCCATTTTTTACAAGTTACCGTGGCAAGTTCCTGCATGTACACCAAGACTATAGTAGATTTTGAATCAAATGTCCCAGGTTTGGGTCCTAACACCACTGCTTGTAACTCATAGAAATGTCTTCTGTTCTCAGATTTCTCATCTGTAGCTTGAAAAGAATTTCCTGGTTCCTAGGCTTGTTATGAATGCTGATGGGGTTATCATGGGAAAATAAGGATGGGGAAAACAGGCTGATAGATGTTTATTCAGGAAGCAATAACTTACAACAGAGACAGATGACCGCCAGTAGGTTCCCATCCCAAGGATGCCTCTGGAAGAAAGAGAGAGCCTCTGGGGTACTGGACCCCAGACTTAGTTCTCTGCGGTCATGTCCACACTTGCCCCCACCCCCAGTGGGCGTGGTCAGTGCAACAGGTGCAGATGGGGTGACTATCTCACTACATGGGATTACATTAATAACCAAGGTGGTTAGCAGAACACAATTGTTGTGGCTGGTATTTGCAGAGCCATATACTTCCTGGGTTCAAATTCCAGTTCTACTGTTAAGTTATAGACAAGTTTACTCACTGTGAACAAGGCCTTCTGATGCTGTAGTAAACGCAAGCTCAAACTGTATTGGTGAGGAATTTAGCAGAGTGCCAGAGAGATAGATAGATAGATCGCATATAAAAAATTAACTAAAAAATTTCCACACAGGCATTAGTTCTCTTCCTCTCCCCTTTAATCTAGCTGTCTAGCAAGCTCTTCGGGAGAGGAAGTGATATTAATCAGATATGCTTAATCATAGTGAAGTCATGTTAGTGGGAGACTCACTTCCCTTTCTAGGGTATTAGTGTTCAGTATAGTAATCTTGGCATTTGCTCAAGGTGGCTCAGTCTAGCTAGGTAAACTTAATTAACGCAGGTGAAACCACAGAAAAGCTGTGAGTTCAACAGGAACTTGAAGAAATGATCAGGCTGGGAGTCAACTTTACTAGAAAAGAAACAGAAGCTCAGCTCAAGAGGCCCAGAAGAATAATGCAAAAATGCCCAGAGAAGCTAGCACTGTTGGGAAGGACAGAAAGAAGGCTTCCCAGGGTCTGGTAGGAAACACATGCTAAAAGAAAGGTTGGGAATGACTTGTGAAAATGCCTGAATCTCAGAGTTATTTAGCCATAGGAAATCATTTATTGTAAATTATTGTATTAAAAAATAAGAAAGGGAATGGCACATTAAGGAAAATTAGTCTATGGAAAATAACTTGGCAGTGGATGCCTGAATCCTTTGAAAAGTAGATATGCATTGGTCCTACATTTGTGTTTCTAAGACTTAACTTGAAGAATAAAGTTGATTAGCAGATGACACAGACGGTGTCCCCAACCTACCCCAGTCCTTTGGAACTGTGGTACATCACAATTAACTAGGCACCTCCAGCCCCACCCGGGCCTGAATCACACCCCCTTCCAGACTTTTGGGTCTGTGAGGGTCAGGAACTATCATACCAAGCACTGGAGAAAGGAAAGACAGTTCCCCCACAGCTCCATGCTATCCCTCATGGCTGAGGCATCAGTACTCAACCAAGTGCCACCTGTGACCCAACCAAGAGCCCTAGCTTTGGGCAGTTGGGCACCATTGTGGCGAGACAGCACAGGTTGAGGGGATAGAAGAGAGGTAGGGATGGAATGGTTTGTGGGCTGGAGAGAGAGGTGGATCTGGAGAGGTGAGGGTGATGAGGAACCGGCTCACATGAATGGCCAGCTGGCCACAAGAATCCAGGAAGATGTCCAGGCCTGGACTATGACCAAGGACCATTTCTTGGTCCAGGGTCCTGGAGTGGCCAAGGGGGCCTCTGTTGATACACGTGACTTATGTGGCCACATACATGCCCAGGGTCTGGACCATAACCTGTGGCCATGAGGGCACCCAAGGGCCATGCGGTCCCCAGGGAAATCCTGATCTGAGTAGCCTGCACCTGTCACTTGGGGCTATGGCGTCTGCGTGGCCAGGGCTACACTAGAAGGCCATGTCTGGGTCCATGGCCCTGTGGAGGCTGGCGTCTGAGGTGGTGTCTGTGGGTCTATCTGCCGCTGAGGGCTCTGTGGATGCCTGGACCTGGATCTGAGGGCCGGAGAGCAGAACTGGCCCCGTTCCTCGATTAGGCTGTACCAGGTGAACCAGCTGAGCAGAGCTGGAGAGCTCAGCTGGTAGTGATGATGAGGGAAAGCTGGTGAGCTGACAATCCCAGCTACTATCCAGGCCCAGAACCAGGGCATCCACCGAATCTAACAACTGTTGGAGCGTGTAAAGGGAACAAATCTACAGATCCAAACCAGCAGGATCTCCGTAACACAGGACAGGACGACAGCAGGATCTCAGAGAGGAGCCCCAGTGGTGTAGTAGAAGGCAGAGGTCTCAAGACAGGCCAAGGATGCATGGCAATGAGAACTTTGCAAGTGAAGATGAACTAAAGGGTAAACAGTGTGTCTCAAAGGGCCACACTACGGCTTCCACGAGATTCTCTCTCTCTCTCTCTCTCTCTCTCTCTCTCTCTCTCTCTCTGTGTGTGTGTGTGTGTGTGTGTGTGTGTTTCTTTTAGATTTGGTTTTGATTTTGGTGGGAGGTTACAAGGGCAGAGGGCAGATGCTAGGAGATGTGGAGATAAGTAGGATCAGAGTGCACGGTGTGAAATCCACAAAGAATCAATAAAAGTTAAAAAGAAAAAAAGAATAAAGTCCAGCTGTGTCCAGCTGTTCACCTGGTAAGATGCTCATCCTGATGTCAGGTAAAGCAGCACACATGTGGATGAGAGCATAATAGATGCCCAGGCCTATAGGACCTGGCTGATAAACTATAGGACACCTGTACTCTGGGGAATCTAGAAAGAAATGTATAAAACAGATGAATTTTGAAGAAGACGTTCATGGATTTTTCTTCTTTTCATGTATTTCCATTTTTTTTTCAGAAAGAAAATTTATGGACAGGTAGGTATTCAAAGATGGGATTTAGAATTTGTGTAGGAGCAGAATTCTGCGAGTCTATTATAAGATCAGACAGTCCCTCCCAGAATTTATCAAAGCCAGGGGAAGGGTCAAAATGAAGTCGTCTGCTATTCGGAAGTTTTAATTATAAAAAAGACAGGAAACTGTGGACTTGAAGTATGTTCTACCAGACCTTTACAGATACACCTTCATATTGGTCAAACTAAAAATGGTTCAGCACAAATGTGGAATCAGTATAATCTCATGGTTCACAAATGAGTAAAGAAGCAGGCAGCGGTGGCGCATTCCTTTAGCCCCAGCACTCAGGAGGCAGAGGCAGGTGGATCTCTGTGAGTTTGAGGCCAGTGTGGTCTGCAGAATGAGTTCCAGGACAGGTTCCAAAGCTAGAGATAAACTGTGTCTCAACAAACAAACAAGAACAAAAACCCCAGCAATTACAACAACACAATGACTAAAGGTTGGTAGAAACCAAGGGTGAGCAGACTTTTATTTTGGCATGAGTCTGCGTGTTCTCTTGTCCACGCAGCATTTAGGGATGAGTAATGTTATGATTTGAATGTGACCCTCCCCTACAGGCTCGTGTGTTTGAACATTTGAGCTCTAGCTGCAGTGAGGTTACGGAACCTTTCAGAGTGGGATCTAGATGGCAGACATGGGCCTCTAAGAGTGGACCTTGAAATTTATACCTGCTTCCAGTTTGGGTCTAAGCTGAGTTTCCTCATCTTCCAAAATCTGTGACATGACAGCTACACATGATGGTGAACTCTGCTGTGCCCTCTCTGTTGTGGCGTGCTGCATCCCCTGGATGATGAGCCAAAACAACCCATCCCTCCTTAAGTTACTTCTATCAGGTATTTTGTCAATGCAATGAGAAAAACAACTACTGAATAAATGTGACATGATTAGCGCACACGTAATTTGTAAGTTTTATGTATTTATTCAGTAACATTAACAACTCTTGTTTGCAGTTTAGAAGAGTTATTAGATATGCCATAATTAGACTCAGCCGCTGCTTATTTGCTGTTTGATAACAATGACTGCATTCTAGAATGACTAATGTGATTTTGCATTGAAAAGTAAGATACGCCTGTTTCAATATGAGTAACCTTTGAATAGGATTTGAATAAAAAGATGAATTAGGGCTCGAGAGTTAGTTAAGCAGCAGTTAAGAGCACTCGCTGCTCATACAGAGGGTATAGGTTCCACTCTTAGCTGCCTGGCCAGGCAGCTTCAACACCTTCTTCTTGCCTCTGTGGTACTTGCACTCACATGCCCAAACACACACAGTCACATAAATTAAAACAACTCTTTAAAAGGATAAATTAAGGGATGTGGAGATAGCAGGCAGAATCTAATGAGACATTGGTGCTTTATTTAACCTTTGGTTCACACTGTTGCATAAATCTTTAGCTTGGACAGGCCTAGAGTGGAGGCTGAGGGATGTATTCGTCCACTTTGGGCAATTCTCTGAGCCCTGAGCATCTCTGAAACCTAAATTTGAACCATGAGAAGCAGAAAGTTGACTTTTGAAAGCTACATGCAAGAGTGCACTCCATCTGTGCTGCCTGAGGGGGGCGCTCTGGAAGGCTGTTTCTTTGTCTTTTCTTTCTTAACTTTTCTCCCTCTGTTCATCCCACACTTCTTATTTCCACACTTCCTGTTCTTCCCACACTGTCCATTTCTGACATCACCTACCAGGCAACACACAAAACCTCTCGGCATCTAGACAGTTTACTGTTTATCATGTGAAGTAGATTTCCTGTAGTCGTACCTGCAGGTCACCATAGTAGGACATGAGAAGGGATGAAGAGCAGAATCCTATTTGAATGGTGACACTGTACCATTGTCCCTGTCCCATGCTTGCTATATGTGATAAATTTGCCTCCAAATTTCTCAAAGCCTTCCCCCCAGTTTCTCTCTGCTGCCCTATGGCAGAGTTCCACCATGAGAGATCTCTAAGCCATTGTGATCATGTCACTTTAGGGGCTGAAGGACTCCTCATTCCCCTCTCTCCTTTGTGTCCTGGTCATGGGAAGACCTGTGCCCCGATTTACTAGGACACCACAGACTCCAAAGAAATGGGCTGCCAGGCATGATAGGCACACGCCTGTAATCACAGCACCCAAGATGATGAGTCAGGGAGATGACAGGTTTCAAGCCAGCTGGGATATATAGCAAAGCCTTGACTCAAATATACACATGCATTCATACATACATACATGCATCACAAATATATATTTGAGGCCAGGCAATTATGGGCTGAAGCCCCCAAAACTGTGAACCAAAATAAACTATTTTCTTCATACATCCATTGCTGTGTCTGACTAATGTGAGTTATAATTCTTCACTTCTTTGAGGGAATTCAGTAACTCTGAACACAGAAATGTTGGAGCCCTTACATACATGGATGGCCTGATGAATTCCATAATCTTCCTGTACATGTTATATATATTTTGAACTATTATGTAAAATAAGTGTCTGTAGTATGCTAGGCTGGATGCTGTTGAAATAAGCTAAGTTGTACAGTAAATTGCTATAGATATTTGAAACCTCTATTTGAAGATATGAGTAAACTGGGGATCAGAAAATTTACTGTCAAATATTACAAAGAAGTAAAACTGTAATTTGAACCCAAGACTCTAACTCATTAAATTATTATTATACCATCTTGTGCTAGCAGACATTTAGTATATATTTTTTTGCTTGACCACAGGAATGAGTGACTAAAATTGTCCTTGCTACTCTAGCATCTGACATCATATAGCTATGAGGACAAAGACTTGATAAATCTATATTGGCCAGAAATTTTCTCCTCTGAGTGACAGAACCCCAATTCAACTTATGCATTTTCTTTCCCACATACACTCATGCGTGTTCTTGTGCATATAGTAGACAAATATGACTCAGAAGTGTCATCCCTTAGGACTCATCTTCCTTGCTTTTTGAGACAGTTTCTCTCATTTGCCTGGAGCTTACCCAGTAGACAGGGTTGGTTTGTCAGTGAGCCCCTGTGTCTGACTGTCTCCACCTTCCAGTGTTGGGATTACAATCATACGTCACCACACACAGTTCTGGGTATTGAACTTGTGATTTTGAAGCAAGCACTTCACCAACTGAGTCATCTCTCCAACCCTTGAACTCTTTTAGGAAATTAAAAACAAAGAAGCCTGAGATGAAGAGAAATATGGAATATTTGGCCAAGCATAATTAAGATCCATAGGCAGGTCTCTAGACCTATGTCCAGAGATATCGAATGTGCCAGAAAGAAAAAAAAAATCTGCACGTGATTATTTCATCTGAGGTCACATAGTCACCACTGACACCATTGTCATGACCAGGAGTTATTGACCTGCTCACTGTCCTGCGTGTGTGGCCATAGTGACTCCAGAGGTGGGCTTCTAGAACATTCTTAGTATTGAAGCATGGCCCCTCAGATGAAAGAACAGTTATTGTTAATGGAGGAAACTGTGGTGACCCTGATGCTCTCATTAACATCACCTACAGGACCCACAATTGGTCCCACATCAGTGTCTCTGCTCTCAGGCTTCCAATTCTGACAGCTCCATCCTGGCACAGGGGCAAAGATTCAGAAGAGAAAATGCCGACTGAGCCATGGTTAATCAAAGGTTAGCATGACATAACATGATTAATTCAGACCCAGAGAACATACTCCAGGCCTGATCCAAAGAGTTAACAGTTGGGTGGAGAATTCTGAGGGAAGGGTTAGCTTCCGCAAAAAGTCCCAAAGAAAAGATCGGAAAGGGGGTGATGAGCTGTTTAGGAAGAAGGTGGGGAACATGGTGACTGATTTTGATTTTATCCGTGAAACTGGCCAGGATCAAGTCAACAGTTGGCTGATGAGTAAGGGAGAGGCAGAGCTGGCTGCTGCATCTACACCTATGCCAATCTGCAAGGTGCATAGATCTCACTGAAGTCATTCATCTTCCCTCCCTCTGTGACATCACAGTGCAGTCATCAAAACTCAGTCCCCACCCAGCCCAAAACCCAGGGATTTTTGAATATTTGGTTCAAAGTAAGTGCTTTTATATATGAGGTGTTTTGTCTTTAAGCAATTCCAGATATATTAAGTTAAAACTGTAATTTTTGTTCCCAGAAGACATTTGGCTGCCACAGTAGAAGGGAATGATACTATTGATATATGGGACCAAAGATGGCTGCGTGATGGTCTACAGGACACAAGGAACAATGGTTTCAAGGTATGATTTTGGTGGCAGTAGTACCCAGGAAGCCTACATGCTATGATGGTTCTATGTGGGGATACAATGTCTCTGTTATTTTGATCTATCTTGCAACAGTTCTGAAGGGCTTTTCTACATCCAGAATTCCCTTTAGGGCCAGTTCTGTGGAGTCCATCTGTCCACTACTAGTTCATTCCTTTCTCTTCTGTCACAAATGCTGGTCTCTCCTTTAATGAGCATTCTTGCAAATGCAAAACTACATCTTGTTTCTTGTTCCCTGGGAACCCCACTGCTCCATCCCATCTATAAAGCTAAGAATCAGAGCATGCTGCTTCTTCCCAAGCATTGCATCTCATGAACTCTCCCACAGAGCCCACTTCAGCAACACTGGCCTTTCTTTGATGCCTCCAGATCTCCTCTCATGCTGTTTCCTTTATCTTTGAAGCCTTTTTCTCCTGTGCTTTGAGGCCAGGTAAAGTGGTATGCATTTAGAGACACTTCCCTTTCCATCTCTCACCAAGTCAAAATAAGTTCCCTTTGGCATGTTTCCTCCCAGCATCCTTTGCTCTGCCTCTCTAATGCTCATACCACTAGTGAGGATGTTTTGGTCACAGTGAATAGCATGCCTGACAAATGGTAACTTTAGTAACGGGCTCTGAGCCTCATGTAACAAGAGTTTTGAGATTAGTAACATAGTAGTGTGTAGCTCAGTCACATAGTGGCTGATAAGAGGGTATGCCTGCGTTCATTCTGGATTGCTTCCACTAATTGTGGTCTGTTTGCTTTCCTTTACTCACTCTATCCTGAGGAAGAAGGAGAGCTTATCTGTTTGGGGAACTTGTGTTCCTCCTCTGGAGACTGAGTATCACATGCTTCACTTATTATACAAGATGCTGTCCCATACATAACTAGTGCCAAAGCTGTCTAAAGAGAAGCTTGGGCCCTGAGACTGCAGGCACGCCCATGATGACAGCTTGCCCTCCACCTGGCGTCCTTATCTGTCTTCTCAGCTGTTTAAGATAAAGAGTAATCTAGGCACGGTGGTACACGCCTTCAATCCCAGCTCTCAGGAGGGAGAGTCAGGCAGCTTTCTGTGAGTTTGAGGCCAGCCTAGTGTACATAGTTCCAGAACAGCCAGAGCAAGTTACATAGTGAGACCTCCTTTTGAAAAACAAAGACAAATCAAAACAAACAAGCAAAAACAAAGGAAAGAAAGGGAGTTGTTCTTTAGATTCCAACAGACACTGGCCAGCTCACCAGTGTGTCAACGATGTGTTTAGTGCCACAAGATGGCTGCCACAACAGCCTGTATCATATTGTCACATGACCACATCCACATCCAAGCAGTAAGGACAGGGCAGTGGACTTCTTTCTCCCTCTCTCTCGTGATTTCTTGTTATAACAGAGAGGAACATTATTCCCAGAAGCCCACTGACTATTGGCCAAACTGGGTCATATGATCAGCCAGCTTGATGAGTAGTAAGGAAGAAACAGGATGGTCAGGACAGTTAATCAGACTCAAGTTCATTACTGAAATACTAGGAAATGGAGTGGAGGTGGGGTGGCTATATATAAAGGCACAGCTGGGGTGGGGGCAAGTAATTGGCTATTGTACTTTTCATTGTTTTTTTTTTCCCACTGTGCTTGAATACTGACTAGGTTGATACTTCATTAACAATGTGGTGGTCTTTCCCCATATCAGTCTCAGGAGACAATAAGCTGTTGAGTGTTGTGGCCTTGTACCTTATTCTTAGCAGGGCCTCGATAATTATTCATGGGAACACAGGAGTAATTACATGCTCAGAATTGCTGGGCACCTCAGTAAATGCCAGAAGAAATGTCAGGCTCTTCCTGTCCTCAGAGTTTATGATGCAGATGAGGTAACACTAATGCATTTAAATCATTGTCTGTCAATACAAGCCAAAGCATCTCTCTTCCCATCTTCAGATATCTAATGTCTGCAAAGTCCAGACATAATGAGAGCTCCTGGGGGTGTAACAGTTAACAGCAAACAAGACCTGGGTCTTGTCTTTCATGGCAAAAGTCTGTTGGAAGTGGTCAGTCAGTAAACCAACAGCCAAGGAAGCTTCAAGATCACAGGATGCAGCCCAAGGATTGGCATCTCCTAAGCACTCAAAAGAAATGGTGGCCAAGAATAAGCAACTCAGAGTACTCAGCAGTAGATGGAATATCTATATTACTCCCCCATCCCATCCTTTTCAAGGTTCAGGGAATGTAATGGAACACAATGGAAAGAATGTAAGAGCCAGAGGATGGGAGGAGGGTTGTCTCTGGTCTTGATGTAGCCACAACATAGGTGAATTCACAGTACCTGGGGGCTACCCACACAGACTTCCACAAGATCAAGAGATTTTAAAAATCTCAGTACAGAGTAAGGAGTGACTCCCAGTGAACTACCCTCTAGCTGAGGGAGGAAGGGTCATTTTGCTTCCGAGAGGGGAAATTTGCCTTTGGTAAGTTGCTCATGTCCCAGCAGATGATCCCCGCCACACACACACACACACACACACACACACGTAGCACTAAGTGGACTTAGTGGGCTATCTTTTAAAAAGAAGCCATGAGGCTTGGAAGGAGATGGGTGGGGGTGGGAAGAAGGGGATTGGAGATGAATAAAACCAAGATACATCGTATGTATGTATGTATGTATGACATTTTCAGAGTAAAAGGTGGCTATTGTTTTAGAGAAAATATGAGAAAACTTGACATTCCCCACAGTCTATGGTTGGCTCAACTTTGTAATTCAGGAAACTGAGCACTGGGGAAGCTAAATGACCTCCTGTAGGCACCAAGGGACAGACTTGGGCAGTCCAGCTCCTGGACAGCTCCGTTCTAGCCCCTCCTCTTCACGGCATCTCTACTGGTGACTATCTTATATCAGATGTTTAGTGCTGAGACTTGTTCCATGTGTGGTGTCCTTCGGTGACCCAGGGACATCTAAACCCATCTTCTCACCTGGAGTATGAGCGCTGGCTGGCATCCGTTCCTTCCTGCCCTTAGCCGGCAGCTCCAGTGTAAGAATGGGAATAGCCAGCACTCCTATTTTGCTCTTCTCGCTTAATGACAGCACCTCTATTGTATTTAAGCACTAATTATAATTAGTCATTTCCTAGAAAGTGTGCAAACATCACAGCACAGCTGGGAACCTGCATAATTTAAGCATTATTTCTAATTCAACTTCACAATCTGAGATTGCGTGGGTTTTACAAAGAGCCTTCAATGCCTGGAAGATGGAGGGAAAGGTCTTACTATGAAAACCTCTCCCCCGGTGTAATGCACAGGGCTTTTCGTTTATAAGATTTCACATACAAATGGTAACAAATGTCCTCAACCTATTTAAATACTATTTTTATATTAAAAAGCCTCAGCTTGAAAATTCCCAGATTATTCTTTGTACAGTTTAACAGATGTGAATGACTATGCACCAATTTAATATGTTCTTTAAATCAGTGCAATTATGACTCCATACTCTGATTGCCACTGAAATGTGAGAGATTTAATCTCAAACCTCATTAAAGATTCCACATGCCCCAGGTCTTAGAATCTGGGACACTCGGGTATGGTGGCCACTGTCTTCACTATCTGAGTTGGAGGTGATCCTTCATGTTCAGAACGCTCTACCCTGGGACCAATCATAGGGTTCAGGCTTATAAGAGTGCAGGGTCTTTCTGCCTCATACAATGTAATCTTCATCTTTTCTGAAGCCCTTTGACGTTGTTAGGAACAGGACCCCTGTAAGATATGTGTATGTGGTGTGATGTGTGTGTGTGTGTGTGTGTGGTGTGATGTGTGTGGCGTGTATGGTATTTGTGATGCAGTATTGTGTTGTGTGGTATGTGAGGTATTTGTGGTGTGTGAAGGGGGATATGGAGTGTGTGGTGTGAATGTGTGTGGCATATGTGTATGATGTGTGTGTGTGTGTGTGTGTGACATGTATGCAGTGTTTATGTAGTGTATACCTCCTGGTCTGTCAAGTGACATTCTTCCTTTTCTTCTGGCTGAAACATGAATAAAATCTGGGAGCATCTCCAGGATGCTAGATGTTTCTGTTCTTCCCTGTGGAGCTGCACGCAACCTCCACCCAGTTTCCCTGCTGGAGGAAAGGGAAGAACAAACAAATCAGTCTCTTCGTATGTTACCTTGCTCCATTAGTCCATCCTCAGCACTAGTGATTTTCTCTTTTGCAGCCCAGAGAGGTTAATTGATTAGCATATCCTATGTACTCATTCAAATGACGCTAATTTACAGTTGTGATATGCAGTGCAATCTGCTCGCTGGCTAATGGAGACGCAGCCACGTGATACACTGCAGCACTGCTGGGAAATGTTCGGTCATATTTGTATCTTCACCCCGAATGTGTGATTTTTCAATTGCTCCTATAAGGAGTAGAGCATGCCTTATCAGGCCCTGGAGATTGGGCTGGGTCATGGCCTATTTTAGCAACAGACACGGGCAGAGGGGAGACTGTGGCCAACTCCAAGACTAGACTTTAAGAGGCTTGCCTGCTGGTGGTGCTTGTGCTTTTTTTCACGGACATAAGAACAGCTTAGAGTTAGATTCAGTGATGTTAAATTAGCAGTGATTAACTGTGTAGGTTCTATGCTGTGATTGATGCTTGCACACTTTGTAGATCAAACATGACCCAGTGAACCTATGGACATGCTAGTGAGAATATATAATTGTTACTGTATATTACTGATTTTAAAGACTGTTTATCATGCAGCATTAACTGACTGATACGTGAGCTCTGGGGTGGAGATATGGCTCAGAGATTAAGAGCATTCGTTACATGATTACAAAGATTTGATTTTTGGATTCCAGCACCCACATAACAAACTGGGTGCCCTGCAAACCCGTAACCCCAGCTCCACAGGAGAATCACTGTGGCTGCCTGGATTCCAATTTAGCTGAGAAAAATGCTAGTCCCAGAGATAAGTAGAGACTCTGTCTCAAAAGGACACAGGAAAAGTGATAAATAGGACAGTTGATGCCACCTTTCCGGCTTTTTTCTGTGTGCATTCACAGGCGTATATATACATGGCTGTCTGTATCTGCAGCTAGGTATAGCCACACAGCTGTTTTGTCCTTTGAACTCAGCAGAAGTGATGTTTCTTTCAGTCCTGGCTGGTGAAGTTCTTCCAAGGGTGATTTTGTTCATTTTCTTCCTTTGCCACCTGCAGACAGGAACCTGGGAACCTAGAGATGAGGGCAGATCCTGAGTCCCCGTGCAACTGTGGAACAAAGCTCCTGTCCCTCTCCAGATCTCTTGGCTTGTGACTTGAACAAGAAACAAACTCTCATTGGGTTAAACCCCTGGGACCTTGGGTTTGTTTTGTCACTGACATTAACTTACCCTGATTAACGAAGTGATGGACTTTTCTGGACTGCTGTGAGAACCCCAGGAGCCCATGAAAGTCTGTAGTATATCGCTCAGTATACACAGCTAGAATTGTTAGTGAGTCCTGTAAGAAGACTCTAAAGAGGACTGAAGAGATGGTTCAGTCAGGAAAATACTTGCTTTGTGTGGAGGCCAATGCCCCTGAGCTGTGTGCAGAGCCAGGGAGAAGCTGCAGCAGAGAGGAAGACTCCAGTTCCTTTGTATTCAGGGATGCAGTGTAGAGGTGGGGCTCTGTGAGCTGAGAGAAGAAGCCCAGGCAGAGCCTCTTATGAAACAAGAGGAGCCATCACCCCACCTGACTTGCATGAATCAGCCCAATGCACCTGGATCCTCTTGAACCAGCAGGGCCAGCCCGGGAACTTTATCCGACAATTAGGACACTTTGTGGGCAATGCTTTGTACTGGATGGATAGTGTGGGCCCTCCAGCCCACAGATGGCACTAGCCAGATAGTTTCTTAGCTTCTGGCTTTCCTTGTCAATCAATCACCTGAAAAAATGATTTGCAGCCAACACATTATGTTCTGGGTAAAAGGCCACCCCCTGTGACAGATGGAGCTTGCCAGCAAAGCCCTAAACCTGTTCTTGTGTCTGTCTCCAAAGGCGCAGTGTTAAGGGAAGGATTCATTTCCTCTGCTGTTATGCTGAGTTCTCTGTCCATGCAAAGGCAGGGAGAGTTTAACATTGCAAAGTGCTTCCTGACTGATGTTTCTAACAAGCCCTGCTGGGTAGACATGATCCTTAAACTCACTCTGTGAATAAAGAAATGGGTGTGGAGAGGGCATAGCTTATATAAGTATTGACATAACGGACCCTGGGGAGGTGGCTCAATTGGTAAAATGCTTGTTGCCTAAGTACAGGGACCTGAGTTTTCTCCCCAGCATTAGCAAAAACCTGAGCACAGCAGTGAGCAGCTGTCACCATAGGTCTGCAGAGACGGGCTTGGTGGCCTCACAGTCTAGCCAAGTTGAGAGCTACAGGTGAGTGAACTTATCTCACATGATAAGGTAGAGAGTGACTAACAAGACACCTGACACAGACCCATAGCTTCTGTATGCATGCATACATAAGTGCATGTACACACACACACACTATTGACATAGAAAATAAATAGCACACACCACACAGGAAATATGTTGGCTAACTTTGTCAACTTGACATGAGCTAAAGTCATCTGAGAGGAGGGAACCTCAATTTTAAAAAATAAGATGAGGCTGTAGGTAAGCCTGTAGGGCATTTTCTTAACTAGTGGTTGATGGGGAGAGGACCCAGCACATTGTGAGTGGGGCCATCCCTGGGCTGAGGGTCCTGGGTTTTAGGAGAAAGCAGTTATGAGCAAGTCATTGGGACAAAGCCAGTTAGCAGCACCCAACCACGGCCTCTGCATCAGCTCCTGCCTCCAGGTTCCTGCCTTGTTTGAAGTTCCTGCCTACCCTCACTGCTTTTGATCATCAACTGTAATATGGAGAGCGCTGTGAGTGAAATAAACCCTCCCCTCCCCGTGTTGCTTTTGGTCATGGTGTTTCTTCCCAGCAATAGTCACCCTAAGACACAAAATCTGACATAGATGATAAAAAACCAGATTGGTCTTCAAGACTCTGGGTATCTAGAGACCATGCTGAAAGAACGAATGAATGCGTTGAGACACAAAGCTGGGAAAAGGGAGGCCGAGGAGGGGAAGGCAGCACCTAGAGACAGAGAGGTGGGGGCTGGGCCGCACAGAGCAGGAGCCCGCATCCTGGCAGCCACACTTTTCATCTGGTCTACTGGTCAACCAGGAGAGCAGACCTCAACTCGGGTTGTGCCCAGCCTCCGACGAGGGCTGACACTTTGGAAGGCTCCTTCAACAGCACGAGCAGGCTGGCCACCATGACCGAGAACTTGTGTCCATCCCTGCAGCGAAGCCCAAACAGACCAAGGCCTCCAAGAAGTGCACGGACCATCCCAAGTATTCAGGATAGTGGTTGCCACCCAGGCAGAGAAGAACCGCGCCGGCTCCTTGCACCAGTCCATCCAAGTGTATCAAGAGCCACTACAAGGTGTGTGAGAACTCCGACTCCCAGATCAAGTTCTCCATCAAGCACCTGGTGACCACCGGTGTTCTCAAGCAAACCAAAGGGGTGGGTGCCTGGGGCTTTCAGGCTGGCCAAGGGTCATGAGTCCAAGAGCTTTCCAGAAGACCAAGAAGGAAGTCAAGAAAGTGGCCACTCCAAAGAAGGTAGCCAAGTCCAAGAAGGCTGCCGCCAAAGCCCCAAGCAAGAAACCCAAAGCCACACCTGTCAATAAGGCCAAGAAGAAGCCGGCTGCCACACCCAAGAAAGCCCCAGAACTCAAGATTGTCAGACAAGCAAACCCAAGAAGGCAAACCTGTGAAGCCCAAAGCCAAGTCCAGTGCCAAGAGGGGCAGCAAGAAGACGTAACAATGAAGGCTCTGCTCACGACTCTTCCTCCCTCCTGATTTCTGTAAACACATTTCTCTCTTGATCCTCTTGATCTCACATGCAACCCTTTGCCCATTCTATTCTGACTTTACAAAAACCGATAGAGTTTGGATCCCTCAGGCAGACATTGTGGAGCTATTCCCTTCCCTTAACCCATTGTGCAAGGACAGCCACAGACCTCATCTTTGTAATGATGGAGATGTGTGGGTTTTTTTTTTCTTTTTCTTGATTTGATATTTAACCTTACGGGATTAGGATTGGGGTGGGTGTTTTGCTGGGTGGTTTGTTTCCTGTGAAGGCAAATGGAACTGGTAAAGTTCTGGCTAGATGAGGGGGCCTACGAACTGAAGTTTGTCTTTTTTTAAGTCTTTAAGTTGCTCATCCATCCCCTGTGGGAGCTTCCACACCTTCGTTGCAGAGCAGAGGGTGCCACCCCCCTAACTGGCCAGGGAGGGAGGAAAATCCTTGGGCTGCTCTCAGCAGTGGTGAGCAGATGGGGACCTGGGGTTTCCTTTTTAAGTATGCCCTAGTGCCTCCCCATCCTCCAGAAGGGGAAAGGGGTCCAAGTGACAGGTAGCTGGTTAGAGAAACCATTGCTTCTCACAATCAGGATCTAGCCATTGGGGAGGGGGGTGGTCTTTTCAGCAGTCTCTTGTTGGATGGGAGTGAACTCAGGGGGAGGGTGGAGGAGTCAGCCAAATGCCTCAGTGCACCTGCGAAAAACAGGTCTCTTCTGCACGATTGATGAGTTGTGCCCTAGAAGGACTTTCCTTTTTCCTTCCTGTATAAGACGTGGCTTTGCTGGGTGCACCTTCAGTTCTATCAGCTCCCACGTAAAGCCCCTCCAACTTATTTTGCTTGCTCTTACTCTTTGAGAGGCTGAGGAGGGGGAGAGAAGGGGAATGGACTGTAAGACAATATGGTTGATTTGATTTGCTAGGTAGCCTTAGAGAGCCAGGATTGTGTGCATACTTATATATGCATATATCCATATCTAAGGCCAGTACTTAGTCTCACTTCGGGAGCTGGGAGAAGAAACCCTGTAGAGTTGTCTTTCTCTAATTATAATAAAATTGCTGTGGTGGTAATTTTAAACTTAAATAATAAAACTGGAAAAAAAAAAAAAAAGAATGGATGTATCCCAAACGCCATCTAGGCTTGTTAATTGTGAGGTTAGAAGAGTTTAGATTTGAACAGTTTGAGTTTGAGACATGAATCAGTTTTCTACATTGCCACTTAAACCTCAATGACCTATCACCACAAATATTTAGCTCACCAGCCTGCCTGGTTCAGCCACTCTGGGCTCAGCTGGGCTCAGTCTCATGGCTGTGGTCAGCTGGACTTCAGCTGGCAGGCTCTGCTCATCAGGCCAGGCTCACTCACAGATGACATAACTTCCTACTGGCTGAACCATGATGGCCTTGAATGAGATGGCTGGCTCTTCATTCTGCTGGGTGATTTTCTACTACTGAGGAGGGACAGGTTTTTGAGGTGATGTGAACTAAGTAGAAGCAAGCAAGTACTTCATTAAGTCTCTGCTTGCATTCCATTCCTAGTGGGCCTTTGGTTAAAGCAGATCACACACCAAGCCCAGACTCTAGGTGAACCTTAGTACTGACAGAAATGGGAAAGCCCTGTGGCAAAGGATGTCCATATACAGGAAGGAAGAATAAGATCCAAGACTGCGGTGGCTCTAACTCTAAGAAAATAACCAAATGAAAACTTTCCAATTTCTACCAATTTACTGCTGCATTAAAAAGCAATTAGAAAGCAATACTTTGGGGGTGGGGATGTGGCTCACTGACTAAATCCACTTACCAAGCAAGCCTGAAGACCTGAGTTTGATCCTTGAGTCACACAGCAGATGAAAAGAAATGACTCCCCAGAGTTGTCCTCTGACTTCCACATGTACATCGTGGCACACACACACCCCCATCCATCCACACACACATAGCCATATGCATATACACACATCTACACACACACACATTCACATACACACATCTGCACACATAAATACACGTGAATATACACACATGCATATACACAAACCTGCACACACACCCATATGCACATACACACATTGCAAATACATGCACACATCCATATGCATATACACATGCAAACACATACACAATCTGCACACACACACACCTATCCACATAGACGCATCTGCACACGTAAGCACACCAGTAATAATTTAAAAAAAAAAAAAAAAGGAAAGAAAGCAGTACTTTTGAAGGTTAGTGGCATCCAGATTAAAGCCACTACAAAGCCACCCATATCTGGCCCCAGACAGCTCCTCCAAGCTCAGCTTGAGCTCCTCTCCATCTCTCCCTGTGCTCCAGCCTCACTGGCCAAACACCCTGTCTTGGGACTTGACATATTCGTTTCCCTTTCCCTGGGAAGCTTGCCACCCTATTGACTTTATTTGAAGACCTCCTCTCCCTCCTCTTCCTTGAAAGCAGCAGCAGCAGCAACTTAGCTGCATACAACTGACTATGAATCCATGAGTATTCCACAAGACCTCATTTAGATATCTTCCTACATTTAGTTCCATTGTGGCCAGCTCTCTGAAACAGGCTTACTAAAGCACCACCAGATGAAGGAAAACGGGAGAGTGACATGTTGATGAGATCGTTTCCTTATGAAGACTTTAACGAAGACCTTTTTTGTTGCTGTTAGAAATACCTGAGGGAAAGTTTGAGACAGGCAAGATTTTGGTTTGCAGCACCAAAGGTCTCAGTCCACGGTTGGCTACCTCCATTGTTTCTAGACCTGTAGGAAAAGCATAAATCTCACAGAGGAGGGTAGAGTGGAGGTACTCACCCTGTGGGAACCAGGAAGCAAGGAGGGGTCACAGAAGAAAGGATGAAAGTCAAGGAATGCCCTTCAGAGACACACCCCAGCTTCCACAGAACTGCCACTTCCTAAAAATCTATTCACAATTTAAACCCATCAGTAATTTAAAACACTGATTAAATTATAAAACAAAACAAAACTTCATAATCTAATGTCTCTAAAAAACCCCCTCACAGACATACAATTTTGTAATCTAGGTGCCTCTAGGTCTGATTGAGTTGGCAAGGTTAATCATAACTAATACATACATGAACAGATACCTACATCACTGTCAATGCACGTGCCTCCATCTACATTCAGATATAGATAATACTGTGTACCATTGCTAAGGTTCTACCCAGGAAGGAGAATGAGTCAGTCAAGTAGACTGATGAAGATAATGCTTCAGTTGACCTGCCGTAGGTGACCCTTGATGGCTGCCATCAAGAAACTGCGTGCTGTGGTAGCAAATATGGTAGAACCCATCTGTAGGTCCAGATAAGAAGTGAGTGATGCCATCACGGAAGGTCAACAAACAACAGAGCACAGGCCAGGTCAGATTTACTTCCTGTTTTATTTTATCTCATTTGATTTTGCTCTGGTTTGAGATGGGGTTTCATGAATCTCCGGACAGCCTCCAGATTCACAATGGAGATGAAGATGACCTTCTTATCTGCCTGCCTCCAGCTCCCCAGTGCTAGGGTTAGGTTTAGGTGTTGCACCATCATGCCTGATTTACCTGTTGCTGGAGATCAAACACCATGTATGTTGACCGGGACTATCGTAACCAAGCCATGCACCCTCAGCCAACTGGCTGAATTTTATTGAGCATGGATGCTTTCCTTCACTTACATACTGTCTCCTTTGTGCTCTGGAAGCAGAGTAGAGTAGTTACAATAAAGACTGTTCACAGAGCTTCAAATGTCATGTAGAAGAAAGGGGAGGAGGTTATCCAGAAAAAGCTTGCTTCGGATTCAAAATACTGGGATTTCATTCTGGCTTCACAATTTTATAGCTGCGTACGGTCATCAGTTTACCCAGCTTTTCAGAGCCCAGATTTCCTCATCTGCAACTGAGAATGGTCACTGTGGCACATATTTGCTAAAAGAAATGAAAGTCTCCATGGCATGCTGGAGCAGTGCCTGCCATAAAAGTGTGATCAGTACATCATGGGCTATTATTATTTGACAGCCACAAAGAGACCAGTTTGGGGGTTAAAATACTGTGTCAGCTCAGGCCAAGGTGTTTTACGTGTTCTGAGAAGCCCTGTGGTTTGGTGCCAGCACTTGGTCCCGAGGGAGGTCCTCATCGTTGTTTTCTCCAGGGGTTCCAGCCTGGACAGTCCAGAGTGGTTTTGATGTGATTAAATACTGTTTTCTCTCCAGTATGTACCACATGACCAAAGCCGAGGGCATATCTTCTCCAATACCTCCAATACCTTTCCAGAAGCAAATGAATTCTCTTACTCAACTACTTGTTCATCCCAGAGTTCTTAGAATTGTTAGGTTTCCTGTTGCTCAATGGAGGCCTAGAAGCAGACCATGCAATATACCAGTGGTGGGTTTTAGAGCACAGTAGAACTCTGCAGAACTATTACACTCCCTGCAGAACAGCAGGTGGGAGGCTCCTCCTCAGGAACACAGCCAGGACCCAGGGGAGTAGGAACCTCATGATTAACATCAACAATGATTCATCCTGGGCCACATTCAAGCCCAGCCCACCTGGAGGATCTCTGATGGGGCAGTGGTAGATGGCCAAGGAAGATGTCAATGAAATCTGTCAATCAATCTTACCTTCTCATCTCACTGCTCAATAAAGGTCTCTAGCAGATGACCATGAAGCATTGATGGGGAATGTCCTTCTGTATGTATGTTTTTCTTATTGGCTGATGAATAGAACATTTTGGCCTATAGTGGTGGGAAGATAGGTGGGGCTAGGAGACAAGGAGAATTCTGGGAAAGGTAGGCAAAGAATTGCTGGGAAGGCTCCCCATGTGAAGACTGGGAGGATAGGAGGTGGCAGAGGTTCTCTGGTAAGATAAAGCCATGTAGAAATATATAGATTAGTAGTTATGGGTTAATAATTAAGACAGAGCTAATAAGAAGCCCTAGCCATAGGCCTACAGTTTGCAATTAATATAGCCTCTCTGTGTGTTCATTTGGGGGCATAAGTAGCAGGATCTGGCAGAGCAAGAAACTATCAGTAACAAAGCATCTCCATCTTGGCTACCCCTATAGTAGACATGCTTGCTCTCTATAGAAGCTTTCTCGACCCCAAGATCCCTGCAGTCTTTGCAGTAGGGAGGAGGAAATTAACTCCACCACTGCCCAAAACTCAGCATTGGTGATGGAGTTGCTCTGTTATGAAGCCAGTAAAATGACCCCAGGCCTCATTCGTCAGGTTATTTACTTGCACTTGGGTCTAAGCTACTTCCTGTGTGTGTGTGTGTGTGTGTGTATCCGAAGTGATCCTCTTAAGATGCAATTCCTATCATGTCACTATGTTTAAAGTCTTCCCAAAGCTAGCCGATTACTTCCAGGAAATGCCAAAGCCTTTATACTGATCTAAAAGACATTTGACTTACTCCATTTTCTGTTGACAGGACAAAAATACCCAATTCTGGATAACTTAAGGAAAGAGGGTATTCAGTTCAAACTGAAAACCTAAACATCATGGCCCTGGTTCCGGAGCGAGCCTTTCTGGCTGTAGCACATAGCATCATGGTTAGAATGGTGTGCAGAAATATCCTGTGTTAAGAAGAAGCCAGAGGAACCAGGAGGGGCCAGGCTTGCTGTTTTATAAAACCTTCTCAGGAGTACTAACCAATACCCACTAGAACGACGATATTCATTTCTCCCGAGGGCAGTGTCCTCTGTGAATTGATTACCTTGCGTTAAGCTTTTTAAAGGTCCCACGCCACCTTTCAATACTGGCACACCAGGGTTCAATATCCAAACCTTAGCAGATCTCCAAACTACGGCCCCTGAGCCAAGTCCCCGTCTGCCAACCTGCTTTGTAAATAGAGTCTGGGCACACAGCCATACTCATTTGTACATACATGACCTAGGTCGCCTCTCTAGCTGTCTGGGCAGCTGCAGCAGCCCAGACCATGTCTCATAAAACCTAAAATATTGAGGCCCGTTGATCCTTGCCTCACAGGATCCTCTCTTCCTCATTCCCTGCTGTCACCTTGCAGACCTGGGTCACCCTTCCTTCCTTTGCTGTGTGTCACTTGAGACTCTCGCCCTTCCCTTTCCTTCCTTACACACCCTCCCACCTGGCCCAGGCACTGGCTGGTCTTCCCCTCCTGACCTCCCCCCTTACTCTCCTCTCACCAGGTGTGTTTCTGACCCCCTTTAAAGTGCACACCATCCCCTTTGACAGCCTCTTTACTCCCCACCCCATGGTTTATGTTTCCCCTCAGTAACACAGCATACATTTGCTATCTTATTTCTGTTCCTTTAGCTCCAAAGTAATTTATTGTTTCCTGTGGGTCTCGGCCATGGCCTCACAATGGGGAACAGCACCTTGCTCATAGGAGAGTCTGAGATACAGACTCAGTTCCTCAAGCTTTTCTTCTCGAAAGTTTCAGGCGCCTCCTGACTGATCCTCGGCAGCTAGTGATGTACGCAGCCTATGGGGCATACCAGGCAGTGGTTTCTAATGAAATTAATAGATCAGATGAAGTGGATTCTGTGTAACTTGTACACACCAGTTAACTATATGTTCTGTTGGTTGCATGCTTCCTGTAACTCAACCACACAACATCTGCTCACTTTCTTGGTCCTTCCTGTGAAACTGTGAACAGTGGCCACGCTGCCTGCCACAAGGAATTTCTAAGCCTCCACTTGCAGAATCACAGAAACTTCAAGGAGCTAAGACTCAGACCAAGACTTGGATTCTTGGCCACTGACTCCAAAGCCTACATGTTCTTGATCACATTCATGTATTTAGTTATTCAACAAATCAATTCTTAGTGCTTACCATGCGTGTTCCAGGCACTGGCACATATTACTGTGCTGAGAAAGTATCACTCAAACCAAGACCTTGATTTTGCTGAGCAAAGAGGAGCACAAAGGAAGCAGAGTGTATACCCCTGTTTTTATCTACACGTTGGTTTTTAGTTTCTTCTTCTGAAAGCTGCTAGGTGAAGAACACACATGAGCCCTCATTGCTTTGTGTTTATTTTAATTTTCAGTTCCAACTTCATTTGTATGCATATCATTTGTCTAATGAGATTGCAAATTACTTGAGATTAGGAGTATCTCTTATTCATTATTGAGTTCCAATATTAAACATGGCTGCACCGCCTGTGGTTAGGAGAGTAATGAGCATACTGGGATCAATAGATTCCCGTTGGATGAAACAGAATTAATATTAGGAGGGTTTGGGGTTGTAAGCAACAGAAGTCTGCCTTGTGTGACTTGAGCAAGAAAGGAACTTACCAGCAGAGTAGAGCTACATTCAACTTTGTAATATAGGAACCAAGAGAGGTGAGCTAGCAAAAGCACAAACCAAAGCCTTGGCTGAGAAGTTGCTGCCACTGCCACCACACCCCTGTCCCCAGTCTCCACTCCAGGGCACTGAAAGCTGATGTCCATTGCAGGACTACTGTATTGGCTAGGTTTTTTGTAGTAGCAAACAACCCCTGCATTGCAATGTTTTTCCACTCTCCTTGTGTCTTCCATCATCTCTCCTGCTCTTAGAGTTGCTAAAAGCCCTAAACTCAGTTTGATGCTCCATAATCCCAGAAGTGGGAAGAATAAAACAGCATCAGGCTGTATGTGTACTAGTTCTTTTTTATTTATTTATTTATTTATTTATTATGTATACAGTGTGCTAGAGGGAGCCAGATCTTATTATAGATTGTTGTGAGCCGCCATGTGGTTGCTAGGAATTGAACTCGGGACCTCTGGAAGAACAGCCAGTGCTCTTAACCTCTGAGCCATCTCTCCAGCCCACACTAGGTCTTAAAGTTTCTAGTGCAATACATACCTTGTCTTCCTTCTACTTCACTAACTAAACACGCCACGTTTTTAGGGTACTAGAGCATTGAATTCTACTAAGCACTCCAAAAGAGTGTGATCTCCTTTGCTGTCTCCAAACCTGCAATACCACCTCCACCCTGAATATTTTCTCAATGTTACTCATTCAAAATTCAGGGTCTTGGCCATTGGCTACATACAGGTCATTCCTGGTGATTCACCAAACAAACGCATGAAAGAGAATGCATGCTAATCAACCAGGAGGCCACACAGATGACCAAATCCTTCCTCTTCCTTTCCATTTGACATCTATGCTGGGTGTGTTGGAGCACACCTTTAATTCTCATACTAGGAGGCAAAGGTAGGTATATCTCTGGAAGTTCAAGTCCAGCCTGGTCTACAATTCAAGCTCCAGGACAGCCAAGGCTGTTACACAGAGAAACCCTGTCTTGAAAACAAACAAACAGAAAGTGTAGTCTTTCATTTACTCATTAAATATGCAAGAGCCCTCTGAGAGGCTCCTAGGACATGTAAGTGATCATACTAGAAGTTAGTTTGGGAGGTTGGAGAGATGGCTTAGTGGTTTAGAGCCACTAGGTCAAGTCTCAGCATCCATGTAGGTTGGCTTACAAGCACCTGTAACTGTATCTCCAGCAGTGGGAGGTAGGAGTGTATGTGTGTGTGTGTGGGGGGGGGGTCTGATGCCCTCTTCTGGCCTCCTCAGGCACTGTACTTACATTTACAAACCCACATATAGACAGACACCCATGTACACAATGGAAAATAAAATATTTTTTTAAAATTTATTTCTACCCTTATAGAGTTAATTAATAAAAAAAAAACGGTTTCCATGTTGCAGAAAGTAACAGTGTGTGTGTGTGTGTGTGTGTGTGTGTGTGTGTGTGTGTGTGTGTGTACAATTGCTTGCCACAGTGTGCATGTGGAGGTCACTTGTGGGAGTCAGCTTTCTTCTTTACCATGTGGATCTTGGGAAATGAACGCAAGTCACCAGGCTTGGTAGCAAGTGCATTTACTCCTGAGCCATTTCACCATCCCCTAAACAGGGGCTGCCATGTACACTTCCAAAAGTGGGTGTTTTCAGTGGCTCACAGGCTTTCAAACTTTGTTATTTTCTTGCTTTCCATTTCATAGGGATAATGCTCTGTGGAACACAGAATGGAAAGTTATAAGCTAAACAAACAATGATTAAAGTTGTGATCTTGAAGATGTCAGTTTCCCTATTATAAAATTCCATAGCATGGCCCCTTTGTTCAGTATAGAATTAACAGCTATTTGTCTTTCCCTGGGCCCCATGCACACTCACACTAATTTACTTAGCAAGCTTTGGCAGATTATCTGCTATGTGGGCAGGCTGTGCAAGCAGCGGAATGAAGTCTCCGGCTATAGAGCTGTCATGTTTGTCCTGAGGTGTATTTAGAGACATGTTGATTGCTTCGTTTTGTGAGTAATGGTTTCAGCTACAATATTTAGGCAAAGCTCGAAGGAGAGAAAGAATGGAATTGGTGAGCGTTAACATCGCAGCCTTGCAAGTCAGTAATGCCCACTGAAGCAAGGCATTGTCCTCAAGGACAGGAAACATAATCGGTATTGAAATAGTGCTTGAAACACTTCATTGGACAGTGTTTAAAATGTTTAAAGGATGCTTGGAAAAAAGAAAGCTCTGAAAAGTTCTTTCAAATCAAAATGAAATTTTGGTGTGCTTTTTCCTCAACTACCCCTGCCTTCCTCACAATAGCCTGTTTGAGAGAGCAAGTGAGGGAAATAGGGCCTTTGTCTTTCTGGCCTCACATGGTTCAAGTGTCTCATA